>NW_028256838.1:0-1353307 GCF_048593485.1 Apis florea | reverse complement strand
AATATAAATACAAATTCTACGTAGAATCTTACAAAGCACATCGCAAAAGGAATAAATGAGTTCTCCAGAAAAGGGATGGATCAATAAAACCTCGCAAATCATTTATCATACACTTCAAGATTGCTGACAGATGCATGAGAATACTAAATATAAATACAAATTCTACGTAGAAACTTAGGAAACACATCGAAAAAAAAAAAATTACTTCTCCAGAAAAAAGATGGACCAATAAAACCTCGCAAATCATTTATGATGAACATCAAGATAGCAGGTGCAATGTGGATGAGAATACTGAATATAAATTCGAATTCTTCGTTGAATCTCACAAAACAAATCAAAAAAGGGAAAAAATGAATGACTTATGCAGAAAAGGGATGGATCAATAAAACCTCGCAAATCATTTATCATAACCTCAAGATTGGAGACAACTACATGAGAATACTAAATATGTATATTAGAATAATAAATACTACGAATTCTACGTAGAATCTTACAAAGCACATCGCAAAAGGAATAAATGAGTTCTCCAGAAAAGGGATGGATCAATAAAACCTCGCAAATCATTTATCATACACTTCAAGATTGGAGACAGCTACATTAGTATACTAAATATGTGTACGAATTCTACGTAGAATTTTACAAAACACATGAAGAAAGAAAGAAATGATTCTTGCAAAAAAGGGATGGATCAATAAAACCTCGCAAATCATTTATCATAACCATCAAGACCGGAGATAGCTACATTAGAATACTAAATATGTCTATGAATTCTATGTAGAATTTTACAAGACACATCAAAAAAGAAATAAATGGCTTCTCCAGAAAAGAGATGGATCAATAAAACCTCGCAAATCATTTATGATAAACATCAAGACTGGAGACAGCTACATTAGAATACTAAATATGTCTACGAATTCTATGTAGAATTTTATAAAACACATCAAAAAAGAAATAAATGATTTTTGCAAAAAAGGGATGGATCAATAAAACCTCGCAAATCATTTATCATAACCATCAAGACCGGAGACAGCTACATTAGAATACTAAATATGTCTACGAATTCTATGTAGAATTTTACAAGACACATGAAAAAAGAAATAAATGATTTCTGCAACCAAGGGATGGATCAATAAAACCTCGCAAATCATTTATCATAACTTTCAAGATTGGAGACAGCTACATGAGAATATTAAATATGTACATGAGAATACTAAATACTACGAATTCTACGTAGAATCTTAGAATCTTAAAGCACATCGCAAGAGGAATAAATGATTTTCTCCAGAAAAGATCAATAGAACCTCGAAAATCATAATCTTCAGGATTGTTGTTAGGTGCATGGGAATATTATATATAAATTCTACGTATAAACGATTTCTACGTATAAACTTTTAGAACATCGTAACTTTGCATGAAAAGCGAGAAGAGGACAGGAGAAATAGTGCAAACAACGTTTTGGCGTCATTGTGGCCAGAAATGAACTCTCTAAGCGTAAATGAGAGATTTGAACATTGTTGAATGTGACTATGTAGAACTTTCTGTTTGGTAATGCAATAAAATAAGTATGTGTCAAAAAACCGCTTTGTTTGTTTACAAGAACGAAAAAGGGCGATAATATATTCCATCCCGAATACTTACAGAATTTTTGACATTCGATTAATGATAGAATCGCAATTAAGAGTTCTTAGAATATTACTAATAGAAATGAATTTATATCTTTAAAATTTTTATTTTTTGTTTTTCTTTATACTTATTATACTTATAATCAAGAATTCCAATGGATCTGTATTGAATCAATATGAAAACTGAGTTTTCTAAAGATTAATTAAAGTTATAGATAATTTGTAATAATTTTTTGTCAAAGTTTTTATTTTTTCTTTAGGAGGAAATTTTTATAAACTCATATCTAGGTATTATTTGAATCAATCTGGGAATATGAAATAATAAAACACAATAATCTAGAAGAATAATTATGGTCTTTAAGGTATTCCTAATTTGTGAATTAATATTTTTTGAAATAATTAATCAATGGACATCAATTATATGCTACAGGTACAAGGTCGCGTGGTCGTAATCGTCAAAGTTTCTCTAATTTTAAGAATTAATATTTTTTGAAGTAACCAATCACTGGACAAATAAGAAGTATTACAGATTGTGATCGTATAAGGTCGTGTAGTCGTGATCTTCAAAATATCTCTAATTTGCAAATTAACAGTTTTTTGATAATCAATTAAGGATAAGTTCCAGGCATAGTGTGGTAGTCGAGATCCTCAAAATGCCCCTATTTGTTAATTAATATTTTTTGAAGGTTAAATAATTAATAATAGTAATAATTAATAATACTAATGAAGAACATGCTATAGGCACAAGATTAAAATGGTCCTGATTTTCAAAATGTTCCTGATTTGTAAATTAATATTTTTTGGAGGGTAAATAATCAATAGATACCAATGAAAAACATGCTATAGGCACAAAAATTGAATTGAAATGATTGTCTTGATCTTTGAAATATTCCTAATTTGTTTGAATTAATATTTTTTTGAGTAACCAATCAATTGAATAGCTAAGATCCTCAAGGTTTCTAATTAGATCTAATAGATCTCTAATTTGTAAATTAGTGAATAGTTTTTTTCTTTTAGAAATTTTTTTTATCCAATTAAGGATATGGTACAACCATAAGATTCTCAAAGTGGTACAGCCATAAGATTCTCAAATTTTGGTTTGCAAATTAACATTTAAAATTTTTTGGAAAGATAATACTAGTGGATACTAATTACAAGTATAAACTTGGATGGCTAAAATCTTCATAAATTGATTATAAATAGATTACATTATACAATAAAAGAACTGATATTCAATATCATAAAAAAGCTATTCCTTTATAATCCTTTATAATAAAGTTATTATAGCATTATTATATTAGAGCACAAAACAGATTATGTTCGCGAGCGTCCTCGCGAATTGTAAATAGAAGATCGTTCGAGAAGGTCTCGGCCAAGGTCCTTCCTCGCTCTCACGACAGCGAGACGTTGGTAGACTTAAACAAAAACTGTAAACGGTATCAAGTCACTGATGGAAATACCCGTAGCTCCTTGTTTAGGTTTACCAGAACGTTCGCTGCTTGCCATCCGAGTTTATATACAAGACGCCAGTCCGTCCTTAGCCCGTATCGCGAATCAGGTGATGTCGGTGATGTTATTGGTCACTCATAATTAGGACACTCCCAATTAGCCAGGAAGACAGTCGATCTGAACCACTTTCTTCCTGGCTAATCGTCACTACCGCACAACCTGTCACGCTGAGAAAGTCGTAGTCAATTGGTACGGAGTAAAATCGTGATCCGACCGTCGGACTAGCGAGACACATCTCTTTTATAAGCCATCGCCATCGCGAATTAATCAACATGACGAAGTTTCACCGGTTCGGCGATAATAGATTATATGTTCATTTAGAAAATAAGAAATATGTACTTCTTAAAATGATACCAAGAGATGGAATTAAAAACTTGTAAATTGATAATGAACAAATTGTTAAAACATTGTGTAATATTTGAAGATAATACCACGAAACAGAGAAAATTCGATTAAAAATTATGATAGAATTCTCATAGACATAAGAATACATTTAAAAAAAATAATAATAATATGATGTACTTAAAGAAATCAAGAAATATTAAGAAATATAAAGAAACCGCTAAATTCGTAAAAGCAATAATAAATTAGAGGCCAAAATAATGCTGATAATTAGAATGATTAAAATACAGAGAACATTAAAATATACGAAAGTGTCATTTCAATTGTGATAGAAAATGCTAAATAATTTAATAACTATAGCTATAGCTTGTAATACATAAAATATAATATTTATTTTAAAGACAAAAGAAATTATCAAGTTGGCAAATTTTGAATCTTAAAAATTGCAAAACAGTTATTAATAAATAATTTAATCCAAGTCTTTTCATTATATATTGCGAATATATATATCCTAAATTCTATTTTGAAAACATTTGTGTAAAACATTTTGACTGCGACTAAGATGATTTTCTAAAAAAATTCTCGTTCTAATTTTTTTAAGATCGTAGATAGACAATATCATTATAAAAAAAGTTTATGTAATTTTATTGTTATCTCGTGAAAAGATTATTGGAAAATTTATTATCTATAGTTTTGGTAGAGATCCAATAAGAGAAATTAGATTATATTTATACGCTTGCTATAGTATCATTGCTATATAGCATCATATAGTATGTTGTTAGTAAGTGGCGCCATCAATATTCATTCGAGATTAGATCGACGAATGTTTCGATACAAAAAATAATTTTTTCCTAGAATGATATTAAAGGAATGGAATCAAAGGTATTACGGAATTTGTAAACTGATAACGAACAAATTAGAAAAAAATTAATGTCATGAAAAAGCTGCGAAAATCCGACTATTAAAGACGGTCATGATAGAATTTTTCATAAAAAATTTTATAGAAGATATGTGATAATGATACACAACAAAGTGCACTTTAAGATGATATTGTACGTAGGATTCCACGTTTGTAGATACAGAAAGTATCTTTATGTTACATATAAGATCTTTTCCTTCAACCTTCATTATAATTTTTTCAAGATTGCATAAATGACAATATTTGCTAGATTCATAAATAGTTGCTATATATATATATTTTATATTCTACGAAAAATGTTATCCTTGAAATTCTATCAATCATTTATCTAATAATTAATACAACAGGTAAATATAATATCAATCAACTTTTTCTCAAAATCGTTTATGAAACGAACTATATAATATATGCGCTTTTTTCGCCATATACAAGATTTAAGAGAACGTTAAGCTGTGAGATCAATGGTCAAAGCAACAAACTGTAAGAGATTTAAGAAATATCTATGTACATCCATGAAATTACATCAATTCCAACGTAGAAAAAATGCTATATCTTCTTAAGGAGAATCGATATGGAATGAAAAATTCATTAAATATTTATACGAAAAAAGAAACAATTCTTTAGCGCGCTAAAAAAATTTAAAAAACATGCTATACAAAAATCGATAAATTTACTAATGATTTCAAAAAAAAAATTCTTTTTATAAATAGCTTAATGAAAACTTTGAATAGTCAGTGTATCAGTGGATATTCGAACAAGTTCTATTCTCTGATAAAAGTTAAAAATTAAAAAAAAAACATGTCAATGTTATTATCAAAAAAAGAACAAAGGATATAATAACATGAATAGAAAAGTATTAAATATTTCTAAGGAAAGCAATTCCAAAACATAATGTATGTCGTAATAAAAAGACAGAGATCATGTTTTAAGAAACGAGAAATGGATAGAAGAAACAAATGAACTAAAACAATATACATCAAATTAACTAGATGGACCTCCTTATAAGCCTAAATCAGAGATTTAAACACCTCAAGTATTTGAATAAGTTATATAGAAAGTTCTCGCTTTGTAAAACAATAAAACAAATAAAATAAAGAAATATTTTTATTCGTTTAAGAAGATGAAAAGTAACCGAGTTCATATTCTGTGTTAAAATAATTTACTTTATAATTTATTTTTAAAAAATTTATATAAATTTATATTACAATTTATTTTTCAATAGCCAAAGACTGAAAAAAATTTAAAAGATATAAAAGATTCCTAGAAAATAGGAGTCAATTTATAATTTTCTTATTCAAATTATATTATTTTTTTCTTCGAAGAAATCAATACATATTGCGGAAATATATGCATCATTTCTTTCCAGTTAAGGACTTGCTATAGACATAACAAAATAATGGGAGACATGATTTTCAAACAGTCCCTAATTTGAAAATAAATACTTGTGAAGTACCAAAAAATGAACATGAATCAAGGTCATGGTCGTGGACGCAATCTTTAAAATATTTATAATTTTTAATAAATATTATTGGAATAATCAATCATTGGACAATAATCAATTAAAAATGCTGCAACTCTGAAATTAAATGATTATAATTTTTAAGAAATGTTTGATTTGAGAATTATTATCTTTCAAAACAATCAATAAATCAACGATCTGAGGTCACGGTGGTGTTCGTAATCTTTAAAATGTCTGTATTTGCAAATTAATATTGATTTTAGAATAATCAATCATTGGATATTAGTTACAGATGCTATATTGAAGTTGAATGATCATAATTTTTAAACTATGCTTAATTTGAGAATTAATATTTTTTAAAATAATCAATAAATCAGTGAGTCAAGGTCATGGTCGTGGTCGCAATCTTTAAAATGTTTGTATTTGCAATTTAATAATGACTTTGCAATAACCGATTTTTGTACATCAATTAAAGATGCTACAACTACTACGAGATTGAATGATCCTAATTTTCAAACTATGCTTGATTTGAGAATTAATATTTTACAAAATAATCAATAAATCAGTGAGTCAAGGTCATGGTCGTGGTCGCAATCTTTAAAATGTTTATATATGCAATTTAATAATGACTTTGGAATAACCGATTTTTTCACATCAAGATGCTACTTCAAGATCACACTAAAAAATGTTACAAGTACTACGAGATTAAATGATCCTAATTTTTAAACTGTACTTGATTTGAGAATTAATATTTTACAAAATAATCAATAAATCAAGGATCTCAGGTCACGGTGGTAGTCGTAATCAATAAAATGTTTGTATTTGCAAATTAATATTAATTTCGGAACAACCAATCACATTCATTAAAGAAGCTGCAACTACATTGACGTTAAATAATCATAATTTTTAAACTGTGCTAGATTTGAGAATTTATATTTTTCAAAATAATCAATAAATCAAGATCTATGGTCTCGGTGATGGTCGTAATCAACAAAATGTTTGTATTTGCAAATTAATATTCATTTCGGAATCAAATCACATTAATTAAAGATGTTGCAATTACATTAATGTTAAATAATCACAATTTTTAAACTGTGCTTGATTGGAGAATAAATATTTTTCAAAATAATCAATAAATCAGTGAGTCAAGGTCACAGTCATGGTCGCAATCTTTAAAATGTTTGTATTTGCAAATTAATATTGATTTTAGAATAACCAATCATTGGATCTTAGTTTCAGATGCTACATTGAAGTTGAATGATCATAATTTTTAAACTATGCTTTATTTGAGAATTAATATTTTTTAAAATGATCAATAAATCAGTGAGTCATGGTCAAGGTCGTGGTCGCAATCTTTAAAATGTTTGTATTTGCAATTTAATATTTATTTTAGAATAACCAATCATTGAACATTAATTAAAGATTCTACAACTACATTGAGGTTGAATGATCATAATTTTTAAACTGTGCTTGATTTGAGAATTAATATTTTTCAAAATAATCAATAAATCAAGGATCTGAGGTCACGGTGGTGGTCGTAATCTTTAAAATGTCTGTATTTGCAATTTAATATTGATTTCGGAACAACCAATCACATTAATTAAAGATGCTGCAATTACATGGAGGCTAAAAAATCATATTTTTTAAACTGTTCTTGATTTGAGAATTAATATTTTTCAAAATAATCAATAAATCAGTGAGTCAAGGTCATGGTCGTGGTCGCAATCTTTAAAATGTTTGTATTTGCAATTTAATAATGATTTTGCAATAACCGATTTTTGCACATCAATTAAAGATGCTACACAACTACTACGAGATTGAATGATCCTAATTTTCAAACTGTGCTTGATTTGAGAATTAACATTTTACCAAATAATCAATAAATCAAGGATCTCAGGTCACGGTGGTAGTCGTAATCAATAAAATGTTTGTATTTGCAAATTAATATTAATTTCGGAACAACCAATCACATTCATTAAAGAAGCTGCAACTACATTGACGTTAAATAATCATAATTTTTAAACTGTGCTAGATTTGAGAATTTATATTTTTCAAAATAATCAATAAATCAAGATCTATGGTCTCGGTGATGGTCGTAATCAATAAAATGTTTGTATTTGCAACTTAATATTCATTTCGGAATAACAAATCACATTAATTAAAGATGTTGCAATTACATTAAGGTTAAATAATCACAATTTTTAAACTGTGCTTGATTGCAGTATTAATATTTTTCAAAATAATGAATAAATCAGTGAGTCAAGGTCATGGTCGTGGTCGCAATCTTTAAAATGTTTGTATTTGTAATTTAACATTGATCTTAAAATAACCAATCATTGAACATCAATTAAAGATGCTACAACTACATTAAGGTTGAATGATCATAAATTTTAAACTGTGCTTGATTTGAGAATTAATATTTTTCAAAATAATCAATAAATCAGTGAGTCAAGGTCACAGTCATGGTCGCAATCTTTAAAATGTTTGTATTTGCAAATTAATATTGATTTTAGAATAACCAATCATTGGATCTTAGTTTCAGATGCTACATTGAAGTTGAATGATCATAATTTTTAAACTATGCTTTATTTGAGAATTAATATTTTTTAAAATGATCAATAAATCAGTGAGTCATGGTCAAGGTCGTGGTCGCAATCTTTAAAATGTTTGTATTTGCAATTTAATATTGATTTTAGAATAACCAATCATTGAACATTAATTAAAGATTCTACAACTACATTGAGGTTGAATGATCATAATTTTTAAACTGTGCTTGATTTGAGAATTAATATTTTTCAAAATAATCAATAAATCAGGGAGTCTAGGTCACGGTCATGGTCGCAATCTTTAAAATGTTTGTATTTGCAAATTAATATTGATTTTAGAATAACCAATCATTGGATCTTAGTTTCAGATGCTACATTGAAGTTGAATGATCATAATTTTTAAACTATGCTTAATTTCAGAATTAATAATTTTTAAAATGATCAATAAATCAGTGAGTCATGGTCAAGGTCGTGGTCGCAATCTTTAAAATGTTTGTATTTGCAATTTAATATTGATTTTAGAATAACCAATCATTGGACACCAATTAAGGGTGCTACAACTACATTGAGGTTGAATGATCATAATTTTTAAACTGTTCTTGATTTGAGAATTAATATTTTTCAAAATAATCAATAAATCAGTGAGTCAAGGTCATGGTCGTGGTCGCAATCTTTAAAATGTTTGTATATGCAATTTAATATTGATTTTAGAATAACCAATCATTGAACATTAATTAAAGATGCTACAACTACATTGAGGTTGAATGATCATAATTTTTAAAATGTGCTTGATTTGAGAATTAATATTTTTCAAAATAATCAATAAATCAGTGAGTCAAGGTCATGGTCGTGGTCGCAATCTTTAAAATGTTTGTATTTGCAATTTAATAATGATTTTGCAATAACCGATTTTTGCACATCAATTAAGGATGCTACACAATTACTACGAGATTGAATGATCCTAATTTTTAAACTGTGCTTGATTTGAGAATTACTATTTTACAAAATAATCAATAAATCAGTGAGTCAAGGTCATGGTCGTGGTCGCAATCTTTAAAATGTTTGTATTTGCAATTTAATAGTGATTTTGGAATAACCGATTTTTGCACATCAATTAAAGATGCTACAACTACATTGAGGTTGAATGATCATAATTTTTAAAATGTGCTTGATTTGAGAATTAATATTTTTCAAAATAATCAATAAATCAAGGAGTCTGAGGTCATGGTGGTGGTCGTAATCTTTAAAATGTTTGTATTTGCAAATTAATATTGATTTCGGAACAACCAATCACATTAATTAAAGATGCTGCAATTACATTGAGGTTGAATGATCATAATTTTTAAACTGTGCTTGATTTGAGAATTACTATTTTTCAAAATAATCAATAAATCAGTGAGTCAAGGTCATGGTCGTGGTCGCAATCTTTAAAATGTTTGTATTTGGAATTTAATATTGATTTTAGAATAATCATTGAATATTAGTTAAAGATGCTACAACTACATTGAGGTTGAGTGATCATAATTTTTAAAATGTGCTTGATTTGAGAATTAATATTTTTCAAAATAATCAATAAATCAGTGAGTCAAGGTCATGGTCGTGGTCGCAATCTTTAAAATGTTTGTATTTGGAAATTAATATTGCTTTTAGAAGAATCAATCATTGGATATTAGTTACAGATGCTACATTGAAATTGAATAATCATAATTTTTAAACTATGCTTAATTTGATAATTAATATTTTTTAAAATAATCAATAAATCAAGGATCTGAGGTCACGGTGGTGGTCGTAATCTTTAAAATGTTTGTATTTGCAAATTAATATTGATTTCGTAACAACCGATCACATTAATTAAAGATGCTGCAATTATAGTGAGGTTAAATAATCATAATTTTTGAACTGTGCTTTATTTGAGAATTAATGTTTTTTAAAATGATCAATAAATCAGTGAGTCATGGTCAAGGTCGTGGTCGCAATCTTTAAATTGTTTGTATTTGCAAGTTAATATTGATTTTGAAATAACCAATCATTGGACACCAATTAAGGGTGCTACGACTACATTGAGGTTGAATGATCATAATTTTTAAATTGTTTTGATTTGAGAATTAATATTTTTCAAAATATCCAACTAATGAATGTCAACTCAAATTTAAATAGATTTTCAAAGTGTCCCAAATTTGAATTAATAATTATTTGGAATGGCCAATTAAGAATCTAGAGATACAAAATGAAGAAGATGATTGAAATCTATAAAATATTTCTTTTAAAAATTTATATTTTTTTTAAATGAATAACCAATCAATTATAGATAAAATATTAAATAATCAAATTATTTCTAATTTTCGAATTCTTTGAAATAATCATTTAAGGATATAAATATAAGATTAGATAGTTCTGATCTCCGAAGTATTATCAATTTCAATGAATTAATTATTAATTAATTATTTATAGATAATCAATAAACTTGAATCAAATTGACACTAGTAAACTTCGCATACAAAAAAATTCGAACAATGTATTCTTTTTATTACTTCTCTAAATGAGTTAGATAATAACCTATACTCTAATATGCTTTCTATTTAAAAGCCAAAAATAAAAGCAATTCAATAATTTTTTCTAGAGCATAGATTTGATTAAGGAAAATGAGCATTCTTATAAATCTGAACTAACGATTTAAAATGATCTAATCGTGGTGATACAGTAATTTCTGCCAACAATTATACGAAACATTTATTTGGAAAAGGAGTGGAAAAAGAGGATATAATCGCAAAATAGAATAATCAGAATTGGAAATTAAAAAAGGAATAATCAGGATAAGTTTTAGGATTTAGATATAAAAGAAAATCATCTAGAAAATAATAATTCATTAACTTGATTCAAGATGTAAATTTAAAAATTGATTCATAAATTGATAGAAAAAAAATTGACTGATAGCGAAAAGAAGATCATATTATATTTCATAAAGAAGTTGAAAGAAAGCTCAAAAATAACGATGAAGAACAAACCGAAACAACTAACATATATATAAATATGTATAAATATATGTAATGCGAAGAAAAAATAAATATACGAATGTAAGATTAAGTAATTATGAAATTACTGAAAATCAAAAATATCTCCATTCTAGTATTTGAGAACTTTATATTGCTGATTTTTGTTTAAAAAGAAACAAATAAACAAATCAAAAAAATCTTTGAATATCTTGTCTATTTTATTGAAAAATATCGACTGTAAAGTGATTCTTTCAAATTGAGATAAAAAATAAAATGTAGAATATCAAAAACTCTAAATTGAAAATCAACAAGCCTTTTTTTGTCAATCTTGAAACTATAATTAAATATTTTAGAGTCTTTTAAGAATTCAGATATAAAAATATAACACAAAAACTGAAACAGTGGAAATTATTTACATTAAAGAGAGTGATGAGATATGCTCTTTTAATGTTAAGACAGTTTGTTCATTATTAGTTTACAAATTTCGTTGTACCTTTTGATATTGGGAATACGTTCTTACGCAATATTTAAAATGAATTAACAATGAATTTAATGATTATAAAAATTTAAATCAGAAATAATCTTAAAAAATACATTATAAAACTTATAAGATTGAAATTCAACATAGCAAATTTTAATAGTAATTGAGATGATAGTAGAGCAATTGTTTTTTCAAAGCATTAAAATCCTAGAGTTGAAAAACAAATATATAGCATTTATTTATAAGCTTTGTTTATTTGCACTTGTTTATTAAAATAACCAACAAATTTATTGATTACGATTATACATTGCAATTCTAACTTATTTATTTTACATGAGAAAATAAAATATTAAGAATATAAGCCAGATCTAGTCGATAATTAATATCGATTAATAAATAATTTAACCCGTTTCGATGCTGTATTGCGCTTAATATATTCTTGTTCTGAAATTTTTTATTGCATGTCTATTATTATTTTGCATGATAAAAAAAAAAAGAATATTAACCTAATCAACAAAGATATAATTGTCAATTAAAAAATAATTTATTTCGATCCTTTATTGCTCTTGGAAAATATTCTAGAATTTACTCTTATTATATATCTAAAATGTGGAACTAATTATATATATCATAAAAATTATTTATTAGTTTATATCTATGGTAAAACCGCAAAGAAACATTATTTATTATATTTTAAATATAAATGAAATTACTTAATCAATAAATTTTTAAAAATTATATAATATATTTGACAATAAATAACTTAATCCTATTTAGATTTTTAACTAACTCTGAAGAATAATTTTATGAATAGATATACGTTATTTTACATAAATAAAATCTAGGCCGACATTTTTGTGAAGTATTTCCTGGATGACACATGTTTTGACATATAACTAACATTCCTTTCGAGTTCCCATTCTAATTTTTCCAAATTCGTTAGCAAATTTATATATATATGTTCGCGAGTGTTTTTGCGAACCGTAAACAGACAAGCGTTCGGGAAACGTTTCTGTCAAGGTCCTTTCCGTTCCTACTAAGAAGCGAGCCGTTAATAGACCTAAACAAAGAGCTGATCCTGGCTCTGTTTTTCTGTGCGTTTTTAGACGACATTAAAAGTAAATCGATACACGATTCACCGTTAACTTTGATTGAGACAGCTCTTTGTTAGATCTATTAGGACGTGTACTTGTTATCATGCGAGGTTTGTGTATAAGACATCTGCCGAGCGTAGAATTTCCTCGACCTTGGCCCATATTGCGAATCAGATACTGCTGGCAATGTTATTGGTCACCGGTATTCCACTCAGAATTAGAATACTTCCAATTAGCCAGGAAGAGAGTCAACCTGAGATACTTTCTTCCTGGCTAATCGGCACTACAGAACAAATCTTCGCACAGTTAAAGTCGTAGTTAACTAATAAATAGGAGAGATCGTGCTTCAATCAATAGAGGTGATACTTAGTAATTTTTTTGTGGGAGACAGCTCACCAAGAATTCGTCGGTTAGCTGATATACAATCCACAGCGATTAAATTAATGCGGCTAGGGCGCAAACAATATATAATATATATTTATATTATTATATAAAATATAAATATTATTATATAATCTGAAAGATTCTCGTAAAAAATTCTTTTAAAAGTAAATTTGTTGCTTGGGAGTTTATTATCTATTTTTTTGGATATAAAATTTAGCAAAATGTCTCATCACAAATTAGTAATGCATTGAGTGATGGATATCTTGCATCCAAGAAATAGGCTAAGATATACATTGTTAACAAATAAATACACATAAATGATAAGTGATTAAGAAAGATTAAACAAATGAAATCAAAATTGGATATTGCAAAATCCTGAATAAAATTTTACTTTTTACATTAAAAATAATTGCAATTAAATTATTAACATATCGAGTTTCTCAAAAAATTTAAAAATTTTATATATTTGCCAATCAATATTTCTTCTTCATTCTAATTCCAATGAATTAGAAAATCATAGAGAAAAGCAAAAACAAAAATCTTGTCTTAAGTTTAATTTGAACATCTAATAGTAAATATAATTCATGGAATAGATGACTATTCTTTTCACATTGATATTTTGTATTAAAAAAGAAAAATATCAGAAAAATCGATATTCTAGTAGACATATTTTATGTATTTATATTATATATTCTTTTAACGCAAATAAAAATTATTGTATCTTATAAATCTAAAATTTTTAGTATTCGAATAATTTATTATTATTACATTAAAATCTATCTATGCTACTCTAGATAATATAATGGCACGAATCTAAAAAAAAATCGTATTGTAATCAATTTAAAAAGAATTCAAAAAAATTTTAAATATAAAAGACAATGATTATCGTTGTCTTGCAAAAAATCTAAAATGATTTCAATAAAAAGTTGATTATATAACATATATAGTATAATATTGCTATCTATTAATGAAATATCTAATTTAACAAGAATCAATAATATTTTTACTTTATTTTCATCAATTTTGTAGTATTCAATTACAAAAAAAACTTTTCACATCGTCTGATATTAAAATACGAAAAAAAAATCAATATTTTAATAAATATTTTTTATGTATTAATGTGACAACGAAAATGGAACAACAATGTCAATATGCCATGAATGATGAGTTAATCTTTTGATTTATGTTCAATGAATTATATTACGTCGAATGTAAATGATAAAAGTATCGATTTTATAACGAAAAGATTGATCACAGACTATCCTATATTGATGGGACAGTTTCTGCTGCTTTTAAGTACCATAAGTTCTTAAAGTTATGTAATTTATATTCAAAGAAAAAACTTATTGCGTCGAATGTTCAAAAAAGAAATTTTATATTTTTTATATTGCGTTGCAAAAAATTTTCGTAAATAATAAAAGTCATTATGAGGAAAGAATCGATCACAAAATCTATATTGATAGAATAATTTTTTGTTTTTATTTACAAATATCATGGTATGCATGTTTATATTCAAAAAGAAAAAATTTATTACTACGTCGAATCTTTAAAAAAGAAATTTATATCGGATATTTATAAATAATAGAAATCAATTTTATGATAAAAAAACTGATCACATTTTCTTAAAATTACTTAATTTATGTTCAGGAAGAAATTTAGTCATAATATCGAATATTCATAATAAAAAACGACTTTACAACGAAAAGATTGATCGCAAAATTATTAAGTTGATAAAACATTTTGTTATTTTTGTATTAAATATTTTGTCTTTAAAGTTTTAAATATTTTTTTTTTGAGAATATATAAATTTTCCACAAAATGAATTTAAATGAAATCTTATTTCACGATATGTATTTTCTAATTTAAAATATTTAATTCATACACGATTGTGTATCTTGGCACTTTAGTATTATGTGCATTAGAATAAGAAAAATAGGCAACAAATAAGAAAAAAAAATTTGTTATTGTATTTAAATTCATATCATTGATTTATAAACTACTGAATATGACAAATAAACAGATAGTATATTTTTTAAGAAATCATTTTATAACATTGAATATATATCAATAGATTGCTATGTAATGTAAAAAACGAATTTTTTTTTTAAATAACAAATTTTACAAATAATATTATCTATTATAAAAATAGAATATTAAAAAATTTTTTTTTATAATGATGTACAATGAAACTTAACGTTCAATATATCTATTATATTGCATCGCAATGAAACTTAACGTTCAATATATCTATTATATTGCATCGCAAGCGAAATGACAATATAGCATTATTTGAATACTTTTTATTAAAGCTATTTTAATATTAATTTCAGCTTACCTGCATTTTTGTTTCATTTAAGCCTTCTTGAATCCATAAACACGTTGAAAAATCTTGGTATTTAGCATTTTCCATCTCAGCATACATTGGATATTATATATATGTATATATCTTTGCTTTAAACCAAATTAGTATAAATTTCACTAGTTTTTAATACACTTGGATCACCGCCAGATGTCTAACACTGTAACATTCCACTTTTTTTTATCCAGTATTTTATTCCTTCTTTAACACTTTTTTTTTTTATTCCTTATTCTGTTTCTTTTTAGTTTCTTAATCTTTTTCCCATTATTTTCATTTTTTTTTTTTTTTTTTTTTTTTTTTTTTTTTTTACTATTTCAATTTTGTTTTCTTGTACTTCGCTTTTCTTCTATCTTACTGCAATCAACACTTTTTTATTTCTTCTTCCACTTTTCTTTCTTAGCTATATTCATCAAACATGTTTTTCCTCATAAATTCTTAGATCTGAAGCTTTAATAAATTTCTATCAATAAATTTCACTATAAATTAATTATTTATATTTTTTAATTTGGCATAGTTGTGTAAACAGATATATAAAAATTTAATATTTTACAAGAAATAATAATATGTAAATAGTAATCATTAAATATTTATTAAATATTTTAAAAAATGATTATTTTGTAAAACGATTTGCACAATTAATTTTTTTTATAAAAATATAGATTTTTTTTTAAACAAGATAAAAATATAATTATGTTCAATTTTCATTATTTGGATATATATGATTATCAATAAGAAATAATATATGTTTAGAATTTTTTCATAAATTATCTTGTATAAAAATTTCACAAAGATCGATGATTGAATAACGCTTAACGAAAAAATATATAAATATTTTCATATGAAAGATATAATTATATTAAAGTATTTCAAAATGAAAAAGAATTAAAAAGATATCATTTAAATCTCATTTTTTTAATTAAAAAATAATCGTGTTCCATTACATTTTATTTCATATATCATTAAGTACAAAATTATTAGATAAAACAATAATTTTTGGTTTCACAAAATTATTTCGGATTTAATATTTTAATAACTAGCAATAATTAATAATCATCATTAAAATTAAAAAATATTTATATGATTTTTAAGAATATTAAATTTTCTTTTTAAAGATATATAATCACAACCAATTGCATTAAATTGCATTTAACCAAGTTCTTCATTACTAATCAGACTTTATAAATATTATTTTAATGTTCATTTCTTTTTAATTTTTTTTCCTTTTTTTTCCCATTTCAATAACAATAATAATAATAATAATAATAATAGCAATAAAATATAATTTCTTTACATAATACAATTGCACATACTATTTTTATTATATTTTTTAAAACGATCGTTGTCTTAAACATTGAAATATTAAATACATATGTATACTATTACATTAAATGTTATACATCACAATCACACAATCACCATTAACATACTTACAACCAAAATAATAATTATTACAACTTTTTCTAAACAAAAGAATTTTATTAAAATTTGAATTAAATAAATATTCTTTTTGTAATCTATTATTGGTCACTTTACATATATTTTTAAAAATATATTATAAAATTGATTTATTCTTTGATTCTTCTTTCTTAAATTACCTCAATATTAAAAATTGTATATATACAGGATGTCCCAGGAAAACTAATAATTTAATCAATATATTTAATATGTCATTCTGTATGAAAAAAGTTACATTCATTTTGACTTTGAATTGATTTAATAATAATAGTAAAAAAATAAAATTGTAATTAGAATAAGACAATATTTTACTATTTTTCATGTATTTTATGACTTTTTATATTTATATTCAACAAAATGTTTAAAGTAATGGTTTTCCTTCCAAAAAGTTATATTATAATTTAATATAATATTATAATAAATATTATTATTATACATTTTAATTTTAACTTTATTATATAATTATAATAATATAAATGTTATTAGTACTTTTGAGAAATTTCCCTTTCATTGTATTTGATTGTATTTTAATTGTATTTGATTACACATAATACATTAGACAATATACAACAAAAAGTTATAAAAATATTTTGCAAACGACTTACCTTGTATATATTAAGAAGAATAATTCCAACATGATGAAATACTATCATATTATAATTGTCATAATTTTTTTAAAAATCCATTAATAGAAATGGATAAAGCAAAGGCATCTGTTATGACCATCTGGATCACTGGATTTAAATTCCTTAGGTTTTTTTCTCTGTTATATGAAATTAAATCTCGTACTTTCCTGGGACACTCTGTAGAGATAAAAAAAAGACACTCGGGATGAAAGAAAAGTAAGAGAAATAATCAATCACTTGTCTTATGGTTTTGAGTCAATATTTACTTTCATGTATAATTAAATTCAAATTCCTTTTTTCGAGTGCCTTTTTTCTATCTATACTTAATATATACACAAAAGAAACAAAAAAGAGAAAAGATATTGTTTATTGACTGTCCTCTGTATTAAGTTTTTCATTACCTATTTCCTCCTTCAAGACAGCTTCGTTGAGACAAACGTTATTTAAACTAATTGCACTATTGGAAAAAATTGCTGTAGCTAAATTTGGATTTTTTATATCGGTACTTGTTGAAGAATATTTCAAAGAAGTCACTTCATTGTCAGGCTCCGTGGAATGTGATGAAATGAAATCACATGCCTTACCAAGAATTATCAAACTATTTAAAATCTTGAATGCCACTAATATTAGATATGCCAGAAGCAACAAAATTATATTGGCTGGTTTGGCAGACGGCGTGATAGTCGTGCAAAGTACTCTTCCCATTGCGACACCTAGCGGAAGAGGAATAAAACCCATCCTGCGGGCTACAAGGTCCGAAGCATCAGAAAAGGCGGTCTCATTACGAGTTTGCGCCATATCATACGCTAAACTTATTGTATAATCCCTGTATACTGTTGAACGTAGTTCGTTGAAACGAGTTATAAAGGCGTGCTTCACCTAAAAAAAAAGTAAGTAAATTGATAAAAATCAATAATATCGGAAGAAATATTCAATTAAAAAAAAATCAAAATCAATATTAGTCATTAATAATTGAACGAAAATTATTGTTTTTAATGATATAATATAATTGATCTCAAAAATATTTTGGCATATGTTCTATTATAAAATGAAATAATAAATATGTATAATATTATTTCGAAAAAAATAATAATTATCTGAATCGAAAGAAATATATTGTTATTTTTATTTCTTTATCTGAAATATTTAAATATTCGCTTGTAAAATAAGAAATTCGAAAACAAATGGCAGGTCGTATAAGCGAGAAGTCATAAATCTTTACATCTGTTCACAATCGAGTATAATTAAGTGAGATGATATATTATTTTATTCTTTTCTAAAAAATAATATTGTTGTTCGATCGATTACTTTATAATTTGCCACTATAATCCTCATTTCTTTTCAAAAAAAAAAAAACTGAAGATACCTGATCCATAAAATGCAATAATTCGATGTGTCTCTTTTAGATATTTGGATTTCTGTAGTTGAAAATACAGATAATGCCAGTCATTATATTGCTAATTTAATTATTAGAAAAATAAAAAATGATAGCAAAACTTTAATGAGGAAAGTCGCTTAATAACAATAGTGTCCCAATAATAGATGAATGTTTATTAAGAAAGGATATTCAATGCACTTTTTAATAATTAAGGAGATTGCACTTATTTTTTACAAAATATGCACTTTTTGCAGAACATTGGTCATTCATTAGCCTTCTGTTGAATATTACTTTGCATTTCTGAAATACAATTTAAGAGATTACATTTGAAGATGTTTCTTTTACAAAATATGCATTTTTCCTGGAAATCGATTGACATTAACTATTAATCTCTTGCTAGAATTTAATAACACTTCGACAATTCAAGAGAATGCATTTAGTTATAATCTTCTTGTAAAGTATGCATTTTTCCAGAAGAAAGGCGATCATCATCATTCATCAACTTTCCTTTAGATATATCTTGGTGTAACTTATAGTAATAAGAGATTGCATTTGAAGATATTTTTTTTATCTCATGAAATTTGAACTTTTGTTATCGAGTATACATTCATCATGGATTTTATCATGGATTTCACCATGGAAAGTTTTTATCGCATAATATATACTCTTGATATACTTGTCATCTCTATTTTAAATAAACATAACAGTTGGCAATAACAATTTTTGATTGATCGTTTTTAATGACGTTTTCCTTTTATTTGTTCTATTTATTTTTTCTTCTTTTTAAATTCGATGTTTTAATCTTACATTACATTTTATTTGAACAATATCATTTGCGCTTTAATTTTAAATCCTGTTATATTATCAAGAATATAAATATTATTACCAATACCTTAAATATGCTCCCAGAGAACGAATCTAACAATATGATTATAGTCACAAAAAAAAATATAAATATACATATAACATAATATTATACTATACATATAGTGTACATATAAAATACATATTATAATTATTATTGTTAATAACTTTTTAAGAAACAATGAGCGACAATTAAAATTTTTTGAAGGAAGATAATCTTAACAACATAAATCAAGGTTATTAGAAGTGAATTCTCTAAACCCCATTTACCAAAATTGTTATGTACACAAATCAGATACATAATAAGAAATAGAAATCTGTGAATCATGTTGAAATCATTGTAGTTTTTGAACTTTTATTGATTTAAGAAAAGTATAGAGAACTATTTTATCATTTGTAAAAAAATATATATCATTCTCTCGATCAATTTATTTAGCTGTGATATTACAAAATTGATTTAAGAAAATTTTATCATTTATAATGCATTTTGAAAATCTTATGAAAGAAAGAAAACTTATAGATAAATTAGCATTATTAAGATTCGCGATAAATATTTTTATAGTAAATTGTGATCTTATGATGCCACAAATATAAATACAATTGATGAACATTTGATCATCATAGAAGAATCAAGTATAACATATTAGGCAGTTGGCTGATTTCTGGAAACAATCTAAACGATCAATACAGTCTATCATTTTTATTGATATAAGTTTGGTGAAGAGACTATTACAAAAGAAAATTTTTCTTATCACATCAAAAAAAAAAAACTAACGAAATCATTTATCAATATATGATCAAGACAATAGATTTCTGAATTCTTTTTACTTATATCGAATTTCAATATTTTTGGATCAGAAATTCATCATTAAAATTCAAAAATTATAATATTTTATAATACTATTAAAAATAACAGATATTGTAGACAAGATAATTTGTAAATATTCTTAGAGAAAATGTATAAGATATTGGTCATTATCATTGTTTATGAATACAAAAATATCCTTCATGGAAAAATTATATAAAAAAAAGAAGAAAAATACTTTTAAAAAAGTTAGAAATTGAATTATATTCAGCAAATGGAAAAATATTTGAAAATAAAAAAATTGCATTGTATAAATATATTACGACATAAAAGCAATTGAAACAACGAAGGAGGACAAAGTTTTCTAACAAAAGATGAAAACTTTCTTTCCAATTTTTTCAAAAAATAATCTAAATGTTATATCTATATAAAAAATGATAATAAATATACTATAACATTTAATATTGTTTTCAATATATATGTAAATTGTGTACAATAAATGTATCAATATTATATAGAAATTGTGAAAACGATTGAAAAAGATATATATTTTATTTATTATTACAAACGATATATATTTTCTACTAATTATAAAAAAATATTTTTGCAATAAAATTAATGATTTTATAAATTAATATATATGTTGTTTATTTTTTTTCAGATCCAATTCACATACAAAGAAATTTTATATTGGATCATATGATACAACTTCGACAACTTCTCTGAAGCTGAATTTTATTTTAAACCAAGTGAATTTTTTGCAAATATATGTATAAATACTGATATAGACTAGAGTGAATTTATGACATCCTGTATACAAAAATTTGATTTTAATCAGTTTCTTTGTTTTCTTTAGAAAACTTGCCTACATCCATTATATATATTGTATTGCCAGACCATATCTCAAGATATAGATTTCTGATGCCAATCCTTATATTTACGATATTTGCTAATTATAAATGTCATCTTTGATTTGAAAGATTTTTCCATGTGTTGCTTCATATATATATGATTGATTCTTTGAAGTCATCTTTTTCCAAGAATCATTATATCCTGAATATACTTAAAGATATGGATTTGTCACATCTTTGAAAAAATTTCACTTTGAAGACGAAAAAGTTTTCCTTTTACGAATGGTAAAATAACATGTAAATCGAGATCAAGGACTTTAAAAATAATTATAATGGAATTCAGAATTATTCAATTCAAAATATCAGTTGAAATTCAAATTTTATTATCATATATTGAATTAATACTATATTTTCATTCTTGCATTTTCAGTATCGTTCTTGAAGCACACAATGAATTAGCAACAATTTAAGAACAACCATAAAGTGAATTAGATATATCTTAAATTAGCATCAAAATCAAATTTCCAATCAGAATCATTTCTTATGTTAATTCGATATATGGTGAAACATCACAATCACTTGAATCAATATCATAAAATAATCAGAAATCTATAACTAATCAGTATTCTTTCTTATCATCAATGATTTTTATATGCAAATGAAGCAATATACTTGAAGCAATATTCAATAGCACAGTGAATCATCATCGCAACGTTAATGAGAAATCATTAGAAA
Source organism: Apis florea (assembly GCF_048593485.1). NCBI lineage: Eukaryota > Metazoa > Arthropoda > Insecta > Hymenoptera > Apidae > Apis > Apis florea. The sequence goes on along the minus strand of NW_028256838.1, from coordinate 1,330,885 downwards.
TCTGTGATCAATTAGGCTTAAATCTTAACATTAATGATTCTTCTTTTAGACAGATGGCGCCGATGCAGTATCCAAAAATACAATGAACCATTACTATGATCTCAATAAGAAATCATCAGAAATCTATGATCAGAATTAAATCTTTAATGGATGATCCTTTTCTTAAACAAGTGGCACCGATTCAAAGGTATAATGAACTATCAATGTGATCTTAATATAAGAAACACCATATGAGAGTTCAGAATCAAAATTTTAAGCAGATGGCACCAAATACAATATCCAAAGATACAATGATTTTAAGTACAATATTCTTTAACAAAAATTGAAAGAAATTTTAAAAATCAATTAGAAATTACTATTTTCCAAAGCTAACAATTCATATGAAAACAGAAATATAGCAAAAAAAAAAAAAACTGAATTTTTCTTAAGTCACTATTATGATATAAATTTTAAAAAAGAAAGTTTTTACAAAAAGTTGAAGACAAAGACAAAATTAAAATATTCTCGTCTAAATATTTTTTAATGTTGAAAATACAATCTAAATTTATACATGTCTATTACATTGCGTTTTCCACCAATAAGTAATTATACTAAAATTTTTGGCAAAACAGATTCTCATTAATCATCATACAATTAACATTGTTCAACTTCAATATTATTTTGAATATAATAATAAATATAGTATTCTATTACGCTAAATATCACTCGTTATAATTTTCTCTATTCATATCCTTCTCTTTAATAATAATGTTTAATAATAATTAATAATAAAATTTTTTTAATAATAAATTTCTTTTTCTCATATAAGAATATGAAAATGCAATATTGCATAAGCAATCTAATATAAAAATAAATCAAATACTTGTATTATTTATTTTATGAAATTAGTTAATAATATAAGCCATTTTCTCATCTTAATAATGAATTTCGAATGAATTTTGATTATTAACGAAATAAAACAAGAATTTATACATTATAATGGATTGATAGAAGGAAATCTATGAAAATATTGAATTATGACAGCATATGAAATAAAATGGCTGACTGTGACATAAAAGAACAAAAAACCAATATAATTTCTCATATGATTCATTTAGTAGTTTACACACAAAATAGTAGTTTATATTGTCATCATTTATATTGCTCCATATCTAATTTTTCGATTTTAATATTTAAAAAAAATTTTTTCTATGAATTCCTAAAAATTTTAATATATAATAAATTATATAATATATATCTTTAGAAGAAAAAAATATAAAGTTAAAAACATACATGTACGATAATATAATATTTGAAAAATTATTTTTAATAATCATCATTATCTTTTGTTAAGTATATATAATCTCTAATAAAATTTTGAAAATTATTTGATTCTTAATTTTTTATAAAAATAATAAAAATATTAAAAATAAAATATATTTTGTATATATTTTGTGTTATAGCAATTTATTTAAAAAATACAAAAGTTTTTATCAAATATTGAATATTGAATACAAAAATGAAACAAATGGCAGGAAAATTCTTAATAGTTTACAAAAATTGAATAGAATGAAAGAAGAAAACTTAGACAAAAAAAATGGAAAGAAATAAACAACAGAAACCTATGGTAAGAAAATACAGATAATCTAACAAAAATCTGTTCTATTTAAAAAAAAAAAAGTTCACACAAGCAAGACAATTATAAAGAAAAATATACAAATTGAAGATATCGCTTTATTAATGACATTTGATTCAGATCATATGTAAACTCAAAAATAAAAGATGAAATGATTAACTGACATTAAAAATGAGAGATGGGAGATGGAAAGAAAATTATAAACTGAGCATTTCAGAAAAAGTAATTTACACTACGAAAAGAAATATAGAAAATGATTAGATTGGCCAGAAAATAGAAAAATGAGAACAGATAATAATACTCTCAAATTCCAAAAAATATCAAATTATCTAGCACAGAGACATTAATAAAAATTGGAACAAGAATACAAATAGAAGAATAACAATCGGAGAACTTGATAAATGAAAGAAAACTTATTATTATTAATTAAAAACATTAAAAATAAATGTAATCTGAATTCTAGCTTATATGAACGTAAAGCAAACAAAAGAGAGAGTAAAATAGTGAAAAATGTAAATTATAAAATTCTGAAATTAAAAAATTATAATTTAGCAGGATCAAAATATAGAAAAAACCTAGAATTTATTGAAATATAAATGCGGAATAAAAAATATTAAGCATTATATAAGAATATAAAGAAATATAAAGAGAGAAATATATATAAAGAATATAAAGAAAAACTGAAAAAAATTAAAATAAAAATAGAAGATGAATAAAGGTTCATCAGAAGGAACGATTCAAATGCTGCAAGAATCTTTCTTTCTAATAAATACTAAAATATTAAAAAGAACATATATATATACACTTAAGAATGTTTTAAAGAATGAGATATTATTATCTATCAGTAAAGGAAATGATAATGAAAATTTATAAAGCTATATCGAATATCAATATCGAAATAGTACGTGTTCAAACAAATATAATTTGACATATAGAAGCTTATATAGCTGTAAAAGGAGATTATATTGAATTATATTTATTATAATAAAAACGGGTCTTTTTAAAGATATAAATATTTTTAAAGAAATAATTCAAGATTCTCTTCTGGAATTATTAAATTATAAGTGATCAACTGATCAAGATTGATGTTACTGCAATTAAATAAACGATATATATATTGATCCGATGATATGTGTGTTCTTTCAGTAATGTTTTATTTATAGTTTATTTAATGTTACGTGTAAAAAATTAGTCCATTAGAGGAAAATATTCAGAAAACAATGACCCGATGGTATATTTTAAAGCTTGAGTTGAATTTTTGTTGAGTGGTTAATTTTATCTTATTTATTGATGAATTGTTTTTTAAATTAATGAATTATAATGCATGATTTATTTTTTTTATTTTAAATATCTAATATTAATTGTTCATTTGTTAAATTTTATCATAACTTTACCATAATAACAATTAATTAATTTATTCATTGATGTAATTCGATATGATTTTTTTATCGATAAAATAAATATTATATTCAACACATTTTTTTCGAGATATGTAATTTGAACTTGTTCGTGCTCGGTGCGTACACATAGCCAAAATATTGCTTAAAATTATCTTACTTTACGAAAAAATCCCAATATTTTTGAAGTATCCTATATCCTATAATTAAACTCAAAAGTTTTATAATAAGAATAGTATAATATTTACTCTGGATACATAAAAAATTTAATTCATTTTATGTCTAGAAAGCTAAAAGAAATCTTCAAATTTGCGAGATATTTTAGATGTATTAAAAAATACAAAATTTTCTATCAAATAATCATTACTTATGCTGATGGGAATAATGGATTTGTAACAAGCAGATTGAATACGCAGCACGTAGTATGCAGCAAATAGTAATTAGTAATGGATATCGTTGTTAACTTTGTTAAAAAATAGACATTAAAAAACCTACGAATTATCAAACAAAATCACTGATCATGGACAATTCTTATTATTATTATTTTATCAGAATATATTATAAATCGATCTATAAGGCTTAACTGATGATTCTTAAAATGATTTCAAGCAAATTTGCAAAAATTTTTGTTAATGAGTTATTAATGAAGAATATTGGCCAATCACAGCTGTTCCGTCATATTGAGTACTGGATTTATATTGCCAATGAAACGTCGAGATATAACAAATAGTTAAAAACAACATTTGTTTTGCCATAGATATACAATAAAATTCATTTCAAAAAAAACCAAAACGAATATTTTATAATATATATCTTAAGGAAGATATTATCTCAAAAATTGTATTAAATCAAAGTTATCAATTGATTTCTAAAACATTCTACATATATTAATAAAGATTAATATATTCATAGTTTTAAAGAATAGTTTTAAAGAATAGATTTAACTTGCAAAAATTTACAAAAATTTTTGTTAATGAGTTATTAATGAAGAATATTGGCCAATCACAGCTGTCCCATCATATTGAATATTGGGTTTATACTGCCAATGAAAGTCGAGATATAACAAATAGTTAAAAACAACTATCAAAGTTATCAATCGATTTCTAAAACATTCTACATTAATTCATTATTAACATTAACATCTACATTAATCTTCTATATTAATAAAGATTAATATATTCGTGGAATAATTTTAGAGAATAAATTTAACTTCAAAATAAATACCAAAGTTATACAAAAAAACAAATAATTAATACAACAACACAAAATACAACAAAATACGACAATTTACTTACCCAATCTACGAGGACTTCCGCCAAGAGCAACATTATGCAATCTGGCAATAGCACTGCAAGTCGTTCCGCTTTCCATGCGTACTCTTTCATTGTTTGCAGATTCACAGCAAGAAGAAGCATCATCAAATGAAAACGTTCTCTCACGTCTGCACAAGATAATTGAAATAGATTCTTCTTGTCAAATTTCTTAAAAACGGAACCTTTTAATTCTACGAACTGAAATAAAAAATTTAGAACATTATTGTTACGTTGTTTTTTTGTAATCTCTTCCTGAGTTGCTTGAAAGCTTTAAAATCTTTATTATATAATTATTTATTTTTATGTATAAATAAAGTTCTATTCTTCTTGAATTATTTTGATTCGTTTGTATTTCGATTCGATTGTATAGCGATCTATAATTAAATGACAAACATATTATATAATATAAATTTCGCAAAATAATTATAAAATAAAATATTTATGAAAATAGTTGTAATCTATTATTAATTATTGCTTTCCTATATATTACCAATATATAATAAAATTATATCAATAAGAATTTTTTTTTTTAATTTTAGATTAAAATAATCCTTAAAATCATATTAATTTAAATTAATCAAAGATTAATTAAAAAAAAATTCTATTGGAGATCGTTAATTTTTTTTTTCTATTATCATAGATTTTAATTAATTAGAATGATATTACAATTCTTTTTTATTATGAATTATTTATTATATTTGTTATATTAGATTCCAATTTTTCACTTTTTTTCTATTATTTTTTATTAAACTAAAAAATAGTCAAAATATTTATTTTATTAAAAAGAACAGTTTGTAACATTATCTTTTTATTTAAAATATATGTGTTTTAAATATTTAGTAAATTAAAATATATTTGATTATTAAATTTAATTTGCAGAGTGATTTTAAAAACAAATTTATTATTATTATAAATTTATATATGAATACTCCAATTTCAATTAAATGTTCTAATAAATTCAGAAATGGTATTTTGCTATTATACGTATCATACACATCTAATACAATAATTATTTAAATTTTATAAAAAAATATTTTATCTTTCGATTTGATTCATATAATATCAAAATAGAAAAAAAAATAAAATTACAACAAAATGATATCTTTTCATACTAATATAATATAAGATATTAAATGGTTATTTATTAGAATAATAATTATAAATAGTTATTCATAAAAAAAATTATTATAAATATTATTAATATTATTCTAATAAATAATAAATCGATAATTTTAGCATTATATTAATATTTATGTTAGAATTATTTAACCATACATATGTTTGTATATGTTCTATAATGTTTGACTAGCAAAATAAAAGAAATCTATAGTTTCAATAATATTTTTTATTCAAGAAATATTATATATATTTTTCTCTTTTTAATACTTTTATTCTTTTTAAAAACACTTTGCAAAGTATATAATCTATTATTAAATTAATAGTATAAGAAAAACTTACATTATTAGACATCATTATAGTAAGTAGCGCCTTGTTGCTGCTATTAATGGCAACATTCAAAGTCGTTGCTTGGAAAAGCACCAATATACTGTGTAATACTATGAAAATTATAGCATCGGAAAATATAGCGTTAATTTTTTTTTAATGTAAAATACAACTTAAAATGAAAAATAACAATTCCAAAGATTAGAAAAAATTTAATATTGTCTTATTTAAATGTTCGTATGATATATGAATATATTTGCTTTTTTATAAACGAAGCATGAATAATTGCTTTATTTCAATACATCATATATTAGATAATGAAACAAAATAATATATCTGTATACAAAATGAAATAAAAATATATTTTTGTATAAACTAAAATATATAATAAATATAACTGAAGTACATAACCTATAATTCACAGTCCATAATATTTATTGTATATAATTCAAACATTCTCGCATAACTGACTAATGAACGAAAAACATAAAGTTACACATACATAACATATATTAAAGTCGTAAATTACTATTACATATACATATATCAAAGTCGAATATTTAAAAACATGCTTCACAGATCAAAAAATGCAATTCATTCAATGGCATCTTTACACTTTTTTTTTTTATTTAATTTTTCAATATGAAATAAGAAAAAAAAAGAAAAGAATAATACAATAAACTTTTTCAAAATTATTACTATTATTATAAAAAAATCAAACATAATCGAATATGATTATTGTTTTAAAAAATTGATGTATATGAAAGTAATATATGAAAATTGAGAAACTTTACAATATATTTATCGATCATTTAAAATATTAAATTAATCCAAAAATTCTATCGTTTTCATTTTTTTAAAGAAAATAAATCAATTATTGATTGAAAATAAGTAACTGGAAATATTTATTGCATATTTCAAAAAGAAACATTTGAATGAATCTGTAAAATTTATTTATTATATTATATATTCATTATATCTACGAGGAAACTAATTTTAAACTTAAACCAATCAATTACTATATGAAAAATTCGAAAAAGATATTGATTGCTTCCAATCAACGGTTACTTTAATAGATGATGAGGACAAAATTGTTTATTTACATTTGATGACTGTGTATGATATATACTGATTTATAATGAAATTAATTATAAATATGAAACTGATGCCTTGACAGAAACAACCGAACATTATCGACAAAGATCGATTCCGCGAAATCGCAATAGTGTCATATCAAAAAAACAACATGTTTTATCAATCTTCATTATAGCAACAAACTTTAAGATTTAGAACATTAATTATTGTTTTGCAATCTATCAAGATTAATTAAATTAAATTCTTTTTCACACATTCTTTCCTTTGTACATATTATTACTTTCAATATTTTCTATCGCCTATTAATGTAATTAACTATTAAGTTTTTTTGGCGACATATTTAATTGTAGATTATTTTACAGAATCTATAACCTTGTTAAATTATTTAAAAAAAAATTATAGTATAAAAAAAATTTGTTAAAAAATATTCAAAGGTTTCTATTAATTACATAATTCAAAAATTTGCGTCAATCAATAGATGTTTATAAAATACAACAAGATTTCTTGAAAAAAAAACATTTTTAAAGATTATTTTCAACATCGTTTAGATATGAAATTTTAAAACTAAATTTGTAAAAAATATAGTTTACAGATTTTGGAAAGGCAATATCATCGTCGAAGATAAAAATCCGAAAGGATTAAGCAAGATCAGAATGTTGTAATCGTAGCAATTAGAGAAAATTCTTCAGCCATCGAGAAAATTTTGCAAAATGAAAAAAGAATGAAGAAATTCTAAATATAAATGATGAATTTATTATTGTAATTAATATAATTTACTGTACAATAATATGCAAAAATCCATCCAACTATTCAAATGACTGTTATCTTTGTTTAATTAATATGATTGAATATAACAAAAAATATAAGAAGAAAATTACAATGACCAAATATGTTATACGATCTAGAATACAAAAGATGCATATCATCTTTAAGTAATGCAAATGATGATTAAACATAACAGAAAGTACATCTGAATAAAATAAAAAGTAAACAAGTTCAGGGAAATTTATTTATTTATTGAGAAAGAATCAAATGATTCAAAATTTTTTATCTGACTTAGAATAAAGTATAAATTCTAACTTTTTAATTATAACAATAAAATTTATTGAACAATTTATTATTGAACAAAATACGAGAATTTCATATTTTCGTATTTTAAATGAAGAGAAAAAATTACAAGAATATTTTTTAACAAAGAATTATCCTAAAACGTAATCTCTTTATAGAAAAATTTAGAATTCAATTCAATTTCAAAATTAGTTTATATATGCATATTTAAAAGTAATTCTTCGAGATTACATAAAATATTTTCTTTTTATGAAAGAAAAAACAGTATATTATAAAATTAAAATATAGTTAGCAAATAATTATTTCATCAGAAGATAAAATATATATTGAATATATTTATATTTATATTTTCAAGTTTATATAAAATTAGATCTTATGTTTTTTCATCCTAAAGTTAAAAATTAGAATCATATTTATATTTTCACCATTATCTCCAATTTAATTAAAAATAGATTTATCAATTATCGTATAGTCAATATTGGTCAGCTTTAGTACTATTTTATAAATATAATACAAAAATCTTTATATTTATAAATTTCTAATATTTATCACCAAAAAATTCTTATTGTATGATTCACTTTTTGTTATTATGAATTTTCAATAAAAACTAAATTTCTGCTTATAAATTTATTTATTTAAGTTCCGATTTAAAATTAAAAATCTATTATTCTTTTTTTTGTTAATTATTTCGTAAATTCTTATTAAAAAAAAAATTAATTGTGTATTTGTCTAATTTAACATTTCCTTTTAGAAATAAATTATTGATGAATATAGAGATTTCATTGTATTTTGTAATTTTAAATATTACTTGTTATAATTTCCTTTACTTATATTCCTTCATACATTGAGATATAAGAATATATATATATCAATATTAAATTATGTTATCATGCGACAAAAAGGACAATTACATAATAATAACATAAAAAATATGATGTTGCAGTTTATCATAATTTCATTGAGTAAATCATGATATAGTAGCCTAGAAAATAGTATGTATTATATGGATAATATTCAATTTTTCAATTTTAATATTGTGAAATGTTATAAAATTTTTACTTAAGCAAAAAGAAATATTTTGAATTATATTAAATATATAATAATTGTTTTATTACTAAAATATGTTATTTTATTACTAAAACAATTATTATATATTATAAAAATTATTGTTTTAAGATTCTTTATACGTCAATACACTTTATATTGGATTAGAAATAAAATCACGAAATTCAAAATAGGAACATATTCATAATTAAAATAGCAGATAATATATTCCAATGTTTGTTATATTAAGAAAAACATAAGAAATAGATTAACATTATGTTTTTTAGTATATAGTAAATATAAAACGACAATAAGCTCACAATCTATATAAGAATAGATATTCTAATTGAAAATAATTGGATAAATTGGATGAATTCATATACATCATGGCAAAAGTGGTCGGCCGTATGATATTATTAGAACGCCATCTATTGACTAAAGTGATATTAGCAAGCAATGGACATTGCAAAAATCTCTAGTCTAACCTTACTTTATCAGTTTAGAAGATTATATAGAAAATAATGCAATAAATATTTCCAGTGTTATAATTTCTACAGTGTTTTCATTAATATATTTCTATTAACTAAATGATTTAGAAAATAAAAAATTTATGACAATAATTAAATTAAAATATATTCTAAAAATGTACTTAAAGCAAACAAACAAAAATAATAATATTTTGCTATGTATTATTTGATATATACAATCTAAAAAATAATCTATTAGTAAATTCCTTACGAATTGAAAAAATTTAATGGCTAATTAGAATTTGTAAAATTCGGTTTATTTAAATTTTATTTATTCATTGGTTTTACTTTCATGAGAAAGATTAAAAAACAATGAAAAATCATTTGCAACTATTCAATATTAATATTAATTATTTGCATAAATAATTATTTCTTTTTTGTATAAATATTTCTATTTAAATTATTATATTATATATTAACATTATTATATGAAATTTTGTATTTATAGAACTTGTTTACCAAATTTTATGACATTTATAACTTTTTAAAATATATTCTTGAAAGAAATAACTGTTCTAAGTAGAAATCATTCAATCCTGAATAAAATTCATTTTTATCGATTCTTTATCTCCCTTAAAATATTTCAATTTATATTTCAGTGTTCAAACATGCAAACTTTAATAACTGATTTTACAATTTCATTACATAGCTTCCATCAACAATATACTAAAACAATTCTTTCATGACAAACAAAATTTGCAAAAATTCGTGAAAATTAAATTAAAACACTGAATATAATAAGCATTGGATAAGTAATAAACAAATCATCCTACATATTATTATACTTTTATTATTATAAAATAATAAAATCAAAATTTAATTCTGATGTGGCTAAACCAAAATTTGAGTTTCTTTTTTTAATAGAATTAAAAATAATAATAAATTAATGAAAATAAATATTGATGAATGAACTGAAGATATTTATTTCATAGAAAATTTGAATTTATATAGTATATAAAAAAAAATATTCAAAATACCAATATTCATTATAATATTTATTATTTAATAAATATATATAATATTTAATATAAAAAATAATAAATATTATAATATAAATTGAAATAAATTCTTTGTTTGAAATTAGATAAATAAATATTGAAATAAATTTTCTATTTAAATTGTTGAATTTATAAAGATTTAAATTAACATATATATCCGCAATTTATGAGAATTTTACAGTAAATGAAAGAAGAATCCCTTAGTGTTAGAGATTACTGTGCATTTATCATTACTGTGAATTTATCCAATATTTACCATTGTTCAATTATTCAGCTTGATGATATCAATATCTAACGAAGAAAATATATAATATTCTTAAAATATTCTTAAATCATTTGGACATTCGATTTTCGACTCAATAAATAAAAAAAATTAATTGCCAAATGTTGAAACAATACTTGTTTATACTTTATACAGAAATAAGATAAAAACGAACAAATGCTCGTTTGGCCTAAATCTTAAGAGACTTTTCCAAATATAATTCGAAATAAAAGTACAGAATTATCTTCTGTATCCAATATTTAGAAAGGATACAAACATAAGCAACAGCAAACAATAGATGAGGTAGAGTGCCCAAATGCTGAGATGTTTGTGTTTGTGTTTTTGATCTAGGCTCCGTAGCTGTCCATAGAAGGGCATCTATCGTATCTTGGCCAAAAGCGCTGAACAATCTATCACCGACTTCCAGCATATTATAAAATATATACAATTTTATTACTGATTGACTTTTCACCAAATGGTACATCATAGAGGTGTCAACCTTCCATGTAGCTGCCCAACAGCTGATCACCACAATTCCCTTTAAAAGATCGCAAATCTCTGCTGGTTTTAGATGCCGTTCTCCAACTCTTAAATTACTCCTTTCCTTTCTAGATCATAAATATATTTTATACATAATAAAATATAATGTAGTAAAAATTTAATTAGATATGAACGAATGTTTGATAACGTTGATATGATAGTTTTCAATTCTCTTTTATGATTCATCATTTGTACAAATATCTTTTATTTGAGAACATTTTTTATTAAAAAATCATTAAGCTTAGATTAAGCTGTGAATCATGAATATTGAATTGTCTTATTTTATAAGATAAGTTATATAATTTAACAATTAAATTATATAATATTCTTTAAATGATACATAATGAATATTTTTACAACAATTTTCTTGTTCTTTTTATTTGGTATAAAATGATTAAACAACATATAAGAAAACAGATATAGTTCATCTGCAAATATAATATAAATAATATTATAATGCATATAATTATATTGAAGAAAATATTTTTAATTTTTCATTGAATTGATTTTATAATCTTATTATAAATATTTTGTCCGATATTACAAAATATAGTTTTTTTAGTTTATATACAGAAAATAGTATAGAAAGTCACAATGTATTAATGTATGCCTATAATCACAATGGTTCAGATAAAATTCTTCTGATAAAAAATTTTTTGAATAAAAGTTATTCGATTAAATAAAAAATTTTATTATTAAAAATTTATAAAAAATAATTTTCAATAAAAATATATGGCAATTGTATTTTAATGTAGCTTAATCAATACAAATTCGGTAAAAAAAATAATTAAAATATAAAATAAAACATTTTGCTTCATCTTATCGTCTTCAAAATTTATTCATCTAAAACTTGAGATCATCTTTTATGCATTGTAAAATTGTTATTAGGCTGATTGCTAAATTCCGTTATTGTTTCAATCGATATTTTTATATACTAACTTTAACATATATGTATATAATTGTGTTATTTATATCATATACATAATGTCTAAGTTCAATTAAGATATTAAATTATTTCTTATTTCTAACAATTTTTTTTTTATGTTTCTTCATTAAAGTTTTGAAATTATTGAAAGCTATCTCCATTTTTGATGAATCTTTTCTAAAATTTTTATTAAATCGATTATTATCTTTTTTTTTTTTTCAAGATTTTCTCGCCTTACGCACTTATTGCATATTATATATTACATGTATCAGAACAATTTCAAAAATGTTCAATATCATTTAGCAGATAATCGCAATTTCAGTAATCCAAAGGTTCTTTTCTATTTTTATCGCTTATTATTAATACAATGATTCATAAAACGTCTTATCGTATAATAATTCACAGTAATATATATTTAACACACTTTCATTAAAAGTCTTAGATTTCAGAATCAATGTGTTGATTTTTTAATAAAAGATCCATTTCATTTCGTTATTTTCCAACTATTCGACGAAAAATTTTTTGTTTTAAATTCTTATTTCACTCATAATTCTCGCAGATGAGTATAAAAATTGAATCATATTCTAATATATATTATTTTTCTCTTCTATAATTTACTTTGAGCCTTAAGTGAATACATTTTATCAAATATACATAATATCTTTTTAAATTCGATACAGCATTATTATTGGACTTATTTATAAAATCCATTGTTTCATATTCAGTCTTCTAGATTTATTATATAATTTTTATTCATTTCAAACATATCAGTTTAAATGACCATATAAGGTAATAGATGTTCTACATTTTTAATTTGGATTTTATATACTAAGATATTTTTGAAGATGCTGTTATTAATTCATTAGCTTTTTTTACAGATTTCTTCTGAATTTCAATTTTTTTAAATTATTAAAATCCATTTTGAAGAAGATTCATTTGTTATTGTCTTCATCTTCAACTCAGATAATCTTTTCCTTGTGAAGAATCCAATCTCCATTTTTTCTGCTGTAAAGATACATTTTTCATTAACGATTTAAGAGTTCATTTGATCATCTAAGAGCTTCGTGATCAAATCAAAATATAGGATTTTAATATATATATATATATATATATGTGCCAATATGTCAGCATACATCAAATTTTATGAAAAGCAGTTAATCTAATCTTGTAATATATACAATCTAATATGTATACACAATTTAATAACCAGATTGATTTATTAGGTTACATAATTTTCAATCAGTCTACATAATTAGATAGAAATTTATTCTAATTATGTAATTCAGACTTGAAGTTTTTTTCCCATAATAAAATAATAAATATATATACAATATTAATAATTATAGATCTTCTATTTAATTTTGCTCAATGATTTTTTATTAAAAAATACAAAAAGCTGATAGATCTAACATAGAAAAATACATTTTCCTTTGTTTCTTTTTTTTCTTCTTTCTCTTGTTTTTGCATAAAGAAAATTTTATTTTTGTCTTCTTTTTCTTAGAAATAGAATTTGTATTTTTTTTTTTTCACAAAACTTTTTCTTCTTTTACAATTTTTATTCTCTTCTGTATCTGTTTAATCTTTATTTTTCAATTCCAAATTCTTTTCAGGATATTTATTATTCTATAGAAAATATAATTTATAGGATTTTTGTCTAGTTTTGACTTTATAATATTTGTCTCATATTTTGAATCCTTTACAATAATGTATGCATCTCAGAAAAACTTTACTTATATTATTATCTTCGATGATGTTAAATCGATTCTCACGATTTGTCAGATTTCAGTTATAAATTATATGACTTGAGATATTTCTTTATTATGATTTCTTTATCAAATCATAATTTCTTTCTTTTCTTGAATCCATTATCGAATGTCTTCATTATAAGTAATTAATTTCATATAATTATGTCATCATATCATCTCCATAGGTTTTGTCTACTTTTAAAACTTATCCTTGCAACAACAATTTCACAATTATTGTAAAACAAAAATTTTAAAAATCCTCTTCTTACTTTAAACAATCGACATTTTTTAGTGCCTTATATTTTATCTTAATTATAAAGATTAAATTTTTTCATCTTATTCTTTGTATTTTCTCTTTTTCTACGTTTCTAAGTTTCATTAATAACTTTTTTAAATAAATTTTTCTTCAGAAGAATTTTATCACATATCTGCTATCAATGGATGAAATAATTCTGAATTTTATTTTTATTTAATCAATAATTAAGCATTTCTTCCTATGACTTCTTATGACTTTCTCGTTAAATCTTATAAAGAATATATAAATAATCGAATATTTATGAGTATATATATATATAATATATAATATATGTATACAAATATACGATTCCAATCTATAATGGATTTAATGTCACTTTTAATAAGTATACATAATTTTTTTGTTATAAAAATTTACATATCCATCATTAAACAATAGATTTCGAGCTTAGATTGTGAACAGCGATTTTTTTTTAAACGATAGTTATCATTATTTCCATGCAATCCATCTTTAAATAAATTTTCTTGAATTCATAGAATTTGCTATGCAAATAACTAAATGAATATTTTTTCCGTATCTTTTTACTAATTAAATATTCACTCGTTTTTGCTGTTTGAATTCTTAGTATCTATATTTGCGTTTAAAGTTGTCTTATCCACAAATTGTCTTATAAATTTCCTCTCTAATAATAAGATTTATGTTTTTTATTTTTAAAGATACTTTACTTTAAAATAGTATTTTCAAATTTATTTTAGATCATGCCAACGTTTCAAAGCTTTTTATAATTTAATTAATCTTCATAGTTAAAATATTATTATTATTTAGTACTTTTTTTTTTGATCATATATATTAAAATATTTACCTTTGAAATAAAGTTAAATAGTTTTATAATATTTTGTAGGAATATATAATTAAATCTTTATTTTTTCTAACAAAGATAACAAAGATAATAAAAAAAAATATAATTACAATATATATATATATAATATATATAATTTTCATATATATTTTTTCTTATATATTTCAAAATTATAAATAAAATATTATATCTAATGAGAAGAATGTAATGTAACTTTAGTATTTTTCATTGCCCCCCAAAATATTTAATTTACTTTCCTATGAAGTAAGTATCTCATGTTAAAAAACATTGTTTTAAAGAAATCTTATTTCATATGATTATTGATGATAACTTCCTAAATTTTAATAAATTTGTTTTGTTTACACATTGTTAAATAAAAATTAAACAAAATTTTTTATATATTATATTTTGAATGAATATTAAATAAAAAAATCAGAAATAGAGATAGCTTCTATACTATTTTATTAAAAAATGTTTTACTAATGAAAATTATACAAAAATAAAATGAATTTCTAAATATAATATTTCTAAATAAATTGATGGAAGATAATTATATAGAAATTTTATACTATTATTGATGGAAAAATAGATTATAAATAACACTATTATATTATGAACTAATCAATAAAAATTTCAATTACTGATTTTAATTTTATATCATGGATAATTGATTTATCTCAGGAGAGAAAAGAATTTTGCAATCAATCTAAGATTTTATTTAACTTATTTTAAAAATTTTTAAATTATTTTAAAATTAATTTATTCTTTTATAAACAATTAAAGAGCAATGAAAAAAAATCACGTGAAGAAAATATTAAATGATAGAATTATAAGATTTCTTCTATTATATACTATATTTACATTTATATTGTATACTATATTTACATATGATTGCCTTGACCAAAGATAAAATCATCTCAGTAACGTCACATATGCAAACTAAGTTTTTATTATCAAAATAATGTATAAATATTTATAAGAATACAATTTAATCATTGTTAAGTCTGAAATATATATTTTATTTTATTATCCGTTGATTTTTAAATTATCTCTATATAATTTTAAAAAATAATTTTAATATTAATTTCAATGTCTATCCATATTTTGTAAATTATAATTTCAAAAAAAATTAATTGAAATATTGATAACATTCAATCTATAATTATTTCTTTATAACTCATAATTTATAATTTAAAAAAAAAAATAAAAATAATACACATGTCTAAAGAAAAAATTACTTACTGATAACTAGTTTTGCAAAATAAAATATAAAATGTATTCTAATGCAATTATACTTTTGTCATTCTTTGCATTGCATTATTCATGTTTGAATCATTATTAATAATTATTCAAAAATTATTTACAGATAAATATAACTAATATAAATAACTTGTAAATTATTGTAAATTATAATTGTATATTTTGTAAATTTATGTTATTGTAAATTATCCAATACAATTCTTCATTTTGAATTATCTTTTATCTACAAGATCATATTTTTTTTATTTTTTATTTCAATTTAATTTATAAACACCTATATGTATCTATAAATATACAATCTCAAAAATATAAAAACACATTAACTGACGATTTCTAAGGTAATTTCAAGCAACATTTTCTTTTGCAAAAATTTTCGTTTCAGCTTTTTTAATGAGTTAATAATAACAAAAGAAACAGTGCTACAACCAATCACAGCGCATAAAGTAATCGAGTTAGTGTTGGATATATACTCAGCTGGAATAAATCCAAACAGGATCGAAGAAAGTATATTAAATATGACAAATATTTTTTTTGTGGAAAAAAAATATATCGATTTATATGAACAATAAATAAACTAATTTATTTATTGCTATAATATATCGTATTCAAAATATAAAAAAAAAATGTAAAATTTTTTCTAATAATTGAATGATAAATAATACGTATTTGGGATAAAAAATAATAATTTAAATTATCGTTATTTATTAAATTAGAAAAACAATTTACTAATGATTATAAGAAGATCACATATATATAGCTTTACTCTCTCATTTTCTATTGTTTTCTAACCGAGATAACATGCAACATATTACAAATATAAAAAAAATGTAATAAATAAAAATAATAATAAAACTAGTTTGAATTAATTGAAATTTTTTTCTTAAAAATAAATCTTAAAAATAATACCTATGAATCATAATTGAAACACAATTAATTGAAAGAATAATTTTTAAAAAATCACAAAATAATAATAAAAATAGTATTTAATTTAATTCAAATAAGTTTACGAAAAAACAAACATAAAAATTTCAAGCAAGAAGATATAGATATAGAAGATTTGAAAATTTAAAAAAAAAACAATAATTAACAGTAATCATTGTTATTAAATTGTTTTTTTTTTTGAAAATTCAAAGATAAAATGTGATTTCTTTTTTCTAACAAATAAAAAAAGATAAGTTATTCCATTAAAAATTATGTTGTTATTATTTGTTGAAAAAAAATTACAATCTTTACTTAATAAGACAATTTCACATTTGTTTATTCAACATAATATTTAAAAAAATTTTTAAATTCTGAAAACTAATATATAATTAGTAAATTTTGATAGATTTTTAGCCAAAAACGAATTTAAATAATGATTAAATAAAGAATCTTTCAATGCAAATATTTCTATGATATTAATATTTATACAAATAATTTGTACTCAACTATAAAAAAAAAAGAATTTATAATTTAACCAAAATCGAGATATCATCAACTTATTTTTATTAACTCATTAAATTTCAATTCATACTATCGCGATAATCAAAAGAATAATAATATATAATAAAGGAATTATAACTTTCATTATAGTATTATTATAAACATAGATAGAACAGAATGAAAAATATTGATAATAGTATAAAGAAACATAGATGGAATATAAAAGAAATAGAAATGAAAATTAATAAAATGAAAAATTGAAGAAAGAATGAATGAAAAATATAAGTGAATATAGTTTAATTGGTATTTTTTTTTCATTGGATAATGAGAATAAATTTTATTTTACTTTTTTCAAGCTTATTTGTTATAATTTTATTGATTGATTTTTGTTTATTTTGATTTATCTTAGAAAAAAAGAAAATCTTAATTAATAATATAAAATAAAATTAATAATTATATAAAATAAAATTTTATTTTATTACATTATATTATGTCATTGATAATTATATTTTTTTTTGCATTCGATTTTAATTTTTATAATTTATTATTACATCATAAATATATGACATTCATTATTACACAAACAATAAATATTCTAAAATATTTTGAAAAAAAAATTTTTAATTTGTGATATGAATACACATTTGCTATATAAGGGCTTGAATATTTAGTGTACTTTGTCAGAGAAAATGTTGGAAATTTAATATCTATTTATATATCTCATATAAAATAGAATCACAAGAAATATTTTATATGATTTTATATGATTATAATAAAAAAAGTTTTAAAAAATAAAAGATTATTTTTTTTTTGAAGAAAAGAAAAGAATAAAATAAAAAAGATTAGAACATTACAAAATAAATTTATTGATTGGTATTAAAAAAATTAGAATAAGTCATGATGGCATATTAGAAAATTTTTTGCAAATTTAGCATAAAAAATAATCAAGATAAATAAGAATTTCATAAAAAAATTTAGTGTAATTCTATAACTCATAAATAATAAATATAGAAAAAATACTGAAAAATTTGAAGAATTGTTTATAATGATCACTAATCTTGTATTTTAACATTTCTTTTCAATTTCTTTGAATACATTTCTTTGAATTGTTGTAAATCTAAATATGTAGAAACAAATATTAATGCTATGAGAAATAATTTTGTAGTTCACATAAAACAATTTCCTTTAAAAAAACATTAAAAATAGATCTAGACATAAAAATGAGATTAGAATATTATCAGAATTGGATTCTACATAATGTGATAATGATTAAATTCTATTGCTAATATCAAAGACAACAAAAGAATGCAATGTTTATAAAAAAATTGACAAAAATGAAAAAACAAAAAAAAAAAGAAAAAAATGTAGTATTTTTCAATATAAAGCAATGAATAATCCTCAATGTTCGAATAATTTGAAATATTTTCAATTTGAATAAAGAAAAAAATAATTATTAATTGTCATAATTACTCAATTTATTAATCAATTTAATAACGATCTAATGAAATATTTTTAAAAAAGATATCTCTAAAAAATATTTAAAAAATAGACAAAAATAAAGAATATTGAATTGCTACTTCTCTAAAGAAACATAAATAATTATGAACCACAATTAAAACATTGCAAAAAAATTAATTAATCGATATAATAAAATATGTTTATACATACCATTATAAATAAAAACCTTTTCATTATTAAATTTATTTATTTATTTATTTATTTATTTTATTATTCATCAATATAATCTTTTAAAATAGATACTTAAAATATTTTATATTAAGTAAATTTTAAAGATTTGAAACAGATTAACTGAATTTACATTATTTCAATTAAAATTATTTTTCAGAAGATTATTTCAATTAATTCGAAGTTTGAACAATTCAAAGAAAAATTTCTTTTGATAATCTATTAATTCTTCCTAATTTCAATAGAGAATATTTTAAAACTATAAAAATAGTTCTATTTTTTCTTCTTTTTTAAATCAATTCAGAAATTTTAACAATGAGAGTTATCTAATTATCTAATGTTCAATTTTCCTTGTTGAGGCCAAGAAAGATAAAAAATTTTCTTTTTATATGGAAAAAATAACAAAAATATTTTTAAAGCCTCAATAGCAATTTATGTTATTGTGGTATCTTCTATTTCCTCAAGTCTGCTAAACATTATGACAATATACTTTACATTAGAAACATTAGTTTTCTGCTATACAAACTTTAACAGCATTAATTTAATAGATGAGTCACCAGTTGTAAACAAAATAGTTAAATGTTACTGCATTAAAAAAAATTATAGAATATAATTAATATAATGGGAGAACTGATATATTCGTATCATTTAATTGATAAATATAAACTTGTTGAATATATAGAAATAGAAATTCATGCAAGAATTGTTATTTGATAAACAAATATGGATGAATTAATATTTGCTTCGTTTGACGATGAAGATAAAGATAAAAAGGAAATTATTTCTTATACAACCATAGTTAAAGAAGAGTGTAGAAATTCTTATAATACCAAGTTGACGATGAAAATTATTTGGAAAATATTATTGACAACAAACTAACTGTTCAGTATAAAAAAAATATTAATTTTTAGAAAAAAAAAAATTAAGAAAGAAATTGGTTGTTATTACAATAGCAAAAAAATTATAGGAGAATGAAAAACATTCATAAACATTCTATAATATTTATATAAAACATTTATATAAAACACTTATGGGAAAAGCATGTGAAAATGGTTTTCGTATTAACAAATTGAAATAGATCGCCAAAGGAACGTTAGAAAAATTCTAAAAGCAAGAAATAGGAAGATATCATTACATGACATTGATATTCGAATATTTATTACAGAAAAATAAAAAATTTGGAATTAAAGCATCGTACCATTGGCTATTGAACATAGAATTTTATCTATTTAAATGCCAAAAAAATAATCTTTCGTGTATTTTTGATTTCTTTAGAATTATTTTTTTTATTAATAACAATCTTATCATAAATTTAACATAAACCTGAGAATTTCTTAATTCTCCAGTTGAATGTTTCAAAAATTTCCAATAAAAAAAAGCTTCCGTTTCTTTTCCATAGACATAATTTGCAGAGAGGAGAAGCTCAAAATCTTAAAAACCTCCAAATATAAATGGATTTTTGGAATTCAGATTCACAATATATTCATAGCATACAAGAACACTCTATGATCAATATTATCCCCTTAAATAAATAACAATAATCGATCAATCAAAACTGCTTAAACTTGATTTAGTGAATACTACGAATAGTATATGCTACAAAAAATTGAAAACTAGATTTTCAATCAGAAGATAATTAAATATGTAGCAACTTTTGTTCATGGAATATAATATAACAAATAGAGTTTACTATTTTGGCTATCATCAATCTAAAATTAATGGAAAATTCAATCTAGAAATATTGCAAATCAGAACAATTATTAAAAAAAAAAAATTTTGTGGATACAAATTACATTGAAATGAATCTTTTATCACAAAATTATATGATATTTTGTTATTCTGAAATTTATCAGACAAATAATGATTTCATTCAAGCCAATTCAGAAATATTCAGAGTCATATTCAATTATATGGATTAGAATTGATTAGCATTTTCGTTCAATATGTTCATCTTCGAACAAACGATAAATTATTTTATATCGTGCTAGCTAGACAAGTGATTCAAAGATGTTTCTGCATCCATAATATCCGGATCTTGAGATACTAGATGCAATACGACGATCTCAATTTACAATATGGATGAAAATGACTTATATGAAACTTATATTTCATATGATCAAGAGCAAAAATACCTGATTTTTCGTTTACACAAACGACAGGATATCAGCATCATCAATGAGCAATCACTATCTTTAAAACAGTGGAAGATGAACAAGGAAAAAATGGCTTACTATATTAGAAATTTTTTACATATGAATCTATATGATCAAGAAGAATTATTTATACCTTCTTTTCTATATCTTGTATATTATTATATGTATTTTTTATATCTTATGTATTTTTATCTTGACAGGATATATAATCTTTCACAAAAATTATGCTTACAGAATACTATACATCAGAATACTACTACAGAATAGTCACATCAATTGATCCATCAATTGATAATATATAATATTTTTCAATCTGTATCTTTAGCTTCTTTTGATTTTGGAAACAAAATGATGTGGATTGACCTTCAATCAATCCATCAAAGTTAACTTAAGTATTCACATTTTTTTGTATTATATTTTATAAAAAGAAAAAAGGGTACTGTGATAAATGTCACTTATACAAACAAAGATAGAATACCTTATCAAATATAATGAAATACAAAAATATGGAAAGATATTAAGAAAATTACAAATGTTAGTATGAATCAAAAAATCGCGCATAGAAGAATTCCTATATAGAGAGAAATATTTATATCGTATATATTATACTTTGTAAATGTAAGTCGATCGATCAAAATTTTAAAATGCAAATATAATGATATAAAAAAAAAAGTATAGTAAAAATGATTAAAAAAAAAAAAATATATTAAATAGGAGAAGGAAAACCAAAAAATCTTTTCTTTCATTGTTTGAGAAAAGAAAGAATACAAAAATTTTCGGATGTAATTTAAATATGTCGCCAACATTCGATGATAATATATTATTCAATGAAGATAAAAAAATAAAGCAAATTATATATCACAATCTTGCAAAGTAATAGCATTTACAATATACTTATAATAAATACTAAAGAATGTACAAAAAAACGTTTGAAAGATATTGATATAAATTTGAATGAAAATATTTATTCATAATTTATTATTTATATTTTTTAAAAATATAAAATATAATAAGAAAGCGAAATATTTATATGAAAAATAAGAAACACACGATATTCTCCTTAATTTTCATGCAATATTACGAACTTCAAGCTAAAATATTTTCTAAACTACTGATTTTTCGACATAAATGGATTCGATATTTTTTTCATATTACAATATTACAAATAAAAAGCTATATTATATCAATTAATATATCAAAAATTATATTATAAAGAAACTAATAGACATAATCAGAAAAGTCTTTCAAGTTGATACTAATAATAATTCAATCCGTTAAAATTTTAACAATAAAATTTCAAATAAAGATTCAATTTGTTTTTAACGAATAATAAAACTTCGAAAGAGAAACGTAATTAAATCGTCACATTCTGTATTCATTTGTTATTCATTTATCATTTACATAACTATTCTTAATATTGTTTTAATTATAAATTCTAAGAATGGAAAGAAAATCAATTATCTCAAAAATAAAAGATCAAATAAATGAGATCGATAAGAAGAAAAAGTATTTTTTCTTTCTCAAAAAATTGAAATTGATCATAAAAAATAAAGATTTAACAAAATTTATTTATTTTGCGCTCACAATCTTAAATTAATTTGTAAAATAATCTTTGCAAATTTGATTCAAAGTATTCGTTTCGATTATACCGCAATAAATATCAAAATATTTATAAATTTTTTATAATAGTTACAAAGCTCATAACATATTTGACGTTAATATATTGCATCGATAAAATCAGATAGTATAAAAGAAATCGAAAAAAAATAATGAAGTATCTTTAGCCTAAAAAAAATTAATTATAAATAAGAAAGAAAATTATATTCAAAATTTAATGAATAGAAAAAAATGATAAAGAATTAATAAAAAAATATAGTAAAAGAAATTAAAAAAGATCCAAGAATAAATTGTTCAAGTATCACTTATGAGCCGCATGACATAACATTTTTTTATATCTTGTACATGAGATTAAATTAAATTAAGCTGAATATTCAAACCCTCAAAAATAGCAAATATTTCTTATCACAAACTTTGGAATAAATATTTTGATGTTGTTTTAAATAAATATTTTGATTTCTTTTCAAATATTAAATATTTTTTACTCGTGTATTTTTAGAATAAATTTTGTTCATATTTTCCATACAATTGCAGCATAAAGAAAATAAATAAACAAAAATGAAATAACCAATTTTAATCTTTTCAACAATTCTTAGAAAAATAAATGATTTTAGAAAAATATTAATATTACAGATATTTGTTATATTTCAAATCAATTACTTTATAAATAAATTGTTTTTAAAAATTTTTTAACGTACACAAAAAATATAGAAAATGTTACTTTTGGACATTCAAAAAATATTCTAAAGATATTGACACAGAATATTTTTAAGACATCTTAAATTGAAAATTAGACCTTCTTATAACGAAGAATTTAATTTTATGACTTGAAAAACTGAGGATCACATTCTTGAAAAGAGAATGTCCAGAATATCCAGAACAAATGTTCTTTATAAATTGTTTCTTTATAAAATTTATAAAATGTTGTATATACTTCTAAATCTATAATAATGCTTCATTTTTTTTTTTAAGATATTGTATTTCTTATATAGTTTTTTACTCGTTTTAAAATAGAAAAGTATCTTTTTATGAATTCGATGAATAGGAAATAGTAAATACAATTTTTCAAATAATTTTTATATTCTGAAATATTGAGAATATTTTTCTGCTTTATACATTTTATGCACTGTTTTATGTATTTTTGTGACATTATTATATTATATTATAATAATAATATTATAAAAATTTTAAAATTAAATTAATAAAATTTTTTTACTATTAAATATGTTTATATACTATAAGAAATAACAAACTGAAAATTGTTGTTTTTCGTAAGAAAATAAATACATAATGCACAATTTTATAAATAGATTAATATATTCAAACTGATTATTTTCTTGCAATAAAATACTTTTCAATATAAATTCTCTAACATAAAAAATTTATTATTCAAAATTTATTTGTTAAAATAAATCGATAAATAATAATAAGATAAATTGATTTTTTTCAATTAATTATATTATATCAATTAAATATTATATTTAAAATCTGGAAATCTTTGTTTAAATTTTGTCCATTTCTTTTTGCATACTATATAACATTACTTCAAAGTAAAAATATATATATATTATATTTGAAGGAATATATTTTTATATTCCTTCATATATATATAAAAATATATTCCTTCAAATATAAATGAAAGAAAAATAAATTCAAGATTTCTTTTATTTTCTTTTACTTCTTATTTTTATGCAAGCTCATGCTAACTTGCAATTTCATCATATACTCATTAATTGAATGAAATCATGTAATTTATTGTTAATAGATAACAAGAAAAAAATACTGTGATGTTTTATATCTTATTGAAAAATTATTTGATAATAATGGAAGCAAATTAATTATTGCGATATGGTTGTAAAATATATTATGAATGAATAAATTTAGAAATTCATATATTCGAAAATATTTTTTTATAGGTAGATAAAAAATTTCATAATATAAAATAAAATTTATAATTTTTATATAATTATAATTCCTTTAAATATTTTATGTATATCAAGTACATTATATAATATTATATATTATGTATATTATATATCTGTATATATCTGTTATATATATTTTATATATATATTTTATTGTTATATAAGATATCTTCGAAATCATGATATTGAAAATCTGTTTTATTGTTTATCTAATTCGATAGACACTACTATATTGTTTGTTTATATTATATTAGATGTGTACTTTCATAATGTATCATGCATAAATCATAATCATGTTTTCTCTTTTCAATAAAACTTGTTTGATTATAACATTAATCTAATGATATTATACTTTTTACATATAAATTTCTCTATCTAATATTTTATAATTTATAAAATTTCAAAATATTAAACAATATTTTAATTTGAATTATATTTATTTATATCTGTTAATAAAATATTAATATATTTTTAGAATATTTTTGGAGGATCGAAGTCGAAGTCGAAACAAAAACAAAAATTGATATATATATGAAAATTTGATAAATATTGATATATATTGATATAAGTTTATTTATCTTGATATAAGTATTAACCAAGTTCAATATCGTTATCAAATTGCACTATCTCTTGTTCTATCTTATTGCTTTATTTTTGTTTTGCTTCATTTAACAATTGCTTATAATAAAACAAATGAATCTTAATCGACATTTTTGTCATATCACTTTTTATATTTATTTTAGCGTCCAAAATTAAACACAAATATAAACTGTATATGTATATATAAAATATACTTTATAATGAATCAGTAAATATCAATCAATTACATTTACAAATATCAATTTAAATTTCTTCGATTAATATTTATTATTAAAAAAAATTAGTAAGATTAATGAAAAATTCTATAATAATTGATTTAATTAACTGATAAAATTAATCGTTAATTTTATAATTTATAACGAACTATTAATCATTCGTCATTAATTAAATATATTATTTTGAATCATCTAGTAAAATTTTATTTATAATATTATAAATATATGTTATTTTAAATAAATATTATTAACATAGATAATTTCTCATAAATTTCAGACTAAATATATAAAAATATTTGCATAGTATATGCAAATTTTTATCTCATTTGATATTTATATGAATGTATAGAAAAATTGATATGAGCTATTTTTCTATACATTTTTTACTGAACTATATTCCTTGTAATTAATATCAGAAAATATTTGAAAGAAAAGAAAATTGTACATGTTGTACAAAATATATAAATTATGTATATGTAAAATATATAAATTATTATTAAAATTAAATTTAATCATAAATACAAATTTAATTACAATTAATATTGTATATCATGTACTATCATGTACTAACAGATCATAAGAAATTTATTGTTTATTTTTGTTAATAGAATTTTTTATCATATATAGTAATTTGAATAATTTAATCTACAATATTGGCATAATTAATATATGTAATATATTTAAATTAGAGCATATTTAAATTAAAACAGATAAGATGATTTCTAGAAAATACAACTTAAATATTCTAAATATAGACTATTTAATTAATACATATTTTAAATTAATGTTACAAATTTTAAATTAATTTAAATTTTTTTAAAATATGTATAACTTTGGTTAGATATTGAAGATACATATATTGTTTTTTAGTTTGAATGTTTTAATAAAAAATGTAAACTTACCCAAAGCAGTGTAATAAGGGTCTCGTAATTATTGTCCACAATGCCATCATAAATCTTAGTGGAAGAAATGTATAAACAAATAAAAAAGAATCTGCACACTGAAATAAAACATTTTTCTTGTTATATATTATGTTATATGTTATATAATATTTTTAATATTTTACTTATATAAATTTATATGTTTAAATATATTAATAAATATATTATATTAAATTTAAAATTTTAAATATATGTAAAAAAAACATTAATAATTTTAAAGTTAGAAAAACAATTTTAAAGAATTAGTTTTAAAAAATTATAATATATTTGTTTAAAACCATTTATAAAAGATAATTACATAAATCTTGGATTAATCTTAGAATTCTATTAGAATTATTTTATAATTTATAAAGTATGAAATGATCAAAAAAAATTTTATTAAACAAAGTATTTATGATATACATACTTGTAAAAATCCATAGGCCATAAATTTTTCAACTTCTCTTGGAATTTTCATAAAAGAATAAATTTTCTCTCTTCTTGCAGAAAACCTTTCTTCATCATTTTCTAATTGATAACCTCTTGTTAATTCTGTTTGTAAGAATTGTACAAGAGAAACACCTGAATAGAAATAAAAATTCATAAATTATAATTGCTATAAATCATTAAAACAATTAACAAGCAACATTAATTATTATTTATTAAGTTTTAGAATTATATAAATATTTATTAAATAACAATATTAAAATAAAAATATAATGAACACATTATTGTAATATGAATAGAACAGAATTGTGACGTATAATTTTAATATGACAACTATAATTTATTTTTGAATATACAAATAATTATAAATTATAATTATTGTATTTGCTTTTAAATATTTTACTTAAAATAATATTGTTGTATTTTCTAAATATCTCAAACATTTGAATGCATCTTAAAATTAAATATAATTATTTTAAATTTCATTTCAACATTTATAAAATTCTCTTTTATATTCTATGTATAAGAATTCATGAAAAAAAAGATAATTACATATTTTATTATTTAATGTTATCTATTAATATATTCTATTAAATCTTAAAATAAAAATTGAAATTTTAAAGTTATTATAAAAAAATATCCTAAATTTTACTTTATTTTTTCTTCCTAATAATTCTGTAATTAGATTATTAAAATTATTATATGTATAAACTTTAATAAATAAAAAGCATAATTTATATTTCATTTTAACTTAAAACTTATTTTTACTGATATATAAAATAAAAAAGATTTTTGTAATTAGAAACAGTTTAATATAGCAATTTCTTCGATTTTATTTCTTTTTCAAAAGCAAAGCTTTTTAATATTTGATATATACATATTATAAATCATTAAAAAATATTAAGTAGCTTTATATATAAATTTAGTTAATTATTAGCAATATTGTTAAAAATTATCAGCAATATTGTTAAAAAATTATTATTAAAACTTATAAATCAAAAAATGAATAAAAATAGAATATAGAATTACAAAACTTATTATTTTTATCATGTTTCTATTATATATTATCTTTATCATTAAAATAATAAATAGAATAATTCAATAATCTATTAATTATTTACATAATTAAAATAAATACTAAAATCTTGCTTTTTTTAACTGCAAAATGTCACTCAAAGATTAATAAAAATTTTATTTTGTATATAACATAAAAATATAGATATTGAATACTTATTCTATATGATTTTATTCGTTAACAAACTATATTATCCAATATATTAAAGTAATTCAGAAATTTATTATATTATATATACTGCATTTTTATTAAAATTTATTTAATTTTAACAAAATATTTAATAATTTGTATTTTCCAAAATATAAAAAAGGAATTCTAAAAATAATTACTATACATATATAATTTATTTATTCTGTTATGATTCATTATAAATTTCAATATTAATATATTTTATTTAAAAAACTATTATAAATGATTTTATAATAACAATTTTTAAAGTATTCGTTTAATATTCATATATTTAAATATATCATTATTATTATATAATTTCATATGTCTTAATAAACAATTCAATGAATAAATTATAGTTAAAATAAAATTACCTTGTTTCTTTTGACGATATTTTCCGACATTTAATTGATTTTTCACATTTTGAATTTTACTACCATCAGATTGTTTTGTGGATTTAAATCTTATATTCTTTCTTTCGGTATAATTTTGCCAGTAAATTTTCCAGTTTTCATCGGTAATCATTATTTCTTTTCATTCCTTGTCTGGTTACTGCATAACCTCAAATCTATTATTTCATTAGGTCCGTTTTCAGCTTAAGTTTCTTGTTTCTGTTTAAATAATTTTAATTTTATTTAAGTTATTTTTTATCATTAAGAACTGGTTAACTTAATTTGTAAATAATGCACTTGTGATATTCCTTATAAAATATTATATATAGATTAAAACTACACAATACTTACGAACGTCTGAACTCTCTGACACTCTAAGGCCGTATAACGTACAAATAATATACGAATAATTCTTTCGGCTTCCGTGATCGTTTACGTCTAATTTTTTTATATCTTTGACCCTCACACTTGTGTTTATTTAACTATACTCCTATAACTTCTCGTTTATATTATACATATTTAATTTGTATTATTTCTCAATATATTCATCAATATATAGTCAAAATATCGTTGTATTTTGATTTATTATAACTAATAATATAATTTAGAATGATTCAAATTGATTCGAATAAACATTATGTGTCATGAAATAAATTTGAATTGCTTCGAACCTTATTCGCAAGTTTAAAAATTCTAAAACTCGAAAATCTTAGAAATCTCAATCATCATTAAAAGTTTTGATTTAAAATTCATTGAAATCTAAAATTTATTGAAAATCGTGATAGTTTTGAAAGTACTAGAATTAAAATTGGAAATCTTAATTATCTTGAAGGTCTTGAAAGTCTTCAAAGATTTGAAACTTTTACTATCTCATTCGCCTACATACTTCTCGCTCTTACCAATGTTATCTGATTCCGGTTTTTTGCCGGCATTTTATTGTGTCGTACATTCCGTAGGTATATTATAATCAACAGTGAAAAATAAATAATAACTCTCAAGAATTTCGAATCTTACAAGATTTTCGAAAATTAAAGAAAATTAATATTATCAAGATTTTTAAGATGATTAATCAAGATTTTCATAATAATTGAAACTTGTAAAACTTTTAAGAATTTTCTTTGTATCAAATTTGAATTTTCCGCCATTTTAAAAATTCAAATCGACTTGAAGTTTTCAAAATTACATAAGTAACTATATACATAAAAAACATAAGATTTGTCTAATAAATTAATTATTTAACTGAATAAGTCTAATTCACATATATACAGGTATTGGCTAACAAAAAAATATCTTTAACAAAAATTGTTAGATAGATAAATATATACTTATCTATCTATCTCATCAAGAACATTTGATTAGTATTATGATATTATATTAAAGTAAATAATACAATAATATTTGAATTTTTAATATTTATATGCAATAATTTCTTTTATGTTCGAAATTTATATTAGTAAAACAATATATATTTCATATATAGAACTATTAGTTAGTAAAAAATATTCCGATTTTCATAGTAATATATTTCATAATATATATATATATTAGTGAAATTAAAATAAGTAAAAATATTTATTTTAATCTAAATATTAATATAAAATATGTAAAATTAATTATAATATGTAAAATATGTAAATATGAAATTTTATTTAGAAAATAAACAACTTTTACAAATTCTTTATGCGTCAATCTTTAAAAATATTAAAACTATTCAATTTGAATTAATTGAAAAATTTATTAATATTAAAAACAAATAAAATAAACAATTATTTTGTTCACTTTGTATTTGTACATATTATTAATAATATTTTATTTGTTAAAATCAGTTCTTTAATTAAGAATTTCGAAATTTAATTATTCAAATTCTTTGAAATATTATTTTTGCCATTTATAGCACAATTTTCTTATCATGCATTTTATAAAAAATATATATATTTATATATATAGAGTATTCTATTATTCCATATGACTTATCTGAAGAAATATATAATTATAATTTCTCATAAAAAAAATCAATGATTATCGTTGAACAATCGAATTTATAAATTCAATTTCATTGAAAACTAATTCTTAAATAAAATCGTATTTTTTATTTTTTATACTTATTTTCATATATAGAATTTTCTATCAATCATTCTAGTTTTATCAATAGTTTATTATCTAATCGATAAATGACTAATTTCATTTATATATAAAATTTTTCCAAACTGAAACTTCAAATGAAAAATTTTATTCTTTCTTTTCGATTTATTTTTTCACAAAGAATTATTCCTTATTCGATTATATCACAAATAATGAGATATTTTGCATATATTGTATTGTGTTTTGACAATATAAATTTTAAAATATATATATTATTTATTATTTTAATTATACATTTTTTTTTAAATATGAATTGAATTAATTTTTCTTTAAAAAAAAATAAAAAAAAAATGAAGAGGAATTCAAGAGAAATATTTTATTAATAATTATGTAAATTATTTGAGACTATATAATTCAAATTCAAATAGATATTAACAGTCCTTTATCCTAAACAAAACTTGTATAAACCTTGAGATATATAAAAACGCTTGAAACCGAATTGTTAAATTTGTAAACATTTCTTATTATAAACAAGATGTTAATGTATTCGAGGGAAGGTATCTTTGAAACTTCTAGAAACTAAATTCTAGAGGACAAATATAAAAATAAATATGTGAAAATATCAGTTTCGTCTTATTGATTAAATTATAAGCAATTTAAAAATGTATTAGATGAAGTGAAAAATATATAGATAGAATGAAATAACTTTATCTCTGTTACATTATCATGTCACTATGTTTCGCTTTATCTAAAACTTTAGAAGTAATTATTTTTTTATTCATTTCTTCAATGCAATTCAAACTTTTTTTGCTTATTTTAATTGCTTATAACTTAAATAAATATTAATATTTTTGTAGAATTTGTATAACTTTTTGCTTTAGGTTTTAAAATTGATTCTCTATTAAGGCGAATATTATATCTTCTAAACGTTTTCTATTTCAATTTCAAAATTAACAAATTATAAAATATTATTTAAGAAATATAAAATTATAGATTTATTTATATATTTATTTATAATATTAAAATTCAAAAGAATTCGATAAAATAATATAAATATAGGTTCTAGAAATTCTTAAAATGTTGATCTTCTAATAAATAATTTATTGCATAAATTATATTAAACAAAGATATAGTCTTAAATCAGTTCTTTTTTTTATAATATATTTATAAGTTTTTGAATAGATTATAAATTATGTTAAAATTCTTAAAATATGAAAAATTTTTAAAAAATAATTTTTTTTTGTTTAATGTTACAATTATTTGTATTTTACTTTTCAACTCTCATTGAATTTCTCAAAGATTAATATGACATATGTAAAAGAATCAATAAATATAATACAATGTAATATATTTATTTTATTTGTAATAATGTTTTCAATAATTTCAAAATTTATCCTTCATTAAAAACAGAGAAAAAAACATATAATTTCATTTTATTATAGAAGTAATTATTTTTTTATTCATATCTTAAATTAAAATTTCAATTTCTTAAAATTTTTATCCTTTAATTATGAAGTACATACAGAATGCTCGAAAGAAAAAAATTTAAAGATTAAAATGAATATAAAAATTGATATATAAAAATGTTTTTTAAACTTATTTTCAAGTTATAAACAATGTAATTTTGAACTGATAGATAAAGCAAAATAGAAAAAGAAAAAGAAAGTGTGAAATAGAGTAATATAACTTTATTTCTATCTTGCTTTAACAAACATTTTTACATACCAACTTATGATTATTTTAATCTCTAGAATTATTCTATAAATTTTTTATCCATTTTATCAAATATTCAATATATATTTTTTCTAATTTTTATTAAATAAAATGTTTATTTTTAATGAAATAATTAAATTTTATTAACATTATTTTTCTTAAAAATAAAAAAGTTTTAATCAAAATTAATTATAAATTATTTCAATAAAATTTTGACACTTACAATATTTTTTATTTAAAAAAACATTTAATTAAATATTTTATTTTTGAATAAAATATTTAATTTTTGAATAATTAAAGAAAATAATACTAATTAATAATTATTATATTATGAATATAGAGAATCTGTGAAATTATGTGTGGCAAACCTGACTGACTCATGACGTCATTTAAGTTTTTGCGAAGCATATTATATGTTAGATGGTAATCCTGTCTCTATTATAATACGGTTTGGGAAGACTTTTTGGCGGTATATAATCTTCTTCGCGTGATTTGTCGCATTTCATGCGGCATTATAAACGTGACTATAAATAATGGAATTTATATAAATATAAAATTTCTATAAAAGTTATTATTATATTGATTACGTTTATTTTAATTGCATTCAAAAGGTAAATTACATATATATATATTTTTTATTATATAGTAATTGATATTTTCAAAATATCATTAAAAACTATATTTATAAATATTATGTATTAATTTTAGCATTTTTTATGTATATATTTGATTTCCATTATTTTTGGTAAGTAGTTTATTATTTTTTATAATTATATTATCTTATTTTTTATTTTTCTTATTCTATTATTTTTATTATTTCCTTCATTTTATTAAAAATCTTTTTTATTATTTTTTATCAAATATATGTTATTACAACAAATACATAATTTACACTATTATAATATATATATTATAATATTATTAATTATGTTATAATATTTATTATTATATTTACTATTATAATTACTATTATAAATTAAGTTATAAAAATAAATTAAATTATTTTCAATTTATTATTTTTTTTAAAAATTAAAATACATGTATAATAAATACATAAAATACTTTAAGCAACTTATATTAAAAAAATTATATTTTTTTATCTTGTTATCTAATATTTTTTATATTATATTTATTATAATATAAATTATATTTAATTTATTT
Organism: Apis florea; assembly: GCF_048593485.1. Taxonomy (NCBI): domain Eukaryota; kingdom Metazoa; phylum Arthropoda; class Insecta; order Hymenoptera; family Apidae; genus Apis; species Apis florea. The sequence continues at coordinate 1,296,962 of NW_028256838.1, read as the reverse complement.
AATTATTTTTTTTCCATTAGTAAGCTTTATTATATTTTATAAATTTTTGTTACAATTTTAAGTTAAATCTTGAATATAAAATATAATATTTTTAAATAGAATATGTAATATAAAGTAAAGAAATATAAAATTTGAAATAAAATTTAACTTTAAAGTTTTCTTATAATCTATTGAGCAATATTACTTTTTTTTTAATTTTGATTTTCTTTAATTATCACATAGATTAATGATAAATATAAATTTTTTTTATTTTTTTATATAACTTTTGTTCTTAATGTTATGTATTTCTTTATTTAATATTATAAAATATATAATTTGCATTTCTATTGATAATTTTATCTTCACAATTCTATGCAGAATGTTGTTCTTAGAATTCTATGCAGACTTCTCAGCCTTTTTTTTTCTCTTATTCTATATTTCTTTTCCATCTCTAATTTTTTTAGTCCATGTTGATTTCTTTTTTGCTTTTTAATTATTTTTTTTCTTATCCTTTCTGTAGAGTCCTTCTTTTTTCTATCTTTTTCTGACTCTTCTCTAGTTTTTTCTATTCTTTTTTCTAAAACTTAAATTACATTATTTATTTCTCTTCTTCTCTTTATTTTTTTCTTAATTTTTCCTATTTATTAATTTTTTATTAATTTATTAATATTTTTAAACAAAATTACAAAATTATTATTATATATATTTTATTTCAATAATTTTTCCTAAATCATTTTTTTTGTATTGAAGATTTTTTCAAATAGATTTTTATATTGTGTATATATATCTATATATATTATTATGAACATTGATAATCACAATATGAAACTATATATTAATAAATATTATAAATAATTGTAAAATAAAATAAAAATCTATGAAAAAATTATTTTCACGCTCGTGTAATATATTTCTATCAATATATTCATCAGGAAGCAAATCATTCTTGCAAATCTCTTCTAATCGATGCTTGTATATCTTTTTTATACTTATATTAATTTATTTCAGCTTTTTTTTTTTTTGAGTTGTTTGTTTCATATCTATCGCATTCTTATACGATTAATATTTTTTATTTTTGTTCCGCATTCACATTTCGATAAATTTGCTAGACTTTCCTATCTTGATTTTGCTAAATTATAATGATTGATCTAATTTTGCTTTTCTCTTTAGATCATTTATTTTATTGAACCATAGATTTATTATTGCAATTGTTCTTTTCTTTTTTAAAATATTGTTTTTCTATTATTAATTTTTATCTATTTTTTCTTCTCCTTTTCAAATCAATTCTTATTAATTTTTTAATATTAGACAGTTTAGAATATTTTTTAAATCTGAGCAAATCGGACAAAAAGACAATATCTAGCTACTATTTTTTTTACTAATAAAAGTTTTTCTTATAATAAAAATTCAATTTCAATAAAAAATGGAGTTAGTTTTTATATTCAACTTTTCAATTAGATTAACATTTTCAATTTATATATATATTATTATATATTTTTATACTTGTAGTTGTCTCGATCGTGTTAATTTTTATCATTATTATTTTTTTTTAATCAAATAAGTTATCTGATATTTTTTTATCACAGATCATATATTTTCTGTCTATTATAATTAATAATCTCTTCTAATTTTTTTGAATTTAGGCTTTCATCATTGCATCCTTTATTATTTTCTTAAGTCCTCTTCTTTTATTCTACTTAATTCTTATAAGCCATTTAGCAATTATTGTATTTTGTTCATATCTTTTCTTTGTGATGTATCTTTCTACCATTCTTGTATTTTATTCATGTATTATTTCTATATTTATATTTCATATCTATATGAGAATTTTTGTCTCAATTTTATTATTCCTTATTTCATTTGAGCGATCCTATATTCATTACCATTTTTATTGTATATCCTTTTGGATGCAATTTTTCGATTATTTCTTCCAACGATATTATCTATTACCAAAGTGACATGCGCTATCCGGAATCCTGTAAAAGATAAAAGATTAGTTCTTATTTTTAAATCTGAAGAGTATATTCGTTGTCGGATATAGTTCCTTGTACTATTTAATTTAATTGAAACAACACGGTAAAGTTCTCTTTCTTGTCGAATCATTGAGCGAATTTTTAGAAGATGAGACAATTTTCGGTTGTTTCTTTATACGTTCTCCTTTCGTATCGAGTTGATTGAATGTTTCAAGTTGTTCGAAGTTAACTTTTTATTTATCTTTTTTTTTTTTTTTGCTTTATAGCAATTATAACATTATTCTTGAACAATTTATTTTTCTTAAAAAATTTAATAATAAAATATCAAAGTCGAGATGCGATTTATCAATTCTATTGGCATGAAAAGTTTATACAAAAAACAATACAGAATACGTCACAAGTAATATTAAAAATTTAATATTATCTGTATTATTCAATTCTCAATTATTCTATATGCGATGATTTATTTCACAAGAGAAAATTAGATAATTCATACTTACTCTTCTTAATCAATTTCTTCAGCCTTATATTCTCTTTATTATCTTTTTCAAATTTAGCTGATTCCACGAGGATTAGAAGAATCACAAATATCAGATACTGACATTATCCTCCACGCCAATCTGAAGGTTATTTAATTAATCTCTCTATTATATTATAATATTATACACACAATATATATAGATATACTTACATTTCAATTTCCCACGCAATGTTTACGCTTCAGATTTTTCTTATTTACCACTGAAGACGCATCTTCCCGTTCAACTTAAAGAATTAGATAGGTTTGAGGATCCTCGCTTGCTTTTATCTTCTTTTCTTTGTTTTTTTTCTCCCCTTTTCACAAAAAAAATCCTCGAGAACATCCCAAATCGGATTCTTATCGATTAATATGCCATTGCCATCTTTAAGATTCTTTTCAAAGATCGATAGAACCATTATCTCCACGATGCCAGGATAACCGACCGACTATTACATTATTTCATGGCCGCAAATATTCATATTGTCAATATGGGTCCCCATACTGATTGCGGTTTTGTGAAATGTTTTGTAAAATGTCGGAGAGAAGTTTGACAATAGTCTTTCTCAATAAAAGTCTTCATAGAAAATAATTCCATATGCTTGGATAAAAGTCTGTAATCGCTATGAATTTTGACTTACTTTGTTTCATTCGTTTCTGGCAAACCTTCTATTTTCGCATCACTAGGTATCCGCAGAAAGTAAAGTCACGGTATTTCAATTTTTCCTACCAACATGTATTTTACAACAGTTGGCAAATTAATTCCAATTTCCGCCATCAGGACACTGTACATTTCCTCTTATATGTCAGATTCGTTTAAATATATTTTCACATAAAATGCGTTTTTCTCGTCATACTGTGAGGTTCTTTTCGATCCAATACAGATGTGAACCGAAACAGTCATGTCTCATTTACACTTATATAGTGGAATCTTTGGCTCGAAAAGCCGGAAAAAATTATTTTAGTGTTATTTATAGACCGAAGGTTATAATAGTAGGTCATTGAATTCGTCTAAGCGACAGTTGACATTATAGAATTAAAAATACATTTTAAGGATTTAAAAAATCAAAATGATTTTGCTTTTCTATTGGAAAAAAGATTTTTTTCAAAATCTTATATAATGATATATAATGAATATAAATATATCTTATATATAATTTATAAGTGTCTGAATAACTATTTAATTTTTGTTCGAAACATTGTTTCTTCTACTGAAAAATTATCATGCTGATAATGAAGTACTTGCATTAAAAATTATTTTTGCTTGTAAATTATGTTGAAATGATGTAAATTATTATTTTAATGTAAAACATAATTTCAGATAATTTTCAGATAATTAAATTCATATATTTTTTAAAAAATATTTTGAAATTATTTTGAAAGTATCTATTTTATCTTTCCATTTGACATTATTTTTAGTATCACTTTAAATCTATAAATCAATTCCTGAGTTAATTTTTTTGTCATCAGGTTTTGGCACAAACAAAAATATATTCATTTTGTTTTTATATTTTTTCTAGATTTTTTTTTTTTTTTTGCTATTGTAGATTTTCCCTCAATTAATTTTTTAATCGATAAATTATAAGAGAAATTATTGATAAAAATAATTATAATAATATTATATTTCAAATATTTTTATACGAGCATGTAAAGTTGAAGCAAAATTATGGTGTTTAAGAATTTCTTTCTTCTTGTTAAATCATTAAATTTCCTGGGAGTGGCACCATATATATAATTGAAGTGGCAATCGTAATTTGATTCATAATTTTTTTTAATTTTTGTTTCTTTTAATTTATATATTTTTATTTGTATAATACTTCTTCGTTTATCAAATTCTTTTATGAATCTTATTCTCATTAGATGATAATATCTAAGAGATGATGTAAAACTAGTTTTACTAAAATATTTTCTTATTTTTAAAATAAATTAATTACAATAAAAATATAAATAATTATAAAAAAAATAAATTTTGAATTGTATATTGCATTTATTGAAATCTATTGCAATCTTTACTAGTTAATTTCATTTTGAATTTATTTTCATGTAAATTATTCACCATGTCTTTAATAATATTTTATAAACAGACAGCTGTATAAGTTAATAAATTTTGAAAATTTACCAAATTCTAATCACCAATCATTATATATATATATATAGAAAATAAAATGATTTATTATATGGTCGGGTTCACTTCTTAGAGATTGATAGGATCATTCTTTCCATTGCCTTTGCAACATCAGATAACATTGACCAGTCCATTTCACAAATGGCCGCAAATTCACATTGTTAATATGGGTCCCCATGCTGATTGTGGTTCCGCGACTGTCAAGGAAATTGAATATTTGGCCTCTTCCAATAGAAACCATCTTCAAATACTCTTCTTATTCGTGTATTCAAATATTTGGACAATCATAGCTAATAAGAGCCATGGTTCTTGGTTATGATTCAGTTTATATGACTAAAATACATAAAATGTACTTTTGTTTTATTTTAATTCTTCTTATAGTTTGAAGCAAGCCTTTTCAGCAATCTCCTTCTGCATCATTATGTATCCGCAGAAAGAGGTCACGAATTCCATATCCTTCTTCCCCCTTTCAATATGAATTTTATGATAACTGGTCATTGCTGGGAAAAATCACTCAATTTTTGCTATCAGAACACATTTCTCTTCATCCAAATATGTTTTCATTCAAGAAAATGCATTTTCTCGATCACAATGATAATACGCTTCTATGAGTTTTCTTCTAATTTAACACAGGTATGAGTCAAAATAACCATGATCAATATTTACATCATCCAAAAAATGAACATGTCATGTGATCATGATCTATTTTTTTTAATGGAGTTTGAGCTTTTGCTTTTTGCTAGTACTAATGCCTATATTTCGTAAGACCATTTTGCAATACAAGTATACACTATCACCATACGGAATACTTATATACACATTATAAATACGAATGTATTTGTCTATTAGAAAATAAAACAATAGGTATTTATTTCGTAACTTCATCAATTAATGTTTCAATTAATAAATTACCTAAACTGATGCACTTTGTACGATTTTTATTATGCTTCATTCTTTTGTATATTTTACATTCATATTGACTTATATGAATGAAAAATGTAGAATTCATCGATGTCTAAGGATTATTTTAGATATATTATAAATATATTTATTTATATATTATTTTAGATATATTTAGATTTTGATATATTACAAAAACTCTCCTGAATCGTGAAACTAGGCAGATATTCCAAAATTGTAAATTGTATTAATTTTATAATAAGGATAATAAATAATAACATCATAATTATACGTATCATGGATGCAATAATGCTAATCCAATAAATGATTTGGATAAATCACATAAAAATAAATAAATAAATCAAATATAAAAAAAACTTAATCTAAACAAAATACACATTTTATTAATAGGTGGAACGTTGTTAATAGTATAGATATATTTCTATCTAATGACAGTAGGGATAATTAACGTATTCTTTTTTTGTCGAAGAGAAATTTACAGAGGAATTGAGCTAGTTTTAATGTTAGGAAGTATTGTATTAGTTCTGTTTAGTAATTATATAGCTTAGATTTATTGTCTATAAAAAATGTTTTATGCTTGATTGAAAACATAGTTCAAAATTGATATTTATAACGCTCAGTAGTTATATTTGATTAATTCTCTCTTCGAAATCCTCAAAAAAAATTTTTTATTTCAAATATAAGGTTGATGTTAATTAAGATTAATCCATGATTTTTGTTTTTTCAGATTATCATAATACACTCTTTTTTTATCGTTAGTTATTTTATGCAAAAGATTTTTTCTTTAAATCTGAGTAACAAAAACAAAATCATGTTTTCTTTTCTAGCTTTATTATATATAAACAATTATGCGGAACTCAATAACTCTTTTTTGGAACTTTATTTAACTTTTTATAATCAAATAAAAATTTTTTAAATAACTTCTAATGCTGTAGCAAATTCTGAATTTAGTATGGATTTAGCATCGATTAACTGCTCTTTTCAAAACATTCATCATTCAAAATTGAAATTTTCATTATAGAATCTCGCGAATCATTTTCTATTTTACCATTTAAAATGTAATATTTATTGTCGTACAATGTCTTTAGCTTTAATAGCATTTTTTTTCTTTTCATTTGAACAATGCCTAATGTGCATCTTAATATTGCTCTAATATATTGCATAATGGATTTTTTTGGAATTATATCACTTAAATTTAAAATTCTATTATGTTTAATACAAATTGATATTACATTATTTTGTGCAAAAATGTTTCTATTTAAATAAGTATAACATCTAATTTAGTATTAAGATCAACAATAAATATTGTTTTTTTTTTTTTACTTGATGATTTAAATATTTGCTTTATATAGTAAGAATTAATGATTAATCATCGTGGCCAATAAGACCTGATTTATTAATTTTTACTTCTTTTATCTGTATCTTACTATTATTGATCTGTATATTTTAATATATGTATAATATAAATACAATTATGCAGCATGAATAATTAAATTTTACCTGTTAATTTCTTTTAACTATTTCTATTTTATCTATGCTTTGCTTGTATTTCAATTACTATTTGGCTAAATGTACTCTAATGAACACTTATATTCTCATTAACGTCTATTTGAAATCCAGGATTATCTTTGTATCAGTAATATCTTCATTTTGATTTTCCATGAAAGAACAACATCTCTGATTTTTACGTATTTAAAAATATGTGCCAGATACATAACCTTCTTCGAATTTGAATGAATATGCTATAATTATGATTGAAAAAAGAACAGATTAAGATTGCATTAGAATTTAAAAGAAATTTTCAATATTATAAATATAATATATATATTATATTTTGCGCATATATTTTAAGTATTTATTGGAAAATTCTAATATTATTTCTAAATGCTTCATTTTTTCTATGCAAAGATTAATTTTTTTTTTATTCTGAGAATATTTTATAATCTTTTGATAATTATATTCATTATATGAATTATTTGACTTGCAGAATTTCATACTTTTATTTAATTCCAGTATCAAATTTAAAGAAATATATATATGGCATATGTTTTTAATTTCAAGTTTGTATTTATTATAATTTTGAAGATATCTTACATCAATGTGAAAAATGTTATTTTGAAATAATCGCTTTTAATATTTTTTTATATATTAAATGTAATTTTTTATAAATATGATCAATATATTGCGATACTTACAAAATTAAACGTATATCTATTTTCGTAATGAATGAATATAATGAATAAATAGATATATTGAAAATTATTTTATTCTAACAGATAATTTGTAAAAGATTTTTTATATAATAAATGTGAAATGTTGCATGTAATAAAAAATGTGAAAGTACTTATTTTTATAACACGAAATTAAAGCGTATAATAACGCTATTTATAAAATTATATTATAATATTTAATTTGATTTAATAATATTTTGACAATATTTTTCATCAATAACAATATTGATGTTTTTTACAACATATTTGTGATGATATACTAATGACATTATAAATTCATTTTGTAATCAATAATAATACGTTTAGAAAATATTTCCTGAATAAATATACTGTATTCGATGTCATCGAATATAATAAAAAATAAGATTTATAATAAAATTTATAATATTTAGATTTATAATATAATTTATAATAAAATGATAAAAAAAAGAAAAGATATAAATAATAGTATAACAGAAAAAAAAATTAAAATAACAAAGATTACAATTATGTTACAATTATGTATAAAATCATAAGAATTATTAATAAAGCAGAGTATTTACATAAAAATAATTAATATTAAAAAATTGCTAATTAAAATAATTATTTCGTGATAATATTTAAAATATTTTCTATTGTTTGGCTAAATTAAATTTTTTGAAATTAAACTTTTGAAACTGTTGTTGTATTGAATATGCAAGAAAGAAATTGTAATTGTTATGATCTATGTTGAAGGAGAAACATTATATTAAAGGAAGAGCATTCTACGCTTTAGTGAATAAATTCTTTCAAATAATGATTATATAGACATAACATTCGAATGCTAATCAATCTAAGATAAGAAACTGTGTGAAGAAATTGTCATCAGTTTTATATAGTTTTATATTTAAACTTATATTTAAACAAAAAAGTATATACTACTTGACTGTGAGTTAAGAAATTATATATAAAACAAATCCAAAAAATGTGAGTCAAAGAAGATTTAGAGAATACTAAATTCTAAGATATTTATTAACATCAAAAAAGTTGATTTGGATGAAGATCTTGCTAACAAAAATATTGATATTTTAAAACGAAAACACAGACATTTTAATAATCCAATAAATAATTATAATCTAAAAGAACAAATATTAACTAAATATATCATTTTTAGTATGTATCATTAATAATAAAGCATAATCTTATCTACAATTCTTAATTCAATGAGAGTTTGACTTCTTTCACTCTTATCAAGATATAACTAATTTCTGCAAGTGAAATCTTAAAAAATTCTAATTCTAAGGCATTTTTATTACATAAAATATATAAAAATCTTACTGGTAAACTATTATACTTATAGATTTCAAGAATAAATATCAAACAAAAATACTTCACTATGCTTGATATTTTAAAAAACTATTCATTTTTTTCAAACCGAAAAATAATGATAATATTGATATTTATTTTAAGTGAGAATACTGGTAATCAAATAGTCAAAAAAATTATAAAATAATTAACTAAATATACTATTATTTATACTATATATATATTACTTAACTATTATACTAAATAAAGTGAAAATTTATATCGATATACTGAAGATAAAGAAGTATTAAAAATGAAAGGCTGCAGTCCAAAGAAGAAAAGTACTTCAAATTGTTTATCTTCCATCTCGAAATCGCGCACAATCTCCATCTATTTCTTCATGGAAGACAGAAAGAAGATCTGTTATAAATGGTAAAAATAAAAAGAAAGAAAGATAAGAGTTCCAGCGAAAAATGAATGAACAGCGTGATAAATTAAAATTAATAGGAAATCAACAATCAAATGGATTCTCTATAAAATTATTATAGAGAATTACGTGACAGAACTGATATTTTCATGTCTTGATATATCATGTCATGTTTATAATATAATAAAATAAGAAAGCAAGGAAAATAGAATGTGCATACTGTGATTCCTAAACGATAACACGTTTTTTTATAAATTCAGTGGACTTCATGCATTAAATAGTTCACACTAATATTATAGATGTAATGATATCCAAAAAGAGAAATTGATAATAGCTCATTACAGCAAAAGAAGATAGATTTGGAAAGATCTGAAAAATTGGAGAAATAACAGATAAAAACGAAAAAAATGTGAAAAATATTGAATATGAACTATTAAGAAGTCATCTTTGAAAAAAAAAATGACGAGTATTCAAACGTTCTTGTTTATTAATCAAAAGGAAAAGAACATAAAACATAAAAGAAGCTTTTATAAAATGAAGAGAACAAACAAATATAATCTAATAAAATAACACAAAAAGTGATTTTGAAGAGATATTATATAATTAATATTGTTAAACAATTTTCATCAAACAAAATCACATAATATTAAGGAAAGATCAAGTAGTAATTATTTGTATTCGAATAGATTGTTCTAAGAATCACATTTGTTAATAAAATAATCACAAAGCAAAGAATGCAGCATGCAAATGATAGTAGAACATTATCAAAAATATAATAAAATATGTATGAAATAATGTAAAAGATCAAACAAAATTCACAATCTGATACATTACAATAAACAAAGAATACATATTCAATACGATAACAGGACAAGATATATATTTGTTAGAAGAATTGAAAATTTCATCAACTTTATAATTCAATTATGTGCTAAATTAAATTATGTGCTAAATGTGCTAAATTAATTAAATTTTATTGTAATTTATGTTACATTGCTTTAATATTTTCCTTATTGAGAAATTTTTTATTAATTTAAGTATAAAAGTACTATTCTCGTCATTTGTTCTTGTTTTTTTTTTTAAGTTTTATATCTCGTGTTCTCAAAGTACTTTCTAATTATGTTAAAAACAGGAAATATGTTTATAACTTTTATCAGCATTCGAAATATTTTTTCACGATATATTCGAATTCAAATAAATTTATACTACATTTTAGATGTACGTATTAATATATAAAATGTAACATTTTATAATTATTATATATTTCGTTATAATAAATTAGCATCAAATTAAGAATTTGAGATGCGTTTCTATTATAAAAACAAATGACAATGAAAAAAATGATGTAAGAAATGTTTATAATATTATTATGAAACATTTGAATATACTTTTTGATAAAAATCTTTATTTCGCGAATTAATTATTAATATTTTCTTATGAAAAAAAAATAATGTTTTTATTTTAATTCTTTGCGAACTAATATTTTTTCTGGTATTTGAAATAAAATTATAAATTAAATATTAAAATATAAAAAATATATATTGTTTTATAAAAATTATATTAAAAATTAAACATTATATAAATTAAAATTTAAAAATTAATTTAATTTTTTTGTAGAAGATTAAAAAATTAAAAAAATTCAATTCTATGCAATACAATTTTTTTTTTTGAATCATTCATGTTTTTTTAATATTTTTTATATAATTTCAAACAACTTATGCTATATAAATATCTCTCTCTCTATACATATTAATTTATTTTTGGCAATCAACATGCTTTCCAAAAAAACACTCTTATGAAAAGCATTCAGTTTCATTAAAAATCATCAACACGTGCAAAGTAATATCTAGCTCTTAATTATTGCTTTTAATATTACATAAATTAAATTATATTTATATAATATTATAAACATAAATTGAGCGCAATAAGTATATGCAAGTGGTAATTTAATATAAACAAAATAATATGACATTTAAATTATGCAATGATACAGTAATAGTAAGAAACAGTATAGAGTATAAAGAATATATATTAAAAAATATAAATATAAAATGAAATAACATAATATTATGTACTAATTAATTTCAGTATTATTAATTAATTATTTGAAGACATCATCCTTTTAAGAAAACAATTTTTTTGGAGAGAATTAATCTTGTCTTGCTTTAATACAAGATTTAAAAATTTTTAAATGTTTTTATGAATTAAAACTGAGATATTCTTGGGATTTATTTATGTACTTAATTATATTATTGTGTTAGATTATATACTTCTAGATTCTGTTCTAACTCTTTTCTTTTAGAAATATGCAGAAATAGTTTATTTAAATTTGCTAAGTAACAATTAAAATTGAATCAGCCATATGCAGCATGTTTTTAAAATGGCATGATGATCTTCGTAATCTTAATGATTAGATTATCTGATAGAATCAGATAATTTCAATGTTAACCAATTCAAAGGTGATGAAACTTGACTGTATCCATTCTTCTTAATTTTTCTAATGAATTGAGGAAATTATCAAATTTGATGATAATTTCCATATTGGTCTCAAAATTGATTCCAATGATTTTAGTGGAATTATTTTTATTATTTTCAGTATCAACCTCTATTATGATTCATAAAGTTTATAAAAAGAATATTGAAACTTTTGAGTTTTTATTATTAGAATAATATTTTTAGGATGAAAAAATATGATTTATTTAATTCATATTCAAAAACTCAACGAAACATTATATACTTGATACTTTCTATGTTGCATGTTGGAGGAATTATTGTTATGCCAATATTATTATAACGCGATAGTGCAATGTACATTCCATATTCGTTCTTTCATATTATCAGATTTTGTGAAATTTTCATTATAAATATTAATTTCAAATAAGAAATTAAATCACAAAACCGACCAGATAATATTTGGATAATACTTATCCATTAATTGAGAAATGTTTAAAACATTTTGGACATTTTTGGCATTATGAATCGATTATCATGCTGATAATCTTATTATTATTCTGTATTAATCAGAAATTATTAATATTTTATTCAATTTGTGAAATTTTTTTAAAAATTTAAATATGATATTATTAAAACTAAATTTACTTGTTTATAATAGTATTATAATTATAAATGTTAATATTTATAAAATACAGACAAATCATCAACAATATCAAAATTTGATATAAACGTTTTATTATTAGAATTATATAAAAGAAAATATTAAGTAAAATAATTAATCCTATTTGCAGTTTCTAACATTGAAAAGTGTTTTATAGATTTATTTTTTTCAAGAATTATTGTTTTTCGTGAATCGAGAATATATATTATAAATAAAATAGAAAACTGTCTTTCGATGCTATTTGTTGAATAGTATAATTGCGTGTAATTGCAAATGATAGATTAAATCACATTTTGTATTTTTTGTCTTTCCATATCTTCTTCCAAAATGTATAGTTTGAAATATTTTTCAATAATATTAAAAAAATATTCCAGTATATGAAACAAAATTATCTGACTGACTCTTTTATTATTACCATTGTAATCACAATTTATGAATTTTATAATTTTTCTTAAAACAATCTGTTGCAACATACGATATCAGAATAAAAATTTGATTTTTAGATTAACGCTTGCGCAAATTAAATCATAAAGAAAAAAAAATGACTAATTAGTTCAAATATTATAATTTATTTAATAAACTTCCAGTACTTATGATATAATTTTGATTGAATAGAATTCTTGAGTGCGATTCTTCTACGAGTATGAATTTTACAAGCATGAGTAGTTCGGAAGTTTTTAAGACTTTGTGCCTTCTCTTCCATTACGTTTTTACATTACATCTCTAAAAAGGAAACAAGCTTTTTCCAATGGAAATTCTTGAAATGTTTTAATATTTTTTAGAAAAATTCTTGTACATTCTTGACTTTACATTAAAAATCCTTCTTTATGATAAAATCATTAAGGCACAAAGAAAATAATTCTAAAGAAATCAAAAATAAATGAAAAATCACACATTATATAACTGGCATTGAAATAAACGATTCTATGTTCAACAGAGATACTCGAAATTTAATTTTAAATTTAACTTTTCTTAAATTATCTACAAATATCAATTATGCATTAATATTTATTTCTTGCTTTTATGAATTTTTCTATCGTTCCTTTGTGATCTGTTTTTTTATTAATATAAAAATCATTTTCATTCTTTTCCTTCTCTTGTCTAATAATTGTTTTAGATTCTCCACTTTTTTTATAGTATTGTTAATGATCGCTTTCTTTTTTCATTATTCCAAAATGAACTATGTTTTCTTGAATCTTTTTGTATATTGAATAGCTTATTATCAATAATATTTTTCGAATAATTTTCATTATCAGTATTATGAAATCTTCCAGATTTTTCTTCAATTGTGAAATAATTTATGAAATAATTTTTTTTTATCTTCATCTTTATTATTAAATAATGCATATTGATTTAATCAAATAATAATTATTAATTATTATTATCTTATCAAATAATTCTTGCGCATATATTCTTAGTCTAAATAAATAAAAAATATTACATACATTGCCGCTCAAAAGTATGTGGAAACTTACCGTGTTCATGAAATTTATAATATAAAATATATATTTTTATTATTAAACAATATTTATTGCTAAATTCTATTATGAATATTTAATATTCTAATAATATTAAATTGACAATTTAGTTATTCAATTCTCTTAAACAAATAAAAGTCTACATATGTGGACATTTACCATGTTCATGAAATATGTAATATATAATGTATATTTTTATTATTAAACAATATTTATTGCTAAATTCTATTACAAATGTAATGTATTCTAATAATATTAAATTGATAATTTAGTTATTCAATTCTCTTAAACAAATAAAAGTCTATCCGATGGGTAAAAAATTGCGTTATATTGTACGGAAAGTTTTTAAGGCTTTTCTCATTCTGTTGACGCATCATGACTGCATCATTTGAGTGAGGTCTGTTGCCTTTTCAACGTAAATATTTAGAAATATGATACCAAGCGAAAGAATCTTAGATAAGAGCGTAGCGATCATTCTGATGTTCTGTCGAGATCAGTTCGGTTCGAATATTTATAAGAGCACGATAGGCACCTAAAGAAACGAATTAAGTGTAGAAATGCGTTCACAAATTATTACTTTATCGAAAGAAGGATATTCTGTAAGAAATTGCAAAAAAAGTAGAAGTTTCAAAATCCTACGTGAGCTACAGTATTTACACAATATACAAAAATACAGTGCTACAGGAATTTGTTCCTCTGTAAAAAGAAGATCTAGAAAAATGATTGAGATAGAAGAGTGTCATATTATAACTACAAATAAAAAACATAGGAGGGAGACAACTTCGAAATAGTTGCAGAAATTAATGTGTCTAGGGAGCAATTTCAGTTTCAACGGTAAAAAGGTGTCTTGCGGAGAACGGTCTTAGAGTTGCGTTGTGTTGCGTTTAAAAAACCATTGGAGATAAAATAAAAAAAAAAAAAGATTTCAGTGGGCTAAGTGCCATAAAAATTGGACATTAAAAGAGTGACAAAAAGTATTATAGACCGATGAATTCAAGTTTAAAGTGTTTGGATTCAAACGGCATATTTTTGTTCGTCATAACAGTTTGAACAATTTCCGAAAAATTAAATGACAATTGTGTAGTGGCCACAGTTAAACACGAATCGTTCTGTGATATGATGGAATGATGGAAACAATATGACAGGAGATTTAATGAAAATAAATGGAATTTTAAAAAAAGAAAGATATTTGAACATTTTAAAAGAAAATGCAATTCTATCCAGACAGCAAATAATTGGCAATAACTTTATATATGCAAGACAACGATTTTAAACATAAAATACTTCTAAAATATGTAAAAATTATTTACTGCAATTACGAGAAAACTCTGATATGAAAATAATGGAATGGGACTCCATTCTGAATCCTATAGAAAAACTATGAGATCACTTAGACAGATAAGTCCAGAAACGATATCCTAAATCAGAAAAACATTTGTGGTAAATTGTAGAATCCGAGTGGCATCTTATTAATAGGGAAATAATGAAAATATTAAAAGCCAGAATGCCACGACTAGTAAAAATAGTGAAAATATTAAAAGCGATAAAAGCAGGCGATGAATATGTAAACGAAAAAAAAGATATAATTATTTTTAATCATAATCGGTGAAATATTTAATTAATTATTATTAAAATGTTTTTTGTGTATAAACTGGAATACATACAATAAAATTAAATGTACCAAAGATTTTTCAGGTAATTATAAAAACTAGGGAAGTATCTACGTACTTTTGAGCAGTATAGATAATGTAAACATAGTTTAATACTTTATTAAAAAGTTATAAATAAAAAATACGAAATTCGAAGCAAATATTTACATATAGTTTTAAAAGTTGAGTTTATTATTTTTTAATCATTTTATTATTAAATTTATTATTTTTTTGTTTAATATTTACTAATTATAACCATCGACATCAAATTTAATATTAATTTTAATATTCATATATGATTTATATTTCATTATTATATCTTAGTAGAAATGTTTGATATACTTCTCTTCGAACTCTGTATTTTTTTTTATAATTTTTTAATAAAACATTAAATAATCTATGTTTACATAAAATTTTTTATCTATTTAGACTCATAGAATATATTGACAAAGATTAGTACTAAGATATTCTTTATATATATATATTGGGTATATAATAGAAAGATAAAAAGCTTAGTCTTCTAATGTTTGCCTAATATAATTTATTTAATAACGCTTAATATAAGGTCTGACTAAATTGTTTCTAATAAAATAAAAATATTACTATTTATTATATTAATATAAATACTTATCGATATTTCGTAGAGTCCCTACTATGTTTTTTCTTCACTTTGTTCACATTGTTATAGTATTTGTTTCTGTTTATTATAATGTTTGAAATTTTTTTTCATTGCATCGATTTGAATCATAATTTAATATACAGATATCAGTTTTTATAACAACTTTAAAAATAAATTTCGTGGATTCTTTATTGAAATTTTTTTTTTTTTTTTAATATGTGACTTAAAATCTTAATAAAGAAAAATCTGTGATATATTTTAACGTGATCGTCATATAGCATATATTGAGTAGACGCTTATGAATAACTGAATGCTATAAGTCTGTAGGAATCACCAATTGCTAAGAATCTGAAAAATAGTATATATGTTAATTCTTAATTATTAAAATATTCATAATAAATATTTATGTCATTCAACCTTTTCAGCTAAGACTGTAAAAAACAGAGAGAATCGTTTTGCAAGATTATTTTCGCAGGTAAAAAAAAGAAGAAATATGAAAAATAGTCAAGCAGCACATAAAATTAAGAAATAGAAATACAAGAGAAAATACAATTTTTTTAATTTTCTTATACAAATAAAGAACAATGAAGAATCTAATAGTGAAAAATTGGATATATAACAGAAGATAATAATAATTTAATGTAAAAATTATCCTTTCTTAAAATGAATAATACTTTAAAAACATTCCAAAGAAGTATTAAAAAAAGAACAGAAAATGCATCACTAATAATAATGAATTATGTCTGAAAAAAGAAGAATAAGGACAACAAAATTTTTTTTTCAAAGCATCGCAATATCAGTCCAATAAATTATAGCTAAGTATGCATTTCCTTTGTAATATATTATAATTATAAAGAAATTATATTTTTCATTACAAAAATTTTCTATTACAAATCATAGCTTTCATCAAATTCATTAATATCATCTTTCAAATTTATAAAAAAAATCAATAATTTAAATTTTTTCATTAATAAATTATTATATATAGCATTATACTTTTAAAATTAAAGTTTAAAAATTAATCATAGATTTTCTTTCCTATCCTGAATTTCTTTTATTTTGTTTCAACAAATTGATTTTTAACTCAAAATTGATAGAATAACAAAATTTATTTCAATCGTATTTTTAGTTTTTCTTTTAGATTTATAATCTCTTTTTTTTTTATAGATATTGAAATCATAAACACATAGACATCTTGAAATATTGAAAGAATTTTTCTTTATTATTCATTAGTTTTCTAATTAATATTCAATATTCTGCACAAATTTGTCTTTTTTATTTTTAAATTTTATAATACATGATTTCACATTTATTTATGCAATATTTTATAAAATTCAAGTGAAACATCTTTCTAATCTTATAATTTTCATATCGGAATATCTGTACAGTATTTTTTTTGTAAATTTTTTTTATGGATTATAAATTTTCTCGCAACTCATCGTCTTCAAAATAGATAGATATCCTGAATGGTTTATCCTCTAATAATTTTTTTTTAAATCATTTAAATCATTTTTACATAATTTTTTTGCAAATATAATCTTCTCTACATACATTGTTTGCAGCATTTATTGCAATATTTTCAAGTTTAAATTTATAAAATAAAAAACGAATTTTTGCTATTCATTTATTATCTTTTCATATAAACAAAAAATATTGAAACAATTGAAAACTACACATTATGAATATAATTTTCTGTTAATATCAACTTCATACATTAAATTTGCGAATTATTGAAATCCAGTTTCATTTTATTCTAAAAAATCGAAAAATTCTAAACTTCTTACGTTGTTTAACGATACAAAATTTATCAAAAAGAATTCTCCGGATAATTTTATAATTTTATAAATTTTGTACATAAATAAATTGTAATAATTTAATTTTCTCATATTTTCTATGAAATGTAAATTGTACTATGAATTGTATTATAAATTGCTTTTAAATATTATGTTACAGTTTTCTTGGAAATTAATTGATATTCTTTACAAGTTTTTCCTTTATATGAAATTTAAGTTTTGAAAAGAGTTTATAGATAGTAAGTTCAACGAATAAATTAAATATAATTAGTGTTTTTCTCAACAAAAATTTTTTTTCACTATTGTTCAAGCATGAGTTAATTGTCGTGCAATAGAATCCACTTTCTATTTTGAATCGAATCTACGTTCCGTTTCTGTTTATATTTGAGATACAAATTCATGATGAATAATGTCAAAAAATGCAATAAACATTATTTTCATTTTCTTCAATTTTACTATTCTTATTTTTATTGATCTTTCTAAGTTTCTCCAAACGTTTTGTAATATATGAATTACTTGATCTACAATAATCAAATCATTATAATTTATCTCTGATTATTATTGAATTTATAAAGTTTCACCATATTGATAAAATTTTGATATGCAGAAACAGATAATTCTTTTTTTCGTTCTTCCGTGATAAAATGAAGAAACTGTCTTTAAAATTATCATGCAAAATATGAATTATTGTTTTATTAATTTTTAGTTCTTTCCTGTAATATATTTTCTATCGTTAAACGATGGTCTGTAATTAAAAAATCACGAATTGATTGCACATTTTATTACTGTTTATCATAATATAGAATTCTTGGATCAACGACTCTTCATCACTGTTAAATCGTTTATATATATTTTATTAATATTTAATTCTTATTTACAATATACGATGATTTAATAATCAAAAAATTACGAATTGATTGCACATATTTGTTGTTGCTGCTTAAAATAATAAATTGTCCATGATATCGATTTCTTGAATCTTCTTCCCCATTACTAAATCATTTATATAAACTACTCATAAGTAATGTTTTTAAATAAATAATCACCATAAACTACCATAAACTTTTTGCAATATATTAAATACTTTTTCTGTATATGAAGCAAAATTTATTTTTTTAATAATTTGAAGTAACTTTTTTTAAATTAAATTAAATTTATTAAATTTTTTTAGATTAATAAATTCTATAAAATTAATTTTAAAAATGTTTTCATTGAGATAATGATTTAAATATTAAAAACATATAATCAATAGATGAAAAATCGAAACATAGTAAACATGATGATGAATGTTTTCTATTTTAAGCTATTCAGCTTTTATTCAGTATTATTTGTAAAATATCACTTGAGCATTATCATAAAATAGAATTGGATTCTTTCAATATCGATTGTTTTACTTGCAAATTTTTGTGTTTTATTTCAATTTGGATAATTGAAAATATTTAAAAAATATATTTACATCATGAATTTTATAAAATTTTTTAGTAATAAGATGTAAATGTAATTATATATAATGTAAAGTTAGGAAGATGTTGATTATTGTTGTAACACTTATCATATTATTATCTTACAAGTATTTTTCTTAATATTATTTCAAACTTCTATATTTCAAATTTTGTCTTTTTTTCATAATAAAATTTTGGATAATTATTTTCCAATTTTTATCAATAAATATGCAAGGATTGAAATCTGGATTTAGATATTTTCAATACAATATATAATTTAAATATAATTCTTTTACGATACAAGCGTATGCTTGGGATTATTATTTTATTGGAAATAAAAATTTTATTTTTTTTTAAATATCTTAAATTTTTACTTGAGAGAATAGAAAGAATTCAGAATGATAAATGACAAATCAGAATTAAATATTAATTCAATATTTTAATACTTAAAATAATCGACTGTTTGCGTTGCCATGATTACATGATACATAAAAGATTATGGTGTAGAATAATTTTCCCTCTGATGTTTTTTTTTTTTTTTTTTTTTTTTGTAATTTCATCAATGATTTTTAGTAAATAAATCATTGTATATCACTATCAGATAATTTCAATATATTGAACAATTTTTTTTTACAAATAAGATATCCAAAGGTCATTTGGAAAATAAAGTTGAACCATTCCTATATCATGTTCAAATTGTAATTGTCAAGAAAACATTGAAAATTTCTAAATTCCCAAAATTTTTCTTATAAATTCAAATAATAATATGAATGAAATATTATTTGATTTATTTGATTCAAAAATATCTTGTTCAAATATATTTTTTAAAATTCAAAAAACAAGCGTGATGGATAATTTTCACTGTGAACCATTGTATTAATATTCTGAAATAGTGAGATAACTCATTAGAGAATCATTTTATATATTTTCAATCGATTTTTTAAAGATCATATTGAAGATAATTGCGAATAAATTCAAATAAAATTGAATAAAACATATTATATAATAACAACGAAATTTATTTTTATTTTCTTCTAACATTATATTTTAATCTCTTCGCTTCGAAAGTCAAAACTAAATTGAATATGCTATGAAATAAAAAAACACTACTAAATTAAAGTAATAATCTTGAGCATAATAATGTATAAGAAATAACATGACATAAAATCAAATTTCGTTCGGATTAATTACAGAGCAACCTTTTTTTTTATTTTTCTTTCATTTCTTCCTTGGTAGTCAATAATTCACTCTAAATTTTCTTTAATTTTCTCTGAATAAAAATTGAAGAATATTAAATCTGGCGAACGTATAAGCCATTTATAATTTCCTGTTCGATCCAATAATTCTCAAAGATCTAAGAATCTAAATCTTAAATTTTTTTATCTAATGAATTGGACATTTTATTAAAATTATATAGATCGTTGTATGTGAAGGAATATTTTATAATAATTATGACAAAATTTCTGTTAAAAATTTGTTCGTATTTGTGATTGTTTAATATGTTATCAATAAATTAATTATTTTATTACCAAGAAAACATCAGATATCATAGTTCTTATTCGATTTTCACAACTATTTGTGGATTTTCTATAATTTATATTACGATGATCAATTTGAATAATATTTGTAAATGTCATTTCATTCGAAAATTTTGGTTAAAAATATCATTTAAACGATTTCAGAAATCATATAGCCATTGATAAAACGAAATTTATTTAAACTTTTTTAAATAAATATTTGTAAAATACTTTGTTGATACAAATTTTGTCAATTATAATTGTTAAAATGTTCACTGTATTTCTATTATAATTGTTTTAGATCTTTTACGAAATTTATTAAACTTCTAATTTCTTCAAAATTCTTTATATAATGTTTATAATGTAAAAATCACAGAGCTATAGTATAAAAAATTATTTTATATATAAACATTTCATAATTTGGTGATGGTAATCTATTTAAATATCTATTTTTTTTAGTAATGTATAAATTTTTAATGTATAAATTTAAATCATAATGACAGCATCATTATGTTTAAATTGAAAATTTATACATACATTTAAAATTTTTTGGTTTTTATTATTCATTAAGTTTTTTTCAAACTATTATTTTTTTATCTATGAACAGTAAATTTGTTTTTATTTATGAAAATCACTTTTTTTATTGTATTGGAAGAAAAAATTTATTCATTAATTTCACATAAAAAATTTTTAAATAGAAAAGAATATTTTTGGATACATAATCTTTTTATTATCAAAAAGGTAAAAACATAAAAAAATATAAAAATAATATTATAGATTATTCAACTTACAGGAAATGGTTTCGAAAGTTTGGAAAAGAAAATTTTGATCTAAAAGATCAAATATCTCATATTGGATGTTTTGCCACTACAGATTCTGATAAAATCAAGGCTTTAATCAATGATAATTAATAACACAATAGATTGATCAAGCATTAAATATCCATCATAATTGTTTCGGAATATATAAACGATTTTGTATATGATAAAATTGTTATGTTTATTATTAATAATTAATAATAAAATAAATGTAAATTAATATATGTGACAAATTTCTTGCATTTCCTTTCATGATACATATAAATAAATTTTCTACAAAAAGTATTTGATTCAATTTTGTTCCTCAATATTCCCTCTTCTATTTTAGTAAAAATATATTTCAATAAAAAAAGTTCATTTTTGAATAAAAGATTAAACAAAATTTTGATCATTGAAAAGTTAAAGTAAAAAAATTCTTATTGTATTTTAAAATATTTAAATCTAAAATAATTGGAATATTTTGTATAAATATTGAATATTCAATGTAATATTCATTTACCATCATAAAATATAATTTCAAAAAAGAAAATCAATGTTTTTTGATACATAAATTTAATAGTTATTTAAACAATAAGTGCATAATAAAAAAAGAACAGAAAATTTTAGTTTAAAGAAAATGATGGAATCCTGAACAAGCAAAAAATCACTTATAATAAGAAAAGTTTTGCAGCTAAAAAGAATAATTCTATTTACATTGAATGAAACTATGGTTTTCTTTCATCAATTTGAATAAGATGCAATATATAAATATTAAATTAGAAAGCAAACAAACAAATTGTAATATACATTCAAAATATGATATTTTTCATAAGTGTAAAAAAAAAATTACAAATCATTTAGAATCACAATGATAGAAACAAAGACTCAAGTTTCATTGCAAATTACAAAAAATTATATTAATACAAGCAAACATTAAAATTTACAATAAGTAATATTAAAATTTACAAATTTTATAGTGATACAATTAAAGATGAAATAATTTATAGGTAACTTCAATTGTTTCTATTTACTATAATAATAGTATTCTACTATTATTATACTATTATTATAATAATAGTATTCTATATTATTACTAATAGTAGTAATAATCTATTCTATATAAAAAAAAAATATATATAAATTCTTAAAGAAAAGAAAGATATATAATGAAATTAATAATTTATCAAGTTTCAATTTATCATGCAAAGAAAAAAATTTTAATTATTTTTGGCATTAATTGAATATAATAAAAGAATAAAAATTATGTCATATGTATATCAATGAATATCATATTTATGAAGTAATTCTTTAAACAATTTTATATTTTTTTTATAACATATATTTAAACAATTTTATAACATATAAAGCAAGATTTAGAAAATGACAAATAAAAAAGGAACTTTGTGGAAAAAAAATTGCAAAAATAATTTTATAAAATAATTACATGAAATTACATAGAGACATAAGTTCAAAGCAGCAGACAGTAAAACAAATAATATAAATATTAATTATATATGATAATAAATGATATTAGTTTACTAAAAAAATTTAAAAATGCTTTTAATAATGTTTTTTATTAATTTTTTATCAATTTGAAAAAGTTTAAAAAATTTTCTTTTAAAAATGATTATTTAAAAAAAGACATGATATCTCCTACAATTATACATAAAATTATTTTGATATATAAGGAATAAATAATAGTTTTTTTATTCTTTATTTTTAAAATATTTGAAAAAAAATATTATAGAAACACAATATTTTAAAAAATTTTATAAATAGGATAAATAATATGTTTGAAAAATCTTATTGATTTTTATCTTTTAAATCTAATTAAATTCTGTTTATCATCTCTGATTTTATTTTATTTTTGTTTTTCGTTTTCTATTGATAAAAGAAAAAATATAAATTTGCATTTGAATATAATAAATGCAATAATGACATATATATATCTATTTAAATAATATTTACAAATACATATAAAATATTTCATCCAATAAAATATTTTACTGTGTTACTTTTCAAAATACATTTAATTATAATAATTATTTTTTCAGTGAAAAAATTAATAAATTTATTATTTATCCTACAGAATTTATATGAAAATTTATTTGAAATAGTATATTTGGTTTTTATAATTTTCAATATTTAATGTATTTAAAAATTTTAAATACTTAAAAAATTGTATATTAAATGATAATTTAAACATCTTCAAAAATAATTGATAAATTTTTGATAAATAATTGATAAATTTTTCAATATTATTATGAAGTTCTATAATTTTTACATTGCTTTCTGATATATTTGTTTCAAATTTAATAATCATTAAATGTATCTAACAATAAAAATTTATGCATTTATGCAAAATATTAAATGTACAAATGAAATGTATTACATTCAAAAAGATATAAAATATTTAAAATATAATATATATTATATTATTTGAAAAATCATTGTGGCTTTTTAATGTAAATTAATGGAAATTTTTTTTAAGTATTTCCTAATAAAAGTATTTTCGATAAAAAATTAATATCTAAATATCTTAAAAATTTATAAATATCTGATTAAATATAATAGATTAATCTATTATATTAATCAATTAGATCATTGTTTTGAAATATTTTGAGTATTGCACTTTGATCATATTAAGAATAAAATTATAAATAGCCTTTTATGTATAAAAACTGAAATTTTTTAATTACTGATGCAACAGTGGCAGAATTTTCCTTCAATAGTTCTATAAATGAGCTGAATAATATATTCTATTAATTCAAAATTCTTTTAATGTACTCTGATAATATTAATCAGTTATAAATGAATTATTTTTTATTACACTCATAATATTCTACTTCTTTAAGCTTTTTGAGAAATACTTGTATTAGATACAAAATATAATTTTCATATCAACTATTAAAAAATAAGATATTAATAAATTTTGCCTTTCTAATAATTAAATTTGAATTGTTAATATAAATGTTTACTATATAAGTTTATTATAAACCACTTCATTAAAAAATGCAAAAATTTTCATTGTTTTCACAATTAGCATCTGTTGTGCTATGTGTTAATAAAATCAAACAAATAAATTTGAATTCAAATTTACATATTTATCTTTATGTATATATCTAGCTAATATATATAAATTTTTTAAAAAAATCTATATTTTCTTCTAAAAGAGAATTTGTTATATAATAATTTGCTGATTTTTAAAACTATGGTTATAATTGATTATATTTTTTATTATTGTTAAAATTTTAATTCATTTCACAGATCTATCTTTTACATTTTAAAATCTAATGCCATAATATTATTTATTCCATCAAAATGATTATATAAATGAAAATTTCAATTATATTCAATAAAATTAATATTCTATTCTTTTTTTATTTATTGCATAATTAGAGAATGCAACTCTTCTTATTATTTTCTTTTTCTTCTTCTTCAGACATTTAATTTATAGAAAGATATACTTTTCCAATGAATTTTTATTAGATGCAAAAATTATGATATATTTTGTAATAAATTTTATGAATATCCTCATACTTTTGCAACCATAATTCAAAATTAGATATTTTACATCTAATATAATACTTAATTTAAGATAAGATAAATAATGCTATACTATCATCTGCTTTTTAACCTTTTTTTTTTAAATAGAGAATCATGTAGCTATTATTATCTATTTATTATTAGTTCATAAGTTCATTCCCAAATCTAATTAACATATTCAATATACAATAAAAATATATTATATATAATAAAAAAAATACTTTTTTCATTCATTTCATTTTCTATTTTTCAATAAATGATAATTTTTAAAATTATTCATAAAATATTAAATATAAAATATTAAATATAAATATAAATTACTTTACCTGAGTTTAAATATTTGCAATTTTTTAAATTCACTAAAACATAATATAAAATTATAAAAAAATTAATCACTAAAAAAAAACAACAAAAATTTCTACAAATATTCACAAATTATTCAGAAACAGAAATATTATAATATATCTCTTCATATCTCGCATCGTACTGTTAAAAGACGCATCTCTCACTATTAAACTTAAATATATGAAGTTCTTTTTCTATTATTTTCTAATTACATCTAGTAACTTTCATTGTAATCTATCGACTGTTTTTTGATTTTGTCTTTTTCTGTCCAGAAATGTATTTTTCAGTAGAATAGCCAATCAGATATACATTGATATTACTATATGGAAAAAACAATGAATGATCTCATTTTTGATTTTCATATTTTAAATATATTTATATTATAAATATATTATATATATTTTGAACTTAAAATTATTTAATTTAAAGGAAACGATTATAGTATAAAAAATATATATATATTATATATATTATGTATTAGTATTACTTATACATATGGATTATATTCATTAAAAAAGTAAATTACAAACATAAAAAATATATATATAGAATGAGAAAATTTGGCATATTAACGAAAATTTAATAATCTTTCTTTATATGATAACTGACAGCATGATTCAATAAATAATCCAACATTGCAATTTATGCATTGAAAACATATTTTATTTTTTTTATACTTTGCATAAACAAAATATTTTTAGTGAAACGAAATAGATTATCATAAAAAATAGATTTAAATTATTACTGGATATTTTTTTTTTTTAATTTTTTTTTCATCAAACATAAATGAAATTGAACAAGTTTTAAATCTTTTTTAATCAAATGAGCATCTTGCATCAGGCCTTTAAGTGCTGTCTACGCACAGAAAAAATATCTCTCATCGCCTATAGGCGTTATATGTAATTAAAAGTATAGAATATTGATATAGTATCAATGTTTTTATAACATTACTTTGTAAATGAGATTTTTCGAAGACTTAATGAAATTTTAAAAAATTTAATGAAAATACATAAAAGACATAGACTTTCTTGAATTAGAAATATTCGAAATAAATATTTTATGGACGCACATAAGATATGCTTGTGCTATTTAGAATAAATACTTAATATGAAAAAAAAATTTAATTTTTTTTTAATTATAAAATAATTATTGCTATATGTAGCAAAAATTTTTATCTAATAATTAGATTTGATTGTAAAAAAAATTAAAAAATTTTTGATACTAATCATAAAAAAACATTTATAAATGGAATTCAAAGAAGTCGATTTAAAAAGTTATTTATTTTATTTTTTTGTAATTATAAGATATTTTCTAAATAAGAAATTAAAAATTATTAAAAAATAATTAAGGCTTTTATAAAAATAAATCAATTTATTAATATAATTATCAATATTATTATATATTTTTTGAAAATATATTAAAATAATTGAAGATATTTTTGGAAAAAAAGCTTATAGATCTAGAAGTCACTTTTAGATAAATCATCTTTAATTGCTACAAATAAAAATATTTCCCTAAAATTTTGTTTCAACATATAACAATTGAAATAAATGTAACGTTTTTATTTAATCATATATAAACGATGTAAATTGTATCAAGATTAAAAAGCATCATAGAATAGTTCCACAGAATAGAAGAAATAGTTTCGACGGAAAGAAATATATTTTTCCTCCAAAGAAAATTTTGTTTATCGCATATTTTACGCATCGCGTAGGAAAAATATCGAACGAATTTAAATGTAATATCATGTAACTATTTCTATAAATAGCAAAAATATTTCAAATAAAAGTTGTATGATTTTATGAGAAACATATGATAATTATTTGAGATAATGCTGAAAAAAAATTAAATTTGTAAATGTTATATTTTTTATTACATTTTCTTATAACCTATATTGAGATATATTCAAAATTATCTATCTATTTTTCATAAATTAGTATTAAATTATTAACTTTCAAACTTTACATCTCAATAAAATAAAAAACGAATTAATCAAATTATGAGCAGTGACTACATTTATATTTTTCAGCCATAAATATTGGCTACACAATCAAAGAAATAGTTAAATTAATCGCAAAATATCATAATTTAAATTTAATTAACATTTAAAACAAAAAAACAATTTTTTCGCTACATCTATTAATTATGGTTAAATTTGACTTATATTATTTATTATTTATATCTAATATATTATTTTTCAAGAATATATTTCATTCATATTTCATTATGTAAATACTTACGTAAATGTAAGTGATACATTGAAAATGTTATATAATTAATCACAAATTATTCTCTTTTGTATTTTACATAAAATTATACATGTAGGTGTAGTAAAGAGAATATAATGCATAAAAATTTTATGAAAAAAAAGTTTAATTTTTAAATGGTTAAATATTTTTGTAACCAAAAGTATTTATGTTTTAATATATTTCAAATCATTATTTATTATTTTTGAAAATAAATAAATATTATATTAATATATACTATTATTAACAAGTTTAAGTAATTGAGAAGATTCTTCAACTGAATATTCGATTAATGTACATTCAAACTGATCTTGAAAAACATTTTGAAATAAAGGTAATACATCTTGAATAGTAACATTTGTATTAAGTTCTTGACTAATACTTGTTACACCCTTTCCCTCAATACCACAGGGAACAATATGATTAAACCAATTTAAATCTGTATTACAATTTAAAGCTAAACCATGTGTTGTTATATAACGACATCCATGAATACCAATAGCACAAATTTTTTTATCATTTATCCATATACCAGTATCAGAAGATTTTTCACCTTTGATACCATATTTTGCACATAAACGAATAATCATATTTTCTATTTGACAAACATACCATTTAATGCCATTCTTAAATTGCTTTAAATTTAATATAGGATATGCTACTAATTGTCCAGGTCCATGAAAAGTTATAAGACCACCTCGATTTGTTCTAAAAAATTCTGCACCTAAATTTTTTAATCTCTTTTCATCTTCTATTGTATAGATTTTATCTCTGATTCCTACTGTAAATACTGGATTATGCTCAATCAATATTAATGTGTTACAATTCTCATCTTTTAATTTCTGATGATGTCGATCAGACAATATTTTTTGTAATTTAAGGCCAGAATTATAACTTAATCTACCTGTCCACAAAACTTTGATTATTTTTGTAGACATAATGAGACAATATAATTATATTTTTTCAAAATTTAATTTTTTTTACTATTATACATAATTTTAATATCAACATTTTATATCATATTTTTTTTAACATTTGCCTGTTTTTGTATAATTGTATGTAAGAGCCAGGAAACCTAAAAAAATGTAAATGTATTAAATGTATTAAAATTAGAAACTGAAAATGATAATAATAATAATAATGAAAAATATACATAGGCATCTGTTGCAGCATATATTTTTTGTTCATTACTTAAAGGATATAAATGCCATTTACTTTTTCTTACTTTTGAATCTTTATTGAGTTTTCTTTTTAGCTAAAATCAAAAAAATAATTAAATTGTTAATAAATAAAAGATAGTAAATATTAATTTCATTTTATTATTCTCCATAATAATAAAAATAATATTAGAATATTAGAATATTGAATTAAAGATTTAAGATGTATATAATAAACTAACCAAATATGCTGTTAACTTTTCTAAACTCCATCGACAAGATCTATTTAATATTTCATTTGCAAATTTACCACTGTCAATACAATTATTTTCAACAATTTTAGAAGCAGGAAATTCTTTAAAATCTCTGCCTAATTTCCAAATATCACTGTAAAAAAATATATTATGAAAAATTTTGTTATGTAAATTTTATTATAATAATGCTTTATTAATTAGCATACTTCTTTATGTTCACTCCAACTAATCTTACTTTTGGATGACTTAAAAGAACTACAAATGCTGCAGGCAATTTTTTTAATGAATATATATGTAATAAATAACAAATAGTTTCATTGAAACAAATTTGTGCTAAGGCTGTTTTTCCACTTCCTGTATGAAAATTAAAAGGCCATTCCAAATCAAATCCTATTAATGTTTCTTTATGATCAGAATTTTCTACTTCCTTTCTAAATAAATTATAGAAAAATGTTCAAAACATATTAATATTTTCTTTTTTATATATTTCATATTAATTTTAAAATAATTTGACATAAATCTTACATAATATCATCACAAATCATAGCACAATCATTAAATCCACTGACACAATTAATATATCCTTTAAATTCAATTATTGGAAATTTAGATATATCAACTTCTTCTTTTGTAGAAATTTTGTTTTGCGATTCTTCCTATTGAAATATTTGCAATTTACATTAAACTTCAATACTATTTATAAACTTATATTTAAAAATATAATTGAATTTATTACACTAATCAAATTAAAAAATTAATATTAATGCAAATAATCAATAATTTTTATAGATACTTTATTTTTTTATTATACATTAATTTAATTCTCACATATCATATCAATATTACATTACATATACATCAATTATTATATCATGTATATCAATATATTATATAATAATTAAAGAAATAATAAATAATATTAACCTCTTTGGATCTATTAATGGAAATTATTTCTTGAGAGTTACATGCAATCATTATTAAAAAAAATAATTTTATTAATAAAATTTAAAATTTAAATGAAAAAAACTTTTTTACTTATTCACAAAAATATCTTTTTTATTTTAATTTTATACCTTCGAAAGCTGCTTCTGTTGGCTCTTGCTAGCTATTATTGGCTAACAAAATAAAATATATTCGTCAATACTAACTTTTGCTATACTGATTGCTTAATTTCATGAAAATAGACAAAAAAAATTAATATATAAAAAAATAATTTTTTATTTTAAATCTTAGCATTCTGAATTAATTATAAATTCTCTGAATTTCAATTATATGATTTTATATTAATTTACTTAAAAATTGAATTGTCATTCATAGATAACTATTTTATTCTTGATGTAATTTGATAAAAATGATAATTTGATAATAACTCTAAACTAAATATATAATATATTTATTTAAATTTATTCTTTTCAACATTTCAATTAAATAATAAATTAGAAAAATAATTATAATTTACCAAACAAATAAATAGCTTTAATCTTATTATTATAAATAATAAATTTTACAATTTAATTTTTAAAATCAAAATTTTATAATTTCAATCAATTTTAAAAACATTCACTTTACATTTATTGAACAGTAATCATTCTAATTTCTTAATCTTTATTATTTTTATTATTATTAATATTTATAAATTAACACAATATTATTTATATTCAATGATAAAAAAAATTTGATTTTATTAAACTTTATTTATTGATTTTTTGTTTATATTTTAATTTTATCTTAATTCTAATCGAACATTATAATGGGAGTAAAAGGAAAATTTTGATCTTTTGATTGAATTATATTTTATGAGATTTTATTAAATATTTTTTAAACACAAATAAGTAATGAGAAAATAAAGTGATTTCGAGAATGTATTGAAAATTTTGGGAATATGTTTATAGGAAAATTTTTGATGCATAAATAAACCGTTTTTATTTCAAAATCAGAGTCCTTTTTTTGTATATTCTAATTTCTCTTCTATGTATTTGAATTTAAATCATAATAATCTATTAATTTTATTTAAATATATATATATATATATATATAATAAGATCTCTCCATAATTAAAGCTTATATAAATATATACATATTTTGAATAATGTTGAAAAATATAATTCGAGATCACACTTATTATCTTATAATATAAGATCAATTCTTATATTTTATATATATATATATAATTCTCATATTATAAAAAAAAAGAATTATACAAAAGATCTATTAGAAAATAATATATTATTGATGAAATACATGAAAAATTACATAACAACAAACAAAAAATACATAAAAAACATTACAAAAAATCTTTTCTATTTTTGTTATTGGTTGGCAATTATCAATTGCGATTATTTTGAACAACTTATGAGTACTATGTATTTATTATATTAATATCGTATCATTTATTAATATCATACATACACACATACATACATTTATTAATATATATACATACCTATATATATACATGATTAAACTATACATTATTCATTCATATCATATATACATTTAATTACAATTTGTAATATAGATTTAATATTACAATATTGTTCCGAAAAAAACAAAAGCTCAAGACTAGTTTATTATTTTAATTCAAAGAAATAAAAGAAAACACGAAGAATGAGCGATAACGACAAATCATAGAATAGTCAATTGATAATAACATTATTTTTTAAAAAATAATTATAAAAATTTGTTCTGTTATTAAATGATTCTGAATGATGTAAAGATTTATAGCTTCTCGCCTCTATAGATCTCTCATTTTTTCATTTTGTGATTTTAAAAAAAGAAATAAAGATAGTAGTTCTTTTGAGTTAGATGATTGTTACTTTTTTCAGAACAATGCTGTATTCTATATATAATTTATTATATATTTATATTATGTATAAATCACGTATGTACATTATAAATGTGTATTTCTTTTTTAATCACTAATTAATAATACTATTGTGTGGAAGAAAAAATTCTTGAAAGATATAATATATTCATAATGTAATAAAAATTTGATGGAAAAAATTTGATATTAAATAGTCAAAATTAATGATTGTTAAATTTTTTCTGTCTAGTAATTAAAAAATCATTGTAGATTTTCTTTGATTTAAGGAATTGTTAAATAATTAAAATTAATAATTAACTTTGTTTGATTTTATCTATCAAAAACTTGTAATATTTTTCTTATTTTAAATTCGTTACCTGCATATAGTTAATATAAAAATTGTTTTCATATAATTGTCTTGTTAATAAAAAATCTTATTAATCAAATAAGAAATTATTAAACAATTTTAAAAGTTTCGTGCATTACACTCTCAAAAAGCTCACGCGTCAAGAATAAATAATTTTAATTGGTTATATTTAATATAAATATCTATGTAACATATCTATTGTTGTTTCATTTAATAACTGCTTTTAACCTTGATTAGGGCCAGGTCCATGAAGTTCAATAAAACTTTCCAAAGAACGTGGTACATTTCCACAATATGATAAATTATAAGCATTTATTGCTTTTGCAGCCATACATTTTAAGGATAATTTTGTTTGAGTCCTTAATATTATTTCTGCTACACCTATATAAAAATAAAATTGATCATATAATTATATTAAACTTAATAATTTAAAATATTTAACAAAATAAAAAAATTATATTTAATAATATTACATAGATTTATAAAATCAAATTTATTGTTATTAAAAACATTTAAATTTTATTTTTTAATGTAAATTTAAATAATTAATATTATATTTTTAAATTTATTTGAAAAGACCTGTAGTGACAGCATCATATGGAGTTTTTCCATTGCTATTTACTATGTCCATATGAGCTCCAGCTTCTATAAGTGCCATAATAATGGAATGAAGAGTCATAAAATCGCTGTAAAATTTCAAATATGATATAATAGAAAATAATATAAAAAATATGATATAATAAAAAATAATATTGTAATATTATATTTAAGAACCAAACGAATTTAAATTCATTTTTAATTTTAGTGTTATTTTTTTTTTTACTTCATTAAAATAATTGAAGATTTATAAGTATGAAAAATTTTAGGTTCAATATTGTTAATGTGTGATCATTGTCATTTTTCTATTCTATTATATATATAACAAAAAAAAGTATCACTTTGGCTCTCAGATACAAAATACATATTTATATCTAATTAATATAGAAATTTAATTTATTTAATAAAATTATACCTGATAGGTTCCCTATAGCTAACAATAATATGTAATGGTGTATTTCGTTCATTATCCATTGCATTTACATCAGCACCACAACATATAAATAATTTAGCTGTTGCAGCACAAGGGAATCTATAAAAAAATTCAAATATTTATTTATACAAAAAATAAAAATGTAAAATGCTATTTTTAATAAATTGATAGTAGTTGAAACAGCTATATCAGAACATATGAAACATATGAAAAATATTTTTGCATATAATTTGAAAACTAAACCGTTCTGTGTAAAGAAAAAGTTTAAAATGATATCTTTAATAATATATTTTAAGTTTATTGGAATATCGAGACGGTAATACATAATAAATATTTATCGATATCATATGTTATCAAATGTAAGAAAACAAAATTTATTTTATATCTAATATAAAATTATCAAATATAAAATTATAAAATTAATAATTATTTTATAAATTAATAATTATCTAAATATCTAATAATTATTTTATATCTAAATATATCTAACTATTTATAAATTAATTATAATTATTTAAATATAATTTAAATATATTTATTTTATAAACTTACTTGCAAACATAATTAGTATGAAAATCATCTACAACAGTAGCCGCATTTACAGCAAGATGTAGTAATGTTTGACCATCTTTTAAACGTAATCGTAGAACACAAAGTTTATGAACTAAATGATATGCCTTATTTTTATCTTGTTCTTCATATTTGTTCTCATTTAATGTTAAAAGTTTTGTTAATATTGTTACTATATACAATGTAGTTGTAATATTTGATTCAATCTCCTCCTGCAATTTTTAATTTGTAAAAGCTATTTCATAATTTTTAATTCAACACATAAATCAATTTTTTAATTTACAATATGTTGTTCAATATCTTCCTCAGAACCAGGATTATTGACTTTAGCTTTATTACGAGTAAGTTCTGTTACACAGGCTTCTAGAACATTCAATACATGAGAAAGATCAAGATATACTTCTATATCTATCATTTGTGAAAATACCTACAAAAAGATATAAAATATAAATACAAAAAGAAATAATATAAAAAAATAACAAATTTTTTTTTAATAAAGATTTTAAAATACCTGTGCAAACCTTAAAAGATCTTTTATAACAGACATATTATTTAATTGTTTCAAATATAATGCATGAAGCCAGAGATCTATACATTTATCAAATCTAGCACTATCTGCAAAAACTGCTCCTCTAAATACAATATGTTGTGGTAGTTTTGGATTATGTTGCCCTAATATTGAAAATAGATTAAGATAAAATGATTAAAATAAAAAAAAATAAAAAAAACTCTTTTATGTATATATACTACTTGGTTATTCTAATCATTATTTATTAGAATAAAATTCGAACCTAATATCCTTTCTCGTATAGTCAATGATTCCATATGCATATAATATTGATTATTTCTAATACTTCTTAATTTTTCTGGAGTTTCACATTCTTTCCAATTATCATATGCTTTTATACCTTCACCTAATTTTTTATAAATAATATTTCGTCGATCTTTAAATCTATAACATCCAAGAATTAGTTAATTGATTTTAAATACTTTATAAAATTATAAGTACTTTTTACCTATATTTCATTGCTTTCCATAAATATTTATATGCTAATATTAAACAATAATTGCGTTCATCATTAGCATAAGAAGCACCAAGAAGTTCATAAGCTTCAATTGTTTCTTCTTTAGTAAGTTTCACATTTTTTATTATATATTCTACAACTTCAGCTCTAGTCCGTTCAGCTGCTACTGTCAATGGTGTCATTCCATTAGTATCTTTTGTCATATTTGTTCCATATTTTAATAATACGGATACTATATTAGTATATCCACGTTCAGCTGCTAAATGTAATGCAGTAGTATCACAATTTGCTTTTTCATTTGGATTTGCACCTTTTTGCAAAAGAAATGTCACCTGTTAGAAATATAATTAAAAATGCTAAAATTCATATTATAAATTAAACATAATTTTAACTTATTAAAATAATAATTATTAAAACAATAATTACTATATCTAAATGACCCTTATATGAAGCAATCATTAGACATGTATTATTAAACTGATTTAAAATATTTATATCTGCATTATGCTCTATTAAATATTTGACTATATCTAATCGTCCATCAAAACAAGCTGCTCTCAATGGAGTAGATAAACTTTTAGTAGGATGATTAACATTGGCACCAGCTTTTACTAATATCTTCACAATTGTCAAATGTCCTGCACCAGCAGCGCACCATAAAGCAGTTGCTCTTTCAATAATATATCCATCAAATTTAACTGATCCTTCCTGCTCCAAATCGGGCTTAAATTTATCGAGTAATATTTTAACTACTTTAATACGACCATATCGTGCAGCTACTATTAAAGGTGTACAATGCTGTCCATCATCTTCCAATACTTTTTGATTAATGATAATATTAACCATGTTAGGATCTTGGCTACTAAGAAGATTATAAAGAATAATAGCCATGCCATCTTTAGCAGCATAATAAACACGCGTTAAAAATTGTGATATTTGTACTGGATTTTCATTTAATTTAATAGTTTCCATTTTCTCAAATATTTATTTTATAAATTTTTTTTGTATTAAATGTGATATAAAAATACTTTTAGTATTGTATATAGTTCTCCTTCTTCACGAAATTTGTTGGTCATTCTAACCTTGAAACTTTCATAATATACATTGAATATTAGAAAAGTCGTAAATTTCTTTCAAAAGTATATAATATATCAATAATCTTGCAATAATATAGCAAAATATTAATCAATCTCATTCACTTTTGTTTCACTCACTGCTATTTTTATAACAACTTAATAATTATTTTCAGACTTTCAATACATATTAATACTATCATAAGTTCTATTTTAGTCACATTCACTTCATTTTTGAAAACGTTAAACAGAAAATTGAAACAAACATATTTAATTTTTTTTTGATGCCGTTAATTTACTTTGTACCTTAGCTATGATGACATTAAAGAAAATAAACAATATATCAATTTTAAAATCTATGAAAAATATCGTTCACATAAAACATTATAACATAAAATTTAAAAATATATATGTTATTTTTAAAAGTTTTAAATTTCTGAGTATATTTATGGCTGCAAAACATAATTTTATAAAAAATTATAATAATAAAGTACAAACCTCTTTCCCCTTTTCTTTATACTGTGGGACTATTGAAGAAGTAAGAAGGAAGAAAAGATCGAATGAAATATTTTATTTTTTATTTTTATTAATATAATTAAATTTTTATTTTTATTAATTAAATGTTTTTTATTTATTACAATTTATGTTAATGTTAGAAATATAATATAAACTTACTTAAAAAATTAATCTTTAATTTTTTAGAATATTTTATTATATTTTTATCACAATATAATTTCTTTATCATTCGTTATATGTCTAACTATATGTCATAACGATTCTACAGATGTAAATAAAACCACGTGATTAAAATTTAAAGGAACCATAAAATTGACTTTTGAAATAATTATAATTTTCTGTATAAAAATATATTTTGAAAAGATCTTATAAAATCTTATAAAATCTTATAAAAAAAAGAAAAATATTGAATTCAATTATATTTTCAAAAAATAATCAATTTATATAACAAAGTAATATCAATATATTCTGAACAATGATTATAATTAATTGTCATTTTTACGCTACGAAAAACATAAATACATGTACTCAAATATGTTTTTAAAGAATGAATAATGATTTGCTACGTATTTTAAATCATAAATTTATTTTTATTTTCATTTATATGTATATAAAAATATACGTATATATATTATAAACCTAAAACAAATTTGTATTTTTATTTATTTTTCTTTTTTTATTATTAGATATTATTCAATGAATTTAAGATATATAAATTTTAATATCAGAAAATCATCATTTAAGATCAAGAATTATGAATATTTAAAAATATTTAATGAGCAGAGTTACCATCTTATTCTATTGCAAATTCCGGAATGTCAACTTAAAAAATAAATTATCAACTGGAAGTACGAACCATGGTATAAAACTTGGCAGTATCGCTTTTACTCAAAGCGTATAATATTCTAAATAATAAAAATGGATGAAGTTGCTAAGCTTGAACATTTATCATTAGTATCAAAAATTTGTACAGAACTAGAAAATCATTTAGGATTAAATGACAAAGATTTGGGTAAAAAAAATTATTTTATATAACATAAAACATCGATTTCTTCTCTAACCTATTTCATATATAGTATACATATATCATTTTTTTTGTTTTTTTTTTTATTAATTTTTTTGTATTAAAAAATTTTCATCAATTTTCTTATTTAATTAATCTAATATTTAATTATTATTATTAAATTATTTTATTTTCTTATAGCTGAATTCATAATTCATTTGGCAGAGAAAAATAACACATTTGATAAATTTAAAAAAGTTCTTATAGAAAATGGAGCAGAATTTTCGGT
Source organism: Apis florea (assembly GCF_048593485.1). Taxonomy (NCBI): domain Eukaryota; kingdom Metazoa; phylum Arthropoda; class Insecta; order Hymenoptera; family Apidae; genus Apis; species Apis florea. The sequence goes on along the minus strand of NW_028256838.1, from coordinate 1,258,892 downwards.
AAATAATATAAAGCTCAACTTTCTTCTTTTTCAACTTTATTTTTTTTTTTTAATATTTAATTGATTATTTTTTTAGGAATCTTTTATGGCTAATCTGTTAAGAATAATACAGCATATGAAGCCAACTAAATCTCAAGAAAAGTTATCAAAATCTACAACAAAACAAGATGAGTTAGCTCAAAAATTTCCTGTTTTGGCTCTACCAAATGAGGAACCAAAAACAGTAGATGATATAGTCAGTAGTGCTATGGCAAGTTTAGAGGAATTAGCACCATCAAAAAAATCTAACAAACAGGATAGCAAAAAGGATGATCAATCAAATGATAATAATGATAAAAAAAATAGACATTCTAGAAGAAGTAGATCAAAAGACAGAAGAAGACATAAATCACGTTCACCATATCGTAAAGATAGAAGACACAAATCCAGATCTAGATCCCGTTCAAAATCACGAGATCGATCAAGATCTAGAGATAAAAGACGTCATAGATCTCGAGATCGTAAGAGATCTAGATCGAGAGATAGAAAATTTCATAGGGATAGATATTCTAACAAGTCTGATCGATCTAGGTCACGATCTGCAGAAGAACTTTCCATGGATCCAGAAGTTGGTAAAATTTATTCAGGAAAAGTAGCTAATATCGTACCTTTTGGTTGTTTCGTTCAATTAGAAGGTTTGAAACGTAGATGGGAAGGCTTGGTTCATATTTCACAATTAAGAAGAGAGGGAAGAGTTGCGAGTGCGAGTGATGTAGTATCCAGAGGACAAAAAGTGCTTGTAAAAGTTCTCAATATAGGTGGACAAAAAGTATGAGAATTTATAAAATAAAATAGATATTTCATGTTCTTTTTATAATAATTTAAGAATTTTAATAGGTTTCTTTAAGCATGAAAGATGTTGATCAAGAAACTGGTAGAGATCTGAATCCTGTTGTAACTGTTACCAAAACCGAAGAAGATGAAAAACATTTAAGAAATCCAGATAGACCTACTTCTTTGTTAGAACTTCAGGGTAATTGGGATGAAGATGAAACTTATTCTAGGAAACGAGTGCAAAGATTATCATCTCCAGAAAAATGGGAAATTAAACAGATGCTTGCTGCTTCTTGTATCGATAGGTATTATTTAAAACTAATTAAATAATTAAATTTCATAATATAGTAAAAAATTTTATAATTTGATTTGTGTTATAGAAGTGAATTGCCAGAATTCGATATGGAAACTGGAATTCTTCCACGCGAGGATGATGAAGAAGAAGATGTTGAAATAGAATTAGTGGAAGAAGAACCACCATTTTTACATGGACATGGAAGAGCTCTGGGAGATTTAAGTCCTGTTCGTATAGTAAAAAATCCTGATGGTTCTTTAGCACAAGCTGCAATGATGCAGAGTGCTTTAGCAAAAGAAAGAAGGGAACAAAAAATGTTACAAAGAGAACAGGAAATGGATTCTGTTCCAACAGGTCTTAATAAAAATTGGATCGATCCTTTACCCGAAGGTAATCAATTTATTTTTACGTATTTTTATAAATATTTTAAAATAAAATATAATATTTATATTAAAAGTACATTAAATTTTCATAAATTCTATAGCTGAAAGCAGAACTTTAGCTGCAAACATGCGCGGGATTGGTCTTCAAACTCAAGATCTTCCTGAATGGAAAAAACATGTTATAGGAGGAAAAAAATCTTCCTTTGGCAAGAAAACAAATTTAACTCTTCTTGAACAGCGTCAGAGTTTACCAATATATAAACTCAGGGACGATTTAGTTAAAGCTGTTACTGATAATCAAATTCTGATCGTAATTGGTGAAACAGGATCGGGAAAAACTACTCAAATTACACAGTTCTTAGGTGAAGCAGGATTTACTGCCCGTGGAAAGATCGGTTGTACTCAACCTAGAAGAGTAGCAGCTATGTCTGTTGCTAAAAGAGTGGCGGAAGAATTTGGTTGTCGTTTAGGACAAGAAGTTGGTTATACAATTCGTTTTGAAGATTGTACTGGACCAGAAACTAATATAAAGTATATGACTGATGGTATGTTGCTTCGAGAATGTCTTATGGATCTCGATTTGAAAACATATTCTGTAATTATGTTGGATGAAGCACATGAACGAACTATACACACGGATGTTCTTTTTGGATTATTGAAACAAGCTGTACGCCGTAGACCAGATTTAAAATTGATTGTTACAAGTGCTACTTTAGATGCTGTAAAGTTTTCCCAATATTTTTTTGAAGCACCCATTTTTACTATTCCTGGCAGAACATTTGAAGTTGAAGTCATGTATACTAAAGAACCTGAAACAGATTATTTAGATGCTGCACTAATAACAGTAATGCAAATACATTTAAGAGAACCTCCAGGAGACATACTTCTATTCCTGACTGGTCAAGAAGAAATCGATACAGCTTGCGAAATTTTATATGAACGTATGAAATCTTTAGGTCCCGATGTGCCTGAATTAATTATTTTACCTGTATATTCGGCACTTCCTTCGGAAATGCAGACTAGAATATTCGAACCAGCTCCACCTGGTTCCAGAAAAGTAGTGATAGCTACTAATATAGCAGAAACCAGTTTAACTATCGATGGAATTTATTATGTAGTTGATCCAGGATTTGTTAAACAGAAAGTATATAATTCTAAAACTGGAATGGATAGTCTTATAGTAACACCAATAAGTCAAGCAGCTGCAAAGCAAAGAGCTGGTAGAGCTGGAAGAACTGGACCAGGAAAATGTTATAGACTTTACACAGAAAGAGCTTACAGAGATGAAATGCTTCCGACGCCAGTTCCAGAAATTCAACGTACTAATTTGGCAACCACAGTGTTGCAATTGAAAACTATGGGTATCAATGATTTGTTACACTTTGATTTTATGGATGCTCCACCTGTGGAATCTCTTATTATGGCTTTAGAATCTTTGCATAGCTTAAGTGCATTAGATAATGAAGGTTTGTTAACTAGATTAGGCAGAAGAATGGCAGAATTTCCTCTAGAACCTAATTTATCTAAAATGCTCATTATGAGTGTGCATCTTCAATGTTCTGATGAAATATTAACTATTGTCAGTATGTTATCTGTTCAGAATGTCTTTTATAGACCAAAAGATAAACAAGCTTTAGCAGATCAAAAGAAGGCCAAATTCAATCAACCAGAAGGTGATCATTTAACTTTGTTAGCGGTTTATAATTCCTGGAGAAATAACAAATTTAGTAATGCATGGTGTTACGAAAATTTTGTACAAATTAGAACATTAAAACGCGCTCAGGATGTTCGAAAACAATTATTAGGTATAATGGATAGACACAAATTGGATGTAGTATCTGCTGGTAAGAACACTGTAAGAATTCAGAAAGCTGTTTGTTCTGGTTTCTTTCGAAATGCTGCGAAAAAAGATCCTCAAGAAGGATATAGAACTTTAGTAGATAGTCAAGTTGTTTATATTCATCCAAGTAGCGCATTATTTAATAGACAACCAGAATGGGTCATTTATCATGAATTGGTACAAACAACAAAAGAATATATGAGAGAAGTGACAACTATAGATCCAAAATGGTTAGTAGAGTTTGCTCCAGCATTTTTCAAGTTTAGTGATCCAACTAAACTGAGTAAATTCAAGAAAAATCAAAGATTAGAACCGCTTTATAATAAATATGAAGAACCGAATGCTTGGCGAATATCAAGAGTTCGAAGAAGACGTAATTAATATTTATTATATATATATATATATATATATATAATTTGTAAATAATATTTTGTATAGTCATTAATTAAGAAATAATATATGAATAAATATTCATTTTTTTTTCTTTTTCTTTTCTTCTTTTTTACTTATGATATAAAAATATATTTTTATTATACATGAAGATAGAATGTTATTTTCTGTAGATAATTCTAATAATATTTGATATTTATAATGAATATTTACAGTTTCATACGTAAATTATACAAAATAATTTGAAGCAGTTATCTTCTATTGTAAATTCATAATTTTCATTTTATGTATCTATCATATGTAATCATCAAATGCATATTTTTTAAATTTCGAAAAATATTAAGACAAAATATTTTTGAATTGATTTTAAGAAGTATAATATAAGCAATACAATTTTTTGGATTTAATATTGATTAATATAATATATATATGTGACATTTATGAGTATAGAATTGATTATATTAGTGATTATTTTTTACATTTTGTTTTTAAAGTTAAAATTATGAAATGCCTATCTAAAAAAACAAAGAAAAAAATATGTAATTATTATATTTTGTGAATTTTTTTCTCATAACAAAAATTATTAAATTATTAAATTTATTTATTTAAATAAATGTAATTAAATATAATTTTAATTTATTTAAAAGTATAGGTAATTATTTAAAAAGATCACAATATAATCTTGAAATATTTAAAAAACATTTTAAATAACTTTTTTTTATATTATACATAAGCATTATTCGACTCTAGTTCCTAAAAAATTGATAAAAATTTTTGATATTAATATTGAATTTTGTCTATATATGTTAATAAGTTGTTTGCACTAGAAATATCCATTCATTCAAACATTCTTTTGAATTTGCGGAATATGAAAATAAAATAATTTTTGAGCAATTGGGATTATAACTAAAATTTTTTCGTTATATATATATATAAAACGTATTATATATATATATATATATATAATGTATTGTATATATATATATATATAAATCATAAAAGAAATGTTAAAAAAGTTTCCGTTCATCCATCTATAATAAAATAGATTTTCGACAAATTCACATATATACAATGTGTGTAATATTACTGTTCTTAATGCATTCATATAATGTTACTGATGTATTCGTATAAGTAATGGTATAATGAAAATTTTTAAAATAATTGAAGAACTAAAGTCATCAGTTATATGTAAAGAAAAAAAAAAACAAATATTTCAAAATTATTTAAAATGAAGCTTTTCATATTATATTTCAAGCCCATTAAAATCAGTGAAAAGAAAGATTGATTAAATTTGATATATGTTCAGCATTAGCAATTTTGTGATACCTGAGAGTTATTTTAGTTTTAACCTTTGAATGCAAAGCACCTAAGGAATGGTTCTCAATTAATATTGAATTATATTAAACATTTATTTTGATTTCCTGACATTAAAACTTATATTTTTTATTTCTTAAACACTTAGAAAAAGTTTTTTAGTAAAAATAATTTAAAAATGTTATATCTTCCAAAATAAAGTTTAATCATTATATATTATATTAATTAATTAATTATTTAATTTTAATTATATTTATATGTATATTTTTTGTATTAATAAAAATTACTTACTTAATTTTTTATATTATATATATATTTAGTTTTGAGGATAGTAGCAAGAGGATTAATATTGATATTTTGCTAGTCAGTAGTTGAAACTTTCATTTGTTACAACTTGATTTATTAAATAAACTATAATTTTATATTTCAATTTAGAAGGAAATTAGTTTTATTTTATGTATTTTCATATCATGATTATATTTAATAATGAAAATATAAAAATATAAAATATTTTCAATTAAAATCTAATACTTATAATACTATAATATTTTACATTTTATATTAAATAATAAGATTTAATTTATTAATTTAATATTTTATTTTTAATCACAAAATCATTAAACTTAAATACTTAAATACATAAATCTCTTATGAAGATAGTAAATTAACGTATAAACATTAGAATATACAAAATATACAAATTGTTATACATAACTTTTATTTTTAAAATAATTATTTTCATATTATATATATTATATATATTTTATATTATATATTATATTATATTATATTATATTATATATTATATACAATATAAAATTATATAAATATATATAAAGATATATTAATAAATCAAATATTTATGACTAGATTTACACAAATTTTACAAATTTTATTAAATTGAGCTATAATATTTATGTAGAAAACTATTTTCAATTTTTGTACAATAAAATTTAATAAATGTAAATTAATAGATATAAAATTACTTATTGTATCATTCTGATCATACCACAAAAAAAATTATTATATTAATCTATTAAAACATGCAAATATCTTTGATTATAAAGCTCTGTTGTCAATATACCTATAATTATTGTTGCATTATGTAAAGAATTAGCAGGATCTCTAATTAATTTAATAGATCGTTCTATATCTCCTTTAAGCGTTACATATTGTTTGTTTAATACAAGTCCTTCTAAAGATTGCATACCTTTAATTGCTTCTGAATTAGGACGAATTTCTATTATATCTGGTTCACTTGTTTTTGATAATGCTACTCCAGGTGAATGAGGTGTGAATCTTATCATCTGTTGTTCCGATTTTGATTCAGGTAATTGAGCTAAACAATATACCCCTATTGCACGACTTAAAAATTTGCACCTAAATATAAAAATCAAATTTTTATATTAGATAAAGTAATATGCTGCAATAATAAATTCTAAGAACTTGATAAATGAAGAAGAATAAAAAAAACATTTTAATATTTTGTTTTTAGCTTTTATATAAGCTTTTATAATATATAACATCTATTATTTTATGACATATAATTTTTAAGTTGAATAAAAAATATATATAAGTTAAGAAATTTAAAATTTATATATTATAATGCTTTTATAAATAGGAAATATTTTAAATAAATAATATATATAATTATTATATAATTTACCTCATTGAAAGATTGGAATTTTTCTTAAGGCCAATAGCTCCTAATATGCCCCATCCTTGTCCTCCATCATCAGCAATTGTTAATAATGATCGTGCTAAACTTTTAAGAGCTCTAGCAGCTATTCTAGTATTTTCATTATATTGACATTGTCTATATGCTAATTCACATGTTTTAGCCCAAAGAAGAGGCAGCTTTTCTTCATTTATATTCCTAAAACAATAATATTTAAGTAAATATGGATATATTAATATAATTTTTTTAATAATAATTTTAACTTACGTTGGTCTAATAGCAGAGATCCAGTCAACTAAATTTATGAGAAGCACTCCTTCTTCTCTAATATCTTGACATAATGGAAGTCGCTTAAGTAAAATAAAATATAAAGCAAGAAGTTTTCCCTCAGAAACTAAGAATGATTCCACTGGTGGTTGTCGAGGTATTATTGATTGCAAAATTGTTAAGACTGAAGCCCAAGTTGGTGAAAATTCTTCAAATGCTATCATATAAATTAAAATATATATTAAATATTAAGTATAATTATATTAATATCAAATAGTTGTATAAAATCAAATATAATATTCATAATTAGTAATTTTGCATTAGTCTTTAAAATTCTATAATTTTATAATGTATTATAAATACATATATTTACATTAAAATGTAATAAGCAAAAAAGATATATATATTTTAATAATAATTATATATATACCATTAAATTTAAAATATGCTTCTAATGCAGCCTCCATTAAATCTCCAAATATAGATGGTGAAGTAACAGTTGTTCCAATAACTTTAAGTATACTCATAAGAATTGGATTACTATCTGTTCTTTTTGAAAGCCACATTGTCCAACTAGCACGAAGATTTTCCATAAGAAATCCATTTTGATTTATAGCATGAAGCAATTCGGTAATCAATAAACTTGCTTCTGGAATTTGTTGTGATTCTGAAACAGCTGAAAATCTTTTTTTATATTTTAATTGTACTTTTAATTGTAGACACATATAATAATTTAAATCATAAACATATTATATTTACTGTTTATAATAACAGCTTCCATATCGTCTAACATTTTTGATAATGTATTGTTAAATATTTTTGGATTTGTAGATATTAAAGATTTATATCGAGTTGTACAAGTGATTAATAGTTTTATTGAAGATCTTATATAGAGTTGTCTTTTTTTCAATGTAGTTGGATGAAAATGGCTTATCAAAGAATCATAGCCTGCTGCTACCTTTAGTAAACTATATATAATATAACATTTATTAGAAAATTTTTAATTTGTGATTATAATTAAATTGATAAAATAAAATTATATATACTTATGTATGGCAACATCTATTGGATGGCATTGATCATTACAAACATGGAGAACAACTCGTGAATCACAACTCATAACATGCCAATTAATTATATGATCATATGTAATAGCATCTAACAAATGCCAAGAAAATTTTTCAGCTTCCATAATTAATTGAATTACTTTGTCAGTCTGAAATATATTATTGATATTTAAAATTATGTTCATATTTTTATTATACTTATATCATTAGTATATTTATATATTATTAGATATTTTAAATAAAATGTTACAAATTAATTTTTTAAAAACTATTGCAGATATTGTTTTGCTTTTTATTTTAAATTAAATAATTCAAGATTTTATTGTGAAATGCATTTAAAATATAAAAAATTTGAAGCAAATATTTTAAGAATTTTTTTTTTATTATTAATTTTTTCTTTTTATTATTGATTATAGTTGAATATTTTGTATTACTTGTATTAATATTTGTATTTTTCGTTTATCATATTAATATTTAAATTATAAATTAGTTTAAAATTAATTTTTATAATCATTTCAAAAGTAATGAATAATTTTTGAGAATCTAGAATTATGTAACTAGATTTATTTGCTCATTTAAGTTTCTTAATAAGTTACATAGTAATTTATTTTTAACAAAACTATTTTCAAAAAGTTTTTTTTGTTTAAAAAAATCTAAATATTTTATATTGAAAAAAAATTTTTTTAAATATTGTAAATTTTTACATTTTTAAATATTAAAATTAAAAAAAATAAAAATTTTAAATCATTTTTGTGCTAAAATTGATAAAAGATAAAATAAAAAATGATACTGAAAATCCAAGTATTACATAATAAAAGTTCCAGTTTATGAAGCTTGTAAAAGCTTATATTATAATTCAACTGTTTTATGTTTTAAACTTATCTAATATATTAATTTAACAGTTTAGTTATATGCTTAACAAAAAAAATGTAATGTTAAAAAAATAAAAATCAAAATCTTTAAAGTAAAATTCTTTTCAATATCATTAATATCATTAATAGTTTTGATGATATATATGAACTAATTAAAATTAAGTATTTATGAATTTAAAATTTTTTATGTAATAAAAAATTAAAATTATTCTTTTAAATATTAATAATATTTATATCTTTAAATATTAATAATATTAATTCTTTTAAATTACCTGTCTAACATTTGGTTCATTAGATAATTTTACCAATAAATTTAATAAACAAACATGCATCCTTGCTACAATAGTTTGTGACTGTGTCGTCAATATGTCATTTATCCAAAGTGGCCAATGTACACATGTAAATACACTTCCGAGAAATAAATGACTATCTGGTAAATACTGATCAATTACTTTTACCATTAATTCAACATCATTTATACATGGATAGAAACGATCCCATGGTAATGATAGAAAATTGCCATGAATAACATTTAGAATATGATCTTTAACTGAAGCATGTGCAAAATTAGTAACATAAAATTGCCAGACAAAACAAAGTATTTTGCTAGATGCTGGCAAAGTATCGTTAATAAAACGAATACATTCGACAAAAATTGCTACGAATTTGTTAGCATATGGACCATCTGCAATAATCCATGGTAATAAAACTGATCGGTCATCTGTAAGCTGTTGAATCCATGCAGCAGTTGGTTCTTTCAAATTTCGCGTCCAATATGGTGTAATCCAAGGCGAATACATTTCACTTAAAACAGGCCATATTTTCTCGCACACTTTAATAATAATTATATATATATTATATATATAGAATTTTTTTTTTATTAAATTACAGAAGCATAAATATAAAAAAAATATTACATGAGATTTTGTTATATTTTATTATAAAAATATGTTTTATTATAATATTTATTTAATAAATGTTTAGTTTGAAATATGTAAGTAAAAATAGATTCCATATTATAGAATACACATTGTCTAATTATATGTATTTATTTATATTTATATAATAGTGCAACATAGAAATAATCACATCAATACAATAAATTTATAAGTGAGATATATATATGTAGTAAAATTCTAAAATAATTTATTATAATATATTTTAATAATTTATAATAATAAATTTTATATTAATATCAAACTTATATGTATCAATAATAGAAGAACATTTTAAAAGAGAGAATTTAAATAATTTAAATGATCATAAATCATCATAAATGATATTAATTTTTTGAAAAACATCATGTAAATATAGATATAATTTATAGTGGACTTTTTAAATTCTAGAATATAAAATCCGTTGTTGCGCATATTTTTTAAATTATAATTAAAATATATGTAATGCTTTTATATGTAATGCTAATATAATTTTATAATAAGCAATCTATTTCAAAACTTCATGTAACATTTTTTTTTACATATAGATAATATTCATTTTAAAATAATTATAAATATTTTGTATATAATATAAATTTCAAATGCTTACATTGATCTCCTAATGAACCTCGATCAGATTGCAATGTAAGTGCAACAAGAGCATGACCTATCATGCCAAGGAATGTACTTAATGGATCATTGTAGATTCTATATTTTGGATATAGTCCATAAAGTCCATATTGTAAACGTTCTTGCATAAAATGTTTACTTAATAATATAGCTGTATCATGTACCTGTAATTAAAAATGTATTTATTTTTTTTTTGTATATTTATTTTAAACATTAAAAATTGAAAATAGATATATTTTATATTTGAAAAAACGAACCTCTTGTCGAGAAAGAAGTTTTTGTTCAGTAGCATAATGACGAATATTATCTCTAATTTTAGAATTAGTCAAAAAAGCATTTTTTGATTTGCCACTAAGGGTTGCTAGCAAATCACGCCAAACATCTAGTGATAAATTTTGACTTTCACTACTTTTTAATATAACACTTAGAACTTCGCCATAATGTTCAGGAAATTCATGTAATAATATAAGTCGTAGATGATTTCTAAATAACTGTAAGAAAAAATTTATTAAAAAAAAATATTATTAATATTATTAATTAGATATTAATCTTTAGACTGATAAATAGAATATTATAATAAAAGAGAATATTAATAGAATTTTTTCAAAAAATTGTATTTCATGTTCTTAAATTGGATAATGTGTATTTAAATAACAAAATAAATATTTCAAAAGTATTATTTATTTGATCTTTTTGATTAACTATGCCTTTAATATTAGAAATTATAGATATTATAATTAATAATTCAAATTATATATTATAATAATAATCCAAATTTTTTGTATTTTAAAAGATTAGTGTCTTTAAACTATTGAAATTAAAAACAAATATATATATATGATAATATAAGATAATAATTTGATAATCTGCAGTGATTTTAAAATAATAATTTGTAACGTTTTATATCAAATCCTAATTAAATATGATGATAAAATCGTCCATTCGGATGACATAATATAATAAATAATAGTCGCATTCAAATTGGTAACATGGAATGTCGTATTTATTTATTGAAAAACTATTTGAAATAAAAACTGGTTTGTTTTTTGTTATGATTTACATATATATATATATATATCTGATAAGATACATATATAATTTGAAAATTGTTGACGTTTGGAAACAAGACCAATCAAATAAGAATATTCGCATTATTGTACTAATCGATATTAAACGCACTATTTTTTTGTATAATTATGTTGTATAATTAATTTTTGTATGTAATGTTGTATGATTAATTAGAAATAGAATGTTATATAAAATATCATATAGATTATAATATCATATATTTATATACATATATCATAAAATTAAATTTATTAAATATAAATACCTCGTGTAATATCAATTTAGTTTCTTCTGGATTGAGACCCATATTACAAAGAGCTCTAGATATCAAATCTATGAATGTTGATCGTTCACTTAATCTTGGACGCTTATAATTTAACCAGATTCCTACATCAAACTAAAATAAAAATGAAAATAAAAGTAAAATATGAAGTGAAATATTATGAGGAATAAAAATAATACAAATAGCATACTTTTGATAGTAATACAAAACAGAGATCGACATTTGTGCTCGTAGAAAATTCGACAACAGTTTGATACATTTGTAAAAATGTTGAAGCACTACCAGCAACAGGTGTAAAATAAGGCCCAAGTAAACCACCCAGATTTGATTTTTGCATAATAGTATTTAATAATTGTAGACCTTGACTTTCTTCTCCATTAATGAATGACTATTAAGATTAATATATATTAATATTATAATTAATAAAATATGCATTAATAATATAATAATTAATATTATATTTATTAATTTTTATAATTATAATTACCTGCCCTAATTTTTCTAAACAAGTAGTAATAAGTTGTTTTGTTGGTGGACATAATGATACTTCTTCTGTATAAGAGTTTATAAGATGATAAAATAATTTAACTCCACTTTCTTGAATTTTGTATAATGCTGTTGTGTTTTCATTAGTTCGATTTGTTAATATTTCATGTTCTAACATACTGAAAATAAAAAATTATTATTTATTTATTTTTAATTAATTTATATTTATATTCAAACTTCAAATTATATTATAAAATACACATATATATTATACATACGCAATTAAATGATCAATAAAAAGACATCCTTGAGTAACTTTACTAGGTGGTGGTTGACTTGCTTTTATCAATAAATTTTCATATTCAGCTCTATTTTGTGTTATCATATGATCAATACCATCACTAATGTGTGCTTCAAGTACCTGTAAATGTATAAATTAAATAATAAATATAATATAATTTATAAAATAATGTTATTTAATTCTGAAAGAGAAATCATAGATCAGTATTATTCTTACTTTAACTGTAATTACTGCTGGACCAGCACAGTGCACAGTAGGTGGTGTTCCTGATCTAGTGTGTTTCTGATTTGGAGGTACTGGATCACATAATGCATGCAATGTCACTTGATTTTCACTCTCTCTATAAAGTGTAGGCACTAATTCCAAGAAGCTAGAATCTACTGCAGTATGTTCAGAAATCATTAAATTATATGTTTGAGCATAATCTAATATTATTTTAAGATATGGTTTAACGAGATCAATTACTGAATTTGAATTATATATATTCTCTTTTGATATACAATTAAAAATTGCTTGATTGCAATTTAAAGGTGGAGGTGGAATGGAATATTCGTATGTAGTCAATCGTTTAAATATTCTTTGTAATGGTGGAATCTTTTCAGAAAGTAAAGTCGATATATTTTTTCCTTTTTGATAATTCTCTTGGTTTCTATTACATGCACACTCCCATTCTTGAACAGCCATCAATTGATTTTGCTGAACTGCCGAATAATCAATATATTCTAACCATGGTGTCTATTTAAACAAACATGAAAGAAATGATATAAAATAAGATTTTTTAAATACATCTCATTAATTAAATAATAATATAAAATGATTGTATATATAAAAATTAAATTAAAAATGAAGAACATTTTTTTGTAAAAAACTTAACTTTAAAAAAAATTGAATTATTTAATAGATATATATTTGAAAATCTTCTCCAAATTTCATGTTATATTCTATAAAATGATATTAATGTCATATTATTAATAGCATATTTATTAATTAACTATTTTATTAATTCATATTTATATTATTGAATTATTAAAAATGAAGTTATAATTAACATATATAAAAAATTAAATTATTAGCAAAAAATATTATTCTTTATTTTCCATTTAGATATGAAATCACTATACTTTAATATTGTACATTTTCTATTTATAATAAGTATAATAAATTAAAACTTACCCAGTTATCTTGAACAAGTAAAACTAATTTTTGTGACATATATTGTGGAGGTAAAGCTGGTAAATAAAGACCTGGTTCATGCAATCTTGGTTCTTCAAGCCACAAACTTAAAGTTTTATAAAATCTGTAAAAATATATTTTAATTTAAAATTAATAATTAATAATAAAATTAGTTTATAATATTTTTTTTCACAATTTTTACATATCTATTATGTTTTATATATAACATACTTCGCTATATTAAAATAAAATGAACGTTTATCATCAGTGATTGGTTTTCCATTATCTAAATCTTTTTCTCCTTTTAATTGAAAATATATTGTAGTATCATGTAAACGTTTTTTTAATTTTTTTAAATAACTTAAATTAATCATGCCTTCAAAAAATTTTTCACCAATCCCTCCATGATCAATAACACTAAAAAATAAATTGCATTATTACAGATATATTACTAATATATTACTAATATAGAACTAGATATAAAAAATAAAAAATAAAAATATAAAATTTTTTGTGAAACAAACCCTGATAATGTTGGGACTCTTGCAAGAAACAAAGCAAAGAAATTTTGCCATAAAAGAGGAAGAATAGGATGTCCTATAGGTGTATCTAGAGCTTGTTGTGACCAACGATATATAGATAATCCATTGGCTCCAAATGGTTGCATTTTTACAGTTATACAAGCTCGCTGAAAATATATTAGATATATATATAATAAATTATATTAAATAATATATATGAAATATACCTTAATAGCAGTATCTAATGATATATTAGATTGTGTTGATAATTCCTTTAAAATTTCATGCCATAATCCAGTTTTAATTTCTCTATTATATTGTTCAGTTAATAATATTTGATGAGCAACCCATACTGATTGAGTAGATTTTCCTAAAAGACTAATCGAATTTGAAGAACCAGTTGCCCAATTTAAAAATGATCCAAATGATGTCATCACATTACGATTAGATGCATTCTGAAAATAATTCATTAAAATATGATTTTAAAAATATTTTAATATAATTATCATATGTATTTATATAAATATAAATAAAAATAGATTGATATCATATAATAATAAAATTCTAAGAACAAGAAAAGAATATTATTCTAAAAAAAAAAGGGAAAGGAAAGAGAAAAAAGAGAGAACGAGAGAGAGATCACACCTCATTAATTTCCTCTGTGGCAAGCTAATAAAATGAAAATATTTTTTATTAATATAAAATATTGAAATATTAATTCTTTAACGAGTAAAAATAATTGTAATAACATTTTACAAAATAAATTTAATGAAATTAACTTCGTTAAAAAAGTTTAATATTAGTTCTAGTTTTTTATAAAAAATATTTTAATGTTTTTAATTACAATATTTAATAATATATCGATATAATAAAACTCTAATAGTAAATAAAAATTGATCTTACAGAGAAAAGATTTTGAAACATATGCTCCACTGTTTCTTTTGCATCCGTATGAAAAAATGCAGCACTAATAATTACATCCATTAAATATAATACACTTTGATCTTTATTCCAATCTGGTATACGTATAAATGTATTCAACCATAGATATACAAATTCTTTTGGTGTCTGTAAACGATATCTATAACAAATTATATCATTTTAAAAATAAAATATTGTCCAATATCAATAATATTAAACAAATTACAAAATATATAAAATATTGTTTACTTTTTATAATTATATAAATGTGAATGTATCATATTTGAAAATTGTTTCAATATTGTTCCTGGAAATTCAGGGGTTATAAGGCTTTTAGCCACTTTCATATAAGATCTATCAGCCATAATTAGAGAAATAACAAGACTAATAAATTTGTCATTCTTAAGTAATGAGTCAACACATTCCAAAAATAATGGTATTATATGATGTAAACATATAAGCATTTGTTCATATTTACAATGATATTGTAATATTTCTAATTGACCAAAACCTTTTAAACATATCAAAGGTATAGAATGGCCCCATAACGTCATAAGTGTTGCTACATAACATGCAATAGGTTGCTTTTCTCGTGTACCAGTGACTAAAATTTCTAAACTTAAATCAGAATCCATATCTGGTACATGAGCAAATGCTGCAGTAGGATTTAAAAGTGCATAATGACAAAGTGCTTCAGTTTGATCAAGTTGATGTAATCTAAGTTTAGAAACCATATCCCATGCCCATAATGAAAAAATATGTTCAGCATTTTGAGGCCTTATTATTGTTGACACCTATAAATGTAAAATATAATATATAATATAAAATAATATAAAATATATATATAAAAAATTAAAATCTATTTTATTGATTATACATATATTGATATTCAATTTATACCTGTTTAACACCTTCTACTAATAAAGAAGTATTTTGGACAGAAGAATCAGGTACATATTTCATAGTAAGTTCAACAATTAATAATGCTATACGTCTATGTAAATCAATAGGAAGATACAAACTACCATTTCTGTAATAAATATATGATTATATTTTTACACATAAATTTTATATTATTTTATATTTTATATAATTTTATATTTTTGTTTAAATCTTTGTCTCTATGAAAATATTTTTATGAAAATATTCAGATACATTATAAATTTAAGATATTAAATTAAAATAATAAGTTTTTTATAAAAATATGATTATCCATATGGGATGAACTATAGAATTAATACAAAGCAACAATAAATATTATAAATATTATACAAAAAAATTCGTCTAACAAAAAAAATATTGTATTAATTATTTAAAAAATAATTTATAATAAAATTAAACTGTGTTTTTAAAATATTATTATAAATAGTTATTGCTTGTTATCTTAAATTCATAAAGTTTTTGAAAATTTTCGTAACATGAAAATTCATTTTTTTCAATATTTTTTCAAACAATCGTTTACATGAAATCTACAATTTTTTCTAATATTTATATATTATATTTTAAAAATTATTTTAAATATTTTATATTTTAAAAATATTATATTGCAAAAAATTTTTGTTACTTTACTTTATTATATATTTATTTCAGATATAAAGTATATAAGCTATATATCAATATTTAAATATTTTTGTAAATAATTATGTTTATAATTCATTATTTTTTTAAGTAATTATATATAATGCATACTGCATTTTTTTTAATTTTTTAAACATAATAAGAATATAAAAATTTAAATTCTAATTTTAAATGATTTTTCATGTGTATATATATATATATATATATATATATATATATATATATATATATATATATATATATTTATAAAAATCATATAATAAATAGAATAAATTAGGAACTACTTTATTTATATTATTATTATTTCTTATTACTATACTACTATATTACTAAACTCTTACTCATCAAATCCCCAATTTAAGTGAGTAAGGATTAAACGGGCCAAATGATTCTCAGTTGATGTTAATGGATATTGATGTAACCATGTAGAAAGAATAATTATATCTTTCTCTTGTAATATCCATTTGTATAATTTTAAATCAGTAAATAGATACAAACTTAACTAAAATTGATAAAGTTAAATTTTTAAAAATATTTATTTATAAAGAAATATATTTCTTATACCTTTCCAGCTGATACAAAATTATTTTGTAACTTTTGTAAAATATCTGATAGTAGTGAAGGATATTTATATGTTAAATTTGACAGAAGAGATCGAGCATCTTTTGAACAAGAATCTTGTGTTTTTTCACTAAGAAATCCAATCTGTAATTATTATAATTTTTAAATATTAAAAAATGATAGATAATATAAATAATAATACATACTTGAAATAGATCTATTGTTGTTGTTTTCACAAAGTCATAATCCTGCTCAGTTCTTGCTAAAGCCATATTAGCAAAAGTTGTTAAAAGAAAATATGATTCATCTCCTGGCATGCTACTTAATTTTTCTTCAAATTTTGTACAAAGTTGTGAAGAATTTAATTCACTTATCCAATCTTTAATATTAACATAACATCAAAATTTACATTTTTATTATAGTTTTCAATTTCAAAAACGTTTATTTCAGTTAAAAAATTATACATACCATGAATAGATCTATTAGAAACATTCATATCTATTTGCGTACAATCAGTATGTAAAATATAAAATATTTGCCATAGAGTATTAGATGATATTAAATCATATGGCAGAGAAGCTAAATATTGCCATGCTCCTAAACGACGTGAAGAAAATATACATAAAACTGCTCTCAAAAAAAAACAATCAAATTCAAGTTGAAGTTTTTTCAATATTGATACATCATTAATCTATAAAATTAAAATGTAAGAGTATATAAAAGATAATAATATTAAATTATTCTTAAAAATATAATGATCTACCTGGTTTTTATCAAATTCCTCCCATTGGTCATTAGCATATTGTACAATATCTTTAATTAATGCACTTAATCGTTTGGCTAATTGTCTATATCTTGGAGAGTCATATGTTTTTAAGCCTTGTTTCAAAAGTCTAATAATAGTTGTAAAAAATGCAAACATCCGGAATAAATGATGATGCGTAATATAAGTTTTATTTTGATGATAATCATCATTTTGATATTGAATACATAACACTTGTTCAAATATTTTACTAAAAGGAATTTGATTTAATAAAGAAATAAGGTCACTTTCAAATAAGTTTGCACCAACATTAGCAATATCTTCATCTTCTTCTCCTTCTTCATCCAACATTACCCAAACAGTATCACCTGGACTACATATTGTATCTTGTAATGATTGTTGTACCTAATAAATTAAAAATTATATTTTGTTAATTTGTTAATTATCATTAAATTAATGACTTTCAATCTTGACAATATTGTTTTAATTTTTTTTTAAACTTTTAAATGTTTTTTATTTCATTATTAAAATAAAATTTTAATTTAATAAAAAATTTAATAAAAATTTAATTATAATTTGACAAAATTATATTTCTATTCATTTTTATGAAATAAAGAATTATATATATTTTATGTAATTTCAAATATTTCATATAAATATTATATAATTATATTCTTTAAATGAATCTGTCTTTTAAATATTGATTTTAAATTAGATTTGGAATTGTAATATCTAAAAATTATTGCTATAAAAAGTATTATTTATCCAATATTTTGCTCTCATGATGTATATTTAGATTAACATTAAATAATATTCAATTATATATTAAATTTATGTTAGATTTCAATTTTTCCTTAATTTTATTAAATTAAAAATAAATAATATTTTTTCCCAATTAAAATCTTGTTTTAATAATAAAATAAATTTAAAAAGAAAAAATAGTATTGTCAAAATTGCCAAAAGTTATCAAACTATTTATTTCTAAATTATTTATTTTTAGTTAACAATAAGTATTTATAAACACCTGTTCAAGAAATTTTTCTCTATCCTTAATAGGTAACAGAATGACGGCCAATGTAGCTATTATATGATCTAAATATGGATCATTCAATGAAGATATGCCTAATTTTCCATGTTGTTGTGATATTGGAGTTTGAACATAACTGCGAGCCCAATTCATTACCCCACCAGGACATCTCAAGATATGATTTAAAATAAATAAATGATCTTGCCAAGTTGCTACTCTCAATAAGATTGCTATTAATCGTGTAAGCCATTCTCTAGTATCTGTTACAAATTTACCATCTTTTAATAATTTTCTTTGAAAATTGAATAATATAGTTATGCACATTCTAATTTCCACTAATTGTGGAATTGTTTGCGAAGGTACATGTATTGGTAATAAATTTACAGGTGCATTATGAGGAAGATTTATAAATTCTTTACAAGATATGCATACTCTTTGAATATAATATTCAATTTGAAATTTTAACATTTCTGCTTCATAACAATATAATGCTTGAGTATTATGTAATAGATCTTTTATTGTTGATAAATTTCGAGTTAATGCAGCTAGTGTTTGCTGGTTAAAACGTGCAATATAATATTCATGTGTAGCAACAACAGGATTTCCATCTTGACATTCTCCTGCTTCTCTAATACAGGCTTTATCTAAACACCATAATTGTTTTTGCATTTCTCTACAGGATTTCTTTAAAATTTCCAATTCATGAGAATTGATAATTAAATTATTTCTTACACGAAGATAATTCATTAAAAGCTCATGTAATCTATGTTGTTGTCTAATTGCACTACTTCTAAGTTGTATTTCTGCAAATTCTGAAATAAACATATCAATCCATGCTAATTCCTGATTAAAATATAATGATGTTAATTGGCTCTCTGTAAATGGTATAATTTCTTTAAAAGAACTATGTATATCATCTACTTGATTTATAATAGAATCTGATTGATTTTTTATTTGTCTATCATATATAAAGTTCTTTGTATTTGATATATTTGAATCTTGAGATAAATTTATTATACTTCCATTATTAAAACCATCAAGTGTATTATCTACTAAATCTATTGTAGAAACTGATGTTATAACTTCTTCTATTTTCTCATTTAAGTTATTCCATACTGATGTTAAATTATTTCCAATTTCATTATTAATTTTGGTCTAAAATTTATTAAAAAATATATTATAATTACTTATAATATGTTTAAAATAAATTTGAATATAGAAAATAATATTCAAATTAAATATTTTCTCAGAATCTTTTTTAAAATTTTATAAATCATATATTTATGCAATATTATATTATTATCATTAATTATTTTAAAATAATAAGTTATTATAAAAAATTCTTTAAATATAATTTTAATTAAATTAATATTTTTGATAAATATTATTTTGATAATTTCCTTAATTTGAATAAAAAAAATTAAATTAAATACTTCGTCATTTATAGTTTGTAATCCTTCTGCTTTTTCTGAAACTATTTGAACTGTTTGTTTTTCATAGAGTTCAGTGTCAATTGCAGCAGAATGTAATTCACTTTCCATATTTTCAACACCTTCTCCTTTTGGATAATTTGTAGGAGATTCTTCAAGCACACATTCAAATTCTTCCAATGTTGGAACATCTGGTATTTGTTGTTCCATAGAAAACTTGGGTTTTTCTTCTCTTTTTTTCTAAAAGTATATATTTTTTTAAATATAATTTTTAATCTTAAACAACAAATTTAAAAAAAAAATTTTATATATTATGTGTATACATGTTAAACATATTTAAGTTTTTATAAATTATAACCTAAACTTATATTATTAATAAAAATAAATATTTTAAAATCTATATATTGATGATTTAATTTAATTTAAATTTTTGTTACTATTAAACAATATTTGTTACTGTTATATGATATTAATATGATATTGATACGATATACTATATAAAAATATAAAAAATATTTTTTTTATATGAAAAATGAAATGTCTTAAATTTTTAGATTAAAGATTAAAGATAAAATAATAATTAATAAATATGATTACATAAAATATTAAATAAAAAGATTAAAGAAAAATATTAAAAAATAAATATTCACCTTTCGTTGTTTTGGTACTTCCATTTTACATAAACACAATAAATTTTGTGTAAATTTCTTTTATATAAATGTTGAATTTATCACATAGCATTAACATACAAAATATGAAAAATATGAGAATTATATTTATTACACAATAACAAATTTTCACAATACTATTCTGAATATTAATATTACTGATTGATTACGCATTCTCTATTTCTTGCGTAACCTATCATCTGTCAAAATATATTACAATTTCAAATTGGCAGTTTTCATATTACAATTATTTAATAATAATTTTTTATTTAAAAAATTAATTTAATAAATTAACATTATTAAAACTTGCATAAAAAAGTTCTGCGTAATAATTAGTATGAAATAGCAGACATAATTTTTTTGTTTATCGATAGAGTTACATGCAAATAAAGTGCTGCCAGCTGTTCTAGAATCACAGGTGGTACAGATAGATATAAAATAAATATTTTATAAAATTCTTTTTTTATGAGGATAATATATAAAATAAACATGACATGCAATATTTTTTCTTGCTATAGAAATCATAGATCATTAAGAATATTACCATTTTTGTGCGATAATATCAATATAAAATAAAATTATATGTTAATATATAATGTTAGTAGTGATTGAAATTAAAATTAAATTTTAAAATTTTTTAAAAATTTATAAATTATAAATAACATGTAGATTTAAATATTTTAAATTACAAACAAATATCTATATTTTTATAAGTAATATATTTATTTGTTTTTATTCTTATATATATTAATGCATGTTATATATATATATATTTATATATATATATATATATATATATGAAAATTAATATTGAAAGTTATTTGATCGAAAATTAAATACTAAATTTTTCTCACATTAATATATATTTCAAAAAACAGCATTTACATTTTATGATAGAACTAATCCATTATCGCCATAATTATTTCAATTTTAAATATATATATATATATATATTCAAAAAAAATTTATATATAAAAAAAATTAAAAAATAAATCATGATATTTTTTCGAATGTGTAATTATTTTATTAAAAAAACTATAAAATAAAATTTTGTTGAAAATTGTTTTTATTTAATAAAGAATTTTTATGTTAGATATTAACATAGAGATTTCTATATATACATGCATAACTCCAATGTAATCAATATTTAATGAAACAAATAACTTTTATTAAGAATTTCAAAAACAAGTTTACATTTTATTTTATTAAATAAATTTGAATTAATGTGCTTATTAAACAATTAATTTGTTCAGGAGGGTTTTTTTTTAAATTTCGTAATATCGAATTGACACATAACTAATCCATTAATTAAAAAAATATTTTAATACATTTTTTCTAATATTCTTAAAAAGATTGAAATAACAAAAAGTTGAAATAAAATAAATTTTTAAATTACTATTTGTAAAATTTTTAAATTATTATTTTATTGATCGAAAATTATTGTTCTATTGTTTAAATTTTATGTACAATTTGTATATACAATTTTATATAGAATGTGTTCAAAAATATAAGATCATTCATTAATTGGAGATTTCTGAATGGCTTTATTAACAAGTTATAAGAAAAAAAAATATTAGCCGATCATAAAACACATAGTCGAGTAGCAATGATAGCGTTGGCTAATTGACTAAAATAATATATGTTGAAGAAAATATATTAAATATTATAATTTATTTATTGTTTATAATATTATTTGATATAATTTTGTATTGAAAAAAAAAATTTGTTACATTCAAACACTTTGTTATATATTGCTTGAATTTATTTTGTTGTGATCGTCGGTGGTATAGCTAATGTTACACGGTTTGAGTAAGTTATCCGTTCCATGATTGGTCAATGTTTTTTGTTAATAAACACTCGAAACGAATATTTTTACAAAGAAAAATATTATGTAAAATTACATCAGAAATCTTTGGGGACTCTTTATGTATCATATAATTTACAGTTAAACTTTCGAAAAAAAAATTGTCAAAGTTCTATGTCCCTAGAAATAAAGTTTTAAGTTCAATGAAGTCTAAAAAGAAGATATAGAATATAGATTTAATATTTTATTTTCAACAAAAAGCGGTCAGAATTATTAAAAATTTGAAACGTGATTGTCAAGATATTTTCTTTAATAAATATATACAATGATGTAATATATTATATATATATATATATATATATATATGTATATATATATATATATATATATATATATATATATAAATGTATATAATATATATATATATAAATGTATATAAGTGTAAAAAAAATTTAGTATTTTTTTAGTATTAATTTTCTTATAATATATTTAAAAATAAAATATAGCTTTATATGATATCATTTTTTCTGCAATAGGGAATTTTTCTCGCAACTCTAATTTCAATCTCGAATTGAAAATCACATTGACATTGTAAAACTAAATACTATAGTGAGTGATATAATTTTATTGATTACGACAAAATGCCTCCAATTAAAACGAAAAAGCGGAAAGTTTCTAAGAAAACAAAAAAAGCATGGCGTAAATATACAGATACAAAAGATGTTGAAAAATTTTTGGAAAATTCACAATTAGAAGAAAGGTTAGGTTCTTTTGCTATTCACAAGGATTCAGAATTGTTCAGTATTTCTACAGCGCCTGAAATACTTTCAAAGCAAAAACGTCGAGAACTATTAAAATTGAAAGAACCACGATGTTTTAACATTTTAAAATCTCATACAGCCGTTCCAGATCCAATAACAAAAAGAAACCGTGTAAGAACTAAAGATGAAAGAAAAAATGCATTAGTTTTAAAAAAAGAAGCTATCAGAAAGTCTCAAAATATTTTGACATTAAAAGAAAAATTAAGATTGAAAAATAAAATGATTGCAGCAAAAAAAAAATTAAATAAACCAAAAAGAGATGAGTTTAATACAAATATATGGAAAGAAAAAATTACAAAAGACATTGACACTGATTGGATGTCTTCGGATACAATCAGACATACATTAACACATTTTGGAATAAAAAAAAAGAGAATACCTTCTTCTTTGTACAAAAAACCTTCTAATATTCCAGCAGTTGAAAGTCCTCATCCAGGTACATCCTATAATCCTTCATTTGAAGATCATCAAAAGTTATTAAATGAAGTGGCTCAAAAAGAAATGGAACTTATAAAAGAAGAAGAACATCTAAACAGAGTTACCACAAAAATGTTCAAAAAAGTATTATTTTATTAATTAAATTTATAAAATTAAAAATAAACTGTTATTATATATTAAAATTATGTTCTAGGTTTCACCTGAAGAAAAAGAAAATAACTTGATAAAAGAAATGTCAGAAGGTCTCAAATTAGAAGATAATCAAGATTTTAATGAAGATGAAGATAATGATCCAATAGTAAAATCTGTAAATCCACCTGTTAAAAATCAAAAAAAAACTCGTGTGCAAAGACGTAAACAAAAAGAACAGAAAAATTTGATACATAAAAAGCAACAAGAGAAAGTAGAGAAAAAAAAAATTTCAGATATATATAAATTAAGATTATTAGATAAACAATTAGCTGCTAAAGAAAAAAAAGAGAAAGTATTACAAGAAAAGAGATTAAAAAAGAAAATACTTAAAACAATGGGCACTAAAACTCTCAGTAAAATTAAATTTGAACCTTTAGAACTTGATTTTAAATTAAGTTCAGAATTAACTGGAAATTTGCGGAATTCTGAACCAAGTGGTAATCTATTGAAAGATAGATTCAAATCTCTTCAACAGAGAAATATCATTGCTCCTGCTAATATCAGATTGTAAGTATAAAATACTTTATAATGAATTTATAGAAAATCATATAAAATTATATGATTTTATTTATATATTTTTCAATTATACATATATTTATTTTAATCACATTAATTTTATATTTTTTTAAAATAATTTAAATATTTACAATATAATTTAAATATTCATATATATATATATATATATATATATATATAAAATTATAATAGTTATTAATTATATATTTTTTATAATTTCTTTTTATTAAATTTAAATTATAATGATATATATATTCTTTTGTTACAGAAAACGAGACAAAGCAAAAGTAAAACGTTTTATAAAATCAGACCATAAAATTGATGTGACGAAAGTAAAAAAATAAAATAATTTATAGTATACATTTTTAATAAATAGGTTAGATAAAAAAAATAATAAATTTATTTAATCAGATATCAGAGTTATCTTTTAAGACCATAAATTTCGTAACTCAAGTATAGACAAAATGAGCAAATAGATAGAGAAACATAGATATAAGTCAAAAATTGAATAATCGGCAAAATGTCTCGAATGAATTTATTAAGCGTTCTAGATTATTTACTAAGTCTATGAACGAATATATATAGTATACAATATAAAATACAAATATATAATATATAATAATGCTTATTTTAGCGTTCGCAATTAGTATCGAAAATAGTATCGAAACTTTTATTCAATTAAATAATTTCTACGAATTCAATTGAATGAAGGAAAAGAATAAAATGTGAGATATTAATATGAACTATTAATAGTCAACATATGCAAAATAGACGATTATCGAGCGTTTCATTTTTCGACATTAATAGCTTATAAATGAGTAAAAAAAAAAGAAATAAGTATAAGTAAGATATCATATGTTATATTTAGCAAATATAACAACATAATTCATAATATAAATATATAATAACATAATATAAATATATAATAAATAATACATAACATAAATTCAAACGTTAAATGTTTAATTTGATGTCGAAAACAATTATAAAGTTTTCAAATATTGATATATTTAAGTATTTAATATTTAAATGGGCAAAAAGTCAGATACAAAAATAGGCATTATTATAATATTAAATAATATTGCTTATATTAGAAAATAAAATATATTAAAATATATAAAATCTGTAAATATAATTTAATGTTGATATGAATTGAAAATAAGTTACGATAAATTAATATATGTAATATATTTAATATATTAATAAATTGAAATGGAAACATTCACAGTTATAGAACTTCATAAATAGTTTTCAAAATAGATTATATTTGAATGATATTAATACAGTTAATGTATATACAAAATTTATGAATTTAATATATAAATAATTTAATTGTAAAGCAAAAGTAGAGTTATTGTAAAATATAATATTGATAGGATATAAGTATTAAAATAAAAATTATGATATTGTTTCTAGAAATTAATAATCTATTTTAATTCTTTTAAATATAATTCAGCGAATAAGTAATTGATTCATTGGAAGTTGTTAATTGACGCCGCAATAAATTCTATAATCAATATATATCTTAGAGAACTCTCATAAAACATGATTTAAATTATGCTTCTCAAAATCATAGTACAACAGTTTAAATTTTTTATCATTTTAATTCTAAAAAATAATAATGATTGAAATTGTAATGATTAGAATATGTTCAAAACGTACTGTAATATTACAATTGCAATAATCAGGTTTATCATTAGATAATTAGATAACATCTGCAACAAAAAATTGAAATAATAAGGGATTAAAAACTCAGTCTTGTGTTCATCACAAAAGTCTTTCGTGACTGTTTTCTCAAATTGTTCGCGTTCGTACGGAAGATGAAACATTGTTATCCATGATGAATTGAGATTTTTGGAAGCCCTATTGTATTTTGGAGAGCATACTGCTATATTCCAGCTACAAAAAATTTACAACCAAATACTTTATGAATCACGATTATAGAATGGAGATCATTACTACAAGTTTAGAAATAAAAAAAATTTTATGATTTAATTTAAACAATTAAACATTATATTCAAATATCATTAAAGATATTTTAAGGAAGGATGAGTTTTCATTTAATAAGGATAGTATATAGTAAGTAAGTATATTATTTGTACGTAGAACGAGAGCAAACTTTATACTACAATAATTACTTTTGATTGAGATTGGATTAAATTCACAGAGATATTATCAAGATGAAAATTGAATAACAATTTTGGGAGATAACAATTCTTAACAAAAGTAATAGAAACTCAGTTTTTATTATTTTATTATTTTTATTTTGTATTATTATTTTATATTATATTATTTTATATTATTATTATTATTTTATGATTATATATTATTATTAATATATAATTATAATGCCGAACAATGCATGAATCGAAAAATAAATTGACATTTAATATGTTGTTGAAGAAGATTTCTTGTTAAATCTTTTTGATAACAATTCTGATTTTTAAGGAATTTTTTAATGATTTTAGTGATATATTATGGATTTTGCTTTTTTGTTGTAATCTTTTTTCAAAATTAAATTTTTATTCACTATTGTTGAACTCTTCGAAATAGCGCAAACTGATTCTTGGAGATGTAGTGTAATTTAAAATAGCGCTCAACTTTTTTTGAAGTGATTTTTGGAATAATGTGTTTTTTCTGTTTGTTGTATATTTTGTATATTATGGAGAATCTATACTTAGATTTGAAATCATTTATTTTTCTCGATCATCGATTTGTATATTTGAATGAATCTTCGTGAGTCAGAGATCTAAGAATAAAATTGGATAAAATCAATAGATTGGGATAAAGTTATTTAACTAAAGAGTAATTGCATCATAAGCAGCTTGGAATTGAAAGATTTATACTTAAGATAAATTAAACAAGGAACCATCCATCATAAGAAGTTTACGATGGAATTAAATGTTCATGCTAAAGAATAGTTTGAAAGAAAATACTATTGATTGGAATATAACAAATCGATATTTATGTGCATTCTATGATCACAATTTTTATATTTCAAATGCCGTAAATTCGATTCTGTGATTAGATAGATAGGATAAGAAATAATTCTCTCGAGTATTAATGACATTTCTTTAATGACTAAATAAAATGGAGTAAGAATTGAGGATCAATGCCATCTCTTATTTGGAATAAACAAAAGTATTTGAGATATCTTTGGTATACAAGAGATGTCGCTGGTGATTAATTCTTATCTTATCTCTATTTTTTACGATTTGTTCTCCTTGGTTATACAGTTGTTCTTGACGCATATGGATGAGGAATATGATACATCATTTCATCATTCGTTCAAAATTATAATGTGTATTGATTTTTTAATATAAAGAATATAGATATTTTTGATTTTAAATTTTATGTGCGTTTTTTTCGACAACTCTGATTCCACATATCTTTCTTTTTATTTTTTTCTTATTTTTTGCTCTTAAATTGTTATAATCAGTATTTCTAATTTATATTATTTATAATTTTATCATTAAAAAAATATTTTAAAATATGCAGCACATGAATTTAATCAAATTTGAAAATAATTAAATTCTAGTATACAAGATGTTTTTAATTGAATTTATTCGAATGACTTAACAAAAAAGGGAAATAAATATGAGGAAACAAAATAAACGCAGCATATGGAGCAACGATGGAGCAAAGAAATGCTGTCGGATTTTGATTTGAAATAAAAAAAATGAATATACAATTTTAACGACAAATATTAAATATTATTATCATTAAATAACTTCAATCCAGTCCAAAGATTATTTTATTTATTATTCCTTATATCCAAAGAATTACTCAAGTTAAATATAGTTAAAAATAGTTATTATAATCCATTGATATTAGTCCATCCATTATATATTTTCGATGTTCAAAATTCTACAAAATATTGATTTCTAATAAATTAAAAAATCATCAAAATCTAAGATGATTATTTTTTAAATAATTACTAAAATTTTATTATTAATATTTTTATTTTTATTTATTTTTTTATATTTATTAATTATAAAATTTTTAATTAATTTATTCTAGAAATATATATATATATATATATATATATATATATATATATATATATATATATATATAATATTATACATTTTATCTTGTCCAATTAATTGCATAAGCAATATTTTTATTTATTTTTTAAAAGATTTGAATACAATCACGATGATTATGCATTATAGTTATAAACAAACACACTTACTACACAAAATAATAAAGAAGTTCATGATAGGAATAAAAAATATATTGAATGATAGATCTACCGTGAATTTCATTCTTTTTATTATTTATCATAAACAAGATAAAAGATTAAAATTTATTGATTATATTAAAAAATAGCTAAATTCATTAAGCTTTAATAATGTACATTTCAATAGTCATAACCTAATCACATCCCCTTTTTTAAATTTTTACATCATTTATATAAATACATCATTAAATATTTCATACATATATTTAAAATTTAACTTTTCACACTCCTAAAATGTAAATATATTTCAAATGTTTGTAATATAAAATTAAGTTATAATATATGTAATAACTCAATAAAACATGATTAAAAACACAAGCCAACAAAAAAACAAAACCAAAAAAAAACTGAGGAAGCGAAAGCCAAGGATAGATGATCCTTATGCAGAAGAACAAAGACAAATTAAAATTAAAGCGTTAAAAGATAAAAGACAAAAAATAATAGATGAAGTCAAACTTTCATTAGAATCAAGAAGAAAAGATAAAATAATTCTCCAAAATGCATTTTTTGAAAAAGAAAATAAACTCCGAACGAAAGCACTTAGGGATTCTAAAAAAGAAGGAAGTGAAAAGATTATGTTAGAGGTATTGAATATATATATACAATTCTTTATTCAAAAAAATATTCTTTCTTCCAAAGAATATTTATTTTCTTTTCTTCACTTTAATATTCCATTCTAAAAACATTTATTTACACAATTATATTAATAAAATGAACACATTACATTAACTTTTTTTCACATTAAAAAACACACAAGATTATTAATTTTTATATCTAAAATTAAATTTAATTTTATTATAAGATATTTATTATTCCATAGATATTATTATAAATTATTATATAATGTTTTCCTTTAGATTATCAATCATGTAAAATTTAGATCAAGTTTGCAATATTTACATTCCAGATTCGCGAAGATTTGAGTAAAATTATCGAAACTGGTATAAAATGTGTATACACATCTGTGATTATACCAGAAAAGATTAAGTATGATGGCCGATCAATTCTATCGATTAAAGGTGTTAAATATAGATTGAAAAATAATTTGCATATTGTGGGTTGGGGAAAAGAAGCGGTTAGAATGAGCTCGGCATTCGAACGGATTGTCGGTAAACAATTAAGGAAAGGTTGGATGGTGGTGCCAAGAAAATCCATTTTTATGATGTGGAGTTTTCCGGAAGCGTTTCCTCCTTTGAATAGTCGTATTACTTACATTGAAGCTGGAACTGATGGACATCCAGATGAAAAATCAGTGAAAGCTACGAGACAAATTATAAATTACGTTAAAAAATTGAAGAAGAGAGATTTGTTGATAGTCATGCTCTCACAAGAAATTGACGATCTCCTTTGTTGTCCCCAAGAGACTATTACATTAAGAGATAAGCTTAGAGTGTTGACTAGATTAAGCAAAGCAGAAGCAACTCCTGAGGAAATAAATATCGTAAGAAATAAGCTTTCTGCAATTAGAGGTAAAAAGATAATATTTTTAACGATAAATTTTTTAAATAATTTGAATTCCACGTTAGAATTATTAAATTAGTTGAATCAAATTGTTAAATTCCCAGTTATTAAATAGACGGATATGACAGAATTGATATTGATTTTTATCCAGATAGAAATCTTATATATCTATATAAAATAATTATATCCGTAGCATGAATTCTAAGCATTAATTGATTAGATATTTAATTAATTCAAATAATCGATTAAATTATTCTGATTATTGTAAAGTTATTAAAAAGTTATTAAAATAGAATAAAAATATTTTGAGAAATTGTAAAATAATTAAAAAATAAAAATAATTTCTACACAGGAGGCGATTTAGCAAGATTTGCTTATCCAGCGAGAATCGTGATATTAATCACATCAAACGTTTCCGACAAGCCTATGACTCATTTATTAGGCGGACCATGCATATACGATCCAAAAGCTGAAAAAGCTTTGGAAATATTAACGAAATACAAATTGATCGACAGAGTACCGTTAAGTATAAAAGAGTTGGTAGAAGAAACAGTTCCGTGGATCATGGCGGCCGACAAGCAATTGGACGCGAATAAAAATTATAAATTTGTTCACGAATATGTGATAGCTTGTAACGCAGACGCTATGGAATGTATGGCCATAGAAAGTTACAAATTAGGCCTGTTTCCTATAAAACTTAATTCAACTTGTTTCGGAGACATTCAAGAATTTGCTCGAGAATATGTTAAAATGACGTCGTTGATGATATTGGCGGTCGAAGGGAAGATCAATAAATTGGAGATGTGGCAGGAAATGAGAGATAGCTCAATCTGCCCTTTGACCGATGAAAAGGTGAATGAAATATTTCCCGCCAAAGATAAATGGGGTTTGGGATTGTGTCTTTTATTGGGTGGCCGACCCACTGTTAATCTTTGCCCTACACCTGGACGAGGTGGACCTAATCAAGAACTAGCCCTGTACTTTTCGTTATATTGGTATTTGCGTACACAGCAGTATCCAATTTTGAGAGGGTACACTGTTTGGTTTCTGGGCGGTAGCTCGTATGGAAAAGATGGCAATTCTGATGCAGTTGGCGCGTTCGGTTATCAGAGTTTGAGCACCGATATTTATCCAGAATATGACAAAGCATTTAGATCATATCAGAATGCTCATGCGAAGTGGTGGAAACTGAATGAGGAGAGACGCCTTAATTCTGAGATGGTGGTAAATATCAGAATGTCAAAAATTGATTTTATTCTTTAATTCTAGAAATAAGATAGATACGGTTGATTATACATTAAACGATATCTGATTATAGTTGGATTCATAATAATTTTACAATATAATAATATCTTAGACAATGTTTTATTTTAATTACATTTGATTTTGATTTTTATTTATAAAAAGATATCTTCTGATCTTGATGATTTTTTTAACATTGTTGTCAAAGAAAGAATTAAGAAAACTAGTTCAAAACCAATGTAAGCTATTAACGGTTATGTGAATTTTTATTTAATTTTGAAATTAACATAAATTAATTGATGTTAAATAAAGATTTATTTAATTTCATGGTTTGTATTGAGTTTAAATTAGATTGAATTAATTTAATAATTTTTAAATAAACAACGACTTAAGTAAAACACTTCACAACACTATTTAATGTGATAATCTTGACAACATATTAAAAAATCATCGAGTTAGAGGAAAATATTTTTTTGTAAATATTTATATTCGATTATTCTATAATTGGATTCAAAAGTACTTGGATATTATTCGACAAAAATTGAAAAAATTTACAGATTATTAGTTAATGTTTGATTATAAGCGTTGATTAATTGAATAATATTTATTCACAGGAAGCACATATAAAAATGAAAGAACTTGAAATTATAAAAAATAGATATGCCGATATTTTACCTGGTCGTGCATTAGCTAACAATAATACTAATTTATTGTTCTTGAGCATTAATGATGAAGATGAATTATTTGAATTGAAAACTGGAAACTATTATACATTTACAAACGTTGGAGATCTCCACATCATACGAATTGTTCGTTTCCAATGTAATTGTGATAGTATTTGTCATGGACATGTAGAAAAAGTGTGCACCGATACGGAATGTTTAGTTTTTCAATCATTATCAGCGGAGACGCGTGCAAAATTTCAATATTGTTGTCGTCTTGGTTCACGAAAAAATGAATGATATACTTACGATTTTTGTACGTTTCGACCTATTATCAATAGTAACTCGAATATCATTTCCCAATATTTCATTATGTTAAATACAATATTCCTCTTTTGTACAGAATTATCCTTACAATTTTTATAAAATTGATTTATAAAATACAATAAAAATAGTAAATTTTTGATAAATTCTTTAGAATTTTATTATTTTTACAATTGTTATAATTTTGAAAATTTTATAAAATTTTAATTTTAAAAAAATATCTTATAAATATATTACATAATATAATATATTACATATCTATAATATATTTAAAGATAATCATAATAAGCAGTATTCAATATACTTATTGTTATATAAGTATTATTAAAGCTAGAATGTTATATATACTTGTTATTATGTTACTTTCACATATGCATATAAATCTATGCATAGAATCATTTTATTTTTTAAAAATATATTCTATGTTTTATTTATAACAAAAAGAGCATTTCAATAGAACAAATAGTATAACGAATTCATACAAACATATTCTTTATTTATTTTCCTTTTTGATATGTTTTAGTAATCTTTTCAAGTTTGCAAATAAAAATCATTGAAATGTATTATTTATACTATGATCACTATTTTAATGATTTCTTAGTATTTCGAACGATTAATAAGTATCATCTGAAAAATGCTTTCTAAAAATAAGTTTAATTGCCATTGTACAAACAACACAATGTTTGCCTCTTGAAAAAAGAAGAATCGCTTCTTTAAATGATATTTACTATGACCCATCTTATTCTTTTGTTATTAAATTACGCTTAAGATACGCTTTAATATTAATTTCTCCTGTTAAAAAATATAAAAAATTTTAATCAAACATTATAACTATATAAATCTTTCCTTGTAAAATTCAATATATGATATATTTTATATCTTTATAAAACTTAACTGAGTCGTTAATAATTTATTACAATATTTTATGTGCTTGTAAGCAATTAATTAAAAAAAACAAAATTAATAAATCTAACTTTATGAAATTTTTATGTGTATTATACTTAGGTATTTGTTTTTAAAGTAGTATTAAAAAAGTTGTTGTTTAAAAATATATTATAGAAAATATTATTTTTAATTTCATTTTTCATAAATTTAAAAATTTATATTATTAAATTAATATTATCAAATATTATTATTAAATTTAATATTATTAAATTAAATATTATATGAATAAATTTTATTTGTAAATAATCCGTGGAAGAAAAATTTCCACTTCTATCGTGTAAACTTTCGCCGAAGACGAAATGATTTCTATTGAGCGATCAGTTTTTTTAACTGAAATGAATTGAGGGAAAGTCCCAAGAAGCTCATTTCGTCCTCCTCCGACATAATACAGACCTTGTAGGCCAGCATGTCCCATGGGTTCAGTACCAATCCCGTTTAACAAAGCCTCTGGAATGAACTTGGGCTAGCTCAATGACACCTTCATAATATGGTAGTTTTGAACATGTTCTTTTATAGCTTCATCTCTGCTGTTTAAAACAACAATGTAATTTCAAGGTATTTATTTTTAAATATTTCTATAATTGTAAACAATTCGTTATTTCTAAAGAAATAAATAAAATCCATTCTGAAATCAAATTTAACAAAAAGCGAATTTTATATCATTTTTTACATATTAGTAATAATAAGTTTCTTTTTTTTAAAATATGATCTTAAAAATCGGTAATAATGTAAGATTTAGAAATAAAATATTTAACAAGAACGTTAATAGATTACGCTAGTTATATAATACCTACTGATGATAATTCGTTGTTTTTTACAAATTTAAAATTAATCTTTGCTTGACAGAGCTTGTTTTCAAATCTGTATATATAATTAGTCTAATAATGTATATAATATTATTATATACTATAAATAATAATAAGAATAAGAAATATCACTTGTAAATGTTGGATTGATAAGAAATTGAATATAATGGAAAAAAAAAATAATGAGTAAATTATAATATACTTTTATTTAAATTTATCCAGTATTTAATTAAATTATCTATTTTCTAAGGATTGATAAAAAAATTAAAAAAAGAAAGAAGCAATTTTTTCTCATCAATTACATACTATAAGTTTTTATGAAAATTTTTTTATTTGTCATACTATCATGTTTTATTATGAAGATATTGATCATAATACGAATAATTATTATTTCTTTATTTGTCATTTATGTAATTTTTATTAAATTTTAACAAGACGATAAAAATAAAATTAATTAATTAAAACTTAAATTCATTTTCATCGTAAGCAGATTAAATAGTTGAGAGTGTAAATGAATATATATAGTTTTTAGATGGGAATATACGAATCCTGCATAATTTGAAAAAGCAATTTACAGAATTTGCAATATCGACTAACGATCATATAGTTTCTTGTTCGGAAACAATTATATTATTCTGCATATTGGTCCACATCGAATATAGTTTTCTCCATAGAAAAGCATGTAAATATTTATTATTCCAAATATCTTCTAATTTTATATAACAAAGTTACGTATGGTTTAGTAAAAATATTTTATTTATAGCTTTTATTACATATGTAGTGAAGTTTGTTACACATATGTATACAAAATATTGATATATTTATAGATCATTTTTGATTAAAAATGTAAAAATCAAAACATTATCAGCTGATTTATTTATTAAACTATTAAGCAATTTAAATTCACACTAAATGGATATAAATAAAACAGAAATAGAATGAAACGACAGTGCAATAGAGATTTCTGTTTCACTTTCCATCCAATCCAAATTTAAATTGTTTATAACTCAATCCACATTTTTACTATATACCAACTTTTGTATTTGTTTTAGCCTGAGGGAATCAACTCTCTAAACCTACTATTCTACTTATTATTTATTTACAAGACTAAAATATGCTTTAACTTTTTTTCTTTCTTTTTTTTTTTTTTTACTTGTTTCATTCTCAAAGAAGTTATAATCTGTTGTATACCAAGGATAAAGTTTGTTTCCAAAATGTTTCTGAAATCGTGGAAGAATAAGCGTAACCCAAGATAGTGAGAGTTGGACGATCAGGAAATGGCCGGGAAGGAAGCTTGGTTATATATAAGATAATGGTTACGTTCAAGGTCTTAGGAGGGCGAGGTTCTTCAGCGACACCCAAGGGACAAATATATTATTACTAAAGGGTAGGAAATTTAGAAGCCTCGATGAAGTGCAAGAGATCGAAGTGAACAGAAAGATCCTTAAGTGGGATGAACATAGACAACTAGTCCTATGAGATAGAGAGAGAGAAAGATAATCGAAGGTTCCGTAGAGCTTGGTAGCCACATTTCTCCTTGGAGACTAGACATTCGCGGTTCGCAGTTAATGCCTTCGTTTCGAGAAAATCGATATAAACGTTAAATCAAAGACACGAAGTTATGGCATTCTTTTATACATAGGCTTGGAGGCGTTTACAAATATGTAGTCTTAATTTTTAATTTTTTGTCTTAATTTTTTAAATATTTACAAGAATGTACACTTCATAAGTGGTACATTTAAATATATTTGGGGAAGAAAATAATTATTTATTATTTTTTATTATTCGTGACATTTAATGGCGAATAAAAATAGTCTGCTATTATAATATGTAATATTTAAACTATTAAAACTTGATTAATAAATTTTTTCTAATATTAATCACTGATGTTTTTATGAAAACAAATTGATCTTCAGTTCTTCTTTAAAAATTGAAAAGTTAAAATATAATATTCAAAAATCGAGATAGAAAATTAATGATATTTGAAAAAAATATGTAATAATCATGGATTATAATCATTTTTCACGATTTACTTTTGTTAAAAATTCTTAAAAATAATAAAACATTAAATTTCATTATGTGTATAACAATATTTTTAAAGTAAAATTGTATATATTTTTTTCACCAACGAAGTGTAAATGTTTTATTATAATGTAAATGACTTAAAACTTTTGTACAGCATTATATATTGCGTTTCCTCTACGTCTGGTCTAAATCCGGCTTAACAATAGTTTACTTGTTTCCTATTAAACATAAAACAGATTCACACTGTTTTCTCTAGTTGAAATACATTGAGGATGCAATGAATAGTATATAATTGTATCTTTCGTAAATATTAAACGGATAATTTGGTTAAATTTATTTACTGATTAATTCTAATTAATCATGATTAAAAGAGTAATTATATTTCCAATAATTATCAATCTTAAAAACTCTCTAAAATTCTTCTTTAGCATTCAAATATAATTGTGCAATAATCAATAAATATTTTAATTATTAAAATATATTGGTTCAATAATTAATTATAAAATAATATTTGAATATATATTTTATGCGAATTCAAGTAATAAGTTGTATTATCAAAATCAACAATAAAATTGAAACATTATGTAGACCATAATGAGCAATCCTTTTATTAATGGAATATTATTTTGAAAAGAAAATTCCTAAAGTTTCCTATTATTTTCATATTGTTTTTTAAATATAACTTTGTAATACTAGTTTAAAATATAGCAAAATTTTAAATTATGAAACTATAAAAATAAAATATTCAAATTTTAATGCTCCATCATATTATTCTATTATTCTATTTTTCTATTTTATTATAGAAAATATTTCCAATTAAAATTGTACAAAACATGAAAAAAATGGTAACAATTTGATTTCACGTACTAAATTTTTGATCGAAAAATAAATTGCTCTATGATTTATGTATTCAAATTTTGTATAATTTGTATAAAAATTCAATTTTGTATAAAAATTTTCATTAAAATCATATTTTTTAAAAAGTATAAATTTCTTTATAAAGTAGAATATTTTTACGACTGATTGTATTATTATCAATAATTTAAAAACAACTTAAGAATATGTTATTTATCGAAATCGAAATATCATTGTGATGCGTTTAAGTTAGAAAATTTAAATATTGTAGCCACTAATTTATTCATAATTTAATTTATTCATATTACACAGCGGATTAAAACTTATCATACTAAAAAATAGATAAAAGTTTGCACATGTGAGTATACTTCGCAATTCGGCGTTGTAAAATATTGGAAATATTGATCTCATGGTGCGTTGTCTCCCGCTTATTCCCTAGGGTCGCATTTCGAAATGCGTTTCATCAGTTTCGCCATTTTATGATTTATTGTCTTGTTCTTTAGAAAACTACTATTGCAATGGAAGAAAATGAACGTGCGTGTTAACTAATAATAGCTGCACGATAGATATTTTTCGTTTTTCTCGAGTTTTCTATAATTATAATATTTTTTACTTCGCAATTGTAGGTTCACACATAAATTGAAAATTATAAAAATTTATGTTACAATTAATAAATATATAAATTTTAGTTCATTTTTTTCTTTCTCAATGATTGCTTGTTGTACAATATTACTATATATTTACAAGCTTAATTATATATTTTTGTTATTAATGGATCGAAATTTTCACAGATAAAATATAATTTCACAGAATTTTTAAAATGATGATAACTTTAATTTTGATTTAATTTTTGTATACTATTTGTTTAAATAAATTTTTAAAATTGCCTTCTATTTTTTTATGTAGCACTGTATAATTCTTTTTGCTTATCAATTAACAGATATTGAATAGCAATTAAACGGAAATGAAATAAATTAATTTTAAATATGGCGATAATAAATTAACAACATTAACTGATATTTCAAGGCAAATTATAAAAATATTATTGAAAATGTTTAAATGGTTATTGTTAAAAATAAATTCAGATACAAAAAAGAAAGATAGATAGTGTTTAAACATTTAATCGCGTTAATCGTATGAATAATTTAATGAGTGTGTCGATAATTTAGTTTTTGTGTGTCGATAAACCTACAAAGAAAGACAAGAATTAAAAATGTTGGTTCAACTTGACGACGGCTATATAAGCTTGATTAATTAGCCATGCCGTGACGACAGACCTTTCGTGATGTGACTCAATCCACAGCTTGCGAACGAATACCGACATTTCACCCTCTCTCGTACTATTTTAACAATTCTTCTCAAAAGAACAAAAATGAAAGTAGAGAATTGAGTGGAATTAGAGAAAACTCTGAATGTTTCTTGATTGTGGAAATTACGTTTTCGAAAATGTTTAGAGTATTATTTGTAATTGTGCAATGCAAAAGGCATTATCAAAAAGAAAATATAGATAATTATTTCCAAGACACTCGAGTAAATGTTTAATTTAATTACTTTCATATATTTATTATATATATTTCAATTTCGATATTATTATAATTCTTGTTAAAGTTTTATTTCATCATTAAAAGAAGATTTCAATTTTTAATAATTTTATTTATTTTTATATTAATTTAGGTTTATATCTTGGGCTCGAAGTTTTGGGCATGAAATAGAATAATGTTTAATCGTTGCAAATATAATCTAATTCAACCTACACTGATAGTATTCGAATACTATTTAGAGAAATTTATTTAATCCAAAAATTTTGATTTAATGAAAAATTGTGCATATAAAATGTAAAGTTATAATATGAAATAATTTTTTTTAGCGAAACTGGTCATTTTAAAGAAATAAAATCAATATTCAAATTTTCAAAGATTTTTCATTTTCTTAAATATAATTCTAATTTTGCGACATGAAGTAATTACAAATTTTTTATGTAAAATTATTTTTATGAAATATAAGATATAAGAATAAATTTAATAATCTCCTTATGAAAAATTCCAAGCAAAATTTTATTCAAACAATAAAAAAATATTAAAATTTTGATGAAAAAATTGCTCTATCTATATTTCATAATTTTACAATTTTTATTAAATTTGTAATTAAATAATAAATTCTCTAAAAAAGAAACCTAAACTTTAAAAAAAAAATCAACAAAATAATAATAAATTAATGTTAATACATTTTTCTTTATTTGTCATATTAAAAATTTTTTTTTCTTTATAAATAAAATTATGTTATTATTAAACGAAACAATAATATAACGAAAATAGAATGATTTCTATTTCTGTCTCGTTTCATCTAACGCAAATTTTAATTATTTATAACTTAATAAATAAGTTTCAATCGACATATTTGTATATCAATTTTTGTATTTGTTTTGAACTCTAGAATCCACCCTTCCTCTCACGAATATATTAACATTCTGTATATAGCTAGCCTAGTCGGTGCCTTATGTAAATGCTGACATAATATACATGTATGTATACATATATGTATAAAGGCATCATGTCCGTAGGGACGAACAAGCAAATTGAGATTCACGCGTCTGCCGACTTCGCGAGTGAATTCAATCGATGTTTCTATTCGTAAACGTTCATTTGAGCTTTCGAACACGTGTGTTTTACAGAAAGACGATGAGATAAAAAGCTTATATGATTATAAAATCATTTATTATATGTCATTACGAAACTTACACGCTTTATATTTGGAAAACGATTCAATAAGAATATAATTCGTTAATATTCGTTCATTTTCTCCTGTTCTGATATGAAATCCTTTATAAATCAAAATATAAACTTGCTATAAATTAAATTATTTGCCACATGTTGAGATGTATTTTTTAGTTCTTATTATATCTCTGTAATTCGAATTCAGAGAAATTGAATCTTCATAAATTCAAACTTATATATTATTACATTTATATATGTATTTTATATATATTGAATTCATAAATTTTTATATATCAAATATATATATATATAAATGTATATATATTCATATGTAATTGTATCAAATTTATATTTAATGAAAAATTAAAAAATATTAAAATGATATCTTTGTATATTTCTGTGAAAATCATCTTGATCTCTGAAAAATGGAATTTCTTTCTATAATGAATAACTTAGTTTAAAAGAAATTAGAGAATAATAGAAAAAGAAATAAATATATAAACACATAATATTTAA
This sequence comes from Apis florea, assembly GCF_048593485.1. Taxonomy (NCBI): domain Eukaryota; kingdom Metazoa; phylum Arthropoda; class Insecta; order Hymenoptera; family Apidae; genus Apis; species Apis florea. Next base: position 1,218,064 of record NW_028256838.1, on the reverse strand, counting down.
AAATATTTTAATGTTAAAGCAATGCTATATATTAATTGTTTATAATGTTATTAAAAATTAATATAAAAATAGAGAAATAATATTTATTTTATTTAAGAATTTAAATAACAACAATTTAAATAAAATAAGCAATAAAAGTTAGAATTTTAATTAATCAAGTATAAATAAAATTTAATTTGCAAATTATAAGAATATTAAAATAAGAAATTATTATTTTAAAAAATGATTATTTATTATATTTTTTCTATGATTAATAATAAAATGCATAAATAATATTCAATTATAATTTAAAATACATATTTAAAATTGAAATTTTACAGATAGATATATTATGCGATTAATGAAATTTTCAGATTATAAATTGTTCAATATAACCATCATAATATTCCCATACTGTAACGAATTTCAATTATTCATTCGATTTAATGATTTATTCTATCCTTTATTCAATCGATGCAGAACATCACAAACTGAATTGTATAATATTATATTCCTATTTATAAATTTACAAAGAGAAGATATAACTTTAGAGATGGAGCTAAAGTAGCATGTAATTCATTCGAAAGTAATTTATACACTTTTGTGTTAAAATTAATGAAAATAGATACTTGATTAAATTCAATTTATCAAAATGTACACGAATAAACATATGTGATATATAAAGTATATTGGATGATGATAAAGATATAAATTCTATAATTATATGAACGAAGATAAATTTAGCATAAATTATCTCTTTTATTTTAATTTGATGTAATTTTTATAACTATGAAGTAACAACAATTAGTCAAAAAATATATACATATATATATTATATATCATCTGAAAATTATTTTAATTAAATATATAATGCTTAAAAAAAATTTTATTTGAAAAAGCGATATTTTATAAACATTATTAGATCAGGTTAGATTAGGTTATGTTAGATTAAATTAATTATTAAGTTTATGCTATATATACTATGCATATATATTGTTTTATATATTTTTATATATTTTTTTTATTAGATTATATAATCTTTTTATTATTATATTACATAGATGCAACATAGATCTTATTTTTAATTTTTTTTTAAATCGCTTTTATCAAATAATTATTAATTACTACTAATTGAGCAATCAGACAGAAATTTTGCTGCAAAATAACAAATATTAAATTGTAAGAAAATTTATAATAGAAATATGACGTGAATATTCGTGTAATTCGTTTACGTCGTTTTAACAAGGAAAAAATGGTGCAAAGATTACTAAAAACATAAATTTAACATATAAAAGAGGTCATATAAATGTTAGAACAGTTGGTTGAAATTTAGAACAGGTGATTTTTCATTAGAAAATGAATCAAGAGAACTAATACTTTAAGAGATATTACTGAAAATAATCCACGGAAAATAACAAGAAAAATAATGTTTTAAATGAATATTGCTTGATATGAAAAAATAATAAAAATAGACAAATATATTTCGTAAATATAATAGATTTTACGAAATGAGTTAAGTAATTTAAACAGAAATTTAAACGAATGAAAATAGCTATTATATCTATTATATCAAAAAAAAAAAAAAAAAGAAAAAGAACAAATTGTATTTATTTTTAAAATATATTTTTATTTATTTATAACGAAAAATAAATTTTATATAATAATAAAAAAAAAACAAAAATAAATTAAAAATCATTTCATTAAGAATAATTTAATACATAATACAGACAAGAAAATGATTAGAGTAATAGAAACAACAATATATAAGACTGCAGATTTTTTTATTTTTTCCTTTAAAATAATTTTCGAAAAATTCAATACATCGGTCATTTAATTGTTTAAAAAAATTAAAAATTTTTCTGCATAAATTGTGTTTAATTATTTTATTACATTTTGTTGAATATTAAATTCGAATTTTTCTTAAAAAAGATGCTAAATTAGGAGAGTTGAGACTAAAAAGAGTGATATAATACAAAAATTTCTTTTTTTTCTTTTATCTTAAAACGTTGTTACTGATGTGCATGCAACAGTTGCCATTTCGAGTTTGTACATACGTCAGTAACGATAACAATGTTTTTTAGTTAAAAAAAGAATTTCACTTAATTATTTTTTTTACTTTATTAATTTAGCATCAAGATATTTATTTTGAATTAATTAATAATAATATAATATATATATATAATATAATTAATTATAATAATTTTATAATTAAAATTGAATTTGAAAGATAAATAATTTCGTATTTAATATTTAATAAAGCATGACAAAATAATTAAACGCAATTCAAGCAAAATGATTTTTAAATTATTTTAAATTATAATTAAATGGTTAATATAAATTTTGAATTTTTTGAATAGTTTAAAAAAAGTTTAAAAAAAAAAATAAAAATATATTTGCACCTTTATATGTTGTTATTTTATATATTTTATTGATTTTATTATTTTTATGTTACATCATATATTTTCTCTATCTGGAAGAACAATTACAATAAAAATATAAACAATTGATAAATGATCATATATATTAATCATGTAGATTTAAAATAATGACTATCATATAAATGGAAATCATATGAATTTCATATTCATATATCATATCATATCATATATATATATAATATCATATCATATATATACTATTGATAAAAAATTTGTATACATCCATTATATTTGTATTCCAAATTAAAATCCTTTTTTCTTTTTTTTTTTTAAACTTAAATCTAAATTACAGAATTTAATATTTAAGTATATTTTAAATTGTAAATTTTTTATATAATTTTACAGTTGTAAAAATATGAAGATTTTTTTTTTGTTTAAGATCTTGTACAACATTTTTTACGAATCTAATAGTTGTTACTCGAATTTTTTATTATGTAGCTTTAGTTTGAAATTTAAAAAAATTTATAAATATCAAATTATAGAATAAAGATATAAAAAAAAAATCAAATATCAAAAAAAAAAAATGATTAAAGGTAAGAAATAATTTGTTTTAACAATTTTTTGTCTCTTTATATATAAATATAAAATGTTTATATATAAATCGATAATAAAAATTTAAAAACATTATTATGTGTATCTAAATTTTTGTTTGATAATATTCGAATATGTCGAAATAAAAATTTCAAATTATCATTATTCATTCAATCTTGAATTAGAGGGTTTATGTCATTTGTAAAATAATTTGTCTTCGAAGTAGTTATTTCAAAATGAGATAAAATATTAAATATAAAAATGATATTAATTTTAAATCTAAAATAATAAAATTAAATGATTATTAAAAAAAAATGTATAGAATTTATGTTTAGAATAAAAATTACAAAATAAATTAAAAAAAAAAGAAAAAAAAAGTAAAAAAAAATTGATCGATTTATTAATAACAAAAATAATTAAAATAGTGTTATGTGATCCATTAAAATTTTATTTAAGAAAGTAATACCTTGACATACTGATACATACTGATACATAAATGCATCCCATAAATATTTTATTTTCGTTAGTATAATTCAACATAATGAGACCAGTTAGTTTACCATTTTATACGATCTCGTAAACTTTGCGTGATTAAAGTTTCAATATTCGAGAAAACGACAATTCTGATATCCTGATTTAATATAAATGCACATTTAATATAAATGCGTATAAATATTTCACTTTAATTAACAATTAATTAATTAATTCGACAAAATAAACCGATTACTTTTTTCTATTTTCTTGGACAAAGGAATTAATCGTTCAAGTAATCAGGTCTTTCTCAGTAGGTAACAGAAAATTTAGTTAAGTCGTTAGAAAGAAAGAGAAAGAGAGATACCATTGCGCAGAGGGAAAAGTAGGTAGTTATTTAGCCGACGTTGATGGCAAGTTCTTCCGAAAAGTTTATAACTTTATCACAGATATTCTAGAGAACCTAGAAAGAATTCTCTGATGTAAAAGTTTGAATGAGTCCTCACACTTTTGCTCCGACCACTTTGTGAATTCGACTTTCCCTCCTTTTCCTCCTTTAGTTCCGCAAAGGAAACGGAATGTTTCCAGTTTCCTTATTCTTTACTTTCCCTTCCCTTCCTGTTTGTAACCCACTCACCTTCCTCATCCCCACTCCTCCATCCCATTCTTTCCACTCTCTTATACGTATAAAAGTCAAAACTGTTGGTAACACAGAACGAAAAGTGAAAGAGAATCGTTCGCGTGGATCTTGATATCCCCCGTCCTAGTCGAAAATTACCCGAGCGTCGGTCCCTCGCTGGTAGTTGGATTGCGACTGTAAATTGAGCGAAACAAAGTTACGTGCGAACAGTCCGGGACTGTTTGTTACCAATTAACTCGTGCGAAGGGAAACTCAGCCAGCGTGTAAATGGATGAAACGATGCACGGATAGAGGCTTATCGTTCGGTTACTTTTTCATTCAAATTTTTCTATATTATACTTTGAGAGGAGTGGAGGGAGGATGAAATGGAGTTTTTATGATATTAAACGCTTTTTTTCGGATGAATAGCGGTATTAATTAATATAATTTTTATATTAAATTGAAAATAAATGGAGTTAATACCATGTTTTTATGTATAAACAACTGGATACTTGATAATTTTAAATGTAACTTATTAATTATTAATAATAATATTAATTTATTAAATTTGTATTTTTTAAATACTGTAGTTATAAATTTCTAAATATTTATTTAATATTTTTTTTATGATGATTCTTTCTTGCATTTAATTTTAAATTATGGACAAAATGAGATAAAACAAGGTTTTGACCTACATATAATTAATTTTAATAATGACTGCACTTTAAATATTATAATGGCTAAAATACTTTTCTATTGCAATTGTTGTTGATAATTATTTTTGTTATCTCATCCGTAGCTTGTGTCAATTTGATGTTTGATATTTTTTTTATGTAAAAAATGATATTATAGTTTAATTAAGATATTTAAATAATTAATTTAAGACTGACAGATTAAAATTTGAAATAAGATACAAAATTATGATACAAATTAAATACAAAATCCATGAAAAATGGATTCTATTAAAAGATGAATTTGTTGAAATATATTAAAATCGATAAAAATAATAAAAATAATAAAAAATTACAAATATAATAGTGACACATTGAAATTTGAAATAAGACTAAATTACGAAGGATCAATCAAGGAATGAATTTTTTCATATAAATTTTCCAAATATATCGAGGCGCATTTTTCCGCGTCAACGATAAAAAGGGTAGAAATATCTCGTTGGCCCAGTGTGGAAACTGAGCCGCGAAGACGGCGGGCTGTCCTTCCACCCAAGAATATTACGGTATTATTGAGAATAATAAATCCCCGGAGGATGAGCCGGAATTAATTGCAGGGGCGATTGCAAGCAATTTACGACACTGATTGCAGCTGAGATGAGAACCATCTTGGGAGAACCTTTCGGACGACCGAAGAAAAGGAACCTACTCTCTCCCTCCTTCTTTCTCTCTCTCTCTCTCCTTTTTCTTTCTTTCTTTCCATCGCCCGGCCTGTCTCCCCTCTTTTTTCTTTCACCTCCTTCCCTCTCCTTCCGAGCACGGATTTGAATCTACGTTTTACGGCGCAATTAATTCCCTAAGGAGAGTTGCATTTCTTGCTCCGTCGAGGCACGGAAAGGGATTTGCAAACGGGAAGATTCGCGAACTTCCCATAGGGAGTCGGATTTTGGATAGAAATAGAAGATAAGAAGAAAGAAATAGTGACGAAGAAGACGGCCGAAAACGTCTCTACATCCCGAACGATATACGACCACTGCACACGAATTATCCACGACCGCGAGCCATTTTGGTTTATCACCTGTTTGTTCACCGAATTTAAACCATCGGTTTGTTTCGAAGAAATTTGTTTCATTTCTCAGAAATTTCTCTATAGAATCAAAACCTCTTCGTATTTTTTTCCAACTTTCGTAAAGAATTTATTATATTTTAGCGTTATAGGTACTTAAAAAAATGTGAAAAAATTCTGGAACATTTCATTCGTAGTATTCCATTCATTATTTCATTCATAAGATCGTCATTGAAATATTTGAAAGGTTTATTAAGCAAGAATAAGGTATTCAGAAATAAAATTTTTAGAGGATTGAAAGAAGCTGAAGATCTGTTTTGTATTAATATATAATATGAATAATATATATTATCTTTTAATATTTTAGAAAAGAAAAGAGAATATTCTATTTCGAACGAATTTTATAACGAATAATTTTTATCATTCAAAATCGAATTGCAATATATAATATTGTACTATAACAAACGAAAGAAAATATAATTTATAATTTATATATTTTGTATTAAAATTTGTTTTTTATTTACAAGGAAGATTTCCCAGATGATCAATTAGTTTTAAAAGAATAAAAATTGGAAATAACACTTTATTTCTTAAACTGAAATGAGTTTTGTTCGTTCTGAAAATTTGATGATGGTTACAAAAATGACAAAGAAATCTCCCATGAGCAATTTCAAAAATGAATATAAATGATATTTTTTTCGTAATTTTATTTTATTTTTTGACTTTTTTTTCTAAATATATATTAAATAACTAGAATAAAAGACAAACTTCAGTTTTTAAATTAAAATGATGAATATTAAAAATTTTTTTTATATTCATACATATAATTCAAAATTCGTAATACATTCGTTTGAATATGTATTATATACATTATGAATGTATATCTTTTTTTTCATTACATTTTCACTGATTATGATATATATATATTTAAGGAAAGAAATTTTATAATTAGTATATAAATTAAAAAAATATTTTGTGAATTAAACTTTAGAATTATAAAAAATGTTATATTAATTTATAAATTTTCCTAGATTAAATATATAAATTATAAATATATAGATTATAAAATTACGTATGATGTACAAACGTACATGTAAAATAAAAATGTACAATAAAAGAAAATATACTTGTACGTATATACTTCTAATATATCATGCCTAAATGCAAATTTCGGATAGAATGGAGAAAAAAATGAAAACACACTGAAACTTTGAAAATTTTATTTAATAATAATATTTCAATAAAAAAAATGACTCCCATACATACATAATCTATTAATATTTTATTAAGAATAAAATAATATTCAAATATTTTCATGAACCATTGAATATATATTGAATGCAATAATGTAAAAATTTTCATTATTCCCATTGTAATGACTTATACAATATATGTATTAAAAATACAAAATATATTTTCGATATATTATATCATATTATATCATTAACATCTGAAAAATGTAAATTGTTCAGGTGATAAAATTCGAACGATCGAGCAATGCTAAAACATCATCTATACAAACAATGTCCCATCATAATTCGAAAATATGTTGCTCATAGCAGATATGTGATGCAAACATATTTTAAATTATTGAATCACATTTACACGAAGCATCTCTGGTGTATTTCCTTCACCAGTGAAAACATCATTCACAAGGGAGTCGCGAACTGCGATGCCGGTGCAATTTGAATTTCAGGAGATTTTTATATCCGTGAGAATTCGAAGACACGCCAGAGAGCTGTATCGCATAGCACGGATCATTCCCGCCTCTCTGCCAGCCTTTTGCCAACCTTAGTTTTACAGAGTACACGTTTGAACCGAACAAACGTCGGTGTACCTGCAAGACACGTCTGCAAAGGGGCTTCTTATTCGCTTGATGCAAACTCCCCCTCCCCTCCCCCCATCGTTGGTACCGTTTCTGCTGTCCGCTAGGGAAATTCGATACGAATTCTACCTATGTATATTTGAGAATCTTCCTCGGATGCCTCTAGCCAAGGTATGCTGAGCTTTCTTAACCTTTCCACGAATCCGTTTCGTTTGTTCTTCTTGACACAGTGCATATTTAATCTTGATCAGGTTGTGTAATAAATCCGTTCGTGGCATTGAATTTTTGTTGTCTAAATTGGGATTGTAATATTTTATTAGGAATTTTTTATTGCTTAATCCCGTGATTGGCAAGAAATACAGTTAAATCGAGATCAATTGAGTATTTTGTAGTAAGAGAGAGACAGATTCATTTGTGACAATTTTAAGAAAATTGTAGCGAAAATTACTGTCTTTTCTTGATATTGAAGAAAATATTTTCACGCAACAATTTATAGTTTTTGAATAATAATGATATTTTTTTTTTAATTGCTGATGAATTTTTCAAATTTTTTGCTTCGATTTACACCAGATTAAAAAAAGGAAAAGAAAAAAATATAGCGATAAATAATAAAACTCACAATTTATTGATTTATTATTTTTTTATTAATCAAAAATACCGGCATTTTTTGTTAGATGCAAAGGAGGGATAAATTTGAATTTACATTTTTATCGCACAAAATCGATTAAAATACTAAATTGTTTATTTTTTATTATAGACATCTGCATCATAGAATATTTTATGTATATATCATGTATAGTTTAAAAATTTTTATTTGTTTTATATATTTTAAAATTCAAATTTTTTTTCATAATTTTTATATTCATTTATCTATTTTTTTTAAAAATTAAATATAAAAACATATTATTTATATTTATATCAATTTATTTATATCAATTTTATTTATATCATTATTTATATCAATTTAATTATATTAATAATCCGCTATTGTAATATTTAACACTATTATATTATTTAAAAATAAACAAATAAACAAATAAATATTGAAATGATTGAAATAATTTAATTATTTGTAAGAAAATACTATTTTTAATAATTTTAATATAATTCATGAAACATTAATAACACTGAAATATGTAATATTATTGAAAAAATAGAATAATATGCATACTCTTTTAATAAAATATAAAAAATATATTATAGTAATAGATAGATTATTGTATATTAAAAGAAAATTTTTTAATTAAAAAAAAAATATATGATTTATTATATTATCATCATTTTCATTTCATTCTTTCAAATTTTATAAAATTATAATTGTATACATGATTTACAAGATGAAGGAATCGAAAAAGTTATTAAATTATACTAAAAAATTTATTAAAAAAATTGATTATTTAAAAAACCAATATATAAATTAATATTAAATTAATACTAATATTAACTATTAATAGATTAATGAATTTATTTATAAAATTATGCAGTGTCAGATGATTGAATACATTAATAATATTAATAATATTAACGGATTATTTATTTATTATAAACGAATCATATGTAGAAATTTTCTAAATAAAAAAAAAATAGACAAAAATAATCTACTTATCCAAAACATTCAAATTAATTCAAATTAAATTACGAAAGTTTATTTTGAATTAATTTTCCAGTTACGCAAACATATGTATATAGCGCCATTGGGACGCGCGTCAAACTAAAATCTTAATTAGATGTACCTAGAACGAGAAGTTCGGCCACAAATTTATCGAAGTCAGGCATATCTCTGACCTGAAACTCCTATCTTTGGATACATTCACCCCTTTCCTCTTTCTCAGCCATGAGCATTGGAACTTCCCCTCTCCATGCTCCCCTCCACTGCTTGTTTACACGAATCCGATTTAATCGAATTCGCCTGATTCACCGATGCACCCACCGAAATTCCAAGTCGATCCTGACGCGATTCCACCAGTCTCTGCCATTGAACGTTCCGTGTCCTTAGCCGTTGGCGCAGTTTGTCGAACAACGAAGATTGGCTGGATCGAGCAAATTCGAATTTGCATGTTGTGGACTTAGGTCCGATAGGCAGGAGAAGGTTCGATGCATCGAGGTAAGTGGCGCGTTTAAACTATAGCTGTAACCGTGGAATAGTTTAGACTCATAGTTCACTGGAGACGATGCGCCGCCGCATTTCGGCAGAGGAGTCAAGAGACAGGACGAAAGATGAAGGGATCGTCTAGGCGAGAAACGAGAGAACCGAAGAGAAACACATTCAATAAACAGAGAGAATGAATAAGTCTCAAGAGAAGGAGCAAGAAAGCAGATGAATATAGAGAGAGTAAGAACAGCTAGAGAGCAGCACTAGTTAAGAGAGGTTATAATGGGAAACTTCGGAGGCTTCTATGTTGTAGCAATACAAGTCTTGCTGTTTCGCACGCACTACCTGCTTTTTCACCTGGCAAAGTTAAGCTACAAGTTACGTGTCGGTGATGCTTTATAGTTGCAATGGATATATAATACAGATATGTAGATAGAATCGGTTGAAAGTAATATAATAATTTACTGTAATAATTCTTATATTATAGAAATTGTATATTTTATGAAATAACTTATTATTATTTTAAAAATAAAAATAGTGATATAATATTAGTAGTTATAATATTGGTTTTTTGAATGTAGAAATGAAACAGGAAAAAATTTTTTGTAATGTAATATATAAATCTAATTTTGAGTATTTTTTTGAAAAGTATAAAGAAAGAGAGAATCGATTATCAGTATGAAATTTTAACTTCGAATATTTATTAATTTCTGTTAATAAAAAAAGTTTAGTTGTTGATTAATCAATAACATAATAATATAAGATGTTCCATGTAAAATATTGGTAATGCTATGATTATTTTAGCGTATTCGATTGTTTGCCAGGAAAATATATAGTCCAAATCAATATTTTTTATAACTGTACAATAATATGCTTCTAAGTGTTTATTATATAACAAAAATATTCATCCATAGCAAATTTGAATTTTATTGATTTTTTGAAACTATAAAATGCGAAAATAAAATAATCCTTAGGCGAAAACAATAATCGAAGTTAATTTTACTTATATATATCAGAAAAATTACAATAATTAATTTTAAGAGATATAAAAAATCCTATACATATTGACTATCATTTTTGAATTATATCATCAATGATGTGATAACGAAATATCTACACTGTATGGTATAGTGAATACGATTGAATTAATAGAATTCATTGTTTTGTATAGAAAGAGTTTAATGTATTGTATCGAAAATTTTTTATTAATTCAAAAAATTTCAAAAATTAATAAATATTCAAATCATTTGAATCATTGTATAAACATTACAAAATAGTTATACATATAGTCTATTTTCTTATATTTTTTGAAATGTTTTCTAACAATTAATATAATTTAATAATTTTATTATTCACTTTTAGACGATATTATATTGTAGTTCGAAATTTGATGAAAGTTGTCTTATTTACAAATTTACTTATAACATTCATTTCAATATTTTTTTCAACAATGATTTGCACTTAAGTCTTCTTTAAATATAAATAATATAAGAGACTGAAAACATATATATTTTGTGTTTTTTTATTATTATAATTGCTTAATTTATATTAATTTCTAAATTCAGACAAGAAATTTAATAAATTATTAAAAAAACAGATGAATTAATTTTTTTTACTGATGAAAATATCGTGTCAGACAAGATTGTAAAGACAGATAAAATAGGCTTTAAACTATGAAAGTGTTGCTATAGGATAGATGTATGCTTTTAGAAGAGAAGCGATCCTTTGATATGTAAAATATTGATGATCCTCTTCGATAATGTCACATTTGAAATTTCCATCAAATATTTTAAATATAATCTCATTATAGCTTTATTTGATATGCAAATTATCTGGTTTCTCAATAGTTATTTATTTACAGCTTGCAATTTTTATTTCTTCTTTAATAATAATCATTAGTATTGTTATTAAAGTAAAATCTTATTATCTATGGATCTACTAAAAGAATTTGAAAGTCATTGAATTATATATGAATTAATTAAGATACAATGTCGAATAGATTATATTTATTATATTTATTCTATATGTATTGTTTATTTTGTGTAATTTTTTCATTATTATTTTTAATTATTAATAAATATATACTTTTTCTATATATTATATATTTATTGTATATATATATATATATAAAGAGAGAGGGAGCGAGAAGGAAGGATGTATATTTATATATTGTATATATTGTATATACTGTGTTTTATTTTATTATTTATTAATTATTATTAATATATTAAGTAATTTATTTTTCCAATTTTCTATAAGATTTTGCATAGGAAATTTTTTATGTAGAAAATTTGTTAAACGCTAGAAGATTTATTAAATTAAAGCCGATTAATTTAATAATATTAAATAAATATAATCAATCAGTACATAAATGGAAAGTATAATAATATTTGTCGCTTTGTGATAAAAACATGCAATCTGGCTTGCGATAAAAACATTCCTTTATTCTCTCTCTCTCTCTCTCTCTCTCTCTCTTTTCATTTCTATTTATTTATTTATTTTATTTAAATGTGAAAAGATTAAATTCTATCAATTATTTCAAAACTTTTTTGAATCTATTTGAAATTCCACTTTAGTTAATATAAATAAACATTTTATTTTAGTATTTTTGTTAATCATAGTTTAATTTAAAATCAAAATTTTAAAGAGATTTATATAATATAAATAAAACTGAATAAAAGAACCAATCATGCTTGTGTAATTTAATTTACATCCGAGAATTAAATACTATCAAACCCAAACTCGTGGAACGACCAGTTACCCTAGGGCCAACTAATTTTTTTTTTGGAGCTCGTTGAGATTCAACTATCGACGAAAATGATTTTTTTCCGTTGTTTACGCGTCAACAATCAACAAAGTGATTAAAAAAAAGTCTCGTACAAACTCGTGAGAAAACAACATGTTGACAAGGATTGATTCTTTGTTGAATTTTGTTTTAATCATCGAATATTAATATTTTTAGTCACCAAATATAATTTTGAGTTCTTTTGATTCATTTTTAATTTTTTTAAATCTAATACAATACAATAAAGAATTTAAAAAAAATCAAAGTTAAATAGTAAAATTGAGAAAAATTATTAAATCATAGAATTACAACAAAAACATATTTATTTGTTTTTATATACAAAGTATCTTTATAATAATATAATTGAAAAAAATGACTCTGTATTGATATAAAATAATAATATGAAAATATAAAATAAAATTTTTTCTTTTGTTTCTGAAAAAGCCAATTTCAAATATTCGAGCACACGTATGCGTTAATTACTTCTTGATTGAATTTCTATGTAAATCATATATCATTTATAAACAGTGTGAATATGATTGATTCCTTATCAATACTGTCTGTTTTTTAGATTTATAAATGAAAATACAACATACAATTTTTAAATTGTTAATTTTTATTTTATTATTATTTTATTATTAAAATAATTAGATTATTATAATGGACTAATGGAAACTGTAGTTAAAATTAATTGATAATAAAACAATAAATTATGATTTTGTAATTGCACACAACATTTATTTTATCAATATAATTGTACATACAATGATCTATATCTCTTTCTCAATAATCAAAATGTTTTTCTTGAAAATGAAATGTCAAATGGAAACATATTTTCGACTTACTTTTTCACATGTTTAGTCATTTCTTTTTCGATTATATCAGATATTTTGAACATTCAATACTAGATTACAATTATATAGTATTAATGTATATTTATAAAGTATTTTTGAAATTCTATAGATTAAAAGAAATATGAAAATTGATATGCAAAAATGTTGATTAAGACTTATTTATTAAGTTATAAGTGATTTAATTAAGTTGTTAGTGTAATTAAGACAAAATGACAGAAAAATAGGGTTATAATTCAATAAAATGGTCGATCAATATGAAATTTAAAGAGATGATAAACAAGAGAGGATGGGTATTATCTAAACCTTTAGTTTTGAATATAGTTTATTAGTTCTTGAGATATTAATAGAATTTTATTATACATTATGTTATAATACATTGAATACTATGTATTTAAATATTACTTATCTAATATACATAGTTTTCATTACAATATTAAATAATTAATGACATATATCTCAGTATCTATAAAGTGTTTCATTTACAATCCATCAAAAATATGATCACTCGTTCTCAAGAAATTAAATGCATTTAATTTACAAAATACCAAAGATGATATCCTAAGCAATTGGAATTGGAAAAAATCAATTTGCAGATAAAAGCATTTAGCATGCAATAAACGACAATTACTGTAATTTTAAACACATTTCGAATAAAAGTAATGCTATAATAGAAGATTTTACATGGGATATTTTATAAATATCAATGTCAGCCATTATTTAATATATTTTTTTATTAATATCTCGGAAATTAATAAATACGAAATATATTTTATATTTCATCTTCATCCTTATTCATCTACTTTCAAATTTCATGTCGATCCTTTTTGAAACTTTATTCAAAAATAACTTTTTTACTATATTTTTATCTCGTTCCATCGAACAACAAATTATTGATAACTTACTAAATAAATCTTCATTTTTACATACTAACATTTATATTTATTTTAATCTCTACAATTTGTCAGATTCTCTAAGAATGTCTCACAAATAAATTAACACTCTGTATAATTATAACATTTCCGCGATAAATTTTCTAATTTTAATAATAATATAACAATAATAATCGTATAATACGATAACAATATATTTTTATAATTTTCTCGTTCAGTATATTTCGTCGTTCAGGATATACAGTCTAAAGGATATCCAATGGGATGTTCTCAATGCCTATAACTATATCAGCTTAACTCATAATACTTCCTAGACTCTGGACCAATTTGTACGTCTCCTGAATCCCGGATCGGAGATGAGCATATAATTGGGCGGTCTAGATCGGGTATGGTATAGGATAGTACGAGTAAGAGGCCAGTAGGGCGAGCTAGAAGAGGCATGGTTCATCGATATCTATGATGTTAACCGAGCCGTGCTTCCCCGCTGATAGGCTGCATAATTACCCGAGGCGTGCGTTCAGCTTAACAGTCGCATCATCGTCTGATAAACACGTTATTACTGGACGATCCAACATGCATCGTTACGACGAAGCGAGAGGGAGCTACGTTCCCTTGCAAATTAATGACTATCTATTAAAATGTTACTTTCAGGTGGTCAGGTTGCTTTAGGATGTGTAAGATAATTTATTTAAATTTAAGATTAATTGTATCACAACGACTGATTTTATAAAACCATTAATTCGATTTCAGTTAATTTCTTTGTCAAGAGTTATCTTGTTCTTTTTGTTGATCTTAAATAAGTTCGAATAATTGATTATCTTATTGTATGTGTAGAAGATTCGTAGAAGTGGTAAGATTTAATTTATTCAAAGATCATTTTCGAAAAGTCATTTTTAACTTCAGATTAAGAATGCAATGAAAAGGAAACTTGTCTAAATTTCGAAATTTAGTATATCTTTATGAGATAGTTTTTTTTTTTAATATAACTAAAATGTAGCTAAAATTTAAAAGTCTACAATTATATAATAATATATAACGAATATTTTATTAAAGAAAATTTAAATTTATTGGAAAAAAATTAGAAATTTTCTAATTCTTAAAAAAAAAAAAAAAAATTAATAAGAATTATTTTTGAATTATTAGATCGTTAATTTGTTAAAAAATTCAATTTTCTATAAGAATTTCTACATTTTTGTTTAGAAATCTTAGGATTTTTTAATAAAATATTAGTATGTATTTGATATAAATTATAGATTTTAAATTACATACTTATTTATTTTATTATATAATATAATATTCTTTGAATATATTTATATTCAAAAGATAAATATATTATTATTAAATATTATTTTAGGAACAAATTTCCAATTAAGAAATAATTATTTCTTCAAATAAATCATTTTTCAATTTATTATTTTTTCAAGTATTCTTATCTCTTAAGTGGCTAAATAAAGTGGCCATATAATTTATTATTAAATAATAATTATTATAAATATTATTTGAAGTAATTACTTTTAAAATAAATCTTCCTTCCACTTTAATCACTTTGTTATAGATGTAAAAGATTTTTTATAAATTATTAAATAGATAATAATGGATTTTATATGAAATGAAAAAGATTAACATTGTTTATAATTTAATATTTATCAATCTTGTTCACAACAATCATGAATGACAATTTGTATCTTTTCTATAAATTCGAGTATTGAAAAGATAAATTAAAATTATTATACAAAGTCATATCAAAGTAATATGTAAAAATTTACTTTAATGTTACATCAAATTTCTTCTTTTGACAATATATATGTTATATATATATATATAAAACATTCATAGTTAGATACTTTTAGAGATAAAAAAGAAAAATTAGGAGATTTTATGATAAAGTTTCTCCAATTAAAATTTAATAGCTCTCTGAAAGACGTAAAATAATTTTTTATGGAATTTTTCTAGTTGAAATTATTTTTTCCTCCCCATATAAAGGGAAAAGTATAGCGAGGAGACCAGTAAAAGTGAGTTTTCTTTTCGGCTCATCTCGTTTACCGAACTAGCTATAGAAACGTGACGATATTAAGGTATGGTGGATAACACGATAACGAGTGGATAATCTCGTGGAGTGTACTGGCTAAACAACGATTACATCCTCAACTTCTCACCTTTTTCTTGCATTAAGAATGGCGCGCAACTCTTTTCTTTGAAATTTAATAACGATAAAGGATCAAATTTATTAATTCTGATTTTTTTCTTCATCGATTATTCTCGTGAATTCTAAAAAAAAAGAGAGAGAGAAAAAAAAAAGAATGATTGCTAGCAGCTAGAAAAAGTTTGAGGGAATATATAACCGATACGAAATCAATAGAAGCCCAATATAAAACTGATACTGAAAAAGTTATCAAATCGATATGTCTACCAATTTTAGTTTTTTATGACTGTTATACAAAACAATAGTTTCATGAAACGGTTTTCAAGATTTAAATTGATGCAATGGCTATTCTCGATTTTTCACTCTCAGTGACAGATACAGTGAGTGTAAAAAGTATTCGCATAGTAATTAATTTCAACAATAACGTTGTAAAACTTTGTTTACTAATAAAATTTCAATAAATAAATAATTCTTATATATAGATATAATAAGTACAATTTGTACAATCATTTCGTTAAATATATAATATAAATATTATAACTTAAACATTTAAAAATACATAGAATCATAGAATATATAATTATGAATTATAAAAATTAACGCAAGGAATAAAAAATTAATGGTTTTACAATTTTTTCATTAATTAAAAACAACTTAAGAATAATTATAGAATTATCAAAAAATGTAAAAATAATTTGGATATTAATAGATCCACTATACATCAATCAAATATTAAATCAAATTTATCTTATATATATTAAATATCCTATAAAAAATATTAAATTTCTAAAGTTAGTGAAATTTTTTAATTGTTTATTTATTTTAGTGATAACATACAACCATACGTAATTTTCAGATACATCTGTTTCTTCGAATTAATAAAATCTTTCGAAGAATGACAATAAATCTGAAAATATTATTTACACATTTTTACATTTGTAAATATTCAGAAGATCATTATATTGTAATATAATAAATATTATATGATATTTAATAAGTTTTATATATAATATATTTAATGTATCTAATAAATATAATTAAATATATCTAAAAACAATATAAACATAAATAATAATTTTATAACATTATACTCAACAAATTGAAATTACCACCATCTCTTCCATGATACGACCGAACACATAAATACAGCAGAAGATCTTACTTTAATTCATCGTCACATCAAGAAAATTAATGAATTAACGTGAGCAACATAGGATTGTTCTCATTCCATCCATTTCATTGCCAAATCGGTAGTAGAGGTTATGCGGTTGGAATCGAAGCACGAAGGAGTTAAAGTTTCCCGGCACACGATTAGGGCGCATTTATACCCCTGGCGGTTTTTTGAGTTGGCGTCAAGCCGAGGAATATCGAGACAAGGGGGAAAAAGTATCGTCTCGTGCAACGAAGCGAGACAAGAAGATACGGCTGGCGCGTGAAAGAGAAAGAGGCGAGTTTCTCGCATGACCAGAAGGAAACGTTCCGTTTCATATCATTACGCATATTTATAGGCGGCTTGCGAAACTGCTCGCTATCCTGGCACGGTGTAGCCGTTGGGCCTCGGTAAATAACAGCTTTTGAGCCCGAACCCGCAACGCCAGTCGTCCCAGTTACCTCACGTTGTACGAATAACAAATAAATACATCGGCGAAAAGTAGTTGCGGCTAAGTTACGCGGCTCACCTAACCATAAATAAACAAAGTTGTGGCATTTATGGGTGCATACTTGTACGAACAACGTAGACCTATGCCTCACCCGATGCGTTCCCTCCTACATGTTCTTACGGGAGGTGTACAAGCGACGACGCTTCTCTGAATCGTTCCTCTGCCCCTTCCACTAGAGAGATTCCATCGTTGGAGGGGAGAATGCCGATAGGTTTCCGGAATATTTTGCACAGTCTCGTGAAAGTTTTAATAACAATGTGACGGTGACTCGAAATTGGGTCGAAGGTTTCGTTAGATCTAACCTCAATTCTGCGTTACAAAGATTAGTATTAGTATATTTTAATATAATATCATTAAAATAAATAATAATTAATTTTCATTTCCATTAATTAAATGAAATTGAGAAGAATTTTTATTATGACGTGTTCTTATTTTAACCTTTTTTCTAGAAATTTTTATATAGAATGGTCTGTACAAATGTTTCTTGCTATAATTTAATGTTATTAGTTATTAGTTATTAGTATTAATTATAAGAAAATGTAAATGGAGAAATGAATAATTTAAATAGTATTAAATAGTATTATCATTAATAATATAATAATAGTTTAGAATTGGGTTAAAAACTCAAAAGCTTTTCTTAAAACCTTTTAATAGCTTTTTTTAACTTTTTAACCTTTTAATCTTTGAACTAATCTTAATTTGTTGTAAAAATTTTCTATTTTTATTCTAAAAATATAAATGAAGAAAACATTAATTATTTTCCATCGATTAAATACACGAGAAAAACTATCTATTAATTTCTTTTCTTAAAATTTTTATATACAATAGTTTTTATATACTGTTATGTATGTAATTGTTTTAGATCATAATTCTATTCCAGTTCCAGAGTTACAAAAAAATGTGAAAGGTGAAAGGTGGATGGTTCAACCATAAAGAAAAAAAGAATTTATCTTTTTTAATAGATGTAATAGTGCACATACAATTAATAATTGCATCATTTTTTAAAATGAAAATGTATTTTTATAAAATTATCGAACTAGAATATTTTCTTGATTACATATCCTCGGTTATTCCATTATTTTCTAATATTTATAACGGCAAATAAAATCGAATAAAATCGACCTAAGAAAAAAAATTAATTGTATATCTATTATTGTATTTATAAAAAGACAACTGTATTTCTTAATTTTTTTTTAACATTTTTTTACAATTGTAATAAACAATTATAATAATGTTATGGTGTAACAATTAGACCTTTAATTTTTCTTTAATTTTATTTTTATATTTATTTTAATTTGATTAAATAGAAAATTAAAATGCAAATTTTTATTTTGAATTGATTGTAATAGTTATATTCTGATATTATAAGTTTATCATTTATTTACAAAAATATTTGAAAAATTTTACTAATGTAAAATTTAAACACTAATAAAACAATTTAGTAATGTAACATATCATTTTTATTATCAAAAATTAAATCTCTAATTTAATATAAAAAGATTAATATATTTAATAAGCGACTTCTTTTTGGAATAATTGTATTATAATAGTTCCTGATACTTAAATATAATGTTCGAAAGCAACGTGCAAATAAATCCAGATAAAGTTAAATATACGTGAAATATTATACCATTAAATATACATAGAATAATACACGGTTATATATTTAAAATTATACACTGTACATATTGAAATATATGAACTTACACTCTCATAACACATAAAATAAGGATAGTCATAACATATCGGTTGAGAAAGTATAGTAAGAAAGTCTACTATATTACCGTATTAAAGTATGGTACCTATACTTCGTAAGTAGCTACGAGTTGCAAGAATGTATCGTTTGCGATAAAATATGAAAATTCTCGAATATTATGGCCGTAACGGAGTTTGTTGAAATTCCGTGATCAATTTGTTTTAATTTTGACGATTATTCATAAA
Source organism: Apis florea (assembly GCF_048593485.1). NCBI lineage: Eukaryota > Metazoa > Arthropoda > Insecta > Hymenoptera > Apidae > Apis > Apis florea. The sequence goes on along the minus strand of NW_028256838.1, from coordinate 1,198,101 downwards.
AATCGAAAAAGTTAAATTTCAAAAAAATTTGCCGTAAAAATTCCCACGGTTGGCCGAAACACTCTTCTCTTTCGACCGTGAGCAAATAGAATAGAATAGAACTCCTTACTTCGGTCAAGGGAGGGGATGCAGCAAGGCCGGAAGTTCGGCAAGCAAGTTGCCGAACGAATATATACAACCGTGGCCAACTAAATGAAGCGACTTAAGTGAAAAGTTTGTTCGTATTTGGAGAAAATACTGCAGTGTTTACGTATTGAAAATACGGCTAAAATACCTACGAAACTCGTTGCCGCAGGTAGAAAATTGGCGACGCTTCATTCGAAGTGAACGGCTCATGTTAGAATTTGCATCTTTTATTCCGTAGAATACGAAACGATTGAGTATCGGAGAGGGCGTTCTACGCGATCATGGCTGGTAATTCTAATGAGATTTTAAGAATTATGTATGTAGGTAAATAAATATAAATACACGTGTGATATATTAGATAATGAAAAGATTAGTATTAAAAAAAACACGTATCTAATTTTTCAGATGTATAATGTAAAATAGTTTCTGTGAAATTTTGAATTTATGGTTCTTAAAGGTTTTTTAAGTTTCAATTTTTTTTTAAATAATATGATGTTTTAAAATGAATATATAAGATATATTTCTTATATACTTCTTATATATTTTTCTTTTTATATTCAAAATGATACGAGAAATCAATTTATGAAGAAAATTTGTGAAATATCTTGATGACTGTTTAGTTTTCTTTCTTTTTATATTTAAAATTAACTAGAAAATAATTTATACAAAAAAAAAAATAGTAAAATAGTAAAATAGTAAAACAAAATAGTAAATAATTAAATTTAAAAAAAATACAATTGCAATTTATAATATCAAACAATGTAAAATTTTTCTCTATCATTTTTTTTTATTTATTTTTATTTATTTCATTTATTTCATTTATCATAGAATTATAGTGTTCCCAAATATGTATTTTTTTAAATGTTTTATTTTAAACTTTATTAAATTTAAAAATATTTACAAATAGAAATATATGTGTGAAAAATAATGACAATTCGAATATTTTTAATAAATTATTGTAAACAGTAGTATCAATGCTATCAAGTGTATAATTTAGACATTATATGAGAATTGACAGATTGGAAAATCCTATTATACGACTGCAATCGCAGTAGCGATAATGAGAGTGCAGCCCGTCGCATTATAGTTTACAGTACACTAAACTAACGTATCTCTTCCTTGTTTTATGAGGTGTATATACCTTACGATAAGACTTTGTTCAGGTCGTTCTCGCGAAAAGCAAGATTCACGATTTGCTAGAAAGGAGGCGTAGAACTTAGAACTTGGATGCGATTAATTTAACTGACGAATACGATTTCAGTTGAAAATTTATCGCGTTTATACATTGTAATTCACTGATTATAGTGTAAAACATAATTTGAATAAGGAGATTGTTAGTAATTATAATAATGTCAATCGAAGTTAATCGAAACCAAAATGATTTATTTAAGATTATAATTTGCACAAGATAGAAAACAAAACCGAAAAATGAAATAAATTTTAAGTTAAATTAAAAATCTAATAAACATTTCTCTTACAATTTTAAAAGTAAATCTTTTATTTATACATTTTGTATATAATTAAGAATAATAAAGAATTATTTTTGAAAATTATGCTTTTTGTTAATTTGTCTTTTTTTGTATAATGAAAATAAAAACCAATTCTTTCTTTTCACAATTAATAAATTTTTAATTTATAACATAAATTAATAATATTTTTAATTTATAAACATAATTATTATATTTTATGTCTATTTTAAACTTTATAATAACTCATATCAATAAAAATGAATTACAATATTTAAAAAACTATTTAAAAAAAAATAAATTAACTTTTATATATTATCGATTTTGAGAAATTTATTTCTCAAAAAAGTTTATTTTAATTTATAATTTAAAAATTGATTGATTAACTTTCATTCCAAACGATCTTTTTTAGATTATCATAAGTATTTAAAAAATTGTAAGAGATACTCTATGCATACATTAATCTCTTCAGGGACACTATATCTCTTTACCGACATCAAAGACACTGTTGCAATACTTTCAAAGCAGTGATTGTCAAATAAAATAAAATATTACCAGTGTTTCAAGTTTTTGTAATTTTATTATTAAAAAATTCTATAACGAAGACTTCTTGAACAAATTTTCTTTTTTTTACTTAAAATAATTCTAATTTAAAAAAAAAAAAAAAACTAGAAGTACGCATATATATCAATGTCCCCAAAGAGGTTAAAAAATAACGTGAAAAATAACCTGTTGTTATTCTCGGCACGCGTTTCGAATCAACGGAAAAATTAATAACGAAGGCCACGATACACAGCGAAAGCTTCTGGCAAAAAAGAACAATCGTTCGTAGCGGCAAGGGGCCACGCTTTATGACCGCAACTCGTTTATCAGAATCGGATAACCACGCAAAGACATTTCTCTTGTTCGAACTCTGGCACGTATGAATATAACATTCGTTTACTGGCGCGCTCTATCGGTAATCCGGCAATACTGGGGGAATTTCTCGAAACAAGAGCAAAGTCGTGCGGCTAATATTGGGTGTCTGGTAACTGGAAAATGGGGCATAGATCAGGTTGGCTGTAGCGGCAATTCAAAGACAGAATGTCGCGGCTATTGCGTTTTTACACCGCGTGGACCAGTATTCCCTTGTAGTTTCACTATACACCCGTTCCACGATAAACACACACACGTACATAATACAGAGGCATATGTACATGTACTTTCTTTCCCCCGTGTTTCTTCGTTTTTGCCCGATATAAATCAACTCCACCGCCACCGTAAACTTTATTTGAAAGTACCGGGCTGAAGATTTAAAGCTGTAGACAAAAATAATCCAGGGAGGAAGGAGGATAGAAAACGGCATGTGAAACGGATGTGGAACGAGGATGGAGGGGGTGGAGGAGAGAAAGAGAGAGAAAGAGAGAGATGGAACGAAAGAATGAGAGTTTTCCCACGTAGATGGGATAGGAAGTAAAGTCGATAAGATGTATTGGTCCGTGAACAACATTGGTTGCAGGACTAACACTTCTTTACGTCCAGCAAAGGGTCGAAATTGCTATACCTACTGTTACACTGTTCTTCCGTAAACGAAAGTGAAAAGAAAGTTTTTTGTTTGTAAGCGTGCCGTTATTTTCCACGATAATTCTTGCCTATATTTTTCTTCTTCTTTTATATTTTTTACGTTATATATACGGAAGCATTGGAAGAATGAAAAGCATATCGATTGTTAATAAAATAGAAATAAAAATGAATATGAGTATGTTCGAGATAATGTTATGATTGAATGCAAATTATTAAGTATTTCGAAAAGAGAGTGTACAATAATAATTTATTTTGCAATCCACAACTTTCATGTTTTTGTGATATTGCTTTTAACAATTTGAAAATCTATTATTGTTAAAAATTTTCAAATCTAAATATCCATTAAAAATGTGTTAAAAAAATAGTAGATGCAGCAAAATTTCATTATCTGAAATCTTAAGGAAAGAAATATTATCTTTGAATTATGAAAATTTTTGAATAATTAAGTATAAAGAACGAAACGATTTAATATTCAACAGAGATTTTGTAAGAATAATCATTAAATATTATCAAAATGATATTCTTAAATTTTTAAACATTTGTTCTTTTACAAATTTTCTTTTGAACATTTGATAATATTAGAGAAAAGAATAAAAATATTTGTGCATTGATTATTTATAAAAGATTTATTAAATGTTTACTTTAAAATATTATTCTGATGTTTTTCATGTTCTTCAATTCCTTTTTTCTTTGATTTATTTGTTATAATCTTCTAACTAATACATGAGAAATAAAAAAAAATTATTTCAAATAAATGTTATTCATTATTCATTTGATAAAAGCTATTTTTATAATGAAAAATCAATATTATTTTCTATTTAAAAAAAATGTTAAATTTCTTTTTTGATTAATCTCAAAAAAATTTGTTGCACATTAAAAGATTAGCCTTCTTTGTACCATTTAATTGCAGCAAAAATGAAATCTGAAATTGCAGAAAAATGATATCTTCATTAAATTCTGAAAGAAGCTTGTATTCGACATATCCTGTATAAAAAAAAAATTCGTATATACGAAAATACGGAAATCTTTAAAAAATATGAGAGTTGGTCATCCTGAACATCATTGATAGGAATTCAATTTATTTTATAGAATTCAAATTTTAGAAATAAAAAAGGATATCTAAATATGCGAATAATTCGAATAAAAATAAGTTTAAATTTTAATAGAGATAGATAGAGATTTTGAATTTCATAATATTGAGATCAAGTAGAATATTTAATGCATGTCTATAATATAATTTTTTCTTCATTCTTTTAAGTTCTAAATAAAACTTTCTAAAGTATTTTCCAATTATTACAAGAGATATTCTGTATATGTATATGTATATCAGTGTAGTGGTCAGTACACGATACATTTATATGTTAATGACATCAGAGAATATGACGTAAATGTGCTTACAGGATTTTGGGGCTCCCTTTAAATGAGAACGGTGTATACATCATAGTAGTCCTTTTATTGTGTATATAGGATGGTTTAACTAAATTACTTTCCACATAACCACTAGAGCGATATGACACGACCACATAGTTCACAGATCAAAGCTTCCCATTGAACACTTTCCGCAGGCTGCGGCTAATTTTTGTCACGTAAACTAATTTCGTATCAATCGATGAAATTGTTAATTTCAATCCACTTTTTGGCTCGTACAATTAATACCGCGATGATATCCTTCGTTTCAGATATATTCATGAAATTCTATTGTATGCGTATAATATATGTGATAAATTTTTGGTAAAGAGGAATGCAAATTTATTAAATATCTGAATCTTCCAATAAATATATAGGGTGTTAATATATTTGTGAAGATATCTCGATTCTAGAAGTCGGAATAAAAATAAAAGTTGATATTCAGATTGAAATTCATTTATTAAATTATAAGCAATTAAATTTTATTTAAATTTTTATTAGACAAAGCGAGATAGAGATAGAGAAATACTATCTCATTTTATCTTCATCTTCATTCTATTCTATTCTATTTTCATTCTAGCTTCATCCAATGCAAATTTAAATTAATAATTTTTTCAAATGGACTTTAATTAATATTTTTATATATTAATTTTCGTGTTTAGAATCAAACCTCTAAAAATGTATATATATATATTTATATATATAATTTATTCTAATCTAACCTAATTATATTATTCTATAAAAATATAAATGAACAAAATAATTCGATTATATAGGATATTTCGTTTGTTTTTTTTAATATCACAAAATATATTTGGATAAAAATTGAATAAAAGAGAATATAATTTGATGTTAATAATTTATTGCAAAAAGATGATTGAAGATGAAAAGAAATAATAATCATTGTGTATTAAAACGATGAAAACATTTCTATTCTTTTATTTTCTTATTAAAAGAAGTAAAAGATAAAATAAAAGATAAATAATATATAATATGATGAAGAATATTGTTATTTTATTGAATAGATAAAATTAGACTAATAAATCATTATAAATTTCATTGATATGATTAATTTATTACACTGATTAATAACTCCATCTTGATCACTTATTGTCAATTAATGAAAATTGATAAATTAAGTATTCGTTCACAAATGCTTAATCAAAAAATGAATATTTATATATTTTCAATTAAAAATCTATATATATATATATGTATATAACTTTTGATTTTTGAAGATTTATAATCTAAAAATAGAAACTCTTGTGTAAAAATTAATCCCCCTCTTGTAAAAAATACTTAGAGATCTCATAAAAATTGAAAGATATCGGTATTATTGAATCAGTGGTGGAGTGGTTACATCAAGAAGAGTTGGAGTAACCGGTAGCATTAAAAAGTCATAAGATCGTGAATCTATAGAAAAACTTGATGCGCATACTAATGGCATCGAACTACGTTGCTGCTTTAATGCCAGTCCCAATGGGGGTACCGCAAGTCCCAGTTCCATCTGAGAACCAAACCACAATCTCCGGAGGATCCACCGCGAGATACTATACTTGCCGAGAATTTTACATCGCTTGAAAGCATAATGATTAAATACCACGGATGATGCCACTTATATTCTGGAACTAAAAAATAATAATGCATGCATAAGACGGGTCTCTATTGGTTCAATCCAAATATTTGCATGATTCGGGGTGAGAAGATATTTTTGCAATTTCCAAAGAATGCTTCATAATGTGTATATATATATATAATAATGTAAATATATTAAACTGAAAAAAATCAAAATTGTATAGTTATTTTTCTGAATGAATCTGATTTTTCAGATTTAATATGTAAAATATAATTTTTTGAAATATTTTAAAGATTACATTTTTTTTAAAAAACATTTCTATGCCATTTTTATCTTTTACTTTTCAATTCTTATTTTTATCATTAATTATACAATTTTTTATTACTCTTATATTGTAAATTTATTGATGTTTTAAAGGAAATGTGTAAAATTAATCAGGTGTATATTTCTGAAATTATAATTTTCTTTAATTTCTTCATTTAAAATTATTTTTTTAAACATTATTATTAAAAATAAAAATTATATTATTAAGTAAATTAACAAAAATTTATGAAATCAATATAATTTTTAAATGTTTTATGACATCTTGAAAAATTAATTCATCAAATTTAAATATTATTATGGAATACAACTTTTGTTAACTATTAGTATAAATTCTAAAAAGATTTTGCTTTTTTTGCTGTAATATACGCACAAATATAATATATTTTCATATACAAATAAGAAATATTGAAAAATAAAAGGATGTTTAAGAATTCTTCAATACCATTTACGCGATTGAAATGGCACTTCATTTCCCAATTTTTATATAGTTAATAAAAATTAGCTTTTAGATTAGATTTTAACTTTCGTAATGAAATTTTGAGAGAAAATGAGATTTTAAAATTGTAATTGTCATGTTATTTGTTATATTTTGTTTGATCATTTGATTATTTCAAATATAAAAGAAAATATATAAAATATTTAAAAATTATTATTCCCATCTAACTTTTATCTATTTGTGTTTCTTCCATTGTTTTTTTGTATTGTATGTTTGTATTAATTTTTATGATAATTTTTCATATCAGTTATACTTATATATCTTATTAATTTAATAACTTATAAATAAGTTATAACTTAATAACTTAACAATAAGTTAAATAATAAGTTATTTTCATTAAAAATTGATTAAAATTCTTTAATTATAGAGAAAATTTTGAAAGATAGATATATCTTTTTTCCAACAATAAGTATGAGATTTAAAGATCACTTTTAAATATTTTATACAATTCTATAAATTTCTTTTTTTTATTTTGTACATCAATATGTTTATTTTCAGCTCATTGAATTTCTCTTGATGTTTATTATATATATATCTAAAAATAAAATTATAAATGATAAAAATAATTTTGATTCATCTAATAATCAGAAATAATTAAAATGATTATATCGTACACTTGATTTAATTTTAGGAAAACAACAGTGAACAATTATAGAAACGTAGAATATCGTATCAAAATAAAATTGAAGAATTTATGATTTGGAAACTTTTATACTAGCAGTTTACTAGTAAAGAATACAAACAACAATAGTTTTTCTGTATCAATAGCTCAAAACACACATACACATAAAAAAAAAAAAATAGAATTTCTCCAATGAAAAGTTCAAGTGATAATAGTTTTCTCTGTGTATCAATTGCTCAAAAAGAGAAAATTTGAATCAAGATAGATTAGAGAAAATAATAATAAAGAGTTGAATGTAACAAGTTAAATATTTCAAATTATATATTAGATATTAACATAAATTTTAAATAAATGATAAAAATTAGGCAAATGATATAAATTTGCAATAATACGTATTTATATGTATATAAAATAAGTTTATTAAAATAATTTTTTTTATTTAAAAATTATTAAAATTATAATATACAAATAATTGCTGTTACTATTTTTTAATTTTTAATCTGGCCTTTTTAAAATTAATTAATCTAAATAATTTTAAATATCTCATTAATTAAAATTTATAATTTAAGTTAAAATGATCGATTGTAACATTATAGAGGAAATTTCATAAAAAATATTATTGCATTTTTTGTTTGATACCAAATTAAAAATTAATACAATGTATTAAGCATATAATTCCGATATAAAATAATTCTTAATTCAATAAGGAATCAAATAATTTTTAATTACTTTTAACTTTTTTATATATAAATAAGATTATTTTTCTTTATTATTATAATTTATTATTATAATTTAACAGATTCTTTAATCTTTTAACGCAATTCTTACAACATCTCCTCCTCTTCTCTTCAAATTATTTTACATACAACGAAATTACTAATTTATATTATTTTATAAAAATTTTTGTTGCACGATAATTTCTACATAATTATATTTTAAGGCCAATCATGTTACTATCATCTCCTTAACTTATTGTTGTAACTTATTCTGTGAAAGGGATGATACATACCCCTGATACATAACCCTAATACAATATTCAGAGATATCTGTGAAGTATTTACAATTGCTTTAAGGGATCAGGGTGTGAAATTCTCTTTGACGTTTCGCGTGACAGCATGATGTTCGACTGAGTACATCTTTTGGAAGGAGCGGCCATTAAGAAGAGACTGAATGTCACCTCGCAGACGACGCGGATTCCTTTCATTTTGGCTACCTCCCTTTTTAGTAGCCAAGGAATACGCGTTTTCAGTGAAAGCTATGTTCATCGAGTCTACCTCCCACTTAGGGATGCGAGTAAGAGCTTTTTCAACGTGTCAGAAAAAAGTTACGTTTTTTAAATGCTAAATATCATTTCCGTCTGTTTGAGGGGCGGGTACACGAGAAGCGAGCTTTTTAAAGAAGATCGGCCGTTTCAGTTCTTCCCTTTACAAATTTTTTTTACGATTTCTATACATACCTTTGTTTAAATTAAATTTCGTTACCTGGAAATTCGTATGAATATTGAATGAAAATATTTTTACACTCGTGAAAAACTTCCTTTCCTAATTGGTTTTTGTGCATGCATATTTTCGGCTAAATTAAATTCTTGCGAATAGATTTAACACGGAAACGAGCTTTCAATGAATAATGATGTTAAATACGCTTAATGCCAAATCTAATATGGAAGGTAATAATTCTTTTATAACACGAAAGTACTTCAATCTTTGATTTAGATTTTGAACGAATTAAACGCGTTTAAAATGCTTTTAAAATACTTTCGTTATTTTTATGGGAGTGGATGTTATTTATTATGTGATATTATTTGTACAATTTAAACTTATGCGTTTATTTATGTATTAAATCATAGGAAAAAAAAACTTGATATATTTATTTTTGTTATTTCGTTCAAAGAAAGAATTTATTAATATGTTAAAATTAAAAAAATATAAAAAAATTATTGTATTTCAAGATATAGTTATTATTTAGATAGATGAAAAGAGATCTTATCGAGCTTTTTTTTTTATGATTTTAAGTAAAAAAAGAATCGAAAGAATAATTAATCTTTTTATCGAATAATCGATGCAGTTATTATTATTTTATTTCTGAATTTATTCATATACAAGAAAACTATTCAAATATGTATTTTCATAATAAATGAAAATGTAGTTTATTTACTTACATTAAGAATTTATCATCAACTATAACTATTTATTCGTACAATAGATTATAAACAAAAGAAATTAGAGATTGTAAATTCCATTTTTTATCACTTTGAAAATATTTTTTTCTCTTTGTTTTTAAAATATTTCTTTTTCATAAAATATCAGAATAATAACGTGACACAAAAATTGAATATTCTACTGCATATCGTGCAATTAAATATTATTGTTACGAAAAAATCTGTTTACATATTCACGAATTAAAATGGACAGTTTATATTTTCACATCACAATCAACGGGACATATAAACAATCTTTATACTTATTTTGTATACAAAATAACAAATTCAGAGATATCGTGACGTTCGAATATTAATATAGATAATTGTATTTGTGCGTGGGAATTTAAAACGTATATCTCTTTAAAGAAACTCGATGAACTTCGTAATTAGATCGATGGCGATCATCAATGTTGCAAATTCGATATTTTTCTTGTTGATGGAAATGCTATTAACATGCATGTGAAATCAGCGGAAATTATTTGCGGTGGTTTAACGCGGAGACCGAATTCACCAATTCTGTTTAACAACTAAACAAACTAAACAAACCTTGTCCCCATTGATATGCATACGAAATAATTAGTTTGTACGTTTGTATTTGAACTTATTACACGGAGTTGTACGCTTAAAAATTACAAATCTTGGAATTTTGAATCTTAGAAGAATAAGTTGAATGATGATTTCTAATATATTACTTTAATTAATTAAATGATTAATCGAAGAAACACAAGACTTATGAAGATTCAAACCTTTCAAATTTTTGAACGTAAAAATAATAAATAACTTCTTGCAAAATATCGTATAAATTAAATTATTTACAAATTGTATAAAATTGTGTTTTATTTATATTATTTTTTTTTTAACAAATTGCAAATAAGCAAATATAAAAAAGGATGTAAAAATATAAATAATGTCTTTATAAAAATTTGAATATCAAAATATTCATTATTTTTATTTCATGATTTTGCAAATATTTTATTAATGATAATCTCATTAGTGATATCTTTTCAGAATATAATTTTAATAAGGAAATGATAATATTAAAAATTATTATAATTTAAAATTTTTCTTCCACACTATTTGTCTCGTATATTATTATATTTTACTCTTGTTTTCTTTTCATTCATTCAATTGTTCTTTGTCGTTATATTGTTTAATTATGAAAAATAAACAATACAATGCTTAGGAAGGAATTTATAATATTTCTTTCATTTAAATTTAAATTAGATTATAAGGAAGTGTAATTAAAAGCATGCCAAAATATTAATCTACGCTTTGTTTATGAAAGGACAATGATGTTTGATGTTAATGAAAATAATGAACACAGTCAATCGTAAACATGTATACATACATAATTTATTATGCTTTACATGCTCACAATATTTTCATTAGTAATAAAAATATTAAAAAATTTTTATACAAATAAACTACCATAAATAAATATAGATATTCATATAGGTAATATGGATATGATGTTTTTAAAATGGAATTTAAAAAAAAAACGATAATTCGCAAAAAATCATTTTTTAAATAACTTTTCTATCCCCTTTTTAAAGACTTAATTTTAATTTAATCTTTTTGCATTTTCAAAAATCTTTCTATCCAAAAAAATTTTGCATTTAATTCTTATAAATTATAACCATTCGTTTAATCCTCGTCGATTCTATGATATAAATTTTATTCAAATAAATTTCGATTTATAGTTTTAATAATAATTCTTCACAGATAAAATTCTTCAGAGAAAAAAGACTTCGAACGGAAAATTACTCCTAACACGATTACGAATCGTTACGAACATCAATGTTTCGAAGAATGGAAGATGGCGCGTCTATCGTTTATAGGATGGCATAAGTTTGACAGATAGTTCGAGACATATCAACATAGAAGAATTATTACGCGATAGTACGAGGTCATATCGTTTTTGAGCTTGGCACATTACGCGAAATTTCGCTAATAATCCCGGCAAATGGCGGTATTCGCGCACCGGCTTCAAGTATTCGCAGTAATGAATTTAACGTCGTTGTCGAAAAGTAGAGCCATAAAATAAATCTTCGCCGGTAGCGAGGGCCATCCGGAGCATTTCACAGACGTTTATTACGTACTTTCATTAAAATCTTTATGAAATAGCGCCGCTTGGCCTGTGCAAGAAGAAACGGAGGAATTACGGTGGACCTTCATCACGACAATAATAATCGAACTCGTGCATCATCAATTTCTTACAATAATACAGGATAAAAAAAAAAGCGTTCGAAGAGAGACGAGTTGGTCTGTGTGTTTACGAAAATTTTATTATCGAATTACAAGTTAAATTTGAAGAAATTCCATTTCTTTCGAAGTAGTTCTCTTCTACAGTGATTCCATCATGCTTCTATCATGTTTCGATTTATATCTTGCAAGTTTTTATTGTTGGCCATAAAAATTAGTAAATTAAACAATAGATATGAAATATAGATAGATATGAAAATTTTATTAGGTTAAAATATATCAGAGATATTAATATCAAAGCGAATTTGATATCAAATTTTAATTTATAAAACTTATATTAAGTATAATTGTTTAAGAAGAAATTAATATTGAAGAATGTTTGCACGATGTTTATACTATATTATACCTAAATGTTTTATAAATGATTGTAAATGATGTGAATCGTGTAATAAAAATCATGTAAAGAATATATAAGCAATTATATTTTTGTTTTAATAAAATATTAATATTAATTTTGTATAAAGAATATTTTTATATTTATAATAGAAAAGTATAATTTATTCAGAAAGAAGAATAATTTTGTGATATTAGATTGTAGATATTATTTCGTTCTTTGCGATTCAATCATTGAAATTGTCAATCCAAATCTTTTACATAATAAAATTTTGTCGATAAAAAGATTATGAGAATTTGTGTTAATTCATTTTGGTAGAAAAAATTTGAATCATAAATTACAATATGTTTTACAAATGATTGAAAAGAAAAATTTGCAGAATGCTTTTAAAAATGCTAGGATATTAACATTATGAATTATAATATATAATAATAAGAAGAATTACATGTAAAGTGACGAAAATTTAGATATAAAATTCAGATTAATTTGGTCAAGTTTTCAATTAAACACTGAATAATCAACTGGATAATTGACAGAAGATTATTTCACTGTACACGAAGAAAGAATATTTTTGTTTAAAAATCTAATTTTTGGTTAATTATTTTTTCTACAAATATTTAATATCAAATATTTTTCTATAAATAAACCATTTTAAATAACAAAAGTTTCAGATAAATGGAAGTCCACTATGTTACACAGTAAAAAGAATTTTAATAATTACGTAACTAAATATTATTGCCAATGTTCGTCATTCGTTAAAGAGAAAACATGCCTCCTACTTTCAATTCTTGCCTTCTCCTTTCACGCTTTATTACATTTATCTCTACTTATCTCCCAATAAATTTATCATCGATACGAGTTAATCGAAAAATTTTTTTCACCTCTCCCTTCTCATACTTCCATCCACCCTATCAAACCCTACAACGCAATAATACGTTTCACGGCGGGAACTACTTTTCACAGATGTCGAACGGGATCGAAGATACGCGTAAAAATCGACGATAGAAAATTTTAAGAGACGAACGATGAGGGGGATGCAATAATAAAAGATGCAGGTATCTATCGGGTATATATCCGGTGTTTCGGGATGTAACGTCGGCGAAAAAAGAGGATGTGTGCGTGTGTACAACAAACCACTTCGGTATATGGGATATCTAGGTGGTGAACGGCGGTGTAGAAGTATGCCGCATGCTTCCCACCCAGTCTACAACCCCTATCCGTGTAATGTCATTACGCGGGCGAAGTGGCTTCGAACATCAAAAGGTGGAATATCTCCTGATGGAAAAGCATTTCCTGGTTGTGGTGCGCATGCGAGGGGAACGTGCGTGCATGAAAGAAGGACGCTTAATAAAAATAAACCTTGACCATTCATATTTCCATAAAGTTTTCTGCAGAACGTTAGCCGCTATCTGGGATATTTACGCCTCGTTTTGGATACGGAGCATACGTTAAAAGCGGGTGTTTTGCATCCTGGTGGCTTCTGTTAAGTAAAAAATATATATATATATAGTATATATGGGCAAAATATATATGTATATATGTATATTCTGACGCACAAAGTTGTCGGCGATTTTTAAGGGCGATGGCGGGGTTGGAGGGGAAGATGATGCTTTCTACGGGACCACATCAAAACGAATTCATTTCCTAATATCATTTTTGATAAATATCGTATGAATCGGTTATCGAAATAGACTCTTATCCAAATAATTATTTTAGGTGAATAAGATTTTTACTTTTACTTTTTGTTATTTATTTTATGCTAATATTATTTGGATAATCAATTAATGTTTGTTATTTTATTTCATATTATATTATAAGAGTATTTTTCGTATTTATTATTTTGATTTTTTCATTTCTAATCGTGAGATCGAATCAACGTTGATATACTTGTGAGATAGATTTTAGTAAAAATAAACAGAAAAATTGGATTGCTTCAAATAAATTCATTTGAAACGAAATTGTGAGCTCTTCAACAAAATAAAATAAAATTTTAATAATAAAAAATGAAAGATAGGAAATACAATTTTTTTCATATACATATGTAAGAAATATAGATTTCATCGTTGAATAATCAAAAAATACGAAAAGAAATATATTTAGATTCAGAAATTCCATGTAGAAACATTGTTTGAAGAATATTCTTATTTTATTAAAATTTAATAACAAACACTTTGCATACCAACCCAATAAGGTAAAATAAAAATTTAATTTGAATTATTATATTAAGAATTTTTATCTCAATAATATCCAATCCTGTAATTCTATTAAATATTTAATTGAAAGGAATCTAATTTACTTTGCTTAAAGCTTTAAGGTTATGTTTGAATGTCTCTTGAAAGCACTTATAACACTGAAAAAATTAACCTAACTCAAAATAAAATGTTCAACTTAAACATGGTAAAACTTTTGATATGATTTAATTATCGTAAGAATATGAAAGTTATAAAGAAAGATATTGTTTCTTTACACGTCAATAAAATAATCCTTTATCTCTTCATTCTTTTTTCCTTCTCTTCTGATATAACAATCATTCCTAACGTCTCGCATAGAAGAACACTCGCTTATCCAAGTATATACGAAGGAGAATCTATAAGAGGTGCGCCATGGGCGGTGAATTTACTAGAGTAATGAAACTATCAGGTGGCCTGAGTTATATTAGAGCTTTGCCGCAAGCCCGCTCGCCAATAGCCTGTGGCCACTATTTGTCTGCTTGCCGACTGCACCGATTAAGATACTTAAACGATTAAATCCCACTTCGAAGGTGTATGTGCACCAATACGAAAGAATTCGATAATTCTTACCTTCGCCCTAAAGCTCGAGAAATGGTGAACCCGTATTAATTTCTATTGTTAAACGATACAATGAAATTGATGGGATTGAAAGTTTGAAATTTATTATTAATTGTTGGGTAATTGAGAATGTTTTCATATTTTTAGCGATGAAGAGAAAAGTGCAAGCAATTTTATGGAAATCACACAGTCAGATTCAAGTGAAAATTTTTCTTTAATACTCACTATTTTTGATTTTGAAGATGGATGTTTCAGTTTAATAGAGTTATATATGCATATTGAGTAAGTCAAATTGATGAAAAATGTTAATGGAATTGTGCTATAATTTCATTTCATATTTTAAGTATCTGATATAAGTTATTTCAACTTTTTACATTTATTAATTAAAATAATAATTTAAAGTCAATGGTATATTAAAATTGAAAGCAAAATGTAAAAATATATGATGACGAAACTATTTTTTATATATGAATAAAAATGAAAAAAATTATATATGAATTTCTCTCTATATTATAATTTTCTTCGATATAACAAATATAATATAAATAGAAAATCTCAAAAGAATGAAAATTAAAAAAGAAATTTTTAAATATGATTCTATATAAATTTAAAATCTTTTCGAAAAATAATGTTAATATGAATTTTATAAATAATTGTTTATTATTTAGTTATATATTTTTCCATCATAAATATATAGTATGATATAATAATAAAACTTTTTTCAATATTTAATATGAATTCTAATAAGTATATTTCATTATTATGATTTTGAATGTATTTTTTTAATACATATACATATTTAATATAAATATCTATACTTTAATTTTTAGTTATATTAATTTATTTATGAAATTGAACATTTAAAATTAGCTATATTCTATGATAAATAATAAATTATATTTATTGCTGTAATTACTCAACAGAGATCATGCTTTTGACTAAAAAGATATATTTATTACAATTTCTGATTCGTATATATTATATTATTTTTAGTTGATATACCAATATATTACCTTTTCTGTGTATTTAATTATATGTGTAAGTATTAACATATATAATTTTACATTCATATTTTAACTCGTGTAATTTAATATACATTTATATAGTTATTTATATTTTGACTTGTGTTAATTATGAAACTAAAATTTACAAATTTCGAGATTTCAGAAACAAAAAAGGTTCCATTAAATATACAGAATGTTGAATATTCATAAACACTTTTGAATCAACACAAAAGTTGGCATACAAAAACGTCGATTAAGTTTATTAAATTATAAATAATTTAAGTTTAGATGAAGCAAGAATGGCGACAGAGCGAGATAGTTCTATCTTTGTCACACCGTTAGATCTTTTATTTGTTTTGTTTTTAGAATCTTTAAAAGATGTCTCATGAATATGTTAACATCTTTCATATAAAAAGTATATGATTTATTTGAAAATGTGGAGAATAAATCCAAGGAAAATGAACATTGAAAACATTATTTATATAATACTTCTGAAATATCCATTATATATTCTAATGATTAACTTATTTCAGTTTTGTTAAGTTATATTTACAAATAGAAATTTATTTGTAATCAAATAGTATATATATAATAGTATATATATAAATAAGTATTTCATCTTTGCGAAGATATATTTTATTAAATTTTTTTTATCAATATAATCAATATAAAATTAAGTTTTTAAATCTAGTTCTTAAATTGAACTTAATAATAATGTATCTTTTTTAAAAATAGATCATTAGAATTAGAACAATTAGGCCATTATTTTCGAAAGAGAAAATATAACAAATATAATAAATAGAAATATAAAAAAATGAAATGAAAATATACGTATTAATGCAAAAAAGATTATAATATAATGAAAAATATAGATGATTAATGAAAAGGTAATTATGGTTTTATCAGAAAGTAAAGATTTAAAAAAAAAAAAATTAATGCTCATATATATCAAATATCGAATGATCATTATAACAGATCGCGATAACAACACTTTGATTACAATGATCTGTTATATCAGATAGGTTATAAATTTTATGATTTTAATCAATGTAACAATAGAATATTGATTGACTAGTAGTTGCAGCACATTACTCGTTCTTTTACGAAATGTTATTTCTTCGAAACTTTTCTGATGTAACGGAATAATGGTGTCGAGGATCGATGATGCGACAAGGAATAAGAAAATAGTATTGTAATTGAATCTAGTTTGTTCAACTTGAAGATTTTATTTTTCTTCTTTTATCATGAACGCCAATAACATATAATCATATATAGATATTTTTATATTTACAATAAAGTTTATTATAAACAATTTTTTAAATATTAAATATTATGTATTTAACTTAAGTATTTTTCAAGATAATATTCAATTATATGGACTTATAGTATTATATAAAATAAAATATACAAAATATATTATTTAAATATTCTAACTTTTTAATAAAAAAAATCTTTGTAAACTATTACATTTTTTTGATATAATGATGTAAAAAAATAAATAAAAAATAAAGTTAATAAATATATGTATTTTAATTGCTAATTATAAACACAATATATGTTCTTAAATGAATTAGAAATAATTAAAAAATACGAAAAAATATCGTTGTAAAATTTTATACGAAAAAAATAATTTACTAAAGAAATAAATATACATTAAAATCTATAATATATATTATAAATTTAAATCCACATGAAATGTTGATATTTTAATAATATATATTAGGAATGTATGTACATAACCTATAAATGTCAAGTTATCTAAACGACAATTATCGTTCTTAAATTTGGGATATGTTCTAAATTTATTGATGAATTATTGATTTAATTTTTATAGTGAATCTAATGTGATGCATAGAAACAATGTGCTCTAAAAATAAATAATTAAACTTTGTTATCATTGTACTCCTATTCTTTCAAAAAATGAAAAATGATTATATAATAGGTCTAAAAATGTTTTCCTTTTTTTTATAATTTAAACGTAATTTAAAAATTTAATTAAAAAGACTATTAAAAATGATTTCTTTTTGCAATATATAGCTACTTAATATATTCATTGTATCGACATTATTTTCAATAGTTTTTGCTAGATTTATTTACATGTATGAGAAACAAATATTACTTAATGTATTAAGTATTAAATATTTACTTAGTGTATTAAAATATGTTAAAAATAATGTTATTCTAATAAGATTATTTTAACTATTAAATGCTTAGATAGAAATTAATTGATTAGCATTCGACATCAAAATTTGATTTTTTATTTCTGATATACTCCGTATAAAACGAATGTATAAAAAAAAATCTTTAGCTTTAGAAAATTTTTAAAATACTGATGAAAAGTGTATGTATTATTAAATTTTCAACTAAGTTATACAAAATCTCTCTAACTTTTTTAAACATCTGTAACTTATACAAATAATTCTTCTCAATACAATGGAAATTTTTCTTCAAAATATTTCTATCTTTTTCATAATTCTTTTGTATTTTATGTTTATAAAATTAGATGTTAGATGTATTTACTACAAAAGAATTTGAATTTTTAAAAAAGAATTTGTCAATGAAATATAATTTAAAAAATCGATACAACATATGACATTTAGAGATCAATATAATATTTTTCTACATAAATATACGAACATTAATGTGCTCTTTATTAGTAGATTTTAATAAGATTTTGTTTAAATACTTCGTTATGTCATATGTATCTACGAGAAAATCTATCTACAAAATTTTCAATAAATTTTCATTAACTCTGAAAAATTATATTATATATACATTTAAAATAAGTAAATTACAATGATATGATATTTAATTAAACTCAAATACAAAATTTGCATTGGCATCATGCTAACACAAATAATTTTCTTTTATTTTTTTTCAACAAAAATTATCAGGATGCAATAAAAATTTTTTGAATTATTTTTTTAGATTTATAAATCATAATCATTTATCATAGTGATTGAAAAAATTTCATAAGATCGTAGATTTTTAATAGTTTTTTTCATTTTTTTTTTTTTGAAGATTATTGGAATCCGTTATATATTGTTATAGGTCACAACGAAATAGCGTTACATTCAAATCCATAAGGCGGTAATATATCGACAACTTCATCAAATATATATAGATAAATGACTGCACATAGAAATAGAAATATATATGTAACATATAACGTAATATCAAATGCAAGTTGATACTCTACGGATATTATACGTAGATGCTACTGGGTCATGTTCATAAGAAAGTGTTTCAAGATGACCCATGATATCTCATACATTATAACTCGCTGATAACGCTGAGTTTGAGACAACTTTACTTTATTCCTCTACTGCTTTTCTTAAAAAATTTCGTCTACCTACGATATTTTTTAAAATACGATAAGAATTTTGTATATTTGCATATATAGGATGAATCATAAGAAGGAGAAATTTATTATATTTCCAAATTTTTAAAATTTAAAAATATAAAAGTGATTTAGATAATTATTTATAATAAAATTATATATAAATAATATTGGTGATTAATTACGAATTATATTTTTAAGATTTAACTCTTTTATATATATGCGTTTGAACGATATTATCTTTTATTGTAGTGGAATAAACAATACAATTCTATCAATTTTATTCTCTCCTTCTAAAATGTCAAATACTAAATTTAACATTTTTTTATTTTTTTTTAAGATATATCTAATGAAATATTTTGAAAATTACACATCTTTTTGACTCTTAAATAAAATTGAAAAGTCTTATGTGCTTTTTAGAAATTTAGAAACGAATCTAATTTATTTATCCTAATAAGAATTATACAAAAAAAGAGGATAAAAATTTCAGTTTTTATATATGTTTCGAATAGAAAAAAAAAGTACAGATTTAATAAAAAATACGGTTTATGTTCAAATTTTTGCTGAAAAAGTTTCTTAGATGTAAATGAAAAATATGAAATAGAGATTGAAAACATGATCAATAAATTTTTTGTTTCATTTATTGTTTCAGAATTTCGTCCAAACAATGTGAGATACTATATTTTCGGAAGAACCACTAACGACTTGAATTTACGCACAAACGTTAAACCAGAAGTTTGTACATGCTAGGCACAAGCAGTTGTTGGGATCATTTGTTACAATTAAGACGATATTTGACCAACTTAATATATCGTTTCACTGAAAGTAAAGTGAAACTGTTTTAATATAAAGATACCTCAATAAAGTTATCTATTTTAAGTATTTTTAATTTTAAGTATTGTTTATTTGATATTTTAAAAAATTTTTTAATTTGATTAAAAAGAAAGAAAAGAAAGTAAGATTAATATAATGTTATAAAATAAATAAAATTCAGATTATTTTTTTGTGAGATTAATCTGTTCTTAATATTGTGAAATAAATAAAAATATTTTTAATAATAATAGCATAATTTAATCAATCTCATTTATGGAATTTTTTAAATTCTTGAGATTGACAATTTTCAAAAAATAAAATTAACTAATCGTTGTAAAAAATTTAGCAATATTATATAAAAAATATTTATTATTAAAATATGAATAAATTTTTTTCATTTAAAAATTAATATATTATAGAGAAAAATGAATTTGAGAATTCATTGATTATATGATTTCTATATATATGCAATTTTGATTTTCTCAAAAATTTAAACAATAAAATTTTATTCTATTTTTCGTGTTTATTTTCACTAGAGTAACTCAATAGAGTAACTCATCTATAGTTCATTTGTATGTAATCAATTTTAGTTGTACTTAAAAATTTTTCGAATTTGTTTTAAAATTCGAAGTTTCACACGAAAAAATATTATTTCATATTCTCAATATTTATTTAATTTTTAATTTTTCATATAGAATCACTGTCTATTCGATTGTATCATCAGTTACATCACCTGTATATATATAATACGTAATATTTATAATATATAATACATATTTTGCGAAAATTATATAAATATATATAGAATGCTTACAATTTTATTTGGAAAAACGAAATTTTTTCGTGCACCAAGTTAATACAAAGCGTACCTCGTATACTGTAACTGTGTTGAATTGTAACTTTGAAACGGTCGAAGGTAAAAGAAAATTTAATAAGGCAAAATTAAATGCTTTTGAACGTATATCACGAAGTATATGAATCTTTTCCAAAGTTAGAACAGCGTTTCTGTAGATGAATATTTGTAGAAAAAAAAGAAAAATATCCCATTACAATAATTGTTACATTTCTTGTATCTCAAAATTAAAAAAAAAAAAAAAAAAAAAAAAAACTGCAAAATTTTGATAAATTTTTTATATATTATCGTGATTTCTTGTAGAAAAAAATCTATCTCCAAATAAATGTTACTCGCTAAATTCAATTATTTTAAGTGAATCATAAAAACTTCATAAGAATTATGTCATTTCCTTTCGCAGATTTTATTCTCTTAACATTTACCGACTGAAAATTATATGAGCCTGCCGAAAATTGATCGTCAAATTTTCCACGGTAAAAGTTTCTTATTCAATTCGCAGACTGTTAGTACACAAAAGCGTGGATAGCCGAGTCTCGATACTTCTATACGCTTGAAAGACTAGAAATGTTTCTTTATAAACTTGACAATGACTCGGCAAACTCCGCACGATATTACGATTTTGAAGTATTTTTACGAAACTTTTGATCATGTTTTCGCTATTGTGAATCGCTTTGAACATTCTTCGATATTTCTCAAGAATTATATTTGATATAAAAAGAAAATTATAGTATTAATATTAGGTTATTCATTTGAATTTTGAGAATCATTTGTAAATAATAATAGGTTATGTTTATATTAATTTTGTTTTCTTTTCTTAAACTTTAATTATCATGTTAGTGATTTTTCTTATTTATTATTGTATTAATAATTTATGCATTTTAATCTATAAAATATGTAAACTAATTATTATTTTACATAAATCTTAACATTTTTTATTTTTGAAAATTCATTAAAAATTTTATTTATTTATGATTTAAAAATTTCTCAAAATCTTACATCAATTGTTGTACAATTAGATCGTGTATATATATTATATTGAGTTTTGATGCAAAGATAAAATCTATCTGTGAGTTCACATGTGAGAATGATAGAAATTTTTCCTTTCAATGTATAAATATTTACATGCAATGTAATCATTGTAAAATATGAAATGTATTTTATTTTTTTAGTTCCTTTTATTATTATTTTATTATTTTTTAAATTTTAATCAAGATGTTGAATCTGTAATTATTTCTTTATAACTTTTTTTAGTTTAGATAGATATCTAAAGAAAAACAAAAGCATAGATACTTAAAAAATCACGATGAAATGAGAAATTGAATTGATAACTAAAATGATATGTATAATTTTCGATTTTAGTTTATTTTACATATTTGAATTAATTATTAGTAATTATCATTAGATAATAATTATATTACGTGTAACAGTTTTATATTTTAATGTAAAAAATAAAATTTAAATTTTTTAAAACAAAACAGATTTTGTATCATTTAAAATGGGACAAAAATTATTTATGGGGTTAAAAAAGTTATTAAATAAAAGTAACAAAAGAAAAATTGATATCAATATTTATGATCAGTCATTTCCACCTTTAATTGGAAACATGCGAAAGATCCAAGAATTTTCTAGAATCACTCTGTGTTTATTTTTCTCAACAAATATTAGTAGTATAAACATTTATATTTCGATGAATCGTTTAGGTGTTTGAGATTAATTGTTTGCACATGAAATGGGACTATGATTGGCCGTAGAAATATGAAATAGAGAAACTTCCTCAATGGTTGGTATTTGAAACAGTTCATAACTCTGATGGAAAACTCTTCGCATGTATTAAAAACGCCGTTGATCGATACGTATATTAAAATAATCTTCATCCGGTATAAATACTTTTGTATATTCGAGGAAATAAATTCAACTTATTTAATTCATTTCAATTAAATTTTATTCGATGATATTGTTTCATTCGCAAAAGACACTAAACGGGATTTTATTTAATTTTAATTTTATTTAAATAACTTAAAAATAAATAAAATTAAGTTATAAGTTATATGAAAGTAATTTTGATTATCTTGTATATCTCATTATTTTTAAAAATATCAAACATTGTCTATAAAAGATATATTACATTATAATTATGAAGTATATACTAATAATTTTTTTATAAAGGATTTTTAAGAATTACATTGATGTTGATAAAAATTATCAAATGATTTGAATGAATTTTAAATGAAATCATATAATTCTTGTTGCGCTAATTGATTATTTTTTATAAAAAATATTAACTTGTTTATATAAAAAAATCATTAATTTAAAAAATTTTAATTTGAATTTTATAGAAAATTAATGTACAAAAAAAAAGATAAGCACGAACAAGTGAATTGAATATTAGTTCGCACGTTATGTTTAATAATAAGTTTTACAAAATTCAACTTAAAATATCTTCTAATCTAATAATTTTTATATACGTAATAGCATACACTCTTTTATAAGAAATGACAAATGATTGATATATTAAGAATTTACAAACAATTTACAAATCTTCTTAAAAAATTAATAATATTAAAATATATTTCCAAAACCTTCCAAAATCATTTAATTTTTATCCAAAATATTTTTTAATTATCAAAACAAATATTATTCTAGTTGATAAAATAAATTAGATTACTTTGTACAACTCCATTTTAAGAAGATATCTATACTTATTGAAATAGTATAGGACATAAAATAGTCAACAACTAAACGTCCGATTAGCAAGATGGAACAATTGGCTTGTTCTTCTACTCGACTGTTGCACGACATTCTACAGAATCGTCTCTCTCTAGTGGCGAACTATAGCAATATAACTCGGCAGGTCGATGCAAAACGGAATAAAGTATCCTCTGTTTCCGCGGTATTCCCAAGGAAACTCATTACCGTACAATCGTGCGCCCGTGGATACAATTCATACAATATCCTCCTCCCGCGGTGGTACACAAATGCTCCCAACTCGCCTCGTACAGCCACACCTTGGTCCGCGTATAAAAGCGGCACGTGTACGTCTATCCTGTATCGTACGAGTAAGTGGCACACTTACATAAATTGAGAAGCACCGAGGAGATCCTAACCTCTCTCTTTTCCAGAGGGGTTTGCCCTTTTCCTTCCGTTTCGCTTTCTCTCTTTTTCTCACTCTCACGCTTCGTATCCACGTAGAATACTTTTGTAACATGTTTGCGAATAAACAAAACGACGGTAATCCCAGTGAACCGCTCGTGCGTGCACTTCTCTTTTGTCGTTGGAGCACACCGTTTACCCGTTTCAATATCAGTTGGTAAACGAGATCCCACGGGATCCTAGTGGAAGGGGAAGTGCTCTGAATTTTTCCGCAAGCGCTCGCAGAATTCCATTATGAGATGACTTCAGATTGCTACGACAATCTACGCGATCACACGTTAAATTAATATTATGTAATCAGTGGAAACTAGTTGTTGACAATGAAATCTTAGTAGTAGCTACCTTATAAATCCAGATAAATACTCACCCTGTACGAATGATGAGATTAAAAGTAATAGTGTCCCGAGATGCAAATTGAGAATTTGTTTCATATTAAACGCATAAATTACGGGGAAACTGATAAATTAATCTAAGTGGATTAAATAACATTTAGGAAGCAATTTTTATTCGCTGTTTTTTTTTTTTTTTTTAGTTTAATAAGAAATATTTTACAGCCATTAAGTAAAAAGATGGATAGCGACTATATAATTTATTTATGAATATTGTTGTATTCTCAAAAATTAATCGAAATATAAAAGTTGAAATTTGACTGATACGTGATTTAAAGAAATATGTTTAAAATGTAAAATTTAATATTGTAAATTTGAAATGGTAAAATTTAATATTTGATAATATTATGTGATAATACTATATAATTACTTAGCTTTTCAAAGATTTGAAATTGAATAAAATTATTCTTAATAAAATTTCATTTTTAAAAAATTTAAATTTAAATATTTTACATTTAATTCTTCGCTTCAAATACTATTAAATAATTATTTTTTATCGAATAAATTGAATACTTTTTACATACATATAACCTTTGATGCACGTCTATTCATCACGAATCCAAAGTATGTAACAGAATTTCAGATAAGAGAAATTTTCTTTCTAAAGTATATTTCCAAAGTTAAAGAAATGTAAATGGTGTCACGTCAGATTTCTTTGAGAAAGTTTCCTTCAATTTACGAATCTCATCCCTTCTTGAGGATATTAAACGCGCACCGACCGAAGGGATCTATGGTTCCTTCGATGGAATATCGAGAAATTAGAGAGCTGACCACGCTGATCACGTACAGTGGCTGGGACAATCTGCTCGTTCTCTTGCCGTCACGTTTGACAGTTTATGTCAGCCGCGTCATGTGTCTACGCGTGATCTTCCACTCTAACTTCGGCAAGATGTCAATCATGCTTGCTCACCGGGAATTCGTTTCCCAATTCGAAATCTCTTTATCAAATGTACCTTTAACGTTTAACAAAATATAAATATCTTATGTTAAAGCTTTTGTCGAATTTATGTTATTAATTATTGCGTTACAGATTTTTATAAAAATAATATATTACGTATAAAAATTTTTATATTACGTATATTTTATTATTTTAAATAAATAATATAATTATATATAATTATCGTTCGAAGATTTGGAAGTGGTCATATTTTTGCATAAAATAATAATATTTATAAATTATATTTGTATATATAAATATATAATAAATATTTATTAATATTGATAATTATTTTATCAAAAAAAAAATTAATAAATAAAACGTCCGAAATTTATTTAATTAGGAATAAAAGATCAGAAATAAAAGTGATAATTTGATAAAAGAAAAATTTGACTTTGATTTTATATTCATCTGACAATGAAATTTTATCGTTGCTTTTGTTTCAATATATTATTATTGTATTATTTAAACTTTAATCATAATAAATAAGTTTAATATGTGACTTTTGATATTTTTATTTAAAATTTTTCAGTTTTCAAATTTTTAATATATATATATATTAAATGAAATGTTATAATTATTAAATGGATAATAAATAAATTTTCTGTATGATTTTTAAAAATGTATAATTTTCCATATAAATTTTAAATATATAATAAATAAATATATTTTATTTATATAAGTAAAGTAAATGTGTATATATATATTATATTTTGTTGTTATTATATTGAATAAGAAATATAAGATAAAAATATTAAGTATATAAAAAATAAATTTTTTAATTGTTTAATAATAAAAAAGCCATAGTTAATTCAACATGTAAATATTGCAATTCATAATATCTTTTTTATATAAATTACGAATGCATAAAATTTTTCTTAAATAATAATATATAATAAGCATGTCTTTCTTCATTTTTAACTTAAGATTACGATAAAACGATGTTTTATAGTATTAAACTTTAAAATTAAACTTTAAAGTAAATACTGATAATTGAAAAATATTGATCTCGATAATTATCTTTACATTTTACATTTAAAGTATAAATATCCA
The DNA here is from genome assembly GCF_048593485.1 of Apis florea. Taxonomy (NCBI): domain Eukaryota; kingdom Metazoa; phylum Arthropoda; class Insecta; order Hymenoptera; family Apidae; genus Apis; species Apis florea. The sequence goes on along the minus strand of NW_028256838.1, from coordinate 1,171,397 downwards.
TAAGTTAAAATTGCATATTTATGCTTCCAGCATTTTTTAGAAAAACAAATTTAAATACAGGATGTTCCAATTAAAATTCATTTTAATTTAAATAGATACATAATAATCGTATATAAAGATAAATCGAAAACAAAAAAAATGTAAAATTTTTTCATTAAAAACTTTATTCTCATATAAATCAAGTTTAAAAATTTTTTAAATACATTTACAATTTAAATTTGTAATTGAATACATATAAATTACTAATAGAATGTCTACGTATAATAAAAAATGTAGTAAAATGAAGTTTTGTTATTTAAGCAAAAAATTGCAATATTAAAAAATGAAAATTATTTTATTTTTCACATCTCACATATTATACAGTATGTAAATATATCTGATGTAAAATATTTGTCAAAAGCGCATCCATTGTAAATTTTATTCATCACTGAAGATGAATTTTACAATAGCATGAATTTTTAATCATTATATTATTATATTATTATGTTGTTCTTTTTTTATTCTTCATTGTATTATATGTATACTTACTATTTTTATAGAATATCAAAATATTCATAAACACCTTTGAAATATTGATTTTAACCTAAATAAATACAAAAGTTCATATATAAAATATCTCATTCTATCTTTGTCTCGCTTTATCTAAACTTCAATAGTTTACAAGTTAATAAATAAACCGTAACCGACATTTTTGTATATCAATTTTTATATTTTTAAACACTCTCCAAAGATGTTTCATGGATGTATAATATAACATCTTATATATTTTTTATCGCATAATGTCGCATTCAAAAAAAAAAAAAAACAAAGAATTTACTATTTTCAATTAAAATTTTATAAGAGTGATAATCCTTTACTTGTATATACTTGTATAATGAAAGCAATGAAAGTTATAAAAATGATACTTACATTTAGATAGAACTTTGAAATTTTTTCTTAACAATCTTGTTCAAATTTTTCAGTTCCATTCATAAAATATTCGTTCCTTCACTACCTTGACCCTTCGCAGTATAAAATTGGAAAATATAATGGACGGGAGGGATGCTAGTTTCAAAAAGTTTCCCTGCATCACGTTCCAATACAATCGACAAATACAAAACAATGATTCATTTTGTTGAAGAGGTACCGTGATTTTTGAAGCATTTACAACGGATGCCCCGTTGAGCAACGCCGATACGAATGCCAACAGATTAATGCTAATTTACTGAATATTTACGCTTCTCCTCGACGCCACTCGCCACGCAACATATTTCCATTGTTTTACTCCCGGTGTGTCAATATTGGATAGGGCCGGAATGGACTATTCGGGTGTTTACCACGGCAGTCCGCGTATATGCCTCAAAATGTGGCCTGATGCGTATTACGTACGAAACTTTTATGTTCGATAATTTTTTTTTTTTATCATTCAGTGTTCAGAAAGGTTATGTAATCGATCGAGTTATATTCATATATAAAATAAGAAATAAGAAGAAATAGTCGCTTGATCATTAAAATTGATATGTTGTTTTATAATTTCAATATATACTTAACCTCTCTAACAGCGATTCTTAACCTGTAATTTGTGGAATATTCGTATAAGATCAAATGATTGAGAGAAAATAATTGGTTTCTATGGATACGAATTTAATGTGGTCGAGGTGATATTATTATTAATTGTTATTATAGTTATAATTATTATTTTATTCGAATAAAAAATATCTAATATTAGGAATACGTGTATTTATTTATTTATTTTCAAAAATTACTTAAAGAGAGTTAAAAAAAAGAAATTAAGAATCGCTGTTTTAAATTGTGGTTAGAGTGAAAACATTTTCTAATCTATTAACGTCCTAATGAGTAAATTTGACATATTTGTGGAATAAAATCATAGAATATTTGAAAAATGGAATATATTAATCTTAGAATAAGAATAAGAATAAAATAAGAATATTTATTTGATTATTTTGATATATCAAACACGTTTATTAGAAACTTTTTTTTATCATTAAAGTTGAATTTTAAAATGACGTGAATTTTCAATTATATTATTATATTATATTATAATAATATATTATATTTTTATATCATAAATTTTTTTTATATTTCATTATAATATTTTTTTATTCTTATTTTTAGATTAGATTATTAATATATTTAGTATTAAAAACAATATATAATTATTAACAATAAATACATAATTATATATTGTATAATATATTATATATTTACATATATTTACAATATATTTTATGATCAACTAATTATGAAAGTAACAAAGTAAAAGAGAAATCACTTGAATAAATTAAAAACATCAAATTTTTTTTGAAACAACGAAAATGACTTTTCGATTCGACAATTCAATGAAATTCGTACAAATGTATTGCGCGTAGTATATATATATATATAATACCTTCCTTTCATTCTTTTTCTTTTTTTTCGGTGCACGGGAACGTGTTTTGAATTTACATAAAAATTTGAAGTCTTTTTTCCACTCAATGTACTTAACGTAGAAATTTTAACATGAAAAGAATGCGTTACACATTCGAGCTTGGCTTGAGAGCATTTTTATTTCTCGCTTGATTTGCATTGTAAATTCAACTGCAGAAAACCCGCAGTCAGTTGCTAAATGAGATTTTAATGTCGTAATGCAACGCTAACATGCGATTGCATTCTAACCACTCGTTTCAAAGTATTGTTACTCCTTATTAAAAACATAACTATATAATATATGCGCGGTATATTATTATTAATTCTCTATTTCTAATAAATTAATAAACTTTTACAATTATCTCTACATCAATATATATATATTTGGTATATATTTATTTCATTATTTCATCATTTTAGATATTTGATGTCCTTTGTTCAATGTAAAATAACTTAAATGTATTAAAATAATTCAATGTCTTTCTTTAAAGTAATGGAATAAAAAAAAGTTTATTATTTTATTATAGTTATTATATTATTATATATTTTTATGGATAAATTAATTCAAAAATAATTTGTAAAAAAAGATGAAAAATTGAGAAAAATAAATAATGAAAGTTTATGTTTGATCCTTTAAGTTTTTTGTAGTTTTACTGTTTAAAAAAGTATAAAATTTTTTTTCCATAGATTTATATTATAATCGATATTGTATCATGTTCTTTTGCATTTTGGATTTTTAGTGACACATAATAAAGTGTTTTTATCAAAACAAATTGAAAGAACGAATTACGACATAAATTATAATAATATAAAATTTTGATTAATTTCTTATGTTTATACATTACAAAAAATATTTTAAAATATATAAACAATAATAAATTTTAATTGTATAAATAAAATAGTACAAAAATATTATGTTTTTTTTTTAATTTGTCTTCTTTTTTGTTAGAGAAAACAACGAATACATATATATTTGATTGCAATTTACTTTTTCTTTGATAAAATTATGTTTGCAAAGTTTGATTGAAAGTTAAGATTCCAATAATGAATATAATTTATATATAGTAAATATAAGATATAATATAATATTCTTTGTTCATAAATATCAATATCTAAGATCAAATAGCGATCGTATGTGGCATTAATTTTGTCTGTATCATGGATATAAGCATTCATGGATTAAATTGACACGAAAATTATTAAACATCACATTCAAGAATTAAACCTGTATGCAAACGTTATGCAAATCTCTGCAGCAACTGCATGGAATAATTCACACATCAGGTATATGCCTGTATATAGGTATCTGAAAATAACAGAATATAATTGAACAGTTTAAATTTTTTTTTTTACTTAACATATAAAAATGAAATCTTAAATATAAATTTTGAATTAGACAGAATTGATATAATAATATTTATACTCTTTCTACCAATAATGATAAAATAATAGTAGAAATTAGTCTTGAAATTAGAAAATAAAATTTTTTTTATAAAATAATTATAAAATAAACTTTTTCTTCGATTATTTATTCATTTTTACATAGTGAAGCTTTGTCTCGTGCAATTTTCTTCTTCCGGCAATTCTTGTTTCGAATAACAGGTGTTATATTTCAAAAATACAAGATAGGTATTATATCACAGCAAGATCATGGTAAGATCCAATTAAATTCGAAGTGAATTAACGGATACTAAAAGTACTTTATCTTCATACACATTACCGACCTCATTAAGGCTTCATTTCTACGGAACTACTCTTTGTAAGAGTAGATAGCAAATTTTGCAACTTATTTTCACTATTATCAATTAGTTCTCGTCGTATTTCAATCGATGTTTTAATAGATATTAATGATTATGTCATGAACAGTTGTCGAGTCCCCCAATACTAATAACAGTTCCTTCGTCTTACGACGACTCAGATAAAGTCATAAATCATCTTCCAAAATATCAAACTTATTTTCTACTTGAATGCATCCATGTGCAGAAACATAGTTCACATAATATGAGAATTAATTGCGTAACTGAAAGGTTTATACAATGATAATATTTATGTCTTTTTAAAAACAATAAAAAAAAATTCACTTAACATTTTTGATTTAAGAGAAATTTAATTTTAATTTAAATATTCAAAAAAATTTGAAATTTTATAGAAATGTATAGTTCAAATGATGTTAATAAAAGATATTTTAATGATTTAAATGTTGTGATGGTAAAAAATTTCAATCAAATTAAAATAAAACAAAAATCAAAAATAAAGAAACTTATGTTTTCAGTTTATTTTTTAGTTATTGATAATTAAAAGTCGATGAAAATATTTTTAAACAGAGAAAATCTCGTTATGCTATTTTACAGAAAATTACACAGATATTATACATAGAATTAATATGCTCATGTAATAAAGAAAATTCGATTATAGAGGTTAAATAAATATAAAAATTAATAAATAAAAATATCGATAAAATTTATTTATTAAATTACAAACAATTGAAATTTGCATTGCAGATGAAATAAAAAAGATATTATTACACTATCATCTTGTTCTGCTTCCATCTCGATTGCTTATTTTTACATATAGATTAACTATCTATTGATAATTCATTCGTTTCATTAGCCATTACTTTTATTTTCAAAAATTTTCAAACTTGATTTATTCTCTTCGAAGTTTTTATTTAAAATGAAAAAATTTTATTATATCGATTTATTTTTTCGATAACGTGGCATCACATTCTGCTCGATTGTACCATCAAGATATTCTATAACAATCCAAAAGATAGAAATTCAACTAAAGACATATTAATCGCTATATAATTCATGAACAATAAATTAAATAATCATCTGAAGATTAAAATAATTTTCATCTCATACAAAATGTAACTCGTAATAGTAATTTGAGCGAGATACAAGAGTTATTTTATTCGTATGGATTTCAAATTTGTTATTTCAAAAGATGCACAATTAATAGTTATCAAATATACATTATACGCACATTGTGTATAAAATTATAATTCCAAAATAAATTAAAAGTTCCAATTATTTTTCAAATGTTTTAATTATTTTTTTTTTTTTTGATCGTGGAATTAAAAATTACTTTGGATAAGTCAATTTAAATTTTTGATTTTAATACTTATTATTGTATGTAATTATATATAAAAATGAATATATAAGTTTAATATATAATATTTAAAAAATATTAAAAAGATATTATTAAATTTAATTAAAAAATTGACAATTCAAATTCAATTCAAAATTGATAATTTTCTACTTTTATGGTTAAAAGATTAGAGCATATTAAAATACAGATATTAAAAATGTGAGATATTTTTATCGATTTTAGATATATATTGGAAAAAAGACAAAAAGTATTTTTAAATTTACTATTGACTGACTGTTGATCATTCGTTAATTAAATTTTGGATATTTGAAATATTTCATATATATCTGGAGTGTAAATTTTTTAATCAAATTATTCAAAATTATAATAGAAAATTAGACAATTTTCATAATGAATGATATTAAATTCATTTATACAACAATTATGTAAATTACAGTCATATTAAAAAATTGGACAATTAAAAATCTCAGATACATATATATCAATTTCGATTTTCTACATTTAATGTTATAAGTATAATGTCATGTACATTTTATTAAATAGAAATTTTACATTTATAATAATTATGCAACAAACAACAATTATATAAAAAGTTACACGGTGTATACAATATTTATTATATATATTATAATTATAAACTTTATCCGATTTTTTAATAAAAATTATATTATTTTTAAAATGTTATTTTTCATACTAACAAAGAGAAATAGAAATCAATCTATTTTCCATATTTAAATACTGGAAACTTTATAATTATAATTCTTGTATAAATATTTTGAGACCAGTTTATTAAAATAATTTATCCAACAATTATGCGTAAAGTATTTTGCATGATTATGCACAACATTAATTTGATGTATAAACGCTATATAAACTTTGATAATCGAGGTAACGTTATCATTAATAATATATTGTAAATTAATAGTTAACTGAAATGAAAATTATTTATAAATTTTGGACACGAGTTTTAGAGACATACATAGGTAATAAAAATTTGATTTATAAAGGTTGAATTATTTTAAATTCTAGTTATAAAAATAAAATAAAATATCTAAATATATATTGCAAGTAGAATTAGATATTAATCTTTTATTCATTATTTATTCGTTTGCTTTCATTTCTCTGTAATGTAAATCATTTTTTCCCATTTTTTCTCACAGATAATATTTTTTTCTCGCAATTCTGATGACAAATTTAATTATAATATAATATAAATCACTAGCTCACTGATTGTACTATTTTCTCCTATTTTTTTCACAAAAAAAATTTTTTTAATAACCTTGCAACATTGTTGAATTATGGCTTTTAAGATTGGAAAAGAATTAATAAAAATTATGATTTTATAAAAGATTTCGAATTATAGAGATACACAGAAATTCCGATTATAGTATCATGAATTTTCTCATAATGCATTCACATTGCATTGAGATATATATATGTAAATAAGTACATAACTCTATGCAATATCATCTTTTCCACACAACATGAAAATTTTGGCGATTTTGCATTCAATTCTATAGATTTTTATAGAAATATTATAGCTTGAAGAGATATAGAAATGTCATTGAAGATTTTATATAATCTTATTCATGGAACTGACTGATAAATTCAGAGGCCGATCAAAATGATAACCTATCAGCTTGTATTTGTTGAATTACAACAATTTTATATAAAGATATAGTGGATTAACACATTCTTTAAGATAACTTTTTAAAATTTTAATTTAATAGAATAATAAGAAATATCGAATTGAATTATTTTAAAGAGTTAAATGAAATTTTTATAATGTACCACAATTGATACAAATTTAAAAGATATATTTTTAAAGTGATCTTTAAATATTATTTTCTTAATATTTTATTTTTACACGTTATGTAATAATCTAATCCTTTCAACTTCTCAGAACAATTCAAATCATTAGGTCCAATTTTAAACAAAATTATAATGTTTTAAAGAATATGCCAATACTTTTTAGAACCACTATGTATTACCACTTTTAAACGAGTAAAAAGTAATATTAATTTACAATAAATCTTGTAACGAACGAAAATAATTAACACGAAAAATAAACACGATAAATAAATTTTCTTTTACCTTAATATGATTTATTATTTCAATCGAAATATTCGTGAAAATCAATTTCACGTAAAAATTATTTATAAAACAACCGCAACTAACCTAACATAACCTCAACTGCCATTCCTCGAAGGGAATAAATTCATCTCATTTTCATAATTTAAACACACGAATTTTAATTTATTAAGAAAAATGTTCCATGGCACTGTATCGCACGTTGTAATGAGAAAGAATACGTATCCATCTCGTAGATGGCAATCTATGATTTGACGAGAAGACGTACACGAACGACGCCGATTCATTTGCAGAGAGCGATGGGGAGCTCGGTACTTATAAGCACCTAGATTCTCGAACACCTTTAAACGAGAAAAAAGAATACTTAACAAAGTTCAGGTCCCGAATTTTTTCCTTTTTTCTTTTCTTTTCTTTTCTTCTTTTTTTTTTTTTTCTCGAGTTCGTAGTATAACGCTTCTCGGGGGAGTCGTGGTAATTAGCGGGAAACGCAATTACGGGCATTTAATTAAAGCAAGTCGTCGTCGTCGTCGTCGTCGTCTCTTGCCTCCCTTCTCCTTTCCTTCCACTGTACCCTTCACCCCCTCACCAACCCCCAAGTCGCGCCCTTAGAGCCCACCACCGAAATTTCAGCATTTTTTTTCAGCAAACGATATCTCGAGACACGACGTTTTCGTTCTCCTGCTCTCTAATTATGCGTCTGCGGTCATTTCTTTTCCTGTTTTTTTCACCGTTTCTTGTTTTCGTTCCTTTTTCGATTTCTCTCTCTTTTTTTTCTTTTTTTTTTCTTTTTTTTTCTTCACTTTTCCCAGGTGGGCATAGAATGGAGTGAAAGAGTAATGCGACACTGGCACACCAGAATCTAAATTCAGTCCGAAAATCGTTCTGCTTAAAATGCGTTTTTCACCTGGTTTTATTCGACCGCCACCGGAAAGAGAAACATCGCGCCAATTGATTTTTAACCGAGCCGCGATGTTTATTTGGAGGAAAGCGAGAGAGAAAAAAATGCCGTTGCTTTGTTACTTTTACTTTGTTACTCTCTTTTCAATTGTTGTAGTTACACGTGATTAATTGGGATCAAATTCAACGTTTAATTCAAATTATTATACGTACGATGTTTGTAAATTATTAACAGAGCTGATAGGGAAATTATATTGAAGTATTTCGTAGAAACATAAGAAAATAATATTTCGAATAAATATTTTCTACTTTTAACATTTTATAATGCGATAAATTAGAGTTACAGTACATATATGTATGTATAATATAATGAGATGGTAAATAAAATATTCAATTGCATAAACGTAAAATTTTTACTTGTTCAAATTTGTATCTCCTATTTTTGATAGTATTTAGTAAATAGTAAATTTAGTACTTGTTCATGATTTAAATAAAATAATAATTTAATTTAACTCTTTATTACCTAGTGTTGGTTTTTAGCACCACTTATTTATCTAGTATAATATACTCTAAAATTCTGCCATGAACTAAATTTTTTAAATTTGAATAAAAATTGTACGTGTCATGTATTTTTTTTTTAAATATTATAATATGTTAAAATGCAATATTCAGAGATAAAATATTTAATTTTGCAAAATAATAGAAATATGACTCAAGTTCTAATAGATTGAATATGAAATAAGATAATATTTTTATGTATATTTTTTAAATATCAAATGAAATGTTATTTTCAAATATTTATTAAAAATATTTCAGTTTTTAATATCTCATCTTAAATTTAAAATTTTTTCCAATTCTAATCATTGAATACTTGTTAAATTTTTGACATTTATTGATAAATTTATTGACATTTATTTATTAATTTTTAATCTATAGGAAATCAAGCAAAAGTAACATTGTAAGTAATTCAAAGTCTATTATAGCCATTCTGATAAATTTTAAATATATGATGCAAAATCACAATTGAATAATACACTCTTGTTAAAAAAATTTAGAATAATATATTAATCCAAAATTGAAGATTAATTAGTTAACCATCAATTGATATTATTTTGATATTTTAAAATATCGAATATTTAAAATCTAAAAAAAAAAATAAGTTTTTTTAATAAAAAATAAAAAAACGTGTAATTGAAATTTATAATAATGTTATATTATAAATAAAAGTTAACCTAAAATTTTCAAATGAAATTACATAATGAGATAACTGTATATGAATGTCATTAAAATGAATATAATAATAGGAAATTAATGATTAAAAGCAATATTTATCACCGTTATATAGAATCGAATTATTGTAAATTTAATTAATTCATTAAAAGATTTATCGATATTGCATTACGGTGTCTGCCTGCGAATTGTTTAATTTAATCACGATATTTTTAAATTAATCAAGTTTATTTGGTCCAAAGTTTATTGTCAAAATTCTTATTGAAGAAAATTTTTTTTCAACAAGGAAATCACTTCTTTAAAATTTTGTTGAATTCTGATTCAATAAAATAATTCATCTGCATTGGAAAGCATAATCAAAATGAAAATATCATATTTTATTCGATTAAAAACGATATAAATCATTGTAAAAAATCTATTTATATGAGATATAAATATGCTACTACCACTTTTTGCCCTCCAAATGACATCTGCGTAATATTTAAATAATAAGTTAATAAAACATTAAAAAGTTTTTAATATCTTATATGAAATAAATCTAAAACAAATAAATAAAAATAAATATAAATATGTATACATGCTTTGTAACTGATTTTTCTTGCAATTTTGAATATCAATGTCGTACTGTTTAAAATTAAAATTGTTACAATGCGTACACAATTTTTGTAAAAATATAATATTATTTTTTTACAAAATTATTGGTTTTTAGAAAATACAAAAACGATTATACGATTGTCGTACGATTGATCATCGATTATGTTATTTTATCATTGTACGATATCTGATTAGAATTTAATGAACGAATTTTATTAGGAATTAGGATATTTTGGTAATTATTTTTTTCTTTAAATTTTTATATAAAAAAAGTCACGATATAATTCGTTACTCTTCGAAACTTTTTATTATTTCAAATGAATTGATTTTAAATATCAATATTAAAAATAATAAATCTGCAATAAATTAAATCTCAAGTAGTTATTTCTTAGATATAATTATTCTTTGGATATAATTATTGAGCAGAAAATATATTTATAATTATATTATAATTTTCTCATCAAAGGAAATTTAATCAATTCAAATAATAAAATGTCAATCATTCGATTTTTTAAATAATTTTCAAATTCCTAGAATTTATTTAAGCTTTTTGGTAACGTTAATGTCTAAAGTCACGATAAATTGTCATTTAGCGACCGAGATTATGGATACGAGCATGCAAACACCGGGATAATAGAGTATTACGATAATTACGAATGTTATTCATGTTGTTAAACTCGTGTTAAGCTTTCTCTTTGTTCTCAGGTTTAAAGGTTCGAGTAAAAACCGATTGCTATCAATTGTTGTATAAATCAGAATTGTTCGTGTTAATTACAACGATGCTAATATATATATCTCTACAAAATATTGTATTTATATTTATATAAATTAAACGCAATTGATATGATATCTTTGTTTGAAATACAATTCAAAAATTCTAAGTTATAAAAAGATTTTGCAACTGCAAAGATTGACAAAATTTATTTATTTAACATTTTTTATAGAATTTATTGTTTTCGAAAAATATAAATATATTTACAATTTCAAAAATATTATAATTTTTTTAACCTTGTATTTATCAGAATTCTTTTCCTCATCTGATTTGTCATTTTACGTTTTAATGCTTGTTACTGCTTTTTTAGTTTAATAATCAAAAAAAAAAAAAAAAAAAAACCCTAAATTCATTCTCTGTTCAAACGTATCCAGTCTATTTATATAAAAATAAAATAATTCTTGATTTCTTTATTAGCAATAAATTTGCACAAACAAAAAGAAAACAACGGAACGAAGTAGTCGAAATTAAAGAAAAAGTCATTAAATCACAAAATTTTCTCTTTTTTCGTATCACCTTGCATATATTTCGCTTCCTTCTTCACACTCCCCATTTTCCTATCGAGAATTCTTCCTAATTACCAAAGTGTCCTGAGCAACGATATCTTGCTTAATTAACCAGACGAGGGCGATAAGTTAAAGGACAAGTAGGATAATTGTGAATATTGTCTTAGTTCATCGAAGTGTAATTAAGATAGGTGAATGAAAACGTATCGTCACATTGGTACAACACAAGTTCACTATAAGCACCAGCATAGTCTTCTACTTATAACGCTAACTGGAAGGAGGTGGGCGGTTGAGGGAAAACGGAGTATGTAACACTCCAATTAAGCTGAGGCATCAGTCTACAATGTCTAGAGTACCGAGCTTCACAATGAAGTCCTCATCGTGATGCCAGACACTGTAACGAGTTGTAACGTTATAATGCCAAATACTGTATGCGGGTTCAAGCAACATTTTCCTCGTTTTCCCATGAATTCCCCTTTGATCTTCTTATGTCCGATGAGAAATCAACACAGATCCGCAAATACGGTTAATTACGGGACGATAATCTTGTTTTACATGACTATTAACAGAGGAAATAAATCTACAAATTCTTCATATCCTCGTTCGTATCCACTTCAATTGAAATGTTTTAAGGTATTGATCATTTCATAAGTGATGTGTTAAAAGATTTAATTTGTTATAATATCGCATTATAATTTATAAAATTGAAAAATTGAGTAGATGATAGTTTTTTTTCAATACAAAAATTAGGTTTCGAAGCTAATAATAATAATAATAATATGTAATAAAAAATGTAAGCTCTAATTTAATGCATTCAAATATTTATAAACTTTTCGAAGGTCAAATAAATAACGATACTTTCTTTATAAATTCTGTTTAAAATATTTTTTCATATCTTTCATGTTTTTCTCTTTAAAATAGAACACATTTTAAATTGCTATTGCTTAGTTTTCAAGATATGCAAAAAAAGATTAAGTATTACGTGGAATTTTATATATATATGCGTGATAATATATGCGTAAATATGCGTAAGACTGCAATTTAAAAGGTCAAAGTCAATTTTTGCATAATGTTTTTTACCTTGTATTTTATTTGAGATATTTTATATCTTTTTACACATCATGCACATTTTGCATATTTTTATACATTTGAATTTTTCATAAATGCATTAACATATTTATTTATAATATATTTAATCCATAAATTTGAACAATATCGAAGAAAAAAGAAATGATAAGAAAGAATAATATCGTATATTATTCTTTCATTTTTAACATTTTGTTTCATTCATATTTAATGGAACAAAAGATTATATTTAAAATAACAATTAGTTTAATAATAAATTAATTATAATAATAAATTTGTTGAAATGTTTAATTTCTTTCTATTATTCTATATATATATATATATATATATATATATATATATATGTATGTATTACATTTACACTAATAAAAGATAGATATATATATACTATTTGCATTTTTAATATATGATAACGATTGACGCGATACTAGCGCCATTATTTGACCATTAACTCGTATATTAATATCTAATATTCATTTTCATATTTATTTATTTTGCTTCAATTGTTTCTTATTTTTCAAATATTTTTTTATTTATATATCTTGAAATATTATAAATTATTATATTTTTCATAATTCGAACATAATAAAAACATATTTTGTTTAAGTCTTGAGACGAAGTTATATTTGAAACTAATCGTTAATAATATGCATTAGTAAGAATAAAATGTGTATTAATATAAAATTTGAAAACGTTCGATGATTACTTTGAACTGGAATTTTCATAAAAATCTTCGTTCCTTTCGTTCCGTTCGTTCTGTACAAAGGGAAATCCGTTCAAAGAGAGGAGAAATTCGTCAGAGGCCTGATATTCATCAGCGCTTCTTATCTTGCAGAAGAAGAAAATTTTCGAGGAGATAGGGAGACAAAGTGCTTTTTAGTGAGTCGTTTCGAGGATTAACGCTTCGTCAATCACGATGGTTTTCACCGAGACAAAATTTTTCCAAGGACTCTCAACATGAAATTCAAACCAACCACTCGCACAGGTCCAGAAATTTGTTTCCTTTTTTTTTTTTTTTATTTTGATATCCTGTTCATCATGTCCTCTATTTTAAAAACTTGTATTGTAATATTTCAATATAGCTTTAAGATATATTTTCCATATATTTTAAGCGATTCTTTTAAATCATTAGTAAGCAACTAGATATTAATTTTAAGTAATATTTAATTTTCTTTATAATTTTCTTTTTTTTCTATTTGTTTTTTTTTTTTAATAGCTGAAAGTATTTGAACAATATCATGCAGAGAAATTTATCTATTTCAAAAATTGTGATTTTAATGAAATGATTATGACAGAATTACCAGAATCATCAGAAATCGTCCTTTTTTGAGGAGATGAAATCAATCTTTAAACTTTCAATACTTTTTTATATTTCGAGTGCAACATTTTAAGCATTTTATTTATTTATAAATTTTCAAAAAAAAAATGGCCCATTAATTATATTGGTATATATGATATATTTTTCTCTTGAATATTATAATTAGTTTTATCAATTGTTTTCAACTATTATATTTATTATAAATTAAAAAAAAATTATGACATATTAATATATGCAATAAACAACATATAAACATATTTATTAAGATTTATGATAAAAAATATTAGAATAATTTGTGATATTTTTAAATGAATTTAAAATTGAAGAAAATGCAATAAAAATTATAACATATCATTTTTTAATCAATAAATTGTAATAATTATATTTGGAATGAATTTTTCCGAATTCTAAGACTAATAATTTTTATAAATCTAAAATAATAAAAGTAATTTTATTAAAATAATAAATAAACGATACATCACTTTTATCATAGATATCTTCGATTAAATTAAATTACTCCTTATCCTTAAGACTCTATTATCGATCTTTTCCAATTTCCAAAAGCTCGTTCTTTTTAAAACGATTGCCAACCGATACGAGTTTGCAATTTGCATTTTATGCCGTTTTCCTTCGTTTTTTTCCAATCGGAATTCATTTCAGTTATAGAGCAATTCCATGGATTGTTGGCAATTTACGAAAACTTGTCGGCGCTCCCAGAGGCGTTGCATCGAGCCGTGAAGGTGAATTGATAAAAATTAGAACTAAAACATTCGCAAATGCCAGGAATTTTTGGATCCCGTCATGTTTTTACATGTTGCAAAAACTCTTGTTTCGATATGTCGATAGTAAATAAATAAATAAATTAAACAGATGAGTTAATATTAGAGTTATTATTTAATATATTTCAAATGTAAATTTATATGTTGTTTACACGTTGATATTAAATTACACATAATATTAAGTTGAATAATATAATAATAAAAATAATAATTGAAATTAAATGGAGAATTTTTTTTTTATTTTTATTTTTACTGATTCGTAACATTATTCACTTGGTGAAAATATGTAAGACATAAATTCCTTGATTTTTTGCAGTAATTTTAAAGTATTTTTTAATTCTTTTTTGTAATAAAATTTTGTAAAGAGTTAATCATTAATTATTTATCTTCGTTGGTTATTTTTTTCTGACCAAATTTTGTGACGAAAAAAAAAAAAGAATTTTTAAAATTATCATTTCAATTATTAATTTTATTTAATACATCTTGAATATTTTTTTCAATGATTTGTATCTTACTTATTACCACAACTATAAATCGTTAAATGTTATTTTATTTCGATGAAAGTATTTTAATAATTATTTTTAATACTTTTCATTTGAAACATATTAATATTGTGTGTATCAATAATTAATATTTATTATATTTTTTCATAAATAAAATTTAGAATTATTTTTTTTTTAATAAATAACGAATTTTTTGGTATAATTTTGTAAATAACAAAACAATTAATTAATTGTAAACAATTGATAGTATAATTATCAATAGTAATTTTACTTATACCTATGAAAAATCTTATTTTTTTTTTTCAAATTCTTCAATTTTACATTACAAAACAAAATATTTGTATTTTAATATGTATATATTTGTATTATTTATTTAAAACAGAAGCTTATATGTATAAGACATAGAATTTTAGTCTTCTCTTTTTACAATTTATTTTATAATTCTTTTAAATTGGACAAATATTGGAGAAATTTGTAAGAATTGTTACAGGAATACTAGTTTACAATGGAATTTGACATTTTATACGTATAGATATTATGTTGAAGCTAGTATGATATGTATTATATATTTCATACATACAATTCCATAAAAGCCGATAACATGCATCGTCAGAAATAATGATATTATATATGTATAACGTATTGTATATTTTATCGATATGAAATGGATTATTGACAAATGTATTGAAAAATCTCCATTTTTCCTTGACTAAAAATAATCTAAAAATAAATAAATCTTTTAGATTTTTAGTGAATGAATATCTTTATATTTACAAATATTTTAAAAGAATATAATAAAATATATGATAAATGTAAAATTTTACAACATCCATTAACGGTGAAGAATAATACGTTATAAAATTTTTGATAATGTTCAATTCTTGACTTAATGAACCATTTTTTCATTAACATACAATAATGTAAATTTCTTCTCCCAAATACATACTCCCATAAATTTAAATTTTTTATATCGGTTATGAATCGATTCAGTAATAATTCCATCTTTTTAAAACATTGATAAAATTTTCTGATTAAAAATATTTGACTATAACAATAAAATCTTCTGAAAATGATATTAGTGGAATATTTTTGAAAAGTTGATTCTTGAAATCAAAAGAAATATAAAAATTTATCGAGACTTATTTATTAAGTTATAAATTACTTAAGTTTACTTAAGTTGAATAAAGAGTAATAGTAAATTAATAAGATAGTTCTGTCTTTGTCACACCGCTGGCGCACTCTATCTCCGTCTTGCTTTATCTAACTTATTTTTAATCCTTCAAATAAAAAGATTTCGATAATAATGTAATCTATCACAACGATTATTTATTAATAATAATTATATATAACAATTTAACAATTCTTGTATATTATAATTCTTCAAATAATTGTGACATAATTAAATGTTATATTGCATTCTCAAATTCAAAAATATATATATTTTCCATCTAAAAAATTATTCACCTCATAAACGAGTTATATTATAATTAGTGAAAGAATAATGTGCAATAGATAAAATAAAACCTTAATAAATCGATATTTTTTTTTATTCCAATTATTCATTTATCTCGATCTCTAAAATTAATCCTTCAAATGTGTTCACGGATATAACATTATTCGTACGATATAATTTAACAGATTAATATAGAAACAATAGCACAATTTTGATCATAGTGATTTTGCTTACTAGCTAGAGCTGGTTTGCAAACTGTTTGCAAATTGTTCGCAAACAACAATGTAGACGCGGTATATTCTTTCGATAGAGTATCTAATTCCATAGCGCTGTCCCTGTTCAACTCGAATAAGCGACCGTGCAGCTGCCGTATGAATACTGTTATTTGTTTCCATGTTTCGCCTCGATTCGAAGGAAGACATTGGCAACAGACGCATGGAGGATGTGAAATCGGAATAGTGAATTCCGAATTTAACCGAATATTAAGTTAAAATCACATTTAATCGAATATTTATATAACAATCAGTATCTATTATATATATATATAAATTGCGATACGAAAGAGGATTTATTAAGCGTTGTTTAATTTTCTGCAAAATTTAATTTAATTTTTTAATTTTCAAAAAGAAGACTTTTCATTGATTTTGAAATATATTATAGAGAACAAGATTTTGAATAACTTTTTTTTTTTATGTATAACTAGTTTGGTTTTTGAAATATTTGTAAAAAATTATTGTTATTATTTTCACCTATATGAAATCTATCAATATGCCATTTCTATGTGAATATATCACGATAGCAGATAATTAGGATATATAACGGGTGAATCAATTAAAAAACTATTTCCTTATAAATTTTGATGAATTCAAAATAACTAAGTTATATCGAGTTTGGACATTCTGTGGATTTTTTAAACAATACTTGGAAAATAAAACATAAATCAATTCTTGAGTAAATGAAATTATGACTACGATAAAAATACAAAATATAAGGCTATTGTTATCATTTATAATTTTGGTTATTCAAGATCGTTTTATATTTTATTTTCGCATTCCATGGATTTTTCGTATTTCCAAATTTGCGTGGTGATATTAATTCACTCGTTATACATTTTGAATGTATATTTATATATTTATAAAATGTATTTATATAAATAATTGATAATATACACGAAATTTTATAATAGTATAATAATAACCATCATTTTTTAAAACTGATAATTATATACAGAATTAAAATGGTTATCCAAAATCTTGTCTTCTATAAATTTTTCTTCATTTCAAAAAATCGATAAGATCTTTTCTAAATAATTACCATTTTTTTTTTTTTTTTGATTAGCATAACTCGATAAAATGAGAAGATAAATACATATAATAGAGGAAATGAGGTAACAGTATGTCGAGCAGCGAAGATCTGATTGTTTAAAAGAATGCTGCAAGAGAAAAAAATAATCACGCGATAAAAAAAATTTTGAAGATGTCTAGTGCTAGTGGAAAATAAGAATTGGCAATCAGATTAAGTGAATAAAACAGATTCTAAGTGCAGCGTGTAGCGAATAAATTTTCAAATGCAATTTTTTTGAAAATGAAACATCTGTAAATTTACTGAAAAAAATTCTATTCATTTTTTAATTTTGCCTCTTTTTATAATATCGTTTCAATATCTTTTTTAAATTTATTTAAAAATTTATTTAAGAAAAGAGAATCTCATATTCTGGAGAATTTCAGTTAAAAATTTTCTAAAATTTTTTTTTATTTGAAAGTTTTTATTCAGTTAGTCCAGCATTTGCCTGATATATTATTTATAATAAAAATATTAAATGATCTACTAAACTATCATATTTTTTTCTCAAAGAAAGAAAAAAACTACATATATTTTGTAATAAAAGAAGATAATTAAAAAACAATAAAAATCCATCAGAGAAATATCGATATATATGTATTGATGTTTAAATATCAAAAAGCATCGATGCATCATCATCATTTCTAATTAATACATACCACAATTTCAGAAATTTTATTATATTGACGAATATTTAAATATTCGATTAATATCAACGAATTCAAAATTTCTTTTATAATTTTAAATAAGTCATTCCTGTTCTGTCTGTAAGTTGCAACTTGACGAACGTAGAATAATTTGAGAAGAGATAATCAGAAAATCGTTCGTTTGTCAGTGAAATTTTTTAAACAAAACGATTTCGACAAAAAATTCTCATACCTAATTGCTTGGTAGCACTTTGATCCATTTGTTATACATTTTATCATATTATATAGTCGAGAAACACGAATACACTTCTCGTTTTGTTCAAAGTCTCACAACTTCGAAACAACATCGAGCATAAGTTCGATTGTCATTAGTCGCAATTTGCGTACTATGTCATGGATGAAAGTATCGGTGTAAAAATGTATCTTGATGTTGGTGAACTTTTTAGAGAAACTTTTTATTTTATTTTTCCTGGATACATCCTTATATTTGTTTAGTAGTTCGAACATATTAACTTTTTAGTAGTATTTTAAACATATTTTAAAACAGCGTTATCGTTATTGGAACTCGATAATGAAACTTTTTGACAAGTTTCGAAATTAATTCGTTACTGGTTTCAGTAAATAAGAGTATAATGTCGATACATTGTTTTATAAAATAGTTTTCTTATCCTGCATATAGTTTTTTAACGTAAAAATATGTGAACTAAAATGAAAAATGATATCAAATTTTCTTCTAAATGATTCAAAATTTTGTTATTGTTTTTAAAAAATAAATTTCTTTCGATTTATATTTTAAGATTAAAATTTTATTAACAAAATTTAAAACTATCAAAAAAATTGAGTAAAATTTTTATTTTTTGATACGAAAAACTTGGAATGATGACGATTCGTTGACAATATTCAAAATTAATTTCATTAAAAACTTTTGTTTTTAAAAGATAAAAATATCGATAATTTATAGAAATATAAAGAAAAATTTGTTTAATTTATAAATATAAGTATATATTTTTTTTAATAAAAAAATAAAACATAAATTTATTAAAACAATTGGAAAAATATATTATTAAATTTATGTTTCCACACAATATCTATTTAATCTTTTATCGAAAATTCAATTCAAATTCTTTCGAAATTATATTACATATGCTATCTTTATGATAATTTATTCTCTTTTAATACTTTTAGCCTTTTGAGATTTTAGCCTTTAGCGAGTTATTATTATATCCCCGTAACAGAGGTGAAAGTAATCCCCAAGTGGCAAAATTACATACGAAATATTTTTTTTAATTGCACACAGAGAAATAGAAATTTTCAGAATATGTACCGGTTGACAGCTATTATCTTATATTCTAATCTGATTAACATTCAAAATTCACTTATTAAACTCACTTCTCTATATCTCATTCCTGTGAATCTACTTTCACTAAATTCGTTGTCACGCTGTTTTAAAATATGCATAACCGTCCCATGTAAAATGTATGAATAATCAACCGAAACGTGTAAGCCGCCGTATATTTGATCTTATAAATTAGATTTAAGAATCTAATAATGATTTGGTCGATTTCACTTGTAACTAATTAAACCATAGCAAAAATTATTCACTTGTAAAAAGGAATAATGTTTCTTGACATTCGATTATTTTCATTGGATTTAAAAATATTCACTATTTATTCGAAAATAGTTATATATGATTTTCATACATCTTTTTAATAATTCTCTTAAGTTATTTATTAAATCTTTAGAGAAAAAAATTTGTAAATTTATAATATGAACACATAACAATGTTTTCTATCATATTAATTAAAATTTTTTTTTAACTTTCATATGTTTTCACTTTCTTCATCTTTTCTCAAAAACTTTAATTATTTTTTTTAAATAATAAACGAATGTAATAATTCTATGCATTATACTTCTATTGCATTTATATTATAGATTTATAAGAAAATTATTATATAAAATATTTTTTTAAAATGTTCTTTTATTATTCAGTTAATTAAGTAATTTTGTTAAATATGCATATTTCTACTGTAATTTAATGTATTAAAAAGATCCTAGTTTTATAATCCTTTTTATAAAGTAAAATTTCCAGATACATCAATGCACAAAACAGTATAAAATATCGAAATTTTACTTCATTGAATACCATTTAATTTTAACAAACATTTTCTTCTATCATTTGGAAACACATTATATAATTCTCTTACATTGATCTGCAAAGATATTATTTCACTGAAAATTTCACTTTTCAGAATTTAAGCGTCACGAGAATACAATTTTACGAAATTAAAAATGAAATATGAGGATAAAATTACAAGAAGAAGTCATTGAACGATCTCAAAGATCGTTGCCAATTTTTCTCCAAAGATTGAAAGGAAACAGAGGATATTTATGAAAAAAGGAAAACCCTAACGAGCGTGTAATTAGTATAATTATCGTTGGCACCAACTGCTTAAGTGGCTCGCGTAGGCTTAATGTCCGTGTCACTCGAAACTCTCCCCCATAATTCCTTTTAATATATCCTGTCTAGAAAAAAGTAAGAAAAAAAGGGGGAGGTGGGAAATGTAAAAAGATGGCAGCACTGGTGCAGTATCTAGATCGAAGCTGTGAACGCGGCTCCTCCTCGCTGATTGCCAGCCAGAACGGATTACCTCTAATCTCTGACATTAGCCCCCTTTCTGCATTGACCGTGCTTTACACGTTTCTATGGGAATATGTCTCAATTTACTATCTACTCTCTCTCTCTCTCTCTCTCTCTCTCTCTCTCTGTCTTTTTTCCTTACTTTCAGACATTTCGTCCGTGAATACTTGAATATAGAACAGAGGGAATAAATCTTTGTAACGCGGCTGTAAACGAGAATTCTTTAAAAAGCTGTTAACTAGAGAATCGTATTAAGATAAGGGTTGAAGGGTTTTGCCTCTCATTCCATGTTATTTCGTGACAAATTGTTCTTTATTTCGAGCGATGCATTGCATGGATAAGTTAGCAAGCTAACAGAGGAGATAAATTGATGGTTATATCGATGTTTTTTCGTGGAAAATATTTGAGAAAAGTGTTCGTTTGAAAGGAGGTCGCGTTAAGAAAGATCTTTTTCCTCTCGATGTACAATTGAAACACGGTAGAAACATGTATTGTTTCAAACACTCATTATCCAAGTATTATTTTAATATTCGAATTATATGTATAATATTATCTATGCTTGCGACAATGTAAATAGATGTTTTTATTACAGCAACAGAAGTGAAATTTACTTTCAAATCGTTATATAATATACATACAGAACGTATCTGGTAATCTATGATTTATCTGGTAATTAAAAATAAGTTTCTATTTAAAAATATAAATGTAACTTGATAAATCTTTTCAAGATCATTGCGAAGTCTAATAAATATTGGCATTGAAATATTTTCATTTTATTTATTATAACACGAAATTAAGAGAGGAGAATATTTCAGAATTGGTAAAAGAATATTGGAAAATCACTGGCATTAAAAAAAAAACAGAAAGGAAAATTGAAATTGAAAATTATTTGCAAAATTTGAACATTCCTCAAATGCATCTTCCATTCATATAAGAAGTTTGAAATTGTTGAATAATAAAAATGTAAATATTGCTGTGTACCAACTAGATTTCAATTTTAAATAATATTATTTTCTTCACGAATATGAAATAATTCATTTAAGAAAAGTGTTTCTATTATTCAAAAATTCCTTATTCGGATAATGAAAGTTCCGTTATAATAAAAAGTATCATAAATTATAAATTTTAAATGTCAATGTACGTAGATATTATGATCGAAATTGAATAATATAGATTTTGCAGAAAATCAATTTCACAGGAAAGTGAATAACAACGAACGATTCATCGTCAAATAGTAGCACTACAGATTCGATAATCTAGGTTGACGTAGTATCAAAACGTTAAACATCAATCACCGAGTTACCTTCTGTGCTTGTACAATTCACGGAACAGGCTGAATATAACAGATTGAAAATGCGTATCATTCTTGGGGAACAGGATCTATATGTAATACTTATATAATACTATTTGATTAATTTTGCATCTTTGCAATTTTTTTTTTAAATATCTCAATAATATTAATGTTGTGTTCTCACTGAATCATATTTCAATAAATTAACATTAGATTTACGGAGCTCATAAATTCAAAAAAACAAATAGATACGTATTATCAATAATTAATTAGCAAAGTGAATCGATATATTGATCATAATTGTTTTAATGAATCTTTCTTGTTACATGAAATTTATATCTCATTAAAAATTGAAATTGCTAATAAAAAAATATAATAAAAAATTATGATCCTTACAATTTTTTGTAACTGTTAATTAATTTAATTAGATTAATGCAAATTTATTCCAAGGTTCTTTTGTTCAAGACACAGAAACAGATTCATTTGATCGATATTTAAATTATAGAAACTAAGTTACATTTGAATAATTCTTCTATTTAAAACATATTTAAAATGATTTCTGATTTTTTATTCTAAGATATTATACTTCTGCAAGATGTCATAATTTGTACACTTTTAAAAATGATATAATATGCTTTAACAATTTATTTTTACAAGAATAATTACATTACAACAATGTAGTAACAATTACTACGTTTGTAATTATTATTAATCAATTATTTTTGAACCTTTAATTTTTTTTATTCATTTATTAGATAATTAAATTTGGTATTATATTTATCAATCAAGCAAATGCATATTGTTATATTAATTGAATGTAATTGAAAATATGATATTTTATTGTAAATTGTAACATTTTAATTTTATTGGAAACAAACATCATTTCGTTTATGTTAAACAATACATCATTATATTTGTTGAATGTATATATGATATATCATTTACAATATAATATATTTATAATATATTTTTGAAATCATCTTTCTATCTATCATATAAACGTAAAAGATATGCAAAAATATCGATTATGATTTCTTTATATAATTATAAACTATATATTAATTTTGCACTAGATAAAGCGAGATAAAGATAAAATGTTACATAGATAGAATGAGTTTTATTTCTATTTCGCTTCATTTAATGCAAATTAAATTGTTTGTAACTTAACAAATAAATCTTAATTGATATCTTAATGTTTGTTTCTGTATATATTCTCTTGTCTAATCTATATATTAATATTTTTTTTGTGAAAAAGAATTTAATAATTCAAACTTAAACTAAAGATTAACTTAACGAGATTTCTTAAATTTTGTTATATTAAAAAGAATTAATTAAATTTTCAGAGCATGTACACTTGATGCACGTGAATCTTTATCTACCCTTTATCCACATGCAAGAAATGAAAGAAACTACGTGTCCAACGTGTTAAATAAAGCAGTATATGAGTACAAAATGTGATAATAATATATACGAGATTTATGAGATAAATGAGATATGCGAGATAAAATTAAATAACTTATGATAAATCTCAAATTAAATACCATAAATGATTCTTATCAAATAAAATATATTTTTAAATTTTTAATTAATCTCTCTCTTAATTAATTGTTTGAAACAGAGATAGAAATTATATGATTTAATGGACATTATCTGTTCAATCACTTCCTCAAGAGCGAAATAATTCAAAATAACATTTCATTATTATTTCGCTTTTCTTGCGATGTAATAACTTTTGTTTATAATTAACGCGATATTCATATTTTTAAGAATCTAAAACAAAAATTTTATGTTACTTAATTTGCAACTTAAATTTCCACAACATATTTCTTAATCATACTAATAATACATACTAATAATAATTAACATTTATAATATATTCTAGAAATTGCACGTTCTCTACGAGAATCTACTAATGAGATTCTACATAATTTTGCAAAGATAATTAAAAAATTTTGTCTCGAAAGAATTATCCTTGAAATATTTTTTTCGCAATTTATTTATTATTCAACCGGTTTATCTAGATGTATATGAGGACTCTTCGTTCGACTCTTCAATAAAGAATTAATTTTATTTGGTAGAATCGAGGAAAGTACATAATGAAACTCGTTTGCAAAAAGTTGTTCTCGTTGTTCGAGAATGATAGATGCGATTTTGAAGTCATAATTGGTTAATTTGGCCAATAACACTGTGAATAATGAACGTGAATCTAGCCAGTTCGTTTCGTGAAATTGGGTAACAGAGGTAAATGCCTTTTTGGCCCGACACGTGTACGAGAACGATCTCGATTGTCAAAAAAATTTGTATACTTTGTCGTCTTTATTCTACCATATTTATTCTGGATGAAGGAGATGAGAGAGAGAGAGAAGTCAGTTTTCGGGTTTTAAATTTATGTAACAAATACACAGACGAAAATCGAGTGCTGTAGATATATTTGAATGTTACGTGAAAGTACGTGAAACTTTCTGTAGGTGATAGATTTGCATAATTTGGTAAAATGAATGTTTCTATCCTTTACGAATCTTCGTGAGGCTTTGAATATATTACCATACGATAGTTTATTCGAGTTTGACTAATAGTCATCTAACAGAATCACCAATTTCGTTCGACCATTAACTCGGAATAGGAAGTGGTATTTATGAAGATTTACACGGATAAAGTTAAAATAAAAATTGCGTAATGAAATGTTTCATATATAAGTATGTATATTATGGAAATTTTGTTACAATATAAGTAAATATTTATAGAAAAATGATTAGGTTAAAAATTTTTTTCAAATTAAATAAAAATGAATGTTGTATATTTCTTAAAAAAAAAAGAAAAAAAAAATTGGATACGGAAGTGTATTGAAATTATTTTGAAAATGATATAAGTTTTTTATATTATATAAGTTTAATCACATTGTTATAATTTTAAAATCACATAATCAATAATATTCAATTTTTCACCGTCGAATTGTTTTCTACGTTTTCACGTCACAATTCATGAAATTAATGTAAACTTTTACAGATTAAATCACGGTAATAAATATTTCTATTTCCCTTGCACGTGAGTTGACAAGGCGATTGAATTGTTGGAGTAATTATGGTACGTGTATATGACATTTCCGTCTTGTTGCATACGATATGTCATCATTGATGACATTGATTGTTTTGTATATGGATTTATGAAAATACATTTATAATGAATAAAAAAGTATATCATAAATATTTATATTTCATTTAAATTTACTAAACCATAACTTTCATTAATCTAAAAATAATAAATAATCCAAAAAAAATCTTGTTATAAGTGAATATTTATGAAGCAAAAGAGAATATCCATTTTAATTGTCAATAAATAAAAATATAATTAATAATTAAATTTTTATTTCAATTAATTAGCTAATAACATTAATATCGAATAAAACATATAATATCTTTTTTTGAATATGAAATATAAGTTTTGAAAGATCATTGGACGTAACATTTTTACATCAGTAGAAGAGTTTGGGGGATTTTGTATCTTCTTAGTGAAAGGAATCTACGTCTGGCATCGCCGTATAAAAACCGCCGAATTTTTCGTTTAAGCCACATTTCGCTTCTGTTCTCTAATCCATGTACACCATGAAGTATATAGTAAGTAATAGCTTTTTTATCAATTTAATCGAAATATAAATATCTTTTAATTAATTTTATAAAATTAATATCTTTATAAGTAATTTAATACAAATTAAATTTTTATTAAATCATTCAAATTAATTACTTTATTAGCGGCATATTCATCATTTAAGCTTATATAATAATTATTTAAACGTTATTAAATTTAACAAGTTCGCTTTCTTCTATTCTTTTTATTCTACGTAATAAATATATTACGTGTACATACATATATATAAATATTTTCTTCATTAAAATATGTTTCAAATTTTAATACAAAAATAAAGAAGATATATATATCTAAATTATTAATAATCAATAAAAAATTTGATTCTAAAAAAATTAACATATATTTTCTTTCAGGTTCCTTTATTCATCGTTTTCTTTTTCGCCATTCACGCGAGTGAATGCAAGAAAATCGAGAAACGTGGTCTTCTCGGAGGAAATGGACACGGTCATGGTGTATCTGGATTCAATGTTGATAATGTCGAATCTGGTTCTTATTTGCCACCACTGCCATCTGTGGGAACAACTCAGAAATCCTTCTTAGTCTCTTCTGTTCCCTCTCCAAGCTACAATGTCCCAGTCCCATCCTATTCTGCGCCAGTATTCAGAGTACCTGTCCTAGCACCAGCCCCATCTTACAGCGCTTCTGTTTCTGCTCCAGTACAATCGTACAACGTCCACGTTTCCGCAGTTCCATCTTATACTGCTGCTGTACCAGCTCCAACATACGGCGTTCCTGTCTCTGTATCGACATCTTATGGAGTTCCTAGTCTTCCATCAGCGCCTGTTCATAACAGTGTGGCAGCACCGGTGCCTGTATCCGTGCCCAGTTTGAGCAATGTAGGGTCTGTGAGTGTACCCAGCACTTCTTACGGCGTGCCAAGCAATGTTCTTCATTCTGTACCGTCTAATGGCGTCTCATCGAGTCATGTCTCTTCAAATGGAGTCTCTTCTGGATTTGTGGGATCTTTGAATGTACCTAGCCACAGTTATGGAGTGCCTAGTTTTAGCAGTGGATCAGTGGTACCAGTAGCATCGGTAGCACCAGTGGCATCATCAGTTAGTCTGTCACACAGTCAATCGTATGATGTTCCAAGCTCTAGCCATCAGATAGTAGCACCACTGGCATCAGTTAGCTTGTCACAAAACCAGTATTCTGCTCCGAGTTCTGATGATGGATATTCATATCCTGTACCATCGAAACAATTAGTTTAAATTCCAAATACTATCAGTACAATTTTAAGATAATTTTAATAGTCTAAATAAATTTATCTTTGAATAAAGATTTTTGCATTGGAAACATCAATATTGTGTAGTATATTTAAATATATGAAATGTTGATTTCATTTAAAAATTGCAATTATAATTTTTTAATGAATAAGATTTTCTTTTAATGATTATAATTCTTGTTGTATAAAATAATACATATGTATAATTTTTAAAATAAAGATATTGTTTTCAATGTAAACTTCGTAATTTTTTTTTTTTTTTTTTTTAGTTTCTTTTGAGTTGCAACTTACTTTTGTAATATTTAAATAACTTACAACTTCTTCTCTTATGTTTCCGCCTATATAGAGCAAAGAAAATATAAAATATTAACACGGTTGTATCGAGCAACATTCATTTTGAACGAAATTAAACAATTGAAAGTTATTAATTAAAATGGATTGCGATAACCTGAAAAATATGTCACAGTCTTCGATTACAATTCATAAATTGACCACCACTGTCATAATATTTTCAAATATATTTATCAATAATAAATTGTTTTTCAAAGAAGCTTATTGCCAATATACGAGCTATATAAACACTGATAAAACAATAAATCATAAAATAAGAATTAAAACTCAAATAATCTTATTCACAACTCTCTCTGTTGGAGATTTCTACATAAAACTCAAGATATAATTTAAAATGAAATAAAGTGATAATCAGATATATTTCAGATTCGCATCGAAACGAGACCAAACACATCATCAGTTAAAAGTTTTAATTCAGTTTGTACTAAGCAGCTTATACGTACATTAGGTATGCCATTACACGCTATTTCAAGTCACCCCTAGTCCTTCATCCCCACTTCTGGCAAACCACCCTTCCTTTCCCACTAGAAAGCCCGAGGTTATGTACTTTTTCAGTTGCCTGCCGCCATCTTCGTAATAGTATCTGTAGTCGTAGGAGATGTACGTGTCTCGCTCGTATTTCACCAACTTTTATGAATTACTCTGCCAACCTCACGCACACAAATGATTTCTCGACTTGCACACACGACTTGCCCCGACGAGGGGATGGATGTACTCGTCCATGTGCACTTCTGTCCACTTTTTGCCGGAAAACTGGCAGTCACGCACTATTTTACGACTTTTGCCGTGCCTCTGAATTAACAGGAGCTTTTTCGGGCAGGAAGGGCAGTCTCTTTATGCACCCCCTCCAGAAACGAAGAACATTGCTTGTATATAATCTCGAGGTTATAGTGTCGTTAAACTAGCGACTCTGATATCACTTCGTACACTCGTGTTATGAACAGAAGCTTTTGTATGTGGTTCGACGAAGAAATTGTGAGATTGAACGCATAAACCGGAAGTTTGCCGTGAACTGACCTGGTGACGCGATGGGAAACGAAGCAGAAGAGATATCTTTAGAAAGGTGCATTTCTGCTTATATGTATACTCTTTGAATAGGTTTCTGTTATGGTTATAAATTATTACTATGAAGCTCTACTTTAATTAATATTGATATGAAATATTAGGAATATTTTTAATTTTTTAAAGAATCTAATTTAACGTTTTAAACTTTCCTTATTATAATTATTATAGACTATTATAATCATATTGTAAGTGCTAAGAATAGAAGATATTTCTCATTTATATGTAGTAATATAAAATATATGAAAAAAAAATAATAAATAAATTTTTGTTACAAATTTGCTATACAGATATTGTATAGAAATTGTTATTTTAAATATTGATAGAAAAATATTCTTAATTCCCTTTTAAAGAATGCATTTCTAGTTATGTAATTACTAAATAAGTTTTTGTTACAGATATAGTATAGTATGAATTTCTATTTTTAAATAATATCAAATAGAGGAATGTTCTTCATTTCTTAAAGAACTAGTAGTCCAAACTTTCATTAGCCATTGTCAGAGAAATCCTTCCCTTTTTCAAAGTAGGCCTCTATACTTCCATATCTTGCAATTGAGGTCGTCTTTAGGATCCAGATACAATAGTTCAATAGAGCTAACAATAAATACCTGGATATTTCATCCTTTCTTCAATTATATTTTATAATCCTGAATCTTTATTTTTAAAGAAATGGAAAAGTATTTGTATATGTTAAATTAAATAAATGTAATGAACAAAACGAGATATGAATGTATTTATATGTCTACATATCTATATTATATATAACTATTCATATATCATGATACAATAATTTAATTCCTTTTTTTTTTTTTTTTACAAAAATAGCAAATTAAAGTATAATAATTAAATAATACATAATAAATAATAAAATATAATATAAATAATAGTACAGTATATAATGACATAAATAAGATTATTAATTAGAGATATATATCTAAATACTTGGTTAATAGATGTATATAACAAAGGCATTGTATTATCTGATGGAGCAAACATCGGCAATTTGAAATAAGTACAGTGTAGGAGCTAATTGTAAACATTTATCTAACGTGAAGGATTTAAGGGTACTGTAAATTTATTCGCAAGACCCCTGCTTAATTACGCAGATTCCAAAGCATCATTAGCACCCTCAGTATTTAAGCTACACTGGAGAAGTCGAAAGTTCCTGCTTTCGTCTAAGTTTTACAGATTTACGTGTATAATGTATACGTGTCCAATGAAATACTTTTGATAAAAATTAATTAAAAATTAATCCAGTTATATTTTATACATTTTTGTACTAGCATATTTATCGATATCCCTTAATTAAACTAATTAATAAAATTATTACAAATACATTTAATTTTCAAATCAAAAAATTTTTATATTAGATATTATAAACATTTATCAATATATAAGACTTAAAGATATTATATCTGATACTTTATCATTTCATAAATACTTTATCATTTCGTAAAGTTGTTAATTGAAATTAATTGACACATTCGAGATCAATGACGCAACAATTATGTCAAGATTTTCTGATTGTATGGCGGTTCACGCATACATACTTTTCCTTTGTATACTACCATTAATTCAAATACTGTTATTAATGCACACAATCATTTTATATTTCATTGCATTTTTCCCCATTTTATAACTGTTTTTATTGAAAATCAATATTCATCTTTCGTATAATTAAAAAGTACAAATAAAAGCGTGTTAAATTAATTATTCAAATGTTTAATTAATTATACGATATTAAAATTAAATCTCCTGATCGTTTTCGTGCGCACAATCGAATTATCCACCGGTTAATAGACAGTTACAAACTTTTCTGTCGACAAATTGTTTTCGACCAACAAGATCTGAAACGATGTCCACGATGTAATGTAGCAGAACGAAGCTGAAAAATTGTTACCGTAACGAGCGTAATCTGGGAACAACGAACTGTGTTCAGCTGGCAAAAGTGTTAATGACACGAAATGAAAACGATTCGTCTGAGACTAGTAAATCAGACCGGTGAAATACACTAACCGGCCAGCCATTTAATTACAATGTTGGGAGCATCGTAGCGTCAAACAGCTAACACGGTGGATGGCGCATCTAAATTTTTGCTTGGACTTTATATCGGCAGTTAACGTGGATGATATACGCGCATAACGTTTATCCAACGATGGCTACTAGCTTTTTTTTTTTTTTTTTCGTAACGACGGCCACTAGCTTAAAGCTGTAGCTGCTCGCGCAACTTTTATACCAGTCCACGAACGCGCTATTTACGATCGCTATTTCGCAGCATCGCGTTTATTCTTAACTTGAACGCGCGACAAAATAAACAGTTAACGCCGTCTATTTTGACGTTCTTTTTGTTATTCCAAGGTGCTAAATATCGGACGACGAATGTTCTTCCAATGTTTCTTATCGTTCTTTTTTTTTTATCAAACTTTGAAGATTCGTTGGCAAGATTGATTGGGACGAAGAGTTTCTTTTTTTCTTAGAATAGAAATAATAATTAATAAGAGATCGCGAAACGAAGTCGTTTCTTCAATTCGCGATTTTTGCATATTGATCGCTATTTTTAACAGGTAAGAAAATTTTGTGTATTTTGCAATAATTGTGAAAAACGAATTTTTATTCTTCCATTTAAAAAGAATTATAAGTAACGATGAATTTTAAAAATTTTCTTTTTATTCTTGGAAATAAGAGATTGTCCAGGTTTGATGAAAAAAGAATAGAGAATTGAGTAAGAAATTTTTATTATGAATATATACTGCAGAATACTGTTGTACAAATTTTATAATTAGTTTTTTATTTTATCATATATTTTTCTATTATAAAAGGAACGATAAAACTTTCTTATCTTCCTTTTTGCTTATCTAATAATAGTGTAACAAAGTAATGAAGTTAGTAAAAATGTAAAATATCAAATTTATATGATTGAAAATTTATTTTTTTTTTTCAAAGAATAATCTTCGAAGAATTCATCGATTATATATTATTCAATTGTTTAAAAGAATTTAAAAATCATTGTGTTTAAATTGCATATGAATTATTTTGTTATATTTTATTAAATATCAATTTTGAATTGATTTGATTCAAAATTTGTTGTTACAAATTCGAGATGACGATTGTTGCACACACATCAATTACAACGTTTTTAGATTAAAAAAGAAATTTCTTAACCATTCTCTTTAGTTTTCTGCTTTAGAATCAGCAGACATTATTTCATTCCATAATTAAAATTGAAATTAAGAAATAAATAATTTATTTAACAAAATGCTAAGATAAACATAAGTCAGATAGAACGATTTTTAAATTTTTTTAAATAATTAAATGATCAATACAGATGTTGTATTGAATTCTATGAAAATTACTTTAAAAGAAAAAAATAAAAAGTCTTAGTCTAACTTAATATTTTATATTTTTATTAACTACAAAAAATAAATATAATACATAATAAATAAGAATACAAAAATATAATAGAATAATGCATAAGAAATAATGAAAAAAATCCAATAAATAATTTATTGATACATTTCTTAAATTTCTAAATTTATGAAGAATATTATATATATTTAATTGCAATTCTATTTCAATGTTCTTTTACATCGATCGACATGCATATAATCGATACACCAAATTTGTAGTTTCGCGCTCTTACGCTCAGATTCTTCCACCGATAGATGTCTCGCCAAGTGTATTCAATAGTATAGTGACCTCAAAAATTTAATAAGGAAGAATTAACATACGAATAAATATGATGAAAAGGAAAAATGTATTAACTTATAATTGTGGTGATAAATTCGAAATTAATAAATGTTCAATTCGAAGCTTATAATAAATGATAATAAATATAATTCAAAATGTAAAATGTTTTCAAATTTTTAATGAAAGTTTCATTAATTTATTGCCGAATGTCATTATTAATTTTTATTCTTTTGTCAAAAATTTTCTTTAAAGTTTTCACAATATTGACGATAATGCTAACGAATGGATCTTTGTTGAAAAATAATTTTATAAATTAATCGTACTGTTCGAATAAATATTGCAATACCTTTAAATTGATTGCAATTTAAAATATATAATAAAAATTTAAAACCTATATTTTGCATGTTTATTAAATTTTGTAACAACAAAATTTTACATTGATTGAATATAAATTAATAAAGTAATAATAAGTAGATAATTTTACATTCACATTGATAAAAATGTAATTTTATCTTGCAAAATATTTTATTGCAATTTCTATTATTCTTTTCTTCTTCAAATTTTCATTGGAAAGATCTCGCTTCTAATTTCGTATTAATTGAATTTCAGTTTGCATTTATCACTATACAATTCGTACTAATTTGAATATTATAAATGCAATTTTAATTCTCAATAAGACAATTTTGTAATTATTCAATCTCTTCTCCGTCAAAATTCTAATATTTGAACATATTTACGAGTTATCAGTGTAATAAAAAGCTACTCTCGTTATTGTTATTGCATCGTATACACGTAAGACCGTAGATCTGGTTGCAGGAACACAAGCGTTTTCAAGCGGTGCAATACCACATGGGAACGCGACGTGTGCTTTTATTGGTTGTTTTGAAACAGTAAAACACATCGTAAACACCACGTCACCATACTCGTAAACAATAGATCGGTGTTCGTATAAGAGTTACAGGATAGAACGACAGACAGACCAATCTGTTTAAATTTATTTTCAAATAGAATCGGCACTGGTGTGGAAATACGTGAGCATGACAAGTAACGCGATACAAATTCAGAACGATAAGTGCGCTCGAAAAAATTTACCGAAAAAATTGATTTTAATTTCAGGGAGAGCAATGAGCATGTAGGCAGAGAGAAAGAGAGAGAGAGAGAGAGAGAGAGATTGAATACCGACAAAATTATGTCACTGCTCTTCGGCTTTGAATTTTGTGCAAATTCTTAATAATCTCGAAAATTTAAAGTATTTTGTATATTAAATTTATATAATAATAATAATAATATTTATATAAATTTATATAATAATAACGATAATAATCATTATATTCTAAAAAATATTAATTACTAAATAATTAAACATTGAATGTAGATACAATGAATATAACATAGTTAAATATTTGTTAAATTTTTTTTATTCAAAAACAATTGTTATCGAGTGTTTTAATTAAGTGAAAGAAATTTTAAAACTAATCAAAATGCATCAAAATTTTTTTCAAATACATCCATTTCTATCATTTGTTTCAATTAAATTATACGAATTGTAAATTATTAAAAATCAATTTCTTTATTACTTACTGTACTTTTATTAAACGACGATTATTGTATAATTTTCAATTGAAAATACATACATGTGACGAGGATACATTTGTTTCTAAACTATCGTATACGAAATATAAAGTCTTAGCGATAATTTTTTCCCATAAGTTAATTTTATTAAATTGTATTAAAATTGTATTATATATAATCCTATATACACAGATTCGAAGATGTGATACGAAATCCATTGTCTGTCCCGTAGTAATTTCCCATATTGCGGAAACGAGTTAATATATTGACAGGTGACTCGTCTTTCAATCTCAACCCCGGTCCAAAAGCAAATTACTCGACCGAAGCGAGGAAATAGCGAGGTCTGTATTGAGGGGGTCCTTCGTGTCCATGGCACGCGATGTCATATCACGTTATTGAGAGCTACTTGTCACTCCCTGCTTTGGCGTCATAGCAGGACAGGACGTCCATGCGGATCATTCAATTAATTCCATCTTTACTCACATAAATACCGGCGATAACCGTAGGAAAGTTCTGTACGTCTACCATTGTCACTTGTCATTTGAGCACCATGTTATGAATGCGAAGGGCGAGATATCTAAACGAGTGCATCTAATTATATCTGGTATTTACAAATTATACGTATATACTGATCGCGTTAATGAATGGATCAAGGAATGAT
Source organism: Apis florea (assembly GCF_048593485.1). Taxonomy (NCBI): domain Eukaryota; kingdom Metazoa; phylum Arthropoda; class Insecta; order Hymenoptera; family Apidae; genus Apis; species Apis florea. The sequence goes on along the minus strand of NW_028256838.1, from coordinate 1,136,531 downwards.
ATATTTATGATATTTATTGTAAGTGTATAAATTTTAGTTAATCGTTAAATAATTTAAAAATAGCAAATTATATGAAGATCGTTGATTTGAAACACAAAAGTTGGTTAACGCTTCAGATAGAGAAAATTCGTTTTATCTTCGTTGGATTATCATTGCAATCTGTTCTCAACATGTTCGTTTCCAAACATGTTCGACGATATATATATAACGATAATTTTCTATATTTTATTTTATATTTGACATAATATCCATAAAATATTTTATTAATAATTTTAAATAGTTCATGAAACAATTTTAATTTCGAAAATAATATCTATACAAATAATATATTTAATACATTTCATTTCATATTTTATTATATACTTTCGATAAAATATTTATTTAATTCATAATATTAATATCAAGTATGTTTAGTCTTATAACATTATGTATTGTAATAATTTGATTAAAATTTCTGAAATCTATTAACAATATATAAACGTCGAATATCACTCATGAATATTACTCTCAATAAATAATTATACGGGGAAAAAAAAAAATATCTATATCTAAAAGTATGCATAGAAACGTTGGACAATGGTTTTTTTCCCCCTGTCGCATTCACCGCCCGATGCAATTTAATTTCGTTTGAACGTAATATAATAGGCAGTGTACGAGCCATTTATGCGGTAGGGTGTTATAGATTATTGGCTTGACGGGTCGTGAGTCTCATACCATTTCTGTTAGGCATTCATTTATAAATGCCACAATTCTAACAAAGACTCTGATTGCGATGTTCGTAGATAGTCATCGATGCTAACTCTCCTTCTACCTAGTGTAATGCGTTCAGGGCGTGTGCACGGCACGAACATCGCTACTTGAAATCAACTTACCGTTCTATCTATTCAGCGCCCTCGTTAAATTCAAACAATAGCATTTCTTTCATTCATATACAAGATTACGCAAACGAGGAAATAATAATTACCTATATGTATTTGTTCTTTTTATCGTATAATTTTTTTTTGGTAAGAGAGACTGTATATAAATTTAAACAAAATTTATTGCTGTAGTTTAATTGTATCGTTTTTTTTTTAATTTTAATTTTTTGATTTTATAAATTAAGTTAAATTAAATTAAATAGTTCGTTATTTTCATATTGTTTTTTTTTTTTTTGCGAAATTATTAATCATAAAATTAAAGTTTATTTTTGAAATAGAATAGATAAAAATGAATGAATGATACAGATTATTTGGGCAAGTGAACTTTCTTTTGAAATAATGAAAATAAAGATATAATAGCATTTTGAATATATATATATTTTGATACCGAATAGATATTATTTTGAAATGAAATATTCAATTGAAATACAAGAAAATAGTGATTAAAATAATAATATTTTAAAAAAACTTAAAGATATACAGTGATTAGGATATTTAGATATTACATAAAACAATTACTTTCAATTTTCTAATTCCATCTCTTCCAATTTATTTCAAATCTTCTTCAAATCTGTAAAAATTATAAAGTAGAGAATTGCTTAACCAATAATTAATAATAATAATTTTATTTTTAACTTAATTTCATATATTTCTTTAAAACGATTTGAAAATATCTATGTAGCATTTCGAACAACATCCTTCTTAAAGATCAGATATTTGTTATAAAGCAAAATCTCCTCGACGACGATAAAGCTACTGTGTTTTTGCAGTATAATGTACCCTTGTCGAACTTGTGAAAGAACGCAGAGGGGAGGAAAAGAAAGGAAAGAGAAGACGAAGGACGAGGCTGTTGCATCCTGGCGGCGCAGGAGCGCATCAACAGGATCTCGCTGAACCAAGTTGCTCCTGCTACCGGTAGTGGGGATGATGGAGTGGGGGTATGGCGGAGTGGGGGAGCCGCACGAAGAGAAGACGAGTGGAGCTCCCTCTGGCGAATGTCTCGTGTCAGTTGAGCCGTGTGTCGCGTCGCGGTAGTGTTGTGTCGTGGTTGTGCGTCTCGCGGTTCCCGTCGAATACTGATGACGCTTTGCTTACCATGATTATGAATGACGTGAATTCAGTGAAATCAAGTTTAACATATCATCCCCCATATGTTCTTAGAGAAGTGAAAAAAAGCAACGCGCGATAAAATTTCGCAGCCCGGTTTTATCGTCCCGTTTCGACCGCGTGCTTTCCATCGTGTCGGTCTTTTCTCTTTCGGGGGAGTTTTCAAGGTTACGCTTTCAATACCGGCACGAACGATCCGGAGACCGTTGCTTCTGCCTGCGGTTTCGTTCGTCCTCTCTTTGTCACACGCGTGTCGTTGTCGACGATTTAAAAACTTCGACCGTGCTGCCAATTACCGTTCCGGGTATAATTCGCTCCAAATTTTCATTCGGATTTGTATTCATTTTTCGCTATTCGCACTGTGTTTCTTATTTACTGTGCCGCTAATTTATCGTCGTTTGTCGTTATTTATCGAATTGATCGATAATAGTGAAATTTTGCCTGCGAACTCAACAGTATTTCTCGTATGAAAATCGACAAAAGTTTACATTTACGGTAAAGAGTGTTGGATTCGAAATTATTCGTTTCGTATTCAAGAAGAATATTTTAAATCATAAAGAAAGAAAAACGTAACAAGTACGTGTGCTGGAATTATAACAGTGTCAGAGAGAGAGAGAGAGAAAAAAAGTGAACAGTTTGTGATTACGATCATACTGTTTATTTGACGTCTTCCGTGTGATAAGTGAATGCGCGGCAAAATCAAAACGTGCAAAGTTATTTCCATCCACATTGAAGAAAAGTGTGCCCCGATTCACAAATTACCAAAATTTAACTGTTAATTGTGAAACAAATGTAGTGACGGAATGTTCATAGATAAAATATTTCTCATTACGTGTACGAATACGTGGTACGTGAGTAGATTGTCGCGGGCAATAACAATAATCGTAGCTGTAATTTAAAGTGGTTCGAGACGTGAGACACGTGCTCTAAATTCGATCGATCGGTTGATTTCTCTTCCCTACCCACCCTACCCATAACCGAGTGCTTCGTGAAATAGATCGAGGCAGGGGCACGGAGCAACAATTACCCGCGTTTTTTCTTTTCAACCGTTAAGAAACCGTGCACCAGAAACCGAGCGGTTTAAAAGCGTTCGAAAAGGAGATCGTATCGTCTCGTCGAACCAGTTCGATCGTCCGCGCCTCGTAATGAGCCAGGGCACCGCACGTTGAAGATCGAACGTGACCAGTGTGTCCCCCCCTGCGTCGTTCATCGGTATTCTCCGGGGAGCCGTTAATCGAGGGTGCCGCCCATTGGAAGAAAAACCAATCGGGCCCGCGATCGGTTCGCCCGGATTCAATATAGCGAATATCATACGTGACTTCGCCCATTCGCGAGGATGTCGTCGATCCGCATTCTTTCGAAGATGTCGCGGCGCGTAGTTTCAACAAGACAGAGCGCGTAAGGGTGGGGGGGGAGGTGGAGAGGCGAGACAAGGACAGACCGAGACCAGATCGGAGGGAAGGTGAAGGAGAGACACGTGTACACGAGAGAAGAGAGCGGCGGGGGCGTGATAAAGCCCTCGCACTCCTCGCGACCGAGCAGAAATGACGATGGCTAGCAATATCGTGGTCGAGTGGCTACGTTCGCTCCATTTGGGCCAATATTCCGAGTCGTTCATCGACAACGGCTACGACGACCTTGAGATATGCAAACAAATCGGCGATCCCGATCTCGACGCGATCGGTGTGTTCAACCAGACCCATCGAGCACGGTTGTTGCAATCGGTGAAGACCCTCAGGGAGGAGGGTGCAGCGAGCGTTTATTTCACCCTGGAGGAGAGTAATGATTGCCTGTGCGACAATGTTAGCTCGAAATCGTCGAGAACATCTTCCGAGAGACCGCTCAGCGATAAAGAGGCGCAACGGGCCTCGCCAACGGCCAGCTCCTCGAGCGGTGGCCAGGAATTAACCAAGTTCGCGGACGAGTACGAGGAGGGAAAGGCGGAGCTTGTCAGAATCCCAAGGATGCAGCTACGGATGCTGCTGCAGGAGAAGCTGAGGCACGACGGCATCAGGTTGGCTTGTCAACCTTACACAACACCGGTAAGTCGGCTTGTCTCTCTTTTTTATTTCTTCGTTTCTTCGTTCCTTTTTTTTCTCTCCCCCCTCCCCTTTTTGCTCTCCCGCTGAACGCAAATTTTCTCCATCGCTACCTGACTATTATGTTTAAGACAAAGTTAGTTATTTGCCCGTTATGATAAAAAATGCCCCGGAAAAATTTACGACCAGAAGCTGCGCGATATAAAATGAGTTACATAAAATTCATGGAACTTTATTATCGCTGCAAGTATCTCGTGAAATTTGCTTTGGTTCTTGCTTTTGAAATTTCTTTGAAACTTGTATTCCGATTCCTCCTCCCCCTTTTTTCTTTTTCTCTTTTTATTCCAACCTGTCGTTGAGCATCACGTACATTTATCGCAAGAATAATATTGCAATTTTTATAAGCATTCGTGAGGTATCGTATAATTTTACGTTCGACTAGATCATTGTAATATATATTTATGTGTCATATCAATAGCTTGTTGAAAACTGATAAACGAATATGATATGATTTCGAAAAAGGAGAATTGGATATTTTTTTAAACAGCAATAAATTACAAATTTTTCATCATTTCGTAACTTTTAATTATGTGGAATAGTGTGTAATTAAATAGAAAGAATACGTTTCAAATTAATTTTATAAATTATTGTACGTTACATTTGGAAAAATGTATGATTAATAACAAGATTTCGAGTCGAATTATTACGAAGTGACTGTACATGAATCAAAGATATTTTAAAGGCGAAGATAATGGAGAAAACTCGTAACCCTTTCAAGACACGCCTTGAGAGTGCAGATAATCCTCTGATTCATTATTCCGTTATGAATGTGAATAACATATTTTCGAAACCAAGGAATGCATATCGATCGTTATCATATATTTACGGATAACGATCAATTTCGTTCAATCAATTGCGGCGTATAATATTATCTCTAAAAAGCTACAAGATATTATATCAATGCAAAATTTGACTAATAAATTCTCTGTTATGTTCATCCTTTCAAGATTGATTTTCTTTTAGCTTTTTTACGTAAATTTTTTTCTCTCGATTGCTAATAATAGAAACATTTATTCTTCGTGACTTTTTTTTTTTTTTTTTAAAGGACGAAATGCATTAAAATTTTTGTTACACGTTATGACAGGATTGATTTTTTGTACTCTCTTTAACAATTTTTATATGGAATCAACAGGCTTATTGTTATTTTCACAAAAAAAAAAAAAAAGATGAAAGTAAATTCACTGGACAATTGATGCAGTGAAAAATAATATCATTTATATCAATCGTATTGCTGTGATTAATCGATAAATTTCATGCGATATATAATGTTATCCATCCGTTAAATGATAAAACAGAAATTATTTTGCATTATTATTTAATAATATTTATATAATTGTATATAATGTAATTTAAAAGTTACACGATTCGAATATCATCACACAGGATGGTTCGGATTGAAAGATATAAATTTTTACATAACTCTCGCATCGTAAGAGATATTGAAACTTGAACTGGATAACGTTCAGGATATTAGATTACATATCGATGGAAAGAAAAAATTTTACAAATATCAGATCAGATATTATTCTTATTAAAATTTTTTCAAATCGAGATCAATTTTAAAAAATTTATATATAGATTTGTTCGAGCTATAATTTTCAATTATTATCGTTAATTATGGAAATTTTCATTAAATGTGTGCATTGGAAAATTCGATATTTTCTATAAACTAATTATAGAATTATCAGTATTCGCATTAATCATTATTATTATTATTATTATTATTTTGTTTTACATTATATATAAAATGTAGAAAATTTATTATAATCACAAAAGAAATTATATTAATTGTTGATTCAAAGAATTATTTTAAAACTTTTTTATTTTTTTTTAAAAGAATGAATGCGTGTATGATCATACGTAAAATGATATATCTTAGATAATTTGAAAAATAATTTTTCCATAATTGCGAAAATGTGCATTTTTAAAGGATCTAAAGAATTCTTAAATAAATCGTGAGAATTTTGTATATATTCCTTTTTAAATATATTGTTTTCCATTAATATTATTCTTCTAATATTAATAATTTTATATAATGATTATTAATGTAAAATACAGTTTTTTATCGCAAAATAATGTTCTTGATTCAAAAATCAAACATATATTTATAGCAAAATAGGTTCTAAATTGCAAATCTAATTTTCGAATAGTGGTACAATGAACTTTTCTTAGAATTGAATTCTAAGAATCGATTCTATGTTTTGATTAGAACAATTATTTACAAAATTGGATTTCTTAAAAATTAGGAAATACTTTTTTAGTTGTCAAATTGCACATTTTACAAACAATTTCCAATTCCTAAATTCTTAATTATTCTCGATCTCATTTCAATAATTAATATTATGTGCACATTTCAATATTATTGTATATATATACGCGTTATATAATACGTTCAATTTTAAATTAAATTCCATTTCCATTGCTGTGATAAAGAAAGACTATTATTTACATTGTTGCAAATATAGGGCATGTATAGAATATAGTTCGGACAATAGAATATTCGGTTATTAGATTTTATCGTAATATTAATTTCAGCATAATTCAATTTCATCATCCATCAAAAAGATTAAAATTATTATAATTAGTTGGTTTGATTAATTTAATCGATCCGTCAATTTTTTGCAAGATTTCTTTTCCCTCTAATTCAATCTTTTTCCATTAATATTAATAGCAACTTCGTTTTAAATTGATTTTTAAACCGATACAAAAAGACACTAGAGTTTAACATTGAAATGTATTTCAATATTAATTTTAAATTAAATTCTCTTTTTTGAAGGAACTTATGAATGAACCAAATATAAATAATAATATATAATCCGAATAATCGAATGTTAATGAATTAATACGAACGTTGTGATATCAAACTATTTGAATAATGGGGATTACTTCAATAATTCTATTTCCATTACCGTGCTAAAGAAAGGTATCGAATATAGGCGTATAATTCGGATAATATTGGGTTAATAGAATATTCGAATACCAGAGTATTCGTATAATGGAGATTCTACTATATGATCCGATTCTACTATAATTTCCATTGGCATGATGAAGAAAGGTATCGGGTATAGACCTATAATTCGAATCCAATAGAATCCAATTGGGTTATTAAAACATTCGAATACCAGAGTATTCGTAAAAAATTTCTATTATATACATCTGAATATTAACATTGATACATTTGACTTTTTCCTCGACAAAATATCGCCCAGCTCTTCAACTCGGATCATTGTGCATTATAACGACGCGTTCGTCATTGTAACGAATATAAAGCCTAGTCACATTATCGGTTCGAATGGCTTTAAACACGTCCGTGGTCGCTAATTATTCACACGGCTCGACGTCTTTCCAGTATCTGAATGCGTTAATTAACCGCACTGCGAGATGAATGCAGCTTGGAAAAATAGACGTCTGATATTGGCTACGTTTTATTGCTTGCATTCGTTCCTTGACACTGTCGGAAAATAGAAGCATTTGAATTTTGCAAAAAAAAAAAAGAAAAAATTAAAAATACTTTTGTTATTAAAATATATTAGAAAAGAGTATTGATTATGTATATTTCTTAGAAATGACAATTTTTTTTTTTTTGTGTATTATGTAATAAACTCTTTCAAAATAGGATTAGTGAATTTGATAATTAAAAGAAGTGTTAAATTAATTTTTGATTAATTATTTGATGAAATGAAAGAGATGGAAGTAATTTTAGAGGAATGAATTTGTTAATCGTATAGCGTCGATACAAAATGGCATATCGTGATTTAAATTTTTGAAAGTTATGAAGAAGAAGAATAAGAAAAATTGGATTGAAATGAATGAATTTGATATCTTTACCTTAAAAAAATAATTTGAAATTTTTTAAACGCGAAGATAATTCTTGCAGCACTCTGTTCACAAAATCACGAGGGTGGTAAATTAACACAATCAACATTAGATTAAATGAAAATATTAGAAGACAAAAATAATATTTAGTTCACGAATTATTTAAAAGCCTTCCTTTCTCGTAATTTTATTCAACAATTTCTCTAAATAATCTTTCCATCAACAATACAAATGATATCATACACTACTTTTGAAAGTGGTTTTTGGCTCTTATATCAAAATCCTTCAATAAGAGATATATTTGTGATCCGAGAAAGTTTCACAGTAGGAACTCGAGCTAAAAGCAAACATCATATAGAGCCTAATAATAGTACCTTTGTATCATAGTTGAGTATATACAACGAAGTTGAATTATTTGTTTAAACGCTCTCATTTCCAAGCTTTCAGTATATATACGTGATCTTTTATTTCGCTGGACTTCGATGCTTGGCGCATTGATAAAGTTAACGTTTGAACAAACAGCCGTCGAATTTGAATGACAAAAGGCCAGCTTTTGCGGAGACTGTAAATTACACAGCAATTACGATTGCACCGCGGCCGAGAATTTACGAGCGTGTATACTACTGTTTCGCATCCCCTATCGATTTCCAAATTTTAATTCGATCCCATTGGGATGGATTAAGTGCTGTTGTTGTTTCCAATATTATAATCTATTTTATGAGTTTCGAAAAATTTTTTGGCAAAACTTAGACTTTATCACTCGAGATTGTAAAAAATTTTGTGCGAACTCGTTAGGGAAGTTGGCAGATAAATTAATTATTAATAAAGTGATTTTTTTTTTTATTATTATACTTGTATTTAATTAATTAATGTAAGTATAGTTATTTCACGTTCCTTTCTTATACGAAATGTAAAATAGGTTTCTGCACGAATATCATAATTTATATTTAAATATACGTATTATATAATAGCATGTATTTATTTTGAAACATAATTAATTTTGCTTCTAGAGGAGGTTGAATGAAAATCAATTCGAAATTAATTTAGTAGTAATTATTGATAATGCAAATATGTGTGCAAAAATATTTAATATACGTCACAAATAGTGTCTACCATGTATACAGATAAAAGAGAATATGTAAATTTTATTTTCAAATTTTAAATTCTAAACATACAGAGATAAATACGCATCATGAGCGTTTCAAAATCTAATAATAATATGAAGATTAATTTTTAAACATGGAGGTAAATTTATTTTTTATTTATCGTACGATAAAGTATTTGTAAATGATGGAGGAATAGGTGCGATTGTTTCATTAAGATTTATATCAATGTATGATCGTCTAAATAAACGTTTCGTACATCCGTAGAAATTAAATTGAACACTCTGAATTCCTTGGTATATATTCCACAGTGCCAATCTGTCAATAAAACGTACATGTCCTACGGACAGAAATACGTTGTGAAAATTGAACCAACAAATCCTACGAAAAGTTATAACATTGTAATCATGCAGCAATGCATTTCCATAAAATGGAAACAGCGAATAACAGAAATGAAACAATGTGCAAAAGTTACCAACAAAAAAAAAAAAAGAAGGAATAAAAACAGGATTAAAAACAGAACGATATCTCTTCAAATATTTTTATGCATTTTACAGCATTTATCTCATTGCACGGTAAACTTTATCGTAAACTAATATAAAGAGAATATTGTGAAATATAATATTGAAATAAGTAATAGAGAAATATCAGAAAATCGTGAAAAATATTAATAAAAAATTATTTTATATTAGAAAATGTTTATTGTAAGAGGATTTCATTACATTACATTTCAGAACATTAGATAAATTTATTCTATGAGATATAATAATATATTAATTAATAAATTGTCCTTCAACAAACAATTACTGAATTAATTATTCATCCTATTTTTCTTTTAAATATTCTTTTAAAAATTCCAAAAAAACAATTCGTCCAGTTATTAGTTTCCTACTTCTTAGTTTCTTAAATAATTAATTTTGATACTGCTTTATTATTTTTCTTCACGTGAATCACATTACATTATTGCTCTATGGTATAATTAATAATTAATCTTAAAAGTGATGATAAAAAAAAGAAATATTAATACTTTTTAATACCTCGTAGTTGAGAAATATTAGAAATATCAGAAATACTATTTTAAAAAGAGTTATAAATAAACAAATAATATAACGAATATTAGAAAACAATGTAAGAAATAATAAATCGTTTTACAATTTACGAAGAATATTATAAAGAAATTATATTAAAAACACGTACGGAAATAAATTAAAAAAAAATTTAAGAAAATTAGATAGAAAAAATAGTGCAAGAAATATTATTAAAATAAGGAGCGACATTACAAAATGTTGCACGTAATAACCTAACGTAAATAATCAAACACGCGATGTCGTTTATATTAAATTTTTCTTTCTGGATGTGCTCACGCTTGCACGCAAATGATTGCAAAAGGGGAAGGAACGCAATAAAAATACCTGTTCTCTCTCAGAGCACGGTGGTCCGGCCGTCATCTGCTCCTTTTTCCTTCTCTCTTTATGCGGGGGGCTCGCATGTGGGCGTGCGTGCACTTGGAAGGTGTATCGACCTTCGACCAACTGATATTCAGCCGTACACCTCCGGTTTGGAAACATACTTTCCGTATTTATTGCCTCGAATCCGGAAGGTCCCGATTTGTTCGACGCCTCGGCCGTGTATATCTCGCCAATCAACATTCCAAGCATAGGGACTACGCTAGTCAATTACCGGCACCCGCGATACAATCGCCACCACTATGCGCCACCACTATCCGTTTGTTCAGCTGCTCTTTCATGCTACGGCTGGCAACTATGTCGTGGGTACCGCAAGGCAATTGAAGAAAATTTCGTTTTGAAAAAGGATATAAAACGTAACGTAATAAGATGTTATAAACGAAACGGCTCGAGTTAGGAGGATATTGGTGGAGCGTAATTGAGATTTAGATAGAAGTTTTTTTTTTTAACTTTTCTCCTACATAGGAAAGGTATAAGGTGAGATTCGATTTTTTTTTTTTTAATTTGATGTTATCTAATGTTAAATTTTGTTGTATTTAGACTTGAAGAAAATTGTTGTGAGAATTGAATGTTGAAACGAACAGAATTTATGAACAGTTAGGGAATGGTTAAAGAAATATTTATTATCGAAGATTTTTTCGAAATTCGAAAAATAAAATTAATTAATCTATGATAAAATTATAAAATAATTTTTATTAAACGTTCATATAAATTATTAATAAAAACAAATAGGTCGAATATTCAATGTAAGAAATATGTAATATATAAATAAAATAGAAATAATTTTATCGTTCGATAAATTATTATTGTTTATTTGAAAAAATTAAGCTGAAAAAAATCATTTTATATCACAGAAACCTAACAGAAATATGTATACATAATGTAACGATATTTCGAAATCGTATGATAAAGTTCTTTTATTCCTTTTATAGATGAATTATTTAACATTTTTTATTCTTAATATTATTAATATCAATCGAAAGTTTTATTCAGAATACATTTAAGTTTGTTTATATATTAGTTAAATAAAATTAAAATCAAATAAAAAATTGTATTGTTTGTTATACAACAAATGAAAAATATATATTTGCAAAAATCAGTACTCTAATAATAACTCATATACTATATCTATATACTTTTAAAAAAAAATTTATCAAAACACGTGAAAACATATATAAAAATAAATTTGCATGCAATAAATAATTTCTATTAATCAATTGGACAAAGTTGTTAAACGATGTTGAACTGAATATAACAAATAAAAAAAAAATATCATGGAATGAGAATTACTCAGATGAAATGAAATGTAGTTTTAAAGAGAAATACCAGTTTCAAAACTACGAATCGGAAAAATTTGAAGAGGTTAAGTTATTGAAAAGCCAACAGAAGTTAAATAACGCTACTAAAGTTTTGAATAAACTTTCATCGCATCATCTCATATCGAATTATGAACGTATATTGGATTTTAAATTAATTTTAATAAAAAAAAAAAAAAAAAAAAAAAAAGATCCTTAAGTATGGATAATATAGAGAGGATGCTTATAATTTCTCCACTTCTAAGAAATGTAATTTTAATTATAACAAATAAAAATAACGTCCATGATACTTACATTACTTGTTGTTATTCTTATAAAACTAGACTTTCATATAATTCTTATTTTATTCTCATCATAGTTTGTATCATTTATAGACATTGGGTCAAAAGTTATCTTTATATCAGTACACCCAAACTTATTTAATTTTTATTATATAATGTTGATTGTTTGTAAGTTGAATGGATCGAAAAGGACTCAGTGACCATTCAGAAATCAAACAACCCCATTTTTTGAAAAATTTTTGAGTTTTCAATCAATATATTAATTTTTATAATTATGATAAATATATAATTTAATAATATTCAAATAAAAATTGATTTATTAAATTGATAGAATTGATCGGTTCAATTTTTGATTATGATATATATCTAAAATTACATATATATAGTTTTTTTCTTATTTAAAAATTTTTCCAAAACGAAACAGAGATACAAAGGAGCAAAGAATTTTATTAATTAGACATATTTGTTATGAATCACCTGTTACAGAGAATAGGACAGAAAATGATTATTTTACGCAGAAATTAACAATTATAATCGATGAACCATACACGTTAACAAATATTAATATTATTAATAGTTATAATATATAGATAGACATCTGTTATTAGTTTCGTTAAATTCATTATTTTTGAACTTTTTTCTTTGATTAACAAATTACATAGTAATTCGCTGTTTTTGATAATATATTTGAAGGGGAAAATTATAAATAAAATTGTATTCTTTTAAGAGAAACTGGCCAGACAATCAAACATGAAATTAAGATGGATCTGAAATTTAACTCTAGAACTCCCGAGCTCCGATCCATCACGTAGGATGACTTTTCTTGAATCCATACTTTTTCTTGTACATTTATCCCGAAAAAAATTGCTCTTTGAAAAATGTTTTCTAATGCTAAAATATGCTATATTTTGTAATCAAGGCAGCATATATTTTTGCATTCAATGTGAAATTGAATAAGATTATAAGATTGATTAAGATAATTATAGAACTATAGAATAAAATTGATTCCTTTAACATGTCTCTAACATGTATTACAATATGAATGAAAAATTGTAATATTAATTACATTCAATAAACTATTTATATTATTACATAATTGTAATAAATGTGTATATAGTAATAATGGATAATTTTATGAGAATCTTTTGCAAAAATAAAATACAATATTATAAAATGTAAAATATAATATTTTGATTTTTTATTAAATATTCAATGTACTATATTCGACGTGTGATTCAAACTTTATACACACATATATACATTTAAAATTTTAATATTTTGTCAAGTTTTAAATACAATTTTTCATAGGAATTTATTTTATATATAGAATAATAGAGCAATATTGTTCTGAACATTTTGAAATTTTGCTTTATCTCTTATTATACTTGTATTTATAAAAACGAAAAACGTATTGGAAGTGTTAATTTTATCTTTATAAAGTAATATTTCCCCAGAAAATATTTCCAACGATATTCCAAATAAAAAAAAAAAAAGAAATACAAAATTCGTTTAAGAAATTAAAAAATAAAAATTTCATTAATTTTTAACGAAATTTTACAATTACAATTACAACTATAATTTAATAATTTTCTTTTCTAAAATATCTTCAGATATACAATTTTCTTCTTTTCTTTCCCAAAGAGTATTCATTTTCCCAAGAATTAAACTTTTTAACAAATTTCCAGAATTCTTCGAGTATAAAACAATAAGTTAAGTATATTAATTAATTTTCATGCAAATTATTCTTTATCTTACAATTATTAAGCTTCGAATTACAGGATTTCGGAAACTTTCTGAATAATCCATTTCTCGTCGATAAAAATATTTCTTCGCATTAGGCCCAATTATACTAAAAAATTTTCATTTTATCAGAATTAATAGATTCGTCAATTAACATTAATAATTAATATTCATTGGACGAAATAAACCACGACAATTCTTCTTTCATCCCTCGTGTAGCAACAATAGATCCGATCGAACAATTAGATGCTTACTTGCCATCTTAGATTGTTGTACGCGAAAGCAAGAGAAACGATCGAGCAATTTACCAGTTTCAGGTACTCCTCGACGAGGAGTTATACAGCGCGACCGAGTTCGTAGTACAACGTATATAACTGGTACGCAGACCAGCGGTAATAGCGTTTAAATATTTGAGCAAATGTTCAATCGATATACCTATCCCTTAGCCAACCCCGTCACAGCTCTTTCCGAACCGGCCGTTTCACGAGTTTCCTTTTCTCTTTTCAACCCGTTCTACCTTGTAGGCGGCCGATCGAACACGTTTCCATGAAATATCAAACGTGGCGAATGAGATTCCCTTATTCGAGAAACGGGCTCGAATACGAGCAGACATTATATACTTTGGTACGACGAAAGTATTGCGTAATTGATCGAAGATAGATCGCGGTTAACGATTCTCTTCTATTATTCGAGAGAGGGAGGGTGTGCTTTTGGCAAATGGGTGTCAATCTTGATTGCAAATATATGTGGTCTCCCTTGTGCAAAGTTCGGTTTGACGAGCAATTTCTCGTGTTATTTCTACTCTTCTTGCGGTGGTTATAAAGATAAAATTGTCTCCATGTTATTTGCGTTTGAATTAAGCTGGATATTAGTCGTTATCAAATATAACTTTGTGTTTTAGTATCGATCCATTTGTGTTATTTTTGGTTTTAAAAATGTGTGGGTCTTTTCGAATGACATTTATATTGTTTTGTTGAAAAAGAATTCGACGATGGTTTGTTTTAAATCTTTGAACGTAGTTTATTATTTTATAAAATGTTTCAAACAATTTGATATAAGCAATTTTTTCCTTACAGAACATAAGATCGGTAACTTATTAATGAGATTATTATGATTTATCACGTTATGTTATTCTCTGTAAAAAAAAAAAACCGTCGTTTATAATAAAAAAGTTGTTTTGATGGTTTTATTTCATTTTGTGTTTCGAAGATTTAATTCTATTTTGTAAAATTTACAAAGACGATTTACTTGTTACTCATTCAAATTTAAAAAATTAAAAAAAACTTAAGAAAATTTGAGAAAATTTTACAGATTAAAACTTTTAAAATATAAAAAAAGCTAATAATGCAAAAATATTCGTTGAAACTTATTTTTCAAGTTATAATTTAATTTTATACTAGACGAAGTGAGGAGGAGATAAATTGTTAATAGAATCATCTCGCTTTAATATCGTCACACTTCACCAAGTACAGAATTAAATTGCTCAACTGCTTAACTTGAAAAATAAGTTTCAACAGAAATTTTCACATACTAACTTCTGTATTTTATTATCAAGAATCTTTTTTAAATTACCTTGTATATAAGCTTATAAAGATTTATATAACAATTAATAATTATACTAAACTTTGTATTAAAAATTCATCTAGGAATCCAATACTACCTTTTAAATGAGAAAATACAGTTTAAAATACAGTATCGAGGGTAAATTAGAATTTTAAAAGAGAAAAAAAATATATATATTTATATAGTAGCTCACCAAGATATTTGAACGCAGAGAAATTCACTTAATTCGAAAATTCCAATTTTGAAATGAAAGCAACACGTCAAGCAATTTATTCTTCGACGAAAGAAATGAAATCAACCTTCAAAGTTTCTTTTCATAGAGCAAAAAATTTCGAATATTTTGCAATTTAAGATCTCTCGCAAGCTTAAATATTCAAAAAAATGAAAAATAAAACTTTTAAAACTTTGAACTTGATTTCTTAAACGTTGATATTTAAAAAAGTAAAAATCGCTGACTCGTTATATGCTCTTCCATGCACATATAATGAAAAATTTCATTAAAAATAAAAAATTGTACATTGATATTTCATCGAGCAATAAAAAGATATCGCGATGAGACGATACAAAGAAACATCTCCGCTGTATCACTCGAGGCATACGTGTCTGGATCAAGAAAGTAATCAGGAAAATCTTGGATATTTGATAGGACGCGTACTGTGCGTGTCTTAAATTTATGGTTTTCGTAGGAAGGTCCATTAATAATCTTTCGTTTCCTTCTACGTCCTCGCCTTCCGTTTCTTTCCGCGATTCAACGATAAGATTTCTTCTTCTTCTTCTTCTTCTTCTTCTTCTTCTTCTTCTTCCTCTGCAACCCCTCTCCCTCCCTTTTTCTGTCGAAAGGAAGAAACATCGGCTCTCTCCGACACCTGCGAAAGGCCAAGTTTGGCCAAAACGTTAATGAAGTAGCATCGCTGCAAAACGGTAATAAAGCACCGGCTGTGTTTCATTTTAAGCAACGTTGTCCCCTTCGCGCCTTAATGGTGCATAAAGGGAAAGTATTAAGCATCATATTGCCTCCCTGCCGCATGTATAGCCGCGTTTAATAGAGAATTTTGTTTTAAACTTATCAGGCACTGGATCTTCCTTCTTTGCTTTGCGTCATAAAAAACGAAGCATAAGTTGATTTTTATTGAAATTTATTGGGATCATGGTAGATTAAAATGTATTAAGATGTAATAGAAATATAATTTGAAAGGTTATTTCGTTGTTGGTTTTTGGATTATTGAAGAGTAATTAATTTTTTTAATCTATTTCTTTTCTTTATCAAACAAAAGTATACATATAATGTCATGGATTTATGTATTATTCAGAATTATTTGTCTGTTTCAATTGCTAGAATTAATTAATTACAGAAAAATTTGATAAATTGAATTTTTTAAATAATATATAATTGAAAATTTGATTTTTTCATTATTTGCATCTTTCAATCGCTTTTTTTTTTTTGATCTTTTAATTGTTCTCTCAATTTTGTCAAACTAAAAATAAGATTTATTTACATAAAATAGGTTTCAAGAGACAACATAAAGAATAAATAGGTAGGGAAACATTAAGAATATTTATTTTCCTTTCACATTTTGTTAAAATGTTTGAGAAATATTATATGTATTATTTTCTGGATATTGCGTGCAAAGCAATTACACAAAGGAAGGAGTTCATATAAACTGTGCTTATAAGTTATTATAAATTACATTGATTAACATATGATATAATTATTCTCATATGCAACAATAATAAATGTAACAAAGATACATAGATAAAAATGTTTGAAAATCAAAAGCGAACTGTACTTGCATATATCAAAGTAAATAAGCAATTGGTTCTAATTATTTTCCAAAACTATGTGTATAATTCAATCATGATCAAAATCATTTCATCACCGGTTATTGAATTAATCACGACCTTTAATTATTACAATAATTATGATCATTTAACGATCAGTAATTATGATTTTGCATTAATGAATTCATAATTTTCAATTAATCAGATTACATTTCGTCTAATTTCTTTACTTCTATCTGTCGATATTGAATTTTCCAATTCCAATTCAAGTTTTAATTTATTCACCAATTGTACATGCTTTTCGCTTAAATTCAATCAAATATTCTTAAGACGAATATTTTAGATAAAAGTATAAATAGAAATTGAGATTCTCTGAGAAGCAAGGTGATCGAGGTGTGATCAGCGATTCGAATCTCGAGTTTAGAGAGTTTCAAATCTTGATTAAATTACATCTGTAATTTAAATGTATAGATCTCGTTATTTTTCGTATTGTTGAAAATAAAACCGTAGAGCAGTGAAATTGAATTTTTTTTATCTTTATCTTTAAAAATATAATACATTCGTTTTTTAAACGAGGCACACGTTGTGTTATATTCACTTTGTTGTGTGTGTTGTCTACGAGATTAATATTCAATACAGTGTATTATCAGGGAGGGGGGACAAAATTGTTTCCTCATTCATAAATACAAGAATTTCCGATTACATGCTCTGATAATCAAGGATCAGGAAATCAATGTCTGTGCAATCGGGAGATCAGATAATTGGTGCCTGTATAATCGATCTCTAGATAACTGGCCTTCTGCTATAACCCCCTCGTTGTAGTATATTATCCAATTAGCAAATAATTAATATGGCGTTTCATTTCGTGTTATTTAATTACCAAAGAAAGACTCATAATGCGAAGTGTCATTTAAAATGATATTTGTCAATGCATTTTCAGTAATATCATTTCAGCGTATTTTTGAATATTAATTGCAGTAAATAATAAATGCTAAGTAATAATGATAATAATTATTAATCGATAATATTAGCTTAAATTATTTTTACTATTCGTATAAAAAATATTTTTCCAACAGAAGAAAGGAACATTTATTAATTTATAATATTCAGAAGAGAGATGGGGAAAAAAAAGGGAGAGAGATTAATTCGAATTTAACGTTAAATATTTTTATATAAATATTTTTCCAGTGAAGAAGAAATATTTGTTAATTCATAACAGATTCATTATGACGAAATAAGAGAGAAATTTCAAGTTTAAATATTTTTTCAAATATTTTTCCAGTAGAAAAAAGAAACGTTTTGTTAATTCATCGTAACAGATTCATCAAAGCAAAATGAGAGAGAGAGAGAGAGAGATTAATTTTAAATTTAATATTTTTCTAGCAAAAGAAAATGATATTCGTAAAAAATCCATCGTAACAATAACAATACGAACAATCTCAAATATAATATCAAATATATTTGTAACAAAAAGAAAAAAATCATTAATTTATAATTTTTTAATATATCTATAATAACTATATCAACTTATACTGAAAAGAGAAAGAGAGATTATTTCTAAATTTAATTTACATTTTCGAAAATATTAATAATTGAACTTTAATCAATATCCAGATATCCTGTTATCTAAGATAAAATTTAAAATTTATCGAAAGATTTTCAAATCCATCGTCATTACTTCGATCATTAACTTATTCTCCTAAATTTATAAACTTGGATCGAAACAGAGATCGAGAAAGATCAAATGATGTATCGATGCATTTTTAAAATTCCATACTTCTCGATTTGTTTGAAAAATTATATTTTCAAATTTGCGCGTGATCGTAACTTTTCGTTACTTGATATCACTGCGTTTTAAATTTGTCATATCCCAACGTAATTTAATTACACGATAAAACTTGTTCTTCCCGAAGGGGGAGCACGCTCGTTGTTGGCTTTCAATGCACTTCTCATTGCCATTTTTCTTTTTCTTTTTCTCTTCTTTTCTTCTTCTTCTTTTTTTTTTTTTTTTTTCTTTTTTCCTTCTCTTCCATTTTATTCGTGCGTATGACAACGAGACAAGTTTCGCACGAGTGTCTGAAAAATGTTTGTAATGTCATTCTGCCGCGTTCTCATGATAATCCAGCCGCGAACTAGTGCATACACACAGGCATTCCAACGGGGGTGAAGCGAGATATAGGTAAAAGGGAGATGGGAACAGGATTACGTTAGGTCAACCGTGTGTATACACACATGTACATCGAGCATGCTTTGCCAGAGATGCATATATCTCTGAATGTCCACGATGAGAGTAAAAATCTCTTTGGACAGAGAAAGAGAGAGCCCTCTTTGACGTTTCTTTTTTAGATCTCTCTCTGTCTCTCTCTCTCTGTCTCTTCTTCTGTCTTTCTCACACAAATATGGTCGATGTCCATCTTGTCGGTTTAATCTTCAGTAAAGATTCCTTCTCACCTATGAGTCATTTAAATCACTTCGTTATTAAGCGATTCAAATGAACATTTAATCTTGTTGGTATGTGTAATTATATCCGTTAAATTTAATGGATTCTCGACTCACTCACATTTGAATATCTGTTTTTCATTTTGACGTAGTATTAATTATTTCAATTTCATTTAGTTTAAGAGTTTCAAAACATGTTTTGTAGTTTTTTTCCTTTCTTTTTTTTTTTTTTTTAATTGTTTATTAATGTTACATTTATAGTTCGACATTTGGATTATTTTTGATCCAGCCGATTCGACAATGTAAAGGTTTTTATACGTTATTCTACAAGAAAATTCACCTAATATGAAAATCTTAATTTCAATGAAAATTTGTGCGTGATTGAAATATGATTTAGAAGAAATATCAATTCGGAATATTTAATTTTGTCTATAAATATTTTTTTATACAACAGAATTTGAACATTTTATAATTTAAAATTTTGTTTTAATTTTAATTTATCAAAACTTTAAAATTATATAATTATCGGTATTACGAATTTGATAATTGATTCCATTTGAAATATTTCGATAATAAAAAATTGTTCCATATACAATATGTTAAATATATTGTGGAGAATTCATACAAGCTAAAACAAACATAAAAATGTACAAAAATGTTAATTAAATTATTTATAACTTAATAAGTCGACATATTTGTACATGTACAACTTCTAAATACTCCATCATGGATAATTAATCCTTTCTATATTTAAATATTAATGTATCCTTCAAGTATGTGATTAGATATTTAAATTCAGCATAAAAAAATGTGATTAAAATTCCATATTAAATCTTACGTGACGAAAGAAATTTTATAGATAAGTGTAATTTATCTACTCGTTTCAAGCAAAATCGAATAAAATGATTATATATAGAATTGGTGGTTCACTGTACGTCAAGTATTGGGCTCTAAAATGAAAATGAGAAAGATGGAGAAATAAGAAAAATGCAGGAAAAAAAAAACCTTAAGAAGGTAATAAGAGAAATAGAAAGGAGTCTAAAGAAAGGAAACGAAGAGAAAAGAAGCGTAAACGTGCAGTAAGAATGGAACGCTTATTTACAAAGGCATTATCTCGTCAGTATCTTCAGTATATTAAATTACATTATGAGAAATGACTAAGGAGATAGAGGAAGTTCATTCTTCCGTACGAGTTGTTTTTTTAATGGAATTTATTCATTTCATAGGCGTTCCTTTATTTCCTTTGTTTGTTAACTAACAATAATGAAGGGTGAAATGATATGAAAGTAAAATATTCATTGTTAAAAGAGAAGTTTTTTTGAATACAATCTTATAAAATCATTTTTTTTTTTTTTTTTTTTTTTTTACATATCGAATGTTAGTCATTTTAATATTATAATATAGAAAACGTTGTTGTTGAGATCGTACAAATATAAACTACATTTTTTTACATTTTTTAAAAAATGTCAAAAATTTTTATATTAAATCAAATGTCAGAGATTTATATATATTGTTTTATGGACAAAGATGGATTATCAATGTCGATAATGATAAAGATTTATAATAATAGATTAATCTGAAATAGATTGTAATAAAATTACTGTAAGAAACTTTGGCATTATATTTAGAAATTATTAAAAATAATTTGTAACGACAATACATATTGCTTTGCACAGATGTCTTAAATAAAAAAAGTTATTAATTCAAATTTCATTTAATTTATTAAAATATATACTGTTTTATATACTGTTTTATTTAAAAATCATTTAAACTATAAAATACATTTTTATAAATAGCTCTTAGTAACTTATAAACAAAAATCGTTTTCAGAATAGATTATTTTCATTAAATTCTAAAGAAGGAAAAAGAAAATGTCAGTATTAACGATTGATTAATAATTTTTCATCTAAGTGATAAATAAAGATAAATAGAATAAATAGTTTTTGCAAAGTAAAAAAAACTCGGGGAGGATTTGAATAATCCGAATATCGATATCGTATTAGTAAAATTAAGTTAAAGTTAGCCGTGATTCAGCAGCTTTCACTTTCGCTAGTTTCAAGTTCACCGCAGCTTCTATCGAAACAATTATTGCCGTCGTTACACGAAACTTCCGGTGTTGGTAACGTTCCACAAATACAAACATCCGCTATCATAAACTCCCCTCCCCCTCCCGAACCGAGCAAACGTCGGCAGCGGTGGAAGCTTTTAGAACAAGCACGCGGTGCCACCGATCGGTTTGATCGTATTTTCTGCCACGATCGATCGCCCATAGAAACATTGCTCGTCGATGTCCCTCCTCCTTTCCTTTTAGCAATAACGATGGCATTTCTGGCGGAAAGCAAGGCCGACGCCAATGTCGCTTTAGACTGTTGCCGGGGACAAGAGGTTGGGCCGCATCCCCGCCTGCACCATTAGCGTTGCAATTAAACATGTTTATTACCAGGCAACCGTAATACAACCCGGCGAGTCCTTAATGTTACCTAGATAGCGCTGCATGCGTTGCGTGCCAGCCTACCAACTCAATAGGGGGAAGCAGTGTGCGCGATAATGCTTCTACTTAGCCACGGTTCCGAGTACGATGCACGAAGGTTGAAAAATGCTCCCGTGCGTAAACTTCTCTTACGATTATTATCGCTCTCAGATTCGTCTGTTTGTATATCGTAAATGCTGCTTATTAACGTATTTTCGATGTGATGAAAGTAAGTATTGGAATATTAACTGTTTTAGGCACTCGGTGCCGAATGAATGAATATTTTCGACGATTGATTTATCTGTCTTTGTTGTTTTTAGAGAGAAGAGTAAGGAAAAAATAAAATTTTAATGGAAGTTTGTGTATACACGATAATTTCTTTTCGTTTTATAATAAGAATAAAAAAGGAGGGATATACGTACAATCGTGTGACGAAAAATGCCTCGTCTATATCGAGTCTTACAAAGAAGTAATTCATTTAGTTCGAAAATTGTGATTCTAAGAAAAGTTTTGCGTGTACGTAGAGCGTAACGAGTTATGTGTAACGGAACGATTCTTTTTTGTTTTATGTGAAAAGAAAAAGAGAAAAGGTACGATCGTGCAACTTGCATCGAATTTTATAAGAAAATTCTAATTTTAACGAAAGTTTGTGCGTACTTACAAAGATCGTAATGAGTTATATATTACAGTTTTCTTTCTGCAAATTATGTTTCGATAAAAAATATCAAAATTAAATCATAAAAATAATATCCAAATTCATCTAAATGCTAAATAATTTCAAATTAAATCGTTTTTAATACTCTACTGTAACTGTACCTTATATTATTATTCAGCGTCGAAGATATTGAAAGAACGCAGACAGGATGGAAAAAATGCAGTTTTAAATGAGTTCACGTTATCGAATACGATATATCAGTAGCGTTACGCATGGAATGCAGATAAAATCAGCAATAGACGTGGCATTCTTATCATTAATGACCGATCGATCGTCAAAGAGGGTGGGTCATTCTGAGGTTCGGACCCACCGTGAAACAAAAGCATAGTCTCGTTAGTGGGGATTAAGGAAGGCGAATGGGGGGCAAAAACCTTGGTGGACTAATACCGAAAAAGGAACGAAGAGAAAGATTTGGCGAAAGGGGGATCTTACGGCCAACTGCTATAGCTTTTTCTAACGAAGCCTCTCGATTTTAGGTGGCATTGCTGGTGAAAGCCAGGCAACTGACTCGTTCTAATTCTTTTGTTTATTGAAGTAAAATCAGTATTTCGAATGAAAATTTAATATCTCGATCCGATAAAAATTATCATCATGTTCAATGTTGCGTATACGTAACATAATAGCATATCGATTTATTCGAAGTTATTCAAATATTCATCGTTTGTTCGAAGACAAAATATATGAATGCATAGTTATATAATAATTATATATAATAATATATTATATATAATTATATAATAAATTATTCTTATTAAGTTTTTATTAAATTATTTGATTATTTTTACTAAATTATTTTTGTATACAATAAATGATCTTTAAAGATCGTTTAATTTTTATTGATTTATTCATAAATTTCGTTTTTCTTGATCAATTATTTGAAGAAATGGAAATGTATCCTCCAATTAGTTTGAATAATCGATATTCCATCTATAATTCGTTGTCAAATAAGTAAATATTAAACATATATTTTACAAAAAAACAAGTTTTTATATTTATAATTCATAAAATGTCGAATTAAAATTATATAAAATAAAAATTTTATATAATTCAAAGAATTTTTCCATCATCTGTGAAAAGAATAATCGAAGATTAATAACAGTTGAGGAAAAAAATTATTGATCTATAACGTTATGTGAAAAAATTATATCCGAATGTTATATTCTTATTTTATTCAGGCTACGATATTGTAGATATTTTATTATATATATGTGATTTCTATGTTATTACAATGATGTCGAGATAAATTTATTACAATTTTTAATTTTTAATCTTTAAACTAAAATGAGAAATTTTAATCGATTATAATATTTATTTTTTATAACCGAATATAATTTTGATTTTATAGAATTAAATATAAAAAATTAAAATTATTATTATTTTAATTATTTCGATGTCATTGACCGACTATTTTCTCTTTTTCTTTTTTTACAGCATATTATTTATGTAACGTATTAGCATTTACGGTAGTTGATTTAAAATTCCAGAAGAATAATTTCCTTCGCCGTTTCAATGTTTTATGCATGAAGCAATGCGAAACTGCATATTGATCTGTTAAATCAACCCTGTCTATGTTTTCATTACAATCAAAGATTATCTTCGGTCATCCATTCTTCTATAAGGAATATTGTAAAATAATAACCCATTATTATTTTGAAAGTTGAATATTGTTATTTTATATTGAATCCTGGAATAAAGACAAAATACATATATATATTTATTTTATGTATGTATATTTATATATTTTTATATTGTATATACATATTTTATCAAGCAAGCATACAAACGAAATATTATAATAGAAGAAATATTAGTTACGTCAAATGCATACTCTACATTCAAAAGGATATAATTATACTTTACAAAAGGATTAATTATATGTAACCTTTGAACAAGAAAATTTACTATTCTAAAATGGAAATGTTATTTTCATTTCAATTAAACCGTAAGAACAAAATTTTTTACAAAATTTTATAAAATCATCAATAAGAAACTGAACAATTTAAAATCTGAAAAAATGTTATCTATTGTAATTATTCTTGTTACAGTTACAAAATGAATAACTCGTATTTCTATAAAATATAAATAAAATATACATTGTATATCATAAATACGAAAGATCCAATTATTAATTAAATTCTACTAAAATCGCTTACATTTCACGTTTTTCTATAATTTTTAAAAATACGAAAAGATTCAATCGCAATTGTTTTTTCATTTTTTTTCTACCTGTTATACTAAACATCACTTAGAGAACCCCTTCCCCCTCCCCTCCCTTAAACATTAAATAATTCGACCCAAATACGGAACGCGTGGTATTCATTCGTGGATGTAGCGAAGAAGGAGAAGCGCGAAGTTTCGAGTCCTTCGAGGCATATCGAGATGGGTTACGTGTAATGGCTCCATTGTGGGGAGGTTCGAGTCGGCGAGTAGAGGCATAAGAATAGTCAACCCAAGTCAAGAATCCTTAATGCCGTTCCGTTAACCGGCCATGAATTATTACCGTTTCCGGGTAGCTTCGTACGAGCCGCACAATATATCAGGGGTCTGGGGCACCTTTAACTTCGTTTCGCGGCAAAAGCATCGACCAAAGATGCTGCTGTTGGATATCTCTCTTACCAAGCAAGATTTCCTCCGATCTGCGAACGAGGCAGATTTACTTTCCGGCCAGAAAAATGGCAGTGTGGAAATCGGTGCAATGCTCAGCTCTATGCAATTTTTATCCGTTCCGACAAACCGGGGGAAGACGAGGCAGAGAGCTATTACTCCACTTCTCTTCACCGAGCTGTGCTCCACTGGTGTTTAATTACTTCCGTCAATTTCTTTCTCTTCCCCCCCCCCCCTCTTTTTTTTTTTTTTTCGTTTCTTTCCACGGTCAATCGTCTTTCCCATCTATGAGAGAGAATTTCTTTCCCTACTCGGATTAGATTCGCAGGTTGTTCTTCGGGCATTGTGTTATTTGTGGATAAAAGTATTCTTCTTTTTTTTTCTTTTTAGAGGTGAAGAGAAGATGACTTTTTTTTTTTTTGGAAAAATTGTAACTAAAGATAGTAAGATTGGCTGGTTTAAATGTTCAGTAATGTCTTGAAGAAGAAAGACTGGTGCTTCAAAATAAACATTGTTATCAAACATCTTAAAAAGGAAGAATTTTTAGATTTATATCCCGCAGAGTTGTGATATTATTATTACCAAGCAGTTATCAGAATTAATTTATCTATTCTAAAAATATGATCTTTTAAAATAATATTACTCGTAGAATGGCTTGATACAATTACTCATCATAAGCTGTTCTTGCCTTAAATCATGATACGAAAGATCGTGTAATTGATTTTTGATATTCAAACAAAATACCGTGAATTAACCGATGGATTTTCCATTCGTTCAATCGCTTAATGTACAACCGGCACGATTCCACTATTACGCAAACGTGGTTTGATTATATCTATCGCTCGCCATCGATCCTTCCTGATAATCTTCTTCACTCGAAGATCGTAAGGTACAGGGAACACGTATTGCGGGCACGTGTGAGATCTTCTCACACTGGCAACCTTTCAGTTAAAAGGTTGTTTCTTCTTCATTCCATTTCTCTTGTTTTATTCAATATATTACGTAGTTCTTCTGAATATATTTAATCATCTCGTAAGCGAAAGTTTAAAAGGTTATTTTCGGTAAAAGAAATAAAAAAAAAAAAATATTCGTAATGACTTGAATTAATATTTGAATATCATCAATTTTTTCAGACACTATTGTAATTGCTTGTTTATTGTAATTGCATTGATCGTTTTTCGATAAAAAAATTAAAATTTTTGTTATAGTAGAAACGAATTCGATTTATAAACTATAAATAAAAAGAGATTTAATGTTCGAATATTTAATTTTAAATCTGAGTTAAAAGAATTAAAATAAGGATTTGTTATAAAAGTTGAGCATTTGTTCTTCCATATGTTTTCCAAATAATTTTTTTATAAACGAATTAATTCTTTAATATATTAGCATATATTGTTTTTTTTTTATCTAACCTCTGTTCCAATTTATGATTGGATAGACAGATGCAATTAATACGTAAAACTTTTCATCTTACATTTCAATCACAATATCTGAATATTCTAAATTTTTCTTCAATTTATCTTGTAATGTTTCGTAATGAATCGAATAATTTTTCATTTTTTGAATATTTATTACATACAACATTGTCAAAGTATGTTGTTACATACACGGAAAAAAATAAAAAATAAAAAATTTGTTACTTAATTATCTGAACATTACGAAATAAATAAGTGAAAAATATATTTGTCTACTTAATTTATTTATAATATTAATCATGTTATATAAATTACAATTGTAATGATATATAATTTTCTTTTAAAAACCAATAATTTGATTAAGATATTAACATCTGATAGAATATTATTTATTTGACAATTCTTTTTTTTAAATTCGTTTCGTAACAAGATTAGTTTTTGATTATATATAAATTCCTGTTCCTCCCCAACATTGTTATTCCCTTTTTCTCTCTGTGTAGATAGAGATAGAGATTCGTGAAATTGTAATTTTTAACAACAATTAGAATTGGTTGGTCACTTTATACGCTGCAACATAAAATATTTTCAACTGTTACAGGGTGTGTTCTGTACCAGATGGTATAAACGCGGGGATGGTGATTCTGCATGAAAAAGCAAAGCAAAAACGCGAAATAAAATTTGCTCGTTTGACGCTTCGCTTCCGTGAAAATTGAGTTTTAGAATTCGTTAGATACAGGTGCATTTGACGGTAGTCAAGTATAAGTAGAATATAACTGCTGGTGTACAGGGAAATTCGTCAAGCAGGGACAAACACAAATAATTACACGCGTGTCTAATGAATATTTAAATTTTTTTTTTTTTTTTTTTCAGAATTTCAAACGAAAAATCTTATTTTACTATCTCAATTTGCTTTTTTATGTTTACTTCTCCTACTATCCTCAGTTTTATCACCAACAATAAGTTTTTCTTTTATACTTATTGAAATATCGATATCCGTTCAGATATGGGTAATATATGAATATAGGAAAACTTTTAATATCCGAATTAATAGGAAAAGTTGAATATTCATTTAAAAGAATTTTGAATAATACATTTGATTTTTTTCATGGTTATTAATTCATATTTCAAAAAAAAAAAAGAAAATAAATAAAAATACTATGAAAGAAAAATACGAATGTATAATACTTTTTTAATCTCAGAAAATCTCATATCTATGCTTTTTTTTATACGTTTATTCTGAAAAAATTGTTTCTGAAATATAAAATCAAACATATATTTTTGTATTCAATTTAATGATTCGTATGTATTTACAAAATTGTAAATGATATTGTAAAATAATATCTATATCATTATTTAATGATTTGAAAATAATCTGAATTTGATTCTTCTAATGTTAAACTTCAAATGATATAGCGCAATATTAATTGCAGATTATCTGTATAATTTTTTATATATAAAAATTGAATATTCTAAATATATACTATACAGCAATAAATAATTTTATGAGAATTAAAAAAAAATTCTAATTTAAAATTAAACTTTCGTTTTAAAATCTCTAGGTTTTGATTCTTATTAATGATTAAAATATTTTTGTTTAACAGTAGTGACATCTAACGTTAATATCTAAAATACAGCAATAAATAATTTTATGAGAATTAAAAAAAAATTCTAATTTAAAATTAAACTTTTCATTTCAAAAGCTCTAGATTTAATTGAAATGAAACATAATTCTTATTAATGATTAAAATATTTCTGTTTAACAATAGTGACACCTAATATCTGAAAATAAAAATTTTCTTAAAATAATCAGTGTCTTAAGATATTCTATTTCTTTTTGAGCAATCCAAGAAAATATATTATTTGGAAAAACGTATTCTTAAATACTATAAGTTCTATTGTTATCAATTTACAATTTCATTTAATTAAAAAAGATCTATTAGCCATATTACTTTATCATCATAAACGTTCGAAGTTGAACATCAAAGTATTTCTCTTTACGTCTTTGTGTCGCTGCTCTTCGAGAAATACATTTCGAGAGATACTGGAAAGGGAACTTGCGCTGTTTGATACATCAAAGTTTGCAGAATGGAAACCTATAAACGCGTGAATCCTAGCTACGAAACTTCTATGCACCTCCTCCGTTTCGTACGCGTATAAATTCGTTTTATACGTTTACCCATTCTTCCCCGTATAAACGAGTTTGTTTACCCAAACGTATAATTAATTCTTGTGGATCGCTTTCATCATACACCCGATACGAATTGACGTTGCACGCTTAATTTCAACGAAATTGTGAATAACCAATTAACGAGAAATGCCTCACAACTGGTATACGTGACATACAGGGTGTCTCGTTTTGACCGTTTATTTCTCTCGCGACGATAAGATATAAATTTAACGGTATCCAATATAATATATAATCTGATATTATTTTAAAAAATAGAATTATATCATTTCAATTTTGCAAAATTTATTTATACGAATTACAAAATTCGAATTGAGATATATCTACCAATAAACTAATAATCTCTAGTTAATCACGAATTTTTTTGATATTTTCGTAGAGAAAATATTGATTATATATTAAAAAAAAATATATAATTCCAGAAAAAGCAAAACAAAGAATTGACCTTGAAGAAAGTTTAATGCGAGGTATTAACATTGAGATAATCGAAAGTTAAACGAGACACCTTGTATACTGTACGGAAAAGTGGGGAGAGACACGATGGGGAAAAATAAACCGCGGCATCGAACGTGACTCTTTTGTATCTATGTGCCTATGTGATACATAAGGCGCAAACAATGTTACATAATTTTCTTTGTATCAAATTCGAACAATCGTAGTAACAACGATACGGCGATGTAACAATAGAGGGCGTTGCAACAACAGTTGTACGAACTTTTGTCCGATTTCTGCTTTTATTACCCGGGCTCCGCTTATGCTTTTAAGCCGAACGGCTTGCTCTCCATTTCAATTCCATTATCGATTTTTATTTTCTTCGTCGTGCGAGTCGCCGAGAAGACAATCGACTTTTCTTTCCTTCGCTTCGATTCGCTTCTGCCCGTGTCTTGAGATTATCTCGTTTGGAATAACTTTCTAAAGTCGAAATCCTTTTTAAAGGATCGGAGGATGGAGTGAAATGAAATCGCTTCAGGATCGATGGTGTACGCTTGATTATGTCGTGAATTATGTCCACCATTTTTGTGCCCGTTCTTTTTATCGTGTTTCTGTTGAAATGAAATAATGGAAAACAACGAGTCTTTGTTACGCGAAATTTTATATGAAATGCTACGCGAGTGTTTGTCATTACATGAAATAATAGAAAACAATTAGAAAGGGGAAAATCGAAATTTCATTCCCTTCTTCATTGTTACAATTTTTATCGAATCGAAATCACGCTTAAGTCACTTTCGTTTTTTTTTTTTTTTTTTTTTTATTATAATTCAGTTTAATTCTTATTGAACTATGCAATTTTATATTTCCATAAACCATTTTTATTGAAAAATTTTATCGTGAAAGACAAGAAGAACAATGAATTTCATTATAATTATTATATTTTGATAAACTAATTTTTATAAATTAATATAAATAGTTTAGTATTCTTATAGCTAAAAGCAGCAATATCATATGATTCCATTTAAAATAAAATTAAAGTCGACTTTCATATGAAATTTACGATATTTTATATAAAGAAATGATTATTAATATTGTATAATACGTATCAAACAATATTTTTTCATAATATTCTTTCTTTAAATGATATTTCACTATAATAAAAATCATTGATTTAAACTGTAATTAAAAATAAAAAATAAAACCAAAAGAAATAATTTTTAATAAAATATTTTAAACGTAATTATGCAAATCTCTCTGATAATACTATCGAAAATTCGATAATATAACGAATTT
This sequence comes from Apis florea, assembly GCF_048593485.1. NCBI lineage: Eukaryota > Metazoa > Arthropoda > Insecta > Hymenoptera > Apidae > Apis > Apis florea. Next base: position 1,105,791 of record NW_028256838.1, on the reverse strand, counting down.
CTTCATAGTATATCCCTAGACAACTAGGACAAATCTGGGGAAATTTGAAGATAGATGGTAGCCCTACTCATAAGCTATAATCTTGCGAAAGTAAGGTTAAATAATTAAAAAATAATTATTAATTTAAACAATATTACAATTATTATAAAGTTAAATATTCTAATATTAATATTTAACTGTTTTATTTACTAATATTATAACTAAAGAGCAAGATAGAAAATATCAAAATTTGAAGTAAATTAGATATTCATATTTGTAGAAATTGGAAATTATTTTTTGCAAAAAAAATCTTATCTTGTATTACTATTTTTAATAATTTTATGTAAGATATAGATATAATTTTTCAAATCATAGGGATCAACGATAAATATAAACAAATAATTTAAATAGCAAATATATTTTTGTATTGCACGAAACGTTGGAACGGATTAGATCATCGCACAGCGGATATTGTAATACTCGGATATAGAATCAAATATGACCCAATAGTGATATCGCTTTGAGAAATTTATTTTTATCGCGATAGGTGATATATCGTTTTAAATAGATAACAAGTTTGAATAAAAAAAAAAAACGCATATTTATGACAAAAACAAACAATTTCAATTTTATTCGTATGTACATATACCTCCAAATATACATACATTTGAGGGATCGATTCTAGAGGCAATGGATATTTATGCAACTGGTTGATTTATGCAAACAAATTTTTACGAGTAAAGAAATGGAGTTTAAATAAAGATTTGTCTCACTCTTCAAATCTCGTAACGCTAAGCTTCGAATATTTTTCATTTTTATTTTTAATATATAATGCACATTGCGTAGATTCGTGTACATTCAATTTTTCATAAATATATAAACATCACTCTAATTATAATCAATTGACATTTACCATCTTCGTATCTGACATAAATTTAAATTGCTATAATCAATGTTTTCAACTTTGTATTTGTTTTAAATATATATTAATCTTGTGTCTCATTCGTAATATTTAATTATAAGCAACATTTATAACGTATTTTTGTTAAATCCCATTAATAATTATAGCTCATCGAACGAGAACGAATAATTAAGCTCGAATAATTTCAATTATTAAAAATATAGCGTACAACTTTTCCCTTCACTTTCATACTTAGAAAAAAAAAAAAAAAGGAAAAATTTATCGGGAAATATACGAAACGAGATGGTTTAAATAGACTTTTCACGAGTGTTGAGAGCAGTGAACACGCGGTGGCAGGTGTTGATTGTGCTCACGGCCAAGGAGCCCTGTTCCGCGCCGGTATTGTGCCCGCGAGGAAACGGTAATGGTTCCTTAACCTGTAACCCCAAGTAATTACGGAGTTAACCGATGCAAATTACAATAATTTGAGCCGAAGAAGTGGCGGTTCCTCTTCCTTGCATCATCGTTCGATGGCTTGCCCCTCACCGACAAACTTTTGCCACGCATTTGTCTCGGTTCTAATCGTTTAAAACAGAGGTCGCTTCCGGCACGGTCGAGACGTTATCTGCATTCTTTATGCGGTTCGAAGCTCCATCTATCGCCCTCGGCTTGGAAAACTCGCGGAAGTGTCGTGTATTCGCCTATTCTACCGCAAATATCCTCCATGTTACGTGTTTACGCGTGTATCTGATTGCATGAGATGATAAGCCAAGTCCCTCTCTTCTTGAAATATGTTGATCTTACGTATGATTTGATAATAATAAAAGTCATTGAAATCTTTTTTTTTTTTTTTTTGTTTACGTGTCTTGGAAGAAGTTTACGATTTTTTCTAAAGCAGAAATTTAGTCGATAATTTTAACTGAGTTTATTAAGGTGATGTGAAAGATAATCTGACGATGTTTCTTGGCGATTTAACTTGGAGGAAATAAAATTATTGTTTTTATAAATTTTTATTCGATTTATAAAGTAATTTTTCTTTTTATATACAATTGATTCTTGAGTAAATTTGCTTGTAGATTTAAAAGAAAATTTCACATTCAGTATCGTTTTAGATATTCATAAAGAATGTTTGAAATCTTTTAATTTATATGTTTTAAGAAAAGAATTAAAATTTCAAAACTGGCACCATTCAATTTCATGAAAACACTTTTTTGTAATTGCTAATTGTAAGTATGAAAGAGATTAGAGACAAGTTTTTTTTATTATTAGAAAATAATCGTAGAATTTTGATTTTTTGGCTGCATTCCAGTGCATTTCATATCACGTGAAACATCTGCATAGTAATTAGAATGTATGCTGTTAGGGGAAGAAGGTCGTTAAGATGTTTTCTGCGTAATATCCTAGCTAAATTTCCTACGTACACCTTTTTGGCTTAGGGTGATTTTCTAATTTTGCTCTGTACTCGCCGCGTTCAATTTCTTCCGTTACAAGTTTAATTTTAAGATCTTTATGCATTTTGCCATTACGCGCATATGGTGCATCGACTATAACTCTAAGCAGATACGAGAAATTGTAATAAGATGTTTCCAATTTGATTATATATATATATATGTCTTTTAATTATCCTGCCTCAAAATTCTCGAGATTAAATTCAAATTTGAATAATCTTAATTTATACGACATATTTTCATGTTAATTTTATATCTAATCTAAATACCTGAATGGAACGGGCTTACACTCCATACATTTAATTATCCTTTTCTATTGATTTTTAATAAATGATATTATATGTGTTGTACTATTATGAATTTTATATGTAATATAAATTGATCTTTTTATCTTTGTTGCAGGTAAGTTTTGTTCATGGAAGGCAACAAATAGTTAGTGAGTAAACACTTTTTATCAAAAATACAATTTTCATTATAATTGACAGACTCAAAACCGAGTCTTTTTGATCCGTGTATTATAAATACCTCTGAAGAGTCACATTCTTCAGATACAGTTTTTTCCTTCGTCTCGACTTTGTCAATGAAAAACCGGAGAATCACAAAGAATTTTTATTTGACAGTCATTGATAGCAACGATGGTTATATATTGTCAACCGATTAGATTCGTCTCAATTGTTTGTTCAAACCCATCACTACCTCGACATGATCAACGCGCCTTGTAATTGGCCAATCACGACTTCTTCTTCTATTTTCGTTCACAATTTTCATTTCTTAACGCGTTTCATACATTACAAGCATTAAAAAATCTTTTTCTTTCGCTCTCCAACAGTTAAAATACATTTAAAATTATCCTCCAATCGAATACACATCAATACCTTTGACTCTTGGAATTTTTCCCCGAATAATACGGTTAATATTAATTGAAAACCTCAATACGTCAGTTGTCTGTCGGTTGATCGATGAATTTGCGCGGATGGAAAGAACGTAATCGCGATAAAAACGTTTCTCGGCCGATAACTTTTGGCCCGATCGTTCGCGATGCGTATCGTAAGAACAATGGCCTAATATATCTGGTTAGTGTTTGCGTAAACACTTTTCTGCGTTTCCGGAGGGATACTTAGCATGCTCGATATCGCGCCGCCGCAGACGTGGCCACGATAAATTGCGTTTTATAGCCACTGTGCACGTCACGATCGCACTCACGAAGCAACGTAACGATACGTGAAAAATGTCCGTTAAATAGTTTGTTGCCTTCGTTGTAATGCTTTGGGACGCGAGGCAATCGTTTCACTTATCTATGCATACAGATGGAATTCCCAACGTTGTAATGAATTTATCTCGTGTCTTCGGATCGTTACTTTCGTTTTTTTTTTTTTTTTCTTTTGCGAGTACTTTTTTCGATCGAAGATGGATTATATTTGGAAAATTGTAGTTGTTGGCATTTAATGATTGCGAGTAGAATGAAATATCTTTTAGGAGGAAGACATGAAAAATTTTGTTCGTTTTAATTCGTGTGGATAGATTCGTAGAAGTTAGAAATATAAAGATGGCTTTTTTTTTGAATGAAATCGCAAACGAAATTTTTAATGCATCAATCTGAGCTATTTTTGTCGAAAAATCATTAGTTTGGAAGGTAATGTAATTTATATTACATTATAAGAAACAATGATAACAGTAACAATGAAAACAGTCATGATTCTTATATTTCATATTGAAATTAAAAATTACAGTATCTCTTCTAAATTATTGATTTTTTGACATAAATTATTTTTTTTTTTTTTTTTTTCTAAGAAATATCGAGCTGTGTTGATTAACGCATTAGAAATTATACGATTTCATTTTAAAAATTATTTTAAAAACATTAAATAATATATCTTCTTATATGATTTTTTATTTTTAGTAATCACATTACAAAATGTTTTCTTTTAAAATTACCTTTTATATAAAATTTTTATTTTATTATCAATAATAAATTAAAGTGTTTAACAATGCTTATTTGAAACGCATGTATGCGTTGAATTTATTTATATATGAATAAATACACGAGGACGAGTTATTTAACTCTTACGTAAATTTACTTGTGAAACTATTATTTAAAATGTTTTAAATGAAATTTGTTTGCTACCAATGACTTTTATATTTCGATAAAAAAATCGAGATGTCAAAAACCAATTACATTGTATCCACGCTCTTTCATTTGAAACCCTTTTTTTTTTTATACAACAATGATTTACAAATAAATTCAAACAACGTATTCCTCGTGTTTTTCTTAATTTTGCAATCAATTTTGTAATTAATTTCTCATATTTATTTTATCGCAAATGTATGCACAAGTGCGTACAAGAGTTTGGAGTAGAGTCCTTCTATTTTTTTTTTAAACTGAGAATTTATTGAAGAAATATTTTGCTCGCTAATTGTAATTTCAAAACGTGCTTAAACGTAAATGTTATTTTAAATTTAAAAATTAGTTGAATAATGTTACGTAACATAGAAGCGAAACAATGGTAATAAAATGTCCGCAAATATACGAAAAAGTTAGTTTTACCAAAGTGAAGGATGCTCCAAACTTTTGTGCGGGAGTTACATACTACGTAGTATGTAGGTATACAAAATAAAGCTTCCAGTCAACAGTAGATTATATTGTACAGTTAAAATTTTAGGCAATAAACACTTTTATGCGAATTTCAGTCCATGCGAGGAGTTAATGTCCGAGTTAACCTCCTCATTGTTTGGGGATCAACTTGAACAAGAATAAAGTTTCGATTAGTTTAATCCATTAAGAACAAAATAGTGAAATATTGGAAAAATTATTGGATCTTTCTTAAAAATTTGTTTCTTTATTGTACACAGATTTTTTTTGATTTTTTAAAATAGTTTCTCAAAGTGTGCGCCATTTAAAAAGAACAAAATAATAATTTCGGATAAAATGAAATGAAAAATTGTTATTACGTTTCGTGTTTAAACTATTTCTTATGCATTTTTACATACACGGATTGTTATAATAATTAAAATCAATATTTAAACTCATGTGTGAAAAAAAAGAAATGTAGAAAAGAATTGACAACAATAATATTGTAATATTGTCAAATTTCCCCTTTTAAAAATTCCTCAAAAAAAAAAAATAAATAAATAAACTAGGCTAGCAACAGCCTCATTTCCCTCGAATTCCCTTTCCCTTGCTGCCATCCATTAAAAAATAATCGAGTGAGACCCGCCAAATTGCATCCTCCACTCTTATCCTGCATCACCGCTTATTAAAAATGCACGTCCCCATCTTTGTAAGTAAGTGCACCGTTTCGTAAGAACGAGATAATACCCAATTGCGGGCACACAAGTGGAGGAAGACGGATATTAGGATAACACGGTATCCCGGTTCGGTTGTCCACTGAACTTTGCACCTCGTTGCACGGGATTCAGGAGGCCACGGGGGTAATTAAGGTATACGGTGGATATAAATCAGGCAGGGTAAGGGTCCCGCACACCCCTTTATTAATTTGTAATTGCGAGAATGTCTGCGTGTAGCTTTCCGAAAATTACGGGTCTGTCGGGGCTCATTGCTACCACGAAGATTTAGCGCTGACCAAGATAGCTTCTTCCGGCTTCTTCTCCCGTTTCGGCGCACCCCAAAGCAAGGTTTAATATCACGTGGCCGATTCTTTCGAACGTTTTCCGCTACCTGTCCATCCTCCATCGTTCCCATCGTTATCGATGGCGTGCTACATCATAGCACGCGATTAACCGAATCGCTCGAACGTGACGAGTTTTATGTTTCCTGATCGCTACAGTTCGGCGCGGGATGGCCCCCTCGTGACTGCAACATGGAGTTAATTATGCTTAGATCGCGTTTCGATACACGGCTGGCCTGCCATTTCGATGAATCGAGGGCCTCGAGGAATTTTGATTCGAGTGAAACGATGGAACAGTTATTAATATAGGAGATATCGAGTGAATTTAGCGAATTTATAATATAAATATTTTAAGAAATTTTGAGTTACATTGCAGAGGGATGCAACAGAGAATTTTATTGTAGATCTTTGAATTAACTTGCGAACTCGTTATTATTGTACAAGGAAGAAATGATATATGATGTTTGATCTGATGAAAATAATGAAGAAATTAAATGAACTGAATCGAGTAAGCATTGTAAATCTTTGAGTGAAGCGTAGTTATTGTGTAGAGAGAAGGAATTTCTATTCGATATATTTTCACTATATATTATCGAACAAACGAGTATATATATAAAATGTATATATTGAACAAGGGCACGGTTTCATTAATTCTCTCTCGCATTGTATACGATTGGGCAAAGCGAGATACCGAAATGAGGTTTGGAAAACGGGGTCAAGACGGGAGAATGTCATTAGATCGGTCGGGTATCTTTCATACTAATGATTATACAACTATTCGCAGCTGTATAATTTCAATGCATGGGCGGACTTGTATCGATTTTCCACGGTGATCGAAATATTTCATAGAATTTCAATTTACTCGTTGAAACGGATGAACTGTATATCCTTTCTTCTTTCGATTTCACTTCATTGAAACTTTTTTCATTTCCTGCTGGTTATTCGAGAACTGAAATCACGATAATAATAATAATAATAATAATAATAATAATAAGTACGAGATAAAATATTTTAAAAGGAAAATTACTTTTATTATTATAAACGAAGATACGAAGATTTCTATGATTAGTGTAAATAATATTTGTTTAAAAATAATGTAAAATAAGATTTTATTTATAGTGAATTTTATAAAAGTGTTCATATACAAGTGTTTTATGCGAGTACAATTTTTTTTTTATTAACGGAATAAAATTCGAAGAATTTAAAAATTTCGATTTTTATTTTTTTAAATATAATTTTGTAATGATATTACGTAAAATATTTATATAAGTTTTAGCGCTTTATTATCTTGTTAAAAAGTATTTCTAGATGAAATTATGTACAGAACAGAAAAAAGAAAAAAATTATAACAATTTTATTTTACATACATTCATATTGAACGCATATACGTAACCAATTATAATCTATGTGCACGTAAGTTTTCATTAAAATCAGATTTTCCGAAATAAATCAATTCCCTCTATGAAAATCCTCTTCAACAAGTAAAAAGATACATATACCAATTAATTTTAACGAATATTTTTTGCGTATTTTTACGCTTATTCTCTTTTTTGGTATAATATAATATAGATTGTACTGTCGATACTTGTTTGAAATGTTCAAATTTTGCTATTCATTTAAAAGAAGATTTGCTTTATAATTAAGCAACAAAACGAGAATAATTAATCTTACGAGTATGATAGACACACGCAACAAATCATAATTTAGTATTAATTTTCTATTTTATTATGTTTATTGTTAAGAAATAGATTTATAGATCTATCTTGATGTAAAGCTTTCGTGAACGTCGGGTGTAACTATATATCACTATGAATATCACTATTATTTTTGAAATAGGACTGACTTTATGTCGACATTTCTAACTATATATGTGTATACATCTATATATCTTATTTGAACAGAGATAGGAACTGATGCTCATTGCTTGTGGAATGTCGTCATAAAATCGTCATAAAACTGAAACCTATTTTGTGTATCGGTGTAGTATGTAGTAATGACAGTAAAACTTGTCTTAGTTATATAATGGCTGTTCTTTTTTTTTTTTTTTTTTTTTAATTGATCTTATAGAAATAAATAATTTTTGTAACATTTTCAACAACAGATATTTGAGTAATTCATTTGTTTATTTGTAATATAATATTCGTTATAAATTATTTAAAGAAATATATAATGTCCATAATTAAATAAATGGTTTGGAACAATCGATTAATATCTTAAATCTTCTGAAAAATAATGAAACAATTATTAGAAGAAGTCATTTTTAATGTGATTTGATTAAATTTTATTTTATGATAAAATAAAAAGAAATATATATATATATATATTTGATGATGTTAGGAATAAAGAAATATTTATCATGTTTCAAATTATTTTTAAATTAATTGTATTAGTCGCGAATAGATGTTGCTTAAATAATATATTCTGATTGTAAAATGTTACAAATAAAATGTTTTTAAATTTTTTGAAAAAGGAAGATATAAGATATTTTTACAATTAAATAATTTTATTAAAGAAAATTATGCAAAGAAAAATATTTCTGAGAGTTGTTCCTTGTTATCCTTCATCAATTTGATTATAAACAAAAATAAATTAAAAAAAAGTATAACATTTTTTTCATTTAGATTTTTATTTTCCAATAGATAAATTAATCTTGAAAAATGTTCAAGTGTAAGTAAAAAATATAGGATAGAATTTCTTCATTTAAAAATTAATTTTGAAAGAGAATTTTCAAGTTTTCGAAATTTTGAATTTCGATTTTTTTCGAGAATTTAAATGAAATTTTACTCTGTTTTTACTTGTTTTCACATGTAGAATACCTTCCTATCAGTAATTCAATCGGAAACTAGCTTCCAATCGAAAATTCACTTGTTGAAAAGTTTACAAACTTGATTTAGTCGAAAACGAAGTTTCAAACAACAAAACCTTATTTCCCTTTCTCATTTTTGTATGTAGAATCGCTCTTTGTACCATCTACCCTGATGCATACATGTGTGGAAGGGTGTTTGAAAAAATGGTAATGGATTTATAAATAAATTATTTTTTAAAGATTAGATTTAATCATCATTATTTTCGTTGAACTTTTTCCATTGTTTGAATAACAATTGAATTTCTTTATTATATAAAATACATTCATATTTCTTTTTAAATATGCAAACATTTCATATCATTTTTCAAAATTATCATAAATTATTTATTTCTTTCTATTTGAATTAAATTTGTAATTAAAATTGTAAAATATTGGAAAAATTAAAAGTGTTTCAATTCTTGAAAATTTTAATAAATCATAAAAATATGTTTCATTAAAATAATGCTTTCCTTTTAAATGGCGATACAAAATTTATAAATTTTGTGAAATTGAAAACAATCTGCAGATATCAATATACATAATAATTAACATATTCGTAAAATCTTTAAAAGATCTATTTTAAAAATTAAAATAAATTATATTTATAAAAATTTCGATTTATTTATTAAATTATATAAGCAATATAAATTTGTATTGAAAAAAGTAAGGGACAGAAACAGAATGAGCCAGCTACAAAGATAAAGACATCTCATTCTATCTCCAGTTATTTTCATCTAATGCAAATTACTTTTAACTCAATAAATAATCTTGATTTAAACTTTTGTTTAGCAATTTTCATTTTAATTTCTTAACTTCTGGAATCGATCTTTTAAAATGTTATGTAGAATGTGAATGTAATAACATACATATTATATTATAAAATGTATACGAAATTTTACATTTCACACACATTGTTAATCTACTTTACATTGTGCTTACAAATTGCCAACATTTGCTCTACGTTGCAAATATTATCGCAATTATAATTATAATTATAGGTATATGGATACGGCGGTTAATTTCTACATATCTTAATCTACAGATCCAATTAATGGTTTTTCTTGGAAACGTTCATTTGAGGGAAAGAGAGAGCTTTGTGAACGAGGCACGTTGATCACCTCGCACCTTTGATCAACGCAATATAATGGTAAAAGCAGTTATTTGAATACCGCCGCGGTAGCCGATAATGCAATGAAATCTAGAAATTTAATTAAGGACCGGCATAATTTCTCGTTAGATGGGACCGTTAACAACGTTCTCGACTGCGTTTTCGCCCTTTCATTATTCACCGCCGTATCACCACCTCGACACCTCGATGAAAATGTCACCGACCTCTTCATTCTCCGCTTATACACCAGCCCTCCACACCCTTCATCTTGCCCTCGAGTTTTACTATTCGCATCCTTAATTTCTTACGCGACCGCTCACCCCCTCGCTCTATATTACCGATAGTACCGCGGGTCATTCGTTTTAACGGACTTATCGATTGAGATGGTACTCCGAGTAATTACGTACTTTTATTTGCCGCGTTCTTTCAATTTTCATCAAGATTCCTCCCGACCATTACCGTGATTGACACTTTTAATAACTGGTTAATTAAAGGATTTATTGATTTTACGAGGAAAAATAAATTCTTACGTGACATTAATGAATTTTCGTGTATGGTGGATCGAGTGCTTATAAAAATTATAACATGAGGTTTTTATAACTTTTGATAAAATACCAATACACGTTCTCTTTTTAAAGGAATTTAATAGAAAATTAATATTTTTCAACAATTTTTTACTCGCTTTCCTTTCGAAATCGTATTAAATACGATTCTTGTTTATGAAGAAAATGTAAATAGAAAATAATAATAATGATCTTTAATGTTGTAAGATGAAACAAGTTTGCATGGATTATTAATTATTTTTACTACTACTTTTTTAAAAGATAAAATATTAAAATTATTAGAGATATTAAGGTAAATTATTACATAATAATTTCATTTAAGATAATAATTTAAATGGATATAGTAGTCTTATCTTTATATAAATAATATATAATAAATAAATATCTTCTGCAACGTAGTTATACGTATATATAATTACATTTACATATAACATAATATTTATCCATGGTTTTAAAGATTTGAATTTATTAAGTAAAAATAAACATTGTTACTATAACAATTTTTACCATAATGTTCTAATATAATTCATTAATTTGCAGTTCTCGAATTTACCATAATAAATGCTTTGCAAATCGAGTCAAACATACAGTGCATATAATCACATCATATGTTCATTACTTATTACTTATTATCATTTCCCATTGGCAGATAGAATCCATAATTTAGTCTGACATTCTTGTTCATTCTAATGGTACGTTTCATAAAGCAGATTGATTGATAGTTCGATTTCTCGTTATATATGATTAACAATGTTTCTCGTCATCTGTTTAATAACTGAAGTCTATTGATATAGTGAATTCAAATGTCATAGTTGATTTTATTTTATATACACGTGATATAAAAGTTAAAGATAGAACATATATATATATATATAAATAGTAATATATATTATAAATAACGATATTAATTAATTAAAATTAAAATGTTTAAATTAATTTATAAAAATATTATATAAATATATAAGAAACATTTATATAAAATGACATTTAAAGCACTTATAAGACATAGCAAATATGCAATACAAATCGAAAAATGATTTCTCGTATAAAAGTGAAGCTTGTCAAAAACTTGTCAAGCGATATTGGCTCATTTTTAATTAGATTAAAATTTTAATTAACAACAGATTATTTTGAATTTTTTTCATTTAGAATCTCATTCGAAAACGAAATGTTTTTGAATGTTCAATCTTAAATTGTATATGCGAATTTTTAAATTCAACGTTCTTTTAAAAATAAATCGTTAAACGAAGCTGTTACGTATAAAATTATTCCAATACACATAAATGTATCGTTGAATAACATTTATTACAAACGTATTTAAAATTAAGGCTGAGTGAATTTGAATATTATTTCATCGATTATCTTATTAGATTAGAGAAACAAATTATGAATTGTAGTGAAAAACTAAATATTAAATTTAAAATTCAACATAACAAAATGTACAAAACATTGTTGGTAACATAAATAGAATTTTCGAAAAAATTGTATTAGACCAATCTTCTGATTGATGTAAAAAATTATAATTGATAAATATAATTAATCAACAATTAGTTAAAAAAAAATTGAATCGAATAATTTCAATAACTCTAATCTTTTAAACTTTTCGATAAACGAAGGAATTCCGTTTTATTTGCAACAATCTGATACAACATTTTCAATTCATCTTCGAACGAGCAACATACTCAAAGATTGTACCAAGATTTTCGTATTCGAGTTTCGAAACGAACACCACAAATGGAGAAAAAAATTTTTTCTATTCGACGATCAAGTCACCCTGTATATATCGAGGCAGGTGCAGGAGAACAGCTTGCCCGATTCTCTGGTGCACCAGACAGATGTTACGGTTATGCAGCCAGCTCATCAAAGCATTACGTGGTTTACCGCGCAAACTTTGTAAGAAAAGATGGAAGAATTCGGTACAGGCGAAAAAGCCACCTTCCTTCTTATGTTTTTATAACTTGCCATCAAGTCTTAATTGAGATCATGATGAAGCATCAAAGAAAAATGACCAGCTGTATTATACGTTACCTTTATGTTCACCGCAATGGTTATTTATAAGAAAGTTATTAAAACAAAGAACCGCTCGTCATGTTTCGTTTTAAGAACATTTATAAAGAGATGGAACAGAAAAAAAAAGAAAAAAAAAAAAAAATCAGAATTGTACGATTATTTTCTAATAGGGAAGAAAACGTGTCTTTCGAATTTTTCGAATTTATGTTTTTTGCATAATTAATTTATTTTTGGATTCCTTAATTTTTACTTTTATCATACCGTCATATTGTAATATTGATCTTATTATAAATTTAATGTATTTTATATAAACGAGCAAATTAAGAATTTGTAAAATGATAATTTTTTTTAATTGCAAATATAGTCCAAATTTTTTCATCCAAAATTATTTATATAAACTTATAGAAACGTTATTTTCTGAAATCAAACGTTATCTTTACAGTGAATTGCTAAACAAAAATGTACAAAATCAATAATAATTTTTAAATTATTAAAAAAAAATATTTATTTCGTTCCATTTTAATTTGCATATTTTTCGATCATCAAGAAATTCTTTTTATCGAGATATAATAAAATCAATTAATATGACATATTTTTGCGAATAAAATAAACCTTAAAATATTAGAATTCATTGTTAATTAAAAAAAAAAAAAATACTATTAACAGATATCTATAATTGCTTTTTTTTAAAACTTATAGCACGTATACAAAATAAACGATTAATCGATTCTTTTTTAAAATATATGTATCACCGATCGGAGAAAGCAATTTCAATATGATTTCAACCGCTTGACTTGTATTCCCCATTTTAATTAAATTTTTATGAAACAAACCAATGTGGCAGAATTTTACCTTTGATATTTGGATTATTATATCAATTATTTTGATGGCAAAGATGTATATATGTATTATATCATTGATTTGGTGGCTCGCAGAGTGTTATATGATTTATTTGAAAATCGTCTTGAAATGACGAAAACAAATTGAAATTGAATTTCAGTTGATTTTAATTTAATTCAATGTTTCGAGATTGTTAATTATGAAACTTATATCCTTTATTCGTATAAATATTGTGATCTGCAAAGGAATTATTGTTTGATACATTTAATCTTAATGACAATTGAAATATTTGAGATATTATTTCATTTCACAAAAATTCATAATAAAATAATAATAAAATAATTGTACAATTATATATAGAATATAAATGAAATCACTTAAATTATTTACTATTTATTATTATACGGATAAAAATTACAGATATGGAAAAATAAAAGATACATTAAAATATAAAATATATTAAAGGAAGAATATTTGGATGTATTGCATTTTGAGAATAAACAAGTTATATCCAAGAGAAATATTTCACAGTATTTCCTTAATTTTTTACTTTAAAGAATTTACTTGGAAGATTATTTGAAAAATTTGCAAATATACATATATAAAAAAAAATATATATATATATAAATGTTGTTATATTAATCAAAATTGTAAAATGTTTTTCCTCTTTCATTTCTTATTTATACTTACTCTACTGTTTAGAAAAAGATCGAAGCTTAGAAAAGTTGATAGTTTAAACATCTTGTATATCTGTCTATAAAAATTTACATAATATAACAAAAATATATTATAGCATATTAAAGCACGATACGTAGATACAAGAATATAAAAATTTTATTACATCATGTGGTCAATGATATTTGTTTAATAAATATTAGAAAGGAAAATGTGATTAAAAGTAATTGAATATTTATATTTTCAATTTTTAGAAGCATATTTGGACATATTAGAAATTTCATATTTCATATAAAGGTATTTGAATATTGGATATTTTACAGGGAAATCCACTTTGATTTTAATGAAAGTTTGTGCGTATGCAGAATATAATGGGTTATACATGGAGCAATTTTTTCGATGGAAAATCTTATTGAGAAAAATTCAAAATTTCTTTCATAACTTGAATACAATTTTGTCTGAGAATATTTCTTATAACTCAAAGTAAATAGAATATAAATAAAATATGAACGTTTTTACATATTTCAATAGATTTTCATATTTTATATTATTGCAAAATTATGTTTAAAATAAAGAAAATGATAAGTGATGATTTGTTAAAAAAAAAAGAAAAGAAACTTGCATGATTTGCAAAAATTTGCTTTTCAGTAAAACTTGTTTTGAAGTTTTATATATTTTATATACATTAATTAATCAATGCAAAAATTAAATAAATCCAATATGATTTTTAGAAGAAGAAAAACCGGCTATGTCCGGAATTTCATTCAGTTTTTCTCAATTTCCTGGAACTTTAAAAATCTGAACTCGTTTTTTGCATAAAAATTTTCGATTACAACAAAGAATTTTCAGAATTTAAATCTAACATGTATATTTTTTTCCATTATTAAAAGTTTTATTTATACAATATTTCTATATGAATTTTTGTAAACCAGCGTATGTGTAACTAATGTTAAAATTATAAAAATATTCAGAGAGTTTTTATTGAATGTATTATATAATTTCATTTTGCAGATAGTTTCAATAGTTTAAATGTTTTTAGATTTTTATCTTTTTTACTAATCACGAACATTCATCAATTTTTGCAGTTTGAATTTTTTTTTTCTGAAATATTTCTATAAAATTTTAACATTTCGTCTACGTTATCGAACAGATATTTTTAATTTGTTTCGAACTGTTGTATATCGATTTTCCGTTTTATCAAATCTATTAAAAAATGTCTAAATGCGCGTTTACTTTTAATTTAAAAAAATTTCATCAATATTTATCAAACCTTATGAATTTTTTGTCACTATATTTCTGGTTTTGTATTTTATTTTATACTCATTCTATCCATTTTATCTTATATACCATTTTTTGCTTGTTAGATTTACAAATATAAAATATTTGTTGTTATCCGTAAAAGTATTACTCCGGTACGCTTGTTATTTACAATTTTCCTGGTGAAAATAAATCTTTCTCTTCGATTTATTTCATTTTATGTTTGATTCCAGTTTTACGCAAAAATAATCGAATAAATATTTGAATTATTTTTAATAACTTTTTTGCGCAATATTATAACTAATTTTTTATTATTTTTTTAATAAATACTACTAATATTAATAAATGTGTGAAATACAATATATTCAATAATAAACTCAATAATAATTTTAAATTAATTAACAATATTCGTGATTTTGTATTTTTCTTTTTTTCTTTTTTTCTTTTTTTTATTCTTTATACATTGTTTTCGAGTAGTATTTTTATTTAAATTTCATAGAATATTGATTTTTCTTCCACGAAAGAAATCAAGTTGATGTACAAATATTATTCCTAATTCTACATCAAACATTTTTATTTTAATCCTTTATTATAACAAAATTTTGTTTTAAATTAATTACTAATATTCATGGTTTTAATTTTTCAAATGTCAAACGAAAAAGGTATTAAGCATTCAAATATCTTTGCTCGATATTATCGAATCACACATAATTATCGTTATTTTATTCAAATTTTATTCAAATTTTTGTATATGAAAATGTTACATTACGTGTAACAATAAAATCTCTATTATCCAAACTAATAGAAAAATAAAGAACACAAATTTTGAATTATTTTCTATTAATTCATTAAAAAAAATTAAAGATTCTATACTTTTTTAATAACTGTTAAATTGGACAAATATCAACAAAGTAATATGCAAATAATATTCAATTTCACTCTTTAATTTATTTTTTTAATCCCAATGATTCTGAATTTCCCAATATTATATATTTTTATCAAATCTATAGCACTCTTGTTGTTTTCTAATCTCTTTATTCTATTCTATTTCAATGATCAAATATACATTAAAATTTCATGTTATTTTATCCATTTACGTGTGAACAATGTCCAATATTAATTTTAAATTAAGTTCCACTAGAAAGACATTTGTTTATGTCGTTGCAAATATAATAAACAATTTAGATAATATGAATAATCGAATAACAGAGTTACTTATATTATTATATTTTTCATAACATTTTATAAAAATTCGTTTCTCAAGATTTTCGATAAGTAACAGACTTAAATTTTATGGGGCCTGATATGGGGTAGGCTATACGTGACTGGTTACTCGATGATTCTTTTAAGTGGTCGCGCATCACTTTTGCAATTTTAAGTAACTCCACTTATCTTCAATTATCAATATTGAAATGCACAGCACGGGAAGTTTTATGTTATAGGGAATAATTGGAGATTGATTTATGTAACGATTAAGAAGGAATTTTTAAATTGCACGCATTTACTTTTTTATGTGACAATGGATGGATATTACAAAGTGTCTTATTAATATATAATTATTACAATCGAAACTAAAGTGCGGTTTAAAAGTTTTTTAATCTTGAAAAACTCATTTAATCTTTAAGTAGATGATTACAAAATTCTACTTTCTGTATGAATTTTTATTGCATCATAAGATAAAATAGTATAATAAAGTGGTTAAGTAAGTGCTTTTAGAATGTATGTATGCTAATCTTTAAAAAAGATGATTATAAATTCTACATAGATTTAATGCATTACAATCTTTTATAGATCAAAAGATGATTCTGATATTTCACAATGTAAAATAAATGATTTGATTTATATTGATATTATGAAGCAAGATAGATGAAATTAGTATTAAAAGAAAAAATATGTATGAAATTAAATAGGAAATATTTAATGTAGCATAACAATTGGATAATTACATTGATATATAAAATTGAATTTTGGAAGATAGCAGCTAAAAGCCACATAATTAAATCAAAAGCATTACAATCCATTATAGGATTGTAATCAATGCACAATGATGAAATACGTAAAGAATTTAAGATTAAATCCATAACAGATGAATGTTATTTAATTTTTCTTGAAATTCAATTGTAATATAAGCCTTAATTTTTAAGATAATAAAATAAAGAAAAAAAAATTTAATGAACAAATTTAAGAACATTAATATTTTCGAAGTTGTGAACAATTTTTTTGTTAAAGCGAACAGTTTATTCGCTTCTTCAGAAATTGAAATCGTACGTAAGATACGAACTATGAAAAATACGAAGGATCTTTTGCAATTAGAATATAGAATAATCCATAGTTTTTACGCAGAAGAATAATTTTTAAGAAGAATAAGTTATAAATTTTTTGCTAAACTAAAACAAGTAATTATTTACAAAAATTTGTAAAAAAATTTTTTTAAATTCGTATTTTTTCTATATTTATTAATCAAAATTTTTATTTATGAACCCTTTTTTTATTATCTTGTTAACCAAACGAAACAATGAATCTCAATTTTAAACTTAGTCACAGATTTTTGCGGCGCACCATAATTTTTAGATACGAACGACTTTTTCCACACGATTGTATATCTATCTTCATTGCTTTCAATTTGAGAAACAAGGAAAGAAATACTATGCATCGAACGAAAATTTATATTTGCTTAAACTTTTGTAAAGGAGAAATGTATATTTAAGAATATCGAACTAAAGAAAAAAAGTTCCATATCAAATATTATATAAAACACATTTCTCAACTTACTTTCAATAACTTTTAATAACAAAATTTCCGTGACACTTTTGATATTAAAAAATTCAGAGCAACATATCATTCATAATTATATTTACCACAATTTTAATGAAATTTTGACGACGAATGATCCCGAAAGACACCGATATATATAAAATACTCATAATTATAAAACACGATGATTCTTCTACATCAAGATTTCGAGACATCGAGACATCTTCAAGCACTTCGAGTTTCACTTTTCGTTGAAAGTGCAATGGGCGCGCGATTAGCAAGTGCAGCAACCAGCTGGCAGCCAGACACTTTATCGGGCAGGTGGAAGACTGTTTCGGGGGCCGCACGTGCGTAAATGGTTAGGGCAAGCCGCATCTCATCGTGGGCCTGGAAAACACCTGAGCCGTGAGCTTGGTGTCCGGGGACATTAGTCACGGTTAAAAGGAACGCCCCTTGCGATCGAGTAATCTGTGATCTTCCTTTGTCTCGAAATGCCCTTTGTTCTTAGTAAACTGACGTAATCAATGTTGTTGACCGGTGATGATAGAATTCCTCGCCATTGGTGCATGCAAGATCTGTTCTACTGGGTGGGCCTCCATCCTTGAAATCGTTCTTTCACCATCTTTGATGATTCCTCGCGATAATTATGAAATGTGTCGCTTTTAATTGATCCCTGCTGTGGTCAAATTATCAATAGATTTTGAATTTTTTATTGAAATATTCAATTGGTATGCAGAAAATATATTACATTATGTGGATTATATGCAAAATGATTTTCAATTAGTGATATAATATGAGAAAATATTGTTATCTAAAAATCGATTTTCAATACAAAGTTGATTGAAAGTGAGGCCAAAGCAAATATTTATAAAAGTTGTTGATTCACATTGTTGATTGCCAAATATTTAAATTAATAATTTTAATTATTTCCTAATTATGCATTAATAATCATTAAATATTGAATATTCTGTAATATTATATGTGAAATTTTGAAAATTTTAGAGACTGTATTTTATAGATTAATATGATAGTAGAATAATGAATACTGGAAAAACAAAATCGATCTAATTATAAAAAAAAAAGGAAGTAAAATAAATATTAAAATATATAATTTAAATATTCTACGTTCGTTGCTACAAGTTTTTAATATATATTTTTTTTAATTTTTACTGAATCTTGCGCAATGTATGTGATCCATTTTTAAAGGTAAAATATCTTTGTGCTATCAAAAATAAATTTTTTATAATTGTTGAAAAGATATCACAGATTATTTCGTTATTTCGTCGGGATCAGAAAGAATCGTGTCTCTGAAAAAATTTGAAAAACACTGAAAAAAAAATTGAATATTAAAAAAACACACAGGACTATTAAATTGCTTTTTTATAATTAAAAGTTCAAAATTAATAATGCTATGCTTTATAGAAATTATTAGGTTTTATAATTATTATTTAAATATTCGATTAAATATCTTCTGACATTATTCTATTAATAAGCACAATGATGATAAAACAATTGGATCAATGGCTGACAATGAGTAACATTTATTCTATCTCTTATACGTAAAATTTATATATCAAAACTATTTTCAAATCTTACATTCTTGATTTCTTAAGCTTCGTTCATTTGTTTTATTAAAAAATTGACCTATTTTTTTTTCTTTTTCTTTTTCTTTTTTTTTTTTTTTTTTCAATTACGAGAAAAGCTTGTGCATTAAACACACAACGCATCAGAACGTTTCTTCATAATGAAACGATTGTTTTTTTTTTTTTTTTTTTTTTTTTTTTCTCTCCTTTCCCTCCACGAACCAGTTTTTTAACCCGAAAGGTACAAAGTACGGAACGTAGGAACTCGTGTGTTAGTCGCACCAGTCGAATCAGTATTCAGACAGGTGGGAGCAATTCTTTTGAAAATGCAATGCCTAATGAAGCATTTGCATCCTGCCGTGCTCTTTTCGCTGACCCGCTTCTTTTACTCGAAACTTCACGAACGATTCTCTTGTGTTTCCGGCTGCGTTTAAAAACCGGCGTTTCACCTCGGCGTCAATTACGTTTATATTTCGTAAAGCTGGTCGACGAAACGCGTTACTGTTTTCAACCGTCATTAGTGGAATCTTAAAAAGAAAGTTGGGAAAATAACACGCGTAAAGCAAAAACTAATGATCGTACAACTAACTGTATACGTGTTAATATTTGCCTTGGAAATAGCATACAATAAATGAGAAATGGAGGAAATGAAAATGGTGGATGGCGAGAATCTGAATTTTGAAGTGAGATAAGCTTCATTTTGATTATTATAGCGTACGTATAGTTTATTGTCTCAAGAAATATAATAATTGTGAATGTCTGAATTGTTGTAAATTTAGATTTGAAGTTATAATCTAATCAGTGCGTATAATCAAATTAACTTAATTAAATCACAAATAGATATAATACCATTTTACATAATATAGTAAATTGTAGGAATTTTCGATTGAAAAATATGAATTCAATTTCGTGATACAAAATTTCATATTAAAATCCGTATCTCGTTTCATAAAATAGTAATACAAAAATGTTATGAACAATATAAAATTCACGATACGTATCTTTTAACTTCATCTGCATTAATCCAGATAATAAAGCGCGAGAGCATATTTTAAAGTATCTTGTGTAAAAGCAAGCAATATATGTATACGTATATGTTTCGAACATATGAAACGTTTCATTACTCTTGAAAAACGTTGAATGAAATTTTATGGCAGTTAGTTAACCGTCGTTTTCAATTAAACCAAGTAATCTCGTTTGGTTTGTATGCAAAATAATTAATCGGTGTCTCGACTATCGTGACTTACATTATCGTCACGTAACCGACATTTAATGAGAGAGTTCATCGTACTACATTCTCGATCAAAAGTCGTAGAACAGTTATTGTTGAAACTAAGAAAAAAATAAAAATAAAATATTTAGTATCATTTATAAACTTCTAATTCAATCTTTCTTCAAACATAACCTCTTTTTACAGAAATCAAATAATTTCGATTTACCTTCCTACCTGTTCTTATTACAATTCGCATAAAATTATATTTTTAATAAGTCTTGCAAGCAAATATGATATTTCGTTTTAAGTGACGATATATATCTCTTGGAAGATCGATCAAAAGAAAAGTTATTTTTCAAATTAGAAGCAATTTTGCACTAGGTGAAACGAGGCAGAAAAAATGCAATAGAGACAGAGTTATCTTCCTTTCTCGCTTCTATTTAACGCACACTTTTATAAGTTAAATAAACCTCAAACGACACGTTGTATTCATTTTCTAAAATCAATCCTCCTACAAATATACTTATATTAACATTGTATGCATGATTACAATGGATCCTTATTTTTTTCTTTATTATACATAAACAATTGCAAATGAAAATAAAAAAACCCTTCTACTATTCACAATTTCACAATTTTATGTATAATACAATAATAATACAATTTATACTTTGTTAGAATAAGAAAGAATTAAAATGATTCATAATTTGCATTAATTAACGCAGTGATATTTTTATTAATGATAATAGAAAGTGTGTATGACTTTTGCGCCGGAGTGTATGCACGAGTTAAGTTTATCTGGTATGCTGGCTCGTATTATTTTTCAACTAGGCGTAGAATTTTTCTGCCTCGTTCTTCTTTACGATCCCTTGATGCAAAGAACGATTGCGTGCCATAAGGATAGTTAGAGGGTGAAGTGGTTTTCGCTCACGGAGCCGGAGAATGAGGACGAACGAGGAAAGGGCGAAGATACGTGTACAAGGAGCATACAGACATGCAGAAGACCTCTCGTGCGGATACCTCGGGGACCAGGTCGGATCATACTAATTAAATCATAGTCGCCGCAACGTGTGTGGCATGTCTTTCCATTCTTTCATCTTTCACTGTTTTAATTTCTCATTTTCAAATCCTTTCTTTCGTGTACTTCTTTAGAAAATGTTTTAAGAAATCAAATAGATCCTTTTGTTAAAATATTAATGGTATTGTACGTGTATTAGAAAGATATAAAATTGAAATTGCATGATATATTATTTATTAATAGCGCAAAAAACTTGCATTAATATTTTAGATTTAATTTTTGATTGCAAAAGTTTGAAGTTTTTTAATCTTTCATACATTTTCAAACATATTTTTTGATTTTTTAATTTTTACTTTTACTATGTTATTAATTGTAATATTTTTGTTATTCTTATATTATAAATTTATTGGTATTTTAGAATTAATACAAAAATATTAAGAGTACATATCTATTTGAATATTTTTGAATGAATATTTTTTTCAATCTATTTTAAATCTAGTTTTTTATTCTAAAATTATTCTTACATAAAAAGAAACATTATTTATTGAAATCAATGAAAACAATAATTTTTAAGTTGTAATTTGTAGTACAATGCGTGATCAATTTTTATTGAAATAAGTATTTAATTTCAATTGAACGAATAAATTTATTCCAAAATAAAAATTATTGCAAATTAATTTCAAAATATTATTTGAAAAATTAATTATTTCTAAATGATATATATTATCAAATCACTGATTGATACAATATAGAAGATAAAAAGTAATAAGATTTTAAAATCAAGTAAGAAATATGTAAAACAAATCTCAAATTAAATAATATTATTTAAGATGAATTAACGAAGAAAAGAAGAAGCGAAATAAAAATTTTATTTAAATAATTATTTATCTATTTAATTATCTTATTTATCCTATTTATCTATTTATTTCATGTATAATTAATTACGAAACATATCGTTACATCATATAACAAAATCTACCTAATTAATAGTATCACTAATTATTTTGTTCTTTATTTATCTTCATTTAAAGTACATCGAAGCTCATTAGTATCGCATCCTCTGCTCGATTCCTCTTTTCCATCCAACCAAGTCTATCTTTACAGAAGTCCATTTAATATTCCAACAGCTGACACTTGGAAAGAGCTCTGTAGAAAAAAAAAAAAGGACCAGAGCAGCGAAATACACGTCATAACTAAAGTAAATAACGAAGCAAAGCGGAAAAATTAAAATCCTCATTGGTGAATCATGTTTGCACCACCGCGTATATATATATTCCTCGTGACTTTTTCAATTAAACCATCGCTATAGCCAACCGGTTAAATAAGTCGAGCAGATGTCCCCTCCACTTTGATATCTACCTTCTTCCCCCTTGGGCTCTGCCAGAATCAACTAACCCAAATTAATTAGTTTTAATAATTCATGAATCGCGTTCAAATGATACATCTCTCCGTTACCGACCGAGTCCAGTTCCTGTAACTATCATGCACCGAGACCCATGGAAAAAACTGGGCACATTTTTCTCTTGATTGACTATTCATTTTCCGCTCGCCCTTTTTTTCCACACCGTTCCTTCCTGTCCTACTCTCCACCCTATTTCCGCCTTCTGAAGTGCGTGTTACGCGAAGTTGTCACGAAGCATTAATGGAACACGAGTCGACCGGATACCGAAAAAATAATCCCTCGAAAATCCCTAGGCGCGGAACGCCGTATACGAAAATTGCTCGAGCAACTGGCCACTGCTCCACGCACACTCTCGTATATCCATTCGATGTACGAGCTCCAATTACGGTCGCAATCGCGCACGCCTCGGAAAGAATTCTCTTTCCTCTTTCATTTACGTTTCGTCGGTCTCTCTCCCGCCTTGTTCCCCTCTAAAAATTCTTCGCGCTTACCGACATGTTGCGTATTGAGGTGTAGAATTATTTTCTCTTAATATCGCTCTTTTTAAACCGTGATGAAAGTTATTGTATCATGCGTGTTATATTGTGGAAAATTGCAAGAGTAGTATCGAAGAATTGATTGTTACGAAGATCGTAAGATTATTTAATAAATATATGTATTTAAATGATGATGAAGAGTGGTGAAAAGAAAAGATGATTTTTAGAGTAGATATAAAATGGATATAGGAATTTCAAAATTACAATTGAAAAATTATTTGAAATAACGTATTTTATTTAAATTAAATTCTTTATTTGGTTAATTAATAAACAAACTTGAGATTAATAATATTAATTATTTCTTAAAATAAAACAATAATTATAATAACATAGTAATATTTAATGCTATATGTATTAAAAAACTATTTATTTTCATCACTGTTTTTAATTCTTATTTCATATTATTAATTTCTACTTTCTACCAATTCTGACTTAACTTTTTCAAGACTAATAAAACATTATATAACTTTTATTTGAGAAATCTATTGAGACATATTCCATTAAAAATTTTTAAAAAAATTTTTTTGCTAGCTTATTTGCCAATAAACTTGTCAGTCTATTTTCTTATAAAAATTAAGAATAATGTAGTATCTGCAAAATATTAATAATTTTTTGCATAATTTCATTACGTAGATTTAACGAATAAATCTTTTTTAATTAAAACAAAGAATTATTTATAATTTTAAAAATATTAAATTAATTGAACTTTTCCTTATTTTTTTCTTTTTTCATTTTTCACCACATAATTATGAATCTGCTTATTAATATTCCACTCACATACCAATATTTATCTATTTTTCAGTCCTCAAAAATCTGACTTACATGCCCGAGTAATTTTTCCGATTTTTTCCATCAAAAAACATTTTGTCAGATTCAAGATTTTGTTTAACCTTGTGTTGTGTGTTTAGGACTTACACTGCTCTTTCAACCTATTTTAAGGTCTTACGATGCCAAAGCGGTTCTCGAGACATTTTTATTCAAAACAAGCACGTAGGGTGCTATAACTTGTAGATTTTAATGCCTCGCAATATCCTCGTTCGAATTTCACTTTCATACTGTTTTTTCTCACTTTGCCAGCATTCTTATTCCGTTCTCGCAACGGCGATTCGTTAAAAATGGAAAAACATGTATTTCTGCCCGGTCCAAAAATACCTAACTGCCTATGCTCGAGTCTGCCGCAATATATCGTTCAACAGATGTATACGTGCCTCACGTACACATACGCGTACACTCGTAGGAATATCGAGGAGTCACAATATGCGCTAGGGATTTGATACAGGGGTGGTTAAATGACTGACATGGAATCTGCGATAAAACGTTAAATGAAAAGAAAAGGAATGTTATAACTGAAAAGCTGAGAATGCGCGAACATATTTATTTACTTTTTATGATATTTTAAAACATTGGAACATAGTGTTTCTCGATCTTTTTTGAAATATTACTAATTTTAATCTCCATTATTTAAATACTTTATAATATTCGAACATTCTGTTAATTGAATATTCTATTGTGTGTTATTTGTAATAATGTAAACAGACGTTTTTTCTCATCATGAGAATGTTGGACATATTTGCATATACATTGAAACATAATACTTGTGCAGTATTCAGTGTTAATTATTGAAACGAAATCGAAAATACTTGAGAAACTAGAAAGCAACGAGAGTATTATAAATAACAATATTAAAAAAATGTACAATTAGTGGCAATAAAAAACAGAAGAAGAATGAAATTGAAAAATTATTTGCAAAAAACTTGATTTAAAAAGAAGTATGAAATCCCTAATTTTCACAATAAAAATTATTTTTTGCATCACTATCCCAATTCTTTAAATTAAATTGAAAACTATTGTTTAAAACAAAATAAATAAACAATGGAATAAAAATAAAATCTCAATAATTATTCGAATAAAAATTTATTTCGGTAATGCTTAATCTATAGGCATTCAAACTTCTTTCGAAACACGTGGATCGAGTTAACTGGCGTTGATTCGAGGTTCGCTTAATTGGTCGCCAAGTTACGTCTTGGAACGCTTCCTCGAGAAACTCGCAGCTCGTTTCGGCGTAATCGCTTCTTTCACCTTTTCTTCTTTTCTTTTATCTCTTCTCTCGCTACCTTTCTCGCGACTTTTCTCCCTGTATCTTCGTTGTAACATCCAGCTGGTATGTGTCGACACGTGAGAACAAACTGACTTCAAATGTCACGATACAAAGATTTGTGGTTAACCGGATTAATCATACGTAGAAATTTGTTTTCATCGCTATTTTACGAATTATTGTCGTTTGTGACTTTTGAATTGCAGATTGCTCATTTCATTGAAATTATCTTTTTTTTTTTTTTTTTTTTTTTTAGATTAATTGAATTGAACTAATTTGAATATCTTTGTCAGGATATTTAATAATAAAAAAAAAGAAAAGTATTAAAATCTGATAAATAGTATATGATGATTATTGAATAATCATAATTATTCTGATATCTTTCATTCGATTTGAACATGACAATGAAAATGTAGCCAATGAATTTCCATCTAGATATATGCATTTAACATTATTTAAATATAAATATTATGAAAAATAAAAAATAAAAATTTAAATAACGCCATTTCATAAATGTCTAGCTTTAGAAAATAGAAATACCATAACAATTTAATTTATTATTGTATTTTCTGCTTGTACCATAAAATATCACAATATGTTTAAATACTTGGAATTATTTGGAAAATTTATTTCTTTTATTAAACTTGAAAATAAAGAAAAATTGATTTATTATTTGAAACTATTGTTACCTTTAAATGATTTGAAAAAAAAAATGTGAACATTCAAAAAACGTTATATTTTCGTCGTTTTTGGCTATATTCAAAGTTCAATAACTTAGCGAAAAAAATCAAATCACAACAAATATTGAAAAGTCATTGTGAAGAGGAAACTTCAATCTTCAAATCTATCATAGATTCAATCACGAAAAAAATTTGTCAATGTCTCTTACAAAGAGTGAATGAATTTTTCAAATTTTCGAGAAGAATGCTCTTCACTTTACCTTCAAAGAGAATATTAAAAACCTCAGACAAGAATATCCAGTATTATCCGTGTTGTGATATCTCACAATGAACGTTTAACAAGAAACGAAAAACGATATTTATTCTTCCGTGAAAAGCGACCATTTATTTCTTCGACTCTGTGTACAAAGTCAAAGGGTCCCCTATCCTCCCTCCCCAAACGAATCCCCGAGTTACATCATTATCCTGTCAAGGTTACCGTTTCGTATGAATCAGTTGGCGAAAATCCAGTGACATTGTCCCGTGATAGATGACATTGTAAGTTCGAGATGGGGTGCACAGCCGATTCAACGTGGCAATAGTCACGCACCGTGGCCGAGGTATCACGCCACCACGTTTTACTTTGAACTATGGTCTCGTTCCTTTCCGCCGCGGATGAGTCGTTACCCCCTCCATTTCCACTCGTTCCTTCGTTTACGATCGGTCGAACCTCGGTCGGTAACCGCGGAGAGAACCCTCCGGTTTCTCGTTGCCACTCCCGACTCCTCTACGAATAAATCACCAGCCAGCCTAAAGAATCGCGCTTACGATCTCTCTCTCTCTCTCTCTCTCTTCAATGCGATTGTCTTTCTCTTTCTCTCCCTCTCTTCCTATCCCTCATTCGCTTTCTATCTTCTTTCCTTTTACTCGCAGAGAGACACATGGCCGAGGAAGAAAGATAAGGTGCTAATGTTACCGACCGTTCAAACTTAGAGCATAAACACGGCCGTCCTATTTTTCAGAATGAATTTAAAAAACGGCGTAATTGGACGGTTGACGGTGGAAAACAAGGGCGCGTGTTACGATACTATAAATTTAAAGGTTTCGGAGAAAATAATTTTCTCGGGATGTCCGTGACGGTGATTCGTGGCTATTCTATCTAGGAACGATTATTTTCGAAAATAAATCGATTCGATTATTATTTTTTTTTTTTTTTTTGGAAAACGATATTGAGATGAATTAAAACGTATTAAAGTTTGGATTAAAGTGTATTAGATGTTGTACAAAAAAAATAATTAGAAAATTTTGATGAGTGTAGTATTTTTTGGAACAATTAAATGCTACTTCGAAATGGTACTTCGAATTATTTAATAATAATTGAATACTATAAAATTATGTTATTTGAATTTAAATTTGCAAATATAAGTAATGAATTACACTCGTTATTCTTTTACGTTTTTTTTTTATACAAATGCAAGATAAGTCTAATTTGTCAAGATTATACTAAAAACTTAAAAATAATCAGAGCTGGAAAATAGATTATTGAAATAGATATATAGAAATGAATATGTTTATTTTTTCAAATATGGAATTAATATATAATAAAGTAAACTTTTTTTCAAATATATATATATATTTTACTTAAAAATATTTATAATTATCAAATATGTCAATTATACAGATTATATATTTCTTTTAATATTTTATTAAAATTTATTTACAATATAATATTTATAATATAATATTAATATTATAATAATATTTACAATATATTATTAATAAATAAAAACATTATTGATTAATACTGCATTATTGCGTTCAATAAAATAAAAAATATATATTTTAAAAATTATATTAAATAGACTCTTTACAATAGCATGGAATAAAATAAATAAATAAATATTTAAAAGATATTTAAAAATACATTTTAATTTTCACTATTTATTTAAATTATTTAAAATATTTTTCAATTCTCGTAATCAGATAGGAAATAAATTGGCTGTAACATATTGTCAAGCCTTGATTGTTGGAAATTTGTTATTTGATTAGTAACAAAATCAATATAGAGAAAATCTGTAGAAAATCAAATATTTGAGTAAAATAAAAATATGCTATTATTTTCATTTAATTTATGAATAATGAAATAATATAATTATAAACATGATTATATATCATTTATCACAAAAGATATATAAAACAAATATAAATAGTATTAAGAAATTTTAATGGTAATTTTATTGTAATAAAATGTCATCGAATCTAATCTATGTTTTATACTTTTTTTTTCCCAACAAAAATTAATACTAAGATTTCTGACAATTTCTATATTGCCATTTTATTACACCGTTCAATCGTTTATTTCATTCGAATGAAATTTAGTTTAATTTTAATGGCTCGAGGCCAATGAATTAGCTTAATCAATCAAAAGTTGTTTATTGTAAGAAACGTGCTAATTACTTATAGATTGCTTTAACTTTAGCTTCAATACAATGAATATCAATTTTACAATTTTCAAATAACAATTTAAGCACTGAAGTGATTCAAAAATTTAAAAAGACAGACAATTTTCTCAAAATTTAATACAAGAAATCAACCCCATTAAAATGATCTCATATTTTTTTATTTTACGATTATTGAGATACATAAAAATATTTTTAACAAAAATTGATATTATAAATATTTATTTAGATAGAAATATAATTAGATATTTATTCTTATAACATTACAACTTTAATTGCAATCATTTATAAAATAGATACTTAGATTAGATACTACAGACCAATAATTCTAGTATTGAATATCATTTTAACATTCATAATTCAACATTATCAACAACCCATCCCCATTACTAATTTAAACGTTAATTTAAAATTCGATCATTTAGCATTCCGAAACAATCATGGCAGTCGTTTCTGATCGAGTTAGTTAATTAGTATTTGAAGCGAGCGGGATCGAAGTCGCATTTGCATGACAATCAGGACCGACTCGAAAGACCGGAGAGTCCGTACGATTGTATCCATGTTTTGTCGCATTTGCCGAGTCGAGCCAATACCGAAATAAGTTTGAGGAATTTTGATTGGTCGATAGCCGAGCGAAATATCGCCTCGCAAATTCGATGTTTAATGATCTCTGAAATTGGAAAAAAATTAAATTTTCCATTTCATTCAACGAAATTTATGCATTATGAGCATGCATATTATGTGATATATTAAGGTATCTTCTAAATTTTTGCATAAAAACGTGTTATCGTAGGTTAGAATTTTTCGAAAAATCCATTCTTTTATCGCAACTTTTCTTAATTATTTCACTTTAACTAATTATATTATTACATCTTTTTATAGATAACAATTTAACTATTATACGTAATAAGAATATTTTTAAAAAATATTCGAAAAATTCCTATTTTCTTGTTTCTTGAAATCACTCGGAATCGTGAAGAATATTGCTCACTTGAAAGTTGCAACAATAAATAGGTAACCTATACAAAGAAATCACAAATACAAAAATGAAATTTAAATTTAAATTAGATAACAAGAAAATTTCTATCGAGCAATGCACATGCAAAATGAAAATCATACATGAATATGAAAAATTGAAAATTTCATTAAAAAGTTCGTGACGTGGCCGTACGCGTCAACCGCCACAAAATACGAAATCCCCATTACAGCATTGAACGCTGTCGACGCGATCTAATAAAATATATTCACATTTTACGTGAAAATAGTTATTAGAATCCCCCTTTCCAAAAAATCCATAAAAACCGCGTCCTCTTTCGCAATAAATAATGCGAATAAATAACAATGGAGACAACAATTCGAATTTTTCTCTTTCGAATACGCGACTAGACCCGAATAAGAAGATCGAGACTAATAGGAAGCTCTAAATCGGAGCAAGTTAGGTCGTAAACGCGCGTCTGTTCACTGCCGTAAATGGGGGAACGTTCGGTGGGCGAGTCGCGAGGATACCTGGTTTCGCGCTTGTATACACACACACACGCCGTTGCGTCGTCGCGTCGTGTCGTCGTCGTCGTCGCGTCGTCTTCATCTCTCCCTCTCGCTCACGCTCGATCGACTCGCCGCCCGTCCATTCCTCTCTTTTTCTTCCTGTTTCGCCTCCTGGCTCGAGAGAGCGCTCTTTGGCTCGGGCTCGTTTCTCACGCTCGCCTCGTGGGTAGGCTCGATCGCAACATCGGCCGATTCGGCCTCTTTCTTCCAGTATATACCTACTCGTATTCCCGATCCACTTGGCCAACGAAAGGGGGAGAGCCAGACTTAAGCCCGTTAAATGGAATTAATAAGCTTTACTATGCATGCACCAGCCCGTGAAATACGATACCGGCTGGTGTGCTCGTTAGGACGAAGGGAAGGGAAGGGGGGCGGGGAGGGAGAGGCTTTGTGCCTTCAAGGCTAACTCGGTCCCAACTGCGTTTTCGTGTCTCTTGCTCGTCCTCCCTCCCCTCCCCTTCCCTTTCTCTCTCGCTCCACACCCCCGATGCGTGCGAGCAAAAATTTCGATTAGCTTAAAACTTGGGTAAAGTTATTAGGGTTGGATGTGGTTATGGAACGTTATTCCTTTTACTCCGAGCTCTCTTTTTGCGTGCTATCTGAATTAATGGGGTATGAATGCCGTGGTATCTGAATTAATGGGGAGTAGGTGGTAGGATTTTTGGATAGTAAAATAGAACGGGGGCTCGGTTGCTCTATAGGGGTGACTTGATTAATTGTTATATAAAATGCAATTATGCGTGTTGTACTGTGAAAAATGTATAGTAGAGTGAGGTAATTTTTATTGGATGAATTATTTATTTTTGACGCGTCAATTGCGTATTGTTGAAGAGTTATTATTAAGCGTTATATATATATATATTTTTTTTTGATTTGATTTTATACTTTCTGTGTAATTCTATTATAAATGTGAATATAAATGAATATTTAAATGAAGTTTGTCTATTAGATTAGCTATTGCAAGTACCTTTTTTTATACATAAATAATTTAATATCACGATTGACATTGAAATTAATAGGAGTTGATTGAGCTTATATTCTGTAATATAAATTTTATATCTAAATTTTTGGTGTTTCTATAAAGATTTTCGTAGTATCGATTGTTTTGTTCGATGAATAGAGATAAAATAATATACACTTACTAATCTAATTTGTTAATATTAAAAATAAAAATTTAAAACAAAATATTTATTATGTCGTTATATCTTATTTTGACGAATGATATTATAAAGAGTTAAATGCCAATGACCTAATTTAATCTAATCTAATCTGCATAACACATTTAAATTCAATCATTTCTTTTAAATTCCATTAGTGATTAAAAAAATTTAAATTTAACTTTTATTATTTAACTATTTTTTTATTATTACACAATTATTTGCAAAAAATATTGGATTAATTGAAAGCAGCTATATATACAAAAGAATTAGTCATCAATGATAATTTATACATAGAGTGCTTATAGTGATGCTTTGCATTCTGATCAAAATTTTGCCTTGCAAATTGATCACCACTATCTCTATCTAGAAGTGCTTTCGTAAGCAAAACTATCAAACATAGTTTCTAACATCTAATAAAAACAGACACGTGTACTCGCTATCTCATTCTATCTCCCTATTTCATTTCATTATACCGAAAATAAAATCTTAATTATAAATTCTATATTTTAAATTATATAAAAATATTTATACAAGTATAAAATAATTATTTTATTGTCTAATATATCGATCTTTCATTTGTTGCAGGTAAGTTTGCAATACTCCTTTGTTCGTGAAAAACAACAACAAATAGTAGGTAAATATTAATTCTATTTATAATTGAATTTTTAAATTTCTAATTCTACTTCATACGAACTGTATTAAGTATCTAGCATTTTATTCATAAATTTAAGAAAGCAAAATTTTTATAAAAAATACTATAACTTAATATTAATATATTAATAATGGATAATTTTCCATAATTGAACGATGACTATAATCTTGATTTGCATGATGTGATCTGATGATGCTTTCGATATAACTATTGAGATAGCAGAGTTCTATCTATCAGCTGACGATTCAAAACATATGTGTATATATATATATATAAATTTGTTTACATCGACAATTAAAAAAAAAGTTTTTATTATCTATTTAATTAAATGACAAGAATGCTTTGTTATGTTTTATTACTTAATTTTGTATACGATTAATAACGAAAAAATAATGAAAAATATTGTCCTGAACTGGATCAGTTGAAAGCATCACTCATCTATCCTGAAAAGAAGTGATGTTTTTTCACTGAAACAATGCACGACCATGTACATATTTAACAAACAAAAATTATTGCCATTTGGTTGGGATGTTTTATTTTATCCATTGTACTCATCAAATCTCGCAATTTGCTTTTTACTTGTTTTATATATTGAAAAATTCTCTCAATCGAAAATCGTTCAAAAACATCAGAGAAATAAATATAGACGCGTTTGAATTTTTTAATACTAAAAATTTATTCCAAAGTGAAAATAAAATGATTATTTTTTTCATTATGTGTTAAAAAGGGATCAAAAGAATTTTTTAATTTCTTCTTTTACATGTAAAAATTTTAGACTACCTTGTTGTCAAAGAACACACACTTTGCACGTTTCAAAATTAAAGTATAACAAATACTTGCACTACAACACGAAATTATTGCTTTTCTCAAATTTTATATTTCTATAATACACAATAAATATATATGTAAGATTTATTTTTTATCATCTTTGATCCCAATATTTAAAATAATCCATCAATTGCAACTTGCAGTTTCGACAATCTCTATAATAATACTTCATAATTGGAATTAAAATTTACAATAAAATATTGTCTGAAAATCTTCAACGTTACTTTTTTCATGAATCTGAAAGAGAGACGTAGTTTTGCCATATTTGATCGTTTTCCGAGTTGCATCGCAAACAAAGTGATAAATGAAGGGATGCATTAAAAAATAAAAGATGTCAACGGTATGCCGAGGACGCTAAGATATCTCAACCTTAAGTACTGTCTTAACGAACGTAAAACTGAAACTAAAAGCGCAGAATTTTTTCCTTCAGCTAACAATTTGAATCCTTATGAAGCATGCCTGTAATCCGTTTGGTTATCCGAGTAGACGGAGAAGAAGGAAAGAGGTACTTATTATTTCTGTGTGTCTCCTTAACAGCACGGTAATAAGAATTCTTAACGAGGCAACGAAAAAAATATGTACGAGCTTTATGGTATTGTTTTTGTAATCCAAACTATAATGTTTAGAAAAAGAAATAAATATTGTCCTTCCAGGGATAATTGTTTCTTTGAGAGGAAGAACTCTCTTCCATCGAATATTAAGTCAATAATTAATAAAATTTGAGAATAGAAACATTTTGTATTTTAATAATGATAGATTATGAATAACGAACACGATTTTTGTATCACAATTTTAAACTTTTTCTAATTAAAAGAAATACAACTATCGTTTAATCAGTTTCTATTCTTTAATTATCGATAATAAAAAAATATTTTTTCGTAAAGAAAAATATGATGATGATTTTAAATTTTCTATTCCAAAAAAAAAAAAAAAAATTCAATAATAATCGTTTCAATTAAGTTGATTAAATATCTCTTTCTTGAACTTTGATTATTTACTTTAATGATTAGTTAAAATATACGTTAAAATATACGTTGAAACCTTCGTCGTGAGAAAATAATTTAACAAATTATAGGTAATTTCCTCTTAAAAAATATATATTCCTTAAGTTTTCGAAGATATGAAAGAATTAAACTCTGTGAAACGATCTGATCGTGGTACAAGATACTCCGTGTCCGTTCCAGCACATTTGAGGAACTCTTTATGGGACTTCTTTCTTCCAAGCAACGAATAATGCGCGGAACATCCATCATCTTGATGTTTCATTACTTTTTGTACATATACGGCCAAGTTTTTTAAATTACAATATATCCGTAACGTTGCAGTACTTAACATTGTTCTTTCAAATTACGGTACTGCATTAACAAGAGAAAAAAATGTACATTAAATGTGTGTTACGTGATTTCAGAAGATATTTCTTCAACATCCTTTAAAGTTTCGCTCTTTTAACTTCTTTTAAAGCTTTCGTGTGGAAAGGACTTCTTGAGTTCTTTACAATTGAATATTTTCTTTACTTTACATTGAAATTTTTTTTGAAATGTTAATTATCGTTTAACAATTGTTTAAACTATTTTAATTTTCACACGTTTGAATATTTTTGTAAATTTTTTTTAAAAATTGTTTTATTGTTTTTAATGAAGAATATTTGAGTGAAATTGTTCCATACTGATCTTAGTAGTAATTTCAAGTATTTTCGAGACACTGAGAAAATCCTACCTGCTTGCTCCAGATCTTGTTCATTCTCTTGATCTTAATGAAACATATATGATTATTTTTTCCGATTCTTTGTGAAACAATATATAATTTTTACAACTTGTATAATTGAGATAAAACTGTTTTATTAATTTCAAAAATTTTTATTAACATATTTCTAAGATTTTTAAATAATTAAATAAACAAATCTTTAAATTATACCATTTTATTTTAATATATCATAATAACAATTAAGAAGAAAATAAAGAAGTTTTATCATTCATCAATAATTATAACGATTAATTTAACGATTAAATTGATTCCAATAATCAATTCAATCACGATAATTACCTTCCTCAAAACCAAAAATTAACAATTAATTTTATCAATGAATTAAATCAATCCATAATTGCAATTAATTTGCCTTAATTAAAAATTAATAATTAATCTCGCCGATTACATCAATTTTTCGTAATTTTTACTATTACTATTCTCACCAAACGTATCCGATTAAGCTAATAAAATTAATTCTTTACAAAGTAAATTTCTGGTAAATTACACTTGGCGAAACAACCAGTAACAGAATATTAACTAAAGATAATTGATTCGAGAATAACCGAGGCGAGGACAATTGGGTCACACTCGAATGACCCGCGTTAACGGGGGATTACAGCGCGACCAGATGACTTTTAACCTCTAACCAGCTTAGAAACTTTTCTCATTCCACGAAAACTGCACGCCCAGTTTTTGCGCCGACAGTTTCATTCGCTATGCAACCGACGTATTTCAGTTATCCAACCGGTCTTCGCGCTCCCGTTGCGCCGATTGGGAGCCTAAGAATTTTCGTCTTTCAGCGTTGCGCGAACTTGCTCCCCCTCGCGCGAATTCACGTAACGAGAAAAGTCACAGAAAGTTGGTTCGTGATTCAGAGAGAGAGTCAGGTTGCGATCGTATCTCTTGGGCAAAAGATAAATCGTTTTCCGCGCTTTTTACGCGTCGCCCTCTTCCTCCCCCCTCCTCTTCTTGTCTCGTCTTGTCTCGTCCCCACTCGACTTCACCTCCACTTCATTCCTTAAGCCTGTTTCACACAACGATAGTCGAGCAAGCAACTTGCTCCACGAATAGTATCACAGTATATCGGTTACTCCACGATCGTTATTTTACCTTGCTCTACGTGAATATAGAAAGATTTGACAAAAGAATTGGTATTGTTGACGATTCGATACACGATTATTCTCATGATTGGCCGAACGAAAGAAAACAAATAAGCGTATCGACAGAACGATGATTTCATTGGCGTAAACTCATAAACAGAGTGTTGACAAAATGTGCCCTCGTAGTTCACAAGAATTTTATTAATATGCGAACAGTGTTATTTGTCGTTTGCCGTCTTTTCGTGAGCGAGCTATACTTCATTCGCACACGTTCGCGCGCGCATTGTTATTATTGGCTGATGAAGGTCAACGATGAGTACATCGAGACAGAGTGAAATAGAATAACAACATTGGTAGCATAACCTTTCAATTAAATCAATTATAAACAAATAAAATTAAGAGGCTACGTCGATGACGTTAAAGTCATCATTCTTTGTCACTATCCTCAGCTAATAACTATAATGTGATGGTAGGCGAGGTGGAATAAAAAGCTTAAATACTCTGTCTAACCATCTTGTGGCGAATGCACAGGCTTTCTCCACTGTGGTGGGAGAAGTTTAGGAATGGGAAGAGAAGTAGCAGGCTTGAATGAAGCTATAGATTTATAGATATGAATAAGTTTACAAGGAAAAAATTCTCTTCTCTTCCATTTTCTCCTCAAATTCTTGAAATCTCTCAATGCTAGTCTTGCATATCATTCTATTTCTATTATTAAAAGTGATTTAATTTTTTTGGACGATATGCGACAGAAGGATATGCGAGAGGCATTATATTAGACAAAGGCAGGTCACGTGACATGATGAAACGCTTGGTATTGGCGGAAGCCTGGTTTTATAATTGATGCTTTATGATTTTTGATGATAATCAGTGGTATCTACTATTCTTTGAATTCATAGGATATAAAGATAAATTACAAAACATTCTCATTGAAATTGCAATGATCGAACAAAAGATTGATACTCGTAGGATGTATCATACAAGTTTAAGTAATTTTTATCGTGTGAAGAAGTCTTTATGTTCTATCATTTGTTGCCGTCATTTCGTTAAAACTCGTGACAATTCGATTCGAAGTTTTTATCCGTACTTCGTGTTTCGATTTGAAGAAAAATACGTGAAAATATAGACAACGAAAGCAAAAGCTCTTTGGATGAATTTATTTAACTCTGAATTATTTTATTTAAAAAAAGACAAAATTATTGTTTACAAATGAATAATTATCCCTTGATCTCTGTTTCAAAATCATAAACATCTTCTGGTATTAATAAAACTTTGGTATTTGATGAAGATTATATTTAAATTTGAGGTATTTTATTTTAGTATACTATTTATAGATATGCCTTAGATTTTTCTTATCGTATAATATTCGTTTTTCAAGGTGTGCAATATTTACATATTATTATACAATATACGTTTCGTGTGAAATTTTTTTTAAAGTTATTCGTTTCTTTATTTATAGCTGTAATAAAATTTTGCACGTTAAAAAATAAAAGGCGTTCCTCATTTCCATCCTCTTTTCTCTGTATAATATTTGAAAAAAGCTATTTTTATTAGGTCGTATCGTATGAAATTGCCGATTCCTCCGAACGAAGTGTGGAATAAAATTGGACACCAGCAGGATATTTGGAATATGACTGGATATCTTTTCGTTGCATATCCGCGTATCGTATTATCGTTGCGTATTAATGTGAATACATAAACGTTGCATATTAAAATATCGTAGAATATACACACAATGATGACTTGCAACGTATTACGCAATCGTAAAATTTTTTAAACGTTCGAGGCTCGTTTGGATTTCTTCATCTTTTGTAAAATAATCTAAAATTTTCCAGGAAATTTAATTTAGAGATGAGAAAGTACAGTTTAATCATTAAAATTATTATATAATTTTTCATGAAGTTACAACAATTCAAAAATGGACGATACATACATAATTATATTAATATTGTAATATTATACATTATAATATTTAGCATTTTTATCAAAAACCATTCTAAGTAAACTAATAATCACACCTACGTAATAACTCATGATTAATAATAACAATAAGCTCAAAATATAAAGTATAAAAATAATCCATTTTCAAAGTGTTTTAAAAATTCCTTTATCCAAAACAAGTCTCCTTATTAGTTTGAATAATGGAGATTCTTATTCCACTTAACAACAAAACAAAACTTTTTTCACTTCTCTTCAATTCTAATCAAAAGATCACCGTCATTCACATTTACGTTCTTCTCGAAAAATGTTACCGAGTTGAAGTTTGCCATAAACAAGTGCGTAAATTATCGCTGGATACGTGCCGCCTTCTGTAAATCTTCCCTCGTGTACACGCCAAAACATTTATCTGTCGGTGGGACGAAAAACCTTTAATCTGATAGATTAAAGTTTCTTCGGTAGCGGCGGAGGAAGCGCGAAGTCACGCGGAAAGCAAGCCGCGAGTGAACGAAGCTACGGAGGAGGAGGAGGGGGAATTAGGGGAGGGAGGGGGAAGAGAAGAGGGGGATCGTATGGCGACGTTGCAAAAATATCACTGGCGACTCTCAGCCACACTCTCCTTCCTCGATACTATCGATTTCACCCCTGCACGCTCGTACGTTTTACATATCCCCGCGTGAACGTCGTGTTTTTCTCCCCCTTGAGAGAATTATTTCTTTTGCTTCGAGCGGTAACGCCATCGGTTTAAAATCATGGCGCTACTTGCAAAAAGGTGGACTCGAGAAATTCGAAATTTACATCCGTGTACATCCTTCGGACTTTTCTCCTCGATCTTTCTCGTTCTGTTCTGTTCTATTCTATTTCTTCTCTTTTCTTTTCTTTTCTCTCTTTTTTTTTTTTTTGTATTTTATAATCGTCGGTACAACCGCACGATTATTTCGCGTTTTTTTAACGAATCGTTCGAACGATTTTATCGATATTACGCTCGTTTTTGTATGCAATATAGGTATCCGTCGGCAATATAGGTAACTTCGATCTTTTTTCTCTCGGTCTATTTTAATTGATAAAATTATACGCCTGGAGAGGGATTACAACGAGTTGCGAGCCATTAACGAGTTGCAAATGGAATCAAATAATTTAATCCATATTATAAACGGATTGATAAAAGTTCCTCGTGATGGTGTAGTGCAATTTGTTATAATCATCATTGGGAACATCTTATTTTGTGTATCATGTTAATGCATGTGAAATATTAATTAGATGGGATTGATGGAAAGATTTATATTATATTGCAATACAAATATATATATTTTTAAGATGTGAACAATTTTTAAAATAATAAACTATTAAACATCTCGTTCAATTTGTAGATATGTGATTCATTTGTTAAAGAAACACAAAACACAAAATTTCTTTTTATTTTGTTTTATTTCTCTAGATTATGATATTTGGAAACACATACATGCAAAGTTTCAGAGTAATTAGACAATGGAACCGAAAAAGATGTAAATCAGGTGAACGTGAAGTATAAACGTATAATACACTTATGCTTACACTAAAATATAGGTTCTTATTATTCAATTTCATTTCAAAATTTTATGCATATCATTTTTTTTTTATCAAATATCATAATTCATGAAAACAAAGGAAAAAGAAAAAAAAATCGGATTTTAAGGGATTTTGAAGGAAAAACTATTTTATTTACCACGCGTCTTGTACAGAAGCGTAAAGAACAGAAGGGCAGCCAGCAACAAGTTTCTCTTTTAATATGTAATATATTTTCCTGAATCACTTTTCACAAGTAATTTCACCTTTACATTTTCTCTCATTTTGAATACAGTTTTTATATCTATATTTGATTTATTTTTTATATTTCAAAATTTTTCAATTGGATTTCAATTGATTGTAAAAATTATTGTATAATTTGAAATTTATAAATTGTAGTTACATTCAAGATATTTACTATGCTTAGAATCATTTTCTTCAATTATATTTTGTGTATTTCTGTATATTTTTTTAAAATGAAAATATATATTACTAGTACGAAATAATGTAACAATGAGAAAAATTGCAATTTTTAGTTGAATTAATTTAGTTGATAAATAATATTATTAAAAATACTAAAAAAGTATTATTATTACAATTACAAAAATATGTCTATTTTTTTTATTTAATAATTCACAAAATTTTCATTTATAAAATTCTATAAATATTTATTATATTATTAATAATTTAACGATATTCGTTTATATATAACTATAAAATAATCAAAATATTCTAAAAATTAGCTTCGTTTTAATTAAATTACATTAATAATTATAATATACATAAAATCGATTTTTATGTAACTTTTTCCATCTCCTGAAAAATAACAGTC
The DNA here is from genome assembly GCF_048593485.1 of Apis florea. Classification (NCBI taxonomy): domain Eukaryota; kingdom Metazoa; phylum Arthropoda; class Insecta; order Hymenoptera; family Apidae; genus Apis; species Apis florea. Next base: position 1,065,477 of record NW_028256838.1, on the reverse strand, counting down.
GCCATTATGCCATTAGTCTTCTAGACCGGTGATATATTCTATCCTGAATCACTTTAACCTTTCACTATGTAAAATCATGTAAAACAGATAAATCGCGTTTCCCTTTTTTTTTTCTTTATTCCATAATCTACATCAGTGTTTCCCAACCGGTGTATCACGACAATGTATTGCGAGAGTATCAAATATATCTGTGTCGCAAAAATTTTAATAAAATTTCAATTTACAAAATATAAAAATATTGAATATTAATAATACACGTGATACATATAAATAAATAACGTTGAGAAATACGATTCACAAATTTATCGATGCAACAATTAATTGCTGCAATAAATAATAATATTGATTGCAGAATATTGTTTTTATCACATATTAGCCAGAAAAAAAATATTAATTTCTTTATTAACATTATAAATAAAAGAAAAATATTGTAAGGAAAAAAAATAAAAAATTTGCCCTCTAGTTGCAATTATTTTCTTGCAATGATTGCACTTATATAATACTTATATAATAAATAAAACGATCATTAGTCTGGAATTATCGTTTCATTTGTGAACATTTTAGAAATTGAATCCAAGGAACGATAACACGTGCAGAGAAAATTTATTCAGAATAGTGACCTTGACAATATAAATTTCAAAGTCAATGAAATCAACCAATAAAACTGTATCGAAGTATTAAACTAGCTAAGTATTCAAACCTATCGTGTCTTCAACCGACCAATCGAAAGAATATCTAACATCAGGGATTCAAACAACATTCCTCCCGAACAGTTAAAACACAGTTGTCTCTGAAAAAAAAAATTGAGAAACACTGGCTTAAAATCACCGATGACATTTAGGCGCATCCTGAACAGGATACGGCTAATCGAGAGGGCGAAATCGGTAGAGGAATAACGTTTAATACGTTCGAAGGAGATACGCCGAGATGGAAATCCGAAACATTTTTGCGCGGCCATCTCGAATCCCTTTTTAACGAGATGCAAAGCTGAGAGACGCTTTAAACATCCTCCTCGAAAATAACAATAATTCGAGATCCACATCTGGTCATTTTGCATACTCGAATAATCGAATACCGGTTTCTGGTCGCCTCCTCCCGTCCTCCACGAGGGGGCGCACCGGTTGGCAACTTACCAGAAATTTATTTGCTTGCCGGCCATCTTCCAGTCCGAAGTACATCGATTCCACTTTCGACGAGAAACCTTGGAGATTTACGTTGGCCAATTCGTAGCCGCTTTTGATGTTCCCCATTATTGATCGACGTTTCGTGCATCGAGGGGGGGGGGGAGGAGAGGGAGAGGGTGGTGTGTGGAGGAGCATAATTGGTGATTTCATAACTTTCGTATGCTAGCTGGTAATGCGATTACGCGCCTTAACGCGAGCGTTAGAAGTTCGAGTACGTTTATCCGGATAAAATGCAAATTTTCTGTGTGCAGATATGATGCGTATTTCGAAATTAATTATTCGTGACAAGGGAAACGAGCGCACCACCATTTTCCAAGGGTATGATATGAACTCGCTCGTTATGAACCAGCGTTGCCGGATCAAAGTCAGGATTGGGAGATGCTCGTTCTTCCAACGAGGATCCAAAAATGGAGAATCGTGGTTGTGGAATTGTCGATAGTTGCACGATGATGAATCTTCACGGTGGATGCGAAATTATCTATGAATCTTCGTACTTGGAAAATATTGGGGAGAGGGAATTGAATCGTAATCGAGAGATGAATATAGTAAGAGTTATAGTTGAAAAGAATTGTCAAATGAAAAATGAGGAATCGTGGTTGAAAAATCGATAGTTGTTAAAAAAATGAATGATCGTGAATTATCGATAATTGTGGGTTGAATCGAAGAGAGAATTACAGTTAATCACGGAAAATTTCGAATTTAATCGAAATGAACGATAATTTTGTTTCATATAAAATATTGTGAGAATGCAGATCATAATGGGTTATATGTGAAATAATTTTTTTATTAGTGAAGTATCATTTTAAAAGAAATGAAATCATTCGTTTGAAATCAAATATTTTTACGAATAACAATATTTATTGTAAACGATAGAACGTATATAGAATTTTATTTGTAGGAAATATATTTATCTTTGGAGAATCAATTCAGAAGAAGTCGAGGCGAAAACAAAAATGTCGGTTACAATTTATTTATAAAGGTACAAGTAATTTAAATTTAGATGAAGAAAGATGGAAATATATTTCAATATAATAATAATTGACATTTACAAAAATTTAACGAAAATTTTTTGTCAATATTTTGAAAACTAGAATTGAGATTTCAATAATTACGATAAAAATTTACATTGCTGTAAGTAAGATCTCTATTTTATTCATAGGGGAAAAAAAAAAAGTCATTTCGACACGCTCGGAAGATTGTACTTTCATTAACAGTTAAACATTTTTTTCCAACAAAAAAATCTCATTTTCTTACTTCTTAGTTCAAGTTTACTTAAGACCTCTGATGGCATTTTTTTTTTTTATCTTCTGATTTCTTGTTAATTCAAGAAAAATTATCTTTGATATTCCATTTTATTTTCTTTAAATTTTGTATAAATAATATTATTTTTTATCATAATTTAACATTCGAAATTATCGATTTATAATAATATATTATATATAAATGATTATAATATATTAAAATATATAATATTATTCCAATTCCAATTACTGTGTAATTGTGCATGTAATTATCTATACTTCCTCTAAAATTCTTTTAACGGAATATTATTCTTCAAGAAGATGAAACCAAGACAAGAAAATTGTGCATTTCTTATTCTATTTTTAAGAATAATTCTATAAGAAAGTAAAACAAAATTTTAAATCATAAAATATATTTGTTATAGAAAAAGAAATTCTTTTCATTATATTTAAAAATTGATGAAGGGATTGATTCCCTCAGAAAGATTTTCTGTTGAGGAAATTCATTACACACCAATTTTCATTTTATTATCACTGTATTTGTATCACACAATTTTTCATCGTATCCAATTAGACAATCAAAGAAAAAAGAACCAAACCTACTAACCTCTCATTTTGATCGTTTCGACAGTTTTAATTCTATAAAGATCGAGTTACCTTTTCGAACCTGATCCACTGTGCACGACAAAAGTATTAGAATCCTCGTCATCGATACGCGCACGCCACGTGCGTTGACATTTGTAAATGTTCGACGGTAATTACGCACTTGCACGAATTTATACGAATTCTAATTAAAATTTCATTTCAACGTAGCGAAGTGTAATAACCGCGGATCCGTATCGCCGTGGCATTTTTTAAGCTGATGGCGGCTGGTGGCGCAGCTGCCGGCGAAAACTAATTAAGCTCTCGTTTAACTACAAACACGAGTCGCGCTTTAAGCGATCGCTACCACATCCCATCCCCCTTTTGCCCGGTAATTTCTCAAATTATCGAACGATGTGCCCAGATTCTTGGCAGATTCGGTTTAATAAACCGTTCCCTTCAACAATATTTGTTGATACACGTTGATTGAACGTAAAGTAAGCCTCGTTAAATGTTATTTTTTGAATTTTATCACCGATCTTTAAGACCCAAGTTGTTAAGATTAGCCGATTTTACATTCGAATATAAAAAGTTAGAAACGATTTTAATTTTATTTTGTCGTTAAATCGTAAAAGAACAGACGAAGATCTTTTATTCGGAAAAAAATATTCTAAAATGTGTGTATTCGTGTTGCATACAATTTATCGGCATTAATCAAGTGTTTTATGTCACGAGAATTATCATATATGATAATGAGGCAACGTCTTCGCTGTGGGGGGGCTTTCTTTGAATAGTCTTAATGGTAACGAGTCCGAAATTATAATTTTATAGTTCAACATTCAGTTGATATCCCTTTACTGTGTTCAATAGACGTGAAAATATTTTGAAATTGATTTTCATGAACCTTCGAATTACCATTCGTAGTGAAACAAAATATCAGAAGGATAACCGTACACCATTTTTCTTTGCTCTTGTTTAAAGTTACAGTTAAATGCATAAACTCGAAAAAATATGCAAATAAATTATTCACGTTCGAAAATTAATCATTTCAAATTTGAAAATTTTTTTCACAATGTTCTATTCATGTCCTAAGTCGCATCAAATAGACAAATTTAGACGATTTCACTTGTACCCACTGAAAAAATGTTCAAACTTGATTCATTCGAAAACGAAGCCTCAAACGAAAAAATTTTATTTTTTTTTTTTTCCCCCCCGACTCATCGTTCCATGCCGAATCACCCCCCTCAGTCAGTTATCCACGGTTCACAGCGCGCCCCGTACATTTTACCGGATAAAATCGAAAATTTGGACACGGAAGTGAATTAAACCGTCAAAAGTAATTCCACAGTGGAACCTTGCTTAAAGTGTCAAAACACAAACAATCGCTTTTCAATAGAGCGGCCGCCTCTTAATAAGATTAACGTTTCCACATTAGCAGTAACGGTGCAGGGGTGGAAAAGTGTATAAGAGGGGTTCCTGGGATGCTTTTGTCGAAGCTTTTTGACAGCGATAAATAATCGGATCAAGCGTGATCAGGGATTTTCTGAGTCATTCCGACCGCTCGCATCACGAGGGCAATCACGAGCGCGTATTTCCTCCATTTTTATTTTTTTTTTTTTTTTTTTTCCCCCCATCGAACGGGAAAATATAACGGGGAATCGTTGCATATATTTGCCTCACGTGTCAAGACATTTCTATAACTTTTGACAGCCGACCGAAATGTTTTCCATCGTGTTTGTTCGAAACGGTTGTTTGCTTTGCTTTTTAAATTGCAATGTAAATGCGCGCAAAGCTACGTTTCAGCATACTTTGAATTTCACGGTGGCGAAACGATTTTGGCGAAAGCACTGGATATGGTTAACTTTATTTATACATCGGTTTATTTGGACTTTTAGTAGTGTCTTTAAATGTGTATCGTAAGTTTCGATTCAATCCTCTGTATTTTTCTGAAGTTTTTTTTTTTTTTTTTTTTCAATTATGATAGTTTAATGGGATTGGATTGATGGAAAAGAAATAACGTTTTTTTAAGCAAACAAGGAAATCAGTTTAGTATTGGTATGAGTTACAAAATAATAATTGGAATATATATGTAAAAAGAAAAAAGGAAAATGTCAGTTTTCGATCATTTTTTTTTTTTTTTTTTACAATAATGCTGTGTTCTAAGTTAAGGTGTTTTTTTATATTTACGTATTAAGGTTTGAATGTTATTGAAACACGTAATATTTTATACAAATAATTGTTCAAATACAATTGTTTTTTACTTACTTTCTGTTTATTGCATTGCTTTATTTCAAAAGATATTATTGGCATAATGATATGTTTCTTATTTGATATTGTTATGAAAATATAAAGATATTTTATCGAGGATGAATAATTTTTCTTTATGGAAATTATGGAATTTTTATTCAAAGTTGTAGTTCCTTTAGGAAAAATTTCCCAGAAATTTCTAGGGGACCCTAGATTTCTTTTTTCCCTCTTACTCTTCTGTATTGAAATAGTAATATTTTTTCATTATTATTATTTTACTTAATTCTGATAAATATTATAGATTTATTATTATACAGTGTTAAATATTTATAATATTTTTTTATTAACATCTTTCCATGATTATTATTAGATTTATCGATCTTATTCCAACGAATAATTATTTTAAATATTTATTTTAGAAACAAATTTCAATTAAATGAACTTAAATTAATTAAAGAGACATCAATTGAAATTTGACATTATTTGAAATAATTATATTTAAATTATCGTTTAAAACAAATTTCAACTAGGTCTGATTTAAATTAATTTCTAGCTGTAGACAAAAGTAAAATATATTTTGTCAATATAATACCATTCTCATAAAATGAATTTATTATAAACAATAATACATTAACCATTTGAAATTGTTTATTTTACTGGACCATAATCAATTATGCTTTCCTATTAACATACAATATTATTAATGAAACATGTTGTATTATTATTGTTTGTATTATTATTGCTTCGTATTATTATTTTGTTTTATTATTTTGTATTAAAATGTAAATTAGTTACATTGTAAAAAGTTAAAGATAAAAATTAAAAAACATTTTTCAACATTAATAAATATTAGTTTGATGAAGTGGAAAGACAAAAAATAAAATGTTTCGAACTGAAATTACACTCCGGTAATTCAAAGTGAAATAACATTTTTATTTAACTTTATTTTTTTGCGATATTTTTATACAAACTTTTTCACTGTTAAATATAAACCATATTTATAATCTTAATTATATTGTAAAAAATTTTATGCAACTTGATCTATCCAATCTTTAATAATAATAATCTTCAATTTTGGTTTTTAAACGTAATTATTTACACGTTATTTTTTAAATTAAATTAATTTATCGCTACTTTCGTTTTTAATTAGTAATTAAATTTTTATACCATTATAAATTAAATGATTAAATGCAAATGCCGAAATAATTGTAACGGCAGAATTTCTTGTTCTACAATTGATATGTTTGTATATGTGGTAATAATGCTATCTTGTACGCCATCTTTCTGGATATAATCCTGTGAGCAAACCCTGGCGAGTATAAGAGCTCGAGAAGAAATATTAACGAAATAAACTGAATTAAGTGTTGTAAACACGACACTATTTGTCGCCACAATCTGATTATACGAAATTAAGCATCACGGTTCTCATTCGAACGGCGTGTCATGAAATATCTTTCTTGATCTTTATCCTTTGTTCAATTTTTATGCTATCTTTATTCATAGAAGAATAATATTCCTATTAATTTGATTTATTTCAATCTATTTACAAAAAGCGTTATATATTTTATCAATCTGTACATTTTGTATAAATATAATTTACACTAAAAGTAATTTTTAATTGTTAATCTTATTAAATAAAATTATTGAATTAAATTAAAGATCGACCCAAGTTAATTTTATCTATTTAAAAAATTATCAGTAGCTTAATAAAATATTTTCTGAATTTCTATGTCTCGCTTTCAAAAATGACTTTGTAATAACAGTGCATAAATAATTATACTTTCGAAAAGCATTGCAAACACAATTCTTACAATTTTATCACGAAATGGCTTAATACGCTTGGATGAAAAAAAATTTACGAAAAAGAAAAAGGAATATTTGAAAATTCGTAATATTAAGAAAGAAAAAAAAAAAAAGCAAACGAATTTTAACCTATTAACAGATCAACAAGCTCACGTGCAAAGTCAATAAATGTTCTCGTGACTTATGGAAGGGAGTGTACACTGTACAACGTGTCGATTAATCGAGACGATTGTACGTCGCATTTCGGTTTTATCGTGCTCGAGATACATTCGCGCTGTGGTGGACCGCGGTCGATATTTGTAAGGGATTGCTCTGTATTTCATGGACAATGGTCATGTGGCAGGGGTGAATTAGACGGTCACGTCGTTATCGGTGCGTTTCTCCAGCACTTTGTGCGTTCAGTACGTGTATCAGAATTGTACCGGGATTAGGAGACTTTGAAAGAGATATTACAATACAAACCAGAGGCACGGTGTTCGGATAATCTGGTGAAAAATTTTCGTAGAGAAATGAATGTAGCAGGGAATAATGGAAAAAAAGAGAGAGAAAAAAAATATGTTGATCGTATGGATTTTATATTTTTATAAAAATAAAATATAAATATTTATTTTTTTATTCAATGGTAATTGGATTATCGATTTTTATACAAAATGAAATTTTTATGAATATTGTTATAAAGAACTGGAGTTTAAATAAGGATCATAATAAGATTGCTGTAAACGTTTTCTTCAGAACGACAGAGCGAATGAGAGTTATTTAATACATAAAATCTCTCTTTTTTTTAAAACAAATTAATAACAAATGAACTGAAAAATCTATAAATACTTTATATATATATATATTGTAATCTAGTATATGATGTTGTCGATAAACATGTTGATAAATTAGTTTACTTTTCGTTTACATTCTATATTAGATTATAGAGAAAAAAATCTATAACTTTTAGGATTACTCGTTAAATAAAAAAGAAGTTCGAATAGAAACTATATTTTAAAATTATAAACAATTTTTATTGAGATAAATGGTTTATTTAGAATGACTTCAAAAAATATCGTACTGCATTAAAGTATTAAGCATATGTGATATGAAATTCTGTAACAAGAAATGATAATTTCTTAAAAGAACAAGTCATTAATTTTTCGATTCATGTTCGTTAAGACTTTTTTTCTATTTCTTTCATTTGAAAGTGAAATACTTATGAATGAATAAATTTTTTTTTATCACTCTGTTTAGGTTATATTAACCTTCATTGTTGAGCAATTTGAATCCATAAAAGATTTTCTTGATGTTCTGGATTTTTAAAAATTTTATTAAAACTCTGTATTATATTGCAATATTTCCAAAATATATATCTTATAGTTTTCGTTTATAAACAATACACTCCTTTTTCTTTTTTAAATACCTCGATTCTTGGAGAACTTTTGAAAAAACAACGTATGATTTTTGTGTTAATACTTAAATATCTAAATATTTTATAAAGTTCAATTTTCAATGCTTTTTTTATTATATAATTCATCAATTCATATTCCAAATTGGAATTTCATTACTAGAAAATTTAAAATTCAATGTAGTGGAATTTCCATTATGCAAATTAATAGAGAAACAAGATTCTTCAAATAAAAGAATTTTCAAATAATGAAACACAGTTTATATTTTAAGGAAAGCTTATTTAAGGTAAAATTGGAATAACAGTTTTTGAAAAAACAATTTTCATCATAAAAATGAAAAGAAATCCTATATTTTTTTAGCCATGAAAATTACAAATAATTTTCAATTTCATCCTTCTGTTCTTTTTATATGCAGATAGATTATAAATTTCTTAATATTATACATTTTTACAATTCTATACCACTCAATCATAATATTATACATATATATATTATCTGAACTGATATTCAGCTAATTTAAATTAAATTCTATTCTTTTTATTATAGCAAGGAAAGATAGATATCTGTTTATCTTGTTTCGGATACAGATGACGTTTGAATAATAGAATGTTCGATTAGTAGAACGTTCGGATATTAGACCATTTGGATAATGGGTGTTCAATAATGGCTCTACCGTAATCTCGAAAATTCTGACTAGATTCGAGATTAACTGTTCAAATTCAAGATGAAGAATTCAATTCACATAGCTATTGTTGTTTTGTAAAAATCTATACTTTGATCGCTGCTATTTTTTTTATGGATCAAAGAATAAATATTAAATAACTCATAACGAAATTCTATACAATAATATACAATAATAATATTCTTTTGTAAATATCTCGTAGAAAGCTAAAACTAATTATCATACGTTATCAGAAAAAAATCATATATATATATATATATTTCAAAACCGGATCGAAACCGGACAGAAAATAATTTTCCTCCAACCTTGCCAAACTCGACAAATGAAACGAAACAAATCCAAACTTAAATCCAAGTTTGTCTGACGAAATTTCTTAAAATCCTAAAATTCCTAAAATCAAAAAAAAAAAAAAAAAATCAAAAGCGAATCACAACTACGATTAAATCAAGAGACATAAAGAGAGGGGCGTGAACGAGAGAAAACAAACGTGCGAAGAGAGTAATATAATCGTAGAAAGTACGAGTTCCAGATTCCTAGAGAAGAAGAATCGAATGCCGAAACAGGGGGGACGAAGTTGTATGGGATGTCGCCGAATCGTGCTACGTGTTTTAATTTGACGTCACTCAGCACGTCAGCACCATCTGGCGTTGCGAGGCTTCTCGTCACCTCTCGTCTCGTCTAGGCCGCGCCAGTCACCAGGATTTAATATCAAACCATCCCTGATCTGATCCTCTCGCTCGCCACCCCTTTTCTCAGTTCCTCCCCCTGTTTCTGTCTCCGCAATGGCAGACAGCCGTTGGATTTTCTGCCACTGCACCGATCCACCCCTTACCTAAGCCGGATATGCATAATCGAACTAGAAAAGGAAACGTGACGTTTATGAAAACTCAATGATTTCCTCGAAATGGAATTAAATGAAGCTGCGTGCAACAATGTGTCTTTGCTAAAAAATTATTTAAAGTGGATTTTCTTCACTTAATGCTTATCCATAATCGAATTAAAAAGGGAAACAATGACAATTTGCTTGAGCTTTGTTGTTCGAAGGCGTTTCATGTGTACGTGAAATGTAATTAATTTGAATAAAGAAAAAGAAAATAAGAAACAAATAAAAAAGAATTTATACACGAGAATCACGAATTTTTAGTATTGATGAAGTAAGTTATTCGAGTAATATTGAACATCTGATTCTATCATGGTGTATTTTCATAAATTTACAACGAGATCTATCTATAGTGTTCTGTTCCTTGTTGTTAATCGTATTTTATATAAGGATTTACTTATTTTTAAATTTTATGACAATAATAATAAACGTGAACTGTAGATAATTTCTTTCACTTCTTTATGTATATTGTCTTCAAAGTGTTCTTCTTGACATTATTTGTGCAACATTTGATACGTTATTCCTAATATTTCTAATAGAAAGGAACATTCACTCTGATGAATTGATGCAGAGCAAAATTTTATTCTGGTATTAATGAGCTCTAGTTATTTTAATAATCAATTGTAATCAAGTTTTGATTAGTATAATGGACAATGATAAAACTTTTGAATGACGAAATTGCTTGATTTACCGGTAAATATTCTTAGAATATCAAAATATGGAGAATATAAAATATAATAAGATATTTATTGTTGTTTATTTCAAATGTGATTGTTGAATTGAAGAATTTATTATTCCTTGCTAAAATTGTATGTATTGTATTTATCGTAACATTTGCATTAATAACTTAATTTATTAAATCATTAACTAGCTATAAATTTCGTATTTTTTTTTAAATGGCATTTTCATCTGACAAGTTGTATTGAAGAAATATCTCTTCAACATCAACATGTCGCATCGAAAGGTTATACACACATTAAATAAGCATCATTCATTCGCGAAATATTTCAGAAATCGATGATTCCTTGTCACAGAAATTATTAAGAAAAATTTTTACAATCATTGCACAAATCCGTCCATCCATATTCGCAATCAAATACATCCCAAAAATATTTTTCTATTTTATACGAAATAATTATTCCCTTCCTTCATTTCAAACATAAAAAATGCCCGATACCTGAATACCTTTAATATACAGAAACTTCGTCGAGGTATGCATAGCCCAGCCAAGACGGGAGATATAAGAAAATGCTTGCTCGAGTTTTTAATATAACAGAGTGCAAGTTATTCACCTACCAGAATACCCCGTCTGAAGAAAGCTTTCTCCTTTCAAAAAATCTTCCTCGATGAAGGAGAGAAGGAAAAAAATAAATAAAAAAAAAAAAAAAGAAAGAGGAAAAAATCAACGCTTTCTCCATTCTCTTCTCCAATTTTTCACCAAGTTTTGGGCATCGATTGTTCGGAAGCGAGTCTTTAAAAATCAGCCGATCGTTTCGACATCAGTCACGGAAACCAATCATTCGGGAACAGTCGACAAAGAGGTTATGTATTCGGGACATAAGTCTTCCGAGAGAGCAATCGCATGAAACAGCCCCTGGTATTCGGGCCAACCACGCTTATTGTCATTCGTACGGAACAAAATACAAACAATGGAACAATCATTTCCACTTGCTGCCCGGTTACCAGACCAGCTTGCCCGATATTAATTTGACGAACAATCTTTGCGGTGGAGCTGCGTATCGTTTCGATTAACTCGATTTTTAGAAGTAAAGGAACTGAATCGATACCATTTCGACGACTCGTAGATATTTGGAATGGTTGAGAAAAAAAAAAAAAAGATTTAAAGATTTACTGGTTAAGAGGAGTAAAAAATTTACTATCTTTTAATTCATGTCATCAGAGAAATGAAGTTGTTAGTTTTTTGAAACACTTTTTTATTTAATTTGTAACAAACAATGAGGCAAACTTTCGTAATATTATTTGGTATGGTGAATTTAATAACAAGTTAAAAAATCATTGATATTTTTATAAAAATTATTTTTATTTTACGTTTTCTCTATAGATATTGGCGAAATATATATTGGAAACACTTTATTTAGAATTAGAATCGTAGAATTTTGCCGATTCGGTTATCAGAAATCGGAAATCTCGAAAACACGGCCGAAAGTATTTTGTTTGGAACGAAATGCAATCTGAAAGAGTGGAAAGGAATCCGCGGTGGTTCATATTCGTTCGGATATAGTCGTCGAAACGGGGAAGAATATTGACGGTATTTGGCCGAGAATGGACGATTTATCGAAGTCACGTGCTAGAATCATTCTTTCGCCGAGAAAGAACCTGGACGTCGAATGCATTCCAACTAAACGTGGTATGTAAGGAAGTTTGTATTTTAGAATCGTTGAATGTGACCGCGATGCATAATGTGTTCCGAGCTTGTGGAAACGAAGATTTATCCCCGAGCAAGGAGTCCCATTCGATTGAATTTGCACGCATTCGAATTCAATCGTAACGAGATGTCATTTTTGTGAAACGATAAAACAATCTGAAAATTAATATAACGAGACTGCAAACGATAAAAATGCATCACATGCACTGATAAACGAGATTCCACCGTTAGTTAAAAGTCACAAATTCGTATCGAAAATATTGCCTCCAATATCTAAACTCGATAAATTATTTACTTTTTACACCACCTTCATTCGGGACAATAATCGCCCTCGTTGTTATCCCCGCACACTCGTCCCGAATTTACACGATATTAGCTCCGTGGGCGTTAAACCATTCGAGTGGCCGGCGTATTCGAATATTTTTCCAGCGGTTGCGCCGAAAAAAACCGCGATACGCGCGCCCTCTTATGCAACAACGAACCGTGAAACGTGGGTGGCAAACGGGCCGACCGTAACGAATGAAGTGCGCCGCTGTAAAAATGTGGTTTTATAGACGCGGCTCCACGTAATGTTCAAGTAACCGGGAGGAGGATGGACCTTCCGTGAGAAAGACGGTGTGCCGAGTTAGGAGAGGAAGATGTACTGGTCGAAAAAAAAAAGAGAGAGAGAGAGAGAGGGGAAAAAGGAAAGAGAATGGTGTGTGGGTGCGGCTGTAAAAAGGAGCATCGTGCACGCGCCTGCACGTCGTAATATCTGCCTCTTAAGCGTCCATACACACTCGTGTCGAGTTCGTTTCTTCTCTGGTACCAACATCTCTTCCTTCCTTCTCTCTCTCGCGCTCCTTTTTTCCCACCGTCTTGACTCTGTAAACCGACCATAAACCCTCGACGACAGCTTGGAATTTCTTGGCGTCACGACTTCACCAAACCGTATCGATCACCATCCACCGTGGCAATACAACCTTGCATGCATCCTTCGATGCAAGTTTGGGCGATCGTTGTATCGCTGCTTCGCGTCCCTTTTCGATCTTGAATGGTTCGATATCGATTGACGTGGATTGTTCGAAACGCGTTTGAATCTTTTTTGGGTTTGGTGGAAGAACTTTGGTTTGGCAGAAATTGTGAGGAGCAGATTCTTGAGATTATGGTAAACGACCGATTACAAGATAAAATAGATATGTACGTAGCAGATTTTTAAATTTTATTCAGGCAAAATTTAATTAACAATTTTGTTCTTTCTAAAAAAAATAAAATGTGTAAAAATAGTTCGGTAATTTGAATTTAGAAAATATTGAATTTTTTAAGCAACTACTTAACAGAAAGACAAAAACTAAATAATATTTTTTATTATCACGTTTTGATATCATTTTTTTTCGATATTTTATTTACAAATATATATTTTATCTCAAACGAAAGAAATAGTATGTTTATCATTTTCTTTTATGTGGTATATATATATATATTCTTGAATGATATTTAATAAATTCATTTTTTGCAAAATATTTATTGTTTCATACGATAGACATTCATATTTAAAAATTATTTAATTCTTAACTGTTTTTATAAAAATTCTTTCTCATCAGTTATTTAAAAAATAATTTATCCAAATTACTTTTTAATTAATGAGATTCTTTAGTAGATCTCTCAATTTGGGAACAAGTGGTAATCCTTTAAAAATACGCTTGTGAAAATAGACTTTACGTGTCAATATAAATTATAGATCTATATACACAGTGTTGGAATCTGGCTTTAGAAACACGAGTAATATTTGCAAAGAGCTTTAAAGAGTTCAATGTATTCAATCCAGATTTGGCTGTAAAAGTTTCAGCGGTGATATGGCCCAGTTCCTCCACTTTCCGGACAATCAATTAATCGTTCTGAAATTAGCAAAACAGTGCGAAGTAATTAAATTGCTATAATATACTTTTAAAGAATTAAACGTAAGTTTTATTGGTTTGTATAAATGATTGCAATTATTCATTGCAAAAACAATGCAATTTATTCATCATTCGTTATAAAAAGTTTTGAGAAACAATGATTAATCAGATGTTAATAAAATAAAAATTTTATTGTATTTTGGTATTAAAAGCCTTAAAAATATTAATTTTTTATATTATTCAAAATTTTGATTTTAATTTATATTTCGTTAATAATTTGTCTAGAAGAAAAATAAATCAATAACAATCAATTCTTCACGAATTTTAATGCAAGAAAAAATTAAGAAATAATTATAGAACACTTTTCCAACTTTTTTTGGTAAAATATTCAAAATTCTGTGCATCTTTAAACATTGAAATAAAGTTAGAAAGTCTTATCAGCTTTTTAAGAATTAATTAAAATTAGATCTTTATTTTTTCTAAGAAAAATAAGACACAAAAAATTATAATAATTTCAGTTCTTTCATTCAGTTTTCAAATCATAAATAAGATATTATAGCTAATGAGATAGATATTAAATTTTGAATATTTTTTGATTAATTATCAAGATATTATTCCTTGGAATACTACAATCTAATCTTGAATGTTTAATATCGATGTCAACAATTATTTTCATTTTATCTATCAAATATGATAACAAGTGTGTTAACAAATCTTTCAATAGAGTAACGAGAGATTTTCATTTATCAAAAACCTAACCTAACTTAACCTAATCTTTACTGTGTAGAGAACATTTAACACGGATGCCAAAAATTATTTTCATTTTATTGTCTATCAAATGTGACAAAAAACGATAATGAGAATAATTTATCAAAAGTATTCAATGTAACCTAACCTAACTTAACATAACGTGATTAAATGCCAAAAATTATTTTCATTTTATTGTCTATCAAATGTGACAAAAAACGATAATGAGAATAATTTATCAAAAGTATTCAATGTAACCTAACCTAACTTAACATAACGTGATTAAATGCCAAAAATTATTTTCATTTTATTGTCTATCAAATGTGACAAAAAACGATAATGAGAATAATTTATCAAAAGTATTCAATGTAACCTAACCTAACTTAACATAACGTGATTAAATGCCAAAAATTATTTTCATTTTATTGTCTATCAAATGTGACAAAAAACGATAATGAGAATAATTTATCAAAAGTATTCAATGTAACCTAACCTAACTTAACATAGCGTGCTTAAATTCTTACCAATACAGCATTCAACATGGATACCAAAAAATATTTTCGCTTTACCACATTAAATGACAAAGAAACGTATCTTAACGAATCTTCCAATAGAATGCAATAACAAAAATCAGCTTTATCAAATCAGTTTAGCGTCAGTTTAACTAACAAAAGAGAAGAGTCTAATGGAAAATGCGAAACGTATATCATTAAACGCATATTTGTTGTTGATATTACGCTTACAACTAATCCATCGCTCCATCATTGCATAGTTGATTATAACTTTAGTATAATCATCGGCGTCGGCAAATAATTGACTTTATCGTTGCGTATATACGCAGAAAATGGTTAATGAGATAATTCCGTTGGATTCTCGCTAACCATGCAGATTTCGCTTTATTTATAATACACGTCCATTCACGAATTAATGCTGTATACATATATATTTTATATATATATATATATGTTTATGAATCGTTAAAGAGGGAAATTCCGCCATGTACGGATAAGGAAAATTTAACTTCCTACGTTTTGGAACATTCTATTGCTCTGGGACCCGAAAGAATACAAAGTATTCTTAGCCTTTGTTAAACCGCTTAATTAGCCGGGTACCTACGCTTCGGCTAAGCCGCTTACGAGCAGGTGGGCTAATACTTCTTAAACCGCAACTATCACGTCACGTATATAATGTGAATTAATATTTAAATATTGCTTGTGTTAAGTTGAATAATAATTCAAATGTAAAATGTTATAAAAATGTATATGTACATACGTGGTTTTAAAAGTAGCAATTTTTTTTTTGTCACGTATAATGTAAATTGTAATATTTAAATATTGTTTGTTGTGTTAAATAATAATTTTGTTAGTTTTTTTTTTTTGTAAAAAGTGTTACAGTTTAAAAGTGTCCACTATTCTTTGTGGACCATTTTCAATAATCTCACAATCAAACGTAATCATTTGAATAAAAAATAAAAGATATCTTTAATCTCATTTTTTGTGAATAGCATTATCCATTTTTGAGTTGCGTAATATTATACTGCAATTGATTCTAAGAAGATTTACGTTACGTTAGAAAAATTTATTTTTCTTCAAATCGATTTATATATTTAATTATATATTTTTTGTGAAATTATTGTCATATATTTGTGTTATTTTTCGAATATTTTGTACATATATGAGATTCACATATTTTCATAAATATCTAGTACATATAAATAATTGAAGTTCGTTTTAGATAAAGTAAGAAGGAAATAGGTGATGAGAAGATGCTATCTTTATCATTTTATCGTTTCACTCCTGTCATCCAACGCAAACTTAAATTACTTATAACTTAATAAATAAGCCTCGACCGACATGTTTAATCTCTCGAATCGATTTTCCAAACGTGTCACGAATATATTAACATCCTATACCTAGAGTATAATATCTTCATCACATCTCCGTTATGTGAAAAAATTATAATTACAAAACAAATATTTACCTCCAAAAAAGTTTTCCTATTTCATCAAATAAGCTAAAACGAGTAAGTCTAATTCTTATTCATAAATTCTAATTTTCAGAAAAAAAAAAAAAAAAAAGAATACAACTTCGTCAATCGATCTCCACATTAAAAGCTAATTAATTCCCCATTAACTTTTCACCAGAACTATCTCTTTTCAATTTTTTAATTCATTCAGCACTTTCAAAAAATTGATAGTTTCCTTTTTTCACTTTTCTCTATCCCACAATTCTCGATCGAATATACACGCAATAATGTACTCACAGTACGTGAAACCAATAGCAACAAAACTTGGAGAACGTCGAACATGCATCTCGAAAAGATTCCAACCTCGAACAATTGGCCATAAAGGATTTACTTTGCAATTTTGAGTCTGGGCTAGGAAAATCGACTGGAGTGGTCCAAAGAGCACTGTTTGGCGGGAATAATTACATATTCAAAGTGAAGGCAGGAGGTGCGACTATTCGACCGCCGATTGCGGCCGGGTCACGATGCGCTATCGTTGCATCGAAAATCGGCCAGCTGACCGCATCGATGTCCCTAATTTTGCCAAATAATTCGCACCTCTGACACGCAGCTGCGGGTTTAGAGAGACGTCAGACGTAATTTTCATCGCCCTCGTAATTTATAGTGTTGGATATAATTGCGATCGAGGCAGGCTGCATCCATTTAATTCATGATAAATACGAGAAGCCCGGGGTTCGGGTGGATCTTCAAAAGTGGCAGATTAAAGGGCGCCACCGATTATTTTCGAAAGGTTGATGTATCGTCGAATGAAAATTTATAAAATGTAAATTGATTCCCCTCGACTCGTTGGTCGAAGGCTTGGGTGGAGGAAGTGGTCATGGCCGAAGTTTATGGTTATTCGTAAAATTTTAACCGAGGCATTATTTTAATACCAAAGGCGCAATTATTTGCGGAGGATTTGATGGGAAAGTCGTAAAAAAAAATGTAGATGAAGTTGACGAAGCGATCGTAAACCTCGATATAACGAAAACGCGTTATAAGCGTTAAAAATTCGAACGTTTTATTATTTGTTGGAAGAAGCGTTGGAAGAAGAGGTTGAGACAGTGGGAAGAGATATTATCCGAATTTTTGATTAATGATCCGGAAGGCGAGATGAATTAAGGCTGTGATGTGCAATGTGTCGTGAAATTTTATTAAAATAGAATATTTTTATTAATAAAATATTGAGAAATGATGTATGGTTATTGCGTTTAGAATTCTTGTTTGTTTATATCAATATTTTTAAAATATTTTTTCTTCTGGTAAGTGAATAATATAATATAACGTGAAAATCTATTATTTTGAAATGATGAGACTGAGATCTAAAAAATATAGTAAAGGAAACTTTTAATTTAAGATGGTTAAAAAAAAATATATGATTCCATTCCAAAATCTCTTTTTATTCTCCTTCTAATCTAGAAAAATATCGATACCAAAGGTCATCATTTGTTAATTCAGATTTGTTCAATTTTTATTTCTAATTTTATTTTTATTTTCTTCAAAAATTTTCCAATCTAAAAACAGTGCAATGTATAATAGTACACTCGATTTAACATTAAAAAAATTATTATTAATAATTTCCATTTCTGATTTTTTAATTCGAAATAAAAATTCTATTACGTTCCTTTTATAAACAAGCATTTAATACAATTTAAAATAATATAAAAAATTAACGAAACACACGCTTCTTTTATTAATCCTCCTTATATTTTAAAAATGTAAAAAGTGGTAGTTTATTCATCGATGACAAAAAAAAAAAATCTAATCGTACCTTGTATTGTAAGCGAGTCGCGTGGGCGCAGCTGAAAATAGCTTTAATGTATTCACGGGCATGTAGGAGGTGCATGCATACAGCTGAATTTCGAATTATGTCGTACAATCGAAAGCGTCACATTGAGAAACGATCGGTCACTTTACATGTTACGTAGCACGTGTTTGTGGCGACACATGTTACAGCTCACATCCACATCACGATCTATACTGCCAGTAATCGCGCGTATAATTACACGTTGGAGAGGAATGCAAATACCTAATCACTTGGCCGTAAGCAATCGTGAATTTCCTTATATTTCCGCAAATAACACGTTATACACGTTGTAACTTTGTGTGTTATTTGAAATTAATTTTCTAATAATATATTGATCGACTGGTTTATAAACTTATGAATTATTTACATTTATTTCTTAATCTACATGTTATACTTAAGTTTTTGTTATTTCTATAAGCATTTAAATTGTTATCTTTGTCAGAGAAATTATTTTTATATTTTGTTTATTGCTTGTGTATTATAATTTATGTTCATTAATTAGTTGAAATATCTTTGGTTTATTATATAAAGTGGAAAAGAAATAATTAATATTTTATATGTTATTTTTTTGATATTTATTATTTTATTATTTATTAAAATAAATTGTTAATTGATTGTGTCAATCTCGATTGTATTATAATTAATTAAAATGTAATAAAAGATGTTAGAAAAGCGTTAAAATACTTTAATTGTTATTACGTTAGAACTTTCTTTAATTATTTAATTAAGATAGATAATTTTGTTTTTACATAATTTTTTAAAAATCAAAAAATTGATGAATATACATCTTCTTTGCATTCTGAAAAATGCATTTTGATAATATTTGAAAATGAATAATTTTTTTTTTTTTTTATAATGTATTTCTTTTATTCTAATGAATAATAAATATTAATAATAAGTATATAATTAGTAATAGATATTCATATTTAAAAATTGATTTAATCTTACAATTAAATAAATTTAATTCTTTGTAATCGATTATTCGAAAATATAATACTTGTTTTTTGTTAGAATTATCAACGTTTTACTATTCGATGTTATAGAATATTTTTCGTTGAAGTAAAAAGATTGCTATTGACAACAGGAAAGGATAAATTTTGTTTTGTATATTTTTATTTTCTTTTTTTTTTTTTTTTAAATTTTGTAGCTTGCACTAACAGTAAAAATATATATATCAATATCTGGAAATTGAGAACTGAATCATTTATTTATTTTACATATTTCCAGAATGAAATAATGATAAATATTTGACAAATATTTCAGTGAATTTTAATTGAAGATAAATGAATTACGTGAAAATTTAACGCAGAGCAAATATATTTTAATGAAACAATTATACACAAGTATCATAAGTTGTTTAAATTATAATTTTTAATTAAGGATGATCAAATAATTTTGTTGTTTTTCTTTTCTTTAATTTTACAAATATTTTACACATATTTTATTTTTTAATATTTATCAATTTATTTTTAACCAGTTTATTATTATAATAAAATTCGTGCACGTGAAATGTCATTCTTTCGTGATTAAAAATTGATAAATCCATCATTAAATTTTGTTTTATTGGCAGTTGTATTATCAATTACATTAAAAAAGAAAAACAAGTGCTATATATACGTTGTTAAATTTTAGAATTATTAATTTTTAAATTTTTTTAAATATTTTTTTACATTATTTTTTTTTAAACATAATTATTATAATTTATTTAAATATTATTACTGTTTGAACATAAATTAAAAATTTATATGATTTATTGTCCAAATATTTTTACAATGTTATTTTCCTATTAAATAATTTAACAATTTTTAAAAAAAACTGTATGCATTAAATAAATCAAATTTATTTTTATTTCGTTTTAATAGAACTTCTGCAATTATTAAAAATACACAAACTTTTTGTCAAAATTTTAATTCTAATTATATAATTATGTTTTTACGTCTCTATTATAGTTATTTTTATAATGATATTTTTATCATTCATATAAAATGAATATAAATATTTATTATATTTAAATATTATACTTGATAGATTTTAGAATTAATATATCAAAAAAATTTCTATACAAAGTAGAAAATATGTAAATCGTAATATCCGGATATTAACAAAAATTATCGTGTTGTCAGAAATATTTAAATAATTCTTTTCCACAAAAGATAACAAATTTCAAACAAACGTATATCCAATATTAATATAAGTAACTTTATAACGATGCTTCAGAAAACTTTCCAAGAAACATTAGATAAAGGAACTAGATAGAAGAAAGAAAATCATCTCATTTAATTTCTTTTTAATATATCTAATCGTAATTAGATATTACTTATTCATATTTCCATAATCAATTCCAGTGATTAGCAATTATCGAATATCTAGTGAGTTTCTCTTCCAAGAAATAAATAGCTAATCACGAGCCAATCTTGTCGCCGACAACTGAAAGTGAACAGAGAAGAAAAACACGAGAACATTCTCTTCGTACGATATTCAATGCTGGAAACGATGACTCATAATCTTAATATACGATTTAATTTCATTTTATCCTCTCTATAGAAGTGAATTTTTGAACGATCTGGTAATCCTTTTTGGATATCGCTTCAGCAAAATTTTTCGTTCAAATTTATCGTTTTAAACGATTTTTAAATCATTTAATTTCATTGGTTTTTTCAACATCATCACATTGAATAGCAAAGATTTTACTTAAGATAGATTGCCTTTTATTAAAAAATTATAAATCCAATATAAATCAGAAATCCAATAAATTTTTATTTGATATCAATTAAAAAATTCTAAATTTAATTCCATCAAAAACAAATTTAATTGTTCAATGATTTGCATTGAGTTTGAGTTAATTTTTTTAGTCTTGCGTAGCAATTAACCTGATTAAAATTAATCTGACCTAAACTGTTTCGAAGAAACATTTTTATTAATAACTTTTTATTGAGCAAGGATTGCCAATTAAAATCTTCGCAATTAATCAAGGTGATAATTTTGATAATGTATTAAAAAATTATTAAGATCAAAGGATAGGATCTTTTTGTAAATTATTACTATTTAATCCTTCCAACTTAAGAAATAAAATAATTTGATATAAAACAATTAGACAATCTAATCGAATTAACACTGATTAAATTTACAAAATTTATAAAATTGTCAATAAATTATTAATTATTTAAATCCACGATTTACAAAGAATCTACAACTTTTCTATTCCTCTTGTATAATTTTTTTCTTGGAACATAGCAAAATTTGTTCGTTTACAATTGAGACACCCGGTATATCAACCAATCATATATATATATACTCGCGAAAAATTGAATTATACTTTTTTATAGCACATATATTACGAAAATTCTTGAAATCTATTTTTTGTGCTTTATTTTAAAAATTCATTTTCATATGAGAAATGGCTGTAATTTTATAGCTTAAACGATCCCTGAAATGGCTAATTTGAATCAAAAATTTTATTTCAACGATGCTGCAGTGTACCCGTCTTTTTAAGGCAGGAGTGTTCCTCTTTTTTTTTTTTTTTTTTTAGAATGGGACATAAAGAAATAATAGATTTATGTAGAAAGTTAGCGCGGCAGACTGAGAAGTTCTATGAGAGGATGTTAGTGGATAAATACAGAGTTATTTTTATACGGTGATCTTCATCGTATTAATCTTCATCGTTTTATGCCTTAACGAACTTCTTGAGCTTCCTCACTTAGTTAGGCTAGTCTATAAAGTCGGTTAAACGATCCTTATTTTTAGTAATTTCAACGTGGTCCATCGTGAAAGTTGCGTGAAATATGTACGAGTATTTTTATGAAAAAATTTCTTATTTAAAATAATGATCGAAAGTTCGAAGTTTTTCATAACGTCTCGTTTGTTCAAGTTGTTTGGTTCAATTTTAAAAAAAGTTATTTTTAACGTGAGCCATTGTATTTAAAAAAGAAATGTCAATAAGGGAGACCTGATTTATTATAGATTTTAGATTTGCTTTCATTTCGAGCAATATGATATCCAAATTCAGCCCGTGATATTTTTGACATTCGATCAGTGAAACAGTAATAAATCAATAAATTGATTATATGTTTTATCATTATTTAACGAAGAGTAATAACATTTTTGATATTTTGCCACAACTCATGGACAGCGTTAAATTAGAAAAATTCGTCAGAAAATGGAATAAATCGAGTCAATAACTGTTAATTATCGCGTGAAAATATTTTTTCTTTTTCAATTAATATTTCATTTTTCATTGTTGAATCGAAGCAATTTTTTTTTTTTTCTTTTTCTTTTTCATTTTGCTACAAGGTGCTCAATTATCGAGAGTATCGTGACAGAAGTGAAATCACGAGAAATTTTCTTCGAGAGAATTACACGCCTAACACCAAGAACTAGGCATTTTAATTTAGTTCACGCCATGGTCACGCCATTCGGCGAACCAATTAATGACAATAACAGCACTCGGCTCCCCTTCGGTATATCCCCCGCTTTCATTCTGCGAAACACCATTATTTCAAGACCGACCATACTTTCGAACATGTTCAATTGACATTTTCTTTCTTTCCTTCTTTTTTTTTTTTTTTAAAAATCCATTACTTCGCAATTTATGATTAAAATTGACGTTGACGCGAGTCAAGAAAAACATTAATGAGAAAATTATTATTTTAATTAGAAACGTTGCGTGGTTCATCCATTACAATGCGCAATATCGATAATAAATAAT
Source organism: Apis florea (assembly GCF_048593485.1). Lineage (NCBI taxonomy): Eukaryota > Metazoa > Arthropoda > Insecta > Hymenoptera > Apidae > Apis > Apis florea. The sequence continues at coordinate 1,041,944 of NW_028256838.1, read as the reverse complement.
TATCGATATAGATGGCGCGATAATTAAAATTTAAGCAATGCTATTTTTGATTAATAGTTTGTTTCCAACGAATTCTACAATCATCGATTTAATTTTTAATTATTTTCTATTTAGTATATGGAGAAATTTAATCGTTTATTCCTGTTCGATGGAAAAATTGGCTTTTTAAACTTAAGATTCTTATTACTTTTCATCGCGGACATTTTATCTTCTACGCGCTTTTCAATAACTGATTGACATATTTCTCGAGACATATAATATTTTATGACAGGAAATTATCAAAGACATTTTATTAAATTGTTGAAACGAGGCGGCTTCAGTCGTGCAATTAACTTAATCATTTAATGTATATTGTTGCGTATTAATGAATAGTATCAGGTTATTAATCTTTCGAATCCTTTTCAAAGCTTCGTGAGACATATTATTATTGTTATATAGACAGATGGAATTATGATGTTTTTATTCAGTTTTAATTTTTCTTAATCTCAGAATTTGGAATTTAAAAAGAAAAATTTGAAGAGAGAAACATAAAATAAGTAGATGCTATGGATTTTTCTAAATGGACTGAGATTTATTTTCAAAAATAATTGTTTTTCACGACTTGTTTGTTGTAATGATGAATTTCAATGAAAAATAAATTTTATTAATCAATGTATAATTTATTTTATACATAATTTAATAAATGGATAAATGAGATGTGTGCAAAGAATAATTTTATTTTTTTATTTCGATGATCTTAATATTTAATGCAACATAAGTATCTATGGATAAAAAATTACAAAATGCCAATGATTTTATTATGTATACATTTATTAATATTATACAATTTATAAATTTAGATTATAATTTTAATAAATATTTTTTAAATAAAAAAATTGGGCTAAAAATATCTCCCTGCATCACGAAATCACGAATGGAATATATTCTTTCATCAGAATTTTCTCTGTTTTCAATTTTATATTGTATTAAGAAATTTTATTCCGAATACAATTAACTTTATAACATTTAATGTCACGTAAATATGAAATTTAATATGAAAAAGAAAAAGATGTGCAACACATTCATTTATGTCGTTTACATAAAATATATATAATATAATATTTATAAAAAAATTCACAAATTAATTATAACTTTAGAGATATCATATCATTTACATATACAAACTTTTTCAACGAATCTATTTATCGTTTATTTTTTAAATTGCCCTTTTTACAATATATTGTTGCACTTAATTAATTCTATGATATTTTCTCAATTAAATTATCTTATTATTTATTATAAACTTTCGTAACAAGAAGATGCTTGATTTTGAAATTTTTCGTTTGTTTCAGGTAAGTTCCAGTTACTTTTAATGTGTAATATTCCAATATATATAATTTTCGAGAACTGGTAAGTAAACATAATTATTTTTCATATTATAACCCTGCTTAACTTATTCGACACTGCTTTTGACGCTTGCAAAGAATTCACGATTAAATTATGAACTCTCGTTCTATTCGTAGAACTCTTCCTCTGTGTGCGAGAATATTAGATTATCCTATAAGTAACATTCTTTTTAAAAGGCTAGTTTCTATAGAAATTTAATAGACTTGATAATTAAGCGATGATATATTAAATTGGATTATCTTCCACTTATAAGGCAACTTTTTTAATCCCGTTTTCAAAAAATTTATTCCTTCTGGAATTATAAAACTAAAAAGTTTAATTTATTAATTTATGGGATGTTTAAATTTTTCATGATTTTATTATTTGAAAGAAAATATATATGTTTTTCTTTTCGTGATCAAGAGAAATATGATAATTTGTTGATCTCAAATTAAAATAACGTTGATCATGAAAATTTTCTCTATCTTATAAGAAATATTAATTTTTAATTAATGCGGAGAAATTTTATTTCGAGAATTTTATTATAATTAAAATATAATAAATCTTATTGTATTAATATTAATAATCTATTATTAAAATAATTATTAGACTTCATCTTACAAAATTAAAGAAGCATCAATCGAAAAACGATATATTTTCAATCGTTCAATATCTGAATAATATTATCTTTCATAATTTTAATTTTTTTAAAATAAATTATTTGATTTTAAAATATTATTTTTGATTTACCTACTCAAATGCATTTATATTCATCAATTTTAAAAAATATTATTTTCAATTAATTTCTAAATAAGGAATCATTTTTAAAAAATATCCTGAATGTAATGAAAAAGTTTAAAATTATTTGTAAGAGGCTCGCAATAAGAATCGAATTAAATTTAACAGAGGACTTAATATTTCACGGTTTGTCAGTTCACATATCCGTGGACTTGTCGTCGTGGTACTGCTTCCTTAACAACCGAAGCCTTATCGGTCATGGATCAGCCAGGCAAGGTCTAATTAATATTCATGACTCACTCGCGAAGGACACTATGGTTAATGTGCCTTTGATTGGGGAGGCAGTTTGTGCAAAACCAGTCAAGGCTTTCCTCGAACGACATTTAATATTTATTTGCATCGTGTGTGATTCGTCCTTGGATTCAGAATTACACGCGCATGCGGCAAGATTAATAATTAATAAAAGTTATATTGGAATTTTATGTTTTAATTTGTTATGTTTAAAATAAATTTTATCATATTATTAATAACTATTAATATCGAGATTAAAAACTCCCATTTTTTAATTTATATCCTTATGTGTATACAATATACATTTTGAAATTAAAATTAAAATTTTTTTTTAACAATAAGTTGAGAAAAGAAAGAATTATTATCATGGAATTGTACGTGGAATTTAATATCGAGCTAAATAAGAACCATTAATTAAATTGATCAATTCGTTTGTATTCAATGTTTACTCGTAAAATTACGAAACGTAGTAAATTTATTACAGACTCGTTAAATTTACAAAATTAATATATAACGACTCATTTACATCTGTATTACGATTTTTAACACGGCATACTAATGTTGCTCGCAATGTAGGTATATTTAAAATTCACAAATTTATGCGATTGATAAATAATTACGTTAATGTATTTTGCTACGAATATAATTTAAAAATAAAATAATCATATTCTTATGATGATTTTTGAAGCTTTTGGCAGAGACAATTATTTAAATAAATAAAAATAATGATTTATAAATGTATAATTTAAAATAAGAGTAAGATATTCTATGGAATCACAGTTAATGTATTTGAAAACGAAATTTCAAATGAAAAAAAATTTTATTTTTTCCTATTCATGATTTGCAGGACATTGTTTTTCAACAGTCATATTGTCGAAATAATTGCAGAAGAAATATAAAAATAATTTCCGTGCAGATATTGAATATTATCTCGATTCTCTTGAAACACGATGCTTCATATATTATAGTATATATTTTCACGAAACATTAATTATGAAAAAATTAAAAATCGATGGGAAAAAGGATATAGACATAATAAAATTACTTTCTCTATAACTGCACATCTCTATACTTTCTCCATAATTGGACTTTCTCTCTTAACTATATTCGATAAGTGGACAAAACAAAATTTATATGCAAACGATATACAGGATATAAACGATGCATAAGTTGACTTTCAAAGATAATTTTTATATGATATTTATGAATTTTAATAATATCGGGAAAAAACGTTTGCTCTTTATTTCTACATTGGAGGATAAAACAAGAACAATTCGATATATAAAAATATAGATTAAAGCTTATTTTAAGTTATTCAAGGAATTTGAGTTGGTTAAATGAAGCGAGATAGATGATAGAATACGACAGCAATGTAACGAAGATAGAGCACTCTCACTCTATTTTCGTCTCACTTTATTCGAAATAAACTTCAAATGTTTGTAATTTTTAAATTTTAAAATATAAACCTCAGTTTATAATTTTCCACATTTATTTTGGTTTCTAGAATCGATCCTAGATGTTACGAATATATTATTAATGTCTTATATGAAAGTTGAATAATGTTGAGTAAATTATAGTATTTGTAATTATATTAGAGTAATTATATTGAGTAATTATATTAAAAATTATTAATTTAGGAAATATTTACAATTTATAAAATTTATTGTACGAGAAATAAGAAACACAAAAGTGTTTGTTTAACATTTGCTTTTTGTCTTGTAAAATATATATATATATATATTTTTTTTATATATGTAATTTCATTTTAAAAAAACAAAGTTCTCATAACATGATTCACCTGAAACATTTTTCGCTAATAATAATATGAGAGATGTAATATCAAAATAAATTCAAACACTCTATACAACAAAGATATACTAATATTCAACGAAATTAGTCTCGGTGTGAAAATCATATATATATATATCGTGACTTGCATTAATTCATTCGACGAACCGAATTCATTTGAACGAAACAAATTTTTAAACTTTTATTATTGCTTTTAATGCGTATATACGAATTATCTTTCGCCTATTCTTTTAATTTGCGGAGGCGTTTACGAGGCTCGACCACCTTCCAAGCGTCTAAGCAAAATCTTTTAGACGCGCTGTCATTTGATACGCTCGATTTCAGGAACGTTTAACGAACGTTCAGGATACAGTGTTTAGCCGTACGAAACGATTATTGCCCCGCCATTTCGTGTACTTTCATTGCTCCATTACAATCTTGGTGTTAAAATAGCTGAGTGTTGATATTCGAACGAAATATCACTTTTTCACCAGAAGAAAGAGGAATTGAAGGATAGTGTAGGTAGAATAATGTATAATTACGACAGTTAATGATATCGTGTAAACTTGATATATCATTGTATTTTTTTATATTACATTCATAACTAAACATTTTGCAGTAAGAAGGGATAAAGAAAATTAAAAAGAGATTGTTTATGAAATTATTGCTTTGGTTTTAGAAGTTAGAAAAAAAATATATTTTTCCACGATAAATAAATTTTAATCGTACAATAATAGTTGTATTTTTGGCGAATTTTTCAAATTTAGAGCTAATTTGAACCAAAATAATGGAAAAATATTATATTTTAAATATAACTTTATAGTGATACGAGATAAAGTAAAATTTTAAATTATAAAATATTTAATTTTTAACACTCTATCATTTTACTATGAAAAATATTCTCAGATAAAATTAAAAAAAATCTCAAAGATGCTCTACAAACACATATTTTTAATAAAAATCACAATTTTAAAATACATATGGATATGAATTTCCTCTTAATATATGTACACATATTTTTGTAACACGTATAAACTTAAACATAGAAGCATACCTTTAAAGTTTCTCACAAATTGAAAAATTTTCAGGAAAAATATTACCAACTCGTTAGAAAGAGGATCACTTGATGGATGTATCTCGCAAACGAACTCGATTCCTAGACGCGACTACTTTATAGCATCCAACTCGGTTGTATTCTTTTAATTCGTGCGTCATGCATCAATGTCATGTTTCTTAGCTATGTGGCTCCGCTATTGCTGCTGCTTTTGCGCCAGTGGACACTTCTCAGGCTCTTTAGCCGGGATGGACCAGCCAGTCTGTCTGCATGCCATCCTAATAACGGGATTCACCAGGGCTAACGACATGGTTCCCGATCCATCAATGGCTGTCTCATTCCCCTTTAAGTTATCGTGCTCTTAAGGATCGCAATTAAGATGATATCTTGATGATAACTTGTGAAATCCGAAATTTGCCGATAAATGCCGTCATCCTGTCTTCGATTGTACATGTGAAAGAGATTCGGATGAAATTTATATCGAATAATGATTTCAAATAAAGTTATTCGTTATTCGACGAGTAATACATTTGAATTGAGGTTATGTTTTTTAGTTTGTCATATTTAGTCGATTGAAAGAATATTTGAGAAGATAATAATAAATTGATTTGAAGAGATAAATTTCGTTTTTTATTTTCTAATGGAGAAATTCTGGAATAATATTTAGAATATTATTGTAATGAATAATAAATGTGTGAATAATTAGTAAATTGTAATAGGATTGGTCACAAATGGTATAATAATAAGAATTGAGGTTATGTTTTTTATTTTGTCATATTTAGTCGATTGAAAGAATATTTGAGAAGATAATAATAAATTGATTTGAAGAGATAAATTTAATTTATTTTCTAATGGAGAAATTCTGAAATAATATTTAGAATATTATTGTAATGAATAATAAATGTGTGAATAATTAATAAATTGTAATAGAGCTGGTCACAAATGTTAATAATAAGAATATTAAAAAATTAGTTATTTTCACTGAAATCAATAATTATAAATCGCAAAAAAATTATTTAATTGCAAATACATTAAAATATTTTGCAAAATTTATATTATTCCTATTCTTTTTTTTTTTTTGAAAATATTTATAATTAATATATATATCAGTCTCTGGGGAAAATTTAATATTTATCAAGAAATTAATTGGAAAATCACTTAATAATCGATCACACAACGAACTCCAATGTCTGACCCATAATTACTAAACTGCTTAATCGAAGATACGCGTTGAGTCGTGTTATTACACACGTCAATGGAGTGTTCTGGAATCGGACATGATTGTTAGGATTAGGTAATTAGTACAATTTACTATAATCGATCAAAATTTAAAATTCTTTTCTATTTTTAATCATTGTTATTGGGCCAACTTAATTATGCAAAATATACATAAAATTTTTTAAACAAATGATTAATATTACATATTTATATTCACTGTCTATTATTGTTATCAAGAGTTTTATTTGTACAAATTATAAATTTTATTTTATTTTTTCTTATGAAGGAAAAGGTTATGTTATTATACATATAATATAATATAAAAAAAGTCAATTTAATTTTAATGTTTAAAGAATTAAAAATAGAACATTCGTTGAATTTTCAATTAAATAATTAATTTTAATAACTTTGAATCAAATTTCAAATAATATTTGCTTATAAAAGTATCTAAATTTTCTAATTACAGTAAAATCTCCATTATCAGAATATCTATTATGAATGCCCTAATATCCTCATGTTCTATCTCATGTTCTATATATGTATAACCGAATATTCTATTATTCGAATTATACACTATCCATATTCGTTTTTCTTCACCACACCGGTGGAAATAGAGTTTAATTTGAAATTAATGTTCAACACGTTCATATGGTACACCGTATATACGATAATTTGAAACGTAAACATGTAGCATTAACTACATGAAATATCAAAAATAGCAAAAAAGTATAATATAATATAAAATCCACATTAAGGAACAGGAAAGTAAAATTAATATTACTTTTCTAAAAAGTACAGAATAATTCGTCTAAGAAAAATTTATATTACGAACTCTCTCTCTCTCTATGATTCGAATAATCGAGGTTCCACCTATTATTTATTTATCATTTCAACTTTGCTCAAATTTTACTTATTTCGAATTTCCTTCACCTCTGTAATTTTATTTTCTCGTCCTTCAATATCTATCTCATTTCATTCTTCTTCTTCTTATTTCTCACAGATCCCAACCGCTGATCGTCCACGCGGGTGGCATTATGATTTTCATGATGACAGAACCGCAAACCGCTCTCTCTCTCTCTCTCTCTCTCTCTGTGTTTTATTTTATTCTCGTTGCACCGTTTGATTCTCGGGTTCTCGATACCCTTTCGAAAGATCGATTAGCTGTAAATGAAGAAATATACGTTGCCCGGCCATCGCTGAAGTTTGTTATTAATTTCCGCTGACAAGCAATGAAATGGTTAGCCGTATTTCGAAAAATACAAATCTCCATCTTATTTATCGTGATTTATTGCGAAACACGCGTAAAGATAATTTATAGGCACCGGTACGCGCAATTTATGACAACATCCACAGACTGTCATTAACATTCTCGGTTACGATTGTGAATGCGCTGAGGGAATTTGCAGAAATTGTTTATCTTGAAATTCATTGCGTTTCATCTTTTCCTTTTTTTTTTTTAAGTTTTAAGAATGATATACAGTGTGACGATACAAATATAATAATAAAAGTATTACGATAATGAATATAAGAGCGAATATAACGATGGAAAGAATATTAAGATATTTGTTAAGATTTAATTTAACGCAGAATTTTCAAGTTTATAAGGAGAAAATGTAACGTGTTAAAGAATGTGTTTTTAAAAAAATCCTATGAAATGTTATGTGAAAGCTGTTATATTCAGAATTATAAGCATTGTAAATACTTTTTTCCTGAAGAAATATGCAAATAATACAATTATAATTACTTACTGGTGAAGATATCTTATTTCGTTAATCAGTGTTTGTAATTTAAATATTCGATAATTAACATAATTTTATTAGAATGGTTTATCGAATGAACAGATTATTCATTTTACATATGGATGAAATTGCAAAGTTATTACAGAAGAAAATTAGTTTCATCAATATTTTTAAGCAAGTTTTATTCCCAAAATACTCACTAACAAAAAATTCAGAAAGAAAAGTTTTTTGGATCTGCATTTATATGATCTTCTTCATCCCTAAGGAGAATAGAATACGAGAGTTTCTATTTCTGAAGCACTCTGTACGAAGATTCACTTATCTATATTTTAATGTACTTTACAGTTTTAACAAAATTGCTTCTTTTCTGCTAACAATTTAAAAAAACAGGCGCATGCCACATTTTCATAACTTCAGAAAAGAGTATATTAAAGATAACTTTATTTTCAAGAAAGAAAACGCAGTAAAGAATCATATTTACCTTAAATTTACCAAATTTTAAAATTTATTCAATTAGAAACATTATATCACGAATATCAATATCCTTATCCTCTAAAATAAAGTCAATACAAAATAGAATTCTAAACAGAATTTTCACGAAAACATACATACGTTATTATACAGCTTTTATTGCATCCTTTATCATATTTGAATATTTCGCAGAAAAAAGTATAAATAAACAGTGTCATAACTTGCCCAAAACCGGAGGTTTCGAAAGAATAAAAACAACAGTTTAAATTTAAGCAAGGGAGCACAATAGGCAAGAATCTTTATTGCCTTTCATCTTCACACACAGTGTAAAATATCCGGCGCACAATGGCGCGCCATCTGGAGGGCCGGCGCTGCGTGAAATGCGAATCTAAACGAGTGTGGCGACCTGTGAGACTGGCAACTGTGTCCTATCATCGTTTCCTGAATTTTCTCTCCATCCATTTTCGAAGGATCGCCGCTCAATTCTCTCCCCTCCCCTCATCGTCAGACTTAATTCTCCCTCCCCTCTGATCCAATCTGATCCCCTTTCTTCCATCTTCTCCTCTCGATACACGAACATTTTCTTCCGCGTGATTGTAACATCATAATGGACGGACCGCTTCAACATCGTCCCTCGATTTACTCGGAACTCGCTTATTCGTGTCACGCGATCCCGCTTTATTTCTTCCCGATGATTTCTTGTTATTATTATTGTTGTTGTTATCGTCGTCATCGTATGTGTGATAGTTGTAAATAGTGTGTGTGTGTGTGTACGAGAATGAGTTTCACGTTTTCGTGTACGATGGCACGTGAAAAGTGCATGGGTACTATTTCTTGGAAGTGGAGGGAAATGGAGGAGCGTGTAGTAAGAGAGAAAGTTAGGTCACAAAATTAGGTTGAAAAATTCTGGTATAATTGTTATGATTTATAATTACATGGTAAAATTGTTGTTTATATTGTGATCCAATTAATTGGTGAATTTTTTGTACTTTAATAATATTGTAACTTACTTTTCTTCCAAATGTAGGTTTTATTTATCGTTGATTTGTTAGAAATGTTTTATACCCGTCTTTTTATATCACATTTTGAATAAATTTTATTTGTTAGTAACTAATTAACATATTTATGATGTTTGAACTTGCTTGTTCGGATCCGAACGGCAGCACATACCCAACACTACCGTTGTGATTATTGATCAATGTTTTTTGTTTATAACTCGTTTATAACAAATTTTTACAAAATTGCTCGAAATTATGTTAGAAATCTCTGTTTGAACTGTATTCTCATATTGAGTTATGCGTATTATTTATTATTATTATTATTATTATTTTTGAAACACTCTGTATATGTGAACGATTGTTTCGCTTACGTATTTTAATTTTTCTTTTCAAGAGAGAACTGCGCGATGTTTTTCCTTAATAAATATTCGCAATTGTTATACATAAATTCAGTTTCGTGAAGGATGATAAAATTGAAAATATAACTTGCATTTTATTTTCTCCATCGTGTTTACAAGAAATTCAAATGTAGATTACAAAAATTGTTTACTGTTGCGAAACAAATTTTCAAGCGAAATTGTATTCAAAACGTATGAAAAATCTATTGAAACTTTAAGGGTTTATTTCACCTCTTCAAAGAGATTTTTTTTCATCAACAAATAAAATGTCTTGTATATAATTTATTATACGTTAAGTGCACACAAAGTTTCATTAAAATCAGAACTTTCGAGTGAAATTTTCCTGTAAGATAATAGATATTCAAATGTTATTTCATTTGAACCTCTGTGGCCAGTAAAATTATTTTTATTTCCATTTATCGTAGCTTAATTATACGAAGTATTTAATGTTCATACACACGTACATACACACGATATCTTTTTCCTATTAATATAAATTGCTTTGATCTGAATATTAAAAATACTTTCAATTCCGAGATTGTTGTAACGATTGAATACAGATCAATGTTGATATTTCTTTTTTTTTATATAAAAAACCAAAAAGTTACTATCGAAAATAATATTTTTTTGCCAATTGGTTGATACGTTACTTCTGATATTAAATGTGTATTGATATCGAATTTCACATCGGCTTTAATTTTTTTTTTTTTTATTAAAATGCTGTTGAATTTTATTCAAAATGTCCTTTCAAGTTTTTTAATTACAAGAAAAGTTTGGTTACATTTTATCGACGTGTCAAAATTTTCGTTGAAATAATTTTTTACAAGATGAAAATGGAACAAATTATATATATATATATGTTATTGTAAAAAATTATGAACAATTTTATTTCGGTTGATTCTCTTTCATGAACGTTTTTAAATTTTTTTCTCTTCCTTGCATAATTACGTATACATCGTATTATTTTGATTTTCGCTTGTTTTTATTTCTTTTTTTGCAAAAAACACAAAAAAAGTATAACGTTTTATTTATAAATGATATAAAAATATATTAAAAGATTCAATAGTCATATCGATTAACTAGTAATAAATCTGTTGAACAAAACGAAAAGATTAAGATTAAAATATAACGAGTTCGAATTTCATTATATTTAAACAATCTCATTATATTAATTTTCTAATTTATGCAAATCATTAGAATAATTATCTAACTAATGATAGAAAGAACTTATTTTGTCCATCAAAAAAATCAACTTTCAATATATTTCTTGTATTTTAAAATTTAAAATTTTTTATACTCTCACTTTTGAAGATATATAAAGTACACGTATCTACTTTTTGAATTTATAGATATCAATAATAAAAATAAAGAAATAATTATACAAATAATAGTTAAATGGCGTTTATTGGACAAAATTTCCATGAAAAATCTAATTGAAAAAGATAATAGTACCGATGGAATTTAGATGAAAAGGTGGAGGAAATAACGGATGTTCTATTTGCATTGTATTGTTGAATGTATTCTGTTTGTATTTTATTGTCAACACAGAGATCTTATTCATATAATACAACGAAACACCCGTTATTTCCTCCATCTTTGTTTCTAATTGTAAATGTCACTACTATTTTCTTTCACTCTTTCAATGATTAGATTTTTCATGGCCACTCAATGTGGCCACAATATATGAGTGTTAAATATTTAAATTAAGTGTTAAATTTTCACCTCCATAACGTTTGTATTTTATTAATTTTTTACTTTTATTCGAATCATCGAACGAACATATCTCTAATTCTAATGAAAAGACTTGTTAATGACACTTTACATACTGCCATTATAGATAGATTGTAAATTTTCTGCAAATAAATATCTTTTAATTGTGCATAATTTCAACAATTATATTAGCCATAATTGATTGATAACATTAATTATAATATAAATGTACCGTAACAACTTTGTTAAATCTGAAAGAGTATTAGTTATGCTAGAATGAAGTGATACGTACATTAATCAGCCGATTGCAATTTGAAAACTGGTTAACTACTTACTTTCCACTCGGTTTCATGATGTCCACCATCAGTTGCGTTCTAATAGCTGTTGTTGGAAAACGAGAAACTCGAAGCTCAAATCATTAATCAACCGATACGTCGTACCGTGAACAGTAATGTGCATTTCATCCCTTAACTAGCTATACTGCACGGTATTCCGATATGTATTATGCCATGCGCGTAATCAAGCATAAATAATTCCAAGCTAAAACATAATACCGTTAAATCTAATCATGCGCTTTGTACACATCTGAACGTAAAGGCACGTAGCGTAATTAAGTAATTTAACATTTCTTTTATGTATATTACACGTATATATCTCAGTAATGTCTCACTTGAAATTATTGCCTTAATATATATATATTAAAGTTCAAGTAGAGAATTGTATTTTCTTTAATTTATTGTTAATTATTATATAATTTATTATAATTATTATTAATCATATCAAGAGATTTATTGTAACAATATTGCAATTAGATTGCAAATTTTTTTTATTGATTAAATAATAATCTTCAATAATGCATACCATACTTTGAATATTTTGTGTCTTTTTCTATAGGTTTTTATAAATTTTGCATAAATATGTAAATATTTGTAATCTAGTTTATTATTAAATGTCTGCAATCTGAGAAATGAATGAAAGTTGAACCGTTTCGTGCATATTTTGGTGTTATATGGCACAATTTAAAAAATCTAAACTTTGGAGGAGAGGCTTTTTACATCTTTGAAAATATGTACAAGTTTTATTAATTAGTATTTTTATTATTGGTTTTGGATTTCAAAATATATTTTGAATATTATAATAGAAATAGAAACATAATGTGGATCTTATATTCAACAAGAGCAAATTTGAAATTTTTTGAATTATGCCATTATCAGTAGTCAAAGTAGTGATATCAAGATCAATTTATTTTTTTAAATAGAATTATATTTGATATTTACTATAAAAAAAATGTTAATCTATTATTTTAGATTAAATTATTAGTTTTAATTTGGCAGTACAATAATCAGATACTTGAAATTTAGTAATAAATAGACTTAATAAAAAGAAATTTCAATTATCTGTGCCAAAAATAAAGTTGAAAAAAAGAAATAGAAGAAAAAAACTCGAATGATTTGAAATTTGGAATTACAAATCCAATATTTATTATGTTTAATATGAATTCATAATGATTGTACAATTTACATATGTGGTAATACAAGACAAAATAATTCATGGTTATATTATTTGTATTTGTGTGTCATTGAAACTACCATGAAATATTAACATCTCAATATTTCATAATTCACTTATATCATATCAATATTCGAATTTTTACTTTTTGATTTTTTTTAATTTTTACATTTATACAACGCATTTCATAATGAAATTTCTTAAAATTAATTCGATATTTTATTTATCTATAATTATTTTGAGATTCTATATATATAACCATATCACTTTTCAATCAAAAAAGAAAAAAAAATAACTTATATCCTCTTCTCTAATATTTTTGTATTCCTCAATTATATATACGAGAAGTATTTGAATGATATGTGAATAATTTATGTTATGTAATGCGTACAAATTTCTTCATTTAGAAGTTTACCTTTAATATTGATAAATGCGATTATCTCAGTTCTAAGTAATCATAGAATATTTCATATGTACAAAGTATTCTCTCAGAAAAAGTGATAAAAATACGATTGACTTTATTTTCTTCTTTTTTAAATTAAATTGTAAAAAAAGTGTTTAATTTTTTAAATGAATATGTTCAGGAGAAAAAAATGAGTCTTGTATAACAAAATGTTTATAAACAGGATACAATGATGATACAGAAACACAGTTGCTAATTTGAAAATGCACTTTCACAGTACGCATTTATGAAAAGATTGAGAATCGCTGATTTATACACGTTGACAACCTCAACAATAGTTTCATTCTGAACGATGTCACACATTAATAATTTCATATAATTATGTATAATTTTACATCATTAGTTTCAGTTTAATTTCAAAATATTGGTTAAACATTAATAATTTCGTATATAATTAGTAATTATTAATAATTAATAGTTTTAATAATAGCTTATTCTCAAAAAATTTATAAATAATTATACATTTACCAAATCAGATTGTTAATTCTAAAAGTTAAGCCATTTTGTATTTGATTCACTTACATGATAGAATAAAAGGAACCATATTAATGTTAAAAATAAAGTAATGAAAAAAGTTATAATATGGAATATACAAATTTATCCGAAAAAAAAAACATTTATACATGTATAAACATATAATATTAATGTATTCGTGTAATCCTTTATGATCAATTCAAAAATTTCCAAAAATCAAAACAAACTTAAAGGTTGATGTACAAAAGAGAAACAAAATATTAATATATAAACTATTATTTATTTATTATGTTATAAGCAATTGAAATCTTCCTCTATCTTCATCTTGCTTCATCTAACGCAAACTTCAATTGCTTATAACTTAATAAACAAGCCTCGATCGATACTTTTGTATCCAGCCAACTTTTACGTTTCGTTTTAGCTTCTAGAATCAATCCTCCCACGAATACATATTAACATTAAATTTATTAACCATAAATTTTTAAATTATTCTAAAGTGGTTATATTATACAAATTTTTATGGGACAAGAACAATAATAAATAATGAAATATTTCGAAAAATCGACAAGCAATTTGAGAAATTATCCGAGAGGAAACGAGATTACACGCAACGTGGAAGCGTAAGAGCAATACACACACACACACACACATACATACATGCATACGTATGCAAAACATTCCGTCGTAATGAAATGTTTTGCTCCCCGTTACAATTCTCAATGAGTGGGCCACACCACGACGAAACGTTTAATCGATTCAGTGCCTCACGGTATTTCATGTAGACGGCAATTGCGATTAAATTCGAACGGTAAATCGGATTATCGACCATATTGCTTACATGCAATTATGTGTTGAGCATATTGGAAAATCGAATCTTGATGATAATCGTTGATTAAACTTTTCTTAATTCGTTGTTTTTAGAATTGCATCCATTAGAAAAAAAAAAAAAGGAAAAGATTCGTATGTACAGAATCACGTCATAATTTATTAGAAGCCAGAAATTTAAATAGACAACGGATGCAAAGTAAAAGTGGAATAGAAATTGAATAGAATTCAATTCTCTACATCTTTGTACATTTTGCATATAAACATCATAACAGAGATGATTTATCAAATCGTGGTAATAACTTTATCCTCACTTCATCGAATTTCAATTATACATATAACCCTGTGACGAAATTCTTGTGTACATCAATATTTTATATTCGCTTAAGAATCCAGGAACGTATTAACATAAGTACACATAAGTGCAATACAATAAAGCACAACATGTTTCCACACATCTCCATATAAAAGGAATGAAAAGTATAAGCCATTTCTGCCCACGTGTATGATACGTACGTGGATGAATGTAGTTACCAAGAGCCGTAATTACGACAGTGTGTAATTCGTGCATACGCTGCATACACTCCTCCTTCGTCTCGTTCTTGCAATTCCTTTCCTTTCGTTTCCTTTTCTTTCTCTCTTTTTTCTTTTTGCACGCTCCTATAATTGCCCCGGCAAGTCGATAGAGGTTCTTGTAATCACAATGGCACTGTCGCGAAAGGACTGAGATGGAGAAGAACTGTGGATCGGCCCTTTCATTAAGAAACAAGCGGATCTTCTCTCTAAGCTGGTATCCCAGCCACGAAGGAAACGAAAGTTTCGTCGCTCTTTGTACCCTTGCGTTTCCTTCCGTGAAAGAAATTAAGTAGCTTACATTGACGACATTAACCGTGGAAATATTACGGATTTGCGCCAGCTTTTGATTCTTTACGAGCGAATTAATATCATCGATCGAGATGATGTTTATTATTATTATTTTTTTTTCTTCTTCGATAATTCTTTTGTAAATTATCATCATTGAGTATATATTATTATTTATTTTTTATTTCTAGGATAAATTATAATTATACACGTATTTCAAAATAAAGTCATTTTCGTATCCTTGATGTGAATACGAATTAAATTTCTATCTTATATTGGCTATGAATAGTATTTGCACGTATTTTAATTTTGCAATATTATATTCCTTTATTTTATATTTCTGTATTATTAAATTTGTACAATTACATGCATAAAATTTCATTATTAAATGAAATATAATGTATATAAATTTGGTATATAATTGTATTTATATTTCAAAGTAATTAATTATAATATGTAAATGAGATAAATACAATGATATGTGTATACTTTTTGTACCAATATTGTATGTATGTATAGAAAAATTGACGATAAAAAAGTATAATGAAAGTTTTACGATATAAAAACTATATTATAATCATTTCAAGTTTTTAGAGAATTAATTTTCTGAGGAATTTTTTATCTCTACTTAATTATGAATATTTAATTACCTAGTTTAAATTGACAAGATGTAATTAAGTGATAAGTCGATTCTTTTCTTCGTGAAAGTATATTTCAAGCCTATTTTTTAAGATAATAAAAGTACGTTAAAAATTATTATATTTAAATATAATAACGCAAATGTTTATAAATAAATATATAAAAAGATAATTTTAAATTACATATCATCAAATTATTTATTTATTTCTTTAAATACAATTATCGTATTAAATATGATATAAAATTTATAATAATAATATATTATAGAAGAAAAGAGAAACAATTTAATAATACAAAAATATACAAAGTAGAAATTTAATTTTATATTTAAATCGAAAATATATTAATTTGTTATTTATCCTTTGTTCATGTTATAAATACTTTTATATTTTATATATTATTATTCTTCTATTAAATTATTTTTTCTTATTTTAAATAAAAAACTAATAATAATAAACGTAAAATTTTCATCTCAAAAAAAACAATAATGGTTTGCCACGAAAACTTAATCTAATTTTGAAATTTGTGATTAAATCAAAAAATGATTGGAAAATACTGTTTTAATATAGTGTAAAATATTTTGATAAACATGTATTATTCCATTATGGATTTGAACGGAACACTTTTTAACCAATTTATTGTGACGTGTATATTATGTGAAAAATAAAACAAAAAATTGACAGTTTAATCCCAATGACCTTAAAAAAAAAATAAATAAATAAATAAAAGAACGTATATGTAATTTAATTTAAATGTAATATTTTTTCTTTCAAAATAATTTTTCGTTTTCAAAGGAATTAATTCTCCATGTTGTAAATACATAATACAGTTTAGTTATCAAATAATTAAATAATGGAAAAAGTAATTAAATTATATTCTCTTTAAAATAAAAATGAAAGAATATAAATATTTTTATCATTAATAATCGATAAAAAATAAATAATCTTTTCTAAAAAAAATTTTTTCATAACAATAAATATAATAATAATCGTAAGTAAGCGTGTAATATGTAATAATAATCAGAAGTAATAATAATATAAATATTTAATACAATATAATACAATATAAGAATCTAATTATTTTCATCGAAATCAAAAATAATACATAATTTATTTCGTGAAATATTATATCATTTCAAAAAGAAATTATTTCTTAAATAATACTTTGAAAAGTGATCTCAAAATAATTTTTACTTATTACTGTCACTCAAAGAGAGTTTGATAAAAAAAAAAAAAAAAAACAAGAAAAAAATGAATTATCATTTGAAAATTATTTTTCCATAACATAAACTTAAACAGAAAACTCAACTTATTTCTTACATTATATTTTACATGGTAAAAATTTAATGTATTACAATTAGAGCCTTTTATTCCCAAATAACTTTTAAATCCCTTAAAAAAACCTAGCGCCCTGAATCTTATGCATATAGTCATTTCATATTTTTGCTAGTCTCTCGTTACTTTTTTCTTCCTGCCGCTGTAGAAATTCTATTTTCCGTTTCTGTCGAAAACGTCTCGCGAAGATTCTCATGGCGAAAGACGGTCGGTCTGTATATAAATAAACCGGTGTAAATTTAGAGGGATTCTCGAACGAGCACGTGTTACACGTACACACGAAGAGGATGCTTTTGGACCACCTGCTTCCAACAGGCAACCGTCATTGCGGGAAAGGTTGGTCTCTCCATTATGTATAGTAGAGGACGGCACGACTTTTTCTTCGGATGCTGTTCTGTCGTCTACCTGCCTCTGCGCTCCGACGTACTGCACCCATTACGTGAATCCAGACGATCTACTATTCTACGTAAAATGCACACACTTGAACGTAATGTGGACTTATATTTTAATATGAACACTGTTTGCACGAAAAGTTTCTGCGTCGTGTCATGTCAGAACGTGATCGAGACCTTCCTGCGGCATCTTACGCTTCCGTTTCCTGTGCCTTTTCGAGAAGGAACAGCGTTTGCGTGTATTAAAGGACTATTATGAGCTAATTATTTGAGTAGATCGTTTTGTTGTATTTTTTAATTGCTGCGGAGTGTGGGTTTCTTTTAATGGAAATTAATTTAAATTGTAAAAAGTTGATATTTGAAGTAGTATCGTTTTTTAATTAGAATTAAATCATTGTTTGTTGAACACTTACAAATGAAAGAATAGAATATTTCATTTCACGTGTGTTGTAAACAAATTGTACGACAAAATGGGGTATCGTTTATTAAAAATTATTAGATTTATATTAAAATTATATGGCACAAAGTTTTTTTTTCTTGTTAAAGGTAAATAACTATTTCATTCTTAAATTCGTAATTGTAATCTCATTCTTAAATTATTTTAATAATATTTAGATAAGTAAAAAATTAACCTTTAAAATTGTATATTTATTTAATATCTGAAAAATAATACATCAATATATTATATCTTTTCAGTTTTATCATGTCATATTCAAAAGTTTCATTCACAATACAATTAAATTTATTTATAACATTTAGACGTCATGATGTATTCGATCCATTAGATCCTACAAATTCGATTGATCGAATTTGATTCAGAAAGAAAATTGAAACATAGTTTCAAATTCTAATTCTTTTCAAACCGAAGAGAAAAATTTTGCTCGAAATGTTACACGAGGCAAAGAGGCGAAGAATTAGAGATCAGATTCCGGAAAATTAAGAAACATTTCTAAATATATAGGCGCGATTCTAAAGAGAGAAAAAAAGTCATTAAACCGAATTAAAAATTTTTTCGAACTGGCTAGAATTTTCCGCCGGATTATCTTTTGTTACGATTCGATACGATGTGGCGTGAGCTCGTAAAAACAAAAAAGAAAAAAGAAAAAAAAAATGCATCGCCTCCCTTCGTACACCGCGTCACGGCTGGTAAGTCGATTAGAGGCGAAGCATTCGACGTTCCTTTTGTCCGGAACAGCTGATTCGTTCTCGACTCGATTTTACCCTTCGGAATTCCATCCGTGCTATCGCGAGACACGCTCTCTCGTGACGCGTAACGCATTGGTTGGCAGTTTCTTTCCACCCTCGTGGCGACCCTCACCCCTCCACGAAATAGAATGATTCGCACCAGCGGAGGAACCCTCCCCCCTGCTCGACCTTCCGGAAATCAATAGTTACGCGAAGGACGAGCCGGCTACGGGGGTTACGATCTCTCCCTTTTCCCTCTGTCAAGTTCTTAGGAAAGTTGGTTCAACAATTGCGCAGCATCAAAGAATTCGGAAAGATTGTGAACGATTCTTGCTCTTTCTCCACCATTTCCTTTTTCTCTCTCTCTCTCGCTCTCCTCCTTTGCTTCCTTCCTGGCCTTTCTCGATCGGAATCGACCGTTAATTGTGAATGTAGGAAGATAGAGGATTCGATTGGACTTGGTAGAGGTTGGTGTTTCGATGAATTGTACGGGGTGAAATTCTAGAGGGCGTAGAATGTTGTAGGAAGGGAATGATTTGTCGTGTAAAGACGAGTTGAAAGTTGTAAGAAATGTTGTGAAATGAGATAAGAAGGGGGTTTAATTTGTCATAAAAATATTAAAAAATAATAAAATTCCTTGATAATTATTCGAATGTTAATTGAATTATACATGGGTGTGTAGAAAATCGTAATATGAGATGAAGAGAAATAATTTGTCATAAAAATGAGTTGAAAATATAGAAATGTAAATAATATAATAAATTTTGAAAACTTTGAAGAGAAAGTCAAGTTTAATTATTTTAATGTTAATTGCGAACGAATTATCCAGGATGTATTAAAAAATTATACAATACAATATAAAAGCGATTGATTTGTTGTTAAAATAAATGATAATATTGTACATGAGATTTCTTTTTCGAATAAATACTTCTTTTTCTCAATAATTATTGTGGAAGATATGGAATTATACAGAATATATCGTAATATGAAACGAAAGAAAATTTATATTTTTTTTTCTTTTTTTGAGAAAATCGATAATTATTTCTTTGATTGATTGTAATGTAATGAAGATAAAAAATCGATCCGAAATAGATCGATAATGTGATATAATGTGAAATTATATAGGATATGTTGAAATCGATACAATATAAAAGGAATGATTTGTTGTATAAGAATAAGCTAAAAATGGTAGATAGAGGATTGAATTGATGGTCCACTGTTTCAATGGGATACAATTATACAGACTGTATCGAAGATTGTGGTAAAAAGAGGTAATTTATCATTTAATAATAAATCGGAAATGATGTATTAAATAAAAAATAATTTCATTTTGGTTTCATTTACAAGCAATTATTTGTTATAAAATTTTTTTTAATGTAATATAAAATTATCATAATT
The DNA here is from genome assembly GCF_048593485.1 of Apis florea. Lineage (NCBI taxonomy): Eukaryota > Metazoa > Arthropoda > Insecta > Hymenoptera > Apidae > Apis > Apis florea. The sequence goes on along the minus strand of NW_028256838.1, from coordinate 1,021,094 downwards.
ATATAATTAACAATTGGTAAATCAAAGAAAAATCTTTTTTTGCAATGCAAAATCAACGATAATCAAACAGTAAATAGAAAGTAAATACAAAGATCGATTATCCAAAGTTTGGTTATTTAAATCGTTAAATATGATCTGAAAATATGATCAATCACGTATGTATACATTTATAATAGCACGCATGATAATAAGTTTACATTTTAGAACATGTATTAGTTTCTAAAAATGATTATTTTTTAGTAACACATTTCTCTTATTCGATATAAAAATTTATTTAATTTTTAATGAGTTTATGAAATATTCACAAATTTTTTTCTAATAGACTATATGATCTATTGGATGATCCATATTCAATTAATTCAAATAATCGACTATATCAATCTTACTTGATTATCAATCGTACTTCATCTATTACATTCTTCCAATTCAACAGAATGAATTCAACGAATTATTATATATTTTTTATTGAAAAACATTTTAAATGGCAAAATTTTTAAAAATCGGGATCAATAAATTAACATTTAGAGCAGTATTTTAATTGAAAAATATCAATGAAAGTGGGTTTAAAAATCTACTTGGAAAATATATTATAAATTAAAAGTAAGCATAAATATTATTTTTTTATTAAAATTAGTTTTTTTTTTAAACGACGTTAGTGTGTGAATGATAATTCTTTTCGAGAGAATCAAGTTGCTCGATAATTTTTAATTAATTATAGTGGTTACAAAAAATATTTTCACATACTTTATTTTTCAACGAAGCACTTTTATGATTCAGATTTTTTATTTATAATATTAAATTTCTGTATCTATATAAAAGCATATTATTAATTGGTATAAAATTATACTAATTATTAATTGAATTTAAACGCGTAATTTAAATGCTATAATAAATATGTATAAATGAAAATACTTTTTGTAGCCACTGTACTATATATCTAACACAAAATTATTTAAATTTTTCTATTGTTTCTTGTATCTACATGAGTCAATTATGTATTTAAACATAAAATGTAAACTTTTTCTATTGAAATTATAATCAGATATTTTATTAATTATAATCAGATTTTTTAGACTTTACTTACTTTAAGACATAACTTAAAAGATATGAATAAATTTTTTGCTAATATACATTTGTTTAAAAGAATACATTATCATATTTGTACAATATTTGTACAATTAATTATATAAATTATATATAAAACACAATTATATAAAAATAATTATAAAGATCTCATTTTAGAGAAAATTGAGTTCGAATGTACAATTTTGAATTAGTCAGATATGCATATTCAATGAACTTTCAACTTTGATTTTCTCGAAAATTTGTCGTTAAATAAAACAAAATTTTGTTCTACATTTTTTAACTTATTTTTATGCTATGTAGAATAATCTTTTGTCAATTATGCATTCATATCTAGGAAATTTTCCAATTTCACATGTTTTTCGCGAATTTTTCATTTTCGTATTTTTTAACAAGTTCCCAAGCTTGATTTTCTCGAAAACAAAGTTTAATTTAAAAAATTGTTATTTTATGTTCGACTTATTTTTGTACGAATATTTTTTACGTTTATAATAATTCAGTATAAATGTTTCTATAATTTTTGTTTTTAATCGTTATAATAAATAAGTAATATAAAAATACAATATGCACGTTATTTTTACAATTATATTTACTTAAATTTCCACAAATTTTCTATAATACATTCTATTTATATAAATTTCAATTTTTCCAATTGAAATATAAGTATATTTTGCTTTCCTCGTAACTTTTCTTTTTATATATTTTATATAATATATCAATATTATTTTCTATTTTCATTTAATTATTGATGATTATCGAGCTAAAATGATGAATTTTAACAAAGAAAAGTTAACGAAGAAAGAAAATAAAGTCGACACGTGTGCTACTCGTAATACGAAGAAGAATAATTTAGTTTTATTTATTATTACAAAAAGACCGCTGGTGGCGTTCAAGTCGAGTTCTCTTACAGTCTCTGGTAATTTTCTGGTGATATTAATTAGGCGGAAAAATACTTCAACAATAACTAAAAAATATATCCTATAAAGTTCATTCTAGGATATATGCTAAAAACATTATTTATTTATAATGATTCATAATTAAATGAGCAATAAGTATAATAAATAATCGCATGAAGTAAGAAATTAATAAAAAAATAATATATGATATTATTACAGAATCTTTTTAAATTTCTTTATTTGCTATTTAATTTTGAATTAAATTAAATTTGTAAATGTCAAGTAGAAATTTAAAATAATTTTTCTTGCAGATAAATTATTATTTAAATAATAAATTAATATTATTTCAGCTAAAATAACATAGAAAATAAAAATTACCTAAAAATTTTATTCGAATAAGAGTTTCTCTTTCAATAATCCATTATTATGAACAAAGAGATAAGGGCATTTGACTTAAAAATAATTACAAAATACAAATTAATTACCGATTAATGGAACGAAATTGTGGAGTGACATCTGTATAGTGAAACTTCTGACCGCGGGCTATATGGAAATCGTGTTTCACTAATTTTGTGAAATTATCGCTTCGTATATTGCATCGATAAAATTTTTATTTCTTCTTAGTAATCTTTACGATTTTATATGAAAGAATCGTTCATGGTCGAAGATTTAAAAAGGAATACTTTCATTTTATTTCACATTTTATTTAGAATAACTTTTTTCGATAATATTTATTTTTATGAATAATAACATTGTAATTCACCAGATTTATAATAGGAAAATAAATAATTCAGAAAAATATTTTTGAAAAATTGTTTTTTATAAATAATAACATTCTAGTCTTTGATACAAGTATTTAAAGTTGACTAATACGAAATCAAAAATTTATGAAATTAAAAAACAATAAGAATATTACAAAATTGATAAAAATATATAATACTAAAAATCCAAAGTTATTAAAAAAAATAGAAGTGAAAATTATTTTTAAGGTACACTTTCGTTTATATATTAACAAAATTTGTATAATTTTTCAGCTAAAATTATGAGATTTTTAATGTTTATAATAAAAATTGTTTGTTTACACTATTATTCTAATTTTGTTGTAAATTTTTTCTTCAAAATATTGAATATACGTTCTTTTATGATGATTAAGGAGAAAACATTGTTAAATTTAAGAAATCTTATTTATTATTATTATATTAATTTCTATCAAATCAAGTCACATTGTTATAAAATGAACACTATTAAATTAATAAAAAATGTTAAATATATAAAACTTATTCATTAGACATCTTAATTTCTTACTTTTTTAATTTTTTATTAATCACAATTTTCACAAATATTAATCATAAATGTGCCTCATGTAACATTCTGTAAATTTAATTCTCTTTAGATGATCTCCTTTACCATAATTGTTGTAACAAAAAAACTAGATATGATTTTGTTAACATCTGGTGGGTAAATTCTGAATAACGATCGTTTGACATCTTTTCTCTAAATAATTTGTCCGAAAATTATTAAAATTATTCGAACAGTTTTATCTTTTTAATTTAAAGTTAGGATAAATATTATATTTTATAAGCTCTCCTATATACTTTATATCATTTTATAATACGTGTCAAAAGTTATGATATTTTTTCCAAGAATTATTTTTTAATCTGAGAACTTCTAGCAAGGTATTAAGCATTCAGGCCGAAGAAAAATGAAACGATCCGACATTGTTGAAAGTAAAATCGGTAAAAGATGATGAAAAAGATCCATATGTCCATCATCTTCAACTCTCAAAGAGATTTACTTCGTTAAGAGATTAGTACTACGGTTCTGCCTGCGTCTTCGCTTCGATCTCCTTTAAGACGGTACAATTAATGATGTTTAAACTTTTCTAACTGCCGCCAGGAACTTTACGTTAGAGAAAACGTTCGAAGGAACTTTAATTAAACTTTCTCGGAGGACGGAATACCTTGAATTAAAATGTGATAGCGCGTAAAAACTCGGTTAAGTAATTAAACGTTCGAACAAATTTGCGAAAGGATTGTCTGCTCTGTCGATAACCTTAATAACGTCCAAAGTTGTAACATCGTAAGTGTCTTGGATCATCTCGTTCGAATGAATAATTTACAAGAATTTCCATTTATCTTTATGTGTAAAAGAAACAGGATAGAATACGATATTTTCTTCTCGCAAGAAGAAACTATTTTTTTAAGTATTTAACGCTTTCGATTACGATCGTCGATTTCAATCAACATCGTACAATTACCGAATATACACGAAGATTGTCGAGTTTAGTCGACAATTGCCGAATACGTACGATCGGGTGTCGAGATCCACCGAATACACACGATTGTTGAATTTAGTGTGTATCATATGCAACAGTCGAAGAAGTTTTTAACTTTTTAATGATGTTTGACGAGTATAATTATCATGAGGAAATGATTACTTTGAAATGACAAAAATAAATCTAAATTTCAATATTTAAAACGATTTCTATAAAAACGGAATAGAGCATTTGTTAGAAATGATAATAGTTTTATGAAGAAAAAATGTAAAATTAGAAAACAAATTTTCTTTATTAAGTTTCACTTAGGTTTAAAAGAATAAAAGAATCTGCACCATTTGATACTTTTCCAACTACTGAGAAAAATTTGCATCCTTACGGATGTTTAATTTTTAAATTTCTATTTAATATTTTTCCAGCAGGCTTCAATTATCTGAGTATTTTTTATAAATTTCGAATTAACAAAATTATCACTATGATTAACAATTAAGTAAATATAATTTGAGTTTTATATCTTCGAATTTTTTCCATTCGCTTTCTAATTTAATCTAATCTAAGTTGAACCCAAAGTTTTCGTACAAAAAATGAATGAAATTTAGTTTGTGATATTAAAAAAGAAAGAAAATAAGATTATAATATAACGTTAATGTATAATGTATAATAATATAAATATTGTTTTTGCTTGATTTTAATTATATAATCAGATACACGTTTTTAAAACAAAATTCCAAAATTGAAAAGTTACGTAACGTAAATTAAGAGAAATGATTATACTTAATCGAGAATTGGATATTATCGAAATGAATTTTTATTTAAAGTAATTATATAAAATTTTCTAATTGTTGTTTGCTATTTTACTTTCTGTTAAATAATATATGATTTTTATTATGTTAAAAACATGAATGCAATTCAATAATTTGTCAATTCATAAATTATCAACGTTTTTGTGATGTCGGCATTTACTTTGGGATTTAATCTCATTATAAAAATTGTTTTATTGTTATAGTCTGAAATGAAAAATAAAAATAATGATACTCATTCCATATCCTTACTTAAGAGAGAATTTGCATATTCATACTTCTGGCACAAACAGATAATATTTGAACGATAATTTATTTGAAATTACTTCATATTTTTTATTTCATTTCATTAAGAGGATATCGAAATTTTTTGTTTTATAGTGATTTTTCTTCATATTTTTCCATTTATTACTTTGAAAATTTATTTGCTATTTTTTATCTTCTATTATTATTTGAAAACGATAAAACAAAAACTTGATAAGCTCATTTTTATTGATTTTTTACTTTTCACATGATTTAATAGCTTAAAAAAAGAACGCTTTAGATATATATTAAAATTAAAAAGTTGAACAATTTAATATGCAAATTTAATATTGCAAGATATAAGAATTTGAATTATAGGTGTACAGGGAAATAACTGGTCAAATCTAACTTAAAATCTGTTCTCATGTAAAAATTAGAAAATGTAATTTATCATGTTTTTCCCCTATGATCCTTTTTCCAATTTTATTTGAAAATTATTCTTTACTTTATTCGAATTAGTTATTTTCATTTTAAATATAAATATTAGTACAAATCTCTAAATCAATCTATCTTTTAAATCAGTTTTTATTATTACCTACCTACAATAATTAATGTTACAATAATTACACGAAGATGAATAAATAAAAAAAAAAACTCATTATTGGAGAAAAATAAATTATGAAAACGTCGAAAGAATTTTTTGGATTTATTCAAAAAAAAAAAAAAAAAAAGAAAAAAGAAAAAAGAAATTGATACAAAAATAAAAGATTTATATAAAATTTTTATCTTACAGTTTGTTAGTTACATTTTACAATATTTTTGAAAATTGCACAACAAATGTAGAATCTGAGAATTATCTACTTTTTTATTTATTAATTGAAATAATTATTAAATAAAATATACCTCTACGACGTAGAGAGTTTATTTATTGCTATTTTAAAATTTCATCAAAATGACATGATTTCATACACATTGCAATAAAATTTATTTTAAAGAAGTTTACAATCAATTTCGGAATAAGAATTAACCGTATTTTCATATAGTTAAGAACTGCTTAAACTTCGGAATTGAACTGATCGAATTTTCGTATTTCGAACTTTTACACCTTTGAGTCAGTTGAACTTTCCAACTAACTGAACTTTTCTGTTGAAAACTCTTGTACTTTCCAACCTCTCGTGCCTTATATTTTTGTAATTTACATTTTATATCCTGTACAATTTTTTACTGCGACAAATAACAACAAATAAAAAAAATTTTAATTATTTAATATATTTAATTGCATAGAAATTTAATCAATTTATTAGCACACAAGGGAAACATTTAATATTTTTGCATTTTTTTTTCTTTTTCTTTTCTTAGTTTCTTGATAAAAAAAATAATGATTTATTTTATGCACATATGTATATTCCTAATATACAACAAAATTATTTTTCTTGTTGCTTTATTTATTTATATGAACAATCTTCTTTATGATATTATAAAAATAAGAAATAATATATAAATATGAAATTCTTGTTTCTTTCTTTATTATTCTTTCTTTATTAGGAAACAATGTCACGAGAGAAAGTATTCAAAGCATATTCACAAAATACATTTGTATCTACTGTATTAGTACAATTTTATTCTTTTTTTTTTTTAAACAAAACAGAAACATGCAAGTTAAAGTATTTCTTGCAACATTTGAATGTTCAAATATAATTTTAACTTATATTGTGTGCTATAAATCAAAGAATAATTAAATTATCCATCATTTTTTTTCTATTTATATTATATTCAGAATTTTTATTTCTGTATCATTGTTCACAGTATCATTGATATCTTATATAAAAGAATATTTTTTTCATTCTTACTAAATTTATAATTTTTTAAAAAAATTTATTTATATGTGAACATATATGAATCATAAAATCTTTTTTTTTTTATTCAATGTAGAAGAAACTAAGAATATCAAAGAAATGTTTTTTACAATTTTTTTTATAATTAGAAACAAATTTTTCTTTTATAGACAAAATGAAAATTTCAGTTCGATTTTTTTGAAATGGAATATTATATTTTTACTTAAGAATATTATTTTTTTTTTATTTAAGAATATTTTTTTATTTATTTTTTTAAGCGAATTCAACAGAATACGATATTTTGTTGAAAGCTTGTAAAAGAATTGAAAAAGAATTGAAAAGTTAGATCAACTCGTGCGTGTTGTATTAGCAACACGGTCAAGTAGAGCTTATTGGCTGAAGGCAAGTGGCACAAGTTGACCTAATTCTTCGATTTTTCACGATTTTACAACCTTCCATAAAACGAAATATCGTCGATCTTGAATTCCCTTATGAAAGAGATATAATATTCTCAACAAAAAAAAAAAGGAATAATTTAAAAAGCTAAAAAGAGATAATATGACATTGAAGAAAAAATATTTGTATCATGTTATTTCTCTTTTCACAGTGAATAAATTCTGTAAAAATATTTTTGGATATTTTGCAGAAGAATGTATATATTTATTATCGAGATTGAGAGTTTTATCGAAACAAACTTTTATCTAATTAATTATTCAAATAAAATTTATATTACATCTTTTACTTATGTTAAATATATATTCCATATTTAAACTAAATAATTTACAATCTAAAAACACATCAATCCATTCTTTTTTTGTTTTTTGTAAAATAATTTTTTTACAATTTAATATTTTTTTATAAAAAATAACAAGCCCGATTAACACATCAAAAATTATACACGACCCGATTTAAAAATCATAGACCATCTTCACATAATCCTTAATCACTAATTTAAAGAATATTAATAGCAGTAAAATATACATTCGACATTTATCTCGAACATTTCTTAATATACTATCAAAAACAAACACACGTATTATATTCCAAGGTAATAAAGTTAGATGGGGCAGGCTGTACAGGCTTATTTAGCATAAGAATAACCAGTTCTTTACGATACGAAACATTAAGAATCGTTGTTGTACGATTAAACGATAAATTTTCGAGTTAACTGTTGCATAAAGTCGGAGGTCTTAAAAAGTAAAATATTTTGCGCACAAAGTATGCGATGTGCTTCAGGCTATCAGATAACGTTCCTCATCCGGTATTCGGAATATTTTTAAATTATTTATGTCGCGAAGAAAAGGGCCCCGGACAAAGGTGGTATTCGCCCTCTTGTTTCAACAAATCCTTCAGATTCTCGCTTATTACATCTCGAAATTATCCCGCTTCTATCACATTTTTTTCACGTTCCTCCCGTTCTTGAAGCTCGTTCATCCCTCGCAATTCTTTGGAGAACGAAAATGACTTTATTATACCTTCACGATAAATATGAATATATATATGTGAAATTTCATTTTCGAGGGAGTATGTATTGTTTACAGTGCACGCTTCACTGGGAAAATGTTACTTCGAAGTTCGAAAATTCGAATAAAAAAAAAATTCTGTATGTTGAGTGTGTAAATCAATCGGTGTATATAGTTATACAGAAGATCATGGATCATGTGAATTTACTATATATAAAAATTGTTAAGACAGACGTACGATGCGTAGGACAATTATTATAATGTTTTTACATTTCACTTTTTTATTCAAAATCATCGTGAACTTTTTCTATGTTTTATAACGTGTCGAATTGCATCAATCGAATATACGATTATAAAATTCAAAGTGACTTGTATATGTTGAGACAAAACGAGATATAAAAAAAATATATATATATCGAAAAAACTTATTATAACGAAACGAAAAAAAAAAAAAAGAAAAAATGATGAGAAACTGAATATTTCAAATGAAACGTTATTTAACAAAACAAAAAAAAAAAAATATATATATATAAAAGTTTCAAACTGACTAACTCGCAAATTCATGGAAAAAATCCGATAGAACATTTTTTGAAGGAATTAAAGCGGAACGTAAACAAGTCGAAACATTCAAACAAGATAAAATTCTTTAAAGTTATGGAATATAATATTTGAAACTCTATTTCGAAATTAATAAATGATTTCATATCTGATTATTATACAATAATTATTATCGTTACAATAACAATGATTATAAATATTATTATAATATTGTATGTAAAATAAATGTTAAAATTATTATTATTGATTTTATACGTTCTATTTGCAACGAAAATAACAATTAATAGTACAAATAGCGTAATAAGTAAATTTATTTGAAATTAAATTATAGAATAAATAATATTTGCGTATAAATATAAGATAATAATTATAGAATAATAATTTCAAAATAATCATCACTTCTTCTTTTAAACATCCATTAATAAGATGTTTTTCTTATATTATATTTTTTTTCCATATTCATATATAAAAAACACAAAATCATTCTAATAATAAATAAAATATTTTTGAGAAAAATAATATTATTTACAATTGGAATCTAACTTGCACGAATCATTACACAACACCATTTACATTTTTATTTTTCTTTATAATTTTTTTTAAATCTCTTTTACTGAAAGATGCACTTGAGGAATATGCTTTTTGCAAATAATTTTCAATTTCATCTTCTTATTTAAATTTTCTAATATTATATTTCTCTTTTTCAACAATTTTAATATTTTTATAGAATACATTTCTTAGCATTTTATGATATTTCTTATGAAATTTCGTTTCAACATTATTATTTTTGCTTTGATGTCGTATATGAACCATGTGAATATGCCTAAAATAAATTTCAAATTAAATTTTATTTCTATTATTATTGCGAAGTTCTGTTTACATTGTTGCGAATCTAGATGGCGCATAACTCGAATAATACAATATTAAGTTAAAAATTCGAATATTAAAATATTCTTAATTAACCTAAATTTTTAATATTTTTCAATTAATTCACTTACATTTCCTACTTTTCTACTCACACTTTCCTATCTTTGGCAAGGAAATTCATCTGTTTATATTTTTTCTATCCAGATGGCGCATAACTCGAACAACATAATATTCGATTAATACATTAAAATACATTCCAACGTTAAAATAATATTTTAACAATGAACATTCAAATAATAAAGATTTTACCTAAATTTAATTTCGACTTCACTTTAATTTGACAAAGTATTAAAAATTGATCGTCCCACGTCCCTGGCATTCAAAGGCAGTCTTCATTCACGAATTCTCTACGTAATGCACGTTTCTCCATCTTGGGAAACGCGCCCACGTATTGTCGAGATGGCAAATCTAGAATTTTTCTCTCTTGTTCCTTGACAGAAAGGTTCATGATCCAAGATGGGTTTAATGCAGCGTTCGTATGGGTGGTCTGCAATGAGTCTGAACGATGAGTCTTATGCCCATGAGCATTGTCACGTTCTGACATTTACAAACATTACACTCTCATTTGAACTTGATGTTTAAAGCTTCGCCATTTGCATCCCGATATTCCTTCAATCTTTGCCTTCCCAATCGCCCCAAAAGCGAAACTAATGGCGGTTAATTTAATATAAAAAAGAACTCGTTTGTATGATATAAATGGATGTGATATAAGAGACACGAGATGTGCTTCAACCAGTCAAAATTAGATATATGGAACATAGGATGTCTAATTAAATTAGATTTTTGTTAGAAGAGAGATTATGTAGAAAAAGGAATTATTCGTGTTTATTATTTGAAAAGCTATTATTGAAAACTTTCTAACGTATCTTCCTTAATAGTGCGTATGATTTATCGTAATCTCTTGTACGTTACAGACTTTCTCTTCCTATTCAATTCTTGATTCGCGTTTAATATTGATAAATTGTTATTTATTATTAATGTCTGACGTTATTCTATTAAATGTTATTTTATATTAATCAATTCCTTATTATTAATTTAAATGATTTAAATACATTGTTATCAGTACGTTGACAAACGTTTGACGTAGTTTGAAATATTAGATGTTTTATTAATTGTTCGATTAACGCATTATCAATATTCAAAGAAATATTTAAACACGATCATTAATATTTTCTTGTTCCTTTCTTGTCAATTACTGTAATGCATCTCTCATACAAATATTTTTTCTTTGACAATAATCAATTAAATAATTAACGATACGTATATACATAAGACAATATAAAAAATATACAAAAATTAATTGCTATATAAAAGTTTGCTCTCGTAAGTATACAACGAGAATAATATAAATAACAAAAGTTATAGTGAACTATTTTTCCAATTAATTTTTTTTTTTTTAATCTAAATAAACAATTAAAAAACACTACATCTGTAATAGAATAAAACTTATTATCCAAACATTTATTCGAAAAGCGAATATACGTTCCTCGATTACTCACATAAAATTTTCAATGCCTTTGAATAAATCTCTCGTCCTCCCTCATTCCGGTTGGCTCGATAAAAGGAGGACGGTCTTGGATCCCCTTAATAAAAGCCGATGCTTATCCGTGCATATTTTTCCTTGATTTCCACGAAATCAAAATAGGTCCAATCGCACGAGAGAGAGAGAGAGAGAGAGAGAGAGAGAGAGAGAGAGAGAGAGAGAGAGAGGACCGCTTGATTTCCAGTAAAACAACAACGTCGGCAAAATGGTTTGCACGTGAAGAAGTCGCGCGTAAAAACATGTTTTCCAAATATGGTTGGACTGTTTTCGGTGGGATTTCAATAACGGTCCGCGTAAATAGAGCACGGGATTTCGAGATCTTTGATAAAAAAAAAAAGAAAGAAAGAAAGAAAAGGAAAACGTCAGATTTATCTCTCTCTCTCTCTCTCTCTCTCTCTCTCTCTCTCTCTCTCTCTCTCTCTCTCTGTCTCTCCCTCCATATATATAGTACGTTCCATTTTGGCATCCTGCCAATGTAAATGAAAACAAATACTTTCACCGCGTGCGCCCTCTTTTATTGCCTCCTTGATGCATGCCTTTATAAGCGGAACGAATGGTTATTATTCGAGCAACTAGATCCATACACAATGCGCGCGTTACATGATGTATGTATATTTATAATCACGATTTTGCATGTCGACTTGGTTGCTGCGACCTGTTTATTTGAATTATTGTTGATTAAGGATACGTGTGTCAGGTATTTGCTATGCATTGATAGAAAGGAGAAAGTTGTAAGAAATATTCGTGATATATAGGATATGGTACAAGTGTCGAAGGTATGAGAGACGAGTTGAAAGTAGAGGAAGAATGAAAAGTATCTGCAAGTGAAAAATTCTTAGAAAATGATGAATTACATATAATTTATTTTTCGATATTGAAATTCTTTTTTTTTTTTTTTATGTTTTGTGCAATTGGAAATGTTTTTTTTTTTTTTTTTTTTGTAAAATATGAATATTACTTACTTTGCTTTGTATCAAGAAAGAAAAATAATATTGAAGAATAATATCGAATTTTAAGGGTTGACCTTGTTCTGTCGAAGTGATATTCCATTGTGTATGTATGGAACAATGTATAGAACATTGTATAATGTGTACAATGTTTTATATAAAACAGAATTATTATTGATAATTTATTAGTTGAATTCGCATAAAATGTACCCGAATATTTTTGCAATTGAAAATTAGCCTTTTCGTTTCGTTTAATGTAACGAAATCAAAGAAAACTTTTATTATTATTTGTTATATTATCAATTTTTATATATTATTATATATTTTATATATTGGCTCGCAACGAGAAAAATTCGTTTTAATTTATGAAATAGTTGGAAAGACAAATATTTATGACAAGATCTTAACCTATTTATCGTTAAAAGAACCTATGTTTGTCACTTGGAATCAGGCAGTCGTTCTTTAAAGAAGGTGAAAATCGGAAAAGTTGGGATACGCTTGGATATTGGATATTGGAAAGATATTCGAATTTCTTATTGGTTGTAGAACGGAAGTCGATGGAAAAAGTGAAGGGTGTATGATGAGATGTTCTATTGGAAAATTCCATGTATAAAAGAGAAGTATAAAGGGAAGGTGTATAATAAAGGGGAGAAAATAATTTTGGTAAATGGATTTTTATGCAGTTGAAACAAGATCGAGTAGTATTCGGCCAATATGAAAATGATAAAACTGTTTTAAAATTTATGCTGAAATACATTTTTGTTCTTGCAAAATGTTTTATTATGTATTTATTTCATCATAAAATTTACTAATATTATATGAAAACAGTTTTTTAATAAATTATTATTATTATTTATAATATAGCAATGTTTCTCACTCCTCAATATTATGCTTTAGATTAGAAAATTTTATTCAGAATTAGAGAAGATCAAATTTTAATAAAATTCAAATTCATTCGAATAAAATTAATATTAAGGGGAAAAATAACACATTTGTTCATATTTTGTAAAATATACAAAACATATGTAAAATATGAAAAATACATATTTGCATAAAAGTAGGCAGCTAGATAAATTTCGAGAACAACAATAAATATTTGATCAATGAATAAGTTATCCTCTTGTTCTAGTTACCTTTAGTACGACCACATAGTTGCAACATTGTTGTTAATATATAGTAAGTGTACAGTGATGCTTTGCATTCCACAGGTAGGGGTCGAAATTGGCCTACATACAAGCTTTATACCAGGAATTTTGTCTTGATATATAAAATGAACGGAGAGATGAATGATTAGCATTTGTTTCTGTTAGCTGATCTTATTAGAAACATTTTATCTAAACTATAAGATTATTAATTATTTTTATTTTTATATTTTCTTCTGCAATTGTCAAAATATAAACAAGATAAAAAAATTTGGTGAAAAATTAAAGAACAGAAAATTATTTATAATCCCAAAATTAGATTAGACATTTTATATTTTAAAATATCTTCTTCATTCGTTTAAAATATAATTCTACAATAACAAAGTGTCAAAATGTTTAATTTTCAATTCTTTATCACTATTCTTACAGGCAAAATTAAAACGAAGATTTCGAAAAATTTATTTATTCGATTCATTCATTATTTAACGATCATACAGCTCATATAACTTTTGTTTATACAATTCTTTCGAGATACATCCGGGGTTAAACCGGATATATATCCCCGGATATATCCCAAATTTAAGCACACCGTGCGTCACCCTGGCTGTTTTACTACAGTGGGGTGATTTAATGTTCGACGGGCCAAGAAAATTTTATTGGAAAACCCACGAACCGTTTCAAACTATGGAAATCCATCACTCTCAGTGAATTTTCTTGTATTTCTATGCTCTTCTCGGAACATTTGCTTTGATCTATCCTCTTACTCTCTCTATTTTCGGTAACCGAGGGAATATTTATGCATACTATATTATTCCATTTCCCTTTTTTTTTTTCTTTCGGTTATGGAGATAAAACTCAGTTATTTAGAAGCCAGATATTTCCCCTCCTTCTTACGAATGCGCATAATATTACGTTAAATAGATCGTAATCTTTTCAAATTGAATTAATATTTATTTCTTGAAAAAAAAGAAAGGAAAAAAAGAGAAATGAATCGTAGATATTTCTTTTAGGGATTCCTATCGAGTGATATTCATTGTTGTTCATTGTCTATTGCTAGAACCATGTTAATGCCACTTTAGTCTCCAAAGCCTCTAAAGTGAAACAATACTCTCAGATACTTGTTCTCCACTCCACTGTAATCCTTTATATGTACTAGGTATTTTAGTTAGGTATTTCAATCTGTATTCTGAATACTGGTATTCCAAAATTTAGTTAACACAATGGAACGTCGATAACGCGTTTCTATGTAACTAATCAGTGATTTAAGTTACTTGGATTGTATAGTATTGCTGTATTATTTATCTCAATTTATATCTAATAATTAAGTTTTTCCTTATTTATAATAATTAATCATAAAAAATAATTAATATTGATTAAAATCAATAAACATGATGTTAAAACATATATAATTATCGGTTATATAAATTTTTATGCAAATTTTAAAACTACGTAATTATGATTCACTATTTATTAGTTTTAAAACTTCATAAAGTAAATTTCATTTTAAGAACAATTTAATTTTATGCAAAACTTAACGAATTTTCACGAGTCAAAATTCGAAGAAACAATGGATAAACTTTTAAACATAAATATTTCATAGTAAACCATGACATTAAAGTTGAAGGTAGATAGCAGAGAAATTTATCTCCTTACTGATTTGATTAAAGCAACGACTCGAGCGATAAAAATAATTAATACATCCTTTACGCCTTTTTGTCTTTAAACGTGCACCATCACCCCTTTGTTACCGAGCCGTGGACCTTTATTTTCCCAAATAAAAACATTTCATTCGCGCGTTGAAGAACGGCACCCATAAAACGTCGCTACTGTTCTTTAAAATAGCCGTGCTGGAAGAAAACAACCGCATCTTCTCGGAATCAGTTTCTCTCATAAATATAAGAACACGTTACAAGAACAAAAACCGGGGAAGAAACATTGCCCAGCCTACATTTGTATCCCATGAAGTAAATCGCTAGACCATGTTTAATATATTTTTCTATTTTGCGCAGAAAACTGCTATATAACAGTGATCCATGCAGATGCATAAAATGACAGATTTTCGTTAATATAAATATAGAGGGGGGGGGGGGATAATATAAAAGTAGAGGGAGAATTATTTTAATTAACTTCTAGAAATTAATTTTCTTAAAGAAATTGTATATCGTATTATATTTTCTGTAACAAAAGATGATTATATGCTCTTAATTTAATAATTTAATAATATTTACCGGATTATGAAATTTTTCAACAAGTTTGAATAATTTTCCTTGTGGACGATTTTCAAAAAAATCGTGAAAAAGCCACGGGATAAATCAATTATTTAACACATGAATAATAATTAATGCGAAACGAGGGAAAAAAATGTAATAGATAACGTAATTCTTTGATTAAATAAATTTATATTTAAATTAAATAAGTAAATTATTGATGAAATATAAACTCGTTCAATCAATCCAATATATATAAATGATTTCTAATCATTGCTAAAAATTTTTAAATTGTACGATATAAATAAAAAATAAATGAATTAAATAATTTAAAAAAATATTAGGATTTTTAGTATAATTATTAGGTTATTCCATAAATATGAAGTGGATAATATGCGATAAATATATTTTTAATACAAATATTTTTTAAATGCTAAAATCTTAGAAAATGCAAATTAACAAATTCAATATTTTGAACAAGCTTTTCAATTTGTTGTCAAGAAATAATTCTCATAGCAATTAATCAATCGATTGAAAACATATTACGTACTGTAAGTATATATTATTATTTTACAAAATGACGCAGCATAATAATACGAAAAAATTAATAAAATTCCTGAATTTGAATAAGAAATTACAATATGATTGCATCTTTATAAATAACGTTTGAAAGAGTTCCTTTAAATCCGTTAAATATACAATTTGTGACAATTTGATAATTAAATAACCAACTTCTTCACATTTAACTTTGGCAACTTTCATTCACAGATAACACGAAGAGCATCGTATCTTCGGATAGAAATAATTACATTCAAACTGGAATACCACGATTGCTATCCGTTAAACCGGAGTTGCCTACAGCGCATACGATAACAATTGCATCATGATGACTTTGCTCGAAGTTTGCCTGCAGATACTTGAATATTCGAAAACGTCACAGATATATGCATCACGTGTTTGTAACTTATTTGCACCTTATAACGTTTCCGTGCAATGTATATTTCGATCGTAATTAAGATAAAAGCAAGTACTGATGTGGAATTATTTCCTGTCCTGGTTAAAATTTTTTAAAATATTCACGCAAAGTGGAATATCGAATCTTTTTCATGTTTGTAATCATCATATTAATGAATAGCAATGCGCAACGAGTAAAACAGTTGTTGAGTTGAAAAAAGATCTATAGGATTTCTGTAGAAAAGATCGATTGAAAGTTGCTTGAGAAAACTTACCTTACCTTAGTGGGAGTAATATTTATGAATCCATTTCATGCATGATATTGAAATTTAATTTTCAGTTTAATTTCTTTTGTAATTTTGCAGTATTATTTTTTTTGCCCAGATACGAAATAAATAATAACTGTTAATATCCTTAATCCATCTTTATTCTGTTCATGCAGACAGTGATAATTTATGTCATAATTAATGCATCATTAATTCTGAATGCGGATTTAAATGAATTATCGTAATACAATATTGATATTTTAGATATTTATATAACATGATATATAGATTATAAAAAATGTGATAGTGATATTTTCAAATTCTATAATTATGCGATTTACTTAAATTCTTTCAAAAAAGAAATATTTAGAAATGCATAATTGTGATTTTAAAAAAAAATTCTAATTCAAAACGATTGATTAATGATAATCATTAATAAGTTAATAAACTTTCTATCTTTTGGTAACTTTTTATCGCAATTTTCTTCACATCCAATTAAATTTTTCAAATTTTTAGCAATAAAAACATCTGTGAAAAATCAAATTCAAAATTGTGAAACTAGAGACTTTCACGTTTTAAATTTCAAATTAATTGTTGAACAATTTTTTCAATCAAGTATGCCCTGCTCCACTCGCGCTCTTTGTTAAAAATATATGCTCACTAAGTTTCCAATGTTTAATCCATCGTTTCACATTAATGACGAGGCAAGGTAAGAAAACAAGTTTCAATGTTGCCGGCGAAGAATTCAATTTGACCCTCCTCGTGCTCGAACTTCCAGATGGCTCCTACAGCCTGGTCTCTCTCTCTCTCTCTCTCTCCTTTTTTCATCGTTTTTCCTTGAATTCGTTTTTAATATTGCCCTTACCCGCCTCCATTTATACATATGTATGAAGAAATTTTAATGTTCTTCCATCGTATAGGGCATCCACACGGGAACCCGACATTATTGCATCTAACGCGCTCTCGTGCACGTGGCACGCCATTCTCTAAGATCCTGCAAGAATTTTTCCCGCAAATATGTATTAACCTTGCCATCAGCAAAACCGGCCACCGTCATTTTACTTGCTTATTCCAAATTCCAGATTATAATTTTATTTAATTTTCTTTTTCGTTTTTTTTTTTTTTTTTTGGAGAGAGAGAGAGAGAGAGAGAGGGGAGGGGGGGAGTGGGGGGGGGGGGAGAGAAGAGACATTTACAAGAAATTGAAGAAGCTATTTATGTAATTGGCCAGTCGTGAGGAATATAAAGAGATACAGGTTTTCTTGAGCTTGTAATTCAGTACTCTCTTGAATTGCAAAGTGGGTTACGTCCTTTCGAATTACCCGATCCTTTGATGTTATCACGGTATATAGGGCGTACGGTAAATTGTGAAGAGAAGGGACGGAGGTGGAAGAAAAAATATGGAATAAAATTTTTTTTTATTGTTCGTCCTCTCCCAAAAGGAGTGAGTTTAATTAATTCATGTAGATGAGTTTCCTATAGATTTTTTTTTTTAAATTTTATTATTTTGAGTATATATCTTTAGGATAAATATTTAAAAAATTAGTTGGAAAAATTTTACTGAATTATTCAATATTTAAACAAGTTATCGCAGAAGATCTTTTTAATTGATATTATTGCATTTTTGGAATAAATAATTTTTAAATAAAAATAATATATTTATTATTTTGTTGTTGAAATTAATATTATAAACGAAGAATCTCCTGTTCGAAAAAATCATAAACCAAAATAAGAAGCAGCGTACTAGTTGTATCACAAATTATTGAAATTATTTAAAAAGAAATTAAAATATAAATTTTGTCACATTCATCAAAAAAATCACATAAAATGTTAGCATAAAGCCATAACATTCTTTACTTAACCGACAATTTTTATTTTATGAGCAACAAATAACATTCTTTCTTCATCTTCTTTTTCCACTTACCATATTAAATTGCATTATAGCTTATTAATTCAAAATATCATACATATTTTAATTCGAGAAATTAAAATATATTATAAGAAATTATAAGCACAATTATTATTACTCTTTAACAATTTTTGCAGCAATTTATCGCAATCATCTCGAGGCATAAAATATTTTACTTCTCTAAATAATACTTCTCTAAAAAAAAAAAAAATAAAAGATTCTCACCCTTGAAAAACAACGTCTCCATTTAAATATCGTAGAATGAAATTTTCTTACCTCTTCGTGACACGTTTACGGCAAATTTAGCCGTAAGATCGATAAGGCGCGGCGCACCGTGCCGAAAAATAATTAATCACGATAAAAAGTTGGCCCGAGCTCCACCCGTGTAAGCCCCCGTGGAAGGAAGTTCAGTCGCGGAAAAGGCGCGCGGAAGGGAACGTTATGCAGATGGTTAAGTGGTGTCACAGCCCCGCCGTGATTTATGTAGCGGTGTAAGTCGTCCAGCATTATGTAATTAGCAGTAAATCTGGTAATGCGCCGTGCCGCTACTCGACTGCTGCAGTAGACGCTCTAATTCCTACGCCGCGAACCAATCGCATTAGTATCACGCAGCTGTGCTTGCGTGTACCGTTTTGTCTTCTCCCCTATTTGTTTTCGCACAGAGTTGTTTAACCTTTGCAAGATTTTTTCTTTTTTTTTTTTTTTTTTTTCGAATCGATCGAGTAAATTGTCTCGTTTACTTTTCGTTTAATTAATAGAGCATCCTATTTTTTTTTTTTTTTTTCAAATTTCTGGAAATTGACGATATTAAAACTCATTTTGAGTAGATTTTCAAACGAATTAAAGATCATTTTGAAAGATGAGATATATAAAATTTTACGTGTATGAAGGATACAGGAAATTTTTCATTATCCGAATTAATAGAGATAAGATTACATGGATAATTTTTCTGAGATGGATTATTATGTATTGCAAGGAATATAATATTTTTATTTACAATAAAATAAGGATAAATTGTCAAAGTTTCAATTTTTTTTCAATTTCGTTTCATATCATTGTATATATGAACGTGTTCTATGTTAATTTCAAATTAAATTCTATTTCCACTGCTACAGGATAAGGATAAGGGTCTGTTTACATTGCGAATATAATTGTGTACAATTCGGATAACAGAATATTCGGTGAGATATTAGGATATTCAGATAATGAAGATTCTATTGCGATAATAATTTATTAGAACTTATTATTAGGTTATTTATTTGGAATTAATCACAGGCAATAAGAACTAACGAAATAATTATTTAAAATAACTCACTTCGAATTGTTACTTGGAATCATATAATAATATAAACTCATTTAAAATGATACAATAGCAATTTCGATTAATAAATTATTTCATTGTTTCTTGATGTTTGTTTTCAACGAAATAATGTGATATGAAATAACATACAACACCAGAATACATTAAATATTTATATTTATTTCAAAATAATCCAGACAAAAATGAAAACTAAATTCGAAAGAAACTTGGAAACATCGCGCAGTGATTGGAAAAACGTATTATAACAAGCGTTGCCTTCCACCATTGACAACCAGTCAGATGCCTTAATTTGCCCAAGTAACCGATCAAACACGCTTCGACGAAGGCGGAAACAACATTATTCGAATTCATTGAATTCTCGAATAGCCGGCTGCTGGTCAACCGTACCTCGACAAAGAGAATACGAGAATCCATTCTACGGACGATTTATCGTTATCTGCCTTCTTCTTCAACCCTCGTTCCTCCTCCTCCTCCTGTGAATCACCTGCTCCGCAGCGCGCTCATTTCTCGCGCACGGACGATTTATTGGATTCTCATTGGACGGACATGGCTGCCGCGAGAAACGCTTGTCTAATTCGAATCGTTTCCGACGCACAAACGACTGCCGCGATTAATCGCTTTCATGAACAGGTGGATGCGTTTACCTCTACGAGGCAACCGCCTCCTCTTTCGCTCTCTTCCTTTGTCACATTAAACCTGTCGCTGCGCTTAATAGACAGCGTTGGGACAACTAGATCGCGGAGGAAACGCAGTCAAACTCTTTCTCGCTTCTATTTTTCGCGACGATTAAGCTTTCGCCGTATTTTTTCCCCCTTCGTGTTCGATATTCGAGTTTTTTGATGAGAGGAAATTGGAAAAATTTAACTTTTTAATTTATTTTTTTTTTTTTTTTTTTTTTTTTTTTACTATAATGATTGTGATATAAAGTATTCAATTTTTAGTGTTTTATCGTTCCATCGTGAGAAATGTTTCCATATGAAATTGTGGACACAGAAAATTGAGACGATTTCTGTTGACAAAGTAGTTTGTTACGATCTATAAAATTTTTAATAAAATCAGAATTTTGAGGTAAAGTGTATATATATATATATCGTTATCATGAGAAGAGGAGGATGATAATATGAAATTTGTTGGCAAATTGGAATCTTCTGGATAAAAATAATAACGAATCGTATTTTTGGTATAAAGAAATTTTTAAATAAAAGAAAGTGAATTTTTAAATATGTTTATTTTCATGCAAAATTTCAATTGGATCTACATTTAATTAAATTTAAAGGAAAAAGTATGAAAAGAATGAAATTTCATCATATATTGAAAAAATATATGTGTTTTTACAAAATTGAAGCACATCAAAAATTTGAATTTCAAGAGGCATTAAGTTGACTATCGTCATCATTCACGTACGTCATTTTTTAAATCGATTTTCCGATTTTTATTACATGTTCAACAGTTATATTTTGTACGATATAATTGTCCATTTTGTTCTCCTTGATTAAATCTTTGAAAACTAATAACGAGAATAACTGAAAAAGGATGATTAAAAGGAAGGCAGATCCATTTTTGATAATTTTTGAATTATTACGTGTAATATATTTAGAAAAAAAATTTACATTGTATGGAGTTAACTGGAGATGTCGATAACAACAAGTGATTTATTATAGATTTTTGACTATTTTGTGCAATAAATAAATATCCAGTTCTATTAATTATTTATTGTTAAAAAGTAACAATTTATTTTCACATTTTCGAATATATTTTTAACAAGGGCCATTCCAAATTTGAAAGATTCATTAAAATTCGGAAATAAAGCTTATCAATAAATATTAATTATCACATGAAAACATATATTTCTTCAATTAAAGTTTTTTAATGACACCTGTCCTCTCTTATCTTTAATTGAAATAAATTGGATAGTCTATTGTGAATTCTACACAGATAATTCTATTTTGCTTTAACAAAAATCTTCAATGAAAATTGTTTCGCGCATCAATCCATTAAACGTGATACTTAATTATCAACTAATTATCCATTATATTTATAAATTTTTTTATTACTTAAACAAAAATTATTCATAATTGTACATTTTTCGTTACACAATTTCATACGTAATTCCACTCAAACAGTCACCGACCGTGGAACTGGCATTTTCACATAATGACGACTAGCACGTTCGTGTACCGTCAGAACAGCGTGCTAAACACCGGTAAGTCGTCAAATAATTGCAACTGCAGCTCGTAATATTTCGAGTAAACGTTTAATATACAAGTAAAACATCCACGTGCTTTAATAACCCAACAAAGGTTAATTAGTAACACGGTTTTCATAACCACGCAACTGTACAATTCGTAATTATACACCGTGCACGTGTATATATGTATATACATATACAATTTAAAAACGGTCCTTTCATTTCTCGCTTTAATAAGCCTTAAAACGAAATGAAACGAGAAATTGTGCTATCTCTTTGCACACGACAACGTCAGAAATACCGTGAAATTCTAACGAGAGGAATCGATCCTTGCACATTATCATATTCATGGAATATCTTTGGAATCCATCGATTCCAGAGATTGAAATAAACGTAAAAGTTGGTATACAAAACTTTCGATCGAGGTTTATTTATTGAATTATAAGCAATTTAAGTTCGCGTTAAGAGAGAGACAGAGTGGTAGTGTGACGTAGATAGAATCATTTTGCTGTATCTTCATCTTGCTTTATCTGACAAACTTTGATAAATAAATCGATTTGTTAAAACGAACGAATATAACGTTAGAATAGAAACGTTAAATAGTAATAGCGATATAATGTAATTTACTTTTCAACTCATTCCCGTATATTGCAGAATATTAAACATATTCCTGAAACATTGATTTTTTGCAAGATTCTAACAAACATAAAAGATGATATAGAAAAATGTAATATATAAATTTAGATTTATTTATTAAATTATATGCATTTTTGTATACCAACTATTGTAATTTTTGTTTTAACCTCTAAAATCGATCCTCACGAAAATTGTCTCACAAATATATTCACATCATGTACACACCTATGATTAATTTATTGATGTTTGTCCTTACCGTGAAGATTGAAAGCCTGCCCCAGAAACACTAACATTATTATGCATCTCTCCTTTTACTAATGACACGAAACTTAATTTGTGCGGCACTCAACACTGTTGAATTAACGGAGAACCCAGCACCGTCATTAATATGATGCATTACCAGATCTAGGACTTGTGGCGCCCTCCTCTTCAGACTCTTCTCCACTTCACTCGACTTCACTCAACTCGACTTCACTCCACTCGATTCCGGTTCTGCATCAGTATTCATCGCGTTCTTTCTTCGAAGCACCACTACCCTCGAAACTCTGATCTCGATCTTTTCTACTGGTACAAATCTTCTTTGATTGAGACCATTTCTCGATGTGTTACTGTACCGCATTTCTATCGACACCAATGACACACGAATTTCACAGCTATCAACGGCATTTGTGCGGTGGAACGTGTTACGCTTTGATTCGATAATGCGATGAATATCGATTCAAGATTGGATTGTGTGTGATAAACAAATTCTCTTTCTTTCGATTCTCTTTTTTCAAATCAATATTGTATTTTATAATATTATCATATAAATAATAATCCAATCGTTATTATTATTATTGAAATGCGAATTTTCAAAATATAAAAAATATATCATAAATAATTATTATATG
This sequence comes from Apis florea, assembly GCF_048593485.1. Lineage (NCBI taxonomy): Eukaryota > Metazoa > Arthropoda > Insecta > Hymenoptera > Apidae > Apis > Apis florea. The sequence continues at coordinate 997,011 of NW_028256838.1, read as the reverse complement.
ATGTATTAATATATCGTAATTTAGAGAAATGTTATTATTATGTTATATCTTTTATTATTTTACTACGAATATGAAAAAATACAAAATTTATAAAAAAAATGTATAGAATTTTTTTTCCTTTTTTAATACATGGTAATTAATAGTCATGTTCTTTAATTCAAATGTTCTCTAATTGAAATAATATATTTTCATCTGTAAGTTAGAATATTTTTGTATATATTTCATGATATAAATAATGAATATTATTATCATAATAATATGATATTTCTATTAATTAATTAATTCATTAATTTATATTTGTATTAGTAGGAAAATGATTTGATTATCTTAATATAAAAGTATTAAAATTTATTAAGCATATTTCATTTTTGTCTAGATTATTTTGAAATAAATATAAATATTTAATGTTATATAAATATTAAAAATATTAGCATAGTATTTTGATGCTAAATATAATGCTAAAATCTGGTTTGCATTTATACATGTATGTTATTTCACAATATTTTTGTTATAAATTTAGCATCAAGAAATAATGAAATAATTTATTAATCGAAATTGCTATTGTATTATTTTAAATGAATTTATATTATTATATGTTTCCAAGTAATAATTCGAAGTATTTTTCAAAATTATAAATAATTATTACATGAAATATATAGTACAATAATAAATATGTATGTAGAGATTCATTACACGATTATAATTTAAAATAAGATACACTTTATCATACTGTTTTTCAAACTAATAATGGTTGATAAGTTTATATTAAAAATTAACAAAGTGTAAAACATTAACAATTAAAATTTTGGTATATATTTTGAATATTATAGAATATACTCTAATTGTAAAAGATTAACAATGGCAATATCGTATTTAAAGATATTGCTTAACAAACAAAAACCAACATAGAAAATAATAAACTAATAGATAAAATATTCCAAAATTGTTTTTGGATAAAAATTATTTCTTTTTTTACCATATTTATAAAATGATAATAAAATTTTAAATGTTCGAGAAATTATAAATTTTATTTGTAATTTTTTAAAAATTCTCCTTTGAGAATTATAAAAATAATGCTTGTCACACGTTAAATTGAAGAATATACGATCTATTCATTATTATTGATCGATAAATGGCAAATAAAAATGGATATTAAAAGTATTAAAAGAACTTTCAATGTTAAAAAATATCTAACGATAATGCAGTCTCATTGATCACAATAACAAGTTTTTTTCGACTTTTCCTCCTCTCTCAGGTTTTTTTTTTTTTTTAACTTTCCACAAAATAGTTTTCTCTATTCGAGTTTTTCCATTTTTCACGGCACTTCATCACTTTTGAAAACTTGGTTCCCTTAGAAATTGATCCGTACCATAATAGATTACAACACGGGTTTGCTTTTATCGACTTTAATACAACTGTATTTGACTTGATTCGTACTTGCATATTCGGTAGCCGACGTTCCCTCTGCAAATTCCCTCTTTATCGATTCGACGAAGGTCGTCGAGGTGCGTACCGTAGATTTGCGGTTCACCACGTGACCGCAGTTCCATCACGATTTTTACCATGACGATTACCACACTTCGCGGTGTTTAATTATCCTTTAAAAGAGCCCAATACGCAATTATCTAAGTCTCGTTTCAGTATAGTTCTATGAGAAATGCAATATTCGTTCTTTTACGATACGTTCTTTTCTGTTTTTCTTTTTTTATTAATTTTCGTTTCGAGCATAATCATTGGATAAAAATTATTGTCTTATGATTTATTTTATATTGATTTTAAATTTTTCGAACGAAAAGATAGTAAAGATAAAAAATAAATTCGTATTATCAATTTTATTTTCCAATACATATAATGATGGAATAATGCTTAATTTTTTCGAATCGTCAATCGTTTTTTTGCATTATTATTGATTTAAATGTTATATTTCAAAATGTTCGTGAAAGGAAGATGATTATTACGAAAGTGTAATTTTATTAATTTTACATCTTTTTGACTAATATATTTAACATTTACTGCAAAATATCTGTATTCATCAATGATAATAATTTAAATAATCAAAGAAAAAGAAAAACCTGCTCGACTCAGCACCGTTATCTGGCCAGTTCTCATCGTGATTAAAAACAGCTTATCACAAAAAAAGAATTTTAAATTTCTTTTAATGCTTCGTAAATTTTATCAATTATCTAAAAATTATTTATAGGAGAACTATATATTTAAATCTGAAGATATTTACATTCTGAAAAATATATCCTATAAGTAAGAAGGATTAATTTACTTTTTACAATACATTTTACTTTCTAGTTATTTTATAACTAATATCTAACTTATCCAAGAAAACTTGTCTCACAATTATTTCGAATAATTAAAAATGAACGATATCAAGTATATTTATATATTAAAACAAATATCTCAAAAATAATTTGTCTTCCAATTTGAAGACAATTAGGCTGGTTTTCAATTTGGGGAATTACACTTACACAAATAATAATTACACCCCAATTTATTCACCATTTATTTCACCATTGACCATTCCACGTCAGCAGTGGAAATAGTTTAAATAAAGGTCAGTTTTTAGACAGCAATTATCCGGTTGAACGAAGGACATTATAGAAGAAAAGTTAATCGATTCGAATGTTCGTTCTGCTTCGAATGATTCTGACGTAGCTAGCGATACGTGGATGGGAGGATGGAATTTAATTTAGATAAGTTACGGATGCGCGTTACACCTTTGATAATCACCGTGTGTGTACCACTGCAAATCAGATTAAATTGAAATGGTTATACGCGCGGCGAAACTTCATAACAGAAATTCGCGCTGTTCTCCCGTTTGAACGCCGAGTTGTAAATTGAAAACGAATATATCCTTGCGCCCCTCCTCCCCCCTAGATTTCGGAGTCCGTTAATAATCGGCCGTTAAATTAGACAGCCGATAAAATTTTACATTCGCGGTCGGAACGAGCCACCGTGCTTTCCGTACGGAGGAATTAAAATCGAATTAATTATCGAATATTGTTGAACGCGTTTAACCCTTTGCGATCCGACATTTTGTATTTTATTCGCGTTCACAATTTCGATGTATATTCATCCGCGTTCATGCGATTCCATTAAATGAAAGGAGCAGGGTAACACGCTCTATCTAACTCGTTCGTGAAATGCATTTATTTCCATCAACGAGGAGCGATTAGTAATTTAATAATACGAATCTTTTTTATTGTAAATAATATATAATAATAAATACTTTGAAAGTATTTTTTCAATAGCTTTTGAAATATAGCAAGTTTAATCTGAAAACGTGTACGAATTTGTTAATATTTAAATCATATTGTATAAATTTGTGAATATATTGTATGTATCAAATCGATCCATTATGAGATGGCATCGACAATTGTTGGAAATAGTTTAAAAAAGTAATATTACAATTAAAATTGCAGTAACTCGAAACTCTATCATAATTATCATTTGAACAAAATTTAAAAGAAGTTCTGGGATATTTGTGTATTATTTACGCATTAAATTTTTCTCTCCCTAGTTTTCTCTATTCGTTTCCATAACCACGCACGGCATAGATTCCACAATTTGTCTTGAAAACCGCGTATTTTTAGGGGAAAAAATTCCTACCCAACACCATGAATCCATAAACGCAGTTTAGAAATAGGGAATACCGGTGGAATCGTATTCATTGGAATTCCGTGCCCTTTATTTGCAATATCAGTTCGGTGGCGTCTATCGTTGACCAAGCCCAGAGGCGAGCGACATTCATTCTCAGCTTCGAGGGAACCCTTGCAACATTCGCGAAGCCCACCCTTGTCAGGATGAAGTCGACCCTCGATACGTCCGATGAATTTATACGAGTGCTCGCCTCCGTGTCTCTTATACCCTCTTCGATTCGCCTCTTCCCTTCGCCTGCCTCTCCCTCCCTCCTCCGCTTGTTCTCTATTCGCTGTCCTTGCATCCGACCCAGCCGAAGAAACGTCTTCTCGAATTCCTTCTTCGTTCCAAACACCGATGCTTGTTTGTTCGGTTGTCAAGAGAAATGGACAGACCATGTCGCTCACTCCTCAGGATCTATGGAATTTGTGTTACTCGGGGCCGTCGATCGTGGCTGTTACTCGCGTGTAATGCGTCCACCATCCCTTTGTCGTTACGTTTTCATTATTGGGGGAGAGGATAATGCGGGATTTCGTTTTTTTCTTTTTTTTTGGGGGATAGGCAAAGTTTGAGTGCGAAACGATGCAAATATTGTACGCATTGTATTGTGGTATTTATATCACGTTGGAACGAATGATTTTTTTCTTTTTTTTTTTTGTGTCTATTGTAAAAGTATTTACAACATTTGAATATGATATACTCAGATTGAATTAATTGGTAGTTAAATCTTACAATGATGTACAAATATTTTCCTTAATGGAATTAATTAATTAGTTAATACGTAAATTTATAAATATTATAAATGTTTAAGAAATTAATTTTTTTTCTTACATTAGCAAAATAAATTATGGAATTATATAAGTTTTGTGTAATAATAAAGTTTTAATACTTAAAAATATTAAAGGAAAATGTTATGTTATTTTATAATAATTTTTAAATAGTGCGCGTGTATTTTAAAATTCGCACACTTTAAAATAATACGTATGTTTTTTCAGAAAGCCAAGAATTTTGTGAACTTATAAACAAGATATTTATTAAACAAATATTATTAACGTTAAATGGATTTCAATTATCTATTCCAGGCTTTGAATTCTTAATGGATCATGATGATTTTGTTCTTGTTATTTAAAAATTATGTATTTCTAATTGCAATACTAATTTAAATATATAAATTTTATTTTTTATAATTATATAATAAATATGGCAAGTATTAGAGTTTCAAATTCTAATTATTTTATATCTATCTTTTTTTTTTCTTTTTTTTTCAAAATTTGCTCTTTGTTGAATGAAAGTTAGTTTTATTTTTTTATTCTTATCATTAATTTTATTTCTTATTACTATACTACAATCAAAGACCTTATTAATTACAATTATTGTTAACTTTTGATTCTCTGAGAAAATTGAGATAAAATCGGGATAAATTTCATTTAAACATAAATGAAAAAAACTTCCTATTGTAGCGTATAAAGATTGCACAATAACTTATCTTTTTTGATTCTTTGGAAATGATACAATAAACCAGAATAAACTTCGTTTTACCCATGTGCACCCGCAAAAACATTCTGTTTCACAGGAAACAAAAAATTCGCACCCGAACGAAAACACATTAATTATTTAAGTCTCATATTTTTACCCAATCTCATATTCTTCTATCAAATAACCAAGAAAATTTTATCGTTCTTTTTATGACAGAAAAATACGTGGTAAAATAAATAATCATTTATAAAGTCTGTATTAAACAGTATCTTACAGTTGCAAATAATTATTGAAACTTGAAATGGGTAGATAAAACGAGAAAATTATGCATTTCTGTTTAATTACAATAGATTTATAGAAGAATTTTTATAGAAATTTCTATAAGAATTGTGAATGAAAAATTTTCGTTTGATTCTTAATCTTGTCTTTTCGTATTATACAATATACAAGATGTTTCGAATAAAAATCGAAAAAATTAAGTAACATATTTAGAAAATCATTCTGAGCAAAAAATCTTAATAAGTAATCAAACATTATATAATAAACTTTTATAAGTATATTATAATAATAAGTAAATGTATTAACTTTCAGATAGTAAATTAATTTACTATCTATTGCGTCAACCTTAATCGAATAATATTACAATAATATTCGTTTTAGATTATTTTTGATCAGAATAATTGGATATTATTATATTAGAACAATTTTATTTTATCAACAACGTGTAATCACAGTTTACAAATTTTGAATAGTCCGCGCAATTGCTTTTAGATCTAGGGGTCTCTAGCTTTCAATTCTTCGTGTTATAGTTTCGTCAACCTTAATAATATTACAATAATATTTATTTTGGATTATTTTTGATCCAGAATAATTGGATATTATTATATTAGAACAATTTTATTTTATCAACAACGTTTAATCACAGTTCACAAATTTTGAATAGTCCGCGCAATAGTTTGCTCTTAGATCTAGGGGTCTCTAGCTTTCAATTCTTCGTGTTATAAAATTTACCTATAAAACTCGTTGCCAAAGTAGTTTGCGTAATCAAATTGAAATCGATTTTTACTGATAACAGATAGAGTATAATTTTAAATAACAAAAATGGCTGAAGATCAATTAATTCAATTACTCAATTACTTTTTAAATATACATATCGCGTAACTTGCGTCCAAAGGTAACGACAGCAATCTCGACGAAGAAAAATTTTCTCGAGTAGAAGAACATTAACTCAGATGGCGAAAAGATATATGGAACAAGCAACACACTTGGCATTTGGTCAGGTAGATATCTGAAGGAAAGTTCTCGACACGTTTAAATGAAACTCGAATGCGAGAGCCAACCTTTCCACCGAAGAGTTACGCGTGCCCTAAAGCCACGGCGTGCACGGTTGGTTAGATATCAGATCGAAAGTTCGTGTCTCTCCTATTTTCCGCGAGAATTTTCGGCGTGGATCACGGCTGCGAAATCCTCCGAGATTTCTGCGAGGTTACGGAACTGGCCTCCTCGAGCGGAAAATTCGACACGGTTGCTCGATCAAGCAGACCATCCGTAGACGATTAGGGAAAGCTCTGCCAGATAAACTGAGGGCAATTAAGCTTCCTTCTATATCCTCTCCCACGGCTTTTCTTCTGTATGTTTAAATGAAAGACAGAATAACATTTTTAAAAGGCTCGACCTGAGTTTCAATGTACGAGGAATCTCACGTTCAATCGAGATTTTGAACACATTTGACTTGGAATTGAAATAAGGTATATATACAATGGAATCTCTATTAACTGAGCTAATATTATATAAGAGACGAGATGAAGATTTTTTCTTGGATAAATTATTATACATAATAGTGCAAAAATGATTTCATGGATCATATATTTTTTTTGCAGTCTTACTTTCGATTTCATTTCTATAATTAATATTAAGTACGTTAATGTTATTCCATGTATTGTGTAAATATAAATTCCATTGCTGTAGTAAGGAATTTATTTACATTTTTGTGTATAGCATGTAGTTAGAATAATAGAATATTAGATATTAAAAGGATAATGGGTTCTATTGTATTTGAAATAATTTTATTTCGCGTAATGTCATTTTTTTTTTTTTGGAATTTACCTTTATTTATTAAAAATATATTTTAATGTACAAAGTAGATCATTTGGCTCGTTTGTGAAATATAATAATGACGATTGTAAAAATTTTAAAATTTAATGTATTATAATCAGAAATATCATGCAAATAAAATAACAATTCAGATTTATCAGATTTATTACATCTAATCATTTTCTAACTTATGTGAGTTATATTACAGTTTACATTTCAAACTTAATATCAAATTTAATATAAAATATGTGATGTTCTGTTGGAAAGAAATTTATTACCATTTACGGAGTAAAAGATAAAATAGACTTAAAATTTATATTCATCTTATGTTTGCAGCTAGGGATTAATTAAGGTTTTAATTAGAATTCGTAAAAGCTATGAGAGTGAAGTTATCAATCTCAAATCGAGAATTTAACAGCCTCTCAAAGGGTATTACGAACTTCCTAATTATCGCAAGTTTCATGACTTATTATCGTCTCTTGAAGGAAATTAGATAGTCAAATTAGATAGTCTTTCTATATCATTATATTAAATAAAAGGTATAACATATTTAATTAAAATTTATTTTGTCATGGATGATACGATTTCAAAGTATTTTTTAACTGATAGTTAACTTTTTTATCTTTTCTTTTTTCGTAAATTTTTAAAATCATTCTTCATTTTTTCGTATAAATATAGTTTTATAATTATTATTTTTAATTATCAGTTAGAAATATTGAAAATTTATAAAAAAAATTTTTAATTGGTTAGTTTCTTTCATAACCGTTAGATGGACTCGAAAAAATTATGAAGAATAATTATAGATATAAATTACAATATGTAATATTATTAAAATTTATGAAAAATTAAAAATCTAAAAAATCTACATATCCTTCTATATCCAGAATAATTAAAAAAATATATAGTATATTATATAAAAGTATATAGATGATATCGTATATAATTATTACTATATATATTTTTTTTTATAAGAATAACTTTCACTATTTTGCAAATGTACTATATATACATATTTTCATTTAATAATGTTTTTTTTACTTAACATCAAATCAAGACAATAATATTATAAGCATTCTTTTTTAATACTCTTAAATCGAATCTACTTCCCTCTATCAAGCTTCCTTAAATTATCTTTTAAATAGCCTATTTCGAATTCCCTTAACTTTATTATACACCATCAAAAAATTAAACAATCCACTCCACATACGTTTCTTCTTTCCACTATTGCACATTTATTCACCGCCATGAAACCGAAATTCAAAGGCAAAACCTTATTCGATTCCTTTGGGAAGGAAAAGATCCACGACGTAAATGTATGATAAAACATCGACGATCGTTCCCGAATAGCGCGGAAAAAGGTAGCCACGCGAGAGATATACCGGTCGGAAACGAAGTGAGAATCAACGAAGTAAGAAATGACCGTGCTCGAGGCGCTCGAGTTGATGTTGCGGTCAGGAATTAGGCGAGTTTATTACCAGGAAGGGAAGTTGCCACGAGATAGCGGTAGCGAGGTTTCGTTATCGCGGATTTGTGCAACGAGGCGACACACGTGCCTCTCTCTCTCTCTCCGCTCTTCCCGCTCGCATCGTTGCTCGCAGCGCCATCTTTTCTCTCTCCTCGTTCTCGTTACCACTGTTCCGTTGTCCCTTGTCGCTGAAAGGCAAGAGATATCGTAGGAACGAATGGAGGCGAGCCGGGCAACGAAATCCAACGCTGAGAAAACAGCCGGAAGGATCGGAGGGGCGAGGTAGATAGAGAGAAACGGTCCGGGGATAACATTACGAGCGGCACGAGCCATAAAACTATTCAAGACTCATTGCAGGCGCGCCGATGTCTCCAAACTCTGCGAACTTCCCTTCCTCCCCCTCGCCCTTTACGAAGAAACACTTAGACGTCAGATTTGCCGGAGACGCACTCCCCTCTCCTTCCAAACAGTCTTGCCAGTAATAGCGTTCAAATTGTTCGGCGAGAATTTTCTTAAATATAATGAATTCGTGTTTGTGCAGAGTAAATATTAACGTTCATCGGCACAGATGTATCTTGGACATTGTATAGTATATAATAGTTTTTGAAAATGAATATAATTTTTTTTTTTAACTTTATTGTTGTGTATTTATTCTCGAAGAATTTCGAAGAAATTCGAGGGGATGTAAAACTTGTGCAAGAAATAGAGACAGAAAGAGACTCGCGCATAATATAATCAGTCTTAGTATAATAGCGTTTAAATTGTTGGGGATTTTCTTAAACGTATTAAATTCAGTACTTCAGTAGTATACTTTTGAAAATAAATAATGATTTTTTAACTTTGTTATTTCTTATATATTTATTTTTCATTCGAAATGTAAAGGAAATTAGGTGATTCTCTTTTGAGTTGAGTGAAAGAAATAAAGAATCTTGTTCGAAGAAAAAAGAGATAAAAATGTAATTCTTTCAAATTTATGATTTTAATGTAATTTTAGTGATGTATATATTATTTTATTTCACGTTTTAATTTTTTATTATCATATTTAATGTACATTTAGTAACAATCAATAGCAAAAAGAATATTGAAGTAAAATTGTATTCTTCTCGGTATTTAATGCTGGATTATTGATCCCGGTATTATGAAGCAGAAGTTATGAAGTTTAATCCTAAGCATCTACGCCAGAGGTACTTAAATTGTATATATATTATTGAAGCAGTGGTTAAGGCGGAACGAAATATAGGAAGATAATTCTAATAGTGAACAAAAGATGTTTTTACAAAAATATTTAAAATAGAGATTCTATCTCTCTAATGTAAACTTAAATTGTTTACAATATAATAAATAAGAAATTAATCAAAATTTTAATATTACAACTTTTATTTATATTGAATTGATTCTTTAAAGAATCTATTATCTTTGTTAATAAATATAGTGAGAATTTTTGTGAATTTATCTTTATATGTTTTTGGATATATCATATTTTACATATTAATAAATACATATGTTTACGTATATATTTTATTTATAATAAATATTCAAATACTAAATAAATTACATTAGATATGCCGAAAGAAATACTGGTCAAAGTAATGCTAACAGAAATTGTCAACATTTTGTACTATGTATTAATTAGATATAGCATTAATCAGAATCTGGTAACATTCTATTAAAGTTATGAAATGAACGTTTGAAATAATATTTCAAATTATTTGAAATAATTATTTCGCGTAATTACTTCAAACAATTATAAAATAAATCAAATCCGAACGAAATTTGCTTAAAATAATAATGAATTTCAAATTACTATTATTATTATTATTATTCGATAGGTGTTGTATTTCAATTGGTGTCGTATTCTTTATTTCAATTAAATGAATTTAGGCAAGATGAATATTTGAGAAAATAATGTTTCTCAATTGAAAAAAATTCTTTTGAAAAAATATTAAATAATAAATGCATATTAAGAATCCAATTAATTTTCAAAATCAAATAACAAACATTAATAATAACAATAACAAACTAATTTAATTGTAAATACATTACCTTTCATTTCTTATGAAATACTTCTTAAAAATTTTTTTCTTATTTCACAATTATTTTCCATGTTAGTCAAAATAAAACTATTATAAGAAGATGAAAATATTCAGAATCATCTCTATTGCATAGAGATATAAAAATTTACAATTCAAATCAAAAACAATTGAATGTGAAAACGAAATAAATTCAGAAATAAATATCACAATATATTATACTCATATAAAATATGCTATTTTACAAAAAATACCATCTTTTCCTCTACAGTAATTAGCAATAGAATTTATCCCACTTTTTCTATGCTAAATAAACTATTCTTTTACATCATACGTTCAATTATATTTCCTGCATGCAAATATTCCATTTCATCTTTCTCGAGCAAATCTTCGTCCAAACCAGATATCTTTTGCTTTTGCATAACTATGCTAAATAATCGTGCCATCTTAACGATCGAATCATAACGATTTGCATTTCTTTTGTTTCAGGTAAGTAGAACGAACTGTTGCCCGACGAGTTACCCCCCTCCACTCTGATTTCCAGTAGTCGTGTAAGAAATTATCGGATTTTAATTACCAACCGTACGAATACGAGGATCGAAGTTGGCAGCACTGAATCCACATCTCTTTCGCGTGTTCTTGCGGCGCGCGAGTCAATATCAAAACGGTAAAAATTCTTTGTTGAAACGTTGAAGGAGAATTGTTCAGAATTCATGCAGCGGAACGAGTATTCCCGGCAGAATCTGAAGTATTCATCGGGATGATAGAATTTTTACTGAGCTTTGAAACATCGGGAGTTACATCGGTGGAAGCTTTTAATTTCTGCATTGGTACGTAGGGACGCATAGATGGAATATAATTTTAATACACGCGGTATAATGGTAGATATGCTCGAATATTTTTATTTCGATATCACTTTGTCCTAGGAATGATACAATTTTAATGGAAATTTTAGTTTGAAGAGAAAATTATTTCTATATTTCGTTGCAAGTAATTAAATAATTTAGGAAATAGGTTATGTTTAGTTGAATTATGTGATATTAAAATAGATTAATACTGTTCTTTCTATTTAGCGATTCCAAAAAATTTTTATCATATTTGCTTTTGTACAATGGAAGTAATATTAGAAGAAATATTCTATGATGCTTTGCTTATCAATTTGTTTCGTATAATTAGTGTAATAAATGTAATGGAGAACAATTCAGAGGGAAAAATAGAAATATAAGTATAACGAATTATGGAAATATTTTTTTTTTTATTTATTTGTTAAAGATAAAATGTGCTATGCGAATATAAATATCGTGAATTTTAAACAAAATTTTGATTTCTTTTAAATTAAATAATACGAACGACAATTTAGAGAACGAGATGAAATATGCAACTTTAAGGACAAGTAAATTATGAAATTAATATTCAAGAATATTAAATACAAACACGAATACAATTATAATAATAATGTAACCGTTAATTAAAATTAGCGATTGAAATCCATTTTGAAATCATTTAATAAATTTCAAACGTTTCGTATTATTCGCATTATTTTATTTCTCGTTATTATACGAAAAATAAAATAATGTATTTCAAATTTCCTTCACAATTCCAAAATTGAAATCATTGTACGATAACTTAACCGTTTCTTTTAATTTTTTTTTTAATCGAAACGTTAAAACTTATTGTCACAATTGAGAGAAGAAAATTTTCATCGAGCAAACGAGATCCTATTACGTAATCCTCATTTCGCTTCGAATTTTAATCGAATTTTTAAAGAACCTCGTTGCGCATATCTAAAATCCGTGTGCCTCTACATCGCATTTACATCCTATTGACAGATCTGTATGGTTAAATTCGCGAAACAGAGGAGAAATTACAGGCCTGTTAAACGTTTACGAACGATTTCAATCGAAACTTCACAAAGGTTAGTTCAGTTATTACCGAAATTGTGCCAAGTGCAAACATTATCTCTTGACCCTCGAAAGCTTCGCGCTAATTGGCAACATCCAGGGGATGAATGCTACCTCCCCCTCCCCCTCCCTGATCAGACTCTGCCTACAGTGGGGTTTCGAGGATAATAATCGAGAGGCGCACAAACTGCACCGGACAGCTCGTGTACTCGCCGCCCTTTTCTCTATGAGCCTCTGTGTTTGCACCAGCCACGTATTTCCCATGTGACCCGTGTGCATTTCGTGTATAGGTCACCCTACAAATCGTCGATCGTGTTGCTCGTGAGTGTCTGAAGCGTTCTCATCTTTCATTTTGTCCCTTTTCCTTTTTTTTTTTTTTTTTTTATATATATTTGTAAGTGAAGGAGATCATAGAGTGTTTTAAATCATATTTTTTCTTCTTTCTTATCTGTGAGTGGAGTAGATCAATCATTTAGACAAATTTTTTTTTATCGATTTTTATTAATTTTTGTAAAGGCAAATTTTTTTTAACACTTGGGGTTTTTAAATATTTTTCAAAATATTAAAACAATATTTAAACAATATTTGAAACAAATTAGAAAGAAATTTGGCAAAGAAATTTGGTTTAATCTATCTTGGAGTTTAAATTCTTCAAAATTGATAACATTCTAATTATTGAATTAGTGAGAAAAATTTCAATCGTTGCAATGATAGTTGCCTTTTAATGAATGGATATCACGTAGAAAATTAAACTTAACTGTATATGAATAATGAAATATTTTCATTTCTGAATGTTTTTAAATAATACGAAAATTGAGATAAAGTTTTTTAAAATCAAGAACCAGCGCACAAAAGCTGATTTTTGAAGAAGATTAAAATATGAAATTCTGCTTATTTTCCGAATCTTTTTCCAACAGATCATGGTATTTGTAACAATACTTGAAACAACTTTTGAAATAATTAAACGTTACTGCAAATGTTTTTATAATTAAAACTTACAAAAAATTTATCAAACCAATTTAAAAAATGAACATGAATGAATTGAATGTACATTTAATTAATAAAAACACATTGTTAATTGGAATGGATGATCTTTCCTTTTACAATGAATAAAATATTTACGTCATGATATCTCTGATTATCCGATCTCTGGATTATCCGACCTCTTCTGATCGTATATCGCCAATTCCATTCTCGTGAAAATAAAAGTAAAAGAGACATAATTGAGATGTATGATATTATTTTTTTCCTCTCAAATTCTCAAACTCAATAAATATCTATAATATTTGTTATCTGAATATATTTTACAAAGGTTATTATATAATATGCTTGCATTTATCTGTTGGTCCAATTTTTCTACGCGTGTAGACGTGTATACGTTATTCTTTAATTTTTAACATTTCGTTTTTGATATTCTTTTCTGCATTACAGATATATCGTATTTTCTATATATTTCACTACGTTAGATTTTTATATTTCGTTTATTTCATCTTTTCATCAACGGTTTTAATTATTTTGCAATTGTTTGTCAAGTGGATAAATAAACTCGTTCGAGGGATTAACGATAAACAACAGGGCAAATAAATCTCTCGATTTTCTCAATGAATTGGAGGATTGAACTGGATGGATGAAATTAAATAGAATTGTCTAGCTTGAAAAGTTTTATTGAAACACGTGTCAAAAGTAATTAATTAATAAAAATATATTTATAGCAAAGATGTGCTATCAAATAATGCCAATATTATTTTTGCAATGATATTAAGTATAATATATTAACATAAGTACAGTTTTACACTCGAAACAATAGAATTACAGAAATTAACTGACTCTCGGTCATGGAGTTTTGTTTCATAGTGTTTTGTAAACATTAATAAAGCGTTTCAGAAAATATTGAAGATCTTGTACAAAAGGCATTGTTACACGAGAAAACAAATACAAAAGTACATACACACTTTATCCTGAAGTATCATCTAAAATTTCCAGTTCAAGAAAGCTTATTGTTTTTCTTCTGCAAATATTCTTTTTTTTTTTTACCATTGAATCAGTGTACAAATCCTTTCTTTTCACATTTGAATACAACATTGTCCGTGAAACGATCATTTTTATATTTTTTCGAGAATACAAACATTAAACATTTTAGAATTTTTTTTTATCGTCACTTTGAAAGAAAATAATTTTTAAAACGAGAAAATTTCAAATTATTGAACTTTGAACAGAGAAACGTGACGATGAATTTATAAAAATTAAATTTATTTCCAATATACTTATTGAATTCTTGTTATTTAAATTATATAAATTATGATATACAACTTCCTGTTAATAAAAAAAAATATTTTTTATTCAACATTCCTTTCAGAGGAAAAGTAAAAGAACAAAAGTGAATACTTGAACTGAGCCAGAACTTCCATCCAGAAAGCATTACGTTCACCAATGATAATTATCAGAGAGATTAATTCCGAATAGAATGAATATTCCGGCAGATTGACACTTGGAAAAGCAGAGAGATTGCCAAATTCTCGTGGGTGGTGTAATTCGTGATCGATAATAATTACGCGAAGTATTGTCACACCAGGATCACGTCCTCCTCTGTGTGCGCGCACATGCCACACTAATCTTTCCCTCTTTCATGGTTCCGAGTGCCATTTCAACGTAGTTGGGGTATAGATATAACGATCGAGGGGGTTGAAAGGGAATTTCCACCAGCCCCTTTTCGTCGAGGATAAACTGGGTTAATTTCGCACATAACAAGACTTAGTCGTGGAGCTTGCACGGCGAAAAGCAATTAAAACCTGGATATACATTTGTGGAAACGAGTATTTCCTTCCCTTTTCTTTTGCACTGTATGTTATTGGAATTGCATAGGAAGATCGTGGTTTGTAATTCATTGTTGAATAATTAAAAGTTAGAAATAATAAAATCGGAATTCTTTTCAGGCCAAATTTTCTTACAGCGAAATAAAAAAAAGATATAGATATTAAAATTTGCAATTTATTTAATCGAAAAAAAGTATATTTATCGTTTAATTATTTCATGACTAATCGTGGAGAAGATTAAAAGTGAAAAGTAAAAAGAAATAATTGTATTCGGTTATCCAATTTTAGGTCAATAGGTGGCACCAGTGTCGTTTTACGTTGATACATAATTCACAATTTCAATATTTCTTGCAAAAAGAAATGTCAAGTCAGGAAGTTGAATATTTTTAAAGATTCTCGTCTTTTAGTATTAGAAGATGCCAAGATTAATGAAATTTATTCTTTCTTATTTAAGAATGAAAATATTATAAAGATACGAAAATTTTGCAAAATATGATTTCCCCTAAATTTTTCCTTATTAAAAATAATTATCCCGCTAAAAAATAACTCGCGTTGAACAATTCAAAGTATCCGAACCAAATACTGAAAATTATTTGCAGTTATTTATAAGCCAAACAACAAATTTAAAAAAAAAGAAAAAATAACGACAAATATTGAAAATGAGAGAGTGCAAACGGTTTACACGATTCCCAATATTCGCAATACACGCCCAATTATCGATATTCACAAATACGCGGCCAAAATTCATTTTCATTTTCCCTCCCCATATCGATCTACAGATACATTTTCATAATATTCCAATGGAGAAATCGAACGAAAAGAGAGAGGATAAAAATAGTATAATTCGGGCGGAAACATCGGGGAGAAGAAAGTTTGGCGAGATAAAAATTGTCTTCGCTCGAGTCGAATGCAGGCAGGAAACTGATAGGATGGAAGCGCAAAGTTAATAGCAGCCATGTTCGGGGCGCAATCGAATAAGAGGCGAGTACGAGGATATAATCGCATTGCCCAATTCCCATCCGTAGCAGTGCTGACAAATGACTCGTCGACCTGATTACTGTTGGGATTTTAACGCGAGCTTAATTAGACGCTGTATCTCCCATGACTGATCGAACGTAGCATGAAATGTACAGTCCCCTATTCTTCCTCCGTTTCATCCCTTTAACTCCTGGCTCTCCTGTTTTTTACTTTCACGTTCTGCGCCTTTTTTCTTTTTTTTTTTTTTTTTACTTCGACACCGTGCAAGTTTGCATATACTGAGAGTGTTTTAAAATGTTGTGCCACTGTTTTTGAATTTCGGTGTTGTTTGCAAATTGTTATTCAAATGTAATTTCTTATTTGTTGTATCACTTTATCTTAAATATAATATTATTGGAAATAAATAAATATATGAATAATTTGATTTGGACATCAAATAAATGTTTTATTTTATTGTATAAGTAATATTATTGGTTAGATATTTATTATTTGATTTCATTGGAAAAAATATGAAGGTATTTCTCTCTGGTCGAAGGGAATGTTAAAATGGAATATTCGTCTATTTTTCGATTTTTGCATTTATTGGTGAAACGAAATCTGTATTGCAAAAACTTTTATCGCTTGTTATTTACATTTTTTATTATTATTCGTAAGAATTTTATAAATAATTCGTTTAAAAATAAGTAATTAATTATTTATCAAACAACTCTTTGAAAATATTATTGTAAAAATTTGAACAATTCCAATTATCACAATAACTAATTTTACTAATTCATTAAGTATAACATTAAGTAACCCGAAAGTAGCCTGAGCTTCGACTTCACTACTAATTTCTAATCCCTTTAGGGATTAAAATTGATCGTTGATCAACTTTCGCTCTTTAAACTGTATACTTGAATAAGAGACTTACTCAAGACGAGCAAAATGAATTTTTAAAATTATAAACTTCATTTTCCAATCTGCTACGATTCAAATACGAAATATATTTTTCAAAATCTATACGTTTTCATTTATAACCTCGCTTCATACATTCTCTATCCTGCCAAGAATCTAATCAAGTCAATTGTATTTCTACTTATTGATCCCTTCGATTTTTTATTGGTATCCTTACTGTGATGAATGATAATCAATTGAATTGATAGGCGAATTATTTTTCTCGTCTCGTTGCCTAAAATAATTTTATCCCGAAAACTCCTTTCCCACGATTCGTTATACTTTTATGGGATACGGTGTTCCTGTATTTTCATTGTTATCAACGTTTATCCCGCATTATGACCGGCCGAGTGGTGAAATTCTGGGAAATCCGCTCTAAAACAAATTGCGCCCGGGTTTGAATAGGGATCGCATAGGGCCTAGGAATAATTTATTTCGCGTACGATTCCCATTCAATTCTTCTGAACGGGATATCGTCGTGTCCAGCATATTCTTACCGCACCTTTTTATTAAATCGTTCCAATCGCACGGTTTGATTGTAAAAATAGGATAATCGAGATTTTATTCGTAATTTTTTTAAATTTGTATCATCACGCAGACACTGAGATTACTGCTTTTACTTATGGAATTTTATTAATAATGTTGGTCAGTTCAAAGATTATAAATCTTTATAAATTTTCGTTCCCCTTTTCATATTAATATCAGAATATTCTTAGGTTTTAACGGATTCGATCATGAATATTACTCGTATATAGATGGAAACACACTTGTGCTCTCGCAAGAAAAATAACATTTGTATTTATATTCAAGAAGATTATCGATCAAGTAAGAATTATATTATACATACATTTACTAATGTAAATACGTATATTTAATATAGAATAGAAAGAGAAAAGAAACAGAAAATCTAAAATTATATGGTATATGGTAATATAATATAGAACTGAGTTGAACTTGCCAATCTTATATTCAAAGACCAAAATACTTGAAATTGAAAACGAACGAAGTGGAAGTAGAGGCACCGGAAACAACTGATTCAGAATTAATGAAAACTAAGAACTAATATATATATAAAGACAACTTATCGAAGGATAAGTTATCCCATTTCGACGAAACAGGCATCGATTTATACGATTGCTATTTATCTTTCGATCGAGCCAGTCTCGTTCGAATTTCCCGCCGAAACAAAAAAAAAAAAAAAAAAAAAAGAAAACAGGGGAAAAAAGGGAAACAAAGAGAAGGAAGTTGGCTCGAGTCGTTTCGAATTTAGCCGAACTTTTTCTATTCGAAAAGCCAAGGGGCTTGGAAGTTGACCGAAAGTTTGTAGCCCACGTGCGAGGAGACTTGAAGTGGAAAGGACGAGTCGTTAATTTCGTCATTCGTCGCATCCCGCGGGCTCTGGCACGTTGTTCGTTCAGGTTTACAGGTCCTAACTTTTCGCCCTTAACTCGTTAATTAAGGGCGAAAGCATGGCGGTGTGGAGAGATGGCTGGGACGGAGCCGAAGAAGCGAAGTTTTAATAACATTACCGTAATAATACCATCCACCCCCCCCCCCTCGCTATTCCTTCTTGCTCCAACGTGCCCTAAATTATCAAAGGATCTCCACCCCTTTTCTGTACTGGCCGCCCTCCTCCTCCATCCAACCGCCCTCCCAGTTTCACTCTCCCTTTCGACGAATGTGCTCTTCCCGTACACACACCTTTGATTTCACGAGAATCGTACGGTCGAAAGGGTTGCTGGATTTCGAGCGGCCGTACGTGGAAACGTGGCTGAAACACTTTTACTTTTCACCGGGTTTATTTTGAAAGCGAGTCGTGGAGAGAATTGTTTCTAAACTTGGACGGATATACGTGTGAATATAGGGTGTGTTCAAGAATATTTCGCAATTGGATTGAAGAAGTGGGACGAGATTGGAAGGATTAACGAATTGTGAAAGAAATTATTTGGAAGGTCTGCAGAGTTTTTTCTTTGATTTGAAAAATTTGGTTTATTCTCCATTGATATTCAGGAAATTCAATTCAAAAATATATCGTCTTTATCTATATTTCATACAATTTTGTGGTTTGTAATGTTATTTAAAATTTCTTGCGAGTAAAAGTTTAAATAGAAGTTTATTTTTCAATAAGCATTAGATGGAAGTGAAATGAGCGGTGCATATTCCTTCTTTCTTTCTCGGTTCATCTGAAATTGTGTAAAATTAAAATTACTTTTAACTGAAAGAATAAGCTTCTATTTTGCATGTTTCTTATTTTTTTTTTTTTGATCTTTAAAATAGACTGTTACATTTTCTCCCCACGTCCGATTATTCCATATACTTTCAGTCGCATCTCGCATCTAAAATTCTGATTTTATTGAAGGAAAATCCCTCTAAGGGAGTCGTGAAATCAATCCTCCAAGATTTCAGCATTTTTTCAATTTTGAATAATATTTCGTCCGGGAATATTTTTTATAAGAATAATAAAAAAATAATAATAATAATAATAAAGTAATTCTAATTTTTCATTAAAAATAAAGAAATTTTTGTGGCAGAAATATTTCTACATCTGACTGAATATAGAATAGAGAAGAATGAAATAGGGAAAGTAGGAGAAAAAAATTGCAAAGAGAATGGCAAGATAAGAATATTGAGGGAAACAAAAGGAATCATTTGCATTTGGCAAAACGAGTATTATTATCGATCGCTTATAATTCATAGAGTAAATTTAAATTATCATCTAGCAGAGAAAACTGAGAAGTAAAGTCAATAAAATGGTGGAGTTTGCACGTTGGCTCGAGATTTGTATATTTTTCATTCTTTATACAGGAACAGGAATGTTATTTCAGACAGGTGTATCGAATGGGAAATTTACATCACTCCTCCGATTGGCGGAAATTCGTCGAACGTGAAATTTCTGTTGTTACTCATTCGACCCATTGCTAGAATTGGAAACTGATCTATCCATCGAACCATGGAAATATCGGATTAACAAATGCACCGTACATTTACGACGAATTTCACGCATCGAAATTGTAGATAAAGAGGAAAAGTGACGCGATGTGGGATATTTTTATTCGATTTGTATCATGCGAAAAGTGGTGTTACTTAAAACGGACAGAAAACTCGAAAACTTTTTTAATTTAAATCCACGTGGAAATTTCTTCCAGATGAATTAATTTTGAAACTATGACATCA
The DNA here is from genome assembly GCF_048593485.1 of Apis florea. Classification (NCBI taxonomy): domain Eukaryota; kingdom Metazoa; phylum Arthropoda; class Insecta; order Hymenoptera; family Apidae; genus Apis; species Apis florea. The sequence continues at coordinate 976,499 of NW_028256838.1, read as the reverse complement.
ACATAATTTTTTTGATTTACGTAAATACAATTCAAAACTTTTTAAAATTCTTATTGTCATTGTGTATTGTAATTTCATCAATTATCAATCTATTTTATAATTCGTAATGATTAAATTGTACAGATTTTGTTTGTTTATAATTGATGTATAAATTTAATTTAATCTTTTTATGATACATTATAATCTGTCAATTTTCATATAATACTAGCTTTTAAGAAAAAAAATTAAAAATAAAAAATTTGAAATACAAAATTAGGATAACATCATTTATAAATGTTATCCATAGTGTGAATTTTAAAAATTTTCTAATTTCTTTTCGTATTAAGAATCTCGATTTATTTTCTTATTTTGTTAAAATGTAATTTCGTAATTAATTGTAATTTAAAAAATAAAAAACATAAAATATATATATATATATACAACATATTATTACTTATTTAAAATTTAATTTTACTTAAAAATGACAATATTAATTATTAAAGTATTTGATAAAATTCCCTCGATTTTTCAGAGCAATAAAAACAAGTATTTACATCATAAATCAATCTTTTAAACATTCGATCAACCTGTCGAATCCCCCCATCATCCCTGTATCGTTATCTAGTAATGTTTTAAATCTCCGCTCGAGTCGTAACACGTCTCCATGTATATTTGCCTTAACTTTTCAAACTGACTATTGTAAACATCTTCAAACACGATTCATCAATCACATCGTGCCTCACGTCGCGCGGATTCGGTGTAAATACGAAGTTCAAATCCATGATCGATAGACTCAAGTTTCGACCAACTGAGATTTAATGTACTCCTGAACCGAGAACATTAAAATCGCTGCTAACCAAACCTTCGTGGAAGTTGCTTTGCAACTTGTACCAACATCTCAATGCTCTCACGTTGATTTATTACAGGCAATGCACGTTAATTCCCATTGTACATTCCGGAAATCTTTTCTATCCTGCCTATTTCTGCTGCGTAGAATAACATAATGTTATCTGTCAATTATATTCATCTATTCTGGATAAGATGCACTGCAATTTTTTAATTCGATTAATTTTTCTTAAATTATTTTCTTATTTTTCTTATATTTTATCGTAATCGTTGCTGATAAATTTTAAAACGGATTACAATAAAGTCTAATTATTATTATTATTATTATTTTTTTTTTTTGGTTAGTTTATTATTGATTAATTTTATTAATAATTTTATAAAATAACGTGTATTTTTGTTGTAAATAATAGAATAATTGAATGGACGCATATTTTTCGAATTTCGCGCCTTTTATCGTGCTCTAATATTTTGTATTTTTTTTTTCTTAATAACTATAAAATTAAATAACTTAAAATATTTGTAATATTTTTTAATAATATCGAAAAATGTTTCAGATAAAATAATGCAGCGTAATTTGATGTTAGGTCATGTAAAGATCGACTTTGTTTCTTTAAGTGAAATTAAAAATTAATAACCTAGCAAAAATTTATAATACATCTCTATGAATGTTTTAAGATATCATTTTATTCCATCTATTGAATATTTTTTATCATACGTTTATAATCTTTTGATTTTTGAAAACTTAAATTTCAGTTTTGCGATAGAATAGAATTTTATGTATCAGAACATTATCTTATTTACAGATGAAATTATTACGCATTTTTTCCAGCAATTTTTCAAATTTTTGTTAACGAGCGTTTCATTTAACTTTCACCTCAAATTCTTCCTCATTTTTCTTTTTGCTCTCTTCCTAAAATTCAGAATAGACGTTTTTAAAAAATAATAATAATAAAAACAATTAGATGAAACTACGTTCCAACTACGATTCTCTCCTCTGTAACAGTTGTCCAATAAACGAAACGAGTCGCCATTATGAACCAGACACAGACTTTCAAAAAATCGAGAGAATCAACGTGAAAGAATCTCGCGTTGAAAAGTCACGTGCACTGCCGATATAAAATAATTCCAGGCATTACACCCCTATTGAATTCGCCCCTGTTCAAAGAGGATTGGAAAGAGACGGAGAAAAAAACGAGAAAGTCGAAAAGGGGTTGTGCAGCATGGAGATCTCATGGTGGTGGAGGTGGTATCAAGGGCCAAAAATCGCCGAAAAAAGAAAGCCGTTTTCGTTTCGAGATCGTCGTGTTTCGCAGCTGTGATAGAGATTGCAGCTGCGAGCTCGCATCTGGGCCAGGTGATGTTGCACAGGCCCCGTTTCACCCTTTATTGTCCCACTTTTACAATTAGCCACGCCGAAAAGAAAGCCAATCTCGTATCAACAGGTAACTTCCTGGTATTGCACCTCGATGGAGGAGGTGTCTTTTGGTGCAGGGGCAAAAACGGCCAGGCTAATTGCACCGTCCGCAATGAAACAACGGTTACTTTGTTACTCGACCTTCGCCCCCTACCCACTTTCTTGCTAATTGAAAATCCTCGTCTCCCGTGAAATTCGATAATATGTAGAGACGGAGCAAATTTCCCTCCGAGTAGAAATAAATTGGAACGAGTGAAAACAAGTGAAGAATATTGAATATAAGAATGTGGTGTTTTTAAAAGGTTGGTAAATTTTAATAAAATTTCCAAGGTATTTGTATATTCGTGGAATGAATTTTCTAGAGGAGCTCGGAGTAAACGTAAAATGTACGAATTGAGATTTATTTATTGAGGTGTAAAGGTTAGGTTCGTAAGTTGGATGAAGGAAAATGGAGCGAGAAGGTTCTGTCTTTCTGATGCGGATTTTTGTGTTCGTTTTGAAGAAATCTGATTTTTCGATTTAGTGATTTTATAAATATTTATTTACATAGATAGTTTGTATGGAATTATATAATTTTAAGATTTATAGATTGATCTTTAATGATCTAAAATGACTTAGGATGATAAATAATATTCAGTAAATATCGTTGCAATGGAATTGTATTCTATCTAGATTTCCAATAAAATAAATTTCCATTTTTTATTGTCGGTTTATTATTTAACGATTCTTATCTAATCTCAGGAATTATTACTTAAATATAATGCATTAAATTTAACAAAAAGTGGCATGTTTAATTGTTAAAGGTATATGCTATGTATAAACTATCGATATATATTTGCAATTAAGCATATGTAACCAACTATGAGTAAAGTTTGGCTTTCGCTACATAGTTTAATGGAATTTGATAAATTCATGTATTTACATAGTTGAATCGTGTTGCGTGAGAATTGGCAAATAAATTCAATTACATGATAGATTAACTTCATTAGTCTCTGTTGTTAATGTCTACGATACAATTTATTTAATTTAAAACTAATAGAAATATTTGAAAATAAATATTAAGATATACATAGTTGATATAATAATTAAATTACTTTAACAATGAAAAAATTATTGTTTAAAATAAATGTTATAACTTTTCGTTTATTGATATAAATTATTAATTACAAGGAGTTAAAAATAAAAACCGTTTATTTTAAGTCTGCAATAGTCTTGAATTTTCATATCTTTAATTCTCTCCTACTTTAACAAACAAAAAGATTTGAAATATCCTCAGGAAATTGTAGCACAAAATTGAAACGAAAACAAATTAATTTTATCAAATTTATGCTAAATATATATTCTGATAATTTCAAATATTTTTTTTTTTTTTTAGAATATAATTGAATCAAAAAAGAAGTCGAGAATTATTTTAAGGTTATGTTTGATTTCTTGCAATCTTTTAAGACAAGTAAAAATTTATAGTAAAATGAAAGTATCGTAAAACTTGTTATATTTTATTATTTATCTGTGCTGATTCTTTATAATTTTAAATTAATTACTGTTTTTGTATTTCTTATTTCTTGTGTATCCGCAATCTCATTAATATTGTAACGATATTTTTATTATTTTTAGTATTCATATTCATATTCAATGTACTTTTCATATAAATATATTATATGTTTTGAAAAAAGTATTGAAAATCTTAATGTAAATTAATTATTATATTCAAGATATTGGCAATCCGAGTTTATATATTTTTAGTTAACGGTCAACTGGATATATTTATGAATTTATTTTTATTCAAATAAATTTGCTTTTTTGATCTCAATTATCAATATATATATGGTAATTTCAGAATTATTTAATATGCATTATTTAATTTTTCAATTTAAAAGAATAATATATATTTCAATATTTTTTCAAATATATCTATAATTCAATTATCCCTACATCGTGTATATACTTCTGTGATATAAATGTAAATATTGGAAATATTGAAAAACTTGAAAAAAACATAAATTTGGATATAACAAACGTGTCATCAACAAATTTGAACTTTTTTTTTTAATAAACTTTTTATATGTGAAAATGAAATATCAAATATTTACGAGTTAAAAAAACATTTCATAACCATAATTATCCAATAATTTTAATAAAATTGGAAAATTCTGATCACTTCTCATACATCACAAGATATCACAAAGAAAGTGTTACAATTTTACTTCTAAATCATTTTTACACAACAGATGTATAATTTATTTAATTCTTTTCAATTATATCTCAACATAAGAAAATCAAAAAGTAAGTTAATGGAAAAAGTTTCCAAGCAAAATCATATTCAAAATATCCTAAAACTTTAGAAATTTTTGACTTCACCTTCTCTCTCTATAAATTTCAATTTTTGAATTACGAAAAAAAAAAAAAAAAAAAAAAGAAGAAAAAGATATTTCCTCCGCGACACTCCGTATTACAACGTATTCACGTTGCTCCTAATATTATTCGTTACACACGTCCACGTGATTTATCACGGAAATAGCATTAAGCTTTTCAACTGACGTGCTCACGAAAACGTCCAAAAAACGGCTCACGTAAGTACTTGCGCAGCGACACCGGGGCTGAAATCTCCTCTCCGACCCCCTTCCTTCCCTCCCTCCCCACCATTTGAAATTACTTTAGCACCGTAATAAAGAATTCCTCACTCGTCAGACATCCAGACAGCTATATTCTTTCCCTTTGTGGAACGATAATGAAGGCTTTCCGAGATTCTACGCGGCAAGACGAAGGTTAAAACGTGTGGGCGCGCTCGTTCCGGTGTACCTTAGAATTCCCGGAGTCTGGAATTGAATTCAAATTCTCGAGTGGCTCGTGTTTGCACTGTAAACATTGTCTCCACCGGCGTACAACAGGCGTTGTTGTCGTGTGTACGTGGGCCAAGCCTCGCAAGGAAGGGAGTTGATAATTGCGCGGAAGGCGCGCGGATTCCGTCGAAGACTGGGGCTGCTACCAGACTTGAGTGTAATAAAGATAAACAGGATCGTGCGAACCGCCTAATGGACGGGTGATAGAAACGTGCTAAGCAAAGAGGGAGTGTAGGGATTTTTGTTCGAGGAGGAAACTACCGGTTCTACTAAACAGATATTCGACGAAGATTGAACGACGCGTCGATCGTGTGAGGGAGGCTTTTTTTTTTTGTGGAATGATAGGAAAGGAATGGAATTTTATTTAATGGTTAATTCTTTTATCAAATTGTTTGTTAAGGAGGGAAAGATTTTCGGCTATTTTGGAATCTTCTCACATGCTGATTACTCTCCTCTGATCGAATTTTATTCGACTATGATGTATTCGAAAAGTCATTTGCGCTTTTAAATATCGAAAGATGTTTAAGGATTATTGGATTGAAAATTAAAAATTTATATAAATAACGAGTATAGCAACTTTAAGATAAAAATAAAGCAGAAATAAAATATTAAAATTATCGTTTACCGATTGATAAAGATTAAAATGTTATAAAATGAAGAAGATGAGAAAGTAATTTTGTTTGTAAGAAACAGAATTTTATGGATGGAATGATACTTCGATAAAAAGAAGATAAAGGAATGAACGGGTTCATTGATAGAACAATTGTCGAGAAAGGTAAAGGAAGAGTGGAATATCGTCTTTATCACCTTGTCTCAATCGAAGCTATCGGCTTTGTTGGCTGGCTTGTTTGATGATACCCTGCCTTACTGCCTAGTTGTACCTCCATTGCTCCTTTTCAACCGTGCAGATTGTCTTACTTCGACGGAAACTTGAGATATTAAATAAATTGTAACGCAATTGATCAGATTTTAATGATCGATTTATTATTTGATTTTTATTTTATAAATGATCTTAAAGGAAATTCGTTTTGAAATTTGAAAAAAAAAAAAAATATCCATTTGTATCGATTGATTCACAAAATAATTTTGAATCGTATTAATAAGAGAAATTAAAAACGATATTATTGCACAAAATTAAATTATGAACGTATTTTATCCTCGTCGTTATAATAATGATTTTACTATTAATAATAATAAATAAATAATGAAATTGATTCGTTTCGTAATATTGTAAATATTAAATTTGTAATTCATATATGATGTTTTAATATTTATAATATTGTAATAATATTGCAATAATAATATGTAATACAGTTACATCAATTATATTATTAATAATAATATTGCATTTAACCATTTCGTGGCATACTACATATCTCTTTTAACATAAAAGAAATTAATTTAAAATAAAGAGTAATTTATTTATTGATTCATATATATATATATATTTCACTTTGAAAAAATTCAATTTTTGATTCGAATTAATATCACATATAAAAATTAATTTTTCTATTTCTTGCCGATTTAAATTTTATATATATCCTATCATACTTATAATAGTTACAAAAATGATATTTATTATAAGTATAATTAATTACTAATAGTGATATTTTTATATACAAAAATTTGTATATTATGATAGTGATAAAAATATTGGAAAAAGTAAAATTATATAAAAAATACTTTCTGTATCCATTGTACATAATAATTAATTTATCATTATTGTTTTCAAATTATGAAATCTCACCAGAGACATTCAATCATCCTAAACAAATGAATCTCGTACAGAAAGGCACAACTGTTGTGATTTCACACTACACAACAATATTTCTCAAAGCTAACAATAAACATTTAACAACCAATTCTGTTAACTAAAATTAACTAAAATTTATACCAACAATACTTCAAATTCAAAAGCATCGTTTTTTAGACTCCACTGCTAAGCAATTCTGTTGGCTAAAATTGAATAGTCGAGATGGCTGCTGGCAACGAGTCGTTCCTTCAAAACGAGGACCTGAACTTGATTTATTAGGAAAATCCATGGGCGTATGAACGGAAGGAAACGTCAGTTCGGTTTATCTTGGTCGATAAAATTGATTAACGTCGACACGCCGGTAAAATAAAGTCGATACACGGCTCGCTATTATTAGTGATAAATTACCGGTGGCCCTCTCGTTCACGACGAGAACGAAGCCTAGCCACTTAAGTGGTGTCACGAAGTCGCTGTTTTCGCGTAAACTTTCAGCACTTGGTCTTCCTGTTTCTTACTCCTCGCCATTGGTTCTCGAACCGGGGATAAATGAGCTAGAGGCCGCGACAAGACAAGCCGCATGCCTCTTTGAGGTTATAAAACACTTTGCCATGCGTTAACACCTAACCTCGCGCCATTAATCCTCCTGTTTCCAACGCGAGCTCGTGTTCGAATAATCGGTTTGACTTTGCCATGCATTAGGAATTCCATCGATTGGAAAAAAAAATATAGTAGATCGTTAAATGGTGTGTAGTAGTGACTTTCATTAGGCGTTTCTTAAGGTATGTATGCTTGTATTGCAAGAAAGCAGAAGGTATAAAGAAATGAAAATATTTCGAACGTTACGATTGGAAAAAATTTGTATTTATATTTTAATGTGGATTGTATAAATATCGATAAAAATTAAAAAAAATTTTTTTTATGGAAAATGACAATCTTGTAATTTGAATACATTTCGATCTGTTGTACATTTTTTATGGGATGAATTATTTTTATTATGCTGTTCGAATACCTTTATTACTTGTCTGATAATGCAAAATTTTTAAAAAATTATTAACATTTTGTTATTGTGAACAAAAAGAAAATAGATAAATACAGATTTAGAATGTAAATAATAAGAAAGGAATGGTTTTAAAAATGTATTGATTTTAAAAAGTAATTTTCGACAAAAGATTTTATTGCTTAACTTTTAACTATTTTCAATAAGCAAAGTTTTCCGCATAGTCCACGTAACGAAACTTTAGGTTACTTTAGGTTACTCATAATCTAAAGATCTTATCGCACTATTTTCAAGCCTATATAAAGTGCCTTTATCTTGTGAAAGTCTGAAAGATATGTAGTTTTAATAGAAAGGTACTATATAACACATAATCAAGAAAGAACTATCAATCTTCTGTTAATAATAGACGGTGACTCGCTTATTGGCCACCAAGATTGCAAATTTTTTTACTTATAAGAGTATTCGAAGAGAAATGCGATTGATCAAAATTAGAAAGTAATATTTATACGTCTAATGAAAAAGAATTAAAATTTGCTTTAATGCTAATGAAAATATACATTCGATAGATATGTTCAAGTAGACGTAATAATAATTTTTTTAAATTAATAGTGTACAAGATACTTTCATTTAAATGCCAAATATTTGACAAAAATGAAATTTTAAAAGAGGAAATTGATTAATTCAGTTTAGCTTTTATTATTAAAAGTTATAGAAATTAGAGATGTCTTCAATACAAAGAATATACAAAAAATATAACTCAACATAATATAAAAAAATTATCATTCGTTGTCATTTTTTTTTAATTATTATCACTAATTTATCATCATTAATTCGTTATAGTTTTCTTTTACTTTCCTTCTTTCTTTTTCAAAGTCAGATCAATATTTTGTAATAAATTAATATAAAAAACAAGTCTCCGCCATTTTCTCATCAAAAATATGATCAATCGCATTATTCACAATTTTTTACTTACAAGAAAAGAAGAGTTCCAACGCTTAAAAATACACATAAATCCATATAAAACAGAGACATCTAGCACAAACATAATCTATCATACCTCCTAATTCCATTCTTCCCTCAATCCCCTGGAAATGTTTAGTGGATACGCTTGCGCATACGATAAAGATCGATCGGACAAATCTGAAGACGTGCGTCTGAAACGTGCACGATAAACGATTATTCTTCTAGTGCCAATGGATTCGCCCTCTGCACTCGATTGAAAATTTACGATGACGTCCCGAGAATACGAAAAAAATTCACGTCGAAAATACGATCTTTTCTTTTTCTTTTCTTTTCTTTTTTTTTTTTTTTTTTTTTTTCTATAGAAATTATAATATTCTAATTTTACGAGGGTCCTTTCCTTTACGACGAATTCTTTTTCCGCACGTTTATACCGAAAGTAAGCTTTTATTTTCCATAAAGCTTGCCTCGGCACGAAAGTAGATGTAAAATCGTAAAGGCGTACTGGATACACCCAGAGCGTTAAACTTTTTCTTCTTGTGCATACGCCGATAGGACGTGAGACCAACTTCCGGGTAAATTTCTGCGCTTGAAGATGTTTTTCTTTCTTTCCTCTCTCTCTCTCTCTCTCTCTCTCTCTCTCTTTCTATCTTTCTCTGAGTTGAATGTAAAGAGTCCATGTTCGTAAAGAGTTTGAAACAAGGGAGGGAAGCGAGAGACAAAGATGGAAAAGAGACCTGTTCAAAATCTCTGTTTAAAATTGCCTTCCCGTTTTTCATTTATTTATGTATCTTTTCTTACTTGCTACCGTTCGCGAGAACGTAGTTTGAAAATGAAAAGAATTCCAAGTGTGCCCTCTCGTGCTTCTCTACCCCGAGCAATTCTTGTAAACGTATAAATTCTTGTCACTTGTACAAAGACGTTGTTAAATTTCACGAAAAAAAAAAAATAGTAAAGGAGAAGAGAATAATATCTTAAAATTTTTATGCCCGCTTTTTCCCCTTCTAATTCTGTTTATCCGAAGTCTTCGTCAAAGTGAATTCAAAGTAAAGTGGTTTCTTCATTGAAAGTTTGGATTATAATTCCATATTTGGTAGAAGATTATTGAGAGAGATATAAGAAGTACGTGTATTTCATATGGATATTTCGTAGAATGAAGAAATATCGAAAAAGTTTACATCGAATATTCTGTCGAACAGTTATTTTTTTGATCGATATTAAAAGCAAAATAAATAGATCGATATTGATCTTATTCTCGAATTGAATTTTTGTAATAAGGATATATAATTAATAAAATATTACTGTTTAATAATGTAAATTTAATTAAATATTGTTATTATTTAATGATATCAATTATTATTGTACAAAATTAAATGCTTTAAATTTACTATCTTTTTTTTTTAAATTCATAAGGCAGAAAAAAAGATAAAAATTAGAGTTATTTTGATCCACCATACCACTTACATATACACTTACTTGTACATATAATATATTAGTTGAGAGAATTACAATCTAACTTCCAATATTAGATCTAGAAGTTAGTTTAATGTCTTAACATTAATCATTTATAACGCTAGTTAATCAGTTATAACTCTGGCATGTGGTAGAATATAATATATATATATATGAAAGGAGAAATATATTATGAATCGCATCAATCTATTCAGATTATCACTATATATCACTACGTCAACGTCGATTGATTCATGAGAATGATGAACTTGAAAGGAAAAAGTACTTCATTAACTACGAAACTCGACAAGTCGTTCAATCACATTTTGCAAAAAAAAAAATATCATTCGTCCTTTGATTGGAAAATTCTCAGATCTTGATCTTTTGATAAATCGTAAAATTTTATAGGACAAAAGTTGTTAAAACATCACATAAGACATTTTTTTTAAATATTGAATGTAAAAATAAATTTAATATCTCTTCAAAATAAAATTATCGTTTACTTATAAAGAAATCTTATTCGTTAAAATATCAAATATCTTAAAGAATAAAAATTACAAGATTTAAAACTTTTTTAAAACTTTTATTCATTTCTAATGTTTAAAAAAAAAAATTTAATATAATCTGAACAATTTTAACATAACCTCTAATAATATTTTATTGGTAAAACTTGGCTTGAAAAGCTAATTGCCAGCCGATTAGTTAAAATTTACACACCTCAAAATTCCACCAACACTCAAAACATACAATTACAAAAACAAAAATTAAATTTCTAAGCGACTCGTCACTAATAATTCGACGAACGTGCGTATATCGCCTGTTAGGAATCCTAGACTCTCTGTTAGACGAGACGGTGGCGCCCCTCGATGAAAATTGATCACGTTTGTGGAATCGTTAGACGAGCGCGCACGCATGTAGGACCGATGTAAGCGGATAATTAATCGATGTATTATTAATGCGATTTTGACAGAGAATCGGACGCAGACGCGTGTAAGTACTCGTTCGTGTATCTTCGGGACCGTATAAGCTGCGATTCGTGAATATTTTATGAGTAACGCCATTACAGTCTGTTACGGACAATGTGTTAAGCTCAGACCACTAAATCTATGAAATTGCCGGGTGAGTCGGGATCGATAGAACCCGTGCAAGGCTGACACGCGAGAAATACGCTCTCGAATGAGTAATCGGTTACGTTCGAGAGTGACAGTGGAGGAGAAGGTGGGCAGGGGGGAGGGGAGGGGAGGGAATTGGTATAATAAAATTTTATCCATATATCAGGACTAGATTAAATGTCAGTGTGGAGATACTATCCTATCCCCCGGCTCGTTACTTCCATCGATGAAAATATGACCCATATTGGGATTTTAACGTCTATCTATTGACGTTGTTAGTTTGCGATATTACGAGGGGGGGGAGGAGGTTTGGTCACCGATATATTTACGGGGGAAAGTAATATTTTTCGATCGTGTAATATGGATGCAAACGTTTCCCAATGTTTACCGTGATAACACCGCGTATTTCACTGAATGTCGAAATCCGCTTATGAACATTTATTCCGCAGCCAGAGAATTCACGTTTCAAGATACACTGGGCAGAGGTGGGAGGTCCCCCCTCGCGTCCGTCACTCGGTCAACTCGGTTGGCTCGATGACATCGGCGTTTCGATGCAACTTTCGATTACGGGGAGTGAAACGCGTTCCGCGAATAGTTTCGACCAGTTGGCTACGAGAAATTCCTTTATCGCAACGTCATTTGCGCGTACTTACTTACAGTGGATTCTCTGTTAAACGGAGTATGAGGATAGGCTCTTGATTGGATGAAAGAATGGGTCTGTTGATCCGGCAATATCATATTTATAGATATGGTCAGTTGCAATAATATTCGTACACGTTAATGTCGAGTTTAACTACCGATAAAATTGCATTTATACGAGTCTATTAGGGGACAAAAATGTTCGTGTTGGCCAGGTTACTTGTGTAATAGAAGTTCATCTAATTTCTTCACTATTCGCGATTTTTCCTCTAATTGATGGAAGTGTACGTTCGTACAGAAAAGAGTTTATGAAAGATTTTTAAATTTGCAAGTACAATTTATTATTATGAAAATAATTGGATGGTTAGGAGAAAGATGAGATAAATAAATTTTATTGTATTTGTTATTTATAGTTTATCCAAAGTATACAATATTTTGATATCGATGTAATTTTGGTTTTTTTGTTTTATGTCCAGAATAAATATGCAATAAGAAATTTCAAATAGAAACATAAAAAATTGGGTATTAAATTTATTTATTATAAAATGACATTGAAATAATACTGAAAAACAAAAAAGTTTTCTTATTGCCTTTAAGCAAACTTTAGGTATTTTATTAATATTTTTTTTAGAAAAATAATTTTCAATATCAACGAACATTTTTTATAAGCATTTCATGGAAAAATATGAGTGTTTCCAAACTTTTGAACGATAAGGTAGCAATAAAAATGTTTTCCAGTATATTGAACTGTATAATATATAAATGTCAGAAAATAAAACATTTTTGATTTAATATAAATCATAAATTTAAATATTTAAAAAAAATAAAAACCGACAAGGATTTTTGTTACAAGCATATTCAAACTCTTTATAAATTTAAATTAATAAAAAATTTTTATAAAATATAAAATTAAATATAAAATACAATTTAAAATTATTATTAGGTACTTATAATAATAATTTTGATAAAGTCTAATTTAATAACTTTTTCCAATTTTGTTAATATTTTCATAATATTTAATTAATATCAATATTTTTAATTCTTTTTATTTTGTAAACATGAATACATGAATACAAATCTCTTAACAAAATCTAGACAGATGTTATATAATTAAAAGAATAATTTAAAAAAAGTCAAATTGTCAAATAAAAAATTATAAATTATTAAATATTTAAAAAAGAGTAGATAAATTTTTGTTAATAATATTTTAACGATATGAATAACAACTACATTGGAGTATGTAATATAGACGTTTAATGTATTACCTTTATCGATTGATTTTGCATATCTAGCCTGATAATTTAAAACTGATAATTTATGTCAACACGAACAGATGATATATATGGTTGCTAAAATTCGAAATGAAATACGATTATCAGAAAATACAGAATATTCCACTTGAATCATTTATGCGTAAACTATTAAACTTTATTAAATTATTTCTTATTTCGAAGTAGAAATAATTTTATTTCAAACAGAACGCGTAATTTTTTCCTACAATGTAAAATTTTATAACTTACATTAAACAATATTTCTGTGTAAATTACAACATTCATATATTGAAATGAGTCATCTTATAAAATGAAATTTTTAAATCTACATTAAACAATAATCGAATTCACGTATACAATCGATAAAGAACGAATAAAAAAAGTGAGCAAAATGGCTAAAGAATTATATCAAACATAAGAATTCGAAGACTAAAAAGAGAAAGTAATACATAATTGTATGAGTTACTAGAAATTATTGATGGCATCATTCGCATGTATGCCATCTTCATCAAATTCACTAGTTTGCTTTATAAAATGTGAATCTTGTACAGAATCAAAATAGATTCTTTTTTTTTATATATATAAAATTTATGACAAATATTCATTTTGAACACTTAATAACATAAACAATAAGGTTCGAATATTATTTTATCATAATAATTTCATCACATCGTTTTTTTTCAAAGTTACATTCAGACATATTCGAATTTTTAACATAAAAAATATATCAACGAAGAAAAAAAAAGGCTCAACCAAAAAACATTTCACAAATTGTTCCTTTTTTAAAACCATTAATCGAATATTTTCCATTTTGTAAAAAAACGAAGGAGACGAAGGTATGTATTCAGGTATACATCCTGTATATAAATAAATAAATAAACGAAAAAGAATTTAACCAAATAAATACATTGCCAAACAAAACGAATCAACGATATGCTAAAGAAACGAGTTTTTCCATTCGATTCCACTCGCTTCGAAACGATAGAAAGCAAACGCGAATCGTGGACCACTTGGCAATCGAGGGACAAACCGTTTCTGATGTTCGTTGCAAAAGCCTAAGGGGAGAAAGGCAGGAAGGAGAGGAGATCGAAGAGGAGAAATCGGTGCGGCGGAGATACGAGGTTGAAACTTGATTTGTGGCATCTAAAGCGTGATGTTGCGAGGATTACTCTCGCAGTTTCTCCCAACCATTGATTTGACATTTGTTAATGCGTTTCTGATGCCGGATTACACCGCATGTCGCCGCACGATAAGAGTGCTTGCTAATTTATGCGCATAATCGAATGACCCCGTGTCTCCTGTTTTCGAACGCTGTTATCTTCGTTGTAGATGCATATGTATACTTTGCGAAAATATCCCTGGTATTCGGGATCAACGTGTCCCGTTGATTTAGAAATTTCGATGCAAGGAATGATTTGCATCGAAGAGATTTTTTTTGTCGAAACTTGATTTTTGGATTCGTCGAAAAAAACTTTGTGAGTTTTATTTCGAGATATTCAAGACAGACTTTGAGAAATCATACCGTAAGCTCGTGAATATGATCTTTTTTGGTTTATAAAAATTAGTTTGTATTAAGTTTGTATGTTTTATTTGTTCTGCGTGTGAATTATTATAAAAAAATTATTCAAATCTTTAATTCACGTATAATTAAATGAATTTTACTTGAAACGTTGTCACTTCGAATTATTCGAACGTTCGCTATGAATAAAAAATATAATACAAAATATAAGACTAATGCATTACATGCATAGCACTTATTTGTAATTTACAATTTTTGAATTATTGATAAACTATTGTATACTTATGTGATACATTTTATTCATAAAATTTTGTAAGACTGTTTTTAAATATGACATTTTGACAAATTTAATAGTGGAAAATAACTTTTTCCCAATTTATTGTTTATTGACCAAAGTTGCAGTTGTTTCGATTCTTCACTATATAAATTACAATCATGATAATTTGAATTTACAGTAGAACTTCCATTTATATGAATCCATTGGGATACAAGCAATTTGTACAACTAGGTCATTCGTACAATACGAGTCCATTGATTTCCCTCACTACTTATAATTTTTCATTCAAACCAGTCCAAAGAAGTGGATTATATTTAATTATGCATCAGTCGTATCTCTCATGTCTCGTTTGTTACAATAATACAATTTAAAAAAATCGCAACTTTAGAGAAAATGAAAGGACAATGCTTCCATAAATTATTTTTTCTTTTCAAACTCATCAATCGATGAGTTGGTAAAGTGAAATAGTAAAGTATACGAATTGGAAACAGATTGGTGAGATCCATGATATATTTCTTCTTACACACCATATGTCAAAGTTATAACTGATTAATCAGTGTTATAAATGATTAATGTTAAGACACCAACCTAACTTCTGAATTAGAGGTTATGTTGTCTTCTCAATTAATGTATGATGGATTCATATTACATGGCATGATGTGGGTATGATTCTAATTTTTATTATTCTTTTGTAAATGAAGCTCACAATATCTAACTTTTTATAAGTACAAAAATAAATATTGCATCTTTCCTATAATAAGCCTTGATTCGAAAAATTAAATATCTATTAAAATCGTATTATAATTTAAAAGACGTAATCATCCTTATATC
Organism: Apis florea; assembly: GCF_048593485.1. Taxonomy (NCBI): domain Eukaryota; kingdom Metazoa; phylum Arthropoda; class Insecta; order Hymenoptera; family Apidae; genus Apis; species Apis florea. Next base: position 960,609 of record NW_028256838.1, on the reverse strand, counting down.
AATATATTTAAATTAACGTATTTTAAAATATTTTGAGAAATTCTAGAAGGATATTTAAAAATCATCAATTCATCAGTTTTTGTTCCTAGATATCTTTGATCCATTTTTCCTTCAAACGAATTTCTCGAGGATTTTTTTTTTTTTAATTAAATACAATATAAAATATCTCGAAATTCGGATGAATGCTATTCTCTTTTCCTTCGTTCCCCGTTTATTTTCGAAATAAATTCTGACATTTCGTCTCGGTGGGGAATTAAGTTTGAAAATTTGATAAATGAGTGGCCGAAAGAGAGGAGGAACTCTTTCTCGTTAAATTAATATTGCGCGAACTAGGTGTGGATAACGAATACTAAGAAGCTCGGCCGAATGATTAAGTTATCAAGAGAAACGTGAGTCTAACTGAAGCGGAACTTGTGTGTGTGTGTGTGTGTGTAAAGTTAGCTTGGATTTTAGTTTCCAAGTTGGATAGAAGTGTAGAAGAAGCGAACTGGGCCGACCGTTGTTGCGAAAACTGTCTAAAATTTTCTCTTCCAAAAAAAAAGAGAGAGAGAGAGAAAAAGAAAACAAAAAAAAGATACGGTTGAAACGGTTGCTAGCAGAAACACGAGGGAATGGAGTGAAGCATGCGGATTAGTTAATAGGTAAAACGTTTTCGTTTGCGAAAAGGAAGCCGGTCGATGCACTCGTTCAGACGCACCCTACTTCGTTGCTTGAGAATTCAAGTTGATTGAGCAACCGTTCTTGGTAATCCTTGGGCGAGCGTGATCAGTGTTGGAAAGCTGCTGAATCTCACAAATATATACCGGGTGGACTGCGTAACACGTAACAATTAATTTTGTTACTGATTCGAACGGCCATTGTTTTTAATGAATCCTTGCAAATGACTTTATGTTAACTTTTAACTTAACTTCTTTATGTATAAGTAATTTATAATTGAAGGATTTATAAGAAAGATGAATCTAATTTTAATTATAATGTTCATAGTTGTTAAAAAATTTTAAGATAATTTAAATTTATTTTGAATAATTGAGAAATATTTTAAAAAATGGAAGGAAGTTAGTTGATCTGATAGTTTACTGTGATAAGATACAAAGGTATTTTAAGTATAGTACATCTGTTGAAGAAAGATATATGTAATTTATAAAAGTAAATAAAAAAAAGAGTTGATTATTATGGAAAGGAATATAAATTTTTTGAAATAAAATTACAAATAACGTTTATATCATAGATTAAATATTTAAAGAAAAATTATATATTTGGAAAATATATATTTTCCAGCTTTAGCTATATTATATCTTCTCTTAATTTTGTTATTAATTTGAAATTAATATCTATAATCTTGTTTATTTAATTTCTTTTTTTATAAATATTTTTTACTAAAATAATTTTCAAAGTAATTTCAAGTAAGTTTTTTTAAAGATTATCGATAAATATTGAGTCGATAATTTAAAATACATTACAAAAAATTATGAAAAATTTATGAGTCTTTGAAGTCTGCTTCGATATATTCATTTATGTGACAACGTTAATTAATCCACCCTATATAAGATAATACCGAAAAATATAGTTTGTTAAGGCGCTTTTGTAGCACAGGATTACAAACGAGCATTTAGTATTCCCACGCATAGTAGGAATAATCGTTTGCATATATTTAAAGTTATTTTTATATCGTAATAAAGTGCTTGTCTTAATTTACAAGCTTTAAGGAATGTAAACGAATAAAACGTAAGAATTACCCGATAAATCGTGTTCAGCGTATTCGAGCTCTCCACAATATAAGTGTTAATAAAAATTTTTTATTTATGCAAATATTGGAAAAAAAGATTTGCTCGAAAATTATTGGAACAACTTTTATTTAAAGAATATAAAGTACATGTATTCCATTTTAATATTAAAACTATCGATCTATAATAATGAATATAAATGATTATAATTCAAGTTATATCTAATAAAAATAAATAAATAACTATAATCCCTATATTTATTTACCATTAATTTTGGACAAAAAACATTTGCATGCTCTTAATTGTTAAAGTAAATATATACTGGTAATTTTAATAGCTTTAATAAATTAACAAAAATATATGATGATATATAAATATATCAATATATTATTTAAAATTGTACTATTCATATTTATAGGAAATTTAAAAAAAATATAAAACATAATATGTAAAAATATATAAAATATTTGAGTTTCAAGTAATCAACAATAAATATATTTATTTCCAAAAAAAAAAAATTCGTCTCAAATGTCAGTACGTTATGATTTTTTTTTATTAAAAAGATCTCGATTAACGTCTCAATTATCCGGCATCTTTTGTTTATTAACATTAATCTTATAACCTTCTTTCGAATTTACTTATTTTTTCGTTAAATTTTTCCTCCTCAATTATTCTAATTAAGATATAATAAATTTAATTAATAAGACATACTACATCCTTTATTTATCCAATTTAATCGAGGTCTTACTAAAAAAAAAAAAAAAAAAGAAAGAAAAATCTTTTCTTCGTCAGAACAAAAATTCAGTCCCAAAAAGGGGTTAAATTAGGAGAAAGATCTTCCTCCCCAATAGCGCGTTCAATTAAAACGGAATTTTTAACCATGAGGGCACGGGAGATCCAACAGCAAACTAGATTATTTGCTTCCTCTCCTCTGGGTGGCCGTTTTCCCCGTGTGCATAATGGAAACAAATTGTCCTTGCCTCGAGAATCACGTCTATATATTTCGTAATCTCCTCTCTTTCCGTCTCTGCCCGCCTTTTCCTCCGCCTCTGCCCGCGTGTCGTGTTTGATTTCGCCTGGATTGACGAAATGCGGGGGATGCGGGTAATGAATGCTCTTAATGAGAAAGGAAGACGCGACAAAGAAAAAGGGGGAGACCAAGAAAGGGTTGCGCGTATGATTTTTCACGCATGACGGCCGAGGGGGTCGTTAAAAACTTGAAGGGGAGGGGACTCGCTGGAATAAAATTGGCGAAAACACTTTAACACGTCGAGATTTAAGGGGTTTATCTTTTGTGAAGAGTGGCGTTGTGACGCGTTATCGAAGTATAAACGAAGTACAATGAAGAGAGATGTGATTCGATTGCACGTATTTTATCATTTAGGACACGAAACTTGGGACCACGATTAGATATTTAATTTTTATTAATTACTGTACTCTTTTAATAATTCTTTTAATAATGTTTCTTGCTTATCCACTGTTTTCATATTCTTTATTTTTGGGCATAATTTTATGGAATGTTTTCATCGAAGTTTCTTTTGGATATATTAAATTGAGATAGTTAAATTTTATTTAAAATTCAAATTTGTTAAAATGTTGAATGTATTCGAGTATTATACGTATTTGTTTAATATGAAAGATTCGTACATGTGTATTGTACAGGTTAGAACTTGATATTGTGGGAAACGTACGAAATCAAAATAATGAAATCGTGGGGCAGAACAAAGCAAGATGGTTGCCAGTGACGAACCCCGAAGCGTTCTGCATTTGCTTTGTCTGGACAAACTTCGCAATGACGGATTAGATCTGCTGTCAAGGATGAAGATAGATATTTAAAAAGATCGTCTGGACGTCAACTTTATCTGTCATTACTGCAGAAAATCTGAAATATTTTTTTTCCCCTCTTGTGCCTGCTGTCTGTTTTCCAAAATATAAACGTCATTCAACGTCTATCACATACGAATTATATAGAAAATATAACACGATAATATAAATATAAATGTGACAACAATATGAAATATTCATTTCTTTTTAAAAATTAAGATTATAATTTTGTGATACAATTAACACAACAATTATCCTCTCTTCCTCTGTTAATACATTTCTTATTATAACACGCTTTACAATAATCATAATCTACAGAGCTGATGATAGATTGGTTGTGATTGATTATGTAGACAAGTTATTTTGCACGAGTAATAATAACTAATAAAATTATATTATTAAAACAGTCCCATTTATACAAGCTATCCCATAACTGGTTGGACAAAAATTAATACGAAAAAATAAATTGAGAATATTTAAGCTTCATTCAAGCTTCTCAAGTAAAAGTGAAATTTCTACATGTAAAAGTAAAAAGAGCAAACACAAAATAAATTTTCTTTTCACATATGTAAAAATTAATTTTCCAAAAAATGAAGGTTACACGATTCCTTGACTATACAGGGTGTCACAAAAATAAAGGTATTCCTGTACATACATGCTCAATCTCGATTTTCTTCTTCGAAAATAAGAAACGATAAAATTTTCTATTCTTTTTTCAGTATAAATGTAAAATATCCTTTAAATTAAAAACTTCATCGACTATTTTAAGTTACTACACCGTGGTGTTTTCTACGAGAAATAATAAACGTGATTGTTTGTTAGACAACAGAGACGTTAATTCGAAGACGAAATAAAGTTTATGCGATTCGAACGCCTTGTTATTCGGCCGAGCTTGGCAGAAAAATATTTCGTTAATTACAACGTCATGGCGGCAACACCGCCTTCTTTCCCGTAACGAAGTCAATTTGCGATGTAGTTACAGTAAGACGACAAATCCAATTATTCGTACTGGCTTTTTGCACGGTGGAAGGCACGGTGACTCGTTGCATCTCTTGCAGTTCACATTTCGTATTCAAATTGACTAAATAAATTTCCAATCGATGAGGACAATTCATTTGGCGAAATTGCACCGTCTGATTTGCATTTACGAAACAATATAACAATAACGTGATATCCGCTGAAGAATTAATGTCGTTTATAAACGTATAAAATTTGTAATATTTTATTTATTACATATCCTTTTTTTTTTATTATATCAATGTTTGGAGCGAAAGAAATGTGTGGCGAGCAAAATTTTTGTAATTTGTATACTCTGATAATTTTGTTCTGTAACTTTTTCAAAAAATGTGTGACATAACTTTCAACAAATTTAATTAAAAATATTTTAATGAAACACGTATGAGTAATATTTGAATATTGATTAAAAAAAAAAAATTTCAATTCATTGTATGAAGCCCAAATAACAAAATTAACTCTAATTTATCTATTTAATTTTAATTATGAGATTCATGTATGTATATAAATACAACAGTTTTCTATAGTATATTTCATACGGGCAAAATATTATTTAATAACTAAGTGGTGAATTTTAGTACATTATGTCTTATTTACAAAAAACATTACATAAACAATATTTTTTCATTATTGGTAATTAATAAAAGAAAATTTTTTCCAAATAATATAACAACTCTATCTAACTAATAATTTAAATTAATTATTTAATTAAAGAGAAAAACTAAAAATATCGAGATATTTTGCTTTTATTTTAAAAAAAAAAAAACAAATTTTAACATTTTTATCTCTCTTTAATATCTAGTCCCCACTCTTGCCTATCAACTTTTCGATTATCCTCGCGTATACGAGATTCTTCGAGAATCATCCGTTCCTTTTTTTTTTTTTTTTTCAGATAAAAAGCCCAAAAAATTCCTTTCGATCTAGCAACACTTGGTAACGCAGCCAGCTTGCATTCGAATGCGAGTATGTAGTCTGTGTTTGTATATAGCGTAAGTGACGAAGAGAAATGACCGGCCTGGCCAAACCATAAATCCGCACACGCCGGATTAATCGTGGTATGGAGGTGTTGGCGAAACTCGTTGCCAACTAAACTAAACTAATTTAAACTCGTTCAAAACTACCGCCAAGACTAACTGTGGCTCTAAGATGGCGTGCATATCAATAGGCTGCATTTTCAAGTGCAATTGTCCCGCCAATCTTAAAGGCGAACACATATGACGAATAATATTTTCAATATCGATGAATATTGATTCGTGGATTCGTTTTCACAATATTCGAATTTTCTTTTATTCGTTTCTTTTTTTTTTTTTTTTTAATTTTACAAACACTTAATTTCCTTATACTTTTGTTACGTGCTGTTATTAAAAATATAAATAAGATTTATCCTCTATAATACAAAAATAAACAATCTTTCAAATTTTATTTGAAGAAGATTAATTTCTATAAAATTAATATTTAAGATGTTGCAACAGAAGTTTTAATCTATTTTATTTTTCTTACTTTTCATTATAAAAATGCAAAATACTAGTCACAATATAAATGAACAAAATTAAGGATTCTTAATATAAATAATAATAATTTTCTTTAATCAATTCCAAGTTCGAACGTATCATTATTATTATTATTATTGAAAAGTTATACACAGTGTACATTATTAATAATAATTTGCGATATCTTGAACAATTCTTCGATCAAATTCAAACTAATTAATAATTTAGATATCGCTGTATAACTTTTGTTTATTTTATAAATGGAAAATAGAGATGAATAGAGGAATATAGAATTTTGTTTCCTCTCGATTCGTTTCATTCTATTGTGCAACGAGCGATAGAAAATTTCAAGTGATATTTAAGGGAAGGAGGTGAAAGGCGAAGATCAATTCATTTTTCATAAGATGCATCGTCATGGTGGCGTTTGCCCCGAAAGGAGCGACTATATTTCATCGTTGAAATAAGGTGATAACAGGAGATCGAAAATGACTGCAGCATGTATTTTTAATGGAGATATATATCCAGAAAAGGGAGATGTAATAGCGTCTACGACGTAGAGATGCCATAATTCAATAGTGCAGAAAAGTCATCCCCATTCTAATACAGGAAACGGTGCGTTTTCCTATGGGACTTTGTTACGTCTCCCCTACGCGAAGAATATTTTTTCCACCACCATGGCATGGGATAGCACGTACGTATATGTTATATATCACGGAGCAAACCATGCTTCGTGCCGCGAATTCTCCAACGTTTCATTATCCAAACTTGAACAGTATATCGCATTCTTTGAATAATTTAATCGAAAATCAATTGTTACTGATAGAAAATTAATTATCGTCCGATTAACCATTTTCGTGGAATTTATAAATTTGAATTATTAGATCCATAGATGTACTTACTTATGATGATTCATAGTTTTGCATCTAATTGGTAATAAAATAAAGAGAAATTATTTATATTTTATACAGGATATATTAAAATTGTTGAAATTTATAATTGAATTTAAAAAAAAAAAAAATTTACTTAAGAAATACTCATTCTTCTAATCTTTGCAAAGTTATTTCTGTTTTTATTATTTATTATTATAGAAATGTTTTTAAAAACTTTTTTATTAGAATACTTAATCACGTTTTTTCAAAATTTTAACAAAAATATAGAAATAAGTATATTTTTAAAATATATTTTGTTACATATATTCGACAAGTAAAATTTATTTTTTGAATTCTGCAATATATGTGCTTAAATAGATAGATTAATTCTGTACAAAAGTGAGAAATTTGAATGCTTACTTAATTCAATATTACAAGTAGCCATTAAAATCATCGGCCATTTATTCATCCCAAGTAAAAGCAACCTAACCTAGAAAATTTAAATTTAAATTTATCGCGCGAAAATTAATATTATTGTAAAGTATTTTTATAAAACAGTGATTCTGAACTTTTTATACTTTGCATATTTATACATTGAGTGCATACATATGATGTATCCCTCGTGTTTTCGTAGTTAGAGGCGCTTTGAAATTTCATGGCGTGTTCATAAAGTTTCATCGTGTACCCCCATGAGCCATGTGTAGGGAACCGTTATTCTAGAAAATTAGAAAAATTAAGAAGGGTCATTTTATGAATCGTTCAATTATTTACCAGTGTTTTTATTCTTGTAATAGAATTTTAACTCTTATTAATACAGATTGCATCTACTAATTAAATTTTTATTATTATTACTTTTGAAAACTGAAGAAAAGAAAAAGTCAAATTTAATGTAAGCATTTTGAAAGTTAGTCGAAATTCACCTCAAGAATTTCAAATTGATATTATGAATATCAATAGTATGCTAACAAACACTTTGCACGATTATATGTAAAGTTTGAAGATTCTATGAAAGTTTCTGAATCTTTTGATTTTTTTGCAATTGCACAAAACTTTGTAAATTTTAAATAATAACTATAGATTATAGACAATGTATTGTTAAGAAAATTAAAACATTTTTTTCAACTGCATCGAATAATATTATAAATCCTTTTTTTGTGGAATTTCATTATCATAAAATTTCCTTTAGTCGAGATATGTTGCATTAAAAAGTATTAGTTAAAAATATTAGTTTAAAAATCAAGTGAAATTCATTGTAAAAGTATTTCGACTTGACTATTCCAAGAACTACAAGTACACATTTTTAATATATTAGTCTGTCATTCGATATTCGTTATTATTACTATTCTATTTTTCTTTTTTCATTATGCATTTCTGGCACCACTCGATTACACGTAGAGATGTGAAAACGAGTATTATATCAAGATCGATGATCGAATCGTTCATTTTCAATCGAAAAAAAGGACAATGCGAAAAAGATCTACTCGAAGAAAAAAATAAATCAGAATCTCATCGAAAACTCTCTTCTTGTTGTGTTAAAAATACTACTTCAAAGTGATATCTCACTAAAAAAAAAAAAAATCTTATAATGATAAATCAAATTTAATTTAAAAAAAGAATATACTATACACATGGTGACAGAGATATTAGAAAGAAATAAGTATTTCGAATATAATTCCTCGATAAAAGTAAAATCGATATTTTTCATGCTAAATAAACAATTTTAAAAAAAAAAAAAAAATTAGATTCAAAATACAAAAATATGTAAGAAATCTTTTCGTTTCCTACAACAGGAACAAGATGAATAAATAAATAATAAAAGCGTAACGCTGCGCTTATTTAAAAAAAAAATCAAATTCGTAGAGAAAGATGTCAAAAGATTGCAATCGATCAAATTTCTTCGATTTATCATCGAGGAAATTTAAATAATATCGAAAAACATTGAAAACGCGCGTTTAACTGGGAATACAATTATTTTTGAAATTTCGTATTTTAAGTCGAATTTTAAATTTCCGGGAAAAGATTCATCGATGTAAAAAGAGCCGAAAAGGGACGAGAAAAAAGCTATAAATTGAAGAATTTTCGGCTACGTATGGTCTTATCCGGGCGCTTTTTGGCACACTCAACTATCCATGGATTAAAAGCTTTTTGATGGAGTTACCGAGGCATAAGGGACTGCTGGCAACTTCGCTAGCGCCAAGTTTCGAGTGTTTTGAGCGAAAGGATTTCGGAGGATCGAGCTGTTACCCCCTTTTAATTTCGCAGGCTTCGACGCCTTCGCCCTAAATCACGGGATAAAGGGGCTCGTGTCGCGTTTCCTTCACGGCTCCTCTCATTCCACTCTGTTTATTTCGTTATTTTCGTTATGTTCCGTTTAACTGCATTCCACTAACCGAATTCCTTCGTTTACTCTACGAATAATGATAGTAGATCGATTAAGGAAAGAGGGTGTTTGTAATTAATTTTTTCATAAATCCTCGTTTTCCTACCACTCTTGATTTTGAGGTTCATTAGTGATTGGCTCAGATCTAAAATAATTGAATATGAAATTTGTTAATATTCATTAACAATTAATTCTTTCGTTTTAAGGAAGAAAATAAAATGAGGCTTTAAAAATAAAGGCCTCCATGACAAAATTTTCATCTCACCTCTAAATCTTAGGACAAAAGAATTTAATAATGGAATTTCTAATGGATTAAAAAATTTAGTGTCTTTTGGTGGTCAAGATATATCAACTTCACTAGGAGAAATTGATGAATGAAAGAATGTTCAAAAAAAAAAAAATAAATAAAATGAACCTATACTTCAAAACTAATCAAGAACAAATTCTCTGAATTTCCAAAATTCAATTTCAAAAAACTATTCGAAACTGTCTAACTGTCTACGTGTCTCCTCCTCCCCCCTCGAAAGGGGAGAAAAAGAGGAACGGAGAAAACAAAAACGTTAAACTTCCCTCTGCTTTTCCAAAGTCTCTGTATACGTCGTAATACATTCTAATTTATTCCTCGTACGAACGGTTACGGAAGCTTATCCGCGGAAGCCTACAGAAAGTCGTTACCCACGTAAGCTCGACGGTATCGTCGAACCTGTTTTAATCGTTTCACGGTCGCTGAATCAACCTTGGGAACGGCCGCAGCGTTTCTTATCCGAGGTTTCTGCGGCGTCCTCGGATGGTTAAGCGGCAAATAACTGTCGCTCGAAGCGGCCTCCCACCTCCATAAGGAGCCAGGGATCGGATAGCTAGTGAAAATGGCTCGGTTGTGCACCGGGTAAACGGCTAACTTTATTCCCAACACGTAAGATTAACTCGACTCCGGGGCCTTGCACTTACACCTACACCGCCCTCCTCCACCCCCTCCCTTAACCTTATTAAGCCTGAAGCCGAGCCGGTATCCTTTCGAGAAATTGGGACGGCGGTGAGTCCGCTTCCAGGAGGTTCGTTAAGCTGAAACCACTGCGAAACCACCCTGCAACCACCTCTATAATCCCCTTCGAGACGCTCCTTCCATCTCTTTCTCTCCTTTTCCTTTTCCACGCCGCTTTCTTCGTTTCATCGGGGAAACGATTCGATCGTGGAGGATGGACGAGGGCAATGCAAGACTTTTCGAACGACAATGCAAACACCGGAGGTCTGGTTATTCGTGAAACGATCGGGTAAATTAGATCATCGGAATGTGGGGCAGGAAGGTGAGAGAGAGAGAGAGAGAGAGAGAGACTGGCCGTGTAAAATGGAAATTTTCTTATGGTCAAGGAACGAGAGGAGAAGGAATTTTTATTCGATGGCAAGATGTATTTGAGGATGGGAAAATTGGAAGAAGAAAGTGGATTATTGTTGGCTTTCTAAGAAATAGATATTATTTTCTTGTTCTTATGGAATTTTGAAACAATTTTGAGAGTGTATAAAGTAAATGTTAAGATTAGATAAATAGAAGAGTATAAGGTAAAAGTGTTTCTTCCTGATGTACCTGACTGTGGTATTCCTAAAGAAGGAGATGAAACACAATCAGTATTCACGAATAGCGAAGAAGTACAGTTAAGATCATTTTCAACTTCTCTCCGCAAAAGGTATTTTATATTTTTTCTTGATAATTGATATGTATATATGAAGCACATGTTCATTTTATCTTTTTAGCTATAACTAATAGATTATTCTTGAACGTTTTTGTAATATTCTTGTTTTTCTAGCAGGCTCTCAAATTATTTGTTTTATATATATATATATGGTGTAAAATTTTTTAAATAAAACTTGTGTGTTTTCTCTTTTGATTGTTATTTATTTTTTTCCAAGATTTTTTGGACAAGAGTCCAAATTAGAAATTGATCAATAATCTTCAAAAATGATCTTCCTTGATCGTATAATAAACTTTTTTAAGATTTTTATCATTTTATAAAAAAAAATACAAAGTTTGTTTTTTCCTTGCTTCAAGTTTACTTAAAGTTTCTTTCTTAAAAGCTTTACAAAGTGTCATAGCAACTTCAGCAGCAGTTTTTTTTTTCGAAAAACAAATAAAATTTCACAAAGTTAAAAGTACAAATAAAAGAAAAAAATAAACCAATAATTTTAATAATAATGTTATTGTTATATGATTTAAAATGATTTAAAATAATCAATTCTTGATATAACAGCGTATTTATTACATATATATAATTTATATTACAAGAATATTATTTTTTGTACATATTGTTTTGAATATCATTCATTTATTTGAGAATTTGAAATTGTTAAATTTCAAAAATCGTGTTAATAAAAAAGAATGAAATTCATTTGTTCCGTGCTTAAATAAAGATTATGAAATCACGAAGAGAAAGAATAATATTTAATTATTGATAATATTTAACAATTAAAACATATATTTTATATTATATTCTTACACAAAAAATTGGATATACTGCTAGATACTAGAGTAGAGACTTTTATCCATTTATAAATTGAAAGATAAAATATTATCCTAATACATTCTAAATATTAACCATATTATTTAAACTCCTTCATTCTCGTTTATACAGAATATTAATAAATTCGTGGAACACTTTTGAAGAAATATCTTTCAATTCTAATCAAAACAAACACAAAAGATTGATGTACAAAAATGTATCAAATATCAAGACTTGCTTGTATAAATTACAAACAATTTATATGTTTTAGACAAATAAAAATCCTCAATCCGGATATTTGTATCAATCAACCCTGGAATTAGATCCTCCAAATGAATTCGCTCCTTTTATTATTTCACAATAAACAATAATCGTTTCCACGCTTATCACCCATCCTCTCATAATTAACCAACTTAATCATAATTTTCAACCATCATCCGTTAATCGGCCGCACCAAAAATGTGCACAGTGCTCGAGAAAAATCGTTGTTTAAAAAAAAAAAAATTGATGATAAAAACAAAATATCGATACTATATTTCCAGAGAAAGATACTCGATGTGCAATCATACGATAAGCGGCATCTTGTGCAGAGCGATTATAGCGATTATTTAGTTTCTTGTTAATACGTTTATTTCGAAGGGTTGTATGACTTAATCAAAGCGAGGATAAATATTCGATATGATGGAAGGGAATATTATGTACAATTGTTATTAATTAGAAGATATTTAAGCCTTTTTAGCTTGGACGAAGCAACAACTCGAGACGATTTCCCGTTCGATGAATTTCTTAGCTAACTTAAAATGATTTCACACGCTAATTAAAATATAAAAGTTTTATACTTTATTTATCTTTACATATAAAGAAAGATAGTTTATTGAATATTAAATTGTTGAATATTAAAAGTCTATATTGTTGCGTGATATTTTAATAATAAAGTAATTGCTAAAAAAACATCCTCAGTTTGCCAGTGCAATGAAATATCGTTGCAAACCTTACAATCCCAATAACGTGCCCTCATTTATTGTCTATTATTCTTATTTTTCACTATTTCCCTTCTCTCTATTATCATTTCATTTATTTAATAACGAAAAATCAAACTCATCTCCACTCGAACAAATTTCATCACGCTTACAAAACTCAGAAACTTTCTATCGCCACGAATGTCAAACTCGATCCGAGATCACGGTCTTATTTCAGATAAAAATCTAACCGTTTAATAGTATATCATTCCACACTTTATAAGATTATACTTAAAGAGCTTAGGAATCATAAAGCGATATTTAAAAAAAAAAATCAAAAAATAAATAAATATTGTCGCCGTTCGAATTTCTGCATCAATCCAAGCGGTGCAGTCACCTCTGTCAGAGTCATCGTTGGAGCGCAAAGGGTTGATCCTTCGAGCACGATTTCTTCTCTCGAGGCTCAATCGTGTATATGGCACGCGGCTTTCCTTTCACTAGCAACCCCTCCTAACCTCTTCCTTCCATCAATAAAATCTCGAACTCGAAAATCGATCGTTATCACGAGAAGGAATCGCGATAATTAATTTCGCAAGTCCGAAGCCGCGTTTCCGCTCTCATACTTGGCATTTAAATAAAATCAATTTGCAGGAGCGCGGGCAAATGTTGACTCAAGGCATTTCAATGTGGCTAACTGCGCGGGCAGGGGGAGGATAGGAGGATAGGCGGGGGGAGGGGGGGGGGAGTGCTCTCCTGCCGCGAAAATGGAGGGAAATTGTAGGTAGGAACGGGTCTGGCCGGCGTTTCGAGCCATTTGCAAACCAAATTGCCATTATTGATGGTAATAACCATACAGTCGAGACCAGCCTCCCCCCTGCTCTCGTTTCTTCCCCCTTCGCGCTCTTCAGATCTATCGCCGGTTCAAATGTTAACAATATTCTTTTCTGTCAATACTATCCACCCTATACCCCTTCCCCCACTTTTCCCCCTCCGCCGCTAATTCATTTGTCCATTTACGTCCCACTTCCAATCCGATTTTTCAGTTTTCTAGCGCGAGTTGCAGTATCATTTGCAGCAAATCCGAGGGATGGGTCTCCTTTGAATCATACAAGAGGAGAGTTGTATATAATTTTATTCGATGTTTCATTTAATTTGTTCCATTTGATTTCTGCGATTTGTTGTCAAACGAGTAGGAAGAAAGGAGAATGAAATGGAGGGTATATAATTTTTTTGAGCACGAAGAGAGAGAGAGAGAGTAAAATTGTTTTCGAGAAAATCGAGACTCAAGAGACGAGATTAGAGTTAGCTCTATGTTTTTTTTCTTATTTCCTTCGAGGGGGATCAATCATTCGATATCGTTATTCTCTAATGCGTCTCGGTTCTATAAAAATGGTTAATTCGTTGTATCGAAATCGTGTAGAATTAATAAAAATTGGAAAAATATATAAGAAAAAAGTGTGATAGAAATATTCATGAGAGCTGGCTAAATTTTACGCGTGTTGTTAATTTATAATATAAATATGAATCGATGATCAAAATCTGAACAACTGTTGATTCCTGTTTGCGTTGTTAACTACTAAATATGATTTATATCGTCAGAAATATAGGTCAATAAAAGTTGTTTCGATTAAACGAATTGAACATTGAAAAGATATAGTAACATATCATGCAAAAGATTTTTCTTTGGAACTACTTGTAATACTTATAAGTATCTAAATATTTTATATACATATATATATAAATGATTGCAATTAAAGTGACGTGAAAATAAATAAATACGTATAATTTCTATCTTGAACGAAATATTAATTCAAAAATATTTTCATCTTTTCAATAATGATAAAATAAAAAATTTTGATGAATTTGTTCTTGAAAACTATCTTCTTAATTAATTGAAACTATTTGATTATTAAAAATATAAAAAGATAATTTCACACATATGTATATACATATTATCAGAACTTTTTTATTAATCTAACAATCGTGTGAAATATTTTAAAAATAAAGAGATTAAAGAAGTAGATATTCTCTAATTAAAATTGAGATTTTATTTTGACAAAAAAGTTATTATTCTTTTAAATTTCTACAAAGGATGTAAGGCTGTCAAACTTTACTTGGAAAGAAATTCAAAATTTCGAACAGTGGTTCGTAATTCATACAAATGGGGTCAAGAAGATTTTACTTCGAAATAAGATCAATATTGAAACTTCATTTTCGAGAAAAATATATTCGAAAATCGATCGAATACGTGTATATACTTATATTATATTAGAAATTATATAACAAGTTATCTCTTTATTGAATAAAGTTCTTTCCCTGTGAATAATTCTAATCCCGTTTAAACAAAATACAAAATGTGTAATATCAGATGTATCTCGTTTACTGCCAAGACAAACAAAAGAAGAATTCAATTATTCGCAAAGGAAAACGAGGCAGAATACTATCTTTATAATAAACAATAGCGTTATATCAAGTGCAAAAACAGAACCATGATTTGTATCTTATTTCAAACTGCACAATCTCTTTGATTCTATTCGTATCACGACATAATTATAGAGCATCTTGTATTTCAATATAGCATTTTGAAAAATGAAAAAAATTATAGAGAAAATATTTTAATTAAGAAGAATAAGATAATGATGCAAATAAAATCAATATTTATATTGAGAAATAAGTTTTTTTTTTCTTTATCTTTTCTGTTGTTAGAACTGTTAATAGTAAGTTATTCCTTAATTTTCAAAATTCACGAAATCGTCTCGTTATTACACTGACAATGAGAATTCCCTAAGTGATGCATCGAAGCTGCATTAAGTTGTTATATAGTAACTTGAAATGCTGAAGCTAATGACATATGTATGACTATACATGCAAGCAGTTAATAGTTTAAAAGCTACTTAACATCGAAGTTTCAGAAAGCATTATACACACGTATACTATAATGGATATGTATACATTTTTGGTATAAATGGAAGTATTTCAAACATTTGCTTTTCACAGTTTAATACGAAATTAAGAGAAATTTAGAATCGTAAATTTTTATAAAAATTTTTATTTCATATGTTGCTGCAAATGTGAAAAGCTAAAGTTATTAGGAAAATGTAAAGTTTATATATGTGTGTAATTGTCTTTGAAAATTTCAAAAATATTAAAATTTTTAGATTAATTTTGCTGCTAACAAAAATTGATAGAATGAATTTTTAAACTATTATATCTTGTTTTTCAATTAATCATATTATATCATTGCTTATTTTCTTGAT
This sequence comes from Apis florea, assembly GCF_048593485.1. Lineage (NCBI taxonomy): Eukaryota > Metazoa > Arthropoda > Insecta > Hymenoptera > Apidae > Apis > Apis florea. Next base: position 944,600 of record NW_028256838.1, on the reverse strand, counting down.
CATATTCAATAAAATATTTTACAATCATTAATTTTGAAAAATTAAAATATCTGAATATATTTTTTTTTAAATAAATTTCGGTCAACTTTTTTTGAAAATTAACACGTAAAATTATGTATAATATTACAAATGTAAATTTATAAAGTTTCTTTCCCGGATTTATATGCAAAATCAAAATTTTCTGAATATAATTAAAAAAATGGAATAAAAATTTGAATAGAAATTTGTTCTGTTCATTCTCAAATATCATAATACTATATTTTGTGTCTTCTTGCATGCCACGTTTTGTAACTTTCTATATGTTCAAATTTTGCATTCAAAAATGTAAAAAAATGTTTTACAGTAATAAATAGTCAATTGTTATCATAAATAATCCACAATTTAAAATAAAATAAGAATGTGAAAAATAATTTATCGCAAAAATTAGATCGTGTTACATCTATCTCTATTTCAAACAGAGATAGAAAAAAAATTATAAAAAAAAATTTCGCACAGTTTAAATGCCTTCACAATTCTGTGACAGAACTTTTTTCGCAAGTACACTTGCAATCTATAGTTCTACTCTTTTTTTTTTTTTTTTCTTTCTTTTTCAGGTAGCACTATACCATTTTTTTCGTGAATCGATTTCTGGAATTGTTCTGTCTATAACAATGCTTCCCAACCTTTTTCATGGCAGAATCTCTTTCATAATTGCCAAAAAATCTGTATTCTTCTTTTCTTTTTTTTTTTATATCTATAATTATATCAAAATAGAATAAAGTAAATATAAAATTATTTAATTTTTACGAACAAGTCATGAAATTATAAAATTATAAAAAAAAAAAATAATTAAAAATTCTTTATAAGAATTTTTAATTTGATTTTATTCATTAATTTACTTTTTTCAATTAGAATTTTAATTTTATAATAATTTATAATTAGCAAAAATTGTGTGTGACCATTTAAAAACAACTTTGCGACTTTTTTAGAAATTACAAATGGCAGGTTGAAAATTTACACGTAGAGTGTAAATAAAATATATATCTTAAAAATTATTAGTATTATTTTAATGCTAATTTTTATATTAATAAATTATCTTTTACATAAAAGTAATTAATTATTAAATAATATTATAGAGAAAATTATTTCTTATCAAGATTTTATTCAACATTTATACAATATTAATACTTACATTATATATTATTTATAGATAATAGATTAATTCTTATTTACAAGTTAGATTGGAAGAAATTTTCAATTATTAATTAATTTTTAATCAACTTCTTCTCAAAAGAAGATTTTTATCAAACAAATTTAATTCACAATGTCAGAGAAGTCATTTCGATCACATTTAGAAAACAATTTTTATTACGCGTTTATAACGTAATTTTTGAAGATGGACAATATAGGAACAAAAGATTACCACGATCACACGCTATAACGTGAAATTTTTGACAATTTGACATTTGCATTAATCATGAGCATCGTTAACGAGCTCGAACGTCATTGTGCCCGTCAATAAAACATTTATCGTTCCCATCCGGCCACGATCATAGGTTATTAATTGGCGATTTATTATTAACGATGAATTTATTTCCTAGTAACTCTCTACGCATTAATGCTAATTATACGTAATTGATCGACGCAGGTGTATTAGTTTTAACGTCTGTCTCCCCCCGTCCCTCCCCCCTCCCCCCTCGACCATGAACGCCAATTCGAGCGACAACCTCGTGTTTGTTATTTAATCGATAAATCGGCGAATCCATGATCAAAACAGAGTAACAAGAATTTGTTGGATCGTGTACTACGCCCCCCGCTCAGTTTACACTGTTACACGAATCAAAATTGAATCTCTAAATGTCACCGGTTACTACGTAAAATAGAATTAAAATTTCAAATATATATAAATCATGATTTTTAATAGTTGTTCTAGTCTTGCCACATTAGAACTACGATTGCAACGTTTGAATTGTAACGTGTAGTTTGAAATTCCACGATGGATCATATATATATACATTTTTTTAATATTTATAAATTGTTATTAAATGTTGGAACATTTTAGAGAATATGTTAAAACTTAAAGGAATAATGATATGTATTTTTCCAAAATATCATTAAGCTTATTTCCAAGAAATAATACAAAATTATTCATCATATCAAACACATAAGTCGATTGACTAACTCATCCTTAATTTCGTCTCATTGTCATATTGTCGCCAATATAATATATTAAATATATAAAATCAAAATATCAAAAATAAATTTGTTATAAATCATACATCGTATATTAGCAAAATTTAATAAAAAAAAAAAAAACTATTAAAAACCGATAATAAAACTTGTTCTAAATAGTATTAAAAAAAGTATTAAAAAATAATCGAGAATAAGCAAACAAAGGTATTACGATAAAAATGAAAACGTCCCAAATAGGAAAAGTTCCATAATAAAAAAAAAAAAACCATTTTATTGGTCCAGTGGAAACGAGTCTTAAAGTGTTTTCTCTTCGACAGATCGGAAATGTGCAGGCTCTCTTCGGCATATCCGGTTACCGACTAAAGAAAGGTTGACACGTGGATACAAAGAAAATGGTTAAAAGCGAGATGAAAAGAGAGAGAGAGAGAGAGAGAGAGACTTGTCCCTCCCGTTCGTATATCGGCGCGATTTCCAAGCGCAAAAAGCTGAAATGGAGTTTGCGTGAAAAGGTAGAAGGGGGATAGGACTGCCGACGATCCATATTTTACGAGAGCAAATAGGAAACGCTTGAGCGAGAGACGTGGAGAATAGCGCAAGGAAAATAAAGGCCGTCTCTCTTTTTCTTGATCTCATAGCAATATGCTGCGATTTTTCGCTTTCGCTCTCTCTCTCTCTCTCTCTCTCTCTCTCTCTCTCTCTCTCTCTCTCTCTCTCTCTCTCTCTCTCCCTCTCCCTCTTTCTCTTTTACTCGCCTCGTATCAATATCTTCTCCATGCTCTCAGGGCCTGATTCTTCTCTGATCCTCGCGCTCGTGCTTCTACAACTTTGCTATCGCGAGTAGTAAACTTGCCGCAAACTTCATATCCTGTTGACTCGAAGATTAAATGAACGAAAAGAGCGACGAAAGACCGTATCGCTATAGTGCATTTTCTGTAAGGCTGCTCGAGGAGCCATCTATCGTTATCTACTAAATGTACGTTTCTCGTTTTCTATAGTGATATTTTGTACAAGATGTTGACGTGTTTATTGCAATATTTTTGATTTTTTGTGGTTTGATTGTGATTTTGAAGGAAAAGGAAAAATTGTACAAAAACGTCGATTTTTAAAGTTTACTTATTAAGCAATTTGAAGTTTGCGTTAGATAAAGATGGAAAGAGAGTGTGGCAGTAGTATAAGGTATAGCAATGTATTAATACTGTGCATATGTATTTCTTAAAACTTCTTAATTATATGCAATAAAAAAAAATGTTTGAAACAGATGTTTTTCAGTTTGGTAAAAGTAATTTAAATAACAAGAAATTAATATTATATTTTATTTAAAAGACTTAGGGGAATTTCTTTTTTTTCTTATCTTCCAAAAAATTTTTGTTATACAACGAAAAATCAATTTCTTGGATCGTTTAATTAAAAAAGAAGAAAAAGTATTTTTATTCAAATTCTAAAAAAAAATAGTAATACTTTATGATTATGCTATAAAAGACAAATAGATTTAATTTCATTTTTCTTAAATTATTGAAATTGTTCCGTCTCAATATTGATATCTTCGATTAAAACGATTCATTTCAATTTGAAAATTCATGTTATTTATATAATATACATATATGCATATAATTTTAAAATGACAAAATTGAAAATGAACTTGTACACGTATTGTACGTATAATTGTTCGTGTATACACGTATTATTACATTATAGTTGAAGAAAATAAATAAATAAATATAATTGAGGAAGATAAATAATTCGGTAATACGAGTGAAATCACATTTAGTATTCTGTCAAAGAGAATGCTTCCGTGGATAGGTTAACCTGCCTACGAGTTAATTAGTGAAAAGCGTGTGTTTGCGGACCAGAGTAAAATAAAATTAGAAATATTGACTGTAAAATAAATGCAAGCAACTCGAATTAAATTTAAATAATCAAACGTTTTAAATTTGCTGGAACTTTTAAATCAATTAAACGACTATTTAAAAAAATTAAGCAGAATGAAATCGCGTACAAGATAATTTATTTTAAGGATATTTTTTTTACAAAATTTTTTAAATTTTCTATTAATAACAACGAAACTAAACAAATTTCGATTGTTAATAATCTATAAACGATAAATTAAAAATGTTTTCCTCTCTAATTAATATAGAAATAACCTATGTACTTATTTATAGTGAACTTGATAATTTGAAAATTGAGAATTGACGAATTTTATTTTTTTTCCCCATTTGAAATTCTCATTTTCTAAAAAAAAAAAAAAAAAGAAAAATTCATAAATTAATTGCAATTATTTAATCAAATTTGTATTATTTATATTATCTTATATTATTTTGAAGAAAAATTTCACTTATTCTTATTTAATTTTACACATTCCTCTTAAATATTTATATTTTTAGCAAACAACAATTCAACATGTTAAAATAAATTTTGCATATAAAATGTAATAATATTTTGCATTTATGTAATTTACATATCATTTAAAATTATAATTCTTTATTGCATTTCGTTCAAAAATAAAGTTTCCTTTAATATAAAATTTCCTCTCTACCTATAAATATAAAATGTCATATTTTCACAGCATCTATTTTAACTATTTTACATGAAATAACACAATGTTAATACCTTTGTAAAATAGAAGCTCGATACAATATCTATTGACGTTTATTTAATTAACCTACAACAACAAGATAAAGTGAAACAAACTATCTCCATCTTCTGTACACAAACTTTTATACTTATTTCGACTCGAATCGATCTTTCAAAAATATATCCACGAATATATTAATAATTATCAAAACCTTAACCTCGAACAATTACCAATATCCTAATGCAAACGTTAAGAGTTCACGATCAAGAATTCGTTTTCATCAGCAAATCAATTCTAACCTTATTTCTTATTAATCCAATCTCACAATGGCGAACGAAAGAAGCTTATTCGTTGAAAAATATCTTTTCCATCCTATCATGCTCGATACAATGGTATCTCTAACTCTAGCTCTTCGAGAAATCCACAGATCCAGTTAAAAGATAAAAAAAAGAAAAGAAACATCCGATTTCCTCGTGAATGAACGGAATAAGCTAAAGTCTATTATAACCTATACCGGCGGTCCATCGATGCAAAGACAAATTGATCCTTCCAAGTTGTCGATTTTCGAGTTCGACACACGTGGGGAGGGAGGACGGAATGATCGATCAACTCGGCTATTCATAAAGAGGGGCGCAGAGACGTCAGAAGAATTAACAATCAGAATGCGAAACCACCTGTACCCGACGCTAATCTAGATCCAAGGGCTAAATTGGTGGCCACCGATATATCCTGCCACGCAATCGGCTAGCTCGAGGCAAGAGAGAGAGAGAGAGAGAGAGAGTATTTTGCGCCATCTCTGAGCCATCTAAACGTAATCTAAACCCAGGGCATTCGAGTACAGCCGTTAAATCCGCGGTAATCAAACGCGCCTCTGGCTGTGCCGGCCAGCATGGGTGAAACGAATCAGTGACTTGAGTTTCCACGGTACCAATACTATCATCGACGATTCGAATATAACCTGGCTGATCGTCCTGGTAAAAGGGGAAAGAGGCAGAGAGAGAGAGAGAGAGAGAGAGACTGGACCTGGAAATCGAATCGGTGCCCCGTCTCTCTCTGCCTTATTCCTCCCTCCTTCTACCGCCTCTGATGGCTTTACTCAGCAGGAGATTTTAGATTCGGGGGTGGGGGGAGGGAATTTGAATGGATTCCAATTCCAAAATTGTCGGAAATTAAGAACAGAGGGAATATCTTAACCGTGGCTCTTCGTTGGAATAATTAGATTTCGTTTTTTTTTTTTTTTTTTTTTTTTTTAATTGATGGACGTTTGGGATCAGTCTTCTCCTTTTATTCCAGATTGTACAGAGTTTTATTTTCGTCTCTCTTCTGGATAGAATAATTTGTTTGTTAATAATGGAGGAAAGTTTGGAAAAAGATTGGGATGTGTTATTATTGAATTTTGATAATTTAAGTTTTTTCTTGTATTAAAATTCGAAACAAAAATTAAAGAGAGAATAAAAATTCTTGCTTAAATTCTATTTTCTCAATTATTTTGATTAAGAAAAAAAAAACACTGAAAAAATATATTTTCCAACGATTTTCCAACGAAAATGACAAGAAGAGATGATTAATTTTCTATTGAATGATTTAATTAAGAAGTAATTTTTTCTTACATTACATTTTACAAACGAATTGGTAAATATAATCAATCATAAAAATTAAACAAAGAAGTTTTGACCAATATTATTTTTAACAAAGCTGTCAAAATATCAAAACTCTTGAAACATTGAAAACTCAATCATCGATCCAACACAATCACAACGTTATTTAATACGACGAGAAACGTATACGTCCAACCCGATAATTCCTCCGAGTCACGTTCATCGGATCCGATATCTAGAATTTAACAGTCTTGTATGGCAAACCGGATTTCTATGAGCAACGAAAATAAAGAAAAAGAAAAAAAAAAAAAAAGAAAAAAAGTAAACCGTCGTCGTCTATTGATGATCGTGCTCCACCGATCATATCGTATATCACAAACTGTCCTCGAAGATCGGCCAACCCCTTTGTCATGCCAAGTAGTTCGTCCCTTCTTGGAAGTCTCTCATATCACCGCTGCAATGTTGCGAACGATAACCATGAATAATCTCTGCCTCGTAGGCGACAGAGATATCACGTTTCGCCTCGATTCATCTCCTGTTCCTGTTTGAACTCTAGGAGGGATCAGTCGAGTGACACTGAAGAACTGTTTCACTCTCCAATGCGCTTCGACCGACGATTGCCTGGAAAATTACCTTACCCCTTCCCCTTTTCTTCCTTTTTACCACCGCCTCTCCCTTTTATGGAAGGATGGAAAACTTTGGCAGAGTCATTGATCGATGGGAAGGATATCAACGGTTGTTTTTTTTTTTTTTCCATTCTACTTTGTCCAACTTAAATTGTATATAGTAGATTAAGATGAACTATTACTAAGAGAAATTTTCTATCTTTTAATTACTCGAGCTTGGTAATTTTTTTTTTTTTTTGAAGAAGTTATCGATCACTATTGCTATTGCTATTCTTTCGTTTATTATTTTCTTAATTTAATTTAAGTTAACGAGTGGGTGAGAAATTTTATTTTTATTCGGTATGCAATAATATAAGTGTAAGTTTCTTATAAGAGATTGGAATTACTGTTTTAGAATGTGTCACATTATTTTAGAATTTAATTTTGATTGAAATTGAAATTATTTATTGAAAAATATATAAACAATTAATGAAAGGGAAAACAATATTACATCGATCATTAATGAAATATTTTTTCATTGATTATGTAGAAAATTGAATGAAGAAAAAGAATGATACTTATAAAAAAAGTATTGAGAAAATCATTTGAATGATAGTTTCATAATAAAGTAAGCTTTATATTAAAATATTTCAAGTTTACGTTTCATTTTAAAAATGTGTTAATTTTTGATAATATTCCATGAATAATTATTCTTTATTTTGTTTAAATTCAACAAATGTAATATCTTTTATTCCTAATATATGAATATAAAAGATTAATAAAATCTGTCAACGTTGTTTCATAGATAACTGCAAATAATTATTGAAACTTAAAATTGAATATGCAATTATACTTGCAAATATGCATTAATGTAGATACACATAAATGAAATAAAAATCTCTGTAACTATGATTTCCTGTGTTTCTCATATGAAGATTTTACCATGCAGTATGCTTGCTAAGAAAAGGTAAGATTCTAAAGGCAAGAGAGAATTAAGTGGAGTGAATGATCTTTCACTTTGTTCAGTTTGTTGATACTTGCCAAGTTCACGATCTTTGCATAGTAGGAACAGAAGGAATAGACGAGAATACGCCTCGATAGTAAGCTTAGAATATTGTCTAACTGTGAGGGAAGATGTTAACCTACAAAAAAATGTAAAACACAATTATAAACAAAACATAGCAAATAAAAATAAAAAGAGCAATAAATGTATTGTTCTTTAAAATGACTGAAATCATCAAAATCAATTTACACTACATTTACAATGAATTAGCAGTTATTCATATTTTATTCCATAGTTGCTTAAGATTTATATTTGTTTCGTGCAACAAGCTATAGAAATGTTATCATTAAGAAAAAAGGAATTGTATTCAAATACAATATTTGTTTATCACATAGAACAATAATTAAAAATAGAAAAAGAGAAGATTAAATCATATTATTGTAATTATTGTAATACAAGAATACGTATATTTCAATAATACAATAACATGATTAATAAAACAAATTATTTTTAACTAAAACTCGGTTATTTCGAGCGTTCAAGGGGTTAAAAGCTTCTATTTAAAAAAAACGATGTGCGGTTAGCATGGCTTTTATAATCGTTTAATTTTTCGCTATCTGACCGAGACCGAGTCGAAATGCATGAATTTTAAAGAAGTAATGGGACAAAATAGAATTCCCTTTTTAAAAAGAAAAAAAAAAAAAAAAAAAGATGACGAAAATTTAATATTTTCATTAATACAAATTAAATCACCCGACACTGCACACAAATACCAAAGAAAAATATATACTTATCCTATAAAATTTTGAAAAAGCAAAACAAATGAAATTGGCAAATGGAATTAATACAGCCGTAAAACGAGAAGGAAGAGGGGAGAGGAGAATTAGTTCGATTTCCGAGTATTGGTAATAAATTTGAAGGTATATCTCGTCGGATATTCCCGATCATTGACAAGTATGGAGGAGTGATAGGAGCGGTGGTGCAAAAGCAAAGCGTAGTTGGCCATTTCGACGATTTAGCCCGCTGATTGCAAAATCGGAATCGGCCACCGGCCTCTCTCTTCGATTGGCCCCTTCGTTGTAACGTACGATGGAAATCGGTTCGAAATTGCCGCTTGCCAATCTTCGTCCTCCTACAGCCGGAACGAACCAGAGAAATTGAACGTGTTCGCGTTGACGAATGACTTCTCTGCGTTTGGAAAATTAGTTGCCCCGCTCTCTTACTTGCGTCACCGCTTGCGTCTCGCTTTGATGGCCGCACGTGAAATTGGAACACGGTTCACCGGATAAATCATTTCGAAAATATTGTTAAATAAAATAGCCGAATTGTATCGATCTTTAGATTAAATGGGGAGCTGTGAGTGTGCGTTTATTTCTTTAAACCTAAGATGGATGGCGTCGCCATTTTCATTGTGAAATTGTATTTCATTGTGAATTGTATCGATCTCTGTGAATAGAGTGCTGCTACGAGTGTGAGTTTATTTTTTTAAACAGAGATGGTTGTAGAACTGCATCGATCTTTGTGGATTTTAGAGATGCGCTTTATTTCTTTCAAATCTGAAATAATCATAAAATACAAGTAAAATTGTTTTTTTGATATTTATAAGTTTTGATAAGTTAATCGGTAGAGATTGAATAGAATGTAGTTAAGATAGGAAAAATTTGATCGATTAATTTTTTTTTATTGATTTTATAAATTTTTTTGTTTACAGAAATGTTAATTTTTTGTGGGCTAGATTTCTAATTGAAAACCTAAAGATCAGAGACAAAATGTTTCATTGGAAAATTTATATTGAGTGACAATCCATCTTTCGGATTATTTCATCTATTCTGAAAGGAGATGAAGGATGGCATAAAGAATAAATTCTAATTACATAATTCTTGCAAAATTAATCCTTTTTAAAATTACGATATTAAAAAAAATATATAAGAAATACGAGAAATAAATTAAATTTCAATCAGATAAAATAAACGATTTTGGAAGTTGAAAACAATTTGACTTGTAGAAATATCTAATATATATAAATTAATTTAAAAAAAACAAAATTGCATAAATAACAATTTTGGTAAACAAATTGAACACAAGTCGTTGGATATCAGATAGAAACTGGCGGGGAATAATAAATGGTGGAAATATTTCTTTCTTATCGTTAGTTGAAACGTTCGAGCAAAGACTTATATTCTTAGAAATCTTCTATAGCAACGTAACGGAAGTAGGGAGAACTAAATCTCCGATTTATTTCGCCACCTGCTACTCACACACGATTCATTTCCTTGTTTACTTTGGATTATACGATAATAGAATTTTTCGTCCTTTCTCGCTTCCTTCGCACATAATTTTGAACAAAAAAAAAAAAAACAAAAAAAATCATTGCATTTAATAAAAAATCAAAAATTCTTCATTTCAACGATTCTACCATTCATCCAAATACAATTTAATCTCATTTTCTCATCGAAGAGAAGATCAAGAAATAACGAGACGCGTTCGTATATATTTATTCTCGTTTAACTTCGTCTTCGTTAACGAAGAACAAATCTGTGCAAAAACGATTTCGAATGTTTCCGCAAAGGACTGACGATAAGTCGAGAGAATGAACAGGTGATTGCACGGAAGATGCGGTGAAACACGAATGGTCGCCCTTACACCGTCACTGTACCAGAGCAGAGGAACAAAACTCGGTGACAATCATGAATCGGCCCACTGAATTCGTACACTTATCCAATGCGACCGCTTATGTCCGCTGCCCTTGTTCCGTGCACCATTATCGTATATTCGAACCGGTATCGAACTTCCTCGACAACCGACCGCGCGCAATATCCACGATACTCGACCCATTGTTTCTGCGAAATCTTCATCCCGTTCCAGTTTCTAGAAACCAGTAACACCAGTACTTACTAACCCTAACTTATCTTTATACTTATGGCGCGTTTGATTCTTTCTTTAGGCGAATACCTTAGATATAACCTCTTAATTTTCGAATTATTTCGAGAGAAGATTCTTCGAATTTTCGAGAGAAATTGGAATTGTAAGAGTCAATAATATACTAGGATAAAATTTAATAATAATTCAAATGGAAGCTGTGGAATAGACGAGCCTTGGTGCCTAGCCTGCAATATTTATATTCATCGTGGGAAATGTATTCATTCGTGGAATTTCTTCTCGTCGTTGTTACGCACGTATCCGTCTTTGGAAAAAGAGAAGAAGAATGATTTCTCTGGGAACGTTAATGCAGATAAGCGGGTGCTCGAGACGAATGTTAAACGCTGGACGGATCGAAATCGATAGAAAACGTTGGGTGTCAAAACAGAAGTCTATGTACTCGTGTCGATCGAGCTTCCATACGTTTACGTATGTAGACATCGTGCATATCTTCTCCGCTGCCCTCGTGTTATCGTAACCGCACAGCTTGCCCTATTCCACGCCTACGAATACCTGTAGTATCTGTTATGCAAATTTATCGGCGGGCCCGCATAAGTTTAGCATACATTTCTTATTTTCGGGTGGAAGACAAAGAAATACGGTGGGAAGAAGAAGAATACATACGTTAAATAATAAGATTAACAATGGTATTCGTAAATGATTCGAAATCAAAATACTCGATAGGAGGTGTCGATGGATATCAAAATTGTATTTTTGTACTTGGTCAATCATTTTTCGATGCTATTCAACATGTCGAAAATCTATTCGATTATTATTCTATTTCTGTAATGTCTACTTTTTTTTTTAATAACAAGTTAAAATTTAACACTGCATCTATTTCGTTTTTTTGTAAGTATTTATCCTTTCACTTAAGTTGGTGGAAAAATTGCAAGGTTTTTGATTCGATATACTATTGACTCGTTATCGCTTTAAAAAGTATATCGAGAAATGATACCAAATGACTGAAACTTTGATATCTATTATTGAATAGTTTAATATTGAATCATTTGAATACGAAGTAAGTATATCAAAAATGATACGAAATAACTGAAACCTTGATATCTATTATTAAATACTTTAATATTGAATCATTTGAATATCGTTAAAAGTATCGATAATGTTTGTTACGAAGATTTAGATACTTATTCGATAACTTCATTTTTGAACAAAGTATATCGAAAATACGAAATAACTGAAACTATCTATTATTGAATACTTTAATATTGAATCATTTGAATATCGTTAATAGTATCGGTAACGATATTCAAACAATATTTGTTACGAAGATTTAGATACTTATTCGATAACTTCATTTTTAAACATTCAACAATCAAAGTACATCGAGAAATGATACCAAATCACTGAACTTTGATATCTTTTATTGAATACTTTAATATTGAATCATTTGAATATCGTTAAAAGTATCGATAAGAAGTAATGTTTGTTACGAAGATTTAGATACTTATTCGATAACTTCATTTTTGAACAAAGTATATAAAAAATGACTACGAAATAACTGAAACTTTGATATCTATTATTGAATACTTTAATATTGAATCATTTGAATATCGTATCGATAAGAAGTAATGTTTGTTACAAAGATTTAGATACTTATTCGATAACTTCATTTTTGAACAAAGTATATAAAAAATGACTACTAAATAACTGAAACTTTGATATCTATTATTGAATACTTTAATATTGAATCATTTGAATATCGTATCGATAAGAAGTAATGTTTGTTACAAAGATTTAGGTACTTATTCGATAACTTCATTTTTGAACATTCAACAATCAAAAATATGATTAGCTATAGCAGAGATGCTATATATAAGCGAGATAAATACAACTACAGGGAACGAGATAAATGCAGTGTAATAGTGGTTTAGTTGTTATATCTAGAATGAAAGTATGGAATAAATATTGGATTCCTTGTAAAGTATCAAGCGGATATCGAAGCATTTGTAAAGTATCAAACAGAGATCGATATTTGAATAGCTATTGGAATTTTTAATTCAATAATACAATATTGATTTGGTATTAAGAGATATTAGAGATATCGAAAAATGATATCAATATTTAAACCTTTAATATTTTGACACCTAAATTTGTATACTAGTATTGATCTTGCACTGATTATACACAATTTTATAATTTATATGCAAAGTGTCAATATAATCGAGATATATATTCTATCTGCATCTTGTTTCATTTAAATTTTTGCAAATTTAAATTTCTTATAACTCAATAAATAAACCTTAATCGATAATTTTATATATCAATTTTTATGTTTGTTTTGGCTTCTTGAAAATTAACTTTTCAAAAATGTTATGCGAATATTAACATTTTGAAAATTGTCAATATAAATTTATTCTGTATAAAAAAAAAATACATAAAATATATATTCGATATTTTTCTAAAGTAGAGGATTTGTCTCAAAGCTTCTTAATTCTCCTTACACACAACTCTTTCATTATATAAGTAGAAATAATATATTTTTGTTAGTGCATCGTAAAATAATTGAAAATGATTATTAGATTAGTTGAAAAATTTGTTCCATTTTTATCGGTAATTAACATAAATTACCGTTTTATATGTTTTGTAACAAATGTATAGAACTTAAAAAATCATATTTCAACACGTTGCATGTGAAGCAATGTTGAAATTTTAAAATTAACGAGGGTTTATCATCTGTTACGGAGGATTAAAAATGGAAAATGAAAAAATATATTTCCGCTACATTATGTTATATTATCATGGAGATATGAACTCTGTATAAAACTAGAAAATGTACGTGCGGTATATGATATGAAAATATTGTAAATGATTATACGTGCCAATTATTTACAAAAATTATTCAAGGGAATTTTTTTTTTTTGTTGAAAATAATTCACGTTCTGTTAGATCATGTATAACGAATGATTATCAGATGATAATAGTCTTGGTCGAAAATAATTCACACCAACTCGAATAATTTACACAAATTAAACTATAAATTTTTTTGAAAAAGTTTTTTAGCCAATTCCATATAAAATTATAACCTAAAAATAAATATCTCAATGAATTTTGTATTAATTTTTTACATAATATATAAAAATTTACAATACATTTGAATGATTTTTTATTATATTATTATATTATATTAATACTTTTTATTACATTTCATTATTCAATATAAATTTTATTTGTTACAGGTAAGTCTCAACATTTTTATGTTCTCTTATGTGAAAGGCAACAAATAGTAAGTAAATATTAATTTATTTATAATAGATTTTTCGTTTCTATAAAATCTCATTATAATAATTAATATTGCATTTATAAATGTAAAAAAAATAATTATTTATAAATATTTATTGTAATATTATTTAATATTATCATTATGTATTTAAAAACATATATTTACAAAATTTTCACTTATTTATTTACAATTATAGTAAATAATTAAAGTACTATAATGAGGAAGAAGCTGTTGTCTGATTATAAGAAAACTAGCAACTGTAAATCTTGAATAAGTGTTCAAAATCTAAACCAAGCACTTATGAAATATATAGTGGAATTGAAAAGAACAATGAATGGAAAAAGAAAGATTGAAAATCAACATTACATATTGATGATCATTTTATATATACATCAAGAAAAATCATCCTTATTGATAATAATGATTATTATTAAAAAAAATATTAATAAAAACATATGCCATTTAACCTAACCTAACTAAACTAATTTTATAGACAAATTATCACACATTTTCACAATGATTTGTTTCATTTTTATCATACCAAAATACAACATTATCGAAATAACAGATATTAGGAATTACCAATGCTTCGACAAACAAACGTGTATCGATATCTACATTTCTTTTGTGCACTTGAGTGTACAATGATAATTTGTCGATCATTGTCAAAGTATTATCGACAGATGGTACATTGGTTAAATCGATATAATGCTTCGTCAATGCGAATATCATCCATTTGCAATTAAAACGATATCTTGTTTGAATGCCAGGTCGTTCCCCTCGGAACAAAGATACACGGAATGAAGGCAAATTTGGCATGCATGTAATTCCAACGAAACATTGTGTACGCATGTAAGTACGAGTTCATTAAAACTGGTGCACTTAATTTACATGGCGACAAAGAAGAAGGAACAAACGTAGGTCGCATCAAATGGTACACGTATCCTCGAGTTGTTCTCTCTTTTCTTTTTTTTTTTTTCCCCTTCTTCTTTCTTCCTTGCCTTGCCTTTGCCTATCTCTCTCCCTGTCACTCACTTCATAAGAGAGGACGAGGAAACATCGCGAGAAGAAAAAAGGGCCGAGTTGAGAGTCTCATTTGCAGTTTTGTTTATTATGCGGTCTCCACGAGAGAGTGGTTTGTAACGGGTCAACGATGCGTTCAAACACAAAGTCCCGGGCGGGGGGAGGGGTGGTTGGAGGGCGGAGCGGAGAGGGGTCCGAATGGAAAATACAAACTCGCATCTCTTTCTACCATTTTCACGGGCCTTTGTTCACGGATAATTTTGAGAGTGGACATTTGAAAAGAGCATACACGAAACCAAGCTATTAGCTAGGTATGTTTGTTCTAGACATTTTCATCGTAACCGGAGAAACAATGGACAATGGCGGGGAGGGGGGAGAAATTTTGTTCCCAGGTTAACGATGTTTCACGTTCGTTTAGTTCAAAACAAAGTAAATAATGCGTGAAAAAATAACGCAAAATATACGGTTACATAAATATTCGCCATCGTTCAATTTATGGTTGATATAATATCGCTCAAATTGTTTACTTTGCAATGGAAAAGGGTTATTTAAATATCGTTATATGGAAATGTAAACAGTTTATTGAATTTATAAATATATAAACAATTTTATTGCGGAAATAGTGTTCATTCGGTGAAAGAGGATTTTAATGAATCCATGTTATATTCTCATGTAATTTGTTAATATTCGAATATGATAAATATGAACAGTTTGTTTGTAAAGTATAATAAAAAAAAATGTTACAAAAAAATATTGTTACATGCAAGTTTCTCGTTTGATAATTATATCTATAATATTTTTGTTTAAGACATTTTGTTTAAGAAAGAATATTTTTTTTCTATACTTTATTATGTGTAACAAAATATTTAAACAATTATTTCCTATAAAAAAATAAGAAATTCAGAAATAGAATATTCAAATATGCGAATAATAACTTGAATGATTGTATTTCTTATTGACATGAAAAAATTTATTACAAAATATTTCAATTAGTTATAGTACTTTTTTTATTTCTTGAATTTCTTGAATTTCTAGAATCATTAACTTACTTGGTGTTCATGATTCATATTATTATCTTGAAGACTCTTCATTATTGCTATTTTCACTTTTTGTACAAATATTTAATAATTTTTAATATCTAATAATTCTTTATAAATATGTTTTTTATGATTGTAAGAATAATTTATTTGTTAGCTTTAAGAATTAAAAAAAAAATAATATTATAAATATATGTATATTATTTTTAATAATTTTTATAATTTTTAATTGTATTAAAATTTACTTTCTAAATGAAGAAATATATCATTGTTCTATAATATAAAAAATGATATAGGACAATATCTATTACAATTATTTAAAATTACTTCAGATTTTCTTCTAACTTTCTTTTAATTTATAAGTTTCATCAATTTACTTAAAATCCAAAAATTATATTCTTTTACTCTTAGATTTTCTTTTCCTAATGTTTAAATTTTCTTTGATTATTAAAATTTTAGATATTTGTTTTCCTCGACAAAAAAAAATTCAGCTTGAAAAAATACACTTCATATATAAATATCACGTTGTTACAATATAAAATATGAATCAATATTTACATTATGAAATATGAATCGTTTGCAATTTGTAAATACATAAACAATTTTTCCATAACAAATGATAGGTAATTATTTATACAAAATATTTACGTACAGTAGAAATCCCCATTATTCGAACTAATTAGGTAGACAATTACCATTCGAATAAAGAATTTTCGATATTGAAAAACAGATTCTTCTTAAATGAATTATTCTATATTTTGAGCAAATTGGAATAATAACGTGAAAAGTAATTTTTTATTATACAAAAATTAAAGATTCTATATTTTTTTATTAAATTATTACCACAAATAATTTTACATAAAATTTTCAATTTCATCCTTCTGTTTTTTAATGCCAATGATTAAACATCTTCATTTATTATTTTTTACTTTTTTTTCACACTCTGCTTTTTATTTCCGATTTCATCAATAATCAACACTAAACATACACGTTTACGTTTCAATCTTATTGTATTTATACCAACATGTTCAATTTTAAGTTAAATTCTATTTCCATCAATGCTATAAGAAAATACATTTGTTCACGTTATTGCAAATATACGACGGATAATACGTACCTAATTCAAATAATAAAATATTCGATTAGAACGTTCGATCACTAGGATATTCAGATAATAGAGGTTCCTGTATTCATAAATTTCTCGTTCATCGTAAATTCGAAGAGATTCCATTTCTAAATGTACAATTTCAGTTCGTGCAATTGGACGGGGGAAAATAAAAACGAATAACGAGATCTTTGCATCTATGAAAAATCCTCATTGAAAAATCTCATTTGCAAGATATACGTACGGAGAAAACACATGGTGCATTTACTATCGCATGACCGCGACTCATAAATCGGTCCAATGATTAAAGCGTGCCGGTACGTACGCAAATCTGCTGATAATCGATCGATCGAAACTACACGAAAAGTTTTCCTCACGAATAAGCAAAATTCATCGTGATGCATTTTGGCGCGCGTTCGTTTCTTCCAATCGAATTTCCCTGATAAAGCAAGGAGAACGAAGAGAAAAATGCATGCAAAAGTAACACGTTTGATTTATTAATTTTTTTCGTGGTAATTCGATATAATAGAGAGTAAGTTAAATATTATCCATATTGATTGTTTTTATTTATATTTATCGTTTATTCTAAATTTTTATTTCTATTCTTTGTTATTAAGTTTATGGAATGTACGTAACTTTAATCTTTTGTGAATATTTTACGACAGATATAAGATTATTTTCAGTAACATTTTCTAAATATGAATTCATAAGGAACGAAGGAAAACATGTATTCTTTAATTTTATTTTATTTAAGTGTAACTTTGATAACGTTTGTAAAAATTGTCTAAATTGAAATGTACGTACTTCATATAATAAACTATATGGTTTCAACTTTTTTAGTTTAGGATGTTCTGCTCTAGCATTTCGGAACATTTGAGGAATGTAAAATTCTAACATTTTTTTGGTGTCATTCCATTTAAGTTAAATTAATTACACTCATTCTGGATCGCTTTTCGTACACATTTTTTAACTTTATTCATAAAAGGTAAGAGATGTAAAATTTCAAATATTGCAATATATATATTTAAAAAAAGGATATTTTAATTAAGGAAAACAGTCAAATGTTTAAGCACTGTAAGGATTGAGATATATTGAATAATCAAATATTTAAAAATAGTTGAAAATGTAGAAATTATCTTTCTGAATAATTACTAAGTAAAAAATTCAAATTTTAATGTTATTACCTCAGATTCTTTTTTTTTACTTAAATTTTTAAAATAAACATCAAAATGTTTAAAGTGAAAAATTCTTTTCAATTCATAAACCAGAGGAAAAATAAGATTTTATGAAGTTTTAATTGTTTGATCCTTTAACCAAATTTAAATTTGATTCTTTTTTTTTTTTTTTTGATAAAAAAAATTGTTTTTCTTCAATCTGCTGCCATTGCTACAATTATTTAAATTTTATTTATTATTATACGAGTACGTACATCTACATATTCATGTTTATGAATTAATTAATAAGTTTTTTAAACGTATTTTTATTATTCATTGCTTAATATTTTTAAACAATATTATTTTATTATAACAACATAAAAATAATCACATTTTAAAAACATTATATTTGTTAAAACATTCAAATTATATTAAGAACATTAGAAAGAATGAACGAATCAATTAAACTGTTCAAACACATTATTAATTAAATATTCTTCACAGATGTATACAAAGTTATTATACTTATAATTAATAAAATTCATTAAAAAATTTTCTATACATAACATCACTTTCACAGAATTTATTTTTAAACTTTCTTCAAATATAAAATTATTACGTTTCAATAAATTTTTACAATTTTTATTTAAAATACACTGAAACTTTTCATACACGTCCAATATATTCATTTCACGCAGTATAACAAGTGACCATATAGCGAAACCAAATTAGATATACCTTTGCCCTGTAATCCCATCTTTAATACTCGCCTAGATATCGCAGCAAATTAAATTATCAGTATATTTAATATATACTATACAATACATTTAGGGAATATCTCTTGGTAACCAATTTCAGTCTTTACAACTCTCGTCCACTGTAAGGTACTTACATGAGAGTGACATCCGCCACAGGGAGGGTCACAAGGAGTCAAAAGGGCCCCAGGTGCTTTCGTGGTTAATGGGTCCGTTAATTGCTGTGACACGACCTCAGGTTTATGATGTGCCAATAGCTAAGGGAGACTGGGTGTTGGAGGCGCACGTGCTTGCCAAATGTTCGGTAATCCGTGACTTCCAAGGGCCTAATTACAGAGATAATGACTCTTCGTTAATGTTCCTTGAAAGAAATCGGTTACTGATGTGAAAACCCAGTTTTTCATCATTTTTTCTCGAAAATTAAACGATTTAATCCTAATTTAATCCTCGTACATTCCTCTTTTCATATCTAAGAATCTAAGGAAATAAGAAAGGAAATAGTTGGTTAGGAAGTTTCATTTTTATTTTTAAAAACGAGTGATATGGACGAGATGATTCTGTTGAATTGAAAATTTGGTATTATTATTATTTTATTATGAAATCATACAATATCATTTTTACATGTATAACGCATAAAACATAAATGTGTCTAATTCAAATTGAAAATTAAGACACATTATTTTCATGTACATACATGTAATTTACAAACAATTAAAAGAATTTCATTAAACTTCTTACAATACACATTAAAACAATCTTAAAAACATCATTACAATTTTCTAAAGTGGAAGAAATAAAAAAAAAAACTGATACATAGAAAATTAGAAAAAACTTTTTGATTTCACAAAAATATTCAAACTGTTATAAATAAAAATTTGAAATTTCGTGTCATTTTTTCCCTTTTTGTTACAAACGTAACAAAAAGTTTTTGTGTAAAATTATCACTTCAATATTGATATTATTGGAGATTACAATTTATCATCTTTTCCTCTATTCATCCTCTACAAACCTGATCCTTTAAACGTTTCAACAATTATAATCTTTAAAATTGCGATTAATATATCGATTGTTGTCTCAACAATACATGTATCATGGAGTGAACGAATATACAAAATCGTGTAATATTAAAGTATATGTATCGTGACAGGTAACACAAAATCGATCGTGTGCTGTGAAGCTAATTGGAGTAATGCTATTCGATTGGGTGTTTAAATAAATTTTAATGAAGGTATTTAGTGGAGCATGTTAAGTAATTACAATTTGAAATTTAATACGAAAATATATATGTATATATACATGTATTGTACAAAACGTTATGAACGCGTATAATTTTATTTACAATTGAAATAAAATTACAGGGGATGTAACGATATAAATGAAATTGAAGAAATAGAATTCACTATATTTTATTTCGCGAGATGCGTTCGTTTTTCTGACATTTATTATATCTGTGACTGACTGCTTCGTTGCTCGTTTATTCTCATTTTCTACGTACAGTCGACCCCAAAAATATAAGGCTACTATTGGATATTCGATATCTTTAGCGAAGCACGTTTTCTGGTATAATGCGTAAAAATGAAATAAGAAACGTGTGTATGAGAAGTAAAAACCTATTCCTTCGTTCCAATTATACATGAAAAATTTGATCGAGGCATGATAAATTAACATAGATTAAAAATTTGTATGAAAAATGTAGTGATATTTTATGATATATCATGATGTTGCAATGAGTTTCATATAAAGCAATTTTTTTATTAACGAAATATTCAAACAGATGAAATCCAAATTTATCTTAAAATTTCATTAATTTCTTTTTTAAAATAATTATTTCGTAAAGGTACAAATAAATTTGTTAAATTTTTAAACCATAAAATATTCAAATTTTAATGCTTTACTATTCTGTTATAAAAAAAATATTTTCAAACAAAATCGTATGAATGAAACATGAAAAAATGATAAAAGTTTGAAAATTTTACGATTTTAAGAAATAATCGAAAATCAGATTATTCAAAATGGGTGAATTTCTCATTTTGTGATTGATTGTACTTCATTTTTTTAATTGCATAACAGAACAATCTTCCAGATTTTGAAGGTTAGTAAAAAATGTGCGTGATGTGAATTTTTAAAAAAATATTATTAGAACACGAAACTGCGTGGAGTATTATTAATTTTTTATTATTCGACGTTGAAGCATTGCGAGAAATAATTTTAAAAAGAACGGTGGTTCGACAAAATAGGGAAAAGTTGAGCGGATTCACTGTAGCACGTCTGCGACACCCAGTGCTTCCTGTCTCGAGGAGCAATCTTTTCGAGATAGCGGCGCAAACGCGTGGAGTCACGTGCGTGCGTGCAAAACCGGGTTCATTAAAATTTACGACACTTAATTTTAAAGTTGCTACCTCTGTGGTGCTAATTATTGTTGCCCGCATACCGCCAGGAATTTTCGTTACTGATAACATTTTGTTGTGAAAAGATTATGTATGAAGCTGTTCCTCCTTACTTTGGTTATTTAAATTATTTCTTTCTTTTATATATATATATATGTTTCTTTGTTATTGTGACCGAAGTATATATAAATCGAAAGAAATAGTGAAGATGTGTACCAATTCTTTGTATAAATAAAATTATAAATTTGGATTTTAATTAATTGTTAAAATTGAAAATTTTTTTTCTTTACTGAAAATTGAATTCTTAGTAGAAAATTTGAAAAAAAAAAAAACATAACATTTTCGTATCTTAATCTAATTTTGATTATATATAAAATTTATAAAAAAAAAAAAAGAATAAAAGTTTCAATATTTGTAATATATTTTTTTATTTGATAATTTTATTCAAACTTTTTGGTATTTTCAAAATAATTTTTTGCTACATGATATTCGTTTTTTTTTAAACGTTATAAATAAATATTGTTGCATATATTTATTTTCAATTAGAAAAACAAGGAAATACACATAATTCAACAACATTTATTCGATTATTCCATGGACTAAATTTTTACTATATTTTACTATATTTTTATATTTCAGATATCTGTAAAAGAAAAAAAAAAAAACATTATTTCAATTCTTAATCACTACACGTATCAAAAAAGAAGAAAATACAAAAATCGTTAAATGAGATGTGTATATAAGAGCATGCAATAACGTCTCCTTTTTCAGATCAATGTTGTCTTTCCATTTTACTCCACGTAACTTTCCTCTCTTTCTCTCTTCTAGCTATTTCTTTCTTACTCATTTTCCTATTATCGCTCTATTCTTTCCCGGCCAACTAGATATTATACTTATTTTCCACGACTTTTTCTTTTCCTCCTCCTTTTCCACCGTCTTCCTTTTGTCCATCAAATTGGCACACGTGCACCTCCCAAGTTGAAAGTTGGCACTGGTTCTGAAAGAGCGCCACGAATATCAGGAAGCGCGATTGTTCTAACGCGAGCTCGTTGCGAAGTTTCATTTATGATTCGAAGAAATACGAGGAAGCGAGCATTCGTTCTTCGACTAAAATGTCACGTAGACTGACGTTTACGCGTATATAGTTCTTTAACCATATTTGTATAACTTGCCTTGAAGCGAGACAGATAAACTTGAACTCATTAAAGCCTTGTATTGCGTTGATACGTAATAATTCACGATAAAATTTACAATTAAAGCGTAGATTCTAGAATGTTTCATCATAATTATATTTTTTTAAATATTAATTATAAAATATCCTTGTAATAATAATTTTACTTCATTACGATAAGTAAGCATTGTTATTCCTATTCGCATTGCATATAAAATAAAAGATAAATAAGAAATTTCACAAGATCCAGTTTTTCGTTCGATTCGAAATTCGTCGTCGAAATTCACGAAATTGCGCGCAAAGAAGAAAGAAGGAAAAGAAGGGAAACGGCACGACGATATAGTTTCAACTGAATGCACCAGACGTATAACACGACGCGTCGATGACACTTGGTCTAGGTGCGATGCACATCTCTGACACGTGGAGTGCACATACTATATGCAGCATGAAAGCTCACTCACGTCTGAGATTTTAATTCACGGAAGGACCAGCAGAGCCTGTACGTGATAGTGGTACGTTGAAAAAACTTTCATGTCAGTGACGTGTGCTATCGTCCCATCAAGATTTAATATCACGCAACTATACCCGTGATATTTTCACTTCTTCTTCTGGAAAAATAATCGTGTAAAAAAAAAAAAAAAAGAAAATGCTTATCTGCATACCCAACGAGCATGTATCCTTTCATAATCAATTCTCTCGAATGCCAAAGCTGATACTATTTGGGATAATATCTTCAAAGATTGCAAGCGTTATTGCGAACGAATAGGTGTATAAAAATATAAAATTTCGATATCGCATAGAACGTATAGCAATCGACTTTGCCCACGAAATATTTCATACGGTCGAGGCGCAGCTAGTTAGAAAAGGTGGGAAGGAAATCGGATTCGGCCGTTATTGCCCCTTTGAATCGAAATACCACCGGCGTGATCGCTCTCTCCCCCTTCTTTTCTATTTTTCTGACTTTTCTCGCCCCTATCTTCTCCTCTTACTTCCGACCTGCCTCGTCTGTAAATCTAGGAACGAATGCGTCTCTGTCCGGATTACAAATCGAAAGCGGTTTAGCTACTCGCCTTTCATAAAGGGCAACCAACATATACACGCACCAGGACACGCACTCTCGATCTCTGTATTCCCTCCCTTTCCACTTTGTTTTCCTTCCACCTGTATTTTCTCTCTTTCTCTCTCTCTCTCTGTCTCTCTTGTTCGGTGCACTTTTACATGCTGGAAGCAACCACGGCTCGATTATATGAGAGAAATAAATCGAGTTCTACGTGAAAGGACTTGACGATTCAGGAGGAATTCCACGGCTAACCACGCGACTCGTGAAGAGAAGTTGGAGGAATGTTAAGTGGGTCCTTGCCAGTGACGAATATTTTCCCTCTTATTTATATTCTCGCGTTCGTTTCTGGTTGTTCGACGCAGAGAAGTGACGATTTCTTTGCTGGAAATGGAAAAAGTGGTTTGTTTCGAAATAGAATCTGCACACTTTATCTTTGCTTTCTTTAAATCCGTCCGGATTCGCTTTTCTTTTTATACAATTGGAAGAATAAGGGTATTTATTCAGTGTGATAAATTAATTTTTCTTTTTAAACGCATGTAGAGATAGAATCGTGTAGAATGGAACGTTTACCAGTTGTATTATTGTTTGGGATTTGTAGATTGAAGTAGATTTATATTAATTTAAAATGTATTACAATTCTATGGAATTATATTATTTAAAAAAAAAATATTTTAAATACAGGTGTAATCTATAAATCATATTATGATATCACGTTATATTTCAAGTATATAATGTAATACAAATGAATATTCCTTTCTTTTCGAGTATCATTTATTGAATGAATTTCCCGAAAATACTTCGGGAAATTCATATATGATGATTCTTAATTCCTTCGAAATAAAAATATTATAAAACGTATGAAAATCAATTGTTAAAGATAGATTTGTATATTTTTTGGAATATCAATCGATATGTACGATTATATAAAGTTCTCGATAATTTATTTGTTCTTTCATTCACGTTATAATATAAATAATATAAAATATAATTTATAATAAATTTAAATGTAGAAAAATCTGAAGAACGACGTATGAAATAATATATTCATTATAACATTTGAAAAGTGAAATCAAAAATAATTGTTCCATTTTTATAATTGTAGTGATGAGAGTATGTTAGTCGATAATTAGAATATGAAAAAAATTTGAAATCATGGCTGAAAAGAGGTTGGAAACGATATTTCTTTTCTCTCTCTAAACAAAAGAAAATACCGGAGATTCGATGAAATAAATAGTTGAAAGTGTATAATTCAAGGAAGCGGTGAAACAAAGCTCTCCGTGATTCCTCAAGTACCGCGTAACGTGACTCGGGTGATTCAACGAGCTCATAACATTATTCAACACTCATCGTCTTCTCGTTTTGAGAAGTGAACGTTGCCGGATAATAATCCTTGTACGAAACGAAAACGTGTGCCGGTATGAACGGTAACGAAGAGCTGGGTCTCCCGAGATAAGTGGAAAGATAAGCGAACAAATTGTGGTATAGAATAACTAGAGACGTGCAACGTATGCCGCAATTTATATTATTTTATTAGATGAAACTTGTTAAATTTGATACAGATAAATGCAATTTGTTGAAATTTTATGCGAAAACAGACTGGCTAATAAAATAAACATTAATCATTTTTATATTTGACATAGTATCAGTTTAGTTTAGTTAGTTATTACCGAATAGTAAAACTGAAACTTGAATATATTATACTTTTTTTTTTTAAAAACACATTGCAAAGGATTGTATATTTTATCAATGAATCATAATTAGAAGGTATGCTTCTATCATCTAGAGTAATTAATAAAAAAAAGATTTTATTATCTCTAAAAGAATCTGTGGACTTGAAAGGGTTGATTTTATTAATTAATGATTTTTAAGAAATTACATGTTTATTTTATGTTTGTAGAATTTGATAAAAATGTCATTTGTATTTTCTTATAAGACAAGTACATTTCATGTGTCTTTATTATATCAAAGTGAAAGATTAACAGAAATATTATTTTAATTTATTGTTTTATCTATAATCTCGAAATTTGTAAATTACATGAAATTAAAATATGGATACATTTAACGTATATGTTGTTAAATTCACGTGAAATAATACATACGCATTTAAATACATTTGAAATAATTCACGAATATTTCAAAATACTAAAAATTATACTTAAGTTGGAATACAGACACCTGTAACGCATGTAAAGTAGGATGGAATGAAAAAACTAAAATCGTACGATTATCTTCTAATTCTTTTAAATAAAAGTAAAAGAAATTTTTTTCCCTTAATTTTGCGAGATATAATTCGTAAAAGATAATTTCTGTAAAATTAATTTTTTAAGTATCCCTTTAATTTCCTTTTCTCTTTTTTTTAATATGCTTTTAAATGTATGCAAACAAAAGGAAGAAAATTAAAAACGTAGAGAAATTGTAAACGAACACGTTCAATTTCTCTCATTCGTTTAATTTTCTTCGTCCAAAATCATACGTACATAGAAAAAAAAGTTAAATTATAACAATCTTACCGGATAGAATATGAAATCAGCAAAGATAGTAATTTTTTTAAACAATCCGCTATATTTTAAAAACATTTATCGATTCACATCTATCTCAAATATTACTATTGGAAAATAAAATTCGCAATAGCATCTGTGATTTCTCGTTCCGCCCTGGCATACACGCGTTCTCGTAATGCACATTCTAAATCTCGATCCCTACCTTACCTACAGGCCGTACATTTCAATGATAAAGTTAAAAGTCGAGCGATCGCTTGACAGAAGTGCTTACGTATAAATCGCGAAACGGGAAAAAGGGGGGTCGGCACAGTTGCGTGTTACAGAGGGCGCGACGGTATCAAGTAGCGAGTGTATCTGAAATAAAGATCCTCGGGAGTGCAATCCAGACAAATGGCGGAACAAAGCAGCCGTGCGAGCAGCCGGCTTGGTACCGGTATAACGTGACTCAGGTGCTCCAATGAAACTATAATATTATCCCACGCTCTTCATCTTCACGCTCGAGGGCGAACATAGGTTACGTGGATAGGTTGCTACTCGTGTGTTACCTTGAGTAGCACGGTTGCATCGTGTGTGCATCGTAAGAAAAGAGTGAGGTGGAGTGAGAGTGAGAGATCTACATCGGCATCGGGCGACACATTAAACGTTACCGATCTAAGAAGACGGAGGATTGCCCTCGGTGTTCTACTGTGCAGCCTGCAATATTGCCAGTGACTTAAGCCTTGGAAAATTGGCTCATTTATCTCGCTCTTGGAGACACCCACCGACGCGGGATCACGCTTGGAAAAACATTTCCGGAAAGGCGGTCTCTTCTCTATCTCTTTCTACGTTTCCTTTCTTTCTTTCTCTCTTATGCGACGTAGGCTGACTGCGAATGACTACGACAATTAGATTTCTTACTGTACTTGCTGATTTCTTTCACCTTTACTTCCGGTTAGATAAATCATTGGTTTAACGTTGGAAATCCTAGACACGATTTTTTGTTCTGGTTGCTTTGATATTCTTAATTATGAAGCGTTGTAAGTATTTAATTGACGATGAGATGATATGAGTTTTTTTTTTAAATATTATTTATTTTAAAAATATATATTATGGAGATATTAATTAAAAATGATATTAAAAACTGGTGCAATTTTGAGGGTGTAAAGAGATGAAAAGTAAGGAAGGAAAAGTAAGGAAAGGAGAATGAGAAATTTTCTATTCAAAATTGTTATAAATATTTATAATTATAACTTGTAATAAATAATAATTTTTATTTTTCAATACCTTCAGTATTTTTAATTTATATTCTCTATATACTTAAAATGTTACAATTTGTTTTCTTAGAAAATAATAAGAATATTTGAAAACTTGATTTATAAATTAAGAATTAAAATTTGAGTTTATTAATTTTTTTTTTTATTAAATAATACTTGGTAATTTCTTGATATGCAACAAATTTTTTTAGAGAAATTAATGAGGGGAAAAGAAAATTCTTTTTGATTTTTTAAATAATACTATTGTAATACTATTGTTATGCTATTCGAGTTTTTATTATCAATTATATCAATTATATATTACATATTCGAAAAAATAAGTACTTATAGAACATTTAATAAATATTTGAAAATCTAAAGATCTCTAATCTATTTTATTTTATTTTCTTTTTAATTTTGAAAATTTGAAAAAAGTTAATCGATTAATTAAATAAATATCACTTTAAGTATATAGGATAAATATATTTGAATCGTATAATTTAACAACATTTTCAATTAAAAAAATGATTGTTTTAATATCTTATTTTAATTTTTTATTTTTCTAATACTTCTCATACATTTTAAAATATTTTTTATCAGAATTTAATTTTACAGAATATTTTCTTCTTATCGTAAACGTTCTTTTAAACGAAAAATCTTAATTTCCTTTATTAAGAAAATCGTAGATCGTAATTATTAAAATACCAAGGGAATTATAGCTTATTAATATAAGTATATACCGATCGTAAAACTATATCCTTATTAAGAAATAGCTACGTTTCGTGATCGTACCTTCAAGCTATAGACTTCGGGAAATTGGGTAAGTGTATTATAAATTACAGAGCAAGTTTAATCTTTTTACTCGGAATCGAATATTAATAGCAGTTTTAAATTGCGTTAAAACAGAGTCTTATTAATATTCACTTGCACTTTATTAGAGCTCATGTGAATTCTTTTATTTTCTTCTTTCATTTAATAAACATTCTCATATTAATTAAAATACCATAAAATTACGATTATGATAAAATAAATGTGGATCGAATTTTAATAGTTTGATATACGTTATCGATTCGTGGATTACGGATTAATAGAAAATCGAGATTTGATTATCGAATAGATATAAGATTCATCGTTAGATTTATTATTAAATAAATTATAGCGATCGTTTATTCCAAAACAATTTAATCCAGATACGTGTTTCTATCAAACACTCCTAAATTTTTTGAAATAATACTTTACGAACTATTTAACACAAAAAGTAAATTAATAACTTTTATTTATTAAACGATTTACTCGTCACTTTATTAAAATAAATTATTTCTTTACGATTATTTGTCATTCATTATTCGACTGTATATTATTTTCTTAATAAAATAAAATCGATAATTACTTTCACGTCTCTTGCAAAATCCTAAAATAAATAAAAAAAAACTAAATATCCGTCATTACTTTTACGGTTGTTGCTAAATAAATCGAGATGCTCGTTTAATGCGAGATGCGAGAAGCACGAGTTTTAATCCGGAAATCAACGTTCCTCCCTTTTCTTTCTTCCTTCCTTTTTTTCCCTCTCTCTCTCTCTCTCTCTCTCTCTCTCGTTTCTCGAGCGAGTTCTTTCTCTGACCACAAATTCTGGAAGCGGTTAACGGTACAAATGAAAGGCAGGGCAAGTCCAAAAAGAGAGAGAGGAGTAGAGAGAGACGGAGGGAGGGCTCTTTTTTCCCTCCCCCTCCTTTTCCACGGATGGAGGGATGGAGAAGCCTCCAGTCAAGTACGTAACGCGACGAAATATCGGATTCGAGAGTTCGCGAGCTCATTCTCGAGTTCGAGAATGCGTGGCGAGTTTGACGAAGCGAAAGGGATGGTTAAGGGCGAGCGAGTGAGCGGAAACGCGAAACGGGATGAGTTACCCTCTCTGGGAGCTTTCAGCTTTCATCTTGTCTCTTCCTCCCCAACCATCGTCATGCAATTTTCGTCCCGCGATGCAAAAGTTTTTACAAGGTTTTCATCCCGATCCTTTTTCCGAACTTACGTGGAAATCGTATCTTTTTTTCCTCTCTCTTTCTCCCCTCTCTCTCTTTCTTACGAACGTCGTAGACTTCGAGTTTGACAAATTTTTCGACTGTTCGATGTCTGCCAAGTTTCGAAAGATATTCATTCCTCGATTGTTAACGGGGATGGAATTGAATCGAGTTGTGGTTTTGGAAAATATTCTCTAAAATGATGATTTTTTGATTTTTTTGAGTAATTAGGTTAGGTTAGATTAGTTGTGGAGAAATATCGAATTGGATTATGTTAGGTACGCGTATTTTTCAAATTTATGATTTTTGGAATGTAATTTGTATTTTTGTTATTTTTGTTTATTTAGAGAGCGTTAGAAAAATAATGTTAAATGTAAAAACAATTGTAGTATTTTAATTAGAATAGATTTTGAAGAAGGTAGGTTAAGAAATATTGTTAAAAATATGAAGATAATACAAATATTATTTTCTCTTAGTATTTAAATAAGTATTTAAGATCAAAGTTTTTTCAATTCTATCTATTTTTATTCCAAATTTATAAAAATTTAAAAAATCTTTGATATTAATATACATGTGAAATATCATATTTTCATATCTTACATGTATAGCTTAATAATATACATTTTTTTAAGCCGATAATATAGATCAGATTTTATTAAAGAAGAAAAAAAATTGGTATAATAGATCCACGTATAATATTGAATATTAAATTTATGATTCAAAACTCGTAATAAAATAACATTTATGATTTTCTTATAAGAAAATATATTTCTTTTTTTTTCAACACGTGTCATATGTGTACATATTTCTCGATATACTTTATCAATTTGAATAAAAATTTTAAAAATAGAAATATATCAATTTATCTTTTTCCAATATCGAAATAATCCTCTGTATCGATTTGTATCAGTTTATCCTAAACTTTTTCTGAAGATTTTAAATATGCTGCAAAGCTTATTAAAATTTATCCTTCATTTTATCTAATCGTTGAGAAAAATGAAGTTTGAAATTGAAATTGCTTTGATTAAATATATTAATGTAATTAAATTTAATTAATCACATTTAATGTCTAATGTTTGTTCAATTGATTTGTATCAGTTACATTTGTTATACTACAACTGTAACTAACAGTATAAGACTAACATTTTTATGTTTTCCACATAATCATATTGGAAAATAACCGGAAAAATTGCAAGCTCAAAGAGAGTGCAAAGTATTAGTTAAGAACATCTACAAACTTAATTGTATCATTGTTCGAAACTTTCTTCGTCACGTTATTATTAAAGTTTACGAGTTTTGGTTATTCAGGATCATCTCTCGAGCAGTAGTCGAGGAAAAATTTCCACCTTCCAGCTGCTTGACTGTTTGCTGTGCAAAATTACAGAATTCCCGAAGGGCGTGATGAGCTAAATGGAATGCTTCTCGACTAGATACCAAATTGAAAAAAAAGAGTGATGAAGTAGACTGGTTGCAATGGTAATTGCTCTTCAATTGCTCTGATCGATCAAAATTCACGAACATTGCTACTGTGATTTAATTAATTTTATTGAAAAATAAAATTTTATCAATTTTTTTTTAAACAAACTTATATATTATTGATTCAATCCTTTTGATAATTAAAGAAGAAATTAGAAAGATTTAGTTATAATTTTTTTTAAGAAATTGTCTTAAATGCAATTTACCATTTTTTTTTTTTAGGCAAATGTATTGATTGAATTTTTTAGATTACATAGAGAAAGAGGAAATTAGAAAAGTTTCAACCTGTTTTAATAAATTACTTTAAATGCAATTTTATTTGGTAACTTTTTTTTAAAACATCCTTGTTTATTGATTGAACTTTTTTATTTACATAAAATGATTTTAAATGCAAATTTTAATCCATTTGATTATAAGATACAATTAGGATAAGCTATTGTGAATGATTATATTTCAATAAGAAATACAATTTATATTTGTATTTATGTTTTCTCTTGTTTTTTTGATTAAACCTTTCCTATTTATATCATTTCATTAGATGATGTGATTTTATTGCAAACTATTAAAAAATCTTAATCTTAAATATGTAAGTACACACATTTTAAAATGCTACAATAAACAAATGATATAAGGAAGAATTAATTCGTTGTAATATATTTCATTATACATACACATAATTACTATACATGATATCAATAAAGATAAATAAGAGAAAGTTCAAATATAATGACCACAACATAATAAATACATAAAGCAATGGTTCTGAAATTACATGCATTATTAACGATAGTTTATTGATCTGTACATATTGCTTTAATATGCTAAAAAACTAAGCAATAATAAAAAAAATATTACAAATCAGCAAAGATAATTTTAAAATCTTAGAAACGAATAACTTTTAAATAATAATTTTTTAAATTAAACAGTAGAAGAAAGTTAAAATTTTAATATGCAAATTTAAATTTAAACTTTTTTAGCACGATTGTGAAGAAAAAATATATATATCTCAAATTTCTATACAACTTGTGTAATATGAATGAAATTTTTTAAAATTTTGTTCAAGCAATATATGCACTTATAAAGATTGAGAACCACTGTCATAAAATACACGAGTAATTCAATAAATGAAAACATTAAAACGTTTGTTCCAACTGTGTCCTATATCGAATGATTAATTGACAATTCCTTGGGTTTCCTTATCTGAATTGGATTCAAAAATCTCGATCGTCAAATGACCCATTTTAATTGAATTCTCATGAAAAATGGATAATTTAAGTCTACCAGCGAGTTCGATGGCGCGTCGATTAACTTTCTCGTTTTAGACTTTCGTACCCGGAACCACCAATAAACTTATTCCGGTCGAAGGCAATCGCATTAAAGGCGTTTCTCTTGCTAGTTTTCTAGTAGTTCCATTAGATAAAAATTGATGTTTCAAAGATGTTAATTTTAAAACTCGTTATTACACATCTTTTAATCTTTTTATTACATTCATAAAATGTATATTCAGTTCTATAATAATTATAATTATGTATCTTTTTAATAAAACTACATTAAAAAAACTGTACACATTTTTTAGGTTGTGTTTCGAAATAAAAATGTTGAAAAATTCGTTTAAACTTTTATCATTAAATTAGTAGAAAGGACAATGAAATTTTTTTCTATTAATTTGAATTTTTAAATTTCTTTATTTTCTTGATTCACATTCACATGTTGTTTCTTTGTAGATTCTGCAATGCACATAACACTTTATCGTCTGTTTTCGATTAGATACTGTTTATTATTAATAGTGTCGACTAAAATTGTATCAAAAAATTTCTTTAAATTATTCTCTTTTGTTTATAATAGAAAAAAAAATAGTATTGAGTTATATAAATTTGAAAATATTTTTTATACTTGTATTTATTAGAGTTTATATTAATGGGATGTATAAATTAATGTAGAAATTATAAAATATATATTATAAGATTAAATTACAATAATATCAAATATATATTTTAAAAGCATAAAATATAAATTTAAGATTTAAGAATGGAAGACTGGAGAAAACTCTCCAATATTTTTCCAAATATTGAACCATTACTATTCGTCACATGTCGTTCGAATCTTCAAACCCTGTGTCATCTTACTGTTTGCCTTCGTATCCTTTGCCAAAGCATTTCAATTTTATTTTTATCGTCTCTTCCTGTTCCCACTCGAACAGAAATTTATCGCGATATTAGGTCACGAGTAACATAATTTCGAAGCTCAAAATCATTTGTATGAAAATTTTAAAATAAAATTTAAAATATGCATCAATTATGACGAATAATTAAAATGATAATATTATGCAATTCTAACAAGAGATTAACGTTGATAAATTTTAAACAAATTATTTTATACAGTGTAAAAATAATGACAGAAATATAAACAATTTAATCGATTTAATAATACATTGTATTTACCGTATTATTGTCCACATATCATTGCGAAATTTTTCAAATAACAAAAATATTTGAAAATAAAGACTGTGTAAATTAATGTCAGAATAATATTAATTGAAAATTTTTCATATATAACGATACGTGAATTTTCATTTTTCAATATTATTATATTTATCACATTAAATTGGATTTAACATTGGAAGAATATAAAAACACACGTCGTAATATTTAATTACCCATAACATATTGTCCAAATGTCCAATGACTCGTGAAATAAAACTGAGTTGGTTATAAAGAAAAAAATTCATCCAGTTCCAGTGAATTGATAAAAAAAAAAAAAAACCTATGCGTGTAAAGATTAAAACTAAAGATCCGCTTTGACAGTTTGAGAGCGGAGGCTTATCGTTGAATCATTAAAGCTGGTGCAAGAGTAAGCCCATAGATACTTGGTAGCGATAACTTTACTGCGTCCTCCTCCATGCAAACAAGTATACGGTATTGCGAGCGTAAAATTTTAATTAACAGAAATGCCTTAATTAACAGATAAGGAACTATATCTATGGTCGAATAACTTCTTGTCGTAGCTGCGCCCGCAAGCCACCCAAAGTATTTTAAGACTTCCTTCTCTTGCGCTCGTGAATTGGAGATAGTAGATTCTTTGATGTTAAATCATCCACGGTCCATTAAAACTGAACACCGTGTAGGCACGAGGGTTATAAATAAAGCGAAGAAAGTTTTGACTAAATGTTGCACTTGATCTTCTTGAGCTCTAAATTCATCGCGCGTATGTAATAGCATTCGAAATTTAATAACTGGGTTGGATTTCAATTTTTAATTTGGAAAAACGAAGAGGAACGAGGAGAGAAGGAGGTGTTGGAGAAAATTTGAGAAATGGGTTAATGAATTTTAATATTAAAATGAAAATGGATCGAAAATGAAAAAGTTTCAAATTTTTTAGAAATTTATGAGAGATATCATGAATATAATAATATTTTGGGGGATAGTAAAAAAGGAAATTCGTATTAATATAAATTTGAAATGTTAAAATATGTATATTGATAAAATAAAACGATGAGATGAAAATATAATTTAACGATAAATTCAAAATTCTTTTGTTATCACATTCCAAGAAATGATTTCAATTTCAATTTCTTCGATTCAAATAATTTTATCAAATTTTTCTTTTTTAGAAATATATATTTCTTAAGCAGAATTGTTTGTACTCTTTTTCTAGATAAGCCAAATTGATCAATTTCATATTTTTAAAATTTTAAATTACACGATTAGATTTTGAAAAATTCGGAAATTAATTTGAATGGAAATTGATGAAATATCGATAAAAATTGACGATGATCGAAATATAATAAAAAAGAATTTTTGTTATCGATAATGGTTGCTGATTGAGAACTGAAGAATCTTATCACTATCAATATTGGTTATCGATAACCACAAAAATTTTAATCGCTTATTATGATTTATAATGATTGATTATTCGTGAGTGGAATTTAAAATCAGGCAATTTTGTGAACAATTTCATTAAAATTTAACAATGATTGCTTTTGTAATATTTTTTTATAAAAATTTAAATAATTATTATTTCGCTTCTTTCCTTTCATCATTTTCATCGTAAGAATTTTAGTAATCCAATTAATTAATCTTGTAATGATAAAATGAAAATTTCAAACTTTGGTAAATTAAATAGTTAATGATTCGTACACAGATAACGTCGAGGGTTGCCTAAACTCATTAATATCGAAAAGAGATGGAAATAACTCACAACTTACATATAAATAAGTAAATTCATAACTACTCGTACAATTATAAAAATATACATTATATACATTTCGTACATTATAATTAAATTATAGAGTAATAAAAGAATATGAAAGAATCCAATACTTAATCCAATACATTTTATATACCAAGGATTTGTTTTTCAAAAAAACTCGTACGACTTATTCAAGATTTTTAAGATCTATATATCGCTAAAGAAAAGAACTAAAAATTTATTTCTAATAGATATTTTACTACGCAATAACTAATTGAAAATAAAACACAAAATAGGAGCATGAAACATTCGTGTCATAAAAGTAATCACAAGAAATTCTAATATCTTGAATGAAACCCTTTCATTAACGAGAAATTGAACGAAAATTATAACGTTTTATCGAATTTCCAGAATTCGTACATCTAATTCCATCTACGTTCATGCGTTATTTTCATTCAAGAACAAAAATTGCATGAATTCAGTATGACGAGGAAATTACAGAGATTGTAAAGGCTGAGAACGGTAATGGCCTTAGAAATTTCTTTGATCGCTTAACCATAAAAGTCTAGACGCGCGAGACGAGATCGTAAGAGAGAAAAGATCGAGGGAATACGACTAAAAAGGAATGTCATAATCTCGGGCGAGCAGGAAGAATGTAATATAGGGGCGAGAAATATAGACAGGCTTGAGAGAGAGAGAGAGAGAGAGAGAAAGGACACGATCTCATTGCCAGTGGCATCAATTAACGTCGATTGCGATCGACGTTATAAATGCGTTTATAATATGCGTCTCACGCTTATATGGGATATTTTACGTGGAAATTACGCGGAAAATTATATACAGGTGGTCGCCTCCTCGTCTCCCTTTTCTCCTGTTCTCCGACATTTTTCTTTTCCACTTTTCTCTTTGTCTCTGGTAATCTCTCTCTCTCTCTCTCTCTCTCGCGTGTCGCGTGTGCGTTGCACGATAGATCAGTGGTTGCCAACTTGTAGGCCATGACCCATAAACAGAGATCACAAAGTGTTTTTAAAAGTTTCGTTATTTAGTGAAAAATAAATTTGGATAACTGGATCGTTGTTGTCTATCTCTAATTACAAATTTAGTGCTTGTTTCAAATATCATACAGATTAAATTTTGGACAAGTGTTTGTGCAATTATAAATGGAATTGAAATTCAAGAACGTGACTCGAGGACGTTCCTTTTGTGTTTTATAGAAAAAGACAATGTGAATGCTTTCTATGAGAGAAAGAAGATCGAGAATTAAAATAAATATAATATGCATTAAATTACATTACATTACATTATACATATATGTATATTAAATTATATTAATGCTGAATTGATTGCTATTTAATTCGAATAGTGATAAATCGTATTAATTTTAATTTTATTTATATCTTATTTATATTGTTATTATTATTACGAAATAAAAATTGTCAATTTGTATATGAATAAACCAAAAAAAGAAATTCAAAAGAAAATACGTATAATGAAAAAAACAGAGAAAGATGGAGTCGTCCCAAAGCGTATTGATTTTTTCAAATTTTCTTTACCATATTATCGTTATTATTTGGAATAAGAATCATAAATTATTCGAATATCACAAAGGATTCCAAGAAGCTTGGAAAACACCGCTATTGAAAAATAAAGAAAGATGGATGGATTGAATGCGAAATAAGGATAGAGAATAACCATTCTACTGCGACAAAAATCGCGTTAATTCTTTTTAGTTTTTCTTACCTTATTATTACTATTATTATTGTTAGGAGTAAGAATATCGCGAGAGAGGATCGCGATTTAAAAAGCTTGGAAAAACACTGTTACAAAGAAATGGAGGATTGAGCGCGAAAGAACAATATATAGACTAGTCGTCCGAAAGAGATGAAAATTCTCTTTAGTTCTCCTTACGTTATTGTTAATAATCGTTTGGAACAATAAGAATCATAAATTACTCGAGTGTTACGAAAGGCTGCCAGCTCGAAAGCTTGGAAAACGCTTGCTATAGAAAAATGGACGGTTGGGTGCGACGAAAGAGCGACAGAGACGGGATGAAAACGAGGGAAAAGTAAGGCTGGAGTAGGCGAGAACGAGCAGAGGAGTGGGATAAAGGGAGGGATGGTCACTGGCTCACGATCTACGTTTTACATAATTTCACGTGAGCGTGTGTGTACTTGTGCGTGTGTGTGTGTGTGTAGTGAAACGCCTGTTTCGAGTAACGCGCCAGTAATAATGTATCGTCGATTTGCTTGATCGTTCTTTTCCCATTGTTGAAGGTGTAACGTTAAGTTTAAACGAAATTCGGGTCAAGCATTTATTAATACGAAATAAGATATTTTTACACAAGCACGGTAATTATGATTCTACGTGTAATTTTGTATGGAAATCAATCGAATACGAATTTTAACTCGTCCTTCTTTTATTTATATATTCTCTGTTGTCAATGATATAATCAGTTTATATTCGAATTAGGAAATGTTATAATCAAATGATATTTGTACGAATTGTTGTTGTCCAATGGAACATAATACCATTGCGTATCGATTATTTTGATGGGTTTTGGATTATTGATGATGATTAAAATTAAGGAATATAATAAATTGGATAATAAAATTTTTTGGAAGATAAATGGATCAGGACAATTTATTTTTCGATCCGTCGAAAATTTTCTTCAGAAACAAAATCTTATAGAAGAGATTTGATTAATTCAAAATGATAGAAAAAGATATTAAAGTATTATATTAAACAATGAAGTAATAAAATATGATTTATTACATTAATAAAAAAAGGAGATTCTATTATATTATAAATTCAATCGCATTATAATCCATTTTCTTGCGATTTCGTCTTCTTTTTCTTCTTTTTTTTTTTTAAACAATTTACTTTATATTTAACTTCTTCTATTTAATCTCATCTTCTATTTAACGATTGCTGATTAAATATCGATGTCTCTTATTCATGGAAACAATAAAAATTCTCTTTGAAGGTTGCCCGATATATAAGAGTTGTCTGATTTCCCAACAGGCGCAGGAGTGCAATCGCTCGTAAAACTGTTAGCCTGACAGTGGAAATGGAATTCAGAAAAAGCTTTTCTATTATAAGATTGCACGGATTTCTCGTAAGTAAAGGAAAAATATTCATCGAGGTAGTAGATATATAAAATCAAATATTCTTTCTTTTATGATTGACAATTCCTTTATCCACTGTTATACCAATTGAGTCTTTTTATCGCCCGTGTGCTTATTGATCAAAATAAACTTTTTCCATCGAAAATTATACGATTTCTCATCTCCGCATGTGGTTAATCCAGTTTTTCACACCTTGAAAATTTATTCTCATTCCTTTTTCAGAAATTTTTATTCCCTTATTTGTATTCAGATACTTTCTTTGTGGATAAGATCTAACGATATGCAAAAGGACAAGTAATCCTCACTTTAAAGCATCAATTTCTTTCCATTAAACGTATTCCTTAATGCTGCATTTCCACACATCCTCGTTCACAATCCTCGTGCAAAGACACCTATTAATATATTATATTTATTCGTCACCAATCGACACAAAACTCGTAGAAAACGCATCCTTGCCTTTAATCCCTTCACAAAGTTCCCCCCGGATTTATCAATTTGTCCATTTCTATACATCCGCCTATCCGCTTAGCCTCCTCCTCTCCACGCGTATTTTTTCCTCGTGCGTGTATTTTCCAGCCGCGGAAAGTCTTCTATCACCGAGATTAATTCTTCACTGGCTGTCCTCATCGTTGACGCGTTGCATCAGACAACAATGCGCGACGCGTTTCCAGAATCTATATACACACACACACACACACGTACCAGCGTGCATAGACACGCAAACGTTCGATCGATATTCATATACAACCGTTCAAGTTTTATTTTATTTTTCCTCCTCTTTTTTTCTTTTTTCTTTTCCCCTCCCTTTCTTTTGGCGTTCGTTCCTCAAACAATATTGCTTTCTTCCCCTGGAATCTGGAATCAAACCGGTGTAACGCACGTAGCGTATGCACAATCGCCATTAGATCGATCCCATCGAAACTACGAATGCGTGTAACGTGCAATCGCGCGTAAATATCTAACACAGATATCCGGTTGTCGCTATTGGGAAATTTACTTAACGGTTTCCACGGTTTTTTCGGCCTCATTGTCGCGAACAATCGAGATTACCGGGCTGAACAATTAGCAGTTAACGGGGGTATGCCGTTAGCTATTAATGGTGCCGGTTAATCGATAGCCTATCTGCGATTCATGGCTCACCGAAGGCGCGGTTCTCACACGTATTTTACCGGGGCGATAACGTGGTGGTGGCCGATACCTGAATTTTTCATTCGGGCGGGGGGAAATAAATAGAACAATTGTTGGAAACGATTTTGATCGAGCATCTTATTTTCATTATTCTCTCGTGTTCGAAAATCAGGGTTAAGGTTGATTTCGTTTCTTATTCGGCCGCCTTTGTTTCCATTTATGTCTATTTTCTAATTGCAAGAGCATTTTCTTCTTGGTAAATATTTATAGGGATTGGTGGAATTCGGATATTGGATCAAAAGTGATCTGAGATTTTGAAAAGTTGAAACGAGAGTTCTTTCTTAATTAAATGTTTTTTGGATATATGTATTTAAATGATTTGGATATATTTATTTATATCTTATAACTCAAATCGTAGAAAAGGAATTAATATTCTAAGAGAAATATTGAATATTCTCTGTGAATTGGAAGAATTTTTTAAAAGATTTTTTTCATAATTGAAATCGATCAAACATACGTTATGGTTTAATCGAATGTAGAAAGAGAATATTTTGGATGAATCACGTAAAATATTAAAATTTGTATTCTTCAAAATTCAATGGTTTAAATTCAAGTATAAATTTATTTTCATCTTATAATTTGAATTTTTCTTCTCTGAAGTTAGCTTCATATTAGCTCTCGTGAATAGATATATTAGAAACAGAACCATATGTTTCCTTTATTCCTTCATTATACTCCAATCATTCCTACACTCACATACCTGTTTCTTTCGTTCCAATTTTTTTCGTTCTGGATCGATTCTTTGATTAAAATAGTGGTTCAACTAACTCCTTCTTATCTTGCTTAACTATTCTATTTTTAAGGATCAAGTAGACCGGTCTGAACCGAGATACGTAAGATAATAAGTAGCCAACGAGTTTTAGACTCATAAATCATTAGAAATACTTTAAATACAAAGATAAAATTTTTATTACTTTCAACTCAAATTATATGGATGAACTATTTATGCGTTTTAATAAGTATTATTAATTGCAACGCATGAAATTGAAATAAGGTAATAATTATAACACCAAATAAGTTTATTATTTTAGAAGTTATCTACATTTTAATTATGAATTAATATAAAATTTTGTTGCAAATTAAAAAATATATCATAAATATAGATCAAAAGAATATCTAATAATGTGTTTCATCATTTAAGAATATCGATAAAATTTAGATATTTTCGTGAAAAATAATAAATAGAAACGTTATTGACATTTGTAGTGATAATTTTAAATAATTAACGAAACTAAAAGAAAGAAGAAATCGTCGATGTGAGGCAATATCTTGCATTATTTTCTATTCTTTTTAATCTATCCGTTATTATTGATCGGTGATATTAACAATTATAGTCACGCATATATTGCAGTCATAATTGGAATCATAGATTAGAACGATAGAAATCTTGTTTTCTTTCCACGCGTAATTGAACGACTCTAAGATTTTTTATCTTTTAATTTCTAATAACTGTTTCGCTTAAAAAAAAAAAATTTAATCACATTTCGTTTATTCGAACATAGAAATTTCTGCGTTTTTATTTTCAGAAAAATTTCACAATTATATCGATAAAAGCAAAATCGAAAATAAAAATTTCTTCATCAAAACTGTATACACATAATAGAAAATATTTTTAAAATTTATTCGCAAATTTCAAATTTTATCTATACATTCTCATTGCTTATCGAATTTAATTTATCTCCAAAAGAATTGAAAGAAGAAAAAATTCATTGTTCAGAAGAGTTAAATGAATATAAAGAAAAAAGCATAAAAACGGAATAAAAGAAAGAAATTCATCTCAAAACAGTTGAATAAATATAACTTGTCGTTGATTGGCAGTCAATTTTCGGGAGACAAAAAAAAAAAAAAAAAAGAACAAAAACCGAATCGAAGAAAAAACACAAAAGGGATTAAATAAATATGGAATGGAAATAATTTTGAAAAATTCGTTCGAATTAACACGTTTTCGCAGAGGCAACAACTGTCAAGTTCAGCTTCTTTCTTCAGTGAAATTGCCAAGATTATTGATTATTTCTCGAGGAGGAGGGGGAATGATTTCAACTTTATTTTCACAAATTCAATAAGATGATGTCTCAAAATATATTGGGATGAGGGATATCGTTTTATCCGTCGGATGAATCTCTCTTTCTCGTCTGGATCACGCATCTTCTGATGTGGTTGGCATTGTAGTTGAAATTGATTTGGGAATAGGTTGTCGCCAACCTTTACGCTGATACGTTCAGGAATCAAGCCACGCGCGGATTGAAAATATAACCCCTACTTGCTCATCCTCCTGTATATTTCGTTCAATCAACAATGCATTTTCATATCTCGTCGATTTTTAAAGGTTTTTAAAGGTTTTTAAAGTTTCACAGCACTGATGTATATTTAATTACGCGCAGACGTTGTATTTGTGAAAATTGGTAAGTTTTTTTCAAATTCATTTCATGCAAACTCTAGCTTCTTATTTTTATTACATTAAAGATGAGGCAAGCTTGAAATTTTACAAAAAATTTATTTTTCGAACTGAAATATTTCAATGTTATAATAATTATTATTAACATTAATATGATATATTTATATAATTCATATAATTTTTGTGAATAAAAGGCATGAAATTAAATTCTAAATCTGTTCTTGAATCACGACAACAGTTCATTGCATAATTAAAGTCACAAACGAATCTTTGACTTATGTAAAAAAACACGAGAAGAAACTAAAAATTTTGTCGTTAAAAAAAGAATAAAGATACAACAAACAAGAATAGAGATAATCACAAGTCTTTTTGTTTCGTTTCAATATCTCGATCATTTATCGAGAGATAAGATGACTCAAATTATCCATTGTTTAAGATCTTTCTTAGAAATATGTTCTTTCAAGAATAGTAGAAACACTATTGGCATTTGTCACTTGCCTGAAACTTGGGATAGGTTAGTAACCAGTGAGAGGTTCGAATGTGTGCCAAGGATGAAAATAGTAAATGATTAAAAATTTCATTTTCTTTTTTTTACACTACGATATCTTGAGAACCGGAAATTGTATCGGGATAAACGAGAAAACGTTTTAAAGGATAAGATTTTTCTCTTCTAATAATCGTTCATTCATTGATTGGATTATTTTCGAAAACAATGATTTGAAAACTTCAATCAAGTTTTCAGATAAATTTAATTACGTGTTTAATTTAATGTGATATATTTATTTTTGATAAGATATCGCTTATAAAAAGATTATAAGTTGATTTAAAAATTATTTTACGCCCTTTGTATTTTTTAGGATGAATTTTTATTTTAATCGATCTTGTTTTTAATCGTTGGACAATTAAAAAATATAAAATCTTTCTACTTTTATTTTTTGCCTGAGGAATTATCTCTTCTTCTGTATATATTTATATGAGAATTATTTGAACTTGGTCATTAAATATTTAGGAAAAATGATTGGATAAAATTATTATGAAAAATGTATCACATTTAAAAATATTAATAACAGAATTATTAATTATTAATTTTTTTATTTGTTTCAGGTAAGTTTCCTCTAAATTAATATATCAATATTATCAATTCTTTGGAAGATAAATATTGGTAAGTATCTTGAAAACATTTAATATAAATATAGGTTTTTAATTTTGCATTTTAACTATTACTTTTATATTAAATTGATAGCAATGAAATTATTAAATCTATATTAAGATGAAGAATATTATAATTTCATTGTGATGCAAATTAGTATATTTTACATTATCAATATTGATAATAACAAAGATAAAAAATCAATAATAATAATTTGTAATTTATATAATATCTTTTATAAAGCATTTTTTATACGATAAAACATTAAATATTAAAAATATATCTTTGTTTTTTAAATAAATTATATACAAATTATGTTATTTATATAAATATATATATATATAAAATTATAATAAATAAAATTCTCTGAACAACAAAATATGTCTAATGATTGAAGTTAAAAAATTCTTCTAAAGTAAAAGATATCGTAATATCGTTATCGTAATTTAAATATAACTTTGTTCAAAAGTGGCACAAACTTTCTAACATTTTCCGCATATCTTAACATAATTGTACTCCTTGTAATTTAAATACAGATCGTAAATTTAAAATTTTAATTGTTCTTTATAATCGTTTTTTTTTTTTCCTTTTTTTTAAATAGGCATATTTCGAACTAGATGGCAATTAGCATTGTCTAAGGCTCGTAATAAATGCGTTTAAAACGATCCTGTTAATTGAAATATTTTACGTAGAACATTACGAAGAACTTCTCTTCACAATAGCTCCACTGGAATTCTCCTCTGCTGGTAGTTCTACGTTGTTCACCATTATATAATGTACTTACCATATTTTATTCAACATTCATTAAATTATGCTCGCCAGACCGTAAGACAGGTGTGTATGTGTGTGTGTAAAATATAATACAATTTCGTGCTGCAATTAATTGTAGTGGTCTGTAATGTGTACTGTGCGTCAACATTTGTTGCATTTAGGATAAAAAGTGAATGAAAGACAAAAAGAAAGGAGAAAGAGAAAAAGAACAGGAAACCATGAAAAGAATGCTATGTATTGTAATCTACAATGCTTCTCTTTTTTTATTGTTAAAACAGTTGTGTATTGTATTGTACTCAAAAAAAAGTACACAAATTTCGTAAATTCGTGGAAGGAAGAAAATATTCGCCTTATGAAAGTTACTTCTAAAAAACGAGAGTTTCTTTCCCTAAAAATATCGTAACTTCTTCGTGTTAAAGAACCTAATATAATATATATACTAAAATTTGTAAGGTTTTTTTTTTTTTTTTTTTATTTCAAACGTTATATTTAAGAATTAACGTTTCAGTTTTTATTAGATTGAATAAAATTTTACTTTAATTTTTCACTACAGGTGTCGCTTTTCTTTTAACGAATGCATACATAACCTAGAAACTTACATTTCAAAGTATTACACAAGAAATTAAGTAATGTTGGTTTTAGCATTTCAGTTTTAGTTTA
Source organism: Apis florea (assembly GCF_048593485.1). NCBI lineage: Eukaryota > Metazoa > Arthropoda > Insecta > Hymenoptera > Apidae > Apis > Apis florea. Next base: position 900,097 of record NW_028256838.1, on the reverse strand, counting down.
TGTGTACATAACCTAAAAACTTAGATTCTAACGCGTCTATATAAGAAATACTGTTGAAATTAATTATCTTTACTTTTTTTATAAGGAATTATAAATGGAAGATGGAAAGATACATTTTTATATCGTCATGTTTTATTATTATTATCAAAAAAATTCTATGCAAATTTGACTGTGATACAATAAATATAATTAAACACACGTGAATCAATGTTATAAAGAATTTCTCTGTTAAAAATGATTCGTGTTTTCTTAGACTTATTTATAATTAATAGCGATCAAATAATTGATCCAAAATAATTTATGAGATCATAAATAATTTATGATCCAAAACAATTCGAATTTAATTATATAATGACAGGAATCAGTTGCAAAAATCGTTTTGAAAAATTATATTAAGAATCTTTTTAAAGAAATAAAAAAATTTTTTTAATCAGATTATATTATAATATTATCATAAGCGATAAAAGATTAATTATATTGTCAATCAAATTTTCAAATATTGAGGGAACAATATTTTTCTTCTGTATCGAAATTAATAATTCTGATACAGCAAATTGTTAATTCAAATTTCAGAAATTATAAATTGAAAATTATTATTAATAACAAACCTTATTTTATAATAATAACAAATTTGATGATAAAATTAAGTTTTGCAAATAAATTTTACAAATTATAACTCATTTGAAGTAATTTTATTTCATATAAAATTATAAAAAAGAGAATTTTTTATTACCTTAATAACATTAATATTATTATTATTCCATAAATTATTATGCAAAACGTTCCAAACACAATATCCGTTCCCGAAATACGTCATTATTATTGTGAAGAGAAAAAAAGAAATTACAAAAACATTGTAATCAGACATCATAAATAATCTCAACAACGAGCAACCTGTTTATTAGATGCAATTGAAATCATCGTCAACAACGAGGCTATATACACGTATATACACATATTAATTTGCAATTTAAACGACGCATTTCTCCACCATTTTTTAACCGAAAGCAAATTCCCTCCGCGCCACGATAAATCTGCTCGTTATACAAATTTCACCCGAATGTTACTAGAATCGACAAAAGCCTCGTGCGCGCGCGCGCGCCATTGCGTGATTTAATTCTAGATCGGGGTCAAGGTGCATAATAAAAATTGATAACTATTCATGCTCGTTACAAATTCCCAGGCCGTGAATATAAATGAAAATGGCGCACAATCTCGTTTCGAAACCGCATAGGAAAAAAAAAAAAAAAAAACATTGAACCCTTCCCCTTCTCCTCGCCTCTCCTCCCCCGTGTTCCGCGCAATTCTGAAAATTAGCCTACGGTATAAGTGCCGTAGTGTCGGTCGTTCAATCCGTTTCGTAATGCCGTGAAAAATCTTTGGCCGAATATTTTTACTGATTGGACTGATTCGACGCGAGGCCAAATGGAGCCCAAAGTATTTAGCACCCAGCGCCACGAGTTTAAACGAGAGTAGAGACACCTATGCGTGTTCCGCGGCCATTAATGCCGGCCCAGTCGCCCTCTCTCTCGCCTTCGTGCATCGATACGTGTATATATGTATATACACGAGGGCCAGGATCAGCCTGCGAGCGATGGTAATTCTAGGATAATTCCAATTTCGAGTGGTGATTTTGTTGCGCAATTCGTGTCGAGGAAGGAATACGATATCACGGGCTGCAATGGTGGATCGTCATGCAACCCGCTCACTGTTCTTCCGCCTCGTTAACCACGTAAACTGAATTTTTATCCTTCATTTTTGAACGACCATTCTGTTTCCTGCTTGCGAAGAGAGGGGCCAAGAGAGGGGCCAAGAGAGGGCCAAGAGAATATACAGGGTGAGATTATTTAAACGGGACGGATAACTTGGTTATTCACGATTTTGTTGAAGAGAAATATTTGGTACTGTTCGAAGGAATATATGAAGAGATAGTGAATTTAATTCTTATTCGTATTATATAATGGTATATAGTGTATATGTGTTCAGTGTAAATACAATATAGTTCAATAATATTTGTTGCACATCGATTTAAAATTTGAAGCTAAGTGAATATCATTTTATGAATTCATCTTGTTAGAAAGAACAAATATTAATCAAAATTAATTAATCAATTATAATGTAATTTTAACTTTAACTATTTTTCGATGGACAAGATATATCGATTTATATAAATAGATTTTGATATCTTCGTAGATATGTTGTGTAAGATACAACAGATTTAAGTGTCCTTACAAATAAAAATCCGGTAAATTTATCTCTAGAGAAAGAGGACTTCCACGTCCAATCCATTTATTTGAAGATACTACAATATAGAATGCAACAAGATTTTCAACAAGTGCGAAGAAGTGCTAGAAGAGCCATTGAGAGGATGATATATCAATGACAAGAACGATCTTTTTCTGTAAAGATAATCGGATAACAACACAAAATTTGTCATATTTCATAAACAGAAATAAATAAAACATATGTTTGAAAAATAAATATATTTTTTCATTTTTTAAAAATCTTCTCTTAAAGTGGAATTATGAAACACTCTATAAAGCAGAAAGTAGACGTCATCTTCATTATCGAAACTCTCATTTTTTTACGTGCTCTATATTTTTTTACTTTATATTTAACACATATTGGTTTATATAATAATATTATATATAATTACATATCGTGCATAGTTTTTTTCCAAGTAAGATACAATAAAGAGGAGAAATTTAATTTTCACAAAAGAAAAAGTTTAAAAATTTAAAACATTTTTCTATTTTTCTGTATATACGTAATAAATTTTTTATTCGATAATACTACTTTATACGTTGAAAATTAAAAACACAAACGAACGATAATTCGAAAAAGGACATTTAAAGACGCGATTGGCATCTGGACACAGTTAAAAACACATCGTGTAAATATAAAAGCGGATGATCAAAATCGACAATATCGAAAAATCTCCAATAGATCCAATAGACCTCGTGGATCTGTCGCGAGACTTATTTGTAGGGAAACGGCGCGGATTCGACAACTTCCTGTCCCACCGGAAAAGAGCTGCTTCCCATTCTGAGATATCCTGACAGTTTTATAGTCGACACTTTCCACGTACGAAATAGCGTTTTGTTGGAAGAACGTGCACGGAACTCGGCATCGTGATATCGAACGGAATTCAAGTGTCCAACGAAGGACCCGTGTCCTCCACAATTGTAACCTATTTTAGTCTAACGCTATGGCCCTCTTCTCTACGATAGGAATTCAGAGAAGCTATTCCACCACGGCACAGTTTCCCGTCTAAGCGTCTATCCTTTTGTACCAAGGAGATTCATAGCATTTTGACGAAAGAAATCTCTTCTTATCGTTTCGCTAGGATTTTGAATGAATTTTAAATAAATTTTATTTGCCCTAATTTTGAAGGGAAATATTTTTACAACGTTTTATTCGAATTTCATAATTTTTAATTTTTTAAAAATTGACATTGAAAATATTCGATACATAATTTTTTTTTAAATTCGAATGAATTTTATATACATAGTTAACTCAAGGTATATATTTTATGAAAAGCTCATAACAAAAATTAGATATAATTTCGACAAAACACGTGCAAATTAAAACTCATTGTCTCGAACAAGTTCAGAGATTAATATCAATTATCGATACGCATTAGTAAATTCGTTCAAGTTTAAAATTAACAAATATACGGGCGTTACGTTATTTATAAATTGTGAAATGGTTCGTACAGACAGGCCTACAAATTGTCAATACGACACATCTATTGGAGAACGTACGTACATCAAGAACCCTCGATGTCGACTCGATATTAGGCCATATTTCCTCGATCCAGGTGGCGGTTGCCCAAAGTCAATTTAATCGAGGAATCGTGTACAGGTATGGGTAGCATCGCTCGGTGTCCTGAGTTTGCAGTATCCACCTCTGTCTATCCTCTCATCCTGCTCTTATGGAACAAAGAAAGAGAGAGAAAGTTGGAAACCGTTCTCCTACGACGCTGTTCATATATCTTTGCTATAATTGAAAAACACGTCGAGATATTTTATTTGTTGCGAAGAAACAGACTAAAAGAAGGAGAGACGAATCGAATTTAAGCGAGGATGATGCTTTTGCGATATCTCGGAATTTCATTTAAATACAGATCATAATTTTCGTTTTTTTCCTTTTCTTTTCAAGCTAATCTAATCAGGTCGTTTGATGTACAGGATGAAAAGGGTTGAGAAAAAAATTTGGTCCAAGAATTTGGGTTTGTAATGTTCACTCGTCAAGAGGAGTAAAAAATCGTTCAAACATTAAATATCAGTAATCTGGATAGGATTGAAAATATTCGACATTTATAATATTCATCAGAAGGAGTGAAAAGTGCAAATAATTATATTATGTATAATGTTTAAATGGAAAATTTTATTGATCAGTTTACACGCAATACATTTTCAACTTTTCATTTTATATTGAACGAGTACATATTTCTTACACGATCTATAATCCATTTAAATTTCCTACAATTCATTTGAGCTTAATTACGATCGATTATATAATTAATTATATATTAATTATATTAACGAAGTTTGTTCATGCTAATGTCTTATTTATTTTTCCACGTCCATTAATAATTGTATAATATTATACATTAATATCAAGATTGAATTTTTAATACGAAAAAAAGAGTCTTTGATCCTATATCGGGATGATGGAGAGTATAATCGTGATGAAGAAAAAAAGAAAAAGAAAAAAAAAAAAAAAAGAAGAATCACTTTAAAACCGACGACTGCCTCGCCGACGATTTCCTTAATTACAAAAGAAAGCAGATGAAAAAGTCGACCAGGTTGAGGAAAACGAAAAAGAAAAAAGAAAGGAAAAAAAAAAAAAGAAGCGTAAAACTTTCGTTCAAACGCGAGAAGTGTCGATACTTGTCCGGTGGAAAAAAGATTCTGTAAGAACTTTTCTTTTCAATTTTCATTCCGTTGATAGAGCTTATTGTTCCACTTTCATTATTACTCTCCTTCCCTCCACTTTGTTTACTTACTGTCCACAATCGCTCGAACAGTGAGAAGAAATAACGAAAAATGAATTTTGCGCTTCACTCTTGGTTAATCTATTTGAATCAAGCAGTCTCAATTTTTTCCAGTATAAAAGAGACAAGAGTCTCGAGTTTTTTTTTTTTTTTTTTAAATTTTTTCATCTTTACGTTTCTTTCTTTTTTTCTCTTTATATCAAAAATTTATTTATCAATCGATTTTAAATACTTATAATGATATTTGAGATTTCGTTTAATGGGGATAATATTATTAAATAAATTTTGAAAATTACGTATCTCTTGGATAATAATATTTCCAATGCATAATTATTTTTATTAATATTTTTAATCTGCTATATTTTTCATGATGTACAATTTACAATTATGTTGATATGTAATCGATTACTTTATAAATTAGAAGCTCTATGAATATTCATATTGCACATATGCAATTTTAATTAAATAAAAATTTAATAGAAGCGATTTGAACCATGCAATATTATTTCTTCTGAAAGAAAATTCTATAATGTATAATTTGTCCAATCTCTAATTTTATTAATTGTAAATATCAAATTATTGTGCAAGTATAATATCTTTTATATTACATAAAAGCCACTATTTTATTTTTTTAATTCCAGAGCAAGATAAATTTATCGATTATTTTAAGAAAAGAAATTTTCAAATTGCCTGTAAAATATGGAAATATTTTAAAAAATTACAATGTTTTCAATATTACATAAATTTTAAAATAACTTGTTTAAAAGATATAAATCGAATTGTTAAGGAATAAATAAGAAACATTTTGGATTTTTCATTATTAAAGTACAAGTAATAACTGTATAATTTATGCTGCATACTGCTTATAGTGATCCAAGATTTTTATGATATAGCAGGTATTCGAGCAATCAACGTTAAGACTTGTTTTTAGCAGTCCAGGAATGCTATAAAATCGATTCCACAAATTGTCAAGATGGCCTCAACAACAAGTATCTTCTATCAACTGACAAATTCCTTTATTCCTTTATTATGCCATTCATTTACTGAGAAAACGATAATCCTTTTTATTTTTTAAATATTGTTTAAAAAATTAGTTAAATATATTTTTTCAGTATTCACTCTTGTTATACGTTTATAAATGATAATATAATTTGATATGGATTAAATCGATGCATTAAATTTCGTTAATACAATTTGTTTAATTATATATAATAAATTGCTAAAAATATTCCTTTTCATACGTTCAAGCCTCGTATCAAAAATTTTTATTCTACATTTCCAATTTTCTAGATATTAAAATATTTACAACATTAAAAAATCAACGAACCATCTTTAAGTAATAACGATTTTTAATCGCTTGCCATTATTTAAATATTTCTATGAATCTTATTAAATCTATTGCAAATTATTTCTTACAATATTATTAATATTTTAATCTCTTAGCAAAATAACGAAATCTTTGCCCCACATATTTTGAATGCAAAATATCCTCGAAACTGGTGGAAACAATTCAATTTTACAATCCAAATTTCCATTCCAATTGTTTTTAAGTAACAATTCGATCTAAATACCTAGAACATCCTCCTCCTCACAATTTCGAATATACACGTATCTACGTGCAAAGATCTTGCTTAAACTTGCTTAAAAGGGGGGCATCGTTTCTTAAAAAAGACGATCGGATTATAAACGAATAAACGTGTGCACGGGAGAAGAGGGACTTCGGGTGGAACCATGATGCATTGCTTACCCTATGCTGTTGCAGATAATCGCGGCTCATTAGGTTTGGTATTAGCTCATTAAGCAATAAACCTACCTAGCCGGTTAATTGGCGACAACCCCACTCGCTTCCGGTTCGGTCGCTAGCGATCAGAGAGGAGCCCAATCGCCGTCGATCTCGCCAATCCCCAAACTGTATCGTCCGTCGTAAACGGGTTCCTCATTAACTTCTCCTCCCGTCAACTGTTATCCCTCGCCTTCCTTTTCTTCGCTTTCTCCCCCTTCTTCGATATCGCTCCCTCATTTTTGCATCCCTTTTTTCATCCATTTATTACGTTTACCGCCGTCTGTTGCGTTTTATCTCTTTTTATTTATTTATTTATTTTTTTCTTTTTGTAAGAGAGAATTTGTAAGAGAGGAAAAGAATATTTGAGAAGTTTTGTTGCTTCCTCTGGAAAGTGGAATTTTTCGTCGTTTTCTTCGTTTCGTTCTTTTTATTCTTACTACTCTTTATGAAAGATTTTATTATTGTCTATTAAGAGGGTATTAAGATACTTATAGAGAAAATTGATTGGTTTAAGTGTGTAAGTGTATAAGAATGTCTGTTTGTTTCTTTTTAAGTTGATTAATTTTCGATACAAGTATTTAGTATATTTCTATAGTCTCATTTGAGAAAGTAGAAATGATTGTATTACAGGATAAAGTATGAGAATTATAAGATGCGTTATTTAAATTATAATTGCTTAAGAATTGTGACTAAGTCTAGTTAAGTGAGATATATTTTATACATTCTCAAAAGTTTTTAAAAGATATATTGTAGAATAAATATAATTTAATTAAATGGTTATTAATACTATTAAATAATTGTGCATAATTATTAATATATTTATGTACTTATAACAGTTAAATATTCAAATAGTTATGTTTGATTGATAATAATTAAATAGATGTAAGTAAATTGGCATTTGAATTTGCTGACAAGAAAATTTATGATAAAAAAAAAAGAAAAAAAGAAAATGCATAAATATTTTTATATCACTTGTAGTTTTCTTTTGAACTTCTTTTTAGAATCTGAAAACAAAATTCTGTTAGAAATTATAACATAATTACTTTAAATTTAAGAAACTTTTATCATGTTTTATAATTATTAAAACTATTAGACTGATTGAAAGATTTATAGTATTTTTATATAGTTACAAAAATATATTATATATTTTTAATGATATAAAATAATGAATTCAGGCAAATGATACTTTTAATTAAATATTAAATATAAAACATTAAAAAAAATTCAGGATTAATTAATGGAAAAAAACACTATTTCTCAACAATGTTAAATTTATATAAAATATTCATTATATAGTATATTTATTTAATCTTTTTCAATAATAAATATTTAAATATGAAAAAATAAGAACAAAATTTTTTAAAAGTTCTAATATGAGATTCATAGCCAATAAATTTTAATGCACAGTAAGATTTAAGATATGGAATTTCTTAACAGCTCACCCAAGTATTCTCTCGGATAAAAGAATCATGTAATATAAAACTATGAAAAGATTAACATAATCTTTTCGAAAATTATATTGATGTCATCAATAATTTTTATCCATTATATTGAATTTTGAACTTATATGTACACTCGATGTTCATTTCAATATGTAATAAATTGTTGTGAATTTTTAATTATATTTTTATATATCTTTTTCATATATTGAATGAATATATCACATATTTTTTCTTCTGAAATTAATTTTATTCGTATAACAATTGAATATTATAAACAAATTTGATTATACTCTGATTATAACTTTTGTTTGTTTTGTTATATTAAAAATTGAAAAAATTTTGAATAGTTTATCCATAAAAAGAGCAAATTATATACATTACACGACATTTTGCAGAACGATTATTTTTCAATCCAACTTCTTCGCATAAGCAATAGCAATTTATCAAAAAAATTATTAAAAGAAACTTTTATATTTCTACACTTTATAACAATATCATAATACAAATTGCACGTAAACAAATTGATTACACAAATTAAAATTACTGATACTTTGAATAACACAACATATTTTCTATAAATATAAATAAATAACTAAATATTTCAATTTGTTTCAGAAAACAAATCTTTATAATCTTTATAAAAAAAATCACAATTCTATTATACACGTTATTTGTTCAAACAGCAAAGATAAAACTTTACTGCCTCTGAACATGAGACATTAACAAATAAAAAGAGCAAGAGTAAGACTGCATTGCAAAATGTTACGAAGAACGTTGAAGTTTATGTCGATTTGCACCACGAATGAATGCTTCAAGTAAGCATATACTTCCTCCCAAAATTGATGCTATTTACATTACACGTACAGAGTTAAGTTCAAGCTTTATTCACCGCCATTTAACGGTACATTTAGTACAGTTAAATTCTGACACAGTTTGACACATTTGTGAAATCGGCCATTTCACACGCAATATCTAATAATAATAATAATAATAATAATAATAATGATGATGATGATGGATCATTGTGTCACGCGGTTTAACCCGTGGTTCCATAATGCGCCGTATATTTCTGGCGACGAGGGGCCGAGAAAACGGATTCAACGGGGAAAATAGAAAGTCAAATATGCAGCGGTGATGCAATTGTTTTTCCAATATCTCGCGAAGGGAAAGACAAATGTTCCTTTTCCTTTTCGTATATACGCCGCAGGCCGGAATATTCCGGCGTATATCCTAAAAGAAACTTGTTTCTTTGACTTGGTTGTGCACGCATCGGTAAACAGGGTGGGGGGAGGGTTGCAAAAGAAAAAGTGCACCCGAACAAATCGTGTACGGTGGGATTCGATCGGTTCCCAGTGTAAATATTCCAACGATAAAGTCGAATTCGAGACGAATTTTTTTTCCTTGTTTTAACTTGATTAGAAAAATTTTCTTAAAATAGATGGATAGATACTAGAAACATGTGTTTATTAAAAATTCGAATTTAAATGATACAGAATGCTGTAGTAGTATCGTTAATAAAAGTATTATTTTATATGATCATAAAATATCGATTAACTGTTTGTTAATAAATAATTTAAGTTTGATAAAGCAAGTCGAAGATTCGTTCTCTTTCTTTCTTTTTTTCTTTGAAATTGAATTTGCAAAAGTTTTGTAACTGATGCAATAATATAAGTTTCTAAATACACTCGTCTACAAGAGAAAAAAAAAAAAAAGTCAAAAAGTAAATCTTTTAAATTTATTTTTTGAGTTATAATTTTCTGGGAAAAAGTATTGTATAACGGTATCCATATATCTAGGCTTGTTTTAGAGAATAAAATCTCTGTTTGCACTGTTATCTAAATTTTTCTGAATACATTGAATGGAAAACAGAGAGGAGAATTAAAGGTTATTTCATGTACGAGCCTTAATAAATTTCGCGTGCAATTTGTATTATAATGAAGTCTCTCTTTTACAACGAGTTTTTAAAATATCAAATGCGGATTTTTTAATGCTTAACATGTGTTTAAGAACGCCCTCGTTCCCTTATCGTTTCTTGGAATCGTTCTTATTTATTGCGTTATTGCATTGAAGCATACTAATCATATAATAAACACGCATTAAACACCTACTTAACATATATTAAGCATAAGTTGTACGTAAACATATGTGGTAATGGTTGAACCACGCAACTCCTTCGTGATATATATCTTGCGTTATTCTGCGTTATTATGCCGGTGGTTTCATTTTTGAAAATAGAAACTGAAACTGTGGTGACAAAATATTCCATGCTTGTTGCAATCCTTGCAGGATTCTTGTAAAGAAAAAAATTTTTTCGTGAAAAATGTAAAACGAATTACGAGAAAGATTTATTAAAATAAAATCGTTTTAATTTTTAAGAGGAAACATCTTTATATTTACATTATATATATAATCAAATGCGATTCCATTAATATTTTTCTACTAATTAATTTCATTCATTAATATCAGGTTATTAATATTTTTACAAATATTTAATTGTAATGTTTATATATAATTTCATGCAAAATAATTTTCATGATTAGATAATTAATCATCAATAAATTTATAATACTTTATTCAAAATTAATTTAATACTCATGATTTACAACAAATTTTTTTTTTTAATATAAAAAATAAAAGTCTGTACTAACGCAAAATTTAATGAACAATTATTAGCTTGCCGACAAATTCGAAAAGAGACGAAATTTCATATGCATGAACTTGATAAAAGTTTAATAAAGAATAATAAGAAGTTTAACGATAATAGCAAAAGGATAAGACAAAATCTTCCATAATTGTTAGTTGAAGCAATCGTGAAAAAGTTTCAGTGTATTTTGCTCGAAAGAACTTTAAAGTGGAATTTTAATTAACAATATGTAAATGAGGTAAAAGCGTTAATTCCTATGATGTAACTCCATGCTTGTATTCAACGATAAAAAAAGCGTCTAAATATACATAAAGTGTACATAATATATATATTTATGTAAAAGGAGAAATTAGTAATTATAGAAATCTTCTGCAGCATTGTTTACCTAATTTGCTTACTTATTTAAAGATATGAGACTGTACCAGCGAATTCCGTTCTCCATGAAAAATAAATTAACAAAAACAACAGTTAACCAGTCTAGTGCACAGCGATACAAGTAAACACCGCACTGCAGCTGTCTTTAGCAGCCTGCATTTCATTTATAGTTCCTACGATACGCTCGTTTTTTCTTTTTCGAAAGTTGGTACTATAGCACACGTGCGCTATCTATATATTACTATAGCGTAAAATATTTCATTAAATTTCTTCTGGTGAAATAAGCTATTTAAAAAGTATCGTTCGAAATAAAAGAATAACGTGCATTTTATTTTTAACAGTAGAATTTAACAATGGAATTTTATGATTAGATGGAATTTTTATTTTAATGATTATATGTTTTATATTGATAAAAAAAATTTTAAGTTGAAAAATTGTATACAGTATTAAAAAAATCGAATAATTTTAATTATTTGATTTCTGTCATTTTTTGAAAAATTTTATTTTATCATTTTTTTTTATTTTATGAAATGCATATAATTTGAGAAAATATTCAAAATATCCAAAATATATATTTCATAATTTTTATAGTTTTAAAAGAGTAAACTGTATTTTTATTTATCTCGTTCATTTACTTTTGTTAATAAAAATAGTTGTATCATTTAATAACTTTTTTCAATTTTTACTACTTGATTTTGCTACTATTCTTTTCTTTCTTTTTTTTTTTTTTTTTGAAAGTTTTATTTCATCAAATTTTTACAATTTTACTTTGTTTACCTTCGATAAGATATATTAGAAATAAAATATATTTTTTAAATTTCCTCGATTTGTTTCTTTGTTTAATGATAAAATAAACTTTTTTGAAAAAATATTGGAATCAAATAATCGAAGAAAAATCGTTAGAAAAATTTAAAAATTAATCGTTTTACAGATTAATAAAGTGGAATTTAGATAGAAATTTATTTCACTCTCGAAATTTACAACTATTATATTCTGATTATTTTGAATATTTTGAATATTACATAAATTTTGCACACTTTTAAATTTTTTAAATTTTTAAATGCACAAATATTTGCAATCTAATTAAAATGATTAACTATCAGTCAAAAAATAAACCGTGATAGTACAAATGTTACAATTTAGAAATATTTTTAAAATTCTAACACGTTATTTCTAAAAAAAAAAAAAAAATTAGTGACAAAATATTGCTTCGATGTCAAAACTGTTTTCCAACATCGACATTTCTGTCAATCATCTACACTTGCAACGTCATGCTTTCATTTTCGATAACTTTGGTGATGTATTATAAATTCACTGCACGATACGTGCAGTCAACATCCTTAACCTACAATATCCTAGTTTTCTTGTCATTCTTTCAAATTATATTCTAAATTTAACAAGTTTAATATAAATTTGCATTTACAAAAAATAATTCAATATATAATTCACATTTGTCATTGATTCAATAATATATTGCATCTTTTGTATAATTGATTTTATACAAAGACAATATATAAAATTTTACTAGTCACATTCTAGTCCAATACAAATAAATTTCTTTAGTAATATCTTTTCATTCTAAACGTATTTCAAATTTCTATGGAAAGTACTTGTACCAGAATAAAAAACTTTCAATGAGATTTTATTTTATATTCTTCATTAATTCTTCTACGTCTCATTTTCTTAAAATTGTGGAATATTTTCGAATAAATAGATAAATATAGAAAGGGTTTTTTTGGATCGATAATTAGTTCATAAAATACTATAAACATTTGATGAAAAAGATCAATCGTTGTGCTATATTATTGACTGATTAATTGCTTTTTATAAACGAGCATATTATCATAGCACATCTATTTATGAACACTTCAGTTTCAGAAAAAATTAAATAAAATGTCAAGCATATGTCTCTGTATACCTAACCTGTTTTACCAGATAGTATTAGATAGTATATTTGCATAATGATAAATCTACATATGAACTATAGATTAAATTAATAGATTGTTATTTCAAAGATAGCATATTGTGATAAATCGTTTGAAAATTTGATCCATATTTTTACTTGAATGAATAAAGAATATTTTATAAATAATTACGAATGTAAACACTTATAATAAGTGTTTATTAATATCGATAATTATTTATTTTTTATTTAGGAAAAATTAATAGATAAAATGTTTAAAAAGAAATCATCATTAATTTTTTTAATTCATAGAGACAGAAGTATATTTGAATATTTTTTATTTCGCATAATAGAAATTCACTTTTAAATTAAATTATAACAGATACATTTATGCTGATATAAAAACGGGGATTTTTAATTTTTCACTTCCGTTTAACAAGAATTTATCATCCGTGCCAAGTGCCGATTTCAAACGAATTCTTGGGATGGAAAAAGCGTAGCTAAAGAAAGCACAGTCAAGTCTGCCATAAAAAGAACCGGATTAATTAACGTGGAAGTTTGTAGTCTTTGTTCTTTGTTCGCTTACCTAGCATGACCCTCATCTTGTTCGCCATCCGACTTTCCTGCTGTGATGTTCACACGGGCGACCGCTTTTTAGAGAAGCGAAAGAATTCTATCTTCGGAAAAGCAACTTCGATCTTCACAACTGAGATCGCTGTTTTTATTAACATTAATCTTAACGATTAATTATGCAATTAGCGCTGCGATTAATTAGTGCTTTTTCACTTATTGTCAATCTGAAGTCATTTTTAACCAAAAATCATTTTAAAACAAAATTTATATCTCTTTATTCAGAGATTTAGATTCATATTAGGTTTTATAAATTAATTTGGGTATTGTTTCTAAATTAATTTCTTATGTTTTAATTATTTGTTATTCTAACATTTGAGGAAATGAGAAAAAAGATATATTAATTAATTCGTGAAAATAATGGACTAATGAAAAAAGGTAATAATATTGTTGCACAGTGTATACTTTTTGGAATTTCTTTTGTGAACATTGTTCACATATTATTTATATTAAAATTAACAATTTTTATTAATTCATCAAAATTATCCTCATTGAAATTAATTACAAAAAATATTACATCTATTTATTTTTCTTTTCACATTCTAAAACGTACTATAAAATAATTATACATTAATAATAATAATGTCACGAAACTGAAATAAATGACACTTCTCAACAAATTACAATATTAATTTTGTCATTTTCTCGTTTTCAATAATCGTAAAAAAAAAAAAAGAAAAAAATATAAAACTCGTCGTTTCGATACGCTTGTTCCGTTATATTATACACATTAACATCTTATTTACTAACACAATTACTATTCTTCGCTGAAGGAATATACTCAACCAGAAAGTTCTAGAATTCTCCAAGCAAGAAAACTCCATTGTCCGCCACGCTTTTATCATTTATTGCGTCACTATTTATCACCCATTTTAAAAGCCTGAAACTACCTCCGCGAAAGAAATTTCGTGGAGCCGGCAAACTCGAGTTTAGAAACTGCTTGACCATATATATACATATATTCACACATACCTCCTTCTGAAAGGGATGAAAAAAAGGTTATGGAACAGGATGGAAAGATTTTCTAGCGGGAATACAAATTGCACTTTTACGAGAGTTAATCCCAGTACGCGGCGCCGGGACGAAATCAAAAAGTTTGCTGATATCTCTTCAGGCTGAATATACGTTTCGCGAACTATGGAAATACTTTCACCGAGGCGGCGAACAACAGTGCGCGTTGGCAATGTTGGAAGACCTCTCGAGAGGTCGAGAGGTCGAGAGCTGGCAGAGACGTCGCCTTCCGGACTTTTTCCCCAAGGCTGTAAACGTCGCTGACAGAATCCTCGTTTGTTTCCACTTCTCGCTTACCCACGCGTCATCGTTTCGCGAAATTCTTTCGATAGTGTGTACGTATGCTCGACGTATGCAAATTTCGGCTGGGTTTTTACGTACACGTGCTCGTGAATATTGCGATCCTTGTGAAAAATAAGGAGTCGAAGGATTTGGAAACGATCGATATAAACTTCTCACTTTTTGCCTTTTTTTTTTTTTTCTGAAGAAAGAAAAGATATCGTGCGAATCTTTTAATTTCTCTATTTTCTTCGACGAGACATTTATTATTTGGAAATGTATTTATGCATTTGAATGATTAACACTGAACGATTGAAAAAAAATATTTTACTTATAATTTTTTGATGAATCTTTAAATCGTTGGAAAAGTATACAATTTTTTAAAGTTGTTATTATGTAGTTTGAAAATTTGCATTCTAAATAATCCATTGTAATAGAAATGTTATAAATTATAAAATAATAAAGTTAAATCCTGTTTTTATTTTATTTTATTCGTTTGTTTTCTGTAATCTAAACTATTTTCTTTTATATTGTTGAATTATGAAATGGAGTGTACATATATATATATTTTTATTAATTAACTTTCAAATTAAATTGCCCAATCCCGGTTATTTATTTTACCCGATTGAAACTCAGTTTACACGGAGGCGATTTTGAATAATTTGAGGTCGATCAATCTACTTGACCGAACAAGAGTTGTTTAATATAAACGAACTGACTTTAACGAACCATATTGCACCTAGGCAACACAAGTTAGATTGGCTTAATTTTGACTTCGATATAACGAAAGAGAAATAAAAGTTTTCGTACGTTATATTGCAAGAAATTTAGTTAATTCAAGGATTTTGATTATAATGATATATATAATAATGGTCTGTTATCTTTATAAAATTATTATTAAAAAATCAATCATTTATCAAAAAATAAAATTTTTAAAATAAATGAATTTCTTTCCAAGACTAGTATACAAAAATTTTTTGTTCCTTATTATATCTATATTAGCTTTAATTGATTATTTTTTAAAAATAAATTTAAACATTTTATTATCATTATGAAATAAAAGAATAGATATTACTTTGTTCAAAATTGAAATAAAATAAAGAATTTCATATTTTCTTATTACAAGTTTTTAATCTTGAATCTTTTAAACAACTTATTTACGTTTAAATACTATACCTTTTTCTCACACACATTTAAATTATATAACAGAATATACTGATATGAAAATATTTAGATCGTTACGAACCAATAATTCTAATGTTAGCAAGTAGAAAAGCCTCGAAAGAAAATAACTCGATAACTTATTCCACGGGAATAATATGCTCAACCGTTTTCGAGATACGATTATTAGATTTCACTCGCACGCCCGGATCTCGAAATCTGCGAATTCGAGGCATTTATATCCTGATCGATCGAACAGTTGCGAGTATTTCCGTATTTGTTATCGAGCACATATGTATGCATGTACCTATCCATGTTCAACCATTGCTGCAGCGAGAACCGGCTGTTAGTACCGACGCTCGGTACGAAAGTGAGAAAGAGCAAGGACTAGGGGGGAACAAGGGAGGGGAGTGTGCGAGAAAAGGATAGAAATAGAGAGAAAGAGGAGGTTAGGCGCACCTGCGCATTTTTCAGCACCGCTATGGCAATTAATTAGCCCTTTCTCTTTCCTACCGGTATTTTCACGCGCTCGCTTTTTACTCCTCTCCTTCTTTCTCGGCTCTTTCCACTCCATTCGACGCTAGTCTGACCCATAAATCAGCACGTGTTTGCACGCTCCCTGTTTGTCGCATAGACGACTGACCCGAAATTCCAGTTTAACCTATTCGAGCGCCACCTTTCCGCTTCTCTCATTCACTCTTCACTTCAATCGTATATGCATGTTGTTTCTTTTTCTGCCTTTCTCCCTATCTCGCTCTCTCTCTCTCTCTCTCTCTTCTTCAACCAATTTCCTTATTTTCCTTGACTTTTTCTCGTCTCGATTTCTCTTTGACAGACCCCTCGAAATGGAAATGGCGAAGGAGACGATCGAATCACACGGTTTTCTAAAGCTGTTCGAGCGTGTATTGCGCGTTCCTCGGGCAAATTAACTCGTATAAAGGGTAATCGATTTATATTCCAGGTATGGGATTGGTACAATGGCTCGGTGAAATGGATTGGTTTACGTTATGCAAATTAATATCGATATCAAATGTTAAATGGAATTTGATCGTTATCGTGGATTATTTGTTATCGTAAGTCGTCTGTTAGTTATTGTTAGAGATCGATTTGTTTAAATTTAAAATAGGAATAAAAGAATTTGTATTGTTGTGAAATTTAAGTAGTATCCAATTTGTGGATAATAATTGGTTGAAATAAGAAAGAAAAAACTTGTAGAAAAATATTTTCTTCGAAAGATTAAAAATTAAAACTATTTGACATGGTAACTTGTTCGTTAATTAAAACCATACACGTGAAATTTATTTCGTTTGATGTCATGTTCTTTATTTACTTCCGATTGATTGAATTTGAGACAAACTGAATATTTGGTGAAATGATAAATCGAAGAATTGAAAATTTATTCCTGAAATAATATTCGAAATAAGTATTGAAGAACATAAATGATATGAAAAATAAATTATTTAATTGCAAATACATTAATATACTTGTATAAAATATTTCATGAAATATTTGTGTTATTTCAGTAATAAATTATTTCTCCGATAACTATATAAAGGATAATTTTAAAATAATTTAATTTGAAAATTCTTCAAAATATCCATGCTTGATTAAAATATTATTTTAAACATTTAATTTTATAAATGTGTAATAAGTCATTTATATATCTTTTAATATGGATTTTAAATGATTAAATTGAAATAAATTTTATCTTCATCATACATGCCACATGAAATATTTGAATATTATTTTCATAAAATTGTGTTCATCGAGCAATTGCGATCTTAAAATTTTTATTTATTTATCATGGAATAAATAAGAAATTAATATTCATTTATTAATAAAGAAAATAAAAAAGATTTATTCTTAATGTAACTTATTTTTCCTCTTATTATCCTCTGTTTCTTTTTATTAAATAATCTTCGTTTAAAAAATTATATTTGAAATTAATACAAATTTGTAAACACATAAAGTAATATCTTAAAAATTATTATTATTTCAATTAGTAATTCATTAATTGTTATATAATATTGAAAAATCAATGTTTAAAAATGCTCTTTTTTCAAATTTATTTGATCCTCGTTTAAAAAATAATTATTTTTTTATCGTCCAAACTTTTGAAAATCCATATGAATATAAAAAAAATATATTTTTTCGACAAATTCTAATAATCGTATGATACTTTAACATATAAAATTTATAAAACCAATCCTCACTAATCTATCTGACTCTCCCTATTTAAAAATAAAATAATTATTATATCGTCGTGTAAAATTACATTTTTCCTTATCACATATAAATCATATATCAAAATATATATCAGTTTCCACTTTCACCATTTCTAAAATAACGAAATACTTAACTGTGCTCCCTTTTCCATCAATGTCCAAGATCCGGATATCGCTCGCGTGCCCGTCCCTTTTTTTTTTTTTTTTCTCTCGAACATTCGAAATAAATATTTTTCAGAGCGTGGCCCAATAAAGAGCGTCTATGTCAAAATTACCATACATGCAATTCTATAGCCTCGTTCTCAGGATCATAATTTCACGTTCCCAAGGCGCTACCCCATAATTTCCGGCGTAACGAATATTCCGTGCCCTGGTCGAACTGATCAAAATCAGCATGTGCAGCGTTTCCTGCTACGCGGACCTAAGCGATACTGACTTACCGCACGCGTTAATATCGTATAAAGTGCAGAGGAGCAACGATGACTAGAAGCCACCCCCGTGGAAACTTATGTTTACTAATCGAGAAATAACCCGGTTGTCCCGCGTTATAATTAGATAATACTAGGCATAATATATTGCAATGTGTAATATTATGCTCCGGAACAGTTTTGAATTATAACTGTGCTCGCAAAGGAATTGGACATTATCGTGATGAACTCTCGTACTTTCGGCTAATTATTCGAATGATAAGTTTTTTTTTTTTTATTTTATTTTATATCTCGTTTAATTTCTTTGGGTAACAACGCGTGCGAAGGATATTTTATTTCATTCGATCCTTATATTTTTTCATATACACAAATTTGATTTTGAATTTTTAATTCCTTTGAGTTTGAGATTGTTAATCGTGTTTTTTATGTTTTTAATTTATTTTTAATTTATTTTTATTTATTTTATTTTTTGTTACTTTCATTTGGAATACAAAATTTTTTATTCTATAATGGTATTGCATTTTCTTTTGATTTTATCAAATTTTTATTTCTTTCAAATTTCAAAATTTTATTTTTTTATCAAAATACTAAAACAATTTACAAGTCTATATTCAAAATTTGCATAAAAATCAGTTAATAATAGTTATTAATAACTAAATATATATAACGATATTTTTTTATATGTTGGAATTTTTATTCTTCAAAGTTGATTTTAAATATATAGATCTAAATATACTATTTTGAAAAGAGATGAAAAATTTTCAATAAAATTTAGCAATGTAGATATATTATAATATTTAGACATTATAATACTATTATTCAACTATGTTGCTTGATGAATAATATTTATATATTTTTTAAAAAATTGTTAAAAATAGAAATCGAGGACTATACATTGAAATGTGAATATTTTATCACGTTTATCCATTTAAAGACATGTCAAATTATAGAATGTTCATATTATTATTAAATAAAATATTCTAGAGATGTTAATTATTAATTTAAATAACTAATTTGTATCAATTTAAATAATTAATTCAAGTGATTAAATTAATTTAAGTAATTTTTTTCTCTTTAGGTTTTTTACACACGTAGAATGTAAAAAAATTTTTTGTGTATAAAATTTCCAATTTACATAAATTAACAATTTATTTGATTTGAAAATAAAACAGGAGAATATGCAATATATATAATTAAAACATTTACAGTTAATCATTATAAATACATAAATGTATAAAACAAATATACGAAATGAAGACTGTAGGAACTTCTTCGAAGTTATTAAGTTAATATTAAATTTATCGAGTTAGTAACTTCTTCGAAATTTCTACTTTGACGAATTAATAATTAATTTATCGTACTCGAAAGATTCGTAACGAATTTTTGTAAATTTTTCTTTCTTAATAAAATTCTAAAAGATTCTAAAATCTTGTCCAATTTTTTATTATTTCTAATAATAATAAAATAAAAAAGTAGAAAATTCTTCGTATAAAAAAAATTTTATCTCAATAAAGTTAAACAAAAATTCTTAAACAATTTCCTTTACATTTATATTTAATCTTCTATTTTTCTTATTAATTAGAAATTAGTATTACTATTCAGCGGTAATATTATTTACTTCAGTAAATTTAAAAAAAAAAAAAGATAATAAAACTTTACATTAATCATTTTTCCAAATATAATAATCACAAATTTTATGAAACTTTTTTCAATAATTCTAAACTTTAACCAGAATTTAAATCGTACAGGATTAAACATGGAAGATCTTAACAAAGCACAGACTTAACAAAAATTATTTTATTTCAAAAAAAGATTTTTACAATATCGAAATAAAGCAAAAATAGATTAAAAAAATTTTACGCAAATAACAGTTATTATTTCGATTCGATCCTTTATCGATCTATCTCTATTATTATTCGATCATTCACGTTCTACTATCTATGTATAAATCACTATATGTCTCAATATTTTATCACGTAATTACATAAAGAAGAAGGAAGACAGAGGGCTTCTAATAGTAAATACAGGCAACGATGCAAAGTTTGCATGCCTACAAAGCTATCGCGTGAGGCTCATTTGCATTGCACCTAGACTCTCGGTATCTATCATCTGAAATTAACACTGTCAGCCATGCTTTCCCAGATTAGCTTGCTTTTATGTACACACACGAGGTTACAATTAAGTCACTAATAGTAATGTGTGCGCGCCTATACACTTGAGCCTCCCTATAAAGAATTCACCAGCCGTGTACTTAACAACGAGAACTTCTGTAATCAGTGGATTTTGTTAGTTTTGCATTTGATATATACCGAGTTTTTTTGGCCGTATAACATTTTCCACTTCTCCCTCTTCTTAGAATATTTGCATTTTCGCCATTTCATCACGGGCGAATCTTTAAATATTTCTCTTCTAAGATGTTGCTGATTTACCACTTTTTCAAGTCCACAAATTTCTTGAAAATGGTGTATTCGATAGAGCTCTGACCTAAATCTTATGAAACATGTATGGGATCACTTCGTTCGAGAGAGGAAGGATAGAAGACAAAAAAGGAAATCAGCTTTTCTGAAATACTGTAAAGAGAATGGGGAAAGAAGGAAGATAAGTTTATTAAAATATTATTTTACTAAGATTTTTTTCTTCAGGAAATTTGCTGTCGAGGGTGTAAAAGAAGGCAAAATGCAAAATATTAAATATTTTTTTCGTTCGATATTTCTCATGATAATTTAATTTATAATATTTATTTATTAAGTAATATTTCTCTTCGATTCTGACAATTCATATTTGATTTATCACAGCCTTTATTTAAGAATAAAATATTATCGTGTCCCTTTTATATTAATAATATTTTAAATATTGCGTTAAAATTTTTTAACTCTTAATATGATATGATTTAATTTTAAAAATAATTCAACTAGTGTTCAATTCTTTTAAATTCTAACCTCAAAGTTTTCTTTCTCAATGTTTGTATCCCCAAATGCCAATCATGTGTTACGTCGAGTCTACGTGAGTAGAAGAAATGTGGAATAGAATTATGATTATTTCATAACTTTCTTGCCTTAAGTTTTATATAAAACTCTATAAACTTTAAACTCTGTTTTCTCAGTTTGTAAAATAGTTAACAAAACAATTAAGAACTAGGACGGCTATATGGTATTGTCGTACTACTTTCATTAAAGAAAAGATTGTCAGAAAATTGTATCAAGAATTTTTTAACGAAATCTTACTTTATTAAGGATTGATTTACAATTTTGTTTAAATTTTTTTAAATATAAAACTGTGATTGAGATTCTAATAACTTGATTCGGATCGAAAATTCGGAATGGAAAATTCAAGAATAATTATTAAGAAAACTTCGTTAATTTACAGAGAAATTATCGATAATTTTTTTATTCTGAGAAATAAAATGTAATGATTTCATAAACAAAATAAACAAAATCATATCTACTTTTCTTTTTAAAATTCTCTTGTAGGAAAGACAATTCAGTAAGAATCGATTATAACAAATTTTAGACATATTGCAACGCTGAATATTTAAAAAGAAAAAAAAAAAGTAACAGAGGCAATAGATAATTAGTATCATATCATTAATGTTTGTCGAACACTCTCTTTGATATCTAACATCTAATATCGATCTCATAATTTTATATTAAACCGATCAATTCTCGCTTATCTCAGTATTAATAACTCTATATTAGACCAGCTTGCACTTCATTAATTTCACGACCAACGTACCGGGAACATCATCACGTTGTCGTCTGTCGTGTAATCGTTGCCAGTGTATCGTTATCAGTGGGCAATTCGGATCAATAAAATAGTCGTCTATCCGGTCGCATAACTTCATGGATGATAGAGTGTTAATTACAGGGGACAGGGGTATGAATTGTATATGCACATGTACAAGAAGATATAAAAGGAAAAAAAAAAAGAAAATTAAACATTAGCGACGTGGAATGTTATATGAAAGCGAATATTTTTCCAACTTTTTTTCCAGTATTGCCTTTGTGAAACTTGAACACGTTTGAAATTCATGAATAATCCTTTTATAAGTATCTTGGAAATGTTTTTAATTTGTTATGGTTATAACTTTATACATACTTGCCCGTTCATATGAATTATTCCTGATTGGTCCAGCAGGGTGAAAGAGATCATTGTTTCGTTTTAAAGAGATAAATGAAACTGAACTACTCACCGAATGAATGATTATATTGTTTTTAATTGAAAACGTCTCGTATGTGAATTCAATTAATTTATTATGTTGTTCCATGTAAAATTATTTCATTTTTATAAATTCTGTTTATTGTCTCATTAAAATATATATATGTTAAAAATTCGATCGTTTCACATTTGGAACAAATTTTAATAATTTAAATATTACAAATTGAATAAAAAGAACTAAATGTTACAAAGTGGATTATCTAGTTAATTTTGTTAAATCGATTTCTTTTTGTTAGATGATACAATTCTTTCATCCATCAATACCTGACATCATACATGTATTACAGCTTTAAGTCACTATACAAGTAGAACATTGATTATTCAAGTGACGATCAATTTATTTTTCATTCGAATTCTCTTGCTCGATTCTAGATCAGCTCGATACAATCGAAATTAATTCTCGTCGATAATAAAAGCGATGAAGAAACGAGGGAACAGGTAAAACTGGTGGCACATAATTTTCAATCTTCCGCAGAATGAACCGCTAACGAGTTACCAGGCTTGTATTAACATAGGGCACGTTTCCTCTGAGGGATTTGATTCCGCAAGGTAATAACCCACACCAGTGCCAAAGCTTGCCACTTCTTGCGCGTTTCGTATAAGCTCGTTACGTATATACCATTATATATATATATATATATATATAGTATTTTATATATATATATATGTGTCACACCTCGGATTAACAACTCTGTTGGCTCGATCATAAAGCAAAATAAACAGCACGCCATCCTAAGTAAATGGAATAACGTTCGTGTGTCCCGGAAACGGCACCGTATCGTAAACTTTTCACGTTTTCGTTCTTATTAATCCGCGGCAACAACAAAATGGCCGGCCACGTCGCCAGATGTCGCCCTCGATTTCCACGCCGCTCGCGTTTCTTTTTTTTTTTTTTTTAAATAAATCGGCCACCGTGAAATTTTTAACGATTTTGCCGTAAAACCACCGTGTATAATGGTGAACAGTTGCCGTGCGAATTTACGATATACGCGTATACAGAGTGTCCGGTTTTTTTCGTGACTTGTGATATCTCGAAAAAAATGTAAACGATACGATAGAATCGGTTGGGACGAATTTTTTTTCAAATTTGGAATTTAATTCGGGACACGTATTTAAATAAGTTTTATGAAGTTTAAGTTGTATTATATGTGTTCTAAATTAAACTCGATCGAATAAGTGGCTTAATATTTTTTCGTTAAAAATAATGGATTGTACGTGTGCAATAAAAATGCAAATTTTTGTTCGAAAATATTTGAGCCATAATAAACGAGACACGCTGTGTATATATATATGTATCAAGCTATATCCATTTTTCGAATCGTATTACCAGTGTAACTTTAATAATTTTGGGAAATGTGTCCGGATTTAGGGTATTGCTTGTTACGTGATAAAGTTATTTTCGCGAATATCTCTGGATTCCTGTTTTAATCGTTAACAGGGATTTGCATGGGAGGGATGATTTTAGAATGAAATAATAAAATCGCTTGAAATATATCGGTGTGACGATGATAGATAAAGATGATTTCTGAAAAAAAAAAAAAAAATGATATTTTGTATGGAAATGAAGATATAACCGCTGCTTTCCAACAGCGATCCAAACTGTGAAAATTTGTATCGATTCCGAGTATAATATTGTAGTTTCTATTTCGAAAACTTGTTTAAAAATTTATAAATATTTCATTTCTATAAATTTTTTAAGTAATACACGCTCAAGTTGGGCTGCGATATTTTTCTTTTTATTAAATTTATAATATATGAAAAAATTGTTTCTTTCAACGCCTTAGTTTTATTATAATTTGATAAATTTAATACATTTCTAATACAAATTTCTTTCTCGACAATGTGAAATAGGCAATTAATCGTTCACTATTTTCTTAAAAAAATATCTCCTTACAAATCTTAAAAAAAACATTTCGATTTAAGAAAAAATCAATTTATTTCATCGAGATAAAATCAAAACGTATACTTCTATCACAACACTAAACAAACTTTGTCAAGTGAATCGAAATATTTCAATAATGCATTCATTTTACTCACTCGACATGTTTGCTTTCTCGTCCGTGAAATAGTTTAAACAAAAAGAAATCCCATTTTGGATTTCGAACGAGATCGAATATTTCTTTTTTTTTTTTTTTTTATTACACAAAACGAATTCAAAACGATTATATCAGAACGATGGAAGAAGATAATCAAGAAACATTGACCATTATGCAAAGTGTTGTCAATCGAGGAAATAAAAGAAACTAAAAAATTTCAAAATAAAAGTATCAGTTCCTTTCCTCGCAATCAAATTTATCCTACAAACCATCCATTATTCGTTAAAATTAAAAAAGCTCGGATCGATCGATCAGTTCGCATCCCCGTAAATGCAAATATCCATAAACGCGCGCTGTTTGACATGTAATTGCAAAATTCGAAGGAAGCCTCCCCCCGTGTTGGGATATATTCTCGTCCAATTACGTAACCGCGGAATCTCAGTAATTATGTTTACCTTAACGAACGAAATTCGACGTAATGCATCCCCTGTAAATCGGATGTGCCGCGCGGGATTAAATCAAGCCGCGCCGCTGTGTTCGTCACCGCCGATATAAACGATCCTCCTACGATTTCTTCCCCTTTCGAAGCCAAAAAGGAAATACGTATGGCGACGCGTTAAACCGCACCCATAACAGCGATGGTCGATCGTCCAATTCGCGATTGGGCCGGATAATCGGCGCTTCGGTTTCCCGATTCTCGAGAACAATGAGCGAGGCGAATTGGGGGACGTTAATGCGTCGATTCGAATCGCGGCCAAATATGCCAATCGTATATATACGCGAGAGGCTTTGAATTAATTCGAGGGGAAGGAAAAGAGGCTTATTTGCAAATAATTCTTGCCCAATTTGAAATTATATGGTTTATGTTTTCTTCTTCAAAAAAAAATAAGATTTTAATTTACATTCACATTTGTATTTATATTTAAGAAGGTTATCGATCAAGTAAGAAGAGCCCTCTAGAATGCTATATTATATATTTATTAATGTAAATATACGTGTAATAATAAAATATAGGATAGCGATTATATGGCGACATATGAATGCAACGAGTTAAAGCGGAATTTTAAAGGAAATTCAACGGAACATGATTTGTTCACTCTGCATTTTTATACAATTTTAAATCTAAAATTATATGGCAACATAATATAGAACTGAGTTGAAGTTGCCAGAGATGAAAATGCTTAAGAAAGAATTAGTTAATGAAAAGTAAGAACTAATTTTACATCAAAATATTAAAACTACGTACGTTTATCGCTCTGTTTACGGCCTTCAGACGTAAGCAACGAAATCACGCTGGCCGACGAACGTGTTTTAAAGAATTCACTTAGAGAAGAAATGGATGCTCGTGAGGCTGACACGTGAAATTTTGTTTACGCGCGAAAAATCGATTATTTATTATTGCGCGGAAAGATTGAATTTTCACGGATGGACAATAAAAATGTTCGAAGCGAAGGGAAGAATTACCATTCGGATTGCTCAATGGCGCATTATATCGGGATTTTGATCGTACGATCTATTATAGCCGGAGGAGAGATAAAGAATACAGGTATGTATGTATATATATATATATATAGCCAGGATATATTAAGTGATTGAAATATCTCTTAGAAATCCATCGAATAGTAGTGTATCGAATAGGAGGAAGCGAAACTTGCCAGGAGGAAGGACGTTGCGCTCGTAGATTGGAACCTAAGCTCGTAATCGCATCAATTTTACGGATATTTGCTCGATCAATTTCTGAATTGCGAGAAGCTATATTTATCGTATCTTGGGATATTCTTACAGGTTGATAGGATCACGGGTGGGGGGAGAGGAGGAGGGGAGAGAGGATATTATTCAAAAAGCAAACGGGTATAACTTTATTCGTTTTAATGCCATTGCTTTCATTAATTTTCTTCTATTTTCTCCCCCTATTTCGAAATTTAATTATCTCGATAAACTAAGAGGTATACGTATTTATACACCGTGGAAACAATTTTTAATTCATCTTTCTTCTTCTTTTTCGTTAAACTTTATACTTTCAATTTTGTATCATGTTGAATTGAATTCGTATCGATTTTTTTTATAAGAATGGATCATATATACGAATATTTTCAACAGCAGCGAATACGTGATCGAAGAAAATTTCGCAGATACTCTTAGAAGTTGGGTTCAGTTCCTTTTCCAAGGATAATGACTACGGCCACGGCTGGGTAATCGATCTACGTCAGATTGTCTATTCACTCCTGTCGCTCACCGGTGTGCTTGAAATCGTTTGGTAGGGGAGAGAAAAGAAGCCACGTAGGTTTTCCGTTTTCCAGCCACGATCCGGTTAAACGTCTTTAAATTCGAGACTGTTGCCCCCTCTTTTCTCGTCGGAGAGAATTACACTTACAAGAGGGACGAACAAGTGATTAACACCTCTTCCTAACGCTTCTTTTAAACATTGTTCTCAAACTCTTTGCCACTATTTGTTGTTGTGCGCTTTTAAACGAATTTTAATATTTTCATTCATCTAATACGAAGTTGGTTTTTTTTCTCTTTGTTGCAGGTAAGTTCGAGATTATTGCCTTGCGAAAAACGGCAAGTAGTAAATGATACACTGATTTCTAATTGATATTTTAATTCTTTGATATCTCATAGAAATTAAATATTATATATTTTTTGATTAATCATAGTTTGACAATTTTTTATTCTCATTGTAATTATTCCTTAATTTTATAGTTACATCTAACATTTATAAAATGTTGTCACCTTCCATAAAAGAGATATAAATAACGATTACTCGATTATCCAATAACTAACTAAAGATTACATTCGTTTAAATAATGTTATTCGCGAATAATAAACGAATAATAAAACCTCGATGAAATACCGAATTACGCGGAAATTCTCGAAAAACGATATCCGATATTAGCCGGGTGAAACGATCGCGGCCATGCCAATACTTGGCCTATGAAAAGAAATAATATCGCTCCTGTCACTGGCACTTCCCCACGAAAGATAGAAACAAGGCGGCACAGCTTTTGCCAAGAGGAAGGAATAAGGTAAATTTCGAGCCAAAATCCGTCGAATATGGAACCGGTATGAGAAACGGTTCTCTTAGCCACCTTTGGCTAGGAGGAAGAAGCTATTAATCCATTTGCAGCGGTATCAACGCAACGTGCCAGCTGTTTCTAAGCACGGAAATAATCCGTTGGTCGGCATTAAAGTCCACGACGATGCCATAAACGATGCGTCCTTTTTTCTTTCAGACGTTTTCTCAATGTGCAACGCATGCAATCTTCCACGTTTTATACCGGAATTCGTGAAATTGGTTTGGCGCTAACAGTTAAAAGGGAAATACGGAAGCGGACCGCTTGCACAGGATAATATTTTGAAATACCGAGATTGGAATTGTACTTGTGAAAAATTTTTTAAACGACCTCAACGAAAACTTGTTTCGATTATTTTCTAAATTACTCTTTCTTTCTTTTTTCCATGAACAAGTATTTCTTAATCCTTTGTAGTCGTATAGTATAATTACATTCTAGGTTAATTAATCATTCAACTTGTCGATAAGACAAAATAAATATTTCTTGGAAAGAAAAAAGTAAATACCGCATAAAGTATATATTGCATGCATATTTTAATAAAAGTCACAAAGTTTGATAATAACACTTTTAATAATTTGATAATTTTAAAGTGATATGTTTAAATATATGAAAAAGTTCGAACACGCTTAATTCTGGTAGACCGTTTTCTGCTAGGTTTAATGTTCCACGAAATCTATTTCTCGTTCGCAGCATCCTTTTAAGAATCTCGAGGCTCGAGACTAATTGTCGTCTTAGCATTATTCCTAGACCGATGGATCCTCGACTGGTACATGTCCAAAAAATCTTTTCACCATGTATAGTCACCGATACATACATACATATATATGTATATATAAATATATATATATATACACATATAGATAGTCCATCTCGAGCAGCCACTCCGCCTTTTTCTCTTTCCAGAGAGAAGCAGCTTCGGCACCAGACCAGCTCTGTGGCAACACAGAGGCGACGTCGGCGGCGTCGGCGTCGGCGGCATCTCTCGAGGAAGGGCATTGTTTTATTCCGACCGCGTAGCAGACACTCCTCATCCCCCTTCCTCCTCCGCCCTGACTGCCACTCTCGACAATTTACCCCCGTCTCGACCCTCCCTCTCCCTCTTCGGTTTTCCACTCTCTCCTCCAATTCCATCGCCTCCCCACCTTAGCCTCCTCCACCCTACCGATAACGCCATAGCTTAATGACGCCGTGCTCGCCTCAATATCGCATTGCGTATACAACCCTCCCCTCCCCTCCCCCTACGAACCTACGAAACGACGGCTCTCGATGCGTTTTCTTTTCCTTCTTGCCCACCACTTCGCCTCTTCTCTTCTTCATGGTGGAGCTCCTCTATTAGAGAGCCTCTCTCTCTCTTCGATTTTTTCCTTCGCTTTTCACCAGCTCCCGGCAAATATTTCGGCAAAGCCAGGTTTAATATGTGGAAAAGCTAGACCAGGATATAGCAACGGCTTATTGCCAGTTGTTATTTTCGGGGTCGGGGTTATAACGACCGATCGCCGAAAGGATGGATGGATAGAGTGAGGGGGAGTACCTAGATGGCGCTCGGAGCAGAGGTAATTGGGAGTTGCGAATTGGGATTTGATTGTTGCATTCCTTGCTGTTATTCTGAGAATAGTGAGCAGAAATGGATCGTGTATGGAAAATTCCTTTCATTCGGGTAAATTTTATCGAATTAACTATTTCCAATCTCCGAAAAAATTCGTTTTCATCATCGAATCATAGGGGAAAAAAAGGACACCCCGTACGTAGTTACGAATCGTCTGGCACCGAGATTAGGATGCAAAACTTCAAGGGTATATCGTCCCCCATCGGAGCGGACTGTCAATTTGTCTCGCGTGACAAATCCCTCTTTCCATACCGGCCGATGAGGCACCGATTCCCAGATACATGAAAAAAAAAAAAAGGGGGGGGGGAGGGAGGGAGAAAAAACGAGGAAAAATTCATGGAAGGCGAACGGCACGCTAATTCGTGTTATCGCCAATCCGGTAGCATCTGGGCGTAGTCGGCTCAACGGCGGACACGACATTTCAATCCGCAAGCAGTGAAAGCGGTTTACCGCTTTTTTTCGCCGGCGCGTATACACGAGTTCCGCGTGGATACGCTCGTAAAACGGTTATTCCCGAGTGAGCAGGTGGCGATGATGGCGACAGGGGTTGGGAAGAGGGCTCTCGAAACGGATGCAAGCGGATCGGGTCACGGAACAAACGATGTTCCTCTGTGTCCTGGCAAAATCGGCCGGCAAGAAGCTTTCCGCTCGCTTTCCACCGCGCTGATGGACCCTTCCCTCCCCTCCCTTGCCCGTTCACACTTCGTTGGCCAGTCGTTGCCCGCGGAAAAATTCCTACGTTCCTATTTATTCTAATGATTTCATCGATATAAGCGGTGAGGGATGTGTTTATGATGTTGTATATATAGGGTTTACGATTCGTGATGATGAGGAGGATTGTGGGAGAATAAAATGTGTAAAATGTCGTCTCTTTTTCTTGAATGAAAGATATTTGTGAGCGGTATTGATGTGTGATTAAGGATTTAGCTGGAACGTTGAAGAAATAATGAAATAGTTGAATTATTTGTCGTATGGAAATGTATTTTATGTGATGTAGAAAGGTTTGATTCCTTCTCTCCTTGAACGAAATTTGTATATTAGTCTTTTATATATTAGTATATTAATTATTTATATATTAATCTATTTGTGTTAACAATAAATTAATTTAGGAAATATTTCAATATGGAGGAGAATTAAGAAATTTAATAGAAGTGTATTTTATATGAATAGTTGTATTTATATATTAGTATATTATTCTTTTATATATTATTACATTAATTATTTATATATTAACATTTATAATTAGATCCAATTTGTCATTTTAAAAGTATTAATCCATTTGTGTTAACAATTTAGGAAATATTTCAATATGAAGGAGAAGTAAGAAATTTAAGAAAAGTGTATTTTATATGAATAATGATATATAGAAGGGTTTGATTCCCTTTCTCCTTGAACGAAATTGTGTATTTATATATTAGTCGATCCAATTTGTCATTTTAAAAGTATTGATCCGTTTGTGTTAACAATGAATTAAATTAGGAAATATTTCAATGTTTCAAAAGGAAATTTAATAGAAATGTTTAAAATAATCGAATTCAAAATAAAAATATATCGAGATATACAAAAATTTCATTATACACGTAAGAAAAGCATCTTAAAACAAATAATCTTCCCCACATATAAATTATGTTAGAATAACAATCTGCATCGATTAATATATTTAAATAATATAATATAATTTCATTTAGAAAGAAAGCAAAGTTGCGCAAAAAATCGTGTTATTTTTATACCTTTTTCAAATAATTTACGAGCAATGAGTAATAAACTAATTTAAAATAATTGCCTGATACTACGCTTCACGGGTTATTCTTTTTCTTCAATCGTTCATTGTCGATTCACGTCTGAACCTTAATTTTTTCAAATAATGGGAAGAGAATTTGTTTCGAGCTAATCCAAATGAATTCGATGAATAGTCATTTCCCCCAATATTTTCGACCTAATTAATTCGTTCTCTCTGCTGGTGGCCCGATTTAAAGATCGTAGAAAAGGGGATGAAGAGCCGTTGAAAAGCGCGAGAGAATTGATACACAGGTTTCCCTTTGTTGTGTTCGAATCCTTTTCGAAGACCTCGCCGTGACTAACGCTTGCAAATTGCATCAAGAGCCAAACTCTCGCGCAAAGTAAACACGTTTCTCTGTTATACATTGATGGCGAGAAAAAAATGGAGGAATCCCCTATCTGTCTGCACGCAATACCTACAGTTTAAACAGTAAAAACTATGCATGAACGATTTCGCGTTAACGTCGTACGAAATTTGATCAGGATGAATTAATTCTGTTGTAGAAAATGAAAATGGAATTTATCTTAAATTTTAATCGTTTAATCGTTTGTATGTTTACATAACGAAAATATGGAATATTCAGTGATGTATAAAATATATATCTTAGGAATTTTTATCGATTAATATAAATTTTACATTAATTTTTTTTATGTATGGCACAGCATTTTATTATACGTAAATTAATATTTAATTATAAATGTTAACTAATACTATGTTAGAGAAAATAATCATTTCGTAATAATTCATTGTAATTAACTTTTGTTTCGTATGTATAAAAAAAAAAAGGTGTTCCGAGACTATTGTATGTTTAATTTCATTTTTACATTTATTTAATCATATTTTAAGTGTCTTCGTTCATATCAACATAATTATAAACCATAATAAATTATAAATGCATTAATGGCCAAACAATTTTTTATTCTACAATTTTTTTTTTTTTTTTTTTTTTATTGAACAATATGGATTCGCGACAAGATTTATTTCATTCGTACGCACGCAAATTTCTAACATGTGAATCTAAAATGAGATAAAAAAATTTTAATAGAATTTTTAATGCCGAAATACTTTGGCAGGATTTATAAACAGCTAAACGTGATTCCAACTGCGCCCAATGCATTCGAATGACACGAAAGCGCAATCAACGAAAACGTTTCAAATCACGCATTCGATCAATCATTTCTTTTAATTCGCTTAAACATTTACAATTCTATCTACTATTTATTTTCCCGATATTTTCAAGAACAACATATTTCCATCCGGCGAAATCTGTTCGTGCATTTTAAACAAGGCAATAAAGAGGCTGTTTCTCGATTGCTTTTTATTCAAAACAGATTTAAAAAAAAAGAGGTATTCCTGCTTTTTTTACAATGCAATGTATTTTAATTCACGTAAATAATACTATACTATACTATACTATATTACACTATAGATATATAGGTTATCTAAACAAAGTATAATCTAACGAAATCAATAATAATCCAAACGAGTCCTTGTTGTCATAATTGATTTGTTTATCCCGTTTTATACAAGGTGGTTGATTCAATCGATACGTTGCGTGAAAACGAAGCGTTACTTTTCACGCGGCCCATGAAGATGAAGAGAAATTTCGTGCGAGGAAAGGCTAATTGCGTTCATTCGTGATATTAAACATCCCCGCCTGACGTTTCTGGTATAATTAATCTACTAATTAAAGGGGAGTGTGCCGCGGAAATCGGCGAAAACGACGGAGAACAGAGAGAAAGCCTGGGCCGCCTATCCCGGGGATTCGTCGGCGCTTGATAACCTTTTCGTTTCGTTAGGGGATTGCGCTTTATAAATTATTATTAGCGGAAATTACGAGGCCAGATTTACTACCCTACCAATGTTACTGTTATGCAAGCGTAATGCGCCACGTTATAATATTTTCATCAGTTTTCGAGGCTAATAGCTCGGCTACACCATGCATTTTTAACTAGCGATAGTGTTTCGGATAAAGTCTGTTTGTTAATTGGATATCTGTTGTTATATTGATGTCGAAAAATGTTCTCTATTCAATTATTATAATATCCTTACTTCTCATTTCATTCTAGTGTATCATTATTGATAATTTATGCGAATTAGAACTATCGATAGGTTTCGATTTATGTAATTTTAATGTTGAAAAGTATAAGATAATAAAGTAATTGTATGAAATGTGGTAGAATATTGAAGTAGGATATCGAATTATGATTATAATTTATGGTATGTATAATTTTAATTAATTGATCCTTGAAGGATCTTAAGAGGAGCAATTTGTTTATAAAATCCTTCTTTTTTTAATATCAAGTATTTTAAGGTTGAAAAGTATATTAATGAAATTTTTGAACGTTAATTTAAATATAGTTTTAAATATTTTTTTGATATTTTTACATATAAAATTTTAAATTCCAGAAAAACTCGTGAAGAAATCTAAAAAGAATTCATATATACATATATGTACTTACATGTAGTATGATTAAAAAAAAAAAAAAAGATTTCTAATCTTCCAGATTTAGCACGTGAAAAATATTTTCTGTAAAATTATTTTTTGAGCTAGCTCAAGCGCTTTGAAGTAAATTAAGAATACGAAATGAGATGTTTTATATTTTTTTTTCTAAATTTTTTTCATCGAAAATTATTTTCACGTGTTAAAAAATATTTGCTAACAAAATAAAATTTGTATATCGTTATAAATTATTGAAATCTGCAAAAAATTTAAATTTTATCACGAAAGACAATTTTTATTTCGTATTAGAATTTACATAAATAGCAAAAAAGAATTGAATAGAAATATAATAAGAATATCTTTATATTTGTAATACGTATAATTATTTTACTTTATCTAATTTCGTAATTCTAATTTTAATGAAATTTTATGTACATATAAAGTATAATGAGTCACAAATGGAGTAAATTTTTCATCCATAAAAAATCTCTTTTTGAAAGATTGAAATTAACTCTTTCAAAAGTTTGAATATTTCATTTAGGATTATTTTCATAATGGGATCATAAAACACTAAAATATGAATATCTTACGTATTTAAACTTCCTATATTTTATATTTCTATTTATATTTATTTCGTTAAAGAAACAAAAAAATATCTAAAACTTCAAGAATCTATTTCTCAAAACAATCTTACCAAAAAAAAAAAAAAAAAATAATAATATAAAAGTAATTGCAAAAATATTTAGTTAGTCATTAACGATAAAAATATTCAAAAATGTTATCAAACATATAACAATTATCCATTGATTTTATTGTAAATATTTGAATACAAGATCAATTATCTACCAATCACGATTAATCACAATATCGTTCAAATTAAAACTATCTTTGAAAAAGTCTTATCTTAAAAAAGAAACTTGTCAATTTAACGTACAAATGTCGAAAAGAGCGACATCTAAGGAAGCTTCTTTCAGCTGCCACACGATGCCATCCGAGTCACGTGATGTCATTCGATGAAGTGCACTGTCATGGACATGTCCAGCACGACTGTCTTTCCGCTGGTTGCGTCAAAAAGCGCTTTCCTCAGCTTTCTTGTGTTCTCGTGCACGTTGATCCTCGACGTGATGTCTCTCTCTCTCTCTCTCTTTCTCTCTCTCTCATCCCTCCCTTCTATGTATACTTCAGGTGATGGACCGAAATAGATGGATTCGAAACCTCGGCAGAAAGTTAAAAGTGTATACGTACAACTCGCTCGTACCTTGTTCCATCCTTCTTTCCCTCTCTACCTACGAACTCCCCCCCACTCCATCCCACCGTTACTTCCTTACGCTATCAGGGCCAACAGAGGACTTCTTTACTGTCTCTGCAATTGATGCCATCGCTAGTTCGAGCGTTTAGCCAATTTCTTCGAGAGAAAGGCGCATGCTGGGTAGGGGAGGGGAGAGGAGAGTGAAAGAAAAGGAGACAGAGAGATAGAGAGAGAGTGAGAGTATAAGAGCGAAGGAAGGTTAGGTTGGAAAGGAGGGGGTAAAGAGAGCGAAACTGGGCAACGTGCATTGCCTATTCGCAACGTGCATGGTATACGCGTCGCAGCTGCCACGACTGCCGACATGCAATGGCGAAAAGTTAGCTGGCTCTTGCTATTTTTCCATGCCATTAACGACCGACTCGAACGACCTCTATCAATGGCTTTATAGCGGTTGCCTTTTATTCCCTTTTCCAACGGAAACCCGCCCTTCCGCCTCTCGTACACACCCTTCCCCCCTCTCTTGCCAACAGCGTGGTACAACGACAGCGCTATTTTCTCTCCCCCTCCCCTCCCCCTCCCCCTCCCCCCTCTGTATCTTCTCTCTTCTTGATATCGAGTCTTTCAACGGAATTGATCATCCCCTTCATTCGAAATGAGGTTATCGAGGTCGAATGTTCTAAGGGAACGTTGTAAGGGAATGTTGCAAGGTTCATTCTAGAATCGAATGGCAAGTTAATCATTGATTATCGATTGGGATGATGCGTATTGTGTACATGTGATTTTAATATGTTTCTTTTTATTTTTTTTTTAGGTAATTTAAGGATATCTTTAATAATCGTTTGATTGGATGTGTAAATGTACATCTTCAATGTAATTAAATAAAATTCTATAGGGTCTTATCGTCTTACCATAATTTCATTTTAGAATTTTAATTGAAAATTTAAATTCATTAAATAATTTAGAGAGAGTAATTATTTCATTAATTCAATTCTTCAATTAAAAGACAATTTATTATGCTACCTTTGTACAGTCGATATACTATGACTATTTAAATACTAATTTATGGAGCAGATCATACTTAAAATTATATTCTATAAGAAGACATATTTTTGATAAACAAGTGAATAATATATTTGCCGAATTCCTTTAAATTATATATTATTAAAATAAAAATTTATAACACATACTTATTACTAATTTAATCATTATTACTATATTTTTTTTAAATTCAAATATATATTTTTAAAAATTAAAAAAACAATATTATATTCATAATATTAAAATATAAAAATTTTATTTTTACTTATAAATTTATCCCATAAATTTTTAATATAAAATTTAATTTAAGTTCGTTTAACATTTAATTTCTAAATCTATATTTATAATTTTATTTCTACGTATTTTTTTCTATAACATATATTATAAATTTTAATAATTTTATTGTGTTTTATAATTTAAAAAGTACCATTTAATGTAATAATAAATAATTATGTCGATAAATTGAGCCATCATTAATATAATCATCTCGATTATTTTTACGATAATTGTGATTATAAGTGCAATAATCGTAATTATTTCTATTTGCTCTTTTTTTTTTTTTTAAATAAATTTTCATCATCGAGTGTAATTCTTTTTTTACTAGATAAAAGTAAATAAATGCTAAATTTATTTCCGCGCTTATTAATCGATAGAGGAAAAAGAATATGAGAAATCATTATACATAAAATAACTCTTTTTAAAGACGTCGTATCATTTGAAATCCCAGTGATCAAAAGAATTTATTGATCGATCCGTTAATAATGAAAATGATTATTAAGATAATCATTTAATCTACTTTGTACATTTAATATAATCAACGATACGGGTAGATATAAATAATAATATGACGAGAATATTAGCTTTTATCGACAACTCGCAATTTGAATTTAATATTATAATAAGATGAGCAATAATCGGATTTTGACAAGTACATCGAGCCAATTTTCACTGCAAATTTTATAACTTTAGAAGAAATGAAATATATATATTAAAAAAAAAATGCTTATAATTATAATAAATTAAAGAAAAAATTGGCAGAGTCTGATATTTGAAATAAGATTTTTTTTTTTCTGAACGAAATTCCAACAAAATTTCATAGTTGTAAAAAAAAAGAAAATTTGCAAAAATTCTTGTGAAAATCTTAGCACAATGTGGTGTATTATTACGCTCGAAAAGATCAAAAGAATCTTTTCTCCTTTTTCCATTTCATTCACTTTAAAATCTTTTTTCTGAAATTTTTAATTTTCAGTTAGTTTCTCTCTTCAAGGATTTTTCCTTTTCCTTGCGCAAACCTCAGAAGCACACACGTGGTATCCAAGCTCGCTCGGATGCGAATGGATTTTCTCTCAATTTTTCTTTCTCAATACTTTCCTCACTCGTATCTTTATCTATCCTTGCGATCGTCCTTTCAAATCCTACTTAAAGTCAACGATTTTCCACCTAAGAACAGTCTTTTCTCACTGTTACCGGATTTATATTGGATCGATTCTAAACATTTTATTGTTAATATTTAGTGATTAAATTTATTATGACATTTTATAATTGATATTAATAAAGATCATCTGCATTATTCTCTATTATTCTCAGTCACCAGAGTCATCAGATACTTGATAATATTGTAATAAATTGAAAAGAAACAAATCCCTGTTATTATAAAATGATGTTAACATTTATTAATTGTTTTCATATTTAAAAAATATATACAATGATTTAAATTTTATAAATTTAATTCAAAAGTAATACCAAGTAATAAACGTAAATTAATTCAATTGACAAATTAAAATAATTCATAATTATATTCAAAATAAAAATATTATTATGATAAATATATATAACTATTTATACTATATATTATAAATTAGGAATATAAAAAATTTAAAAAATGTAAAAGTATAATATTATAATTTCCTATTATAAATGCTCATTTTTATTTCTTCAAATTTTATAAAATTTAAAGAAATCATGATTGCAATTCTTTGTATTTTTTTCTTATAATTAATTAAATAAAATATTGCATTAACAAAATGTTGATTGCTAATAAATTAATATAAATAATAGATAGATACTAATTCAATTAATAGACGTTTAAAATTATACGTAATATTAAAAATAATTAAACTAATAAAAGAAATATTAATTATATAATTAATAAAGAAATTTGATTATATCAATAATGAAAATTATGAAAAATTATATGATTGTAAAAATCTACATATTATATTTTCCATTGAATTCATGAATTGTTTTTTGATTTTATTATTGTTTTATTATTTTATATCGCATATCGAAAAAAGAAAAAGAGATTGTAAAAATATATGAGAATGAGATATAATTTTTATGCAGGAAATATGCATTTGCATCGAATTTATATCGCTGCAATTTATGAGAAAAAGGAGGAGCCTTGGGAAATAACTTGCAGATCGAGTAAAAATGTTTATTTCCTGGATCTATAAATAAATGAAATAAATTTAAACATGATTGGGTAAATTTCTGGCATAATTATCTTCCATTATATCATTCACATATATCTCTCATATATTACATGAAATGATATACTAAAATTTGCAGAATCATTTTATTATACGATCAATCGTGCCTCCTGTATATTGCTCATAATAATCATTATCTCGTTTTATTATTGCCATCTTATTATATTTTATATTTATATTTTAAATTATCGACTTTAAGAAAATTCTAGAAAATAACAGTCAATATGATACAAATATATACGTTATATATTATATTAACCCATTAATTTTAATTAATTATATAATCGAGTGTAATACATTTATGTGTAAATCGACATAAATCGAAAATGCAGAATAAAATTTTATCGTACGAAATTTTATATTCATACATGCTCTGTATAATTTTTTTAAGGTATAAAGTTTCAATATGTGCAAGATCATTCAACTCGATTACCTAAATTTTATCTTTATTAACTTCTTATATATAAACAAATTAAAATTCTTTTTGTCACGTTATATCCTCAATAATTTTATACACAATTCGATATTGTTTTTCCATCAGATAAAAAAATTATTTTATCTTTTTATCTATATATAAACTTAATATAATGAAAAAGCAATTATATAGAGATAAATAAATAGAGCAAGATATTACGTAGATTCGCATCTTAATTGATTAATTATTTTTTAAAATTACTTTGTTCTAGAAAATTTATGCTCATCTCCTGTATTTAACTGTAAATTATTATTAAGACGTATATTCTTTAATTCATAGAATTTATACAATTTTCCCAAAGAATTTTATATTCTTCACACACGATCTATCATAATTTCCATTTTCTTCGCGAAAATTACAATTTCAATTATACATCACTGACAGCCCTACTAAAAACTTTACTTAAATTCACACCAAAGTAATTCATCTTCGAACGTTAATTAGCATCTCTCGTTGCTTTCAACGAAGTATCATTTACAAGTGGCCATCTCTGATAAGGTGAACGTCTCCTCCCCCCTGGCTATACACCAGAAGTAATCGCGATCTTTCATTATCGCGGAACGAGTTTTATTCCTGCAATTTATACTTGTAACGTGATGTCATTATCCCCACCAATGCCGTAGATACTAATGCATTTGATAAAATGTTTTTCTCGGATACAATTCAGGGGCGCCCTCTGTGATTCTAGCTGCAGACGAGCCCCCCCTTGTTGAAGAGGCGTAGAAAGAAAATGGTGATGAGTGGTGGTGGCTCGTAACGATTATTTCTTCCGCGAAGAATTTTAGACGGCTATTGCATTGCAGGATGTTGAAAAAAAAAAAAATTATTCAAGATAATCATTAAAATCATTTCTAAGATGTAAGACGACGTTTCGAATCGGGTATAGATGGATTCCTTATGAAAAAATAAATCGAAATTATTTTTGATCCACGAGCTTCAACGAGCAACAATTTGGCTTGTGGCAAAGTGGCCTATTTTTAGCAATTTTTTTTTTTAATAATGTAAATTCATAATATTTTTAAAATATTAAAGTAAACGAAGAATGAAAATGAAATACTATCATTATTTCATATTTTCGATTTATTTTTTTCATTGTATCGTTATATAATTATATAATTTCGTTAAATTATTGACCAAATATCGACACTTGATAGCTTCTGTTACGAAATATAACGAACTATATTTTGAATCTTGATTTTGGTTTTTCATTCCACATATGATCGCATTGCACAACTTGGCAACGTGAACAACTTCTGAAACTGTTAGTGAAACACGAGTGTGCAACGTTAGAGTGGAGAGAAGACCGATTGTGCGGGCCACTCGCGATAAAGTGCGTGTAATTTGTGGTGGACCAGTCTCGACGAATTACTGGAAACTGTTCGAGCATCGAAAACAAACCTATCGATATCGTGGGGAAAGTCTGTGATCTCGAATGTTCGTGTTGATCAAAGTACACTTTGAGCCTCGCATTTCCTGCTTCCTCATTGTGCTCGTGTATCGTTTCGTTAACGAATGATTATTATTATTATTATTATTATTCGTGTTACAAGGATTATTTATATAAGATTAATTAATTTTACGAGGAATAATTGCTGAGAAATTACAGTACATTGATTGGAAAATTGTTGAAATTAAAAAAAAAAAATTTGTCGAAAAAAATTTTCAAATTTGATCCTCACGAAATTTCCATACTGCTGATTGATCCTTGCTGTAAAAATAGATTATTTTCAGAAATGTCATTTCACATGATTATTAAAATGCTATGTTATGAGGCAAAAAAAAAAAAAAAAAAAAAAAGAAATAAATATTACGAAACGTGATTGAAAGAAAAAAGATATATAAAATGTTTTCTAAAATATTTTCTCGAAGAAAGTGGGGTATCAAAAGTTGATAAGTAATTGATAAACAATGAATGTACACGTATAATGTATACATATTGCTGCTTGACAATGATAGATCGATGTAAGAGCGGATTAAGTTGGTTAACCGTTGGGACGCCTACGTCACGCTTCGTGAAATTCTACGAGGTTGCACCTGTGCTTCCTCTAACTCTGTGACCACAAGTGTAAACCCGGCTGTGGATACGTGGAAGTCGTACTAACAACCATGCAAACGAATCGTGGTCAACATTCGTCGTCACGTTTGGAGCGATGGCTCTAGATTACCAAACGAACAATCCGATTTCAAGAAAATCATTCACAACGAATAAACGTATTATTTCTATTTCTCTAACGATCGATTGTTCCGTCTTTTTTCTTCTTCTTCTTGTAGATCTTTGACTGTTTTATTCAGCTCGAAATTATTCCTTTCTTCACTTCAATTCAAATCGAAGTATCATTTATTTTCTTCCATTCTGATTTTTGATTTTTGCTGCACTATAATATATTTAGAAGATATTTATGCGAAATTTGAATTTACAAAAATTTTCAAAATGCATTGTGATACGTTATATACATTATATATGATAATATAATAATACTCGAAATATTTACTACTGTAACTTTCAACATTCTCAACGTTTTTACGAAAACTCACATCGTTTTAATTGTTTAAAATATTATCGTTTAAAATCTGTAAAAATTAACATCCTCGTTTATCTTTCGACGCGTATAAAATCATAGAAACGGGGGAGAATCACAGTGTCATCTGTGCCTCCATTTTAATTCGAGGTCTTCCGAGGCAGGCCTGAATTCGCTTAGCGAAATCAAGGAGCCGGCTTGCAAATCCGTTTCCTCAGCTGGTGGCTTCCTCACGGCCATGGCTTTTTCTAAAGCTAAAGTTTCTAATCCCGACTACCCCTTGAGGAGAGTGTATGCATAATGGCAACACGTGTAAGACCCTCGAGCATCCTCATCGAGCATTCCTTCTACAATTCTCCCTACGGTGAATACCTTTCTCCTCCATTCCAACGTCTCCTGCGTCTCTTTCCCTCTTTCTATTTCTGATATAACGCGAATTCTTCCTTTGAAACTCCTTTTTTTTTTTTTTCTCCTCCACATTCTAATCCCGGTTATCTCACGAATCACACGATCGCGAGCTTATCCAGCTTTATCCCTGGGATCTGCCCGTGTTCCAGAATCCCTCTCGTCTGATCACGAATTTTCGAAGGGTTACATGTAATAATTGATCAAAGGGTTTCCAATGGAATATTTATGAACTTTATTTATACGGGATGTTTCATGCAATGATTTTTTAAGCTGCATAAGTGAGGTTGAATAAAAACGTGCCGATTGGTGTGTTCGATCTGGCATTTCGAAGTTTTTTTTTTTTTTTTTAAATAAAATTACATAGATGTTTGTTTGGTACAAGGAGATATGTTGTACAGTATTAATTTTTCTGCAATGAGCTTATTTTGGAATAAACGAGACAATTTTTTTTTTTTTGAAGATATCGCTGTACTCTCAAATTATTTTAATATTAAGATTGCACGCATTTAAGACTCAATGAATAATTTAGAGCAAATAAATAGGAAATCAATGCAATTCAACGTGGCATGTTCTCATATTATAGAATTATAAAACTTTTTATGTAATAACTTATTTGTAATGAAATACAACAGCTGTATTGTTATTCTTTAAGCCCTGGATATTGTTAATCTTTTTCTTGTACACCTGTGACTTGATGTATTTCCAAGCAAAAATATGTAAAAGATGTCAGATCAAGTGATGGCTATTTTCACGTACAAAAGAAAGCATTTGAAGGGTGTATAACAAGAACAAATCCTTATCCATCTTCTATTTTCATTTCTTCTCTATCGATAATCTAAAGAATGCATTCAAAAAAAAAAAAAAAAAAAAAATATCGAAAAGATATAATATATCTTACAATATTTGAACAATTAATCAAATCTCTATTTAGCTTTCGTTTCTCTTATATTCATAAAAATTTAATTTTGCATAAATATCCGCTAATGGTCTAGCCATAAACGTTTAAACTCTTTTTAAAAAAATATCGGCCATTTCGTCTAATATTACGCTTCCCGTGACTACGATCCCGTAACACTTTTCAAGAATAAACACGCGTAAGCACTTGCGAGTATCGTGAAAAGTTGAACGCGTACATAATTAAAAAAAAAAAAAAAGAAAAGAAACAAAAAAAAAACAAAAAAAAAGTCTTGACCGCAGCGGCAATAAAAATTCAGCCAGGTCGGCCATCACGCGACCGACACGCACTCTGTATCTTTATAGTTGCCCATAAAGCGGCGTAATTGTGAAATATTGCTGAGCATGGTGATGCTAAAAGGAAGACGAAAGCGAAGAGGGGAAAAAAAGTAACGAAACAGAGGAAGACAAACTTCTTCTTCTTCTCTCCTCTTTCCAACCTTTCCAACCGAAAGGAGAAAAAAGGAGAGGATAAAATGAGCAAGGAAAAAAATTTCACTATCCAACACACAGTGCAAAGAGGCTGAATAAATCAAACTGTATTACGCTCGCGGGATAATGGAAGAAACTCAAGGGAAACGGGATATGTCTGGTGCAGGGAGTGGATGAGTGGAAACGCGACGAAAGGAACAAATAAGACGTAGAGAAGGAAAGGAAGAAAGAAAAAGAAAAAGAGAGAGAGAGAGAGAAATATGGACAAGATAACGGAGGGGAAAGAAAACGCACGATGTAACAGTGACGGTGAAGAAAGCGCGAGCTGTTCGCTCGTTTGCACAAGTTCCCCTTTAACGGCCTCTATGCGAACGTGTATAACCTGGTGAATTACTACATCTGTTACCTCCGCTCACGTTATGTGACCGTATTTCTAGTATTCGTATAGCATGTATACATATCTCTCTCTCTCTCTCTCTCTCTCTTTCGGCCTTTAATAATCATTCCAGGGAAACGTGCTCCACGAGTCGGAGCACTATGAATCGGTTTTGGGAAAACTACGTCAATCAACCGACTCATCAAGCCGATGCGAGCTCCCATCGTTAGATTGATATGAGATATATGATGGTTCAAACGTGGTGAATATTATTCCACGGAAAAATGGAGGAGATCTCACGATCCTTCTCCAATTTAAATTACGAGGCTTGTTATAG
The DNA here is from genome assembly GCF_048593485.1 of Apis florea. NCBI lineage: Eukaryota > Metazoa > Arthropoda > Insecta > Hymenoptera > Apidae > Apis > Apis florea. The sequence goes on along the minus strand of NW_028256838.1, from coordinate 855,786 downwards.
ACTTTGTGATTTACCGTTTATCGTCCATAATGTAATTAATAATAATCAAAAATTGTCTTATCATTATTTATTATTTTTTTTTTTAATATCTTTCAAAATGAAACAAGGATATATATAAATATTGATCTTAAAAAAATAAGTGAATTTTATTTTGAACAAAATTATTGAACATCCGAATACTTTATTTATTAAGCAAGATCGTCATCTCGAAAAAAAAAAATCGCAAACGAAACATGGCATTAACACAATCGGCCCCTAATGGGTTAACAAGGAAGTACAGGTAGCGCCGCAAGATTATCCCAAGAAAATACATTTGCCAGTACAGTTCCTTCGGCATCTCCATTCACCTTCCGCCTTCCCTTTGCCGCGAAGCTGGTGAAGAGGCGACATTTACCGGCGAGCTGCACGTTCGCGACATGAGAAATTTAGATTACCGGCCCGACCCACTCCATTACCTTCATTCAGAGGCGGTCGTAGCTTAACGAACTACCGGTATACCTACAGACCTACCAGTCGGCCGGCAGAAAGGTCCGTCGCGCTTCCCTCTTTCGCCTTCAAAGGGATGCATTCGGTGGCATCGCTCCCTCTTTCACCCCCCATCTCTCCCCCTCGGTTTTTCTCCTCTTTCCTATCGGTTTGCCCCTCCATCTCTTTATCAGAGTAGTGCACAGCTCCTTCTGACTCTTCCCAGCGAAAAATCTGAGGCAATTCGCGCGTAAAATCGAGTCCTATCTACAGGCAGTGTAGGAGGAGCGGTTTCAGTTCTTCGGTTTGAAAATTTAATTTTCGATTAAGTGGCGCGCCGATAATGAACGGGCTGATATATTGAGCGGGGAGAAGGTTTGTAGACGGCGACCAATAGAAATTTATTTCGATCTATCTGCGATCGTACCGATTGAGCGCGTTAATATCGACCGAGATGAAGATTAATTATTGGCGGATACGAAGGTATCGGGCTCGCGACAGTTGAACAGTTTTCTCCCTTTCTCTTTGATATTTAATAATTGGTAATGGAAGTTTTTTTAAACGCGAAAGTGATAAATTTTTTTTTTCTCGTCGCATCGAAACTCAGTGGAAATGAAATATCACGTGTGAATCAAAAATAAAGGAAATTTTTCGCGTTTATTTCACATTTATCCAACGTTGATACGTATTTTAATCTTTAAAGGAAGAAGAGAGAAGTCGTTAGAGTTGAGGAAAAATTTTAAGTAATTTTTAGATGTAATTAGATTAATATCTTTTTACAGAAGATGATTAAATAAATGCCTTGAAAGGGTGAAATTGATTTTTAGAATCTTCTTCACCTATTTGATGAACAAAAATATAATTTGCACCACATGATATCCCTCTTTAAATAATTTTTATTAAAACATTTTTTTTTTTTTGACGACTTTAATCCTTCTATTGTTTCCAATTATCCTGTAAATATATGAAATCTATCTTATATTGTTATATATATATACATATATTGGTCCTCTGTAGAAGTAAATTAATATTTCGCGATATATTTTCATATACATTTTCCTTTCTCGAATGATTATGATTTCAGATAGATTAATAGAGACATTTTACAATAATATAGTTTTTGTGTTTGCTTCATAATAGAAAAATATTTCTCTATACGTGTATCAAAATGGAAAAAACTCTGAGTAAAAAATATATGATTCACATTTTCAATCGTCGACATGATACGAGGGCATACATTTTAAATTACAGCGTTCTCTATTGGATATAAATGAATATGTGGAAAACGGAAAAATGATACTTTTAATTATCCTTTTTTCGTATGTATTAAAACAATCGATTATTCTCGATAACAAATAAATAATATTATACGCAAAGTTTTATTTAATATTATTTATTAGAATTTCGATACATTTCAATCTACAATTGAGAACTACAGAGCGTAACAAATGGCGAAAGCATCTGTTTCCTGATAAGTAATCCTCCCAGACAACGTTGTTCCATCGTATCTCAGCCATTACAGGTATGCAAAATCGTTTATGCTCCCCGAGGTGAAATTTATTCGTAAAACAGCTGGATATCGGTTAAGCAACTGCAAAGTGGAGAATCGTTTCGCCTCTCATAAATGAAGTTAGCTATCCTGGAGTAAAGCCATAAGAAGACCTCAGCTGCGACCTAATGGTCCCCCGATTCTCGAGCAACGATCTTCCTTTGGGGATGATAGGCGTCGCAAGGCGTCTTAGAAACACGTATTAGCCGCAAGCGTGCCCATGTTTAGCACGCATAGGCATCGTATTTCCCGATCATTATTGCTTCTATCCCTTTCTCTTATCGTTTAAACACTCCCTCCGCGATAACTGTCGTATCGAAAATGCAATACGCTATCCGTGGCGTTACTGCCAACCCTGTGAACGTGGCTTGTGTCTGCAAAAATTGGTTGAAAATGTAGCGAAACGTGGAGGGAATGTTGTTGAATTTTTATAAAATAGGGATATAGCATCGATTCGAAAAGTAGAGAGAAATAATTAGAATTATTCGTGTTCGAAATTCTGAATTTAACGATTAAAGTAAGCATGGAATGAAATTCTTTTTTGATTCACTCGAAGCATATAATTGGCTGCAATTCAACTTTTCCTTTTTACTGTAATTAAATTATATAATATAATATTAAATTAAAAAGTTAAAAATCGTACGAAATAAAATTAATTTTAACAACAGAAACGATCTTCGAAAAACACTTTACTCGTCGATCTACGTAACGTTTCAGCGTTAAATGCAGCGCCATCTGGCGGCCGAGCAGCTTTTTATCGCGACAAAGAGTGGAAATTCCGCTAACCTTCCGCTTTGACATTGAAAAGGGGTCAGGTTCCTCGCTTCATCGGCCGGTAAATTTGCAAAATTTACATGGGAGTAAGTACGGAAAGGGGTCCCGTAATTGTTCCCAATTACAGGCCATCCAAAGAGATTTTTCGTAAAGAGTAAATGTTGGGCTGGCGGTGATTTAAAAAGTGTGGCTTTTTAACAACGTGTCCACGTGTTAATGCAGAAAGAGGAGTGGCGCCCTTTGCCGGATTAATTGAGTTTATAGTTAATTTTCGACGGACCTACCTCTCCACTTTAATGGCCGGACTGCGCCCCCTTTTGCGGCCTCGATGTTGCGCCGAGTTCGCACTTAGCTTCCGCCCTTCTGCCACGCGTGATACGGTATGCACACCGCCCCGTGAAACTTTAATTGTGTCATTATGCGATGAAAATTTGTTCGTACCCTCGACCGATACACCCCCTCCTTGCATACTTGTACATTTTCGTTTCGTGTTCAATGGCCACGAAACAATAAGACAGGGGGACCTGTGCACGTAGCACCAGATATTGTTTCCTCCTCTTTTTCCCTCTTTTGTTCCCTAAATACCTGCTGTAATCGAGGAAAGCATTAATGGACACGCGTAAAAAGGGATATTGTGAAGTTTGAAAGGGAGAAGGGATGATATGGGAAATGAAGATTTTTTTTTCTTTTTTCTTTTTGATACTCTTTCTTGTTGGTCGTTTCGTGAAAAATTGGAATTTATTTTGGAATTGGAAATTGAAGCGGTTGATTTGTTTGGATGATTTTTAATATAGTCTCTTTGATTAATATTAATTAATGATATATCGTTTAATTTTTATGATTTGTCATTTAAAAAATTTTAAAAATAATAAAAATAATAAACAGTATTATTTTATACTTACGGTTTAAAAGATTTTTTTTTTTTTAATATATTGATGTTAACTACATTGTTTAATTTTTATTGCTTTTATTGTTAAAATGAAGCTTATAACAAATGTTTCTTTAATATTAATTAAATAATGATATATCGTTTAATACGTTTAATTTCTATGATTCATCTTATACTTTTTATATTTTCGTTGCTTTTATTATTTAAAAATATAATTGCGACGATTAAAATTTTTTAAAGTGAAACTTGTAACAAATGTTTCTTCGCAAATTGAACTTTTATTTAAGACGACGTTACTCATGGATCTAAGAAAAAGATTTATCGTAATGTAAATACGATAAATCTCACAAAGAGCATTTCACTCGTCGCTTTGTCTAATTAAACTTCAGATTGCAGGTGAATATCTTTCCTCGTTTCAAAGTAACTCGGAAGCAGGCAACAAAGTATACTTTGCGATACGAAATCGATTCAGGCCATCTCTGCTTTCGAGCTGTAGTTATAGCTCTATTTCTCGGCGTTGTAACTCTCGGTTTTCTATCTTGTATGCAAGATCGAGAGAACAGGTTCCTCGAGAGAGGGGAGAATATTTATTGCATCCTCTTATCGTTGAATGAAAAAAAAGTGTAGCAATAAGCATACGAGAAAACTCTTCTTCATTCGAATAGATGAATGCACTTTTGTCCCCAATAGAATTTCTTTGCGTCTCTCGTTTTTCTCGTTATCCACCACTTTATCTCGACTTTTGCTCCGCCGACTATAAATTTAATCTCGCTAGGAGGAAAAAGGAAAACAATGATATGATATCAGAGTGAGTAGTAGTGAAAATAAGAAAAGTGTTTATTAAATGTCTTTTATTAAATGTAAATTTTCCTCTAATTTCCGCTCAATTTGCCTCAATCAAGTGATTTTCATTATTAAAATCTTGTAACGAATATTGAAAATTTATAATAATAAGAATCGAATAGTTTAAATCGTTTTCTACTATAACTATATTGACATTACAAATTTCTTCTCAATTGTCTGTAATTAGAATTTGGAAACAAAGGATATTAAGATAAATGTTTTTACATTTTAAGAGTTTTCTATAATACTTAATTTTTATTAATTATTCCCTTTTCAACAAGTTTTCGTAAATTCATAAATCCAAAATATTAAAATCGATGATAAAAGCAATATCTTAAAAAACCATAGTTCTAAAATTTGTGAAATCTAAAAATTCTAATAATCTTTTAAACTCCTTTATAACCTATAATCCACGAAAACTCACAGTAAAGTTCTTCATAATTTGCAAAAATTCCAAAAATCTCAAAACAATTATTCTCCGAATAATCCAATTCCTGAGGCTACACACATCTGTACACGCACACATCTGATCACGTTCAAAAATTGACTGTTGGAAAAGAGAGGAGAAAGTGAAATGGATATGCAAAGAATCATCTGGTGAAATCTGGTGTCTTAACTCGGAGTTTCAGCTAATAACAGGAGGGGAAAAAGCGGCACGAGCGCGATTTCGCATTCATCCGAGCAAATTACACACCCCGCAAGATTGCACAGCCTCGCTCTCCTCCATTCGACTTTCCTCCTTTTCTATTCCTCCGCTTTCGGGCGGGCTGGCAAGGAGCGGAAGCCGTGTTCTACACGGACGTCCGTCCCTTGGTCGGCTCGCCGCCGAAATGCCATGAATTATAACCACGGCATAACAGCGTGGCTTTCAGAAAATCTACTGGGAGGAAAAGGGTGGAATGGCCAGCGGAAGGATATTCGGGGTGGGGGGTCGAAAATCACAGATCCCGCTTCGGTGACAACGCTTTTCGTCTTTTTCTCTCTCTCCTCGCCGCGGTAAAACATTTTGACGCCTGGATTGCGGGGCCAAACTTTGATATATCGCGGGGAGGCGGTTGTACGTACGTTTTCTTCGGCATAGAATACAATCTACTATAAATCAGAAGTTTAAACGCACGTGCTATCGTATCGCGTATATTATTAGTTAGTTTTGACATTAATGTTTTAAATTTGTTGTTTAATATTGCAAATTTATTAAAAGAAAATTTTCTAATCGCTTCTTGAATAATAATAATAATAATCATCGCAATGTGGAATCTGAAATTAATTTTTCATCAAAAATTATTATTTTATTTTACAAATCCCTTGAAATAAACGGAGCCGACTCGTCCGATTCGGAGAAATAACAAGCGGAAAAATCTTAAAGAAACTTCTTCATCAAGATTCCATAGAAAACGTCTTCTTTGATCCCGACATCTCGAAAAAGCCTAATTGCCAGGAAAGGAGAGAGAGAGAGAGAGAGAGAGAAAGAGAGATAGTCCCGCCTCCGTCATTGTGTTTCCACACGGCACTCCTCCAGAGAAAGCACTTTACACACGATGCGCAACGAGGGAGGGATGCGATATCAGATAAAAGGGAGGCGAAAGCCGGGGGAAACGTCGAAATGCTGGAAGATTTAGCGTCCAGAGGGGCATCGAATGGACGTCAACGGCAGGAAAGGCAAAAGAGAGAAATCCTTCAATGGCTTATCCGCTCGACCGGCCAGCTGTTCCTGTCTTCCTCTCTCTCTCTCTCTCCTTTCCCCTCCTTTCCAACGTCTGGACCCACATCGTTATCTCGATGGACGTACGAACGCGGCCAATCGTAAACCTAATAATCTTGGTCACTTCTGACAAACGACGCCGTCAAAATGTAATTCCACCGCGCTCGCTCACTCGCTCGGGCCACATCCTCGTCTGGAATTCCAAGTGGCGGCCAACCTTCCTCGCGATCCGAGCGCCACCATCTCTCCCTCTCTCTCTTCTTATTCGGATTTTCTCCTCGTTCGCAGTTTTCGCCTATGCCCCACTCTGCTCCCGTTTCAACCGTGGCGAGATTTGACAAGAGAACGTGACTGGCGCCCCCTATCCTGTTCCGTCCGTGTGGTAATCGTTGATTTTCACGGCGTGCAGAAAAATTCCCGATTACCTCTTCTCGCTTATCTCCTTTACCAGCTTCGAACAATGGCTCGCGTTTATTCGATATCGTAGCGAACCAGGTTGAAATTTTCGAGTTTTGTTTTTGTTCTTCCGTGAGAGAAGCGAAGTCTTCGAAGTGTCGAGGAGGGGAGGGGAGGGAAGGATGCGTTTGTTTTTCGAGAATTTATGATAATGTTTTAGAACGAGATTTTGCACGAATGTCGCGAAATTTGTGAGTTATTTTTTTTAAATGGCGGATATTTTTGGTTTTATGTCGCGTTATGAAATCCAAATGACTTGGTAAAATTTGTGGAGTAAGTGTGAATAATGAATAATTTAAATTGAAGAATTATTAAATTTATGGTATTATACGTGAACACTTTAAGTAATTTGATGAATATTCAGAGAAGAGAAATAATTTGATTTCTGTTTAATTTTTTAAAGATTAGAAAAAAAACTTGAAGTGATTAAATTATTGTATTTTTAAGATAAAATTTAAGTTTTCGTTTAATTATATAAGTTTAATAAACGCATTTCAAAATATGAAGAATAATTCAAAAATTCATAAAATATTTTATTGAATCAAGGTATACAAAATTACAAATATTTCTATTGAATTTTTACATTAATTAAAATTAAGAATAGATAAATTTTCTTTTCATAATATTAATCTTTAAACAATTTATCTGAAAAAAATAATAAAGTATGTGGAAATAATTTTACAACTTCCTAATGCAAAGAAAATTGAAAAGTATTTTCAAATTGTTCAAGCACAATCGTGTCGCAATTAAATTTTATCGTCAAAATGAGCCATTAACCTTGTAGTAGTAGATCGTTGAACTCGACATTAGCTACATATGGTACCATTTAACTCTTAATTGTGTCAATGTGGCTCTTTCGTGAGGCTAGTTTGAACAGTTTAAGTTTCTCGCAAACTAGCAGATAGTGAAATTTCATCCCCTCATTTTAAACGAAATTATTATCGAGAAGTTCAACTTGGAACGTTCGAAGATGCCATGAATTTCAAATTTCTTTAAATAGATTTTTATTTGTAGTCGGTGAAGAATGTATTGGGCATAGAAGATCCAATTTACACTTTAAAGAAGCCATAAATACACGATAAGTTATGAGGGCATCTTGATTTTTTGATCGAGAGAAACGTTTCTGGATCTATTTTTAATATCGAAATACATACTCAACTTTGAATATTTCATATTGAATTCAAAATATTTCTTCACTGTTTATCCTCTATTTAAATTTTATAAATCTGGTAATACGATACTTTATATAAATTTGTATCTATTGTAACTGCTATTTACTCATTTTTCTCACGTTTTTACTTCAAAAATAATGAAACATAATTTATAAATAAGATAACAATTGAAATTGATAGTTTCCTTGCAAAGCATATTTTACTAACTTAAGCTTTATTTATCGATTCAAGATTTGTCTCTCTTTAATTGAAAATGAATCCAATAAAAATATAAAGATGTATTTATAATTTTGTAATATTTTATTGTACTTTTCAAGTTACTTGTAACTAATTAAACATAATTATTTATAATTCGCAAGCTCAAAATTTAATATACTGATAAATCGAAATATTTTAATTCGAAAAATTGCTCGATATCCGTCAATACTTTCGTGTAAAGATTGAAATTTTCTATTTCTTCATTTCGTGAGATTTAGCTATGAAAGGACGAAAGTCATGCAACAGAGAAAAAAATAAAACGAAGAAATGGTTCGAGTCACGTACCAGGTTACGGTAAAGAAGACATTCCACTGGCATACGAATGCCACGACCACGAAAATTATAACGATTCCCCCGTTCCGTCCTCTTCCACCCCTCGGTGTCAGACTCAATCTGAATAATGTAAAGTCAGTTTTTTATAAATTTTTATGGATACCATCAAATGGAATACATTTTTCACTTTGCGTATCTCACCCACGAGATCGTATAACATCTAAGAATTTATTCGACAACATATTTGTACGAGAATTTGAAATATCTAGATTAGCTAAAATTAACCCTTTCAATTCAATCCTTATATTTATACAAGCGATTAACTCTTACTTTTTCACGATTATAAGTGTTTTATGATAGACGTTTATTATTTCGATTGCATTATTATCAAACAAAAAAAAAAATACATTTGTAGTGGACAAAGAAATTTAGATTTAAATTACATTGTTTCGACGAAATTTGTGATAAAATCAAGTTTATAGACTATAAATACATCCAAATATAATATTTGGATAGAAATAATATCGTCTAGATAATTCATACAACGAAAACAGAGGGTATTTTTAAAACAACAATAACAATAAATTTCAGTATTAACTTGATATTCAACGCTGTGCTAATTAATTCATTGAACTTGCTCGAATAAACAGATACGATTACAAACAATTTTGTATAGCAGTTTAATACTATTATTATTTATATTTCACACGAATTAACATCCACGTCTAAACATCTCGTTTTCAATGCCTCGTATCAATAGGTGTCCTTCTCCCCCCCCCTCCCCCTGTATTTACATTTACAGTCGATGGGATGTTAACAACGTCGAAAACATGTAAATAATGTTAATTGAAAACGGTGGCTCGGTCGAAATTAACAAATAGTTTTGGCGTCGGTGATTGATAATCTTGCAGAATGTCGAAGCTTTTACGGGACACGCGAAATTACATTTTCCGGGTGCGCGGAGAAATTTGGAGGAAATATACTTGTTCGATGGAGGGCGGCATTGAACGTGTTATTGACCGTAACCGCGATAACGTGGCGTGTTTAATCGCGGCCACCTCGGTAATTTGTTTACGATACACGCGCCTGAATACGTCCGTCGAAATTGTATTCCACCGTCAAAGCAACGAAAATTCCGAACCGCGGATAATTATTCGTCAAAACCTTGCGTTATTGCCACTAAAATTGCCCCTCTCCTCCTCCTTCTATGAAGCAAATTTTGATCGACGTAAGCATCCGAATGCTTGTCGAATAGGAATTGAGAATATTATTTTCAAGGAAGACAGTTAATCGACACCTATTCTTCTTTCGTGATGAAAAGAAGTTCTTGTCTCCGTGACATTTAATCAATCTATCGATTATTGTTATTTATCATTGTTATCATTAGGGTGTAAAGTTCACTGAAATTTTATCTATAATTTCCAGTTGTTCAGTTGCTGTTCTGTAGCCTGACACGTGCAGCTCACCAAAATATATCCATTCAGTATATTTCTTGTTTATTGTTCACCGCTGCATAACCAACCAACGACGACAGTCTTTCAATCCAATCTCAACGAATTACCACTTGTTTTGCTCGAATTAAATTTGATTTAATTAAATTTCCATATTAATAAAATGAATATTAATTCGAATCGAGAGATAAGACACCCCTTCCTTATTCGCACACGTATCTCAGCAGAATACGCTCCTCCACCATTCTCGAGATACTTTTCAAATCTTTTCCTCGCGTAACCAATAAACCCTAACTGCACCCTTTACACGGAGCTCCAGCAGGCGGACGATTTGGAAAAGCTCGCCGAGTTTCTTATCTGTCCACCGGTTCCACCTTCTCTCTCCCTTCTTTTTCTTCATCTCTGTCGTCCCAGTCATCTCGTTTCGCGGCTATTGTGATAACCATTTACATAAGGAATCACGGAACCGAGGAGGCCAGTTACCGCAGACTCGGTATAACCGAATGAGGGAGGGAAGGGGAGAGGGGCTATGCCTGTGGAACAAAGTCTTTGCTTTCCTCAGCCATCTGAATCTTAACCTTTTGGCCGGAGGAGAGGGGAGACAGGAAAGTTGAATCGAAGCTGGTAGCACCACTTGCCTGCCCGCTGCTTGTTCTCGGCCACCCGTTTTCGTTTGGGTAAAATCCTCTTAGCTCCCTCTGGCCTTAACGAGTCCAACTGTTGACCGGGATTTTAGGTTAATTGAATAATTTTTAGTTTTCCAAATTGGCCACCCCGTTTTGTCTCGCGACGTCTGATGAATTTTTCGTTTCCTAAGGGTTTCAGGAAAGGTTTAATCGAACGAGAACGATGTCTTTGTTGTTTGGATTATTGTATTATGCATGGTAGCTTGGTTGGTTAGTGTTGTTGAGTAATTTATGGAATTTGTTATCTTCGATGCGAGTGTTTGTATCGTCTTGAGTTTAATTTGATATGTGGAGCAATGGAATAATTTATAATTGACGTTTCGTTATTTTCCCGTTTTTGTAAATACGATTTTATAAAATTTTTACTCTTGACGCCGTGTCGTTCGATTGTGAAAAATATTTCCAGATGAAAGTGGAATTAAAGGATGAAAAAACGAAGTAAAATATTAAGTGTAATTAAAATTTTTATGAAGAAAAATTATTTTGTTTTAATTGGATTCAATCTTCAGTAAGATTTCTTTAGGATGAAATGGTATGTGAGAAATGCAGATGTTTGATACAGATTGACGGAGATACGCATTACACACGAGTGCCAGCATCAAAATGCAAAGTGTACTCTAGTCGATAACTCTTAACTGTTAAAGAGAATAAAATTGGAATTCAGAACACGTTATCACCTTTATGTAGAATTACAATCAAATGTTTATCATTGTTATTAAAGAAAATACAAAATATGATGTATTTATTTATTATTGGAATTTTTATTTATACACCATCATTCGAATATTCTATAGATTTGTTATATTTGCAACAATAAACAGACTTCTCTTATCACAGTAATGAAATTAATGTTGGATGCATTCATGATATATTTTATACACTATGATATAGAAAATGCTTAAAAAATTATGAAAGAACTATTATAAAAGTATGTAATATTGGAAAAGTTTCAATCACTGGAATTAAAAGACAGAAAAGTGAAAGTGAAAATTATTTGCAAACTGTATTTTCCAATAAAAAAATTTAAAGGTATTGAAAAATAAAAATCTGTAATAAGATAATGATTTTAATTTATTAATTATTTTAAATAATAAAAATTCTATTACCATTAAAATTTCATTTCTACATAAAATTCCATATTTCTATATTTTCATTATTTAAATTTAATTCTTTGTTAAAATTACATTGTACTTTTTACAGTATCCTAATTCTTCGTAATTCTTCACTTAAAATTTTATAAAATATATTATACACCAAATGCTATCTACGAATTATTATTTAATTATCCTTTAATTATATGGCAAATCCTGCAACATAAAGAAATAACGTTTCGACTTGTTACATAATCGGTTCGAAGAAGCTTAAAGAAGCTTTAGCAGCTTTCTGGAACGATTTTCTACCAGATCCAGTCACGGTGATTGCGTTTCTTCCCTCGTTTCGTTCTCCTCTAGCTCCTCTTTCGAATCCGTCGATTCAGTCAATGTTTATTTAGCTTCCCCTGTATACCAATCGAGGGCTACAAATTAAAAGCAACGCCGCCGATGATTCAGAAGAGTTTTCCCCCTCGATGTTCGATTTTCCTTCTCCTATACAAAATGTATCCCGCTATTCGGTCTCTTCCTAACTTCTTCGCTCGTTTGATCGAGAGATCTTCTTCGACTGACACTTCTTGGGACGGAAACAATTTTGGATAGAAACTAGGGGACCCTAGAACAAAAGTGTTTAAGCATTGGTAGATTTAATTTTGATTGTAGTTCGTCATAAATTTAGTTTATATTAATTCTGCTTGTTTTGTGTCTTTTTTTATGTATTTAAATCTTTTTTATCCTTTGAGGTAACAAACAAATAAATAGAAATATATATACAAAAAAAAAAAACAAATAAATGGAAACATTTTTGGATAGAAACTAGGGATCCCTAGAACAAAAGTGTTTAAGCATTGGTAGATTTAATTTTGATTATAGTTCGTCATAAATTTAGTTTATATTAATTCTGCTTGTTTTGTGTTTTTTTTTTATTTATTTAAATCTTTTTTATCTTTTGAGGTAACGAACAAATTTTTGGATAGAAGTATTAACAAGTATTTTATTTTATTTATAAATATATTTGAATAGATTTAATTTTGGTTATTCAATTTGATTTGATTCTGTAAAATCGGTTCAATTTTTATTCGATTGTATTTTCTCCTTCAGAGGGGCTTGAAAAAATATTGTATTATTTGGAAGATTCAGAAGCCAATTAAAGTCGATAGATATTAAAAACGAGATATAATTAAGATTTTTAAAAATTAGTTTTATATAAAAAGATCTTAATTGATTAATTGATTATTGATTTAAATTATATTCTAAATTATTTTCTGTGAAAATGTGATTTATAATGATTGAATTCTGTTATTAAACTTTAATCTATGAATACAATTATTGAAGAAGAAGATTAATAAAATTTTTTAAATATGAAATAAAATTGCTCGTTAAGAAAAAAGTAAAAAATTAAATTGCTATATTTTTAACATTTAATTAAATTTAAGCTTGTATTCTATTTGTACAATTCATTATTATAATTTTTTCTTGAATTTTAAAAAATATTCGTTACAGAGAAACAATTTTTAGATAACTTGCTAAAAAAAAAAAAAAAGAAACAAAATTAAAAATAATTACATTTCATTTTTCAAGCTGAAATAAACTTCAAAATTAAACTTTAAAATTACGTAAAAGAAAAATTCTGAACTTTTTTTCAAATTAACGTAATCTCTAAACTAAAAACGAATTTATTTCATCAACGAATACATAAATGTACATCACGCATCTCGTTTCAACATTTTTACATTTTTCAACGCGAATTTCGAATAATTTTTCTGAAACAAAATCGAAAATAAGAAAAAGAAGGGAAGACACGATTCCCGATCACTGGTATCCCGACAGATCTCGGATGATCTCGTACGATGAGAAAATGCATTCCCATCTTCCTTTTACATAATCTATGGTATCTGCTTTTACGTTTCACCTATCATTATGCGACTCTATATCCGCTTCTGTGCACCATTTGTTGCCTCGTGAATATTTCCGCCGCGGGTAGAAGATATGCTGGCATTCGTCCGCGTGCCTCGATTCTGACAATGATCGCAGATGGTACACAATCGGGATCCGATGCGTGGCGATAACAGCGCCACGCACCGTTACTTGCAGAAATGTTACGATCCCGGCTCTGCCATGTGCGAAGATTCAGTTTTCAGATAATCATCTATCGCCGCCACTTGTTACGACCAGTACATCCATTCATGTTGGAAACTGTATTCCACGAAGTGTGGACGAATAGCAGATTCGAAATCTGTTGGCAAATTTCGCTTTGAAACGTGAAATTTCGTGATTTTTCAAACCAATTTTATTTTTAATGAAAAATTGTAATTTCGATTTTCGTGTGTTTCGCGAGTGTCTTACCTTTTTAATTATCAAAAATATTCAGATTGTTCTTCTTTAAGTATATATTTCACACCGATGTAAAGTATAATAAAACGAAGTGTTGAAATTTTGGATTTGATCTCTTTTCAAAAATAGACAAAATGATTAGTCCACGTGTAATTTCCTTGCATTAATCATCGTGAGCCACTCTCTATGTTATTTATAAATTATGATAAATGTTCGTTTATCACGAATAAAGTTCGATCCGATGGGACTTTGAATTTCTATTGTGTCAAGAATATCCTAGTCTCGTTGATTATTAATGTTGGGATTTCGCATAAACGTTAAATATGATATTTAAATGTTTCAACTGTAGTTTCGAAATATTAGACGTTGCTTGAGACGAGATATAAGCTACATCTAAAGTGACATAACTTGTGTTTCACTTCACTGTTTTAAATTAATTTAAAAAAAAAATTAATTCAAAAAATCTATTTGAATGTCATTATTTAATGCTTAATTTAATCGATCTTTTATCTGTTCCAGGTAAGTTCCAGTATTATTTTATTCACGAAAAACAACAAGCAAAGTAAGGTAAATACCTATTTATTTATTAATTAATCTTGTTAATTCTCGCCGTGGAAACTACGATTTTCTCGTAATTTTATAAAATACAAATTTGTCCAACCTTATTTCGGGAACATCCAAAAAACTCTATCTCTCGATAACTCTATCAAAGAATTTTTATTCAAACAAGAATAATCCAGCGAATTAAGAATTAAAAAATTCCCTCTCATCTTCCCGATAACCAATATTTAAATACGAAACACACGTGACACGTGGCCGTAAACCGTAATTTTTCGCGTTACCACGATAATATGTTAATCAGCTGTTGGCCGCCTGGTGTTAAGCCAAAACCATGGCCCATAATTCGTGGAGGCGGGGGGAGGGTTGGCAACATCCGTTTGCTCCGAGGAAGCGTTGACGTGCATGATAGTGGTCAGCCAGCGTGTGTACGGGTTGGTCCAGAGTACGGGCAAGTTTCCGTTTTCCATATAAACAGGATGCGGTGCCTCTACTCGCGGTGCCTGACTCCGCTGTAACCTAGACAGGGTAAGCGTTAAAGCGGTATCAGTAATTACCAGCGTGTTGGCAAACAGCTAGGCGATGGCGAACATGCACAGCGCCCTCACCACGACGTCAGGAAACTTTAAGTGCTGTGCCCCTCCCTCCCCTCCTCCACGACTCGGTTTTAACTATGGCCACCGATATTTGATATACGTGCACGATTTTTGGAATAAACGATAATTGAGAATTTTTTTTCCTTTGCACACGAAATTTAGTTATTCGCGTGTGTCGAGCAATTGATTGGAATAAAAGTTCCTAAGTCGAACAACGTGTGCGATAATTTTTTTTTAGAAGAATTGTTAAAAATGCAACAAAATGTATCTCTCTCTCCCTTTTTAAGGTTGCAAGAAAAATTAAGAACAGAAAATATATTCGTAAATATAGATTCTACTATAAATATGTTGCCTCTCGTGGAATTGTCTTAAACACGTGCAATCCCGAAATTGAAATTAAAATTTTTTCAAAATATATCACAAATCGTCGCGAAATACGATATTAAATTAGCAACGACGTTGAAACGAAAGTTTAAATCGGTCGACTGCACGTTTTAACGTTAAGATCCCTCGAGACGTCTGTTCCCAACTGAAAACGAAATCATCGATAGAACTCTTTATCGCCTGCGAAAACTTTGTCGCTACTTTTTAATAATTTATTTCAGTCCGACTCGCATCGAATATACTTCAAAATTGGATAAAAATTCTACGATATTTCATACCGTAAAACAAAAATTTTATCCCGATAAAAATCATTGGAAAAGAAGCCACAACAAGATATATCCATCCCGGTAAAACCCGGTCGATCGAATTATTAAAAAAAAAAAAAAAGGAATCCCATAAAATCTTTCACTCCGATCCCAAAATGAAAATTTAAATCGGGGACCGTCGAGAAAACTCTTTTCCAAGGTCTCATGTATGATAGATGATCGTCCAGCCTTGATCACCGTAACACCCTCCCAGGCCTCGATGCATTGTTAATGCCGATCGTGTCCCCGCCCTGCCTATTTTCTGCTCACGATGCACCTTCGTCTACGCGCGCCACGTTGCCCCACAACGTTGAGAAGGAACGACAGGAAGGATGGAGAGATAAAAATAGATAGACAGAGAGAAGAGAGAGAGGAGCATTTGTCCACAGGTCGCGCCCAGGTTTCGCGTGTATATAATACACGTGTAGTGGAGGAGCGCCGCGACGTCTTTGTGCTTTCGAAAGCTTGCCCCCGAGGCTTTTTCCAAAAGAGAGGGGCGCTCTATGAAATATCGTATTCATCGTTACACCGACCTTTGCCTTCGCCCCCCTCGCCCTCCTTTCGAGGCGCCCACTTCTCTCCTACCCCTCGAGGGAGAGACACCCGGGCAAGACAGAGACAGAGAGAGCGTGTAAAGTACAACAGACGAGACAGGGGTACCAACGACGACTAGCAGAAAAATCGATCGCGAGTGCTACTCTCGGATGGAGGCCTGTGTGATATCATCCGTTATACATCGGAGCTGGTGATTTCGTACAGATAGGCTTTAATGAGCGCGCACAGGCGGTTGAGATTTTGAATTGTAGGAGCGGACTTTTTTTGGGGGGGGGGTGAAAGGAGAGATAAGTGAAATGAGACACGTGGGTCAGATTTTGTCGATCGAATTGAATATTTTTGTACGGGATAAAAGTTTATCATCTCGATTCCTCGTGGTTTTCGTTCAGAGTGATTGCATTTGGATTTTGTAAATATTTTAACGAAAATTTGAATTATGAATGTACAATGAATTATATATATATGAAGTAATTTTTTGTTCAAAATCTTTTTGAAGAGAGACGAAAGTTTTTAACTTTTTACAATTTTGGATTTTTTTTTTTTTTCAACGAAGCATTAAATTGTATAGATTTTATAACATTTTATAGTATAGAACGATAAACTTCGTTTTGAAATTTTGAATAACATTATATTCTATATATTCATGAATTTTTATTAAAACTATTAAAATTTTTTAAGAAATTACATTTTTTTAAATGGATATCTCTTAATCTCTTATCTGTTTAATGAACGTTATTTCAATACAATAATTTCAGTAATATTAATGAGAATTTGAAATAATATGTAATAAATAATAAAAAATGAATTTCTATCTAATAAAAAAACCGAAATTTAAAACTAATACTTATCGATCAAAATAAATTATGATTACATTTTCGTATTTAATTATTTGTTCTTCTATTCTATTCTTTCAAAATTTTCTTACAATATTTCATATTATCCATACAAATTTTTACTTGTATTTATTTATGTTAATTTAAATAAAGTAAGAAATTTTCAAATTTCTTAAAGTTTACAATATCTATATTCACGTTAAGTTTTCGTATAAAACGTCTCAATCAAAAATTAAATCAAATTAGATAAAAAAAAAAGAAGTTTCTTTATACCTATAATAATTAAATAAAATATCGTCAGTGAGTATTAAACGCAATAAATAATATTGTCAGCATTATTGATTCTGCACGATCCTCGATAGAAAACAATCAAGCCAATAATCTGTTTACACCGTTTCGCTACGATTCATCAGAGTCCAATTATCATGAATTAATGTTCGCGGGTATTGCCACCTATATATCATTAAAACTTGTTTGTTGTCAACACTTGAATGCAATTTCATAATTTAAGGAAAAAATGAGAAATAAAAATATTCGAATCTCGTTAAGAGTACTCCATAATTACACCGTTCGAAACACAACGTCACGAGAATATTCCAATATATCTAGACAATCTTTCCATTAACTATGAAAATCGTGTTTAAATATTTGTCGAATCCTACGAATTCTACGTAAATCACTCTAATAAAGTTTATTCGAGAAAGACATTTTCATATTTATAACATTCACAAAAAAATCTTTTTCGAATTCGACTAATTAAAATTAAAAAATATAAGAAAAACTAACAATTCAAAATATTTTCATTCAAAAAGATAAAATAAATATCTTAAAAAAAAAAAAAAAAAAATACATTAGCCGCAAAGTTGGAAATTGGACGATTAAATGTCGATTAAGTTTGGGGAAAAATAAATTTTCCGATAGAGAAAATTATCGTCGGATGTAAAAGCACAAAGATTGAATGGATAGCCCGATTGAGTGGAGCTCCGGTCGAGGTTTCCGTAGGTGAAAAACAGGAATGACGTTATCGCTCTTTCAACGAGTGTGTTTTCAAACTGGCGCGCATCAAACGCATCTATCATGTCCCCGTAAACGAAAGATTTCACGGGCAGGGACGTTCGTTTCAATGGCAACGAGTTTGCGGACGAACGCCACCGCCCTTCCACTCCTCCCCCTCCTCGATTTTGACGATAGAGCGTTCCTGGCTGTTGCCATCGTTCCTCCTCGTTTTTCTTCTTTTTTTTTTATCGACGCATCACTTTCGAAAGCGATAAAACGAGTCTTTCAAGGAGCTTTAAAATTTCCCTGTTTGGGGATCATGTTAACGACGTTGCTAGAGAGAAGTACGTTTCAATGTAACAGAGGACGAGTTGGAAATCGTGATGTACACTCTCTCGTATGATTAATACTCGAGTTGGTTCTAGCCTAAATCCTATCTCTGTCTCTTCCATGTTTCTGTAAATAATTGATAATGCATTAAAACCAAAGCTTAAACTACAGAATCTCGTTACTTTTTAATATTAATATTATCAATTAAATTATCATCGTTCAAGAAATTTGAAATAGATAATTGAGGAGAAGAAAGGAAATTTAAACGATACCGGTAAACGACACTAAGGATGTTCCTTAGTCGTAAAATCTGGCCCCTCCTACCTACCCAAATAAGGGAGCAGGGTAGTCAATGACACGTAGATAGGTAACTTCTCGTTATCGAATCCCAAAATCGAAAGAACGATCGCGTCAGCGGAAGAAAGAGGAGAAGGGAGATCCAAATCGCGCTTGCCAACTCTCCTCCTCCCAATAATTGATCGAACTAATTGTATTCCTGGCGTGAGAGAGAGAGAGAGAGACTTAGTTGGCCTTTCGACGCCTCCATTAAGAAATGAGAGAAGAGCCTTCTTGGATGCGACGATTACGCCAACAGTGCGAGGGAGAGGGACGGAAATGGAGCAAGATGGAGGAGAAAGGGAGAGGAGACGACAGGTAAGGAAGCGAAAGAGGGAGAGCAAGGAGCAGAAGGCACGCTGCCAGCCAGCCAGCCAGCCATCCACTAGACCCAATCTTTTTTAAACGCCCCGCTCATTCATCGCGGCCAGACAGTCTCACGATTATAAAGCGCAAATCCTTTTATTCCGCCGTTTCGTTCCGCCTCTGCTCTTATTTTTTTGCCACCAACTTCCGCCTCCTCTTCCTACCTCGATCTCCGTCCTCCTCCCTCGCCGATATTGTTCGCCCTCCCCCTCCAAAGGCTATTTTATTATCCAATTACTCTCATTTGCTTGGCAAAAGGCACACCAACGCTTGTGAAGGGAACGAGTGCAAAACGTTAGCCACTTAATTAGCAGTCCGGTGACAGATTCGGGTACCACGTTGTCGGGAGGCAAGGAGGAAGGAAGGAAGGAAGGAAGGAAGGAGCGGAAAAAAGGTGCGCCTGATGAAAAGGCTTAAAGGAGATAATGGATTCATCTTCTTGACGCGTTGATATTCAGTCGAAATTAAGGGATTATGTTTCGAAACGCTTTCACTCGTCGTAACGTAAATTGGGATCGGATGTATTTGATCTCTTTTTTTCTGACTCTTTTTAGAGAAATTTTGTAATTAGGGAAAACGATGGGGAAAGGAGTTAATTTAATTATTAGCAACGTTTGATCGAATTTTGTAATTTGCAATTTGTTGTAAATCAAATTTTGTTTTCTTGATTAGTTATTTATAATTAATTTGAACGTTTAACCAAGAAATAATTATTAATTAGATCGGTAAATGTTTTAAGTACGTTAGATTCTTGATCGATTCAATCTCGCTGTCTAATTTTCAAGTAAATTAGAAAAGATATTTGAGTAAGAATTAAAATAAAATTCGAGTACTTTGTGAAAAGAAAAGAGAATGACACGCGAAATTATTTGAAACGATAATTATTTTTCTCTAAGAATCAAAAATGTTGGATTATAAATTTCACAAAAGTTGCGAGATATAAAAGATTTCACAGTTTTTTTTCTGTTCGTTAAAACGTTGAAAAATTTTATCCTTATTTCGCCTCCTTATTCTTTCTCTTCTTTTCCTCTTGTTTGCAAGTTGAAGTTGAATGAGAAGATGCAGGAAGAGGAGAGCAGATTTGTACATCGTTAGAGATTCAGCATATTTCGTCTATCCATTATTCATTGTAGGTTGGCCTCACCCTTGTTCTTTTGTTATGTACTTCCTGCATTAGGAGTCCACAACGTGTATCAACTGGTTTTTTGCCAGCTCCTCAACTCTTAATGCGTACATATGTATACATACATATACTCCTAGTTGCCAAAGAGATATCGTTTATTGAATAAAGTCCTTACGTCCACAACTTTTTCCCCTTCGAGGAAAAGTTTTTCTCAGCTAACGTCTACCACTTGGAGGAACGATATGAAATTCATTGACACACGTCCACTCGTTTTTGATGTTGCACCACTGCTTCCAATCATTTCGAGCCGGTTATTGGCAATCAGTCTTGCTGAGAAATTCATCATTCCTTTGATACCAATTTTTATATTGTTTCACGTTGAACGATTCAATATCTGACTGTAACAATTATTTTTATTTTTCCGTTGGAGTTAAAAGAAAAGCTAGAATGGAAATTAAGACAGAAAAGTATTTTGTTTAAGATAGAAAGATTAGGAATTTTTAAATTTATAAAATTCCAAATGCAATTTGGTAAATTTTGAAAATTTCTGAAAATTTTAAAACTAAAAAATTAAATTTTTATATTATTCTGATAAATTAATAAAATCTCGATGAATAAAAGTGAATCAGTATCGTCACTTTCTTTCAAATCATTTATACAAATTATTTTTTATTCGAGTTTTGAAAGTTACTTTAAATCGTGAAAACTTAACACAATAACTTTTTTTTTTACGTAAAATAATAAATAATTCGAAATTTCGATTAGATATATCGATAGTTTATGGAAATTTCGTGCTATTTTTAATCTTTCACCACAATCTTTGACGATTTAACTTTCCTTTAAAACCGTATAATAATTAGAAATCGCGAATACTTGGATTTCTAAAACAAAATTACTTATGAGATAATTCAATATAATTAAAAAGACAAATTATCATTATACTCATTTTTCACCCACGAAAATAACGAATCGTGCTATAAATATCGATTAAAATTACGAGTTTTTAAATTTTATCAACTCGATTATCATATCATCGAATCGTACATCAATGCAAAAATTTATCACGATTAAAACAAAAAAAATATACATTGGAAATTAAATATCGCTTGAAATCCGATTGGCAGATTGCGCTATTTCCACAACGCGTGTTCTTTCCATCAACATCCTCTTTTTCTTTTTTCTTTTTTTTCTTGTCTTCTTGTAATCCCTCTGCAAGCGCCACACCTATGTGCATCCTACTACATCCTAAAATATAAATGAACTCTGTCGTTTCCTTTCCTCGTCGGTGGATTGCATCGAAAATTTAAAACTGAAACGATGGAAGGAGAAGGAGGGGAGACATTCGACGATTTTCCTTTACCATTGAAATTGACTCGAATCCCGGATTCCCCTCGAAAACCCGGCCAAATATGTTCACCGAGCTCACCTCGCGTCTGCTAGATCAATGCGCCCCGATGAAATGATTTTCTGAACCGTCTAAATCTTTCCGCGATTGTCGGCCTCAATCTCGGTTAAGATTAAATTTTAACGAGAACGAGTATCTCTCTTCTTTCTTACCTAAACGTTTCACTTTAATCCTTCTTGATATTCCAAGTAGCTCATAACAAAATCTAATCTCCATATCGTCGCCCAGCGTGATTTCGTTGAGTTCCTTCCAAATGTTACTGTCGAAAAGTAAACGTAAACGGAGCGATAAACGAAAGTAGTTTTAATATTTTAATATAAAATTTAGTCGAATTAGTTGTTTTCATTGCCACTTCTTCATTGCTCTCCTATTTCGTTCGTTTCCAAAGTCAAAAATTCTAAGTATTTTGGTCTCTGAATATAAGTCTCTGATTGGCAACTTTGTTACCATATACCGTATAATTTTAGATTTTTTTGTTTCTTAAATTTTAAATTTCTTTTAAATATCCTATAATTTATATCTCAAATATATGTATAAATATATGTATTTACATTAATGAATGTATGTATAATATAATTATATATAATATAATACTTCTTACTTGATCTTATTTTTCTTGAAGAAGAAAGCGTCACCCATATATGCACCCCATGCAAAAGCATTTGTATTTATATTTAAGAAAGTTAGCAATCAAGTAGAAACAGTCCTGTAGAATGTAATTATGTTATCATTTACTGATGTAAATACATATATTTATGGCAATATGTGCAAAGGGTTTAAGCGGAATTTTAAAAGAAATTTAATGGAACAAACACAGAAAAGAGGGACAAGTATGATCTATTAGCGAACCACCATTTTAAATCTAAAATTATATAACATAAGGTGTTGGTCACGAATTTCCATTGATAATTGGACAGCCAATCAGACAGCTTATATTGTACCAAAATACTTAAGAATCGGTGTTACAGAATTTTTCATCTTAAAATACATAAAATAAAAATATCAAAACTACTTCTTTCCTGCAAGTAACATTTTGAAAAATCACGAAATCACGGTTAAAAGAAAAGGGGAGAAACCAATGTCATCGCTCTCGATAAAACGAAATGAAACGCGGCCAAGGAAGAAAAAGTAGAAGAGAGTCGTCGTCCATCCGTGAAATAATTACGCCACGGTACGCTGCGTAGAAATCGAACGAAAAATGATTTATCGGCCTTAACCGAGCTCCAACACGCGATTACCCGCGTGCACGAACAGAGAGAGAGAGAATCAGGGATTGTTTCCCTCGGCAATTTCCATTGTTCGCCGGTGGAGGAGGGTGGCGTTGCGTATCGCGCGAATCCGCGGTAAATAACAAATGGGTCACGTCTACCGCGTAACCATGATCCATGGAAGTAGCCGGGGCGAGGTAGGGCACGATAATGGCCACGTGCAAAGCGTGTTGATGTAGTCGCGTTTGGAAACGCGGCCGGAAACGGAACTGCGTTCTCGCTGCACGATTCAAATTTAATATGAATGCGTGCCTGGGAAAATCGTAGGCAAGGATTCGAATCTAATAACGTCTTGTTCGAGAGGATCTCTGTCAACAGCTGCGCGCCAATTGAATAAAACTGGTGAGCCGAGGAATACTGGAGAAAGAAATAGGGGAGGAGGGAGAGAAGGAGAGGAATTAGTAAGAGGGCATTGATTATTTTTGGAATGGAATGAGAATTAATAAGAATTTCTCTTATGGAACTACTCAAGTATTTTCGAATGTAATATTTGTATCTCTGTTAGTCTGGTTAATAAGTGGCTGGGAATAATAAAGAATAATTATTTTGAAATGATGTATTACATATGAATGTATCAAAATTTTTCCCCCATCGTTTTTAATCATAAAACTTGTTTTTATTAAAAAATTCAATTCGATAATTGAAACCAAGTTCATTATTTTCATTTACTTTTTATCGTTCCTATTATTCACTATCTTTAGCTATTATCCAATCAGCAATTGGTCAGTGTATTTAATAAATTGAAATAAATTTTCGAACGAAGACTTAAATCTTGTTTTTTCAAATCATCTCTGTGACTTTTCATCCTCAAGAACTTGACACTTGAACTCTTTGATCGGTTGCGCAGTTTGAAGTTTTGAATAATTTGAGGCTGAATGATGGAATATACACGGTCTCTCCCTCTGAATAATTAAAATAAATGTTTTATACGCCTGGGCGCGTATAATGTCTGTATCTTTTTCCACGGATTCCGCGATATTATTTCGTGTCCTATGCGCGGTGGGCGCTTGATAAAACCTCGTCCAATTTATTCCTCTCGTGTCAACTCCATTAAATTTGTTTCATAAAAAGGGTCGACTTTTCATTACGAGTGGTCTCTGACGAAGTCAAAGAAGAGTGTGAATTTATTATAATACCGTGCACCATCGTGGCGACCATAAATTTGTGTTGGGTATATACGAGAAACGTGTTTGATGTATCCAGTAAAAATTCAAACGTTAAATCAATATACATGAAAAATTAAATTGACGTAAATTAGTACGCGTCCGTGTGTGTATACTTCAATACACTTTGGACAGAGTAAAAATTTGATAAATTTAATAAAGATGTTTGTGCAAAAATTTTGCACAACATATTTATAAGATGTTACTTTGTTATAAGAATATTTAAAAAACTCTTTTATTATAGCGTATGATTTGCATACACTACGTATATTTTGCAAATATTGTATGTTCAGCATTAATGTTGAAAAAATTATTGTATTGAAAATTATTGAAAATAATTATTGGAATATATTGGAAAAATTATCGTATATTGCGATTTAAACGGGACAAATAAAATTAAGGGACACGTTTATGCGATTAAAATATGTTAAATATTCGTAGAATAATATTATAGAAAATATGTTATGTAAAACATGTATTACTTTCATCTTATTTTCATTACTTAAATTCTCAAGTTTTTTATTATTAAATAATATTTATTATAGGAAGATTTTATATCATAAAAATAAAAAACGAAAGCAATCATATTTTTACATAGAATCAAAAATCTTCCGTGAATTAACCATTTAATAAATATTTATTAACATTGACTATTTTAGATGAAGAAAAATTAATTAGAATTTGTTTAGAGGTAATAAAAAATGAAAATTGTTACTCTATTATTAAAACATTGTTTTATCTGAAATTTTATTATCTTTGTTTTATTGTATATTTCTTTTATTAAATATTTTAACAAACTTCTAAATTGTTATGTCACTGCAAATTAAATTAACTAACAGAATTATTCTAATAAATAATAATAGCTGTGAATTTTTATCTAAAATTTGTCTACACTTAAAATATCTATATGAAAATTATTTCAATCATTTATTATTTATTATTAATTATTTCTAAAAATTTCTCCACAATCGAAAACTGTGTTGCTTTTTTCGAAAAGCAAGTGTACTTTGTTAAAAGCCAAAGTTTCAAATTGTCCATCTTTTCCCCTTCCTTGAAAGACAAACGGTCGAAAAATTTCACATTCGCTCCTTTGAAATTCGATTTCCAAATGCGTTCGTCACGCGCCGAGGAGGAGGTGAAAGAGATGAGAAGGGTGGTCGAGTGAGAAAGGAGAGGTGTGAATTTTGGCGGCTGCGGTAGTTATAGCATTAATGACTGTCTAGTTCAAAGGGAATTCGAAGATGAATTCAGGGAGCCGTGTAACGAGAACACCGCGAACGAGATAGACGCAGGACCATGTATATTAATGTATCCGTCCCGACAACGATTTTTGGACGTTAAACACGATTTTAATTCGTCGTTGAATCTTTTTTTTTTTCGCGTAAAAAATTTTTTCCAGAAAAAATCGAGAGAGGAGAGGAAACTGGTTGGACGTTGGTTATCATTCAATGATGATGAAAGAGAAAAAGAGAATTTCGAAAGAGAAAAGTTAACAGATAATGAGATTACAGAGCAGGATGTACACAATTGATCTCTTTCGATCGAGTTCTGAAATCCAACTGTTTTTGACGTGTTTCATCTACTTTAGATAGTTAGTTTTGTCTCTGAGGTGAACACTTTCCAACAACGAAACGGATTATTTATCTGTTTATTTTGTAGAGTCGTTGCCACGGATTGTGCATAGTTCGTTCTTTACGATTTAACAGTTTAACAGGCTTTTTCGTCAATTCGTTTTTGAATGAATTATGCGTTTATCTGTTGTTTGGAGAAAAGGATAACTCTAATTAATTTAGAAAGAAACTTTTTTCCAATGATTGTAAATATAACGAATAATAACGATAAAAATAAAAAAATTGTCCATTTTTATTTCACATTGAAAAAAATATAAGAATGATAAAAATTTAAACAGCATAGAGTTATTGTATTTGTTAAAAGAGAATAATCTTTTTTCAATTTCCATTAATTCGTCAGAAATAAAATATCCAATACGATTCTACTTTCGATTGCACAACAGATTTTCGATAATATATATATAAAAATTATGAAAAAAATTTTCGAGAAAGAACAAAAAAATCAGGAAAACTATAGGATAGGAATTCTTTGTGATGCGTGAAAAACGAACAAGCCTAGCATGATAACGGTTAACTCGTTATCGTAAAGCATCGTAAAACGCAACGCGCGTGGGCGATGAAAAGATCGTTAACACACAGTCGAACATTTTATTAGCACTTCGCTCCGGATCAAAGCCATTAATGGCCGCGTCCGTCGATTCCCTGGTGTCAATCGACTGGAACTGGCCGATGTTGAAAAACGCGTGTAAAACCTGCAGCCAATACCACCGGCCACGCTAATAATTATTTTTCGTTTCACGAATTTACGCGGGCGCATTACGAGTTCACATTTCACGCGTTTGTGGAATTACGTTTTAATTAAGCAAATATTTTTAGCCGCTTTTTTTTTTTCCTACTCTAGAGAAATCCCTATTTAAACGCCATTGCGGGGATAAAATGTTTTAAATAAATAAATAACAACGTATATTCGGAAAAATCTACTTTGAAATGTTAACGAGTTTTCTTTTTAAATCGTTATTAATAAGATATATTTTTAAGTGAAAATTTTCTATTTTTTCTTTCTTTCTTTCTTTTTGTGAATATTTTGTTGAAAGAACGGGGTTCTTTGAAAAAACGAGGAAAAGTAACATTGGAATTACGCGTGTAGGAAGTGTCTGATTATACGTG
The DNA here is from genome assembly GCF_048593485.1 of Apis florea. NCBI lineage: Eukaryota > Metazoa > Arthropoda > Insecta > Hymenoptera > Apidae > Apis > Apis florea. The sequence goes on along the minus strand of NW_028256838.1, from coordinate 828,887 downwards.
GTCTTCTATCACTTAGAGTCTATCTTTTATTTTCTCAGTGGTATAAGTAAATCATTCGTGTAAGAAAAATTATTCAAATGATTTAATTTAAAAATATAATAGTTGAAAATTATAATACCCTTTGATAACTGAAACTGAGTGTTATTTATTTTGAAAATTTAATGTCAGAAAAATGGCGCCAAAATTAAAATCATAAGTAGCAGTATAATATGCGTATAAATATATCTTAATTATTTAAAATATTAATTATTTAAAATTATATAAATTGAATTATTGGAATATAAAAAGAAATTGATGTTATTATTTCTATCTATTTTTTTTTTTTTTTTTTGCCATTGACACAACTGAGTAATTCTTTTTGTTAATCATTGAATCTTTACAAATTATTATTTTCAAGTAAATTTGAAAAATTAATACTTTTTAATTATTATTCTATTTATCACTATTTATTCTAAATTATACATTTTACGTGTAATTTTTATTAATTGTCTGCCAGCACAGACAATTCCATTCTCTCCAATAGTAACGAAAATTATTTGTTTTCATCAATTCGTGAAAAATACAGGTCAAATAGATAGAATCAACAACGAAACTTCGAAGTTTACCCTACGAGATCGTGCGAACAAAGATAACCTGGTTGAATCCATAGGTCGCTGTGTGTATCACGTCCATAACTCTACATTAAGATAATTAAACGAATTAGAATGTGCAGCTTGTGACCTCGAATTTCTTAACTAACCTTTGCACGGTCAGTTTGCGAGTCTCGAGCTAATATTTGGGGTCCAATTTGAAAATGTGTTTCATTGCGTATATAACATTAAGTAAACTCAAGTGTGAGAGATCTATAAAATGAAATGCATACTCTTGTACAACATTCTTTAGAATAATTTAACGTTTTTACTTTTCAGTGAATACTCTTTAGGATATAAGATTTTAAATCAATGATATTATTTCTATTAAATTTTTATTATGTAAAATAAATTCCTCCATATCCTTTATATTACTCCATGCTTTTCTAATTTTGAAATTTTCGAACGGGAATGAAAAGAAACAATAGTTGTAGAAAAAAAAAAAAAATTCTTTAATTTTCCAGAATTTTATTGTGTGAAAGATAATGATGATGTTTAAATAAAATTTGTTTAAATTTAATTCTTACATTTATAAATAGAAAGAAACAATATTTCTTAAAGATTAAATTATCGTCAATTGCTGAATGAAAATGTATGAAAATCGATGAAAAATTTTGCCACTTAAATATTATTATAATTTTTATTCCTTCTACAACAGTGTAAATAGCAAAAAATTAATTTTTCACCATAATATAAACAAATTTATAAATTTAACGATAAAACGAAATAAAATTGAATTTTCTTTACCTGCTTGTTCAAATAAATAGCTGGTTCATCGTGTAATTCAATTTAGGTAAAGCAGTCGAATAGGCTGTCTATCGAGCTCTGTTTACTTTAGAAAAGTTCGCTGCACTGGTATGCCATTTACCGTAAAACGATATTGCGAAAGAGAACGAACAATTCCATTCAGAATTCTATTCCTATCCTTTGACAAAGTTGATTTCGAAATCGAATCATAAAATCCACCGGTTGAAAGTGTAGCCCACTGCAATCCCTTTTTTTTTTTTTTTTTTTTTCCCCTCCCCCATTTTCTCTATCCTCCACAGTAATAATGGAATGTAACAGGACGAAAATGTTCGTAGTAATTAAATGAAATGTAGTAATTCCTCTCTTTATTTTTGTTAAATTCCAACACCCGAAATGGTTTCATAATTATTTTATGGAACAATTACTCCTCGCTATATTTTTTCACCGACTTTTATTCGCTCTTCTCGTTCGTCGTTACAGCGGCAATGGATTTCAACTTTGCCAAGAAAAAATTCGAGATAATACATTCGGTTTGCTGTACGCGTATCTTGAACGAACTCTTTTCTCTCTCTCTTTTTTTTCTTTTTATTAAGAATTACAAAAAATTTGAAATATTTTGAAGTGCGAATTAAAACTTTCCCCGATCGTCAAAATTTAATTCGTAAAATTTAATTTATCTACGAATAAACGAAACACTTATCAAATGATTTCGTTTTCTAGAATAAAATATATTCACAAGGAAACAAAATGATCGATACGATTTATTTATATTTCTATTTTTATTTTCAAAAAGTTACGGTGGAAAAATTTCAAAAATTCACAAAATTGTATTATTCATCACCCACAAGAAAAAATAATCCGTGGAAATTTAATATTTTAACTCCTCGTAACACTTTTACCGTTTTACAAGGAACAACGGCGTAAGTTTAACGTTTAATTTAAAGTTTATTTAAACAGGAGTGTATAAATCGTGTGCAAGTATGTGTGTGGCAGTGATAATGAAACACCGTGAGCCGGTATTCGATAGCGTAACTCGTGTTTGGGAGGTGCGAAGCAGCTTCAAAGCTAGAGCTACAGAATTTAATATTACCTTCGGTGAAACGGAACGTGAAACCTTTAACCCAGATTCTTTGTAGTTACTCTTCAACACATGGATCATGGTACAACATGAAAAATCAGAGTGTTAAATCCGTTGTACTTTTAGTTTACTTTTCGGCTAAAAAGCCGAAAATTAATTGCTAAAAGTGTCTCTGAATTAAGCTCTTAGTTTTATTTTAGATCGGATTGCTTAGATCGGATAAAATTAATCTTAAATTATATATTTTTAAAGGATAGGATATTATTTTAAAATAGGGAATTATAATTGAGGAATTAATTAATTGTATTATCAAGACTGTATTAATAATTATTTAGTTTTCGAAGAATCAATATTTTGGTATCTTTAAAAATGATTTATTTCTATCCGAATAAATATCGATTCGTATATTTGCAATTAAGTGAAGAATTTTTCACAGTTTTGATATTAAGATTGCAGGTGTTATAGAAAATTTAAAGACTCGCCCATTTTTGGGCATAAGATGCAAAATAGGATTTCACGGATTTCATCAACCCGTGCCACACGAGAGCAATTTGGATTAAGGATTGATGAGTCTTGTAACTTGCTACCAAATGATATATTTATATACGTATGTAAAGTGAAAATTAACAAATTTAAAACAAATATCTGAAATCTTTTCTTTCCTCGTCTCAAACATAATCGATCGAGTTTTTTGTCAGTTTATTGATTACCGATATTTAAATATTAATAATTCCAACAATCTCTTTTATTTCTCTTCCTTTGATAAAAATAGAGTCAGAAAAGAATCTAATTTGTTAATCTTTTAATTCTTAAATATTACTATAGAGGCAATTTTTATTCCTTCTACAACAGTATAAAATAGCAAAAAATTAATTTTTTATCACTTCGCAAATTTAACGATAAAACGAAATAAAATTGAATTTCCTTCACTTGCTAATAAATTACAAGGGGTTCTCAGATCGGCCCCATCGAGAGGGTTTCTTCTTTTTCATTTTTCACGAATCCACATTGGATGACCCATTTTCATTCCCTACAATCAACTCTCCAAGAATATTTCACACGCGCGAAATTCCTGGCAAAACCTTTCCACGAAATACCACGTAGAGAGGAGGATTGTACATCGTACAACCTGTCGAAGAATTTTCTCGCGAAGGAGGCGAATTTAGGGGTAGGCTGCCGAATTACCAGAGTTATTTTTGTTGGTGGCGGGCCGATTTGCATTTAAACAAGCCCGCCGTGTCCCACGGGATTGTCGAGGCTCCCGTGGAAGGGGTGGTTGGTCCGTCTGTCGTCACCTCGAAACCGAAAGCGGGATCAATTTAACCCGAGTATCGACTTCACCGCCTCCGTTTTATTATCCTGTTTACTATCTTCCTTTCCCCGCCTGTTAATCTATCGTGTATCAAAAAACGTGGAGACGACAAGGAGCAAGAAGTTGGCTCCTTATACATTTTTATTGCCCTGTTATTCGGCCGTAATCCGAATCCATCGATGGGACGTAATGCGAGACATCGCGGGGGATAAAGAGGCTGTCGTTTCCTGCATCGGCGAACAATGGAAGGGTGGATGGATAGTTGAATAAATTTTATCGTGGTCAGAGAGAGAGAAATGTCACGGAATTATTGCAGTATGGTAAACCGAACGAAGGATTGATCGTCTCGAATGGGAGATATTCATGGGTTATCGTTTTGGATGCTTTTAGTTTCTTGTTAACACGTTTATTTCGAAGGATTGTCGTCGTATGATTTAATCAAAGCGAGGATAGATATTCGATATTTGTTATTAATTAGAAGATATTTAACGTATATTTAATTAACGTGTAAAACTTTTATATTTTAATATTTTATGTGTCTTTATATATAAAGAAAGATAATTTATTGAATATTAAAAATATATATTGTTGCGTGATATTCTTATAATATTCTTATTTTTCTCTTTTCATTACTATTTTCTTTCTCTCTATCGTCAATTTCTTAACGAATAGAAATCATTTCGTTATCTCCATTTGAACTTGAATTTCATTACAGTTCCACGCTTACAAAACTGGAAAACTTTGAAAATAATATTTCTATCGCCACGAATTTATTTCAGATAAAAATCTAACAGTTTAATAATATATTATTCCACGCTTTATAAGATTATACTTAAAGAGCTTAGGAATCTATTCATGAAGCGATATTTTAAAAAAAATCAAACATAAATAAATATTGTCGTTCGAATTGCTGCGTCAATCCAAGTGATGCAGTCTGTGCAAAGAGTTAAACTTTAAATTTTGTAATATTTATCGTTAACTGAAAGGAATGTTGATGAGTTTTATCTATCTTTAATCCGAAAGAAAATCCTTTTTTCTCGTTGATCCTTAATTGGTGATAGTTTATTTAGTCACTGCGTCTAAATATTTGTTAAAAAGAGTAAAATATACGAGACTTAAGCTTAAAAAAAAAAAAAAAAATCAATTCATGCAGGTAATCAATATTCTTTGATAAAGAGATATTAATGACCGAGGTGGACGATATGCACGCGCTCTACATATTTGCAAGTAGATAGAAACAGTTGATCGATATGCGGCTGGGGAAAAAAGCATTATATGCTAATGTTCGCTTAAATTTTACGCGTTTCCAGGAATTACGGTGAAATCGGTTAAATAGCGTGGCGCTATATTTAAAGACAGTCGCGGCTCGTTAAAGGATGTGGGAGATCTCGAGAACAAAAGATTCCCTTTTCCAGGGAACATAACAACTTTGTAATATTCTTCTGATTTGCATCTAATTCCCACGGGAAGAAATAACTTATCAACCTAACAATTATTTCATCTTTCGAGTGGAACAATTATATGTCTCTTCTCACATGCTTTTCGAAAAAAAAAGAGGCCCAAGATTCAATTCCTTGATAAAAATAAACCTTCAAATAATAAGAACTCGAATCGTAGAAATGGAAACATTTAAAAATAATATAATCACATGATACGATAATCATGGAATTACTTATTTATAAAACAAAATTGGCATGGAAATAAGGGCGATAAAAATTGACCTGAAAGTTTGAAAAACCTGAAAAACGCGTACTGCTGAATTAACAAGACACGAAGCGAGAGTATACTTTGCAGAGATGAGAAGTTAGCCAGCGGGCCGACACACAGGCAAAAGTGGTACTCTGGCCAACTCTGTGTACCTTTGATGCGCCCGATGTCCCCCACTTTTACATTCTTCCCGTACACTGACCCCTTACCTTAGCGGTGGAATAGATTATGCTTGTTGGATTTTGTTAATCAGTTGCGAACACTTCGAATTTCGAACTTGTCGTTTGCTGGGTCACGTTTCCAACGTTGATTGTAATTTATACAGAAAAGCGAAACTTATTATCAGGTTTTTCCACTGCGTTCTAAAAAATTAAAAATTGTTTGATTGATCAAATAAATTAACAGATAACAGACTGTGTATAATTTGTACAATTAATGTAATAAGTTTTAGTGGTGAAAAGTATAGGAAAGATCGAAAATTTATCAAAGGCAGGTGAACTTGATTTATTTATAAATCACAAGTGTAAGTGAATGATGTGAGTAGAATAAAACTTTTAGGATATTATTTTTTAAAATTAAATTCACTCCGTATATTTAGTTTATTTTTGTAGAATAACTAGATTTCACCCAAGATTATCTGTTCATGTTCAGAAAAAGTCAATTTCATGCATACTCGACGAATTTCATTTTCTCCAAAATGGAGTCTGGCATGATTGTCAATACAAAACGATATATTCTTCTACATTTTATCGATATAAATTCTAAATATTACCTCGACTAAATGTTAATTTAAAATTTAAGCAGCTGTTCCATATCAAAGTGTAAAAAGAACGAAAACGGAGAACGAGAAGAGATCTGGTTAACACGAAGTATTATTTTCGTTTTAATGTTCGATTTTGTAATTTCTGAAGTGGTTATGCAAATCTAGACGGACGAGTTATTAGGCATAAAGCAGTAGTCGCGAAGCTGGAAGCGCAAAACAACGGTCAGAATTCTCCCTTCGCTCCAGTTAATTATGATAATAAAGCGTCATACACAATTTGTATACGTTATATATTATGCTATTATAAATTATCAAGTGTATGATACATGTAGTTTGTACACGAATATATTACTCGCATTAATATTTGGATATTATCTTATCTTTATATTTGTTACTTTCTAGAAAAAGGATTATTATTATCATATTGCTTATATATATTATAGGTTGTTAATAAATTTATAGAAGGATCAAAACAAGTACAGAAAAATGTTGAGACTTATTAAGTTACAAGCATGATGATTAAAAATTTTAACTCGCTTGTAAATGAGCCTTGATAAATCTTAACCTCTTCGAGGCTAGTTTAAAACATTAAAGACAACTTTGCAGTATTTTCAAAGCAATGTTATCAGTTATTCGCATAAACGAGTTTTTCATTTTACATTTTTGAAAAATTTTGAACAATTCTCTAACAGATTTTTCTTCTTAGAATAATATTGATTTAAATAAAAAAGAAAAAAACTAAACGTAGTTCACAGTGTTCCTAAAGAGATTAAACTTGACTTTATCGTCCAACATAACCTTACTTTTCAAATCGATCAACAAGTGTTCCTCTGCAAGTTAATCTCATTTTCTTTTTGCCATAACTTTCGAACCACGATTCACATTTCAAGGTGAAAATTATGGCCTCTTTTTTGCATTAATTACCCAACTTTATCCTCAGGAATTACAATTTTTATCCATACATATCCGTGTATACACTTCTCCAAAGTGTGTTTCCATTTTTCCACGTTGTCGTTAAATTGGCCATCGTTCAGTTGCAGCTGCATTCAAATGAACGAATATCTCGACTTAATCAGTACCTCTTGGTGAATATTCGGCCAGGTCCGTGTAACGTTTGGCGGAGCATCGTACGCATTTACATCGAGCCGTTGGTACGCAGCTCGAAATATGCAAAACAGATTATCTAGGCGACTCGGTTGCGCCCAAAATGGATAACACGTATCTACGGCGAAGTCGTTAGATTATTCATTAAAGTCTTCGTGTGTATATTTTTAACGTTTATTCGAGTTTAACAGGGGAGCAATAAAATCCAGAGTCGATATTAGATTATATGCCCAAACACTTCCTTAACTTTGAAATAGAGTACATAATTCGACGATTAAAAAATTATAAATAAAAATAATCTGGCATGAACATTATGGAATGTATTATTGTCGAAACGATTTTTCTAAGAATTAATTGCACTTAACGGTTAAATTAATACAAATTAATATATTAAAAATTATGGCACAAGTTGAAAGAAGATGATTTTTTCGTGCAAAAATAAATGTGGAATAATTTTTGATACTTCATTTGAATATTTAGCATGGAAAATTTTATAAATATAATACGTGTGTACGAAATTTATTTAAGTAATTAATATATTATTAACGTTGTTAGTTTTAAACAAATTTAAATAAATTCAAAAGATAGAATAAAATATATAAAAATTATAAAATATAAATTATTCGTAAACATCTATTGTAATTATCTATTATTCGTAATTACATATAAATATCATTCCTATAAGTTGAAAAAAGTGTTCAAACATATATAAGCAATACTGTATATTAAATGTTCATTTGGCTCAATCATCGTACCCTATTGTAAATTAACTCTATTAAAACTTCAAACTCTTTTTTATTAGCATTTATATTGCACTCGACAATAAAGATATTAAAAAGTTTGTTACTTAGAATACATTAAAGAACGTTAATTAACTGTAAAAAATGAAAGCAAAGATACCTTAAAATGAAAACTCCCTTTACAGATATTTTACGCAAGAAATTTCCCTTTGATCGTAATTCCTTCTGAAATTCTTCAACGATATCTTTAACTGAATGAATATCGAATTTCTTCCCTTATTTTTTTTTTTTTTCTATCAACGAGAGAGAAAGAAAGAGAAAAAACTTTCACTCCAGAGATGAAACGAGCGTTTCCACTTTTGTAGATAGATTTCATTGGGAAGTATCGATGACACGGTTATCGTTTTCTTCACCAGGGTTTACTGGTTGATAAGATGGAAAAGGTAGAAAGAAGGTGATCTATTTTATCTGAGAAACACGGACATTTACCTTCGCTTCTTTTTTTTTTTTTCGCTTCCAATCATTTTCCAACAAACACTGATATTTTCTTATTTCAATAGAATATTATTGAAATTTCACTTGAAAGCATTGACAATTTTCGAGATGGCTCAACAGTCTCTCGTTGTTTAAACAAAAATCAAAGTTGTGTTATTGATTTTATTAGATTGATAATTATATGGAAATTTGTTATTTTCCTAATTTAACAATGTTAAATAAATTCATAAGTCAAAGAACAACAAATTTCGAAGCTGAATTTCGAATGTAAGATTCAATTCAATTACAATTTATACCGTCACGAATAATTAAATTTTACAAAATGTATTATATCAATTGTAAAAAATAAAATTTTTCCACATATGAATATATGATTTCACGAAATTCAGGTGGAAAAGTGCTTTTTTATTAAAGTATTTGTTAACGAGAAATTAAATATATTTAAATTTAAAAACAGATTTAAGGTTGGAATGTGAAATAGCCATTTATTTTCCAACATTTTGATACTTTGATTTTTTCATGTCCGTGTAATGAAAAATATCGTATCAATTTATACCAGTAATACAATATATCAAAGTTATAAAACGCTATTTAATTTGTATGATAAATCTACAGTATATATATGGTATGTACTGGGATTTGATATTTTGTATAGAATATACAGGAATTGTTTCAACTAAAGGATAAATATCTTTTCCTTGTGTTTCATTTTCATACGTGAAAAATATACAATTTTTTATAATACAATTTGAATGGTTTCAACGAGAATATTTTGGAAAAGAAATTTTTTTCTTTTAGTTTTCTCAAAGTTATCGATATTTTTTATTTAGAAAATTGGAAATGATCAAATTGGAAACCAGCATGATCACTGTCGATCGATAGTACCGATCACTATCGCTAGGCGGTGCCCAAGCGCTATTGCTTTCTCGTTAGCGTTATTTACACTACAGATATAAAAAGAGGTATAAGACAGAATCGAACAACTATTTATTCAGTCAAGACTTTTGTACTTGATTACAAATGGATAATAATATATTTTTATTAAGATATATTTACATCATTAAATTTTGTTTAGTTTGTTAATATAAGTTAATCAAAGTTTTTGTTAAAAGTCCAATATAACTATTTTTAATGTATAAGAAATTAGATAGTAGAAAGATATTGTTAAAAATATTGTTAAGATTTATTTATTAAGTTATAAATAAGTAAATTTTAAATAAATCAAGATCTATTATACATCTAAAAAATGAAGAAAAAACATTATTTATTCAATTAATACGAGCTAGAAATTCCAATTCATCGAGTATTATTTCCGTATTATTTTTTTTCGAGCGCGTTCAATTCAAGTAAGAATTTAATTAAATTTGAACGAGATTTCGGAAGAATAAGTCGCGAAAGTTTGACTACCTATTTCCAAAGCGCCCATACACGTTGAAATCCGATTATCGAAGTAAATAGATTATCCATCTCAGTTTACAGAAAGCAGAAGATTTTCCTTATTCTTCACTCCGGAGCCAGATTTGATTCCAGTTGAATCACTGACTCTGACACTTCCATACCGCCTCTTGGGGATCAGCTCAGTAACGTACACGTACTTTCCGCTATCCGCTTGGGAAATTCAACCATCTATTTCGACGGTGCGTAAACTTTTGCGAAGGATCTCGCCCCCATCCGCCGATAGACGAGCCGAAAAGAGGATGGCTGCCGCGTTGGATGACCCTATGGGGTTCGACGTGTTGTACGAGATACCTATCAGGGGACAATGGTGATTGCAAAACCGGCGGAATACTGCATTTGCAATCGACAAATGCGTTTTATAGCAAAACGTACCGCATTCCCTGAACGAATTTGAAACGGTAAAAGGCAGACAATACTGTATGCAGTATATTTTCACCATCATTCATCGTGACGTAGCCGTTTGCCGCTGACGGCGTTTATGATATGGTTGTGGCAGAGTATCCATCATATATATGTATTTTTTTTTTTTTTTTTTTTGGTGGAAAGAATATTTTATAGTTTCATTCTGCACTTGGTTGGACTGGAATAAAATATATATGATCGTAGAAAAAAAATTCAATCTTCAAAAGTAGAAAGTTTGTGTTTTACCAATATTGATTCCGATAAATCATCGATTTAAATTGGTTACTATGATTTTTATAGTTGTTATGAAATATAAAGTATAAGGAGAAAAATGAATCTTTTTAACTACTTTGTTGTTAAAACGTGTATTAATTGAAAGAATAATCGAAGAAATTATTGTATTTTAATAATCTTCAAAAGAATAGAAAGAGATTAATTTGCATTTTATATTTTATATATTTTTCAAAATTATGATTTATTAAAATCCATGAAAATTCTTTATAAATTTGTTTTTTTTTTATATTTAATTATTACACAAATAAACAAATATCTTTTCTTATACTTTTAATAAAGATTAATACAGAATAAAAATATTCGAAGAATATTGAAAAAAGAAATATTTATTTACTTCTACACGAAAAGATTAATTCTCACTGTTAATTAAATTTATCAATATAATAATGTTTCGTCTATCTAATTCTTGGTACTTAATGGGTTAAACGCAATACATATATAACTCTGTAAGTACATAGATAGCACTGCAAACAAACTTTTGAAGCATCGGGTTTCACTAAGTAAGAGAATTTCAAATTATTAAGCAGAATTAGTTGAAATCGGAAGCAATTAGATTAGCAAAGTCAGTTTCACAAGGAGTAACCAGACTTTGAATAATCTCTAATTATTCATTCTATTTTCTACGCTATTATATTAACGCCATATCATCGAATAATTAACATTTATAATTTGAACGAATAAATAATTTCCGTTAACAACTTAATTTCTCTCTACTTTTATTATCTTTTATTATCTTCGATGTATATTAAAATTCATAATAACTTTTATGAATTTTTCCCTTCGTTCGAAAAATTAAATATTTATTATTCACAAAATGTTATACGTTTACATTGAAAAATTTTATCAATAAATGTTCTTTTTTATTATTTTTAATACGATAAGAAATTATTTATTTTATTTATTTCAATAGACACATATATGACAATATTTATTCGAAGACCAATCAAATGTTGAAAATATTGAAAAGAATTTCTAAATATATAATAAACGTTTTATTTTTCTATGTAAATAATCATTTCACTTTTCAAACTTTTTTCTTTACTACTTTTTATTTCAATATAAATTAGATTCAGATTAATAGGATTCAATTTCAAATAATAAAACGTGCATGATCCCTATTTCTCACGAGAAAGATAACACGGACATCAAATAAAGAGCATACATGCGGTGGTCGTCGATTTTCCAAAGGCACCTGCTCGAGAAACTCGTGACTAGCACAGCGTCAACTTCGAATATGCTGTTCAAGTGTATATTTTGAGACCATGTTTACTCGGTGATCAAGCCAAACTCCCTGGACTGCACTTGGCACGACGATTTCCTGATTTTCCAAGAAATCTTGTCATGGACCGACACATCCACAAAATTTACTTTTCGCGGTCTACAAATTTTCCATCCTTATTTTTATCCCTTTCGATGCAGTAGATTTTTAATTTTGTAGATTCCGACAATTTTATTGAATTTCATAAAATGAGATCAATTATCATATACTGCAATTAATTTATCATTACCCGCATTTAGATTATTTTAAATTTCATTTTATTAATCATCTTTAATTATCTGAAAATTAATTTTGATATTTCTACGCATAAATATGTACCACAATTTTTTAATCATTGATAATCAATTTCAATTATATTAAAACTGAAAATAAGTAAATTAGTTTTAAATCAATATAAAAGTTAATCCAAATAAATCTTCTCTCCCTTGATTAAAAATCTCTCATTTCGAAATGTAATCGAGACAAAAGAGGTTATGTAATCGACATTGCTCTCAATTTTCCTAAAAAAAAAAAAAAAAAAAAAAAAGAAAGAAAGAAAAAAAATAAATAAAAATAAAATATTTTTACAAATACATATATATCTCGTTCCATTCGAGAATTTTATGTTAATCCGTTTAAATTAACGAGCAATCGAAGCAATCGATTAATCAGCCAGAAAAAAAAAAAAAAAAGAATTTCAAGATGTCACAACGAGATGCGTTCGTATCGACGTTCGAAATTGCAAATATTTTTCCGCAAAGTGTCGAACGTTGGCCGAACGTGGATCATGTTTGAAAACGGTTTACACACAGTTTCAATATTTATAGTTTTAAATCATGGCCGAGGGATATAGAATTTACGAAGAATTCGCGAATCCGGTAAATACGGGGATGGGCGAAAAATTTGCCAAAGTTTCGGGAAAAGCCTGGACAAACAGGGTAACATGGCAATCTGCAAATAAGTGTCATACCGGGGTGAAACCCATTGACTGTTTGGGAAGAGTATTTTTCGTTGGTTGAATCCGCGCGGTAAAAAGTTATATGCTCCTATAAGCGGCTTATATCTTCATCCCCCGTGATGTATTCAATTTTCTATACACATTTCCATGTATTTGTACCATACGCTCTTTCCATATTTTAATATCAATGAATCTGGAATCCTGTAGCTTTCGAAACGCGTTAGCCGGCTATGCGCAATTGTATACGGGACATTGTATCCAATAAAAGTTAAATATCAATATCCCCTCTATTCTACTAATGTCCAATCGTTTCCCTTCCCTTTTTTTCTTTTTTTTTTTTCTTTCTTTCTTTCTCTTGGTATTCCGCTAATAGCTTTCCCGTTGTTAAAAATTGTATCTAGATATTAATTCGAGCTTAATTCGGGCTTTGTTTTCGGTGAAATCCGTTTTTTTCCAGATTTTTATCAGATTTAGAAGAAATCGAGTACATACGAAAAAAGGGCTTACGATTTTTAGGGCAGGTAAAGAAAAAGGTTGTAACAAAACGATATTTTTATAATTGTTATTGTACAAGATACACACTTTAAAAAATTAACTTTTCTGAAATTGATTCTCATATTAATGTAACTTTGTACAATTCGTGCAGTTGAAAATCAATTTGAAAATTTTAAATAGCGTATAATTTAGGAGATAATTGCAAATTACTTAGTATTTTGTTACTATTGACAATTGATCTATTCGAATGCTTATAAATCGTGAAAAAGAGAAATGATTTCAATAAAAATTTTTCTTTCGTAAATTTTTCGAACTTTCGTTTAAACCATTTTTTTAAATATATCGATATATGGAATTACAGATAAAAAAGATAAAAGATATCCTATCTAGCATTTCAAAATATCCAAAAATACTGAAATATTATTTTCTTTTTTAAAATTCTTTTTAAGACAAATATTTAATTTGGAATAAAGTGCAAACTATTTCTGAATCTCTATAAAGTAGAACGTTTTAATTATTTAACGTAGAACTAGAAGTGAAGATCACGGATATAATTTTATCATCTCGAAAAATGAAAAAGTAGATATATCCTTTTTACTAATGAACATATTTATTAAAAATTTATTCAGTCATAAAGTTAATACTATTTACCTTCAAATATTACGAATAATAAATATAAAACGAAAACATTTCTGAATACGTGAATACGCGAAATTTTCGCTCGTTTCAAGCGTCCCTTTCGCTTAACAGATTTTTTTTCGATCGCTTTTAATTACTTGGCAAGAAAAAAAGAAGACGAAGCAAAGGATCGTTAGGCACCATACTTGGACGAAATCCTCAAGAAACCAGCCAAAAATATACTTCGACCGAAGTTGAAAGCCACGAGGAGAAAAATGAAGAAGGAAGCAGTTGAACGTAAAAAAGAAAATGAACTGGTATGGGCTGGAGATAATATATCACAAAATGATATTTTAAGATTGTTTTCAAAGATTAAGAGAGAGAAATCTGATATAAAGAAAATAGAGTTATTCTCACAAATTTTTTGAAACATTTGCCAAAGTTTAGAAATCTAATGTAAGAGAAATTAAAAGAAATTAATATTCCAGTTAAAAATATTTTTTAAAAGATGGAGAGTTGCACCTCGAAACACTATTTTCTCGCAACAATGATATAATAAATTAACATTAACATTAAATTGGTGTAATATTTCATTCGCAATTATCTCCTAAATCATATCACTTTAAAAAAAATTGCTCAAATCGAATGCATTCCATCTTATTATTATTAAATTTTATATCATTACAAAAAATACAGAGATCAATTTTAATACCTCAATCGATGCATCTATTACAAACAAAACGAGTCATAACAGTAACAAACTTATTTATTAATTTAATTTATCTTATAAAATAAAATTTCTCGTGAACGAAAGTACAAAAGACAAAAAGAACATACATTTCTCATTTCCTCTGCCTATGACAAACTTCGCTCGAAATATAGAGCCCAGCCTTCCCCCTCGACGTTAAACAATGAAATACCCGTAAAAATTAAAATCACTTTATTCCTGTCACGCCACAGATACATATTTTCAAAGACGAACGTCTCACTTACAAAGCACGCGTGTGCGTGTATCTACACGTACGATGCACTCAGCAGAAAGGCGGCAAACCTTCTGCTCGCAAACTTTAAACTTCGTCACGTAGGTATTCCCCGGAAAAGTCCCGGAATTATCAGAAATGGCGGCGGATTCAAAGAAAAATAGGATTCAAAAGAAAATCGTAAGATGTTTGAAAACGAGCGACCAACGAAGGAAGATAGAAGGGGAAGCTAGGGAGGGAGGGAGAGGACGGGCCTTTGGTTGGTAAACCAAATCTCCAAGGAGTTGAAAACACCGAGGCTATTCCACGCACGTATCATCGCTCCCGTCTGCAACCCGGTTCGACCCTCTTCAACTCCTGTTCACCCCCTGTCCCCTTCTCTCTCCCCCCTTTAAAAGGAGGAAGGAGGCCGAAAAGGGAGCCCGATCTTGGCATATTTTCATCTCTCTCCCCGCCATCCTCGCGGCCTTTGCCGCGATATCGCGTCCCAGACACGAAAATGGCCGGCAGGTTCGAGTCCTCCTTTCTGAAAAATGCACGTGCCTGTCTTCGTGCAACACGTACACACATACACACACACACACACACACACATACAGGAGGAGAGCAGTTTCCACTCTGCCCGGGGAAAGTATTTCAGAGACCTTGAAAATGCATGATATCCGGCTGGCTGGTGAGGAAGAGAGGCTCGGCGAGAATCGATAACCGCGTGCACAATGGGCAGACTCTTGGTTATCGGTGGCTCGGTTACACGTGCACCGCTCGTGAGCGATGGGAATTTCTTGGATGGCGGAGGATGGCGGGTGTACCGGTGTGTATCGGGATGAATCGGAATAAGGAATCGGCGTATTTTTCTGTTTCTCGTTTCCCACGATAGTGTCTGTACACGAATTTTTATGGTAATAAGGACGTAGTAAATAAATCGAGGGATTCGACGTCTCGAATATATACGCAGGTGGCGATATATCCGCGGTTCATATATGGGGGGGTTGATTCATGCTTGAACGAGTAGAAAAATCTATGCGCGCGAAATTTTAATCGTATCTTTTTAATATTCTATACTTGGTCAAATAAATATATTTTCTAATTATCGTTAAATTATTGTTGTAATTGTAACTTGTAATATCGTTCAAGTACAATCAAGATTGTTTGAACGAGTAGAAAAATCGATGCGCGCGAAATTTGAATCGTATCTTTTTAATATTCTATATTTGGTCAAATAAATTACAGTATATTTTCTAATTAAATTATTATTGTAACAATCAAGATTGTTTGAATAAGTAGAAAAATCGATGCGCGCGAAATTTGAATCGTATCTTTTTAATATTCTATATTTGATCAAATAAATTATAGTATATTTTCTAATTAAATTATTATTGTAATTGTAACTTGTAATATCGTTCAAGTAGAATCATATTTTATCAATATTCTATATTTGGTCAAATAAATTATAGTATATTTTCTAATTATTATTGTAATATTATAATATCGTTCAAGTGCAATCAAGTTGGAATCATATTATAAGAGGATAAATAGAGTGCATAAAATATAATTAATGTTTATTAGATATTACTCGAACAATAAATATTCGCGGTAAAATTAATTGCTTCGTGTTTTCATCGAATAATTTATGGATGTACGGGTAAACTGGAATGGCTGATTATAAAAAATTAAACGGGATTATTTTCAATTGCACGTAAGATATATGTCTCCGTTGTGTTGCATTGTTACGAGAACATTATTTTAGCAAGTTCGTTCCATTGACTCTGTCGTGGAGAATAAAGACAAATGGCCTTGGAAGAGACGCGTCGAAACGTTACCTAAGTACGCAACGTCAACCGGGCTAATTTGCAATTATTCATTTTGAGGTTATTGTTCGACTTGAAAAACTTTTTCGTCGATGCAATCGAGGAACAATGAAATTAATCAGCTCTTGCTCTTGCACTTGTATTAATTTAAACATACATTTTAAATATACATATTGAAAATACCCTCATGGAAATCTAATCCTTTTTTAATTTTCCAATGCCAATGATGTTATGTTTGACAAAATCCAAATTTCCATTTTTATCGTGCAATTTCTCATATCAATTGAACCAAATGTAATTTATCTTGTTATAAAATGATGTAACAATAAGTTTATTACGTAAATAAAAATATCATAATGTCAATATGCAGTTCAATAAATTAATTGCAATTATCGAATATCAATTTTCGTTAACAAATTTTACTTAAATTTACACTTTCACCTTCGACTAATCCAATCTCAAAAAATAAACCATTACAACTTCCTGTGCAAAAAATGAAAAAAATTCATTCGAAAAAGAGAGGAAAAAGAAAAAAGAAAAAACGAAATAAGATCGCCTATTAATCAGCTCTCAGCGAGGAATGAAAAAACAGAATGAAATTTCCCAGAAACGAATATTTCCTCGGGGAAATGGAAAAAAATTTCGCCGAGCGAAGACTCTGGCCGAGAGTACTTTAGACTTTTCCCTTCCTGGAAAAACTTCCTGGAAGCAATAATTTCATAATTCTTACGTAAGGATTAATCCGGTGAGAAAGTTAGGAGGCTGTGGGGGCGCCACGATCGGCAGAGAGAGACGGCTTAGATGGGTCCGCTAATTGGCCAATCCAGTAAATCTTTAGCGGATCTCGAAATTTCGCGAAGAAGGGCCGTGAAAAGTCTCCTCTCCTTGAGGGACGAAAATGGGAGAGAAGTTTAAAGGCGAGCCCGTGGGAAAGTTGGGAAAACGGAAGTTGGATGACCGGGGCCACGAGTACGAGGCGAGCCAAGTTGGGCAAAAATTAGTGTCGCGTAATTAACTCTGAGGAATAAATTCGCATTAAAACGAGGGCGGGCAAAGCAAAAATCGCGACCGTAAAAATTAACCGTTTTAAACGTCCCGTTGTGTAACAAATGGACCTTCAGACACACTCGTTTCTTCTTGGGAAAAATAGAAGGGAGCTTCCTTCTCGTTCCAACTTTTACCGTCCTGTTCACGATTATTCCTTTTCTAGCTTAACGGCACGATCGAGTTACGATTTATATTTATATCACAGCGAAGAATGAAAATTGAATTTAAAAATTAATGATAATTTTGAAATTTTGCCGATACAACATCCACTGCAATTTCGTGAACAGCAATTAATCAACGCTGTTTCTTAATTAATCTAATCGAAATGTAATTAAGCATCATTTCGAGGATGTTATATTCGTGGCGTCGGTTAATACGTACCCACTTCTCATTCAAGTACATCTAGACGTCCTTGTGGTAACGTACTACTACGTACTACGCACATCACGTGACTAGTTCATTCATACGTATGCTCTGTTTCCCTCGTTCAGTCATTCACTTCCTCGTGCGTAGTCCTATTCGTTCATTCAACCGAGCAAGTTTTGAATTACCCTTGTAATATTATCCTTCCCCATCAATCTACCATGAATATATCATTTTAATCAAATGTGGAATATCATTTTGAATTATCGTCATTAAAATATCGTCGATAAAATTCAAACTTTTAATTTTTCTTTCTATTTTTTTTTAAGATTTAAAATGGAATGGAATTTGAAATCTTTTCTTCATTTTTCGTTATATATGTACAAATACAAAAGGAATCATCACGATTAAATGATACTGACATTTTTTTAAATGTATTCATCAAGCGAGATAAAATAAAAAATTAAGCATGAAAAGAAAATAATAAACTTTTTCCTTGATCAAAATTTCTACTCTCTCTCTCTCTCTCTCTCTCTCTCTCGTTTAATTTTCTAATAAAATAAAATAAAAGAAAAAAAAAATGAAATTGATCCTCACGGAATAAAATCGAAAGCTGGTTTCCATTCCGTTTACATTCACGTGGCATTCGCGAACGTATGCATTATTCATAAGTAAAAGTAGAAGTAGCGGGCTGATTATTCGCATCTTTCGAGTTAAAATCCCGCCCGATGTCGGTGTTGTTGTAAATACATTGGTACATTGACCCAACACCAACATGGATTCCAGGCCGTGGTAATGGCATTACGTGCACAATCAACAGGGTCGAGCTGCAAATTGAATAACGTTGCACCGCCGACTGATATGTATCGTGTCTCGGGCCGAGCCCAAACATCTTCGCCGCGTACAACGTCGCCCTCTACCTTCGCATCCTCCATCCTTCTCCGATCCCCGCATTGTCACGCCACCTGTCTCCCTCTCTCTCTCTCTCGCTCGCTCGCTCGGCCCACCGCCTTGATCTTATTCTCTTTACACGACGAGGATCGTGATACACGGAATGCCTACGTGTCGCAGCCATTGACTCGTGACAACTCTACTCCAGGCTGGAAAACTCTCTCTATGTTTTCCATTTTACGATTTCTGGATCATTGAATTAGGATTATTCGGGATTTGTCGGGAAATTTTATTGTATTGGCTTCGTTTCCTTTTTTTTTTTTTTTTAAGGAAGATTTTTAACGTAATTATTATTTTTAGGAACAAAGTTTAATTTATGTTAATTTGATGGACGTTCGATTTTGATGAAAATTTGGAGGAATTTATAAGTGGGAATATTTCATCAATTATTACTTGATTTCGCGTGAAGAGTTCTGTGATTGATCGATAAATTAGATTAAGTATTTTAAATTCGATGAAATTAAGAAAATGGTATCGCTGTATTTCTAAATTTCCATATTTTATTTCTACACTTTGGTTTCTGGATACCGCATTTATGTCTATTCTACAATGAAAATATTACATTTGGAAAACAATATTCCAATATTTCTCGTTAATTCAAACGAAATTTGAATAATTTACCATGAATGTCAATTATTAATTAATCAAACAAATACATTTCCATCCATTCTCTTTACAAAAGCGGGTAAATTGATATATTCGTCAAAATTTCAAAGTGTTGGACAAATTAATCGGGAAACAAAACGATTTATAAACGCGTAATGCAATTTTCCGGGCGGATTAACAGGAATCGGCCGTCTCTTTTTTACCCGCGCGATCGTATCAAACGTGTCGGGAAGTAAATTTTAACGGAAGGCACGCGCGCAAAATTACTTTGTGTGACTAACACCGTTTCCATCTTCGTCCGTTTCCGCGTTTTGTTCCCCTCTCGCTTCCCCCCACTCCGATCCCCTTTTTTCTCAGGCGGCAGTGTGTAACCCGCACCCGCGAGAATAATGAGAGAGAAACCCAGGGCCAGACGGCGTCTCATTAAAGACGGCACATTCAGGTGTCAAGTTTGAAATTTTAATTAGTAAAAAACCAATCCAATTCCACGTCGCGTCGAGCTTCACCCTTTCTCTCTCTCTCTCTCTCTCTCTGACGTTTTCTCTCGTTTTCTCTCGAGGCCAACGACGACTGCTCGCCTCGCCTCGCCTCTTGAAACCATCGAACGTTTCAATTACCGCCGGATCTGATCAGTTTTTCCTTCGAAACTTATAACTCGATGCTTTTAACGCTCTCGTGTCCAAGATCCGAGACGAATGTCTCTGAAACATTTCCAAATGTCTTCCTATCTATCCTATAAGGAATTATATTCTTAAAAGATTCGATTTTAATAGAAAAAAACTGGTGGAAAATTAAATTTCTCTTAGAAAAATTGTGTTATATAACAGTGTTTTCAGTGTGTGAACAAACAGAAAATGTACAATTCTTCTTTTTTTTTAATCGTGTAATTAAATGTATAAAAGAATAAAATTATGCAGACTAATTCTTCCATTTTTATATTCTCCTCGTCCGTATTATTATTATTTTATAAGATAAAATTGAAATATTTTTATAAAATTGATACATAGCGCTTTATTACAAATAGCTACTACTTGTTTTGCGTAATTTTATTTAAAAAAAAAAGATTAAATTGACTTTTGATAAATCAAAACCGAATAACATCGAATTACGTTTTCCATCACATCGTGTAATTTTTGCGTGAAAAAAATTTTTTTTACATATACTCGCTCGTTGAATCGATCATTGGTTTACACAAATTTATTTAGGCGAATTAAACTGAATCAAATATTAAACGTATAATTTTGCTCGCGATCCCATTGTATTAAACAAAAAAAAAAAAAAAAGTAAATAATTTAAACCAATCACGTTGAGAGAGATACGTCTTATATCGTTCATAAAAATTTATCCACACGAATTTAATTAACAACGATGCAAATATATTACGTTTTGAACATGAAACATAAACTTTCTTCCAGTTGAACTTATTCCAAAACGAAACGACCCTATTGTCAGGGTTGAAATGTGCAATCTTGTCCCAAGATTGCAGTCGCACTTGAGGGCTTGTCGTGTAAACGGTAATGGCGCGTACACACTTCCCGTTGTGTAGGTTAATTAATGTTTGCTTTACTCGCGTCTGTAGGCAATTATCTGGCCGGTACTCGTTCCATCTTATTAGCTACATACGGATGACCTAGGACAGCCCTCCCTTCGAATCTCAACAGTGTCTTTTAATGGCTCGTAACCGTCTTTTACGAGTCGGTCGATTTTCTCTTCGAAACTGTTTCGTTGCGAACGAATCACCGCGACGTGAACAGGCCGAATGAAATATTCGTTTCTCCGCTGGTCATCAAACTGGTTCCCTTATCGATCTTATCCTTTGATGTGTTCAATCTCAAACTGGCTGCTAGTGCATGTTGTACAAGCAATAAATTTTTCTTCTCTCCTTGCGACATGTCGAAGAACTTCGAGATTGACTTTATTGATTAAAGTGATATATCATGCTTTTTCCTTTTTTTACACCTTCGATGTAATTTATTAACTTAATTAAACAACGCGGTATACAAGAAGAGCCGACGATGAATGTTCATAAAACGTTGTATTTACATTTATATGTATTTACTTTCGTGAAATACGTACCTTAATAACAATAACTTATTGGTTAGGAAAGGATAATCTTCCAACAAATTATCCTTCTACAATATTGCTCATTCTGCAATATTGCAAAGAATTATGCGAAAGAAACTATTACACTCGATATCGTATATTCTCTCATACAAATACGTCTTTAACGATAGAAATATTATTCCGGAGAAAATTATTAAGCTCTGTATAATTCTGCCCGGTGGAATAGAATGGGGACACACACAATTCAGAATTAAGCAATGGATGCGCGAATTACTTATTTACCGACGCTCTCTCTGCTAACAACAATGTCGAAGCGCCTTGTTCCATTAGTCATTGAATGAAATTGTCAGCGTAGACCGACTAGGGAACAACGGCAACACTGTCAGGGAGCATCTCCATTGTGCGTCTCCATATCCTTTGATGGCGCTGTCGTCCCGTGCATTGTGGATTGCTTTCATTTCACACAATATGTGACTGAACGTGCTTGTGGTCACTTGTATACAGGAGACAATTTTTGTTTTATACGGCACTGATATCGCGTACATAAAAGTCCACCGAAATTTCTCTCTCTCTCTCTTTTTTTTTCTTTTTTTTATATTGCATTGCGATATTAACACGATTAAATCGTGTTAATCGTTGTTGCTTAATTGGTAATTTAATTTTTTAATCACGTCTTCATTTTTTATTTTAGATTAGATTTAAGAGAGGAAAATTAAGGGAGACAATTTTTGAAAAATTTTGAAAAAACTGTACGAATTTAATTAATTATTGCAATACTCGTTCAAATCATTTCTGATTTCATAATATACGTGGAATATATGTTGTGTTTGAAATATAAATTATTTAGGATATATTAATATTGTTTACGAAAAAGATACAAATGATATAATGTTTAAAATTTCAATGTTGGAATTAAAATTTCTTCATACACTTTTCCTCTTTTAAATTTTTGATCGTACTTTATACTTCATGTTTGTTTATATTTTCTTTGATAATAACGTCAACTCATTAATTATACGAAAAAGATGTCCGTTTCATTTTTAAATGTATCGTTTATATCTCGAAAAGTTAATTGGGTTTCTTCTTAGCACGATGCGTAATTTCACAGTTTCATGTTACAGAAGAATTAGTCGCGATTATATGGTTTAGCAACCGAGAGCCGTAGAAATTGTTCAAAGGGTCTTTTAACCTGCGAACCAGTGTATATGCCGTATGTGTGTGTGTGTGTGTGTGTGTGTGTATCCCCTTGTAGGCTCGACAAAGGTTTTATGTTAATCCTACAGCAGATTATGCGTGGCAGCGAGTATAAAACATATATTTCTTTCCTTTAAATTGATATTTAACGTTTAATTTTATCTTCCTTATGATCATTTCTACCGTAATAGATCTCTATTTTTACACTTTTTTTAATTCTGTATATTAAAAATTTGTAAAATGTAGCTTCGAAATCGGCCGAAGGAATACCTAATATTCACTTGTTGCGCATGAGATATCGTTTCTCGAAATTTAAATTTAACGAGCTGATATCGCCTATTAAATTTTGCTTTATCAATTGTTATCTAACGTATCTGTTAATACGTTAATTATGGACTTGGATATATCTATTATATACGGATTATTATTATTGTATTAATAAATAATATTAGTATCGATAAATAATTAAACATAAAGATTTAGTATTAATTTTACCAAAGCATCTGAAGATATAAAACTACTTTATCTACTACGATATAATGAAAATTGTTCCAAAACGTAAATTTATCATTTAAAAATAAGATAACTTTTAACCATGATTTATTTACCAATCAATTTTTAATTAATCAATACAAATACGTAAACATTGAATTAAACTTGAACACGCGAATTTAACATTTTCAAGGAATAATATCGCCTCGAAGACGATATGATATTTCGAATTAAAAAATTCGCTTTAAATCTAAATTTCCAACCCGATTAAAAATCATCCTGAGTTCAGGAAAGTTCGAGGAAAAACTTTTTGGCAAAAACTGCCAATCCCATAAAACTCGAAGGCGCAATAGAATATATTAAGGAATCTTATCGAGATTAGATCTCGATTCTTGCATCGGCCATCTTGAAGGGGAGGATTATTGAAATTGGACATTTCCCTAAGAATTAATATAAATTCATGCATAGGTTTAACGACACTCCTGCCCCGAAGAACGAATGCTCGCCTCTGCTTCTAACAATATCTGCATAATTAACGCAATCAATTGCTGAGCGCTGAGGCTGAGGGGGTTGCGACTAATTTCATATTCCGGCCGAGAATTAAAAGCGGAAGAATAAGAGGAGGGGCAGGTTCGCATTTAACTGCGAACAAGTCGGCGCTCGCGTTCAATTTTCATTTCTATTCCGTGGAATTATATTTTCGTGCGATCTTATCTGCCTTTACGACGTTTAATCATCAAAAACACTTTGCACAGAGGAGAGGAGAAGAATTCTTATTAATGCTTGGAGACGAAAGAATTCTTTTCACAGAGGATCATTCGAACCTGAAAATTAAAATCACTGCGACGTAATTGTTGTTAAATAGGGAAGCAAGTGTCAGCTTTTCGGGTGAATTCTGTTCGAGTTGTGAAAAATTATTTGTGATATTTTTAAAAAAATTTTGAGATATGTTATATTAATGTGTACGTGTTGAGTCTCGAAATCAAGCTTCTTCTTGTTTTGTATTCATATTCAATTATTTTTCTATTAATATCATACGATTATTTATTTTAGATTAATATGTGAATCCATCATATCGTATCTCATACTTTCTTCCTCTTTCTATCTGCAAAGAAAAATATATATCTGTTTGAAAAAGAAAGAAAGTGTGTTTTCCATTTTTCAAAATTGCAAATTACTTACAATCAAATCAAATAGATTAATTTTGGATTTTCTTTTTTTAACTTTAATAATTATTATTTATTTGTATTCATCTATTTATTACAATCGTTTAAACAAATTTTAATTCTTCTCGCAAACAATATATCGAATTAAAACTAAAACAAATATCCTAAATTACCATCTAATAGTAATACTCGTGATCTCACGTTCAAAATCTCAAGTGCAGACACTCAGAGCAGCAGAGAAACGTTTCCATCAATAGGACAATAACGGGAACTTCTCATTGCCGAAAAGTTTTTCTAAATTTTCGTCCATCTTGATCCCGCCGCGTTGCCACTTATAAAAATTAAAAAGAGCCTCTTTGTATCCGGAAGAGGTTCGCAAAGACAGCGTTTTGATCAGAGGCGGCGTGGAGAGCAAGAAGGAGGAAGAGAAAGAAGAGAATGGAGAGCAGCAAAGTCCGCAGAAATCTGGCGGCGCTTCGGTCGCCTCGCTTTTAGTTGGTATTAATGCGTGGACCAGTGTTACTAGAACTATCGTGTCGCGACAGGACAACACTCATTCGCTTTCTAGGAAAGTTACAATGGCGGAAATCTCGCGCGAGAAACCGGAAGGAGAAAGAATAGAGATGGAAATAGACAAAGACGAGTTAGAAAGAGAGAGAGAGAGAGAAAGTTGCCTCGCGCGAAGCTGTTGGGCAAAAAGAAGGGAGAGAAAGGGAATTTTTCCGGGTGTACGTAGACGTTAGCACAGTTAGAATAGGGGAATGAGCGCTAAACTGACAATAGCACTTCTTTCTTTTTTTTTTTTTTTTTTTAAAGCTGCGCTGCTACATTTAACAATGCTCTATGATCCACGACTGCACGATACCACGCTTTCTCCACCGTTCGCTACTTTTCATTTTCCATGCTGTCTTTCCCTTTTCTTACAACCACCCGTGGAACACCCGCTCAAACGTCCAAACTACACTCCCGGACAAAATCATAGCTCGCCCCGTGATTTTCATAGATATGTATATATATATATTTCCTCGAGGCCAGCGGAATTTATCGGTGGATTAAAAATGGAATAAATTCGGAGCGATGTATCTCGGGGGAAGGGGAAAAAAGAAAAAGAAAAAAAGGAATTTCTGTGTGACGATAAATCGAATTTTAACAGGGGAAGGATGATAGTTGGCGAGAAATATTGAAAACGAATTATTTTCCGTGGGATAAAACAGTCACTTTCCTTGGATGTAGCAAAAATAGTTTTTATTTCTCTTGAATTCAATTTGACTGACAATTTTTACGGGATTCGAACTCGCGGAGGAAAAAAAAAGTCTCGTTCGATGATCACGAATCAAAATTTGTAATAAATATATATATCGCATCGTGTTTCTTCTATTAGTTATTATAAGGAAAGGGGTGGTTCGATGAAATTTGGATAAATTGCATTGATCTCGAAGAAAATCATTTTACGCTGGAGTGTATCCCTTTTCTTGCACCGCGTTCTCGTACACTCATTTCCTCATTCAACGCCCCCTCACCGTCTTTCACTCGTGGCGCCCATCCATCCAGAGAAACCCCGTGACAGTTTTCTCGGTCCCGTGAACGACTCGAAAACAATGGGCAATGCATTTTTCTGATTAAAATTTAACTAAAGGATTTCGAGGTGTTTTGGGAATTTTACGATTGAATGAGACAAATATTTGAATGTAGCGTTGTATTGGAATATTCTGATTCAATCTAATTAAAGCACAACAGGAGGGGAGGTGGTTTTGAAGGAGATCATTTTCCTTTTTTTTTGAATATTTTCAATTTTTGTATCGAATATTTTTTTTCGACGAGATGATAAAAATTAAAATTTGCATTCTGTTGCAAAGAAATTATACAACTTTTATCTTTTGAATAATTCTCGTTTTATTTCGTCAAAATTTATTAAGAAATAAATTATGACATTAGTTATCGATATTTTTTTTGTATTTTTTTTTAATGTTAAAAATATTTATATATTGAATAATCTGATATTGAAATAATCTGAACGGATTATACTTAAATAATTTTTCCAATTTTGCCTCTAATTTTTTTTTAAATAATTTTATTTTTTAAATAAATCAACGATATATAATTAAATTGATACGTATAAATCGATATAAATTTTTATCTCATAATCATTAAACGTAATAATTTTTTCTCTTCTCTCGATCGATTTCTTTTTCAGCGAAAAAGAAATAAATCTTTGGAAAAATCAAATTCAAATCGCGAAAAATCGTAAAAGAATCATAGAACACGGGGAATGAGATAATATTTTAGAAATATTATATATCACCTCTCTCTCTCTCTCTCTCTCTCTCTTTCTCCACGTCTCTCGAACGAGGTCAAGCGAAACATATGTTTATACGAATATTTTTCACCGCTTTTAAACGTTGAAACATTTTCCACTTGCTATGACGGCATCTTTTTTTCAAAAAAAAAAAAAAAAAAAAAGAAAGAAAAATCCATAAATTACGAGTTTTTTTTTTCATTCACCCTTCAGCGAATACTGAAATAATTTAAAGGACACTTTGATTAAAATGCGAGAGCCCGAGAGAAAGAGAAAGAGAGAGAGAGAAAGAGTCGTGTAAGATTCCGCCATCTCGCCAAACGCGAAAAAAAAAAAAGAAAGAAAAAGACGGAAAAAAGAAGGTCTATCGCATCGCAGCATCAGCAAACTTTCTCCTTTGCTTCTTTTCTTTCTGCCATCTTTTTTTGGAACATCCTTAACTACCAGGTTTCGTAAACACGCCACAGCTCTATGGACAGAAAACTTGAAGAACGGAGGAGGAGGAGGAGGAGGAGGAGGGGAGGCCTCGAAGGCCTTTGTGAAACGCGGGAGAGAGAGCGCAAAAAAGGACAAGAGGTCAAAGTGGAAGGAAGGAGAAGAAGAAGAAGAAGAAGAAGAAGGAATAGGAGGGTCGGTTGAGCAAGTAGAGATTAAGGTGGCCACTCCTAAGCCTGACGCCGAAAATCCTTGCGACTTTCTGCTGGAAGAGGAATGGAACACCTACCCGCCCACCATCTTTCGTAGTTGCACGCCCTCTCCTCGACCAGTCTGGTGCGCATTACTCCGCTTCATCCTACCCTTTCGAGTTTTCTTTTACCTCGCCGCGTGTCACCGCTCTGCCAAAAATCACGGCTCCTCGTGTTTTCGTTTACATTAATGGCCTCTTGTCTGGAGCGAAACGTCGCTTGGATAATGACGCGGAAATTTCGCGGAATAACACGTAAATAAAAAGAATAGTTTAGAAATGATGATCCATTGATGACGACGATGATTATTATTGAGTTGAGTTGTGAAATGGAGCAGGTTCATAAGGTTTTCCTATATAATTTGAAAATGCTATAAATTATTCATGACATCAATCGTGCATTTTATAACGATCCTTTTATCGAACGCGTAATGCAATGTTTTCGATCAATTTCTTGTAAAAAAGGAAATCTTCCGATGCGAACGATATAAACATTATTCTTTCATGCATAAACATTATATATCGGATTTTTATAATAATAGAATAAAAAAGTTTGTATTTTAATCTAAACGTAACTTTGAACTTATAAAGTCAAATTAGAGAAAAATAGATTTTGAAGAATATTCGAATATTATGTTATTATTGAAATATAAATAAAATATCGAAATAGAGACATCACACAAATTCTTAATCCAATTTTGCATATCAAAAAAAAAAAAAAAAAAAGAAAAAAAAGAAAAACGAGAAGAATTTTCTCACCAAAGTTAACGATACAATTATCGCCCGAGTATTAAAACCGAAGATAAAAGCACGTAAAACTCGTAACCGTTGAGTAGGATAAAAGTTTCAGAAAGAAAATTCGGCAGATTTTTGACACGCGGCGTACGCTTTACGATTCATAAAAGGGAAATAACCGACATGGAAGTTCGAAACAAGTTTCTCCAGTATTCATAAAGTTGGGGGGGCCACGTATCACCGCCTCGATTTTCCACCTGTCTCGTCCCGTTAAAACACTTCCTGTCCTCTGTACCGTCCAATAAAATCCGATAAAGAGGGAGGGAGACAAAGGGAGGGACAAAGAGGGAAAAATAATAAATCCACGGTTCGTTGATATTTTCGTTGTTTACTCTCGTTGCTTCTCCTCTCCTCTCCTCTCCTCCGGTACTCGATTAACGATGAATTTGAATGACGTCTGGCGGCAGAAGATCCCGATTTTCGGCTCACCTCGATTTTCGCGAATTACATTTCGCAATTGACGAGGGAGCCGAGTCGAGCAAATGAAGTATATGTAAATAATGAGGGTGGGAATGAATACGCGGAGGCTGCGGCTGCACTAATGGCGGGTGCAACGGCCGTTGAAGGGCTACCCCGAAAATAATTCCGTCCTCTATCCTATACCAAGAGATTCCCCCTCAGGTCGCCCAATTATCGTGAAACGCCTACCTACTACTTCGCGCTTCGGGCTTAAGCAAATGAAAAGCGATGCTTGTCCGCAGACAATACGGCCGGCGATAAATCTTGGCGAGTGTAGAAAAAAAAAAAAAGAAAATGAAAGAAAGAAAAATCGTTGTCGTTTTCAAATTTTCTTTTTCTATTCTTTCTTCTTGCCGTTCTTCTTTGAGAGCTAGGAGGGAGGGATGTGTTTCGAATCGTGGATAATTGAACAAGGGGATATATGAGATTTTGTTTTCGAATGAATTATATTTGAGCCTTTATTTTTGCGAAAATAGGGATGAATTTTTCAAATTCTCAGAAAGTAATTTTTAAATGAAAAAAAAAAAAAATTTGTTTTACAAACTATCGTTATGCGAGTAATAAAAACAGATATGATAAAGATATATTTGGAGAGGGAAAATTAATTGAAACGATATATAATTTTTCCTGGTTAAAGACAACTATTGTTCAACTTCTTCGATTGCCAATTCCTTCCTTCCATTTAACTTTCGATTCGAAACTTGTATTGGAACGTAAATAGGCGACAGTTGAAGAATTTCTGTGAGATTGAATCGGCCGAAATTTAACAGAAACAGTATTTCGAGCAATCGCTGGGATGCGATGAAACTTTTTCAAAGCGAATCAATCTGCAACCTACGTGCATGACGATCGAGCAAGATTGCGAAAAGAGGGAAATCTAGAGAAACTTAGGCAAAAGTAGCAAAAGGGAAGGATGAATCGATTCGAAAAAGAAGGAAGGTAAAGTCTAAGACTACGGCGGTTAAACTCCACGAAGAAGTGGTGAATGGAAATCTTGACTTTTCAATTTTCTTCCATTCTCTTCTATACCCACCTCTCAGCAATCAGTTGAGAAGCTAAACGATTACGATGTGTCAATAGAATTTATTCTCGAAATTGTTGAGAGCAACGTTCTAATTTATCGTATATCGTTTACACAAACGATAGAACAGATGACTCTATTCCAATTTTGTATGAGAATATTTTAACGGGATTAACGAAATCAGAAGAATAATTTTGTGAAAGCCATAGATTTTTAAGAATAATTTTTTTTTTCAAACAACCACAATGATATTTTGTTATTTGTAATGAAGTATGGAGTCTGTTATTTTTTTTTTTTTTTAAAAATAGTCATATGGAAGAGGTGGGATGTGACATTTTCATCCTCAATAGCGATTGACGTGTCATAAACCCATGTCACAGCTCACGAGCAATTCGTAGGCGTGAGGGTCGCTTCCCCTTGAGCCTAGTCCCCTCATTTATCTATACCATCCTCTTGCTAATCTCTCAGTTATCAACATGGGTAAATGTTAGCCACGTCAGCACCTATTTTTCTCACAATTTTATACACATTGACACATGGTTCAATAGAGATTTCAACTATTGTTCGTATATTTTTGATATATCGAGGTAGATAATCATTATTCGCATGGGATATCGCGATAAATGTAGGAAAAATTCAGCAAGGTGGTAATTCTATGCGGGAAAAAAATAAAGCAAAAACATGGAATAATATTTGAATCTTCTTTTTCGAGTTAATCAAGCTCGAAAATTGAACGTGAAACATCATACGTGAATTTGAATAATTTTTTGATTGGACGCGTGCAAACGATCGACAAGTTCTCCATTCGTGAAAATCAACTTTAAACATATTCGGTCGAGAACTCTTCGCACCGAAGAATTTCAAATGAAAAGAAGTGTTATTCTACGTTTTTAACTCGCACAATGTATTTTTTACACACATCGTAATCGTTTGCAATTGTGACGATCTCGTAAAGTATACTTGAAAAGTCATGGAAGAATTAAAAATAAAATTTTGAGGTTATGTACGACAAACACTCATCCTTTATTACTTATGTGACATTTAACTAATGTAGATTATTATAAATATATTAATACGAGTAAAAAAACTTACAATATGATCAAATATACACGTAGACAACGAAGACAAAGATGAAATTATTTAAATAAAGCGAAAGAATGAATTCCTTTAACGAGAAATTAATAATATTATACATGAATTGATAACTTTTCAAGTTATTTTATTTTTTTTTTTTTTCCTATTTGCACTACGATTACTGAGATATCTTGTATGACCATTAATTACTCACCAGTGTTTACAATTTTGATTACTAACGTGGCGTTGGTGTCCAATAGGTAAATTTACTCAATTACAGTCTGTACCGGAATACAGTACACTTACAAATCCAAGCAAACCAACGTAGTGTAATTAGAAATTCAGGTGGATCTGCTGTAATATAATATTAAATTCTACTGTGGTATAATTAATTTCAGTTTCATTTTACATAAATACTAAATTCTATTCTAGTACAATTAATTTCAATTTCACTTTACGTAAATTTTATCATTACTAAAAAAAAAAAAGACAAAAAATAAATTAAATTTCGTCACTTATTTTCAATTACTAATTTGACATTGATATCAACTACGAATTCAAGTAAATCTTATTTAATCTAAATATAATCCATTGCAATATAAATTCTATTATAATATTGTATAATTAATTTTTAGTTTCACTTTACACAAATTGCCATTAGTTATATAAATTATAAATAATATCATTTTTAAAACAAAATCAAGTTATCATGATGTATCATATTGCATCATATCCCTTCAAAAGATTAGTATTATTTTATACAATTATATCATTATTCTTTTTATTTAGCACCAAGGAATATTATATAAATACCCTTTTCAGACAAATATTAACCATTCATAATTCAAAGAAAAATCAAAAATAAATAAAAATATAAAATTATCACTAGTACAATAAAAATAAATCTCATAGATCACTTAATCCTTACAAATCAAAAAAAAAAAAAAAAGAAAAGAAAAGTAGAATGAAATAAAATTCCAATTGTTTCATACATCTCGTTTAAAAAGACAATATTTGCAATCCTCCTGAAAGGAGGAGAGCTCAAGCCCCTTTATTTATCTCTTTTAACATCGGGCCGCCGCTTAAAGGATCGTTTCGAAAAATATCCTTTCAAAGGTATCGAATAACAGTTCTTCCCTTATAAAAAGGAGAAAGTATCGAACGATAAACTCGTCAAAGACTGTTCAAATACCGCATCGACGTGAAGCAGAATTGAATCTGGCCGTGTCCCATCCGGAAGATCATCCGGTTTGATAAACGAAATGCTTTAATCACCCCTCGATTATCCGTTCATGGATGAAATTTTAATTTACGGAGGGGGTCGGGCAAAGTTCTGAAGAGTTACCCCCGGAAAATTCGCCCGCTTTATGTACTCGCGCCTCGAAAACTTTCGGTTTGACCGTTAAGCCCCCACGGAAGAAGAAGGAGAACGATAGGGTGAAGGGGGAAAGTGGAAGAAAGGAATGGAACGAGGGGCGGGGAGAAGTAACGAGCAACGGGCACGTCGTATCAAACTGGTGGATTGGAATTCTAATTAATACCCGTGGATTATGGATAAAGACGTGAAAGGAGTGGGTTGGACGTGAAATAGGAAGGAAAGATGGTTATGGAAGTGTGATCCCGATTCTGTCTCTTTCAATTCCTCGCGCCCCTTTAATACATTTTTCGATTATTCTTCCGCGTGAAACGGTGTTCCTCTCTTCAATGTTCTTTGTAAAAGTTATACCATATATTTGTAAAAATAAGAATAATTGGGGCATTGTATTATTTGTATACTTTTTTTTTTTTGTTACTCAAAATTCTTCTGCGTAATTCTAAGTGTATTTTATACCTTCTTTCACAATAATTCATTTTTATATTTTCACATACTTTTGATTGAATAAAGAGTTAATTATAGAAATAGGGTACAAGTTTACAATTTAGCAATTTAGAAGATGATAGGATCGAATTGTTTCATTTTTGTATTCTTTATTGATCCAAAAATTCCTCGTCGATCACCTGAAATAGAGTATCATGGAATAACAGTACTATATTTACATTGTGGAATTTTTTTTATTTTTTTTTATTTTTCGATACTGACAACACTGCGGCAATTTTTTTTTATTGGACCCTGATATTCTTCTTTATTATTAGTTTACGATCGCGTGACTCGTGATTTGTACGCAGAAACAACTTCACTCGTTTCCAACCAATAATTCAATAATTCCTTTTCCTGTTATTTTTAATTATATAACGTAGGATCTGATAATCAGATATAGCGAAAAAATAATGTTATCATGGAATGGAATAAGATGTCTCGTGATCGTGTTGTGATTATCTTTTTCAAATAACTTTTCTTTTAATCTTACCTTAATTTATTCCTTCAAAAGATGGCGAGACATTCTCTCGCGACGACAGTTAGAAACAGAATTGCCTACTAAAACTGTCGCTGCACGTGAACCACGAGTGATATGATCGTAAAATTTAACCGATATAGAACACTGTCATCTACACAACCCAATAAAAATTGCTGCAATGTTTCTGACACGGAAAAACGAAAAATATTTTACGATCTTTTTGTATATTCGTATATTCGTGTGAATATTTTGAATTTCTTTGGATTCTTGAGGGCAAAACGACCGCAAAAATCGGTATACAAAAAAGATTAAGGCTCATTTATGCTACAAGGTATGAGGAAGATAGTGTGATCCCGTTCTCTTTTTTCGTCGAAACTTCAATTGCTTGCAATAAGTTTCAATCGACAATTTTCTATATTAATGTGTAACAATCTTATAAATAATTATAAATTTTTATTTTCTGAAAATTTTAACTTTTATTCATCTTCTATCTTTTCAAAGAAAATAATAATAACAATTTAAAATGTATTAAATACGTTAAGATTAGATAATATATAATAGCAATAGAGTTATTTTAATAATATTTTTGTATTTATATTTTCCAAAAATGAAATTATTTCTCTATATACGTATATTATATTTTAAATTAAAATTCGTAAAGTTATGAAAGATTATTCTTTTTTTCTAACAAACATTTTCACTTTCAATATTTTTGGGATCATTTTCAATGTTATTGGGATTAAATGAAATCGTCGGTTAAGTAGAAACATAAAATATGGATAATTTTTAAGAAACACGGGAATAAATTATACTGTCGTAAAAATCTCGACATTTGACACTCTTGTATTTGACGAGTTCATTCCAGTCTGGATTCATTGAATGTCTGTAAGCGAATACGTATTGCACGGTACCGGTCCACGCTCTGCAGATCCCATTGTATGCATTATTGACACCTGCGTTTATCTGACAGTACAGTTACGATCATAAATATTGAAGAGGGTAGATCTTGATATTTCGATCTGTCGTTTTGATTGATTCAACGTGCGAGCTCGAAACTACTTATACAATGCTGCATTTGTATCGAATACTTTTATTTTGAATAGTATCGTTTGATTTTTTAATATCGAGCATTTTCAGAATAGAAGAGAATTTTAAAATTGAAATTGACGCTTTAAAATTGAAACTTTTATCAATAATTTAATATCTTCTGTTTCTTTTTTTTTTATTTTATTTTATTTAGTTTCATATTTTGATTCACAATGAAAAAGGTATTCGGTTTCAAATAATTTGCATTACATTTTTCCAATTAATGAAAATTTAACTGTAAATGTATATTTAATTTTTATTTAATAATAATGAAATATATGAAGCGAATAAAATAGCATTGGAAAGCATTAAATGAATTTATAAAGAATAAAAAAAAATGGATCATGAAGTTATTAAAATGTTAAAAAATAAAAATATTGTTATGTTTTAGAATTAGTTTATAATTAGAAGTATATTTTAAAGATAATGTTATAATTATTGAAATAGAAATATCAATATCGTGTCACATGAAAAGTTAAGCATAATTTTCTCAAGAATGATTTTATAAATGTTTTATTTTTTCTTTCAAAATGTTTTTACATACAAAAATATTTTCTATCTGTAAAACATCTTTATATTATTATTTGATTTGCTTTATTTTATATAATATTTTCAGTTGCAAATGTGGATTCTGTGCTATAAAAACTAAAAAAGTTTACACAGAGTGTAAATCAATTGTAATAATTTATTGTATTCTTTTTGAATTTTTGAATTTTTTTTAAAATGAAGGTAAAAAAAATGTATCATCTTCAAGCCATTTTCATCATTCCTTTTGATACTTGGAATAGAAGCATCACTTCATTTTGATTTTGATTTTGAAGTTATAAGATCCAAATTATGTAAAAAAGTATTTCTAATAATTAAATATATGTTTAATATTATAATACTTTTTAAGCTTAAGTTCAAGTTGGATTTATAGCGCCTGAGGGATCAGTAGCTTTATTTATCCTATCTCTTGAGTATGAAACAGCCAAAAGATGGCCCCCTAGATTAATATTGACAATATCAACGTCATTTTCATACTATTTTACGGGACATCCAAGAGATAGGGTGAATAGAAGTAAAATATCCCGCAGGCATTAATATGGATTAACTTTGGATTGGTTTGAAACTTCACTTTCAATAAATTTATGTAATGTTTATCTTTCCAATTGATATAATGCAAATAATAATAATAATAAAAATAATTAAATAATATAAAATATTGATCGATTGTTTTTTTGTAATGAATATAATATTTGATATAATTTTTATAATTTTTTTTTATTTATAAACAATAAAAAATATTCGTGCAAACATACATGTAATCTCGTTTTCGAACGAATTTCTTCCTAACACATCTATATCTGCTTAATAAATGATTTATGCATTCCAACTCAAGAAGAAATTTCATTTACTCTCTTAGCTTCCCCATTTTTTCAAATTATTATTTTGTAGATTATTTTTTGAAAACTTTGTTCAATGTCAAATATCTCAATAATATTTATAGGATATAATATTTTTTAACAATGAAATTAGTTACTTTTAGTATCTTTCAATAGAGTTATTGAAACACAAAATGCGATTTTTTTATTGTTTTCACATATAAAATTGTCTTAGTAGGGAAAAAGTTGTACCAAGATATTCGATTTCTCGAAACCCCTTAATACTTACAAATCGTATTTAAATGTAGGATATATCCAAGATAAAATGGTGGAATATCTGCCAGTCTGCAAGGTAGCCGGGCATATGGATGACGACGCTCGGAGTGTAAATAAAAGGAGACTCACGCCAGACAAAGTATTCTCCTTCATCTCTTTTCCCGCGTTTTCAGTTCCTCTTCCCGTCTTTCTCTCTTTCTTAAACTTATGAAAGGAGAGAGCGTAGCTAGGCCCTTGAATGGACGGTACCAAGCCAAATCGAGAGCCAGCAAAAGTGGAATTGTGAAATATTAATGCGACTTCCTACAGCGTTGTACGTTGATCCTCCGCTCTTCTCCTCTCCTTTTTACCCACTCTTCTTCTGTTTCTTTTTATACCCTTCTGTTTCCCTTCTTTCATCCGTGCTTTAAACATTTTCCACCGCGCACAGCTATCTTTTCTCCCTTATCGTATAACACGCCGACACACGGAACAACACGAATATCCACGCGCGAGCGATATACATCTTCAAGAAGCTCCGCCCGAAGAAATGAATTCGTAAATCGATCTGGATTAGGGAAAGGGGGAAATGGATGTTCTTGATGTTTTGGGAATGTAATTGAAGTAAGAACATCTTCTTCAACAACTCGTTGATTATTTAAATTTTAATAAAGGATTCGTACGTGTGATTCGATCCATAAATTTTTTTGCGAATGCTTGTGAAGCAGAGCTAGAGAAATGTTATTTCAAGTGAAATCGTTATCGTTTATTTCGTAATTGTTCTATTAATTTGAAATAATACTTTAAAATAACGTTATTTATATTGTTATTATATCATGGAATTTTTACGATATATTTGTTTTGCCAAATAAAAGAATTATGAAATAATACGTTGTTAGGTATCAAGAATTATATTATACTATCGAACGAATCGATATTTTTAACTATATTTTCGAGTAACGAATTATGACTTTTGTGTATTTATTTATTGGCTAAAAAAATTTTTTCTCCAAATTATAAATTTCAATACAATCTTTATAATCTTCGATATATTTTCATAATTTAGTGGAATATAAATAATATCGTATAAGCACGGATATATCTCCTCTTTATCGTCTGTAAATATACGATCATCGTCATTAATATCGATTATACTCGATGCCCGGCTCACGTTTCACGAACCGAGTTATTCAGGATTTCGTGGAAACGAAGTATATAGCAATTAATGTATCACATAGTTACGTTTCAAAAGCACCCTACTTGATGTTTCGTCTTTTTCGAATGGCTGCTTCAGGAAGGTGAGAGGGGATACTTAGAGGGGCTGGCTTCAAGGTATGCAGACCTCTTCAGAACGCATTACGGAGACGTCCTGGAACCGCTTGAGGAGCTACGCCGCCGTGAAACAAATGCTTCTCCCAGAATGCCCAACACTCAACTCACTACCAGTCATTCACAGCCCATTTACGTGCCCGGGAAATACTCGGTGAGTAAATCCGTCTTTTTCTTTCTCTTTCTCCCGATTTTCCCTTTGTCCTTTCTATTTATCTATCCTGTCTCTCTTTCTTTCTCTCTCTTTCTCTCTTTTTTTCTTGTTTCTTAACTTTGTGGAGAAGCTCCTGATACGATAAAGAGCATGAGTGAACCAATATGAAGTATTGTCAAACATCTTACACACCTGATCAATCTGATCTCATTTTAAAACATGTGAAATTTATATAGCTAGTTTTGAGCTAGTTTTTTTTTTTTTAAATAGAAAAGTAAAGATAGTTTTTTTGATTGAATCTAAAATAGGCGAAGATTGAAATCTTCCTTTTACGATTTAAAAAATTTATTGTGTGTGATTTTTTTTTTCTCGAAATTTTTATTCAATTTTTATTAGGATTTAAATATCAAGATTTTTCTTTCAATTGAAGAAAGAGTTTACTTTGTAATACTGTGACTTATAATTAGAATCAGATTAATTATGCAGTTTGGAGAATTACCTCTAACGATCTTGACATATATTTGTTTAAAAGTCATTCTTATTAACCTTCATTGTTTGTTAGGAAGTCATTAGCAGAAAAGATTTAAATAAAGGCAGTTATTTTTAGTAGCGAGATAGAGAATAATTAGGTACAATACATATTTATTCTCAATTGTCATTTTAAAATGCTGATTAACATTTTTCATTTGTGTTTTTTATATTAAAAATTTCTACGTTTAATTATAGCTTGATTAATTATTTTGTTGAATTTAATTATGTATATTGAATTTCTAATATTTGAATTTGGTACTGGCATAAGTAAAAATATATTATGTTATTTTTTTATAATGTATATTATTCTCATTAAAATATAGTATACTCTTTTAGAAGTTTGAATTGCTGTTATTAAAATAATTAGATGTTTGAATATTTACATTCTAAGTTGTTCATTCTTTTAGATTCATTTTTTCAAGATAAAATATATTAATAACCGAAATATTATTATTTTCACTACTGTAAATCTAATATTCCATTAATATTTGATTAATAAAAATATATGCATGACACTCAAAGTCAAGATTATTGTAACTGATTTCACTCAATTGGATAATTAAATATAAAAATATTTTGTATTTAACTAGAAAAACTATCTATTCATCATTATATTTATTAATATTTATAAATAATTAGATATATTAAATTTGATATTATCTAGTAGTATGACTATGAGAATTTTATATTATGAAAATCAAAATTCATCATTGTAAATTATTGTTAAATATATTGGTTAAATTTTATGGGATGGAGATCAATTTCGAGTACTTGAGTTTTATTTTTCGTTTGGGGAGATTTAGAATGTAAGTAGTTCACAAGAACTAAACACTTTCCATCGTGGAATTGAAAGTCCTCTGAGGGCAACTTGCCGAACTGGTTTAAAGGGGATTAACCGTGTAGATCCATTGATCCTGTTTCAAATCAGTTATTGTTCGGAGCTCTGGCTTTCCATCAGGTGGAATCGAATTCTCTATCGATTAAGTTTAATTCTTTTGAAGATCTATGATTTTTCAGAAAGTAATTAAGCAATTTTATGACAAAACCGCATAAAATATCGTACAATTTATCAAGCTCGCCCATTTCGCTATTCCCTGTTTGTCTTTCATTTGTACAATTTTAATAAAAAATTGTATAATCATCGTATAATTAATTATTATTGCATAGAGATATGAGAGAATATAAAGATAATATTTTTGCACAGAGAAAGAGAAAAAAAATGTGTGTAAATAAAAAATTTTTAATTAGAAAGATGAAAAATATCTTTAATATAATATTGTTTTTGTACTTTAATCACAAATTGAACACGATTCTGAAAAATTTTCAGAAAGATAAAAATTTATTCCGTTCTACATTTTAATTTCGAAACAGGTCGCGTTAAATAAATTTTACTTATTTTTAAACAAAAGTGAAGAAAATTAGAAAAAAATTTAACTTTCCTTAATTTTCTGTACAATTATCTTGTTCTCTTTGCAATAAATTTTAATTTCACGCAAGCAAGATTTCTTTCAATGGGGTAAAAGGTAAAAGAGATAAAAACCAGAAGAATGTTCTCTATTTTTGTTCAGCCCTCGAGCTGTCTCAGCGATAAGGAAGAGGACGAAATCTATGGCTTTGGATACGGTGTATTCAGCAGGCAAATGCTTCAACAACGACAACAGAAACTTGCTCTTGCCGCGCAAAATACCACTGCAGTGACACCTGGTGGACACCAACAACCTTATCAAAGGTAGGAACATTTAGAATTATCTTATTTTATGTTATTATGTTAAATCAATTAATCTATAATACAAGCATTGATACAATAAATAATTTGCACAATTTTATATAATATCCATTTCAATATGTTTATATCATTATTCTCAAGATCATTAATTTCAATTCATACTTTGGATCATTATCTTATTGGAAAAGTAAACAATTATTCTATAATTATTTCCAATATAATTGATAATCGTCAAAAATGACAAGTTTCCAATATCATGTGCTACAGGTAGTTTCCACCTCTACGAATAATTTATCGAGAATTTATGAAACAGAAATTCATTTCGAAAATAATATTATAATTGAATAATAAGAAAAATTTACACATTTAAAAATAAAATTTTACAATTTTAACACAATCTTAAATAAAAGTTTGAATATATCTGTTTATACATCATTTATTATTAAAATTATTGTTAAAATTATTGTTAAAATTTATTATTATAAAAAAATATCAAATTCTATACATTTGTTTTAAAATTTTATTGCTAAAAGAAATCGATTTAGGAAACTTAAACTTAATCTAAACTCATCTAACCTAACTTCTTTGATGAATCCTGATCATTAATCGAAGGATTTAAATTTTATATTTCGATGGACGAAATTAACACATTCATAATAAAATAATAAAAAATATCAGCAAATAATCATCAAAATTAGAAAATGAAAAATCATTAAACTAAACGTTTACGATATAAATTGGCTTTCGTAAAGTACAACTAACAAAAGTCACTAGCTTTCATCATTTTCCAAGGGACGGATAACACAGCAAGATTAACTTACTTTCCCAATTGTATACGGGTAAATTTTAAGTAAAATCGAAAATTGGGTATATTTGGGAGCGGTGTTTACACAGTAGAGCACATTTCAATTACCAGAATGATCATCCAACCAACTAGTCACGAGTAATGCTTAACTGGTATGGCCTCTTTATTATACATAATTGCCCATTGTTAAGTGGTTTACCTGATCCGAAATAACATCTGCGCGCACCTTTACGCCGGCTGCTTGATATTTAATTGCTAATTAACCAACAGACTGCCGCGCATACTCCCCATTTTCCGTAGTTCCGGAATCCGTGAATAGAGAAAGAGACAAAGGAGGTCGTTATTAAATTCCATTATCTTGCCGCCGGCATTATCTGTTTTCGTGCACGCGCGAATAACCACGATCCTGGGCCTCTGATGCTGTATTATTCTCTTCTTGCCGCCACGATAACCGTGTTTTTGTGACTCTCTCAGCTACACTTACCTCAGGCAGTTCTCCGACTTTGCTAAACCGCGATAAGCTTGAACGATTTGCTCGTTGAAGATGCGAGACTTTATTTATAGTTCGTAAACACGTCGACGTTCATTGGAGAATTATGATTTATTGCGGAATAATTGTTTCTTTGTTATTATTATTGTTTGGATCAAGTATAAATTGATTGTTTATTCCACTTCCAAATTGATTCCGCTTCAATTTTTGTTTCAATTCTGGAATTATCGATTATAATTTGTATGTAGTAAGATTCATTTAGACCTGCAACATAACCTAAAAATTACGATTTTGAAGAAAACGAGTATGAGTGTTTTGTATAAAGATCAAAATGTTAAATTGAAGATGCACAATTTGAAAACAATAGATAGAAACAAGATACAAATAATAATAATTTTTGTATCAATTATTCAAAAATTGAAAATTGTAATTGCAAATTTTTAATCGTATCATTACAGAAAATATATATAATATAAGTGTCGTTTATATTTGGACATTTCATCAATTTATAATGTTATCGTATAATAATCTTGATAGAATTATTTTAAACAGTAAACTCTCTACAGTCCCTGGACAAAAATTAGGATTATTTATAATTTTCAACATTATTTGTATTTTTCGCAAAATTTAATAATTAATAATACGGGCGTTATTTAATAATAATTTTTATTAATTGCTATTTCTATTAATTATTGAACATATATATGCATTAATTTGATAGTGATTTGATAAATTAATACTTTCCTTGTGATGAATTATATTTGTAATAGTAGTTTCTAGAAATTACTTTATTGAAACTAATTCTTAGGTCAAGAGATAATTTTATAAATAAATGATAAAATGCGAAAAGATAATTGTTGATATCATTACTTGTTATATTCTTTATGATAATTGTTGCTCCAATTTAATATTGATAATAGTATATGAAACAATTGAAACATAGTTTATTGATTATCAAATTTATATCAATTATTCTTAATTGTATTATTTTTATTTTATAATAAGGTTAGTTAGATATTTGAATTATCACGATGAATAAAGTAGAGACAAGAAAAAGATTAATAAATAATAGAATATATTTAAAATATATTAATATAATAGTTAAAATAAGTAAGTAGTAAAAGTCTATTTTAAATTTTCAATATTTTATTTTCAATATAAATTTATTTGTTATAGTATATTTTATGTATAGTTTTAATATTTGTTCTGTTAACAAATTGCAAAATTAAATAATTTCATATATATTTATATTAATATGCATTTTTTTCTTCAAAAATAATATTTATTTATAAATTCTTTAATAAGAAATATTTTAATTAACCTTATTAGAAATTAATTAGAAATTAAATAATTTTATGCTTAAATATGTTTATAATCTCTGCAAATAATATATTTTTATTTTATTATATATCATATTATCTTTTTTTATCCATTATTAATACATACAAAATTTATCAAAAAAATTTTTTAACTATTAATCTAAACTTTTATTATAATATACTAATTTTACTATATAAGTTAATTTAAAATTAACTTTTATTTTTAATTTAAAAGTAATTTCAATTTATGTTGTGGAAAAATTTTCATAACGTTTAAACATATTTTTAATTCAAAGAGTTAATGAAATATAAACCTACGAATGTTATTTGGTACAATAATTATTATATAAGTGGGTATCGGAGTTTATCCAATTCCTGTGTGCAAGCAACACGTGAAATTAATTATTCGTGGTTTACGATCGACTGACGAGCATTTGACTGAATTAATTATACGCCTCTGTACCTTAGTTTCATGTTGCATAATGCGTAATTATTATATGATAACTAAGTATACATCGATGACTTTATTGATCGTGAAATTTACTAAGATTTTATAAGAATTTAGAAAAATTACAAAAAAAAAATAGATAAAATAGATACAATAGATTTTCGATAATATATCATGTTCGTATAAATATTTTATATTTTTATTTTTCAATCAATTTTGAAATTTTTCACTATCTTACAAAATTAATATTTTAAATTTAAGATTATAGAGATTTTATCAAGAATTTAATTTTTTTTTTTTTATAGAAAATGATTATAACATGGTTTTATATTTTAAATTTAATTACTTTTGAAATATTAAAATTATTTCTCTTTCCTTACACTAAAAAATTGATTCTCTTAATTCTTTTCAAAGAAATTCAATTTTTAAATAATTATTGTATTTCAAAGAATGATCGAATACATTCCTGTAATATCGACTTTCATATTTTTTATCACTAATTTATCACTGTATTAATTTTATCTAATCCATTGTGTACAATTTCTTTTTGCAATAAGCAATCGTAAATTAAAATCGTAAAAATATTCAGACGGTTCAGAAAATTACATAAATTTATACCATTATTCGTAAATACTTTTACTCAAGCTATAAAATAAATTGAATATTTTTACCATATTAACTCTCTCCATTATTCAATTTGTCGCTTATCATGCGAAAATCTGTGCACAGTCAAATAAATCAAACTTATTGTCCCCATTAAATACAACCAGTA
Organism: Apis florea; assembly: GCF_048593485.1. Lineage (NCBI taxonomy): Eukaryota > Metazoa > Arthropoda > Insecta > Hymenoptera > Apidae > Apis > Apis florea. The sequence continues at coordinate 785,214 of NW_028256838.1, read as the reverse complement.
TTTTAATAATGTAATATTAAAAATCAAAGGAATTCGATAATATTATAATACACGAGTATACGTATACATAGAGCAATAATTTCCGCCGCATCATGACATGTCCCAATATTAATGCAGATCAATTTTACACATGTAAACTGCATTACACGTAAAAGGTATCTAAAAACTATCGTTCTTGATAGGATTTCCTGGCCACAAATGAGATATCGTCAGATATTCTATGGACGACCATCTGCTGTCGACGAAGTAATGATGGAAGCTGCGATTTATGCGTACATTCATCCGATATTACAAATGTATCGCGCGTGATTATACTCGAATCACGTTAATGCAGCATATTGAATACGTGCCGTTTCTATGTCCCTACCCGAGTGACCTTTACGCAATTCGCCATGCTACATGTTGTTTCGCTCTGGAAAAATGTATTGTGCGCCGGATAAAATTCCCGCGATATTTCGATTAATGCTCGTTTTCGACAATAATTGATGGGCTGTGAATCGTAATGGTGTAAGCTCGATTGACGGAAAATGAAACGATTCAATATAATATCGTCGTTACTTTGAGCTATTTCAATACAAATATTATTCGAAACTAATGCAATACAATATACAGTGAAAAAAGTTTTTTTCTTTTATTTTTAATGTAACATATTGTATAATCTAAAATAAATTTGCAACTATGAGAGAATTTTTGAAATTGGAATGGGACACAGGTTTTTCTTGAATTATTTTATATTTTGAAAAATAAAACAGCGTTTATATTTTTAAACTTTTGGAATATAATTTTTACGAATATATTTAATATATATTGTATAGCAAAATGTCCATTATCTGAATTATCATAGAAACCATTTGCAACTATGAGAGAATTTTTGGAATTGGAATGGAGCACAAGTTTTTTTTTAAATTTTTGGAAGATTTGGAAGATGTATTTGAAAAATTTGTATCTCGCAAATAATTTTCAATTTCACTCTTATATAGTTTGGCCTATTCTATAATTTTCTCTGCTTTTTAGTTTTCGATTTCTGTAACAATTAATATCACATAATTATATCGTCATATTATGTAAACATCACGCTTCATCACGTGATAAGCAAAAGTGGATTCTGTTTAAATTATTGTGAATAGATAGACAATTTTAATTCAACTATTTTTATATTTATATACATGCATTTTTTTTTTTTTTATTAAAATAGAATATACTGTGATTAAAACTCGAGACACTTTTTTATTTTATTAATTTTATGACGAATAAAATATTGACAACGAAATGAAAATTAATTAGTTTCGATTTATCTATATCTATCATTTCTTCCTTTTTCTCTTTGTGAATCATAGGCGGTGTGTAAAACTTGAAAATTCATAATTTTTCTGGATCAGACAGTAAATTTCTCTTCTTATTAAAACTTTCACAAGGACACGTATAAAGATGAGGGAAAAGATTATATAAGTATGGAGCAATTAGAAAAAAGGAAGAATATTTCTTGGACTTTTTAGCACTGTTCGAAGTTTAAAGAACTTCTTATGATTTCCAGAATTTTAATTTAAGACATTAGACTTCTTGGATTGAGAATTTTTCATTTTAACTTTATAATGGAAAGTATTTGGAATTTCTTTGGTCTTTATAAATCATTTGGAATAATGTATTCTATAATTAAAATATAATAAATTATATTCTTAACGTGCGAACGATTTTTATATTTGATTTCCAATTAATAAAATTAAATTTTATCTTTTTACTCAAATAATTATATAAAAATGAATTATATTTTTCTTTTCTAATCGTTTTCTTTTTTTGAATTTAGATTGACTTCTTTATTCCCCATCCTGATTTTTTTTTATTCTAGATTTTGAAAAAATTTTGAAAAAGTTCTGATCGAAATCTCCAATTTATTCCGCAAATTAAGAGAAATGTTTATGCGTGAAACGTGAAAAAATGAATTTTGAACTTCTTCCAATAATAATAAATATTCAATTAAAAAAAAAAATGGATTTTTCTGCAGAAAGAAAATGATAAATATTGAAAGTTATTAACAATTTGAATAATTAGAAACTGTAAATTTTGCATTGTCATTTAGGAAACGTTCTTTCTTTCTCTGAAATTAAGTACCGTTACTTGGTTCGTTTCAATCTTGATAGAAATTTGCATGCGATATGTCGATTAATTTACCTAGGAGGAGGAGGAGGAGGACCACCCTATTTCGTACGAGGAACAAAACTATATCGAATGTATTAACTGATAGAGTTTACTAAGTGTGGTTAATACAATACAAGACCTGAGTATCTAACACGAGAAGTTTAGTCTGTACCACTAGTTTGAAGTTGATTGCTAACTCAGAAAGTTTTGTTGTGTTACCTGCTAGTTTAAAGTCTATTGCTAACTTATCAAGTTTTGTTATATTATTAGTTCGTAGAGGATTTACTGGCTTGCTAAAAAAAAATTTTAAATTTAATGCTTTCGTGACTCCAGCTATATCTACAGTATGTGTTATCAAGAACACATTGGACATTTGAAGTAAAAAGGAAGAATTGAAATCGAAAATAATTGTGTTAAAATAATCATTTAAAATAACATCTTACGTGTTTAATTATTTTTAAAATTATTTCGTTATTATTTAATCATAAAAAATATATAATAGAGAAGGAAACGAAAGTCTTCTTATTCTATAGTTTGTGATTAAAACGACAGATGGCGAAATTATCGCATGCATATTTTAATCTATAACAAATTTTCTCTTATATGGATTATTAAATAAATGTTTACACGAAAATGTTACTCATCTTATTTGTTCTTTCAATATCTCTTTACAAAATATTTGATGATAAATAATCAAAATGCAGATAAAAGAGTAATAAATAAATTTATAAAAATATTAACGCTTCGTTTACTTTACATTAACTCAATTATTTATAGTGGACATTCGAATTTCGTAAAGAAAAATTATTCGAAATTTATTATTATTTCATTATATTGTGTATAACGAAGAAAATATTTATTTCACATAATTATTTCAATAAATTCAATATTGGATAATATACATGTAAATTACATATAATGGACATGAAATATTATTTTACACATTCGTAAAATTAAACAAATGTTTCAAACAAGTATTTTAATTGAAACATGGAAACGTTGTTATTTCAAGTTATTAAACATGCCTGACATCGTTAAACAATCTTGAACATATTATATTTATGATGTAATATTTAAAATATTTAGGAATATTTGCACACATTTTTTTCTTTAAAATAAAAACATCTTTTCTTGAGAATAATATGGTCAACTGTATCGTAAAATATCGACATTTTTCAATATATTTTTATAAATCGTGTATATACATTTTTCCGTAGAACGTATGATAAATTCCATGGTAGATTTTTAAATATATTCAAAAATTCGAGAACGTCTCGTTAAACCGCTTCACTGCATTAAATTCACAGCCAGCTAAGGTAGACAATTCGGTGACGGATGCGTGAACTGAGGTGGAAATTGTCGATATTCGAATATATTCGTTTTCTGTCTCTACAGTTATCTTACCATCTCTTAAAAGTATCCAAGGTTTCTACTTATTTTTAACTCGATGCGATTTAAACACAAACTGACACATAACGATAATATACTTGTTATAGCTATACTACATTAAAATATAGTAAAACTTTCATTATTCGAATTAAATAAAGAGAAAATATATTTGAATAAAAGGTAATGGAGTATAGATTTTTCTTAAACGAGTTATCTATATTTTGAGGAAAATAATACGAGTTATTGCTCGTATTATGTATGTTATCATATATTTTATTTTTTATTTATGATAAAATTAGGACGCCCTAGTTTATTTCAATAATATTACATTTTTTTGTCAATTCTTTCGTTGCTTTTTAATTTTTTAAAAATTTCTTTTCAATATATAGTACTGTAATCAAGATTACACGTTTATGTTTCGATGATACTGTAGCTTGTATCTACTTTATAATTTGTTATATATAATTTCTAAGTGATGAAATGAAGGAAATTAAATTACTAAATTTATATAACAAAACTATCATCATCTCAAAAAGATACATGCACAAATATAAACATACAGAGGGTGCAGCTCTCAATGATTTTCGACAAACGATATTTGGTCCCTATTATACCAATTTAAACGTGTCCAACATTGCAAATTAAATTCTATTTCCAATATTCCAATAAGGAAAGACACTTATTCATATTATTAAGAAAGAACAGAGAGTGTACAGTTCGAATGATAAAACGTTCAAACTTAATAGAACATTCGAGAAAAATTTATCGTTCCCTGCTTCAATGTAAACAAAGTTCAAGGTCAACTTGCGCACAAGAAGCCACGCGAGATAATCGCCACTCTTGCCGTGGAGGAGGAGGAGGAGGAGGAGGGAAAGCTTAAGCTCAGAGAAGAGAGTCATACGGAGTTGTCCAACATGGTTTGTTTGTCGAGATGTTAGCTTTTCGTCAAAGGATGCTATTAGTATGCGGTTAGCATTACGGAACTTGTGTATCAAGATACACGGGATGTTGGGATCGTTATCTATTACCAATTCTCTGGCATGTGAACTGTCTGCCTCTGGTGGTGCCTCTCCACATTCGCTCTCCTTCACCTTGGGATACCCTCGTGGACACGAGGTTTCCACGATTCCACTTTGTGGAACGATCGATAGAATCGGGGACCAGTATTCGTCGATCGGGCCAATAAGACGATTAGTCTTGCTGTACACGATCCTTGCCACTAGCCGGAAATCATTGTGCGCGCATTCCACCGTGATCTACCGTTCAGAGATCACCCTTTACTCCCTCGAGTACTTGGAATACTTGGACAAATACCGTGGCTCAAGGGGAGAGGATGGCCGGCTTGGCTAAGGCCAGGCGTCGCCATTCGTTGTTTCTCATCTAGGGATCACTAGATAGAGAAGATAGGTGTAGTTTCCACGAGACGCGTGGATTCGAAAGATCTGTTGCTTTTCTTTCTTTTTTTTAATTGATGATAATTATGATGAATTTGGATGAAATGTAATTTCACGTTATGTAGTCAAATGGTGATTTTTATTGATTTATTAAGTTCTATTATTTTTATTAATTAATAGTATCTATACGTATATTAATAATTTATATTTTTTTTACTGGATTGTTTTATCATATCTTTTTTATCAAATTATTGTGAGTAGTTCCTAACTTTTTGGCCAGGATTATACAGGATATTTAATTTTTTAAACTAAGTTTAAGGTATTGAAATATGAAGTAAATACTACATATGTATAGTGAATTCATATATTATGATTTCTTACAAATTTTTCTAATTATTTTCTACCATGATTCATAATTATGATAATAGTGAAAAAAAAAATTTAATAACCATCCAATTTTATACCCAATTTAACATTACTTTTTGTATTCTTATACTTCTTTATACATTTCGAATAAAAAAAGAATTGATATTTAAAAAATAGAATGAGAACGGAGTTTCGAAGCAATTTCAACTCCGTCTCATTCTTAAAATGAAAATTGGAAAACTTCGGTTGAAAGTCTAACGAACTGAGACACGGGTGGTATGACCGTTTTAATTGTCGGCACATTTTAATCGTAAATTTTCTCTCTGTTACAGTTGTCTGAGTCCGAGATCTGCGTTGTTCTACGAATTCCCGCCTAATGGTAAGTTGGTTGGTTGCATACACTTCGTTTGGTTCATTTGTCATTGTTTGAAATTTAAAAAAGGAAAGAAAACTTTGATTGTTTCGAAATTCTACGAGCGTGTTTCGTGTTAGACTACATATATTCGTCTTGACTACAAAAGAGAACTATTCGTATAAGAAGATTATTTTTATTATTTCATACAAATCAAGTATTAATTATTTTTGTTATTATTTTATGCATAAGAAGAATATTTTTATTATTAATGCTGTATTCTTGTATTCGTTACATTGCATAAATTTAACATGACTTGTGAAGTTTAGTTGAGGAAAATGTTACAGTCAAATATCTCAAGGTGTAAGGAATTTGAGAACGTAGAGAGGAAAGTAAGAAAATATTGAAGGTGTTGTGTTAGTTACCCATAGAAATTTTGCAAGCTGTAATGATAATAACTTTGGACAAGTTAGTTGATCTTTTTAGATAACATGCTTCGTGAAATTTCACCAATTTACAATTGAGAAATTCGTTAACTAATATGCATAAGCATTATATGTTCATGAATAACATTCTTGTTAATGTCTCTTCAAATAAGATAAAATAATTTATGTAAAATAATCAAAAAGTGACTTTGAATATAATAGATGTCAATAAAAATTGTTAATAAGAAAAGTAATAATTTTATATAATTTTTATATAAAATAAATATATAATTTGTTATTCTTAATTTATTCAGTTTTCAATTACAAGATATGAGATGAATTTTTTTATTTCAGGAATATATAGATATGCTTTCAAAAATATTTTCCATGACATTTTTACATTTTCTTATGCTTAATTATAATTTTTTGATGAATGAATTAAATATTTAACTATCAATTAATTATCATAGACTAATTTTAATAATAAAGTTTTATAAAAATAACATAAATTATTGAATCATCAAACGTTTTATAATAAAATTGGATGCTATAAATTGTTATTCAAGTGTTAATTAATAAATAATTGAAATAATTTTAAAAAAGAATAACGAAAAAAATATCACTTTTCTATGATAATTGTATTTTATATTTGGTGTATGAAATACTTAAAAATGGCACACCAGTTTAGTATGCAAATATAATATAAATATTATTTTAATAAATAATTTAATATTTGTTATATTTACATAAATTAAAAACTTTTAACATTATTAAAAGTTTTAAATTCAATTTTATTTAATCAGAAATCTATTTATAATATTCTTTTTAATATCATAGATCTATTTTTTTCAATATGCCTCAAGAAAAAGATAATTTGTTTTAAATTATAGCGTTATTAATAATGAAAATAATGAAAATAATGCTAGAAGAAAATATACAAAATAGTTAATAAAATGAAATTATTTTCTTGATAATATTTACTTGATAATATTAAATCAAATTAATGTAACATTTTAGCATGAAAAATTGATAATAACTTTTATTGACACATAAGCACCATATTAAATATGCCATATTAAGTATTTGAATAAGCATTTTCTGCATAGATTGAAATTAACAATTATTTTTAAAATTTTAACGAAAAATAATATTGAGATATAAATAAATTTTGTTTCAATAATTACTAAATTTTAGAAAATTTAATGACTAAAATTTCTAATATGTAAAAGTGTTGATTGAAAATAATTGTATATAACTAATTAATAAATAATGATAAAATAAAATAATAAAAAAAACTATAACTGATTAAAGAATTTAAATTTGAAAACTAATTTTTAATATAATAAGTATTATAAAATATGAGAATTGAAAGCTCAATTTTATTTAATTTTTCTCGTTACCTTACATTAAAAAATTAATTATTAATATCTAATAAAAATTTCATTATTACTAATAATTAAAAAACATTTTTTTTATCATTTATAATTATTCAAACCAAAATTATTTAAAATAAAAGATGAATTTTTTTTAATTATATATTGCGGTCTCTAATTTCCTATGTCGTCCTGATTAATTTAAATGTAATTTGCTTAATCATAAATCTTATATGAGTTTAATTAACTAATTTTAATTAACAAATTTCATTAAATTAATAGAAAAAAAAGTTTCATCTTTGTTTGTCATAATAGAATATAATATAATTACCTAATTATATAACAATTATTTAAGCAAAATATCACTTTATTTTCTATATATACGTATAAATAGCAATCTTTTTTTCATTTAGAACCACATATAATTAACAATATATCGGGGGAAAATAAAACAATAAACTTTCGAACACGTGCACGAATTACATCCCTTAGAAGAAACTTATTCGTCCCGGTTGACTTTTCAATTTAACCAACGACTAACCCTTTACAGCATAATTCGTATCTTATTATCAATGTCCACGGTATTGTAAAGCAAACGGTAAATAGATATCATCGTGGCACAAGTAAGCACCTCTAGCGGAGATTCGACCAAGCAGAGAGAGGTTAGGAATATTCGGCCGATTCTGAATACGCTCCCCTGTTATTTAATGCGTTGACTAAGGTTCTACACGGTGCATGCATTCACCGAGTCGGTATAAAAGCTTATTCCAAGAAGGAACGTTGCTCGTTCGTGCACGTCACTCCCAATGAAATATATCTAAATGGCGCAACAATGGGATAGCGCGCTCGCCATGGTGCTGCTCCCCGGCCATCTTCTTTCGTGCTACCATCCATGGTGCATCGTTATGCGAAGTTTGCCACGCGCCTTTGAAATTCCCCGCTCAAGGATCGCCCCATTTTATGCGTGCAGCTGCCTCCACGTATGTGCCTCGCGTGTCTTTACCCTATACAACAATGATGTCCTGCATCTTATCTGCTTGTGCGGTTCATGCGAGCGCGGTACTATGTGTTTATAACGCTCCTTCTTGAATCGCGTTTCGGATAATTTCTTCTGGGTTTATTTGGGGTGTGTTTGAATTGCGTGACTATTTTTTTGAAATAACATTTTGTTACGTATGTTTCAATGAAAAAATTGTGACGTGGAAAGTGCATCGTGAAAAATATTTTGAATATATAATATATAATCTGATTTGAATGAAAGTTTATGTGTAAAGTATTAGTGATAGGGCATTAAATTCTGAATTAATTTTGTAATCTAAAATTGTGTTATATTTTATAATATAATACCATTATAATATTTAAGAATCTAAAGCATGAAATTTTTATTGTTGATTTCATCTTTTTTAAGTGAATTAAAAAATTTTGTTAAAAGTAAATTTTATTTTTAAAATTTTTTAAACAAGTTTTTCTATTTTTAATTATATATTATGAGTATAATGATTATATATAGTGTAATTTTTTTTCTAATAAAATATCACATTAAGTAAATAGAAAAATTTCAGTATATTTTTCGCTTTTTAAAATATAATTCTTAAATTACAAACACATCATAAAATATATAAATTCATGTTTTAATAGCTTAACTTTTATTGCTATACTTAATTACCCATTTTTCTTTATTAACATTATATGTTTTTTTCAACATATCACAAAAATGTTTTAAATGTTTCAGGATAAAATTTGAAATAATAAAGCTTTTAATCTATTTATAATTTTGATTATCAATTAAATGAAGAGTGGACAACTAAACTATTATATAATACAAAATAATATTTGTTCAATGTTAAAAATTAGAGATAATATAAAAAAAATATTAATCATATTTTATTCCATTCTATTATATATACACGATATATATATATATATATTTTCATTAGCATGGATCCATTTTATTTATAAAACAAGATTGAGCTCATCAAATTTATAAATACTGTATAGTTTTTTATTGCACACGAAAGAGAACACTACCATTTCTTAGAGTTATATATGTTCCACAGAAGTTGGAATTTATTTATTAGTTAACTTTCTTGTAAAAGTTTGTGTTCTCAAATTGCAATTGGCACATCCTGAACTTAAGGGAATTGGCAAGATTTCTAGAGGGTCGAGGCTTTGAAATTTATGAATCGGTTTTCTTAGACAAAGAGGATTTTGTGCAACATCTTTCAAAAAGAAAGTTCGTAGATTTTATGGACGTCGAATTCCGTAGAGACCGCCATAATTTTTTTAAATTGGGGACTTTTCTATCTTCAGCAATTGTATCAAACCTTCTTGGAGGAAATTTTGCTTTCGAAATTCACGTTAAATTAGATTTTAATTACTAAATATATATTATACAATTTTATAATAATAATATATGTAAAATTAATAAAAAAATATGTGTCTGTCAATAAAATAATAAATGAAGCGTTAAAATATTGGTAAAAAAAAGAATGAATTTTTGTTATTATGACATCAAGTTTATTATAAACATCTGTCAGATATTTAATAATCAACTAAATTATATTCTTCAAATAATTAATTATTGTTATTCTAAAATATTTTTTTAAATATCATCTTCGAAAATAATAAATCAAATTTTCCTATTAAAATTTCAAAACAAACGTTAAATTCGTTATAAAATTTACGATTTATTGTTTATTCAAAGCATCTTCGTTTAGAATTGATAAACTGAATTTTTCAAGATGCAAGGGGAAAAAAGGATCCAAGAAATGTCTTATCATCCTGGGTGAAATTTTATAAAAACACTTCAATCCACACTCGATTTCCACGAAGGAAATCGCTTTGGAACGTAGTAATATCGAAGGTTGAGATCGAGCATGAGAAATAAAAAATCAAGAAGAAAGAACCGAAATAACCGGCTCGTATCATTGGAATTTTTCAAGATATCGAAAAACACTTTAGATCCCATATTGGAGAGGAAGTTGGCTCGCGAGCCAAGGAGGTTAGCTTTGATATTTCATTTCTATTGACTTTTCTTCCCATTCTCGCTCGCCATTTCCATCCCCTATGAATATATAATTAAGAACAAAGTCTTCTCCCCTCCGTGCTATCCGTATGTATATTTAATGATAGATTTTCCTCGTGTTTTCGTTTCTCTCGTTGCTGCGTCGTTTTCAGTATTTGTACACGATGCATTTATCTTCGAGTTTTGTTAACAAAACAATGAAAAAAATATTCGACGTTTTTTTGAAATATCGATTGGATTAATTTCGTACGTGGTTATTCTTAAAAATATATCGACAACGGTATAATTTTAATTTCCTGTGCGTTGGCTAAAATAAATATGCGTAAAAAATGTTTTGCAGTATTGGAATATAATATATTAGAAAATAGAAAATTTAATCATTGTAATTAATACTTTCTGAACTAAATTTAAGACAGAAAATAATTCTTTTGTATTTATTATTAATAATGGAATATTTTTTTGTAAAATTTTTGTAAAAAAAAAATACAATATACTATAAAAATTTGATAATCTGATCTAAAGAGAATGTATTAACTGTTTAATAATTTAATAATTGATAAAAATATTATGTTATATGTACAGCATCGAGTGTAAAAGGGTAAAATTCAATTTTATTATATAATGTACAATGTACAAATCCAAGATAATTACATATGATGACGATTTTTAGTAAAAATTTATTTGGTTTAATAATTCTTTCAAGGTATAATTTGTTTTAAATAATTTGATTTGTGACAAATTTTTTTTTATTTTATAATTTTTTTATATTCTAGATATAAAATTTATTTTGTCTTGTAAATTATCATTGTCCATTGTCCAGACATGACTATATATCCGTTTTTTGGGGAAAAATTTCTGTACGTACGAATATAAATTACTATGTGCACAGAAATAACTTGAAGCTTCGCGTAAAATATAAATCGAATGAATGATTGGTATTTGTAATATTCAATAGCGGGATTGGATTATTCAAATATTTTAATTTTATTTTCAGCTGGTATTAAATTCGGTTTAATAAATGGTTCAATAAAAAAATCGCTGATAAAGAAAATAATATAATGAAAATGTTCAGGTGTAATTTAAATATCATGGATTTTAATAAAAGAAAATATAAATTTTAAAAATATCGTAGAAAAATATTAAATGATTTTGATGATATTGAAAATGAGTAAAAAATTGAAAATGAATAAAAAATTATTGGTTTTTATTATAATTAAGTTTTTATTATTAAATCGGGCTATTTATTAAAATTTATTAATTTATTACAATTAGAAAAGATTACAATCATTCTCTATTTCATCAAGTTAATTTTTAATCAATAAATTCATTGTATCATTTTTAAATATACGTAGAATTATATATTATGAATAATGAAAATTATTTAAATAGATATATAATATCTTCAAAAATACATATTGTTAATTTAAGAAAATGATATAATTCAATTTGTGCTTCGATTTAATACACTTGTACATTGTATTTGATACAAACTCAAAATGAAAATTTTTGCAAAGAAAAATATTGCTTAAAATTACCTTAGGAATCTCCAGTTAAGCGATGTTCCTTCATTTTTGGGTCATCCTGTATTGGTGCACAAATATTTTCATGAAAAGTTTTCGGATATTTTTCCAGAAAATATTCGTACACGTACTGTCAATAAACGTATATGAATTCTTTCATCAAGACCAAACTTTTCTAGAAAAATAAGGAAAAAAAAAAAAATCCTTTTTTACCAATTATCAACAACAGAATCATATTTATTTTTTATAAATTAAAATAATAATTTAAAATATTTTTCATCGAGAAAAAAATATTTTTTATTCAATTATTTTTTAACTACAATATATAAAATACTATATTTCATATGTATGCAATGTTTAAAATATTTAGAAAGCCTCTTGACAGCTGTCTTAATTTACTGCTTACTCGTTTCACTCTCGCGTAGACAGCTCGACAAAGACTAATCAGGTTAGAGATCAAGAACGTGCTCTAAATAGTGCACGTTTAACAGTAATTTCATGTAAGAGGCGTCGATGTCGGATTGTTACAGCTCTTAGCTCCTGTCACTGAGTACTACCACCTAACGAATTCAAGCATAGACCTAACCCAAAACTTGCAAGGCTTACCGTACTACGCAAACACGTTTGCTCGGGTTGCCTGCTTGTTGGGAGAAATGCTTTAACTATGACAGAGCAAGTTGTTTGCTCTAACTGAGATCCAAGAGATAGCTAACTGCTGTACCAGGATACATTTATGACAATTCGTCGAATTTACTATTCAACTTTCAGCATGATTCATTGATTATTATTTACCTATACTACTTATTGAATAATGTAACATAATGGTTTTGTTTTAATTAATACTTTAATGTTAAATTTTCTATCTTTTCTTTCTTTATTTGTATAGTTATAATAAAAAATCATAAAATTAAAAATAATTTTAAAAATATTAGAAATTGAATTTATTAACTGATTATTATTTACTTATACTACTTGTTGAATGATGTTATATGATGCTTTCGTTTTATTATATAATATAAACTTTACTTTTTAAATTTTCTCTTCTGTCTACATATAAAAGCAAATTGAAAAATATTAGCAACTAATGAATTTATTTTAGATTATTGATTATTATTTACTTATACTAATGGTTAATTAATATAATATGATATATTTTCGTTTTATTTATTTATTTTAAAGTTTTATTTTAAATTTTGCATTTTTTCTATCTCATTTATATAGTTATGATAAAAAAATGATTATTAAGAACAACTTGAAAAATATTTGCAATTAATAAATTTTTTTGCAGAAGGAGCATTTATTGTTACCATGTAAATAAGTAATAGTAATAATTTAGTAGTCCATAGTAAAATTTTTTAAACATACAAATAGACGAAGGAGAAATAAATATCACAAATATAAATTGTAGGATAATAAAATTAAGAGAATAAAATAAGAAATATTGAAAATATTTATTGTTATATTTTTTATTATAATTGAAATATAATTATCAATTTGAAAGATTATATCTCTACAATACAGAATGTTAAAATGTATATAATTGATTTTAAATATTAGAATAAAAATTATCCACTAACTGATTATTAATTAATGATTAACGAATTGGTGAAACTATTGATTGATCATTGAGCAATCACTAATCATTGATTGATCATTGTTGACCATTGATTTGTTACTCTCTAACTATTTATTGATTGATCTCTGATTGATTACTTATCGATTATTTGTTGACCATTTAAATACTGACTGATCACTGATAGATCATCGAATTGATTAACTATTTATTGGCCATTGATCCACCAGCCATTGATAATTCATTATTAAGTGACCATTGAGTAACTGTTGACTAATCACTGAATAAACATTGAATCAGATCATTAGCTTGATGGATCATTAACTATTGATGAATTATTTATTGAGCACTTTAAATATTGATCGATAAATAATTGATTATTAATGATTATCAAATGATCATTGATTTATTGTTAAAAAAAATTACGATTACATTAATTTTTGTTTTTATTATAATAAGCTAATTTTATTTATTATAAATTTTTGTCAGTTAATGTAACGTAAATAGCTTTTCAAATGAGGAAACTGCAAACTTGTTATCTTGACAATCATGTACAGGATGCACGAAAAAGGAATCACAAGAATCGATGAAACGTTATTGCGACTGTAATTTCTTTGTTCTTTGTTATTATTTCTGTCTCGAACTTATATCGAGTGGAAGCTCCATCGTTCCAACAAAACGATCCATTGAAAACCATTCAACCATTTATACTGTATTTCGTGGAAAGATCCTTTTCGATTTCTCGTTTTCGGTTTTTTCTCGTTCACAGAATAGATGCAATCAACCTTCGATATATCTTTGAAGTATATCTATTCTCGTTCGAAAAAAAAAAATTGTATAAATATTTATATGTATACAGGATGCATACACAATTGTTTTCGATAGCAACTTCGTTATTATTGCTGTTGGAGAAAAATATCAAAAAAAAAAAAAGAGGATGAACGAAGAATGAATTTAAAAGCTGCTACATTTATATTTATAAATACATTGGCGCATTTGATAATTGTATTATTTAATTAGAAATGATTATTTTTTTTACATAAATGAAATTTGAACTCAATTGAATAGAATCTAAATACAATCAAATATATAATTAGTTCTAATTGTACATATTTTTTCAAATAGATAATTTTTCTCTCAATAAAATTGGAAAAATTAATTAAGATCAAATTAGAAGACAAAAAAAAAAGTTACATTTTTCTCAAAACCAACATTTTTCATTATTAATATTGAATAAATTTTCCATCACTTCCAAATTTTTATGATACTACATACATAAATAATTTCAAATTTTCTTTTATCAATCCCTACAATTACCAAATGACATTACGTCAAGAAAATCATCTTACGTCCATCCAACGAACGTTCGGAAAAATAATATCGCATAACAAAGCAATAATTTCAGTTATTATTCATAGCCACGCAAATAATCGAATGAATCGGAGTTGGTCGCAACACCGCTATCCATTAATGGATAATTCAACCGTGCCGTTAGTTATCGTATCTGCCCAATCCTCTCATTCTATGCTGGAACAGTATATTGTATTAACGTCAACACATCCGTTTATTAACACCGACAACAGCGCCACCTAATTACCTACCTTTGCATCGTGAATGTTAGCTAGAACGAATTATCATGCTTCCAACTCGATGCTTATCGCCAAGATAACTCGCTAGAATCCGTTAGGATATACTTCTCTTCTATGTAGCTGCTTACATTGGTAACGTACACGGAATCTATTACTTCATTTGATTACCTGATCAACATAATTATCTATTCCGGTCAAATGCTCAAATACGTTAGTAGTAATTGATCGTCCATGTCGTTCCACCCAGTCATGTTGCACGTCTTGATCACTTGATCATCTGGATCATCCTTGATTGATTCTGTACGCATATATGACAAATTTCGATTAGTTGGTACAACGTTGTTTGTTGGGTATGAATATCTATGCTTATGCATTGAATCGAAGTGATATTTTGTATAAAATATTATTGTTGTCTTTAATTTTTACGTGCAGAGTTATGGATTTGGATGAAATTTAAAAATTATTATTTCGATTAATAATAATTATTAACTTGATAAGTAGTGTATTTGATTTGAGGTTATGTTCTTTTTTTGATTTGATTAATTTGGATATTTGGGAAAATAATATATTGATAAAAATATTTGAATTGTTAAGTAATAATGTATTAATAATAAGCGTAATAGTAATTTATTAGTAAGAAATAGTAATAATAAATATGTTATAAACAAACTAAACTTATTTTTAGCAAAATATTAGAATATTATAAATGAACAACCAATATTGAATAAAAAATATATATATTTTATCTTGTAGAGTGAAAATTAAATTCTTTTGATTTGAATATATTTTAATTTAATTTTTGTATAAAATATTTGTTATTTCAAAAATATATTATTTTTCAAATAATTTTAAAAACTAATTTGAAAATGATATAATTTAAAACTTTTTCCAAATATCCAGATCAAGTTAGTGATTGGAATTTGTATTATAAATTTATTTTAATTTAATTTATAGAATAAACTAAAATCTTCAATATTTTTATTAGAGTAATTTTCTCTTATTTTTGACACGATGTTCATCATTCGATTTTTTAAAAATATATTTTAAATAATTTACATATATAGAGAAGAGATTAAAAAAAATTTTAATCAAAACAATTATATATTTAAATGTTGGAAAAAGAAATTAAAATTTTTTTATATAGTGCGATATTCATTTTTTTTTCTCATAAGTATTACTCTGTTATACAAACTTACTAATTATTATATGACATGTATTTAAATACGAGAATTTTTCATTAAAATTTATAACTAATTTTTTTTAATTTTAGCAAAAAGTAATTCCCCTTTCATATTCTTTTTTTTTTAACTTATTGTCTTTCTCCATAGTTAAACAGAATATTTCATTTAAACAGTGGAATATAATTAAATTAACAAAGCACACCTTCATACTCTATTGTAAATTATTTGTTCAAAACAAGGAAACAAATGAACTTTCCGCGTAATAATTAAGGCGCTATCGTTGTGGCAACTCTAATGACAATTCAGAGAGTATATGGAACTCACTGCGAATCACGAAGAACTTTAAATCAGACTTTGTGCTGCTTGAATCGGCTGTTTGCAGCTGTTACAAACTTGTTGGCATAATTTCGCAACAGATGTGTCTAGCTCATGATTAATATCATGGATCATTGCTCAAAATAAAAGAATAAAACTCAAGTCTCTAAAGATTGATTAAACATTTTTCAAATTTAAAAATTGAGTTTAATTTTTAAAATGAAAGTTAAAATTTCTTCTCCCATCCAATATATTCAATCAATATATCAGTTTTATTGCTGAAACATCCTTAAATATCGTTTAATAATTATAATACACCATTTTTCAAATTTATTTTAATATTTTCCATTTAAAACTTTGAAATGTAGAAAATTTGTTAGAAAAGTCAAATTTTTTTTTAGTGAAAATTGAACATTGCTTATGTTATAGATTAATCGAAATCACATCATAAGATATTACATTTAATTTTTAATGTTATTACAATACAAATACAATATTAATAACAATTCAAAAGTTGCATTTTTTTATTTTTAATAAAGACATTTGACATTATCAACTGTCTTCTTACTTTCTCAACGAAATAACAACAACTATCCTCCAATTTCCGTATTATACATTTAAAAAAAAAAATGATCTTTAAATTTCACTCCTTCAAATCGTTCACAAAATTATTTAAAAAAAAAAAAAAAAAAGGAAAAGAGACGCAAATTTTCCGTCCAAAGATAAAATAAAAACATTCCTAAATAAATCGCCCGAGATAGCTTTGATCGGTAGGAGGCTACGAATTGGCCGGAAGCGGCTACTATTCCAAGGAGGATCGTTCGTATTTTACCAAAGTGGATGGCGAACAGGCAGGCGGGAAGGCAAGAGCGATACATGTAAAGAATACAAGAGACTCGCGGGACTACTGGTCGGGATGTCGACTCGTAATATCGAAAATATATTGCCGGGCCTGTAACCACAAGTCATGTTCAATCGAATGAATCGTATGGAATAAAAATAAACCTGCCTCCATCGGAAACGAAAGGTCCAATACCGTTCTTCTTTATCTTGAGGGGGAGGAGGAAAGTTGGAAGAAAGAAGTGACGTCGAGGAATAAAGTAAAATGTGAAGGTGAAATGAAAGGCGGGGGAGGAGGAGGGACGAATATTCCACCGACGCATGCATCAAATCTTTAAGTTGCGTGCGAGATAAAGTGTGCTTGCGCGGCGGCGGCGAGCCGAGATAAAATCAGGCAATTTCGCCTTCTTTCGAATTTCTGTCCTCTATTATTTATCGCGATCTGTTATTTTAATCTCTTTGTTGAGCGATGTACGGTTGTTCAGGGGAAAGGGCTCCTTCGTCTTTTCACGATAAATGAACGATATTTTATCTTTGATGAAAGTTTGTCGATACGTATAGAGATGTAACGAATATGAATGATACGAGAGAGTAGATTATCATTATATTATTTATGAAAATAATTTTAGAGATTTACTTCTACCGCTCTAATTTCTTTTTGAATTTTGATTCGAAAAATCATTGAATAATTTTAATTTCTTGACTAGTTGTAGATTTTTATACAAATATAGTAAAATTATTGATATTATTGCAGTCTTAATGTAATTTTATATAAAAATTAAATTAAAATATCAAGTCAAGTGAATAATAATTTTTATATAATAACTTTAATTTTACGTATTTTACATGCATCGAAAAATAATAAATTGCTAGACAAAGTATTTCAGCTAGCGAAATTTATCGTAACTAGACAAATGTTATAATACTGTTATACATTTATTTATAATTTATACGATTACAAATTTCTTATCCCATATTTTAATTGTTCGTTAAAAATTAAAAAACATCGAGCTCTAAATACGCGTAGAACTTGAGGAACAATTACAAAGGGAAGCATGAAACGAAGCTCTTAAACCAAGCGTAGGGAAAGGGAGATGAACGCAAAGGAAAAGCAGGGAACGAGAGGAACGAATGGTGGATGATACCTTACAGTCTGAAGGAATTTTTTTCCTGGAGAAGAGTTCACCGTAACGTACCCTCTGCAACACTCTCATTATACCTTTCTTTTCGGTAACGTGGCAAAAAACTGGTGGAGCGAATAGGTGAGAACACTTGCTCCTGCGTAGAGAATGTATGTTAGGCGAGAGCAGATGGGCGTTTTTTGAACGTTACTTACCTTAAATGATAGAATTTAAGCAGAAATGAAATAAAGCGGTGGTGCATTAAACGTTACGTGTAAATTGCACTCGACAATTGTTATATGATATAGTAAAATAGAAATAAATATTAATACTAGGAAGCTGACGAAAATCATGTATTATGTGCAAATTAATGTTTTGCAAGGAATAGATATAAATGTACGATTCCAAAGAATTAGGATCTCTCAGAATTTTTTAAGTAAAATTTAAAAATATTTCTGAATGAAATATTATATTTTAAATTTATTATATTAAAAATTAATTCTCCAATTAAGAATGTTTGAAAGTTTACTTAAAACTGGAAGTCACGTTTAATTGTTGAAGATGCAATATTTGCGTTTCAGACGAATATTCTGATTTAAATTTGGTGCCAATCTTCAATCAATGCTTGGGCAAATACTGCTGAAAATAGGCAAAGATTGATTCCATACGACGTACAGTAAACGTTGGATAAGTGCCCAAAAATCGGGATCCTAACTGTGCACTTATCGAATAGAGGTATTGAAATTTAATCCTGACCTAGCTTGACAAAACTTCGAATTCATTCCCTTTATATCTCCAAGTTGAAAAGTTGAGGAATCAACTTTTAATAGTAATAATAAATTTAACAAAAGATTTTAAAACGATGTTAAATCAATATCCACTATCTATTTTAACTTATAAGCTATTATCTTTTGAACTGTAATGAAAAATATTAATTTAAGTATATTTAAATCCATTGTATAATTATTATCATGAAATATAAGAAAAGAATTTTCCATTCGCGCTATTGTTTCACAGTTAAACGCACAGTTAAATCTTGGAAAGGAGATTGAGGGAGAGGAGGAAAAGCGAGTCGCTGCAGAATAGTTGCATGAGAAGACAAATACAACAAGGAGGATTGGTTCACAGCTGATTGCACTCGCGACATCCCACTCGTCTCTGAATTTTGGCTTCATATTCCCCCCTTGTTCATGGATGTTCGTCTTACCTAGACTTCGTACGATACCGCATTTTAAAATATCTCGGTTTCTGAGTGAAAAATTATCCAATTCCCAGGGACTCCCTGCTAGAGGTGCGAAATGCATTTCGCTGAGTAATGGTGAAAGAAATTCCCTATAATTCACGGGTCCCATACCTTGCTATTGTTTCGTATATATGACGTTTAAGAATTGCGATACGATAATCGCGAGTGGCGATTAAAAAAACGAGAAGTGAAATGAGGAAAAATAGAATATTTTGAAAAAGTGTACGTTAAACTGCATATATATAATTAACTGTGATATATTATTAAATCTGTTGGAGTTTCAGAGATTTGTTATTGTTCGTTTTTGTAATTAATAATAATATGACGTAAATAAATACGACTTTTGACAAAATTAATAGATATCGATTTCAAGTGGAATAAAAAGAAGAAGATTTGTATCATAATTATATGGTATATTTAATTAATAAAAATCAATATATTTATCATTATGCAATAATAACGTTAACAGTGCAATTAAATAACAAATTCTTTTTTTCTTTAAATCCTCTTTCATGTGGATTTATTAACTCTTTTCCCGATTTTTAAGTCGATTAATAAATTGCTTTCAATAATTCTTATACTTTTGCATTGTATTTAAGAATATTAATATTATTCGAATATGTTCTATCTTTAGAACACATAAAAATATTTTTTTTCATTCATAATTAACAATACCTCCTAATACCTTTCTCACGATTCAATATGCGAGGAAAATTTATTAAAATAAATTTAATTCTAATATAAACGATAAAAATATTTTTAATATTTCACTTTAAAGTTTAATAAAATAAATTTAAATAAAATGTTTGGTTTTGGTTTGATTTCTAGTTTTTAGGCTTTTAAATTTTTTGGGGTTGGATAATAATTTATTATTCATGTTTTTAAAATAAGATTATTTAATATTAGTATAAAATTATTGTTACCTATTATTAATTAAAAATATTTATACAGAATCAATAATTAATCGAAAAAAAGATGATTCTACGTAAAAAAAAAAAAAAAATCGACTTCAAATATTCGTAGGTATATTTTCCACTTGTACCGTTACTGCAATTACAAACCATTTTGAATAAATAATACAAATCGGCAATCTTAACACCTTAAAAAAAAAGTTCGTATAAGCAAATGATCGTTCGACTCACGTCACATTCAAATAAAATTGTCGAAAAGGAAGCGTGTCTTCGTTTGGCCTTCGACGCGGCCCTCGATAAAAGTTTAGACCGCACGTGTAACCGAAACTCCGATAATTAGTTCATCGGTGGAAAGACAGAGGGCGGGAAATAGCAGGAGCCCGGTGGCCAACAAATTCAATTGGCCCTCTCACGGGTATACCCCTTGATTATAACTGGACCACCGGGGAAAAAGAAGCTGGCAATGATATTTGCTCCCGATTTTCGACCCCCGGCACGTTCCTCCGTAAATTACGGCCAGAGTTTCGTGCGCCCTACCTACCCGCCATTTTCTGCGTTTCTACCTCAACGCGAGAGGAATTCCCCGTGGCTGACGAAAACCGGTTATTAAACCTTATTCCCTTCTTTTTTTCCCCTTCGACTCGCTTTTCCAGTCCTCCTACCCCTCCCCCCTTTTTTTTTCCTTTTTGCAATCGAACAATCTCTCCCCTCCCTCCTCCTCGACTTCGTTGAATTATTTTAGGTTAAGAAAGTTCCCGAAGCGTGGCAAACATACGTGCCGCGTACGTATTCGAGGAGAGAGAGAGAGAGAGGAAGAAGAAGCTCTCTTACGTATTCTGCAAGCTCAGGTTTACACATTCGAAATGTGGTCAGAAAAATCCAAAGTTTCCCGAGAGTTGGAAGTGGTTATCGAATGGCCGGTATGTGACCCGGGATCTAAAAAGATTTCCCTAATATTAAGCTTTATATCGTAGCCGTTGGAAGTATCTTGGAAGGATGCGTTTCTTTTTTTTTTTTTTTTTTTATGAGAACTTCATTTCGTCGAATTTGATTTTTTTTTTTTTTAAATATTGTGGTGAAATTTGTACGAAATAAGGGTATAAATGAATGTGATAAATATTGTATATTTATACTTCGTTAGAAAAAATGTTTTGCGTTCAGTTTTTTAGTGTTTTTATTGATCCTGCTTACTTTTTCTTTATTTTTTCCTGTTAACTTGTAAAAATACAAATGTTATTCTTAAATACTATTTCCAGATTCGATTCGTTCAATTGTAGTATAAACATTCAATTGATAAAATTGGTAAAATCTATTTTTCTTATTTAAAAAATATCTTTCATGTCCTAAATTAGGTTAATAATTCCTGTTTATTAACAAGTTGAATAGCATAGCTTATACAACTTATAATTTCGATCAAATTCAAATAAATAATTCAAGAGACAATTATAAAAGTTTAAACGAGAAGATACGGGAATTAAATTGTACAGATTTTTCAATCGTCGAATAAATAACAGGGCGAACACACATAAAAGTTTCACTGTACACAGAACAATCCCTCAAGCTTTCCCCGGATCGGGTTTCTTTTGTTCCCCGAGAAGGGCTAATATCCATTTGGAATTAGGTTGAATAATGTCTAGAAAAGAATGAGCAAAAATGGGGAGTAGCCCGAGGTTCTGATAAAGGTGCGCCACGAAACGAAGTAAATTGTTGAGGAAGTATAAGAGAAAGGAGAGGAGGAATGGCATTACACCGGCCGTGAGGTAATAGAACTCTGTGTCCACGTGGGAGGGAAGAGTGGCGACGATCGGCGGGCAGAGGGGTGGGAGAAGGAAAGTGAATCTTAATATCGCTTATTTATTCATACTTATAACCCCGCTTTCGCCGCTCGAGGATTTTCATAACAGGTTTGTTCTCCTTCCACGGGCACAGTCTGCATTATCAGACGCGCACGTTTTGAGATTGTTCATGTTCCGCTTATGCAAATTTGGCAAATTGTGTCCCGCTCGTGTCGGACTAAGTAGCGACTGTGATGTTTCGTTTCGGTTGTTTCCACTATTATCAATTATTATTATTATTTCCTTTTTTTCATTTTTCTTCTCAAAGTTGAGTGTCGAGCAAAGTTTTGAAAATTTTATTTACCTCGTCCCTTGGAAAAGGAAAATAGTTAGTTTATCTGTTAGTTAGAACAAAACAGGGAATAGAATTGTGTTAGTATAGAATTAAGATTTTTAGGAAGTGAATAATTCGTATTTCGATATTGTTTTCGGATTATTTGTTTTCAATTGTTAATAATTAAAGTGAAATTTATTTATCCTTGATTTATTTTGTGTGATAATTCGATCTGAAAATATTCTTTTTCGAAAATGGATGTATAGAAAATGAACATTAAGTAATGTACAATTTGATGAATTATAAAATCTTCTTTTTATTAATGGAAGCACGATCTTTATTCATTTTTTTATTTTTTTTAATGAAATTTATTTGTGTACTTGATTTATTTTGTGTGATAATTCGATCTGAAAATATTCTTTTTCGAAAATGGATGTATAGAAAATGAACATTAAGTAATGTACAATTTGATGAATTATAAAATCTTCTTTTTATTAAGCACGATCTTTATTCATTTTTGCACGAAGAATGTATAATACACTTGGTACCAAGTTTAAAACAGATACATTTATTATTTAATAACTAATAAAAATTCAAGCCCGCCAGGGGAAAAATATTAACAAATTCGTGGATAATTTATTAAAAATAACATTACAAATTTCGTTTTGTCTTAATTGAAATGAGAAATATATTTCTAAATAGAATAATACTAATAAAATACTTCTTAATGTTTGAACAATAAAAATTAATCCATATTTTATCTGTCACACAGCAGATCTAAATTAACGAATTCTCAGTATTTGCTATTCGCTAATATATAAATTCTCCATTCGTATGTTCAGTTTTAAAACCACGAAGAAAAGAAACGAAAATATACAAAATATATCCAGATGATACACGAGAAGAATGGTTTTGACTCGATGAGAACAACCGATCAATTTTAATTCGTGGGAGAGGAGGGGGAAAAAAAAAAAGTAAATAAATTTAAAAGTAATGAGAAGGTGCATCGTTATTGAAAGGGAATATAATGCACCTTTCTTTTGAGGACTTCATCGTGGCAGCGTGGCGAGAGAGTCAGATTATAACCGGCTTAAAATCGCCCACCTTTAACGACATCGAATAAATGAACAGAGAGATAAATGACGAGAGTATGTCGATATTATCGGTCCATCCATTTTTCACTTTCTCGATATCGCACGAGTGCCACAGAATCCGAGTGGAAATCGTGCTATTAATTATAACGCGATAATCAGTAGAAATATACGATGATGGCCGATAGATTTCATGGAAAACGATTTAAAGTTTCGTGTGGATGGGGAAATATATTGAATTAGCATGTATCTACTGTATTTTTCGTCGTGTATTTTTTTTTTTTTTTTTTTTTCGTATGAATATTTTAACATCAAATTCAAAAAAGTCGAAAAAGCTTTAGAATATTTTTGTAATTCGCAGAAAAAATTGTTTACGAAGAAGAGATGGTATAATGGTATAATGTATCTCTTCAATTTTATATTTTTTTCTATTATTTAAATTTGTTTCGAATTTTTGTTTGAAATATATTAATAAGATCATAATATTGAAATAAAAGAAAGCAACGAGTTAAATTTAATGATTCATTTTATTGTAAATAATTTTTCGTAACATTTTTATATTTTATAAAAATTATATAAATAATCTTGTTTCCACGCGATATATCTAATTTTTTTCTAATTACAAGAATTATTTGTTTCTTGTTTTTTATCGCTTTCATTTTGATTAACATAAAAAAATAATATATATATATATATATATAGGATGATAGATTTCACGAAAAACGATTTAAATCTTTACACTCGGAAACTTTTTAATTAATATTTGTTGTTGTAAAAACAATAAAAGCTTTTGAATAAATTCCACGTTGCGCGTTAACGCAGATATTATTTCATTAAAATCTCGATATAAATTTTATAAAATTTTTCAATAAGGATGGACAGGTGTTGCAATCCTGCAAAAAAGAAAATACTTTTCGATACGAAGATATTATAGATAATTGCCAATAATAGATATAATTTCTGGAAAATAAGATCTTAATAATTAAATAATTATTTCAATTTCCGCCAATGTTAATAACATGATAAAATTCTAAAATTCTTTATTAACTGCATTTATTAAACAGATTTTGTTCTTAGAAAATGGAAGAAAGTTCGAGAATTTCTACTTGAAGTTTGTAGCCTGCCAATCGTCTGTCTTTAACTATGGACATACCGTCTATCCACGTGTCACACATCGGTAATTAAAGTCCTTTAACATTGATCTCTATTATTGTCCACGTGTATTCTTAGCCCTTTACTCTCGAAATGCAGACAGTTTGACAATCCCATGGACTAGAGACAAGTCAGTTTCAAAGATTCATTTGCACACTTGGCAATAAATTTTCACTTGGAATATATTATAGTCGTTTAAAAATTAGCAAATTCCATTTATAGCTTCTTCAAGAAAACAATTTTACATTTTTTACAATTTTCTTACGTTTCTCTACAAATTTCTTATATATAGACTACTAATGTTTATGCATTCGTAGAAAATTTTATTCAAAAATATAATATAGTTCGAACTACGACGTATATTTTAAAGAATTAATCTTTATTTTAATTCGCAATCTATTTGATTATATTTTCACGATTTATAAAAAAATAGCATTAAAATTAGCTTAATTGGAAAACTAATCATTTTCATAAAGAAAAATCGTATGATAATTCATCAGAGCTTTAAACTTTAGAACTTTTGTAACAATGCTCGAAATTAGAATTATACATAATTATACGGTAATTTAATATTTTTCTGTTAACCAGCTAACTATTAATACGATAGTTTAGATTGCACACGTATACGGTAGATTCAGAGCGTGAGTGTCATAGCACATGACACTTAGGATGCAAGAGCTGTAGAAGTTGAGAGGAGAGGGTGGAGTAGTGAAAGAGGGTGTGAAAGCTGGATGAGTTCCAAGGCATGCAGGAAAATAGTTTTAGTTACATTGTTGCTTTAGACTAACACGGAGGCAAAACAAAAATAAATCTTTCCTAAATCTTTTATGTCTAACTAAAGGATGAACGTTTATATTTCTTTGTTCCTTGATATGAATGATTTATTATGCAGATTATGGTATTTCGTACTTGCAAATATTTCAAACGAAAGAAAGAAACGAAACTTAGTAAAATTATATAAACTTAAAAATATAATAAATTAATCAAAATTAGGCTAAGCCTTACTTTTCAAAATAATTAATGAAATTTCTTATTATCAGAAAAATTGTAACAATTTTGAAATTTATGTAAAAAGATTATTTTAGAAGATGCTGTCCCATTAATCTTTTAATTTCTAAATAATTGTTATTTAATCTATATTGAACATGTATCTTTGTATTAATTGTTAATATTATTTATTCATTCATTCATATATAATAATTTAATTATTTTTTTATTGAAGCAATTTAAAAAATAGAAATAAACAACTTATATATTAATATATAAAACAAAATAATTATTCTTTTTAATGTTTTTATACTATATTATTAATTGGAAACAGTAAATACTATTTCAAATTAATAACATTATATTTTTCAATAATAATAATAATTGAAAACAGTTAAAAATTCATATATACATATATAATTTTAATTTAAATAAATCATATATTTCTTCTTCTTTATAGATTAATTACTTAATCTTATTTTCTTCTCCATTTTCGATAATGTTTCAATAATAATTATCAATCGAAAACAACTACTTCTTCGTTCTAAGTTAATTAATTAAATTTGCTTCGTCTCCATTTCGCAATCCTCTCGAAAATATCTCGAAAATGTAAAAATTCAATCTGATGTTTAACTTTGCACACGCCAGAGAACAACATGGAGGATGGATAAGAAGGTGTGAGTCGAAGCGAGGGTGAAACCTGGATGAACTCCAAAGCGTGCGAACGGATAATGTTACAGGCACGAACGATCTCAGTTCGGTGAAGCTGAGAGTCCCGTCGAGAGAGCGGAGTATCGTCATTGTCTATTCTTCTCCCTATTTGTCACGCCTTTGCTTTTGCGGTTGGTACCACGAGTAAGCCAGTGTTGTTACCATGACGACCCCACGCCAACTGATGCTGAATACGTAGGTCAGAAAAAAAAAAATCTGTGTTGTAACACGTCGTACGTTTCAGTGACGATTCATTTTCAATCCCAATGTTTCGAGTAATTAAATATTTGAAAAAATAAAAATGGTAGATCAAACACGAAATATTTTTATTTTTCGTTTCTTGAATTTACATAGATTTTTGTACTCGTACTTCTTTTTATGCCTTTTTTAGTCTTGTTTTTTGAAAAAAATTATTTTTATTATTGTATATTACAGTTTTATCTTATAATAATGGAATAAATAATTTCTATATTGATAAATATTTTCTTCGATGTTTTTTGTTAATGTGCGTAAAATTATCAAAATAGTCAAATGTTGAAAGGTTTTTGTTGAAATTAATTTCAATTATTTACCATGTTTCGTCTTATTTTCTCAAAATCAAACAATCAAATATTTAAACTAACCTAATTCTAATAATATTTAAACACATCTGCAAACAAATTATTTTTAATTTTTATCATTTTATCATTTTTATTAATATTTCCAAAAACGATAATTTCCAAATTTCAAACGTCAAACAATAGAAAATTAAATTGAATCTTTTTTCCCAATCTTTTCTTCTTTTTTTTTTTAATTATTTTCAATCATTTTTATTTTCCAAAATAACATCGATCAAATATTTCACACGATTCTTACTTTTTTTTTAATAAACCACCCCCGATGATTTAACGTTTGATCGCCCTCCATTTAAATCGGCGAGCAACGCGTAGTAGAAAAACTTTTTTGACCCATTGTACGTATGTACATAGCCATGAACGTTTTTTCATCCCCTATTCTCGCGCAGAAGAGGGAGAAGCAGTCGGCTTGGGGTGGAAGAAGCACTTGTGAGCTATGCGGAAGTGTAACGTCACGAGTTCGCACCGAGTGAAAAGCGTCTAGTTCTCACTCTCTCCATCGCTGTCTCGGTTTTGTTCCATACCTCTGTTTCTCTCTTTCTCTCTCTCTCTCTCTTTCCTCCTCCTTTATGTTTCTTTCCATTTAATAGCCACTTTGAGCTCTCGCACGAATCATCGCAAAAGCTGTTACGTGATTAGTGACGGATGAACGTTCCACGTCCTCGAGATTGTACGTTTGCGTTGCTGAAGACGTTAATTGTCGGATGATTCAGGAGATTGACTTTATTTTCGATACGAGAAAATGGAAAAAATTGGAATATTTCTATAAAAATATATAAATAATGTTTACATTATTCAAAATATTATCCTCTTATGTATTATATTTGTTATAAAATAGTATTTATATAAGTTGTATGAAAACTTTTTATTTGAAATATTATTTTTTTATGTAATTACTATTTCAAAGAAGAATTTATTCGGAAAATCATTCGAAGAAGTAAAAACATCTGAATCTATTTATCTACTTTGAAAATTTATTTTTTTTAAATCTTGAATGTAAGTAAGTAATTACTCGTGTTAATATTTGTATTGCAGTTTCGAATTTGGTACTATTTCGATTTTAAATATTTGATTATAATCATGGCTTACAAATACATATTACATGTACATTGTATATTATTATTATGCATAATAATAGCATTATTATAATTTGCAAATGTATAAAGAATTCGTTTGTAACATTTACTTTAATTTTTTAAAATATAATTCCACCAATAATTAAAGACAAGTTATAAGAATAAAATAGATGTGTTATATGAGAAATATATTTTTATATCTATTCAATGTATTCTCATATTAAGAATACAATTTTAAATGTAGAATATCTCGTACAATAGGATGATCGAGCATTGAAACCTGTGAACATTTTAAAATTTCATTTTGTATTATTAAATCAAATTTATATTTAAAAAAAATACCAAAACTTCAATAATTAATCCTTTAAATCAATATTCTACTAAAAAAAAAACTATTCCATCATTGTACTCTATGTACAGTTTCATTAGAATCAGAATTTTCATTACTTTTGACAATATCGTTAATAAAACTCGCATAACTTTGGCGATTGATATTATTACATCACTTGTGAAAACAAAAATTATAAAATTACAATCTAAATACAAAAAAAAAAAAAGTGAAACGAAACACCTTTAGAAACAAGTTTTCCAGACAAACGATTTCGTTACATTCATAACGTTGACGTATATCTTTATTACCAGACTTATAATCTCTTATCTGTAATTAATTGAAACCGATGACGTGAATATCGCTCACCATACAATCTACCCCCGGCCATTCTAATTACCACTTCAACCGTACAATTATATAAACACATTCTCTCTCTCTCTCTCTCTCTCTCTCTTTTCGATCGTGTAACCCTTTCCTCCTGCTGCCTAGTTGGAAGTCACGCGAGGAGAGATGAAAAATTGCGCGGAATGCAGATACGAGGCAAACGATAGGAAGCGCGATCGCGATAGGACGATTGTCACCCGGATGTTCCACGCATGCAAAACAGTGGCAATTAAGCGGGCGCGATTTGCATACGTGTATTGTTACGCCGGCCAAGGGACAGACGATGGAAAAAGGGAAGCAGGAGGAGAATGGAGAAATTACGAGATAAAATGTCACTTGACGCACGGTCATTAATTATAGATGATAATTGAACATGAATTGAATAGGCTGGACACGATGAAAAATACGATGAGTTATTGGCTTGATCGTTTCATATTAAGGGCTCTATTTTCTATTCTTCTTGTGTATTGTGCTTGTAAATATCGAGAATATTTTATTATTTAACTTATTTTATTGGGTTGTATACGTATATCTTTGGATTTTTAGAGAATTTTTACAGAATGCGTTAGAAAGGTGTCGACGAGTGATGTCTTGATATTTTTGGACGAGCGAAATATATACATTGTAGATAAATATGGATTTCGATATGAAAGAAACTTCTTTTAAATCTCACGAGATGGCGCGAAGTGCTCGTATTACTTGCAAAGTAAAATTTACCGAATATGGAAAATTTTCCAAGTTTTCTCATTTGCGGTGCTTTGTTTTATGATCCTTACGTGCGAGGCGAGCGACATGAGCTGCAAAGTGGCGAGGAATAATGTTAA
Source organism: Apis florea (assembly GCF_048593485.1). Lineage (NCBI taxonomy): Eukaryota > Metazoa > Arthropoda > Insecta > Hymenoptera > Apidae > Apis > Apis florea. Next base: position 755,182 of record NW_028256838.1, on the reverse strand, counting down.
AAGCATATACTCGTATCTTTTTATTACCTCCATCTTCGATTGATGTTATCCACGTAAGAAAGTTAAGCTTTATCGTTCGCGTTATGGATCGTGTCTTTCCTTTAATATATGAGGATTAATTTTTTACTCGCTTCAGAAAATACTCAAGCCCTAAAATACCATATCATACTCATTTATCATTGGCATTGCTGTGAATAATTCTCTATAAAATCGAAAATCATCGTCTTTATATTCTACCTTTTCGTCGATAACTTGTATTCATATTCAAATACGAAGTGTTTCGTGGAACATCTTTGAACAATCGGTTCTAAAAGCTAAAATAAATATAAAAGTTGGTATTTCAACAATGTTGGTTAAATCTTATTTATATAGTAAGTGGTAAGCAGTTTAAGTTTGCATTAGACGAAGCAAGATGCATATAAAGCGGAACACTGGCGCAAGATGAAGATAGAGCATTCTGATTCTATCTCCCTCTAACGTGAACTTCATGCTTATAAAATGTTTTAATAACTCAATAAACAAATATATTTGTATATTAACTTTTATATTTATTTTCCAAAATTGTCTCACGAATATATTTACTGGTATATGAATGGTATAAAATGATACAAGTGGAAAAAAAGATTTATAATTTTTTAACATAATGCTTATTGAATAAAAAAAAGTAAACAAGGATCAAAAAACTCAACTATTCTCAATTATTAATTTTATTAATATCGTATAATTTGTCAATAGTAATATGATAAATATTAGTTGTTCAAATATTGGGCTAGTGCAAAAATATGTTTCTTCTCTGTTTGAATTATTGAATTTAGGAGTCTAATATCACATATTAACTTTTGACATTTGACCTAATGAACTGCTATCAGATTAATTATTTAGCAAATTTCAATCAGAAGATTCGATTCAATCTTTAAAACAGTTTCCAGTTTCATTTTTAATGTAGTTAAAACATTATCAAATAAAAAACGAATATTAAAAATTTATAAAAAAATTGCTATTTTAATCCTTTTGAATTTCTAAGTATTCAAATATAAATAACAATTTCAAATTACTACTACTTCAAATTAAACAATTTTTATTTCCTGGCATTTATATATTAAAATTTTAATTCTAAGGTAAAATTCGATCAATGTCCGAATATTTTTTCGAACAAAAAATTTGTAATTGTCAAAATATAACCAATTATACGAATTTATGAATGAAAAATTCTTGATACAATTCTCAGAAATGTTCGCAAATATTTTTTCTAAAAGAATTAGAATAAAAACCAGTAGTTCATTGCAATGTCACCAGCAGTACGATAACGGAACTGTGAATCGCGTAGTAGTCTGTCCGTAATGGTATGCAAGTCGATTTTTCTTTCTTTCTTTCTTTTTCTTTTTTTGTAGTGGAATTCCACTTGATTGCAGTCGGTGATTCAATTTCACGCTGAGAAATACAAGTTGAACGTGCCGTCGCGTTAAAGATATACAATCGTACTTGGAATTGCTATCTCAAATTATATCAATATTATTACCTTTACAATAGCAAAGAATTGAATAGGAACGAAGATGCGTAGCTTTTGAAGATACCAGACTATTCATTCGAGCGATGGATTTCGAAGTGAAGGTAGAATTTGGCAATTTGATTATTTAAATTCTAAAAATTAAATTGTTGAGTGAATTGAATTGAAAATTGAGGATTGTAATTATGAAAGATAGAAGAGAAATTTATTCAAAAGATGATGATTGTACGAAATTAAATTTTCATAGCGGTTTTGAATTTTATTAAATTTTAGATAATTTTATTTGTTTTCGTTTTTAAATTTTTCGTAACTATTGTATTTAATTCTCTTGTGTAATAGGAAGATTTATAAATTGAATTGAAATAAATAGATGAAGTATCGTATTTTCGAAAATATCGTTTTTCTAAATTTTAACAAATATCATGCGGTTTAATGAATATTATTGTTCGATAATTGTTAATTCGTTTTAAATGTTGAAAATATTTTTCGTAATTAATTTATTCGAAAAATATTAAAAAATCTACAAACGAATTGTAGTAATAAATTTTATATTTCCATATATATTATATGTAATTTTAAATTTTATAAAATTTTAAATAATTTTAGAAGAATAACCATTAAATGGTTTCTCCAATCACCACGGTAATGAAAAAAATATAAAACAAATAAATTATTTTAAGATAGTTATAAATCTTTATTTATTTATATAAATTATTGAAATAAACTTTTTTCAAAATATCTGTTGAAAATATTATTCCGCGAATTATCGTTATTTATACAAATAATTTCATCAAGAAATTGTTTAGGAACAGTGATTAAATCAAAGATTGATAAAATAAATATTAAAATTTATCAGAGAAGCATTACATTCATATTACGTTAATGGAATAAAATAATAAATTTATTATCGAAAGTTTATAGTATTCAATAAATGTAATATTTACATTCTTTTTAATAGTCTATTCACTTTTTAAAAATATGTCAGAAATAAAAAGAATAAATGCAAAGAAATAATTGACAATAAATTCTCCGCAGAAATTTTAATGCAGAAAAATTTAAAAAATAATCAAATTATAAATCTTTGTTGAGTAAACGTCTGTTAAATAGATTATTTACGACAATTACTATTTAGCGATTTACAAACGCATTAATAAATCGAGAAATAAACGAACAAAATATTACGTTTCACTCATAATAAACATAAATTTCACAGTATTTACATTGCACTGTTTCGTGTCATTTCAGAACAAGGACAAACCACAAGCAAGAAGAAAACAACATTTTCGCGACTGCTTCGAGGACTAAAGACGCACAGGAAGGAGAAGCAAGCGCAAACTCAAGGTTCCCCGAGGCATGGCCGTGTAAGAATGGGAGTACCACAAAGAGTAAGTGTGTATCTGTGTACAAAACCATAATCCCACTTCACCGGAGCAGCTATTTACTACTGTCGATTCAGATTTCCTGTATATTCTTCAACTAACTACAATTTCATCCTTTGTTCACAATTTAGACTTTGTTACCTTGCTGTGTACTTACTTTGTATTTTCAATGGGAATATTTAGCAAATAATGAAGGTAAAATGATATCTGTCGACATTATAATAAAATATAACAAACAAATCGTTTTTAAATTATTTTCAAACATTGAATCAAAGAATTTGATGTTGAAAAAATATATATTATTATCTGTATATGTTATTTGAAATCAGTATAGATAAATATATTGATTTTTAATTATTTTAAATGTCAGATTCTCTTTTCTATGATTAATATATTAAGTATTAAAATGTAACCATATTTAATATCGATCAATTTGTATCAATGTAGTAAATAAATGAATTAGAAAAGAGAAAGAATTTATTAAATAATTTAGTTTTTTCAATCAGAATTACATATTATATAATATTATATAATAATATTATATATGAGGATATAATATTTAAAATTAATTTTCAATATAGTTTGAATATTGACGATATATTCTTAAAAGAAATTTTTTAAAAAGTGAATTAATAAATAAAATATGAACTTAATAAATTTCACTTAACACATAGTTTTGTTTCTTTTTTGAAAATATTTTTCTAAATGTTAAAATTATTATAAATTTTAGATATTAGATAATAGATATTTTTATTATATATAGATAAGATATAAAAATATTTTTTTTTATTTAAAAACTTATATTAAAATATGGTTTAAGCATTTAATTGGTATATTCAAAAAAAAAAAATAGATTTTTTTATGCTGCTAGCATTTTATCGTCCATTTTGCCTAGAACGATATATAACTTGCATACATATATATATATATTTTTTTTTTCAATAGTGATATCTAGATTTGTAATTCTATCTGCAAAACTGAAGAATGCAAGGCACGATCTGTCGGTTCTGTTTAATTCTATTTCACGGTTAACTTATATTTACGCAGCCGTAAAATGGAATACATAAATCCTGACTGCAATTCGTATTGAAAATTTCTCACTGAACTAGAAATATTACTATCGATTATTGAAATCATTTTAATAATTTATTGTTATATTTTTTGTTAAAGCAGTGCTTCTCAACTGGCAATCTCTAAGCGGATTATAAAGTAATTTTTGTACGAAAATAATAATAATGCAAGATTAACTGAAATTAATTATGGATATCGTCCTATATTCAAAAATATTAGTAAAATATTTGAGAAACGTTTTTTTAATTTACATCAATAATTAATTATAATTATATAATCTATCTAGTTATATTCTAATCTTTAGATTGCATTATATTAAATTATTTTGTCGTAAAAATATATAAAAAATACGTGTTTGAAGGTTTTACAAATTATAAACATGCATTATGTATATTTATGTATATTATATTTTGAAAGTTAAGAAATTTAGTTGATTGAAAAATCGCGGTCTATTTTTTATTTTAAAGATGAATATTTTTTTTCTTTTTTATTATTTTCTATTTCGAATAGGCACTGTGTTTCAATACGGAACGTTAAACGTTTTATCGCAGCAACCGGTAATTTTCATCTCCATGCCTTTCATTAATCAAACGTCACAAAATTACTGTGCAAGTAATTTTCATCCCGGACTGTAACTTGTAATTTTTTGATTCACTTTTAGACCAATTACTTCTGCAATTAGAACCTGCACCTTTATTTATACTATTTCTGCTCTCTCTTATTTCTTTTGTAAAAATTTTTTTCTCTTTTAAAAAAGTATAATAATCGTTATGCATAATTGAAAATATATTAATAGATGATTTATCATATTATATTCACACGTTTCGTTACTTTAAATGCAAATTTAAATGCAAATTTTAACTTTATCTTTAAAGAAAGAATGTCATTTTAATTAAAAAAAATAAATTTTTTTGACAAAGGGGTTAAAAAGTTATGTAAAAACATTGCAGATAATATCAATTATTAAAGAAAATAAGCATGTATGCACATTTTTCTTGAAATATATTAAACATTGTTTCAGTCGTACGATTCATTTTGTTTCGAAATAATTTTATTTATAAATGTATTTTGAATTGTACGAAGCACGATGCTATTTTTCCTATTACTGTCGATAATTTCGTGATCATTTCCTATTTCTCAATTTATAAATCATAAATCATTTGGCTTTTTGTTCGATATTTTATCGAAATCTTGATAATATTCTCAAAAAAAAAAAAAAGAAAATATTCTTATCTTGCTATATTTCGTAAAGCTTACAATATAATTTACAATAAATCGAATTACGCTGCTGATTATTTTGTTTACAAGATTATTTCTGTGAAACATGAGTTAAAAGATTAGAGGCGAAGACAAGAGGATGGGAATTATGCATGAGCACGTGGAAGATTCGAATATCCGTTACTTCCGGTTCGTTGATAAAGAAATTGGTGTGCATCAACGAAGTGAACAGCTTGCCTCTGAGAATTAAAGATTCTCAAGATTTCCCATGTGTCACCGATTTATTAAATTTTTCGATACCGACAATTTTAGACCCCTGAGATTACGAATCGTTGTCGCGACGTCTGAATAAAATTCGTCGAATTTCTTCTTCGATGAATATTTTTATCAATATGCACCTATATATATTTTGTAGAAAAATTTTAAGATTATATTTCGAAGAAAGGTTATTCTTAAAAGAAAATAATTATTCTCAGTCAAATGTATATTTTAAATGAGTATCAAGAAGAATGTTAAATTTCTTTTGATAAAAAACTTTTTATCAAAACTAACTTTAGAAGATTATTTTTTATTGATTTTATTATAAATTATAAATTATTAAATTGTCGTAAAAATTTATAATATTTGATACATTTTAGAGAAAATGTTTCGTGAAAATTCCTCATATAAACACGAACTCCTATTATCTGAATGAAAAATCATAGCTGATGGTAATTAAGTGGACTTTTGTTATACGAGCAATCTCATTCTCCGACATATAAATGGAGTTCTAAATGTATGCATAATAACGGTGTATTAACAATGGAAACGTATGTTTGATTATAATGTCCTTTTGAAAAAGTATAATATATTTGTAATTACAATAATTATAACAATTTTCAAATTTCATTTTCACGATGATACAATTTTAACTTAATTAATTGGTACATAGATGCTGACTAATATAAATGATTTAATTTCGACGAAAAATCAGGCTTTCGAAAGCCAACGAGAAAGTTCATTCCCCTGTTAAAATTCCCTCTCCCCGTTTCTTTTATCCGGCGATTGAAGTACGATAGGAAGTACATCGCACAAAGATCATTCGCACACCTCGTAGACAACCACTCAAAGACATTCCTCCCACTTTGACCTTGGTACAAAGTATCACGTAGCCCTGATAGTACTTGGAATGAAATTTCCTCGAGAGCCCTCGATAAAGCACTCGTACACGGCTAGTGCCTCGTTTCGGACTCTCAGCCCGAGGAAACCACTGGCCATCCTCTATCGATGGATCACTCTACACTGGGCCACAAATTCCACGACTTGGAGAAGAATTCGAGAGACTATGAGTATGCGTCACGGTAGAAATTAAATTACACGTGGATGATAGGAAGGAATCACGATATAAGCCGTGGCGAGACTGCGGTTTCCGTTAAGATGGGTGAAAGGGGAAAGGACATTAGAGTTGGTCAAAGAGTTTCTCCATCGTCTGATCCACTTATGTCGTCGTTTAATCCGGCTTCTTCTTCTTCTTTTTTTTTTTGGTTCTGACTTTGTCGAATGAATATATACCATTCCAGATAAATGTATAAATTTATATATAAATATAAATTTCATTCCAAAAATTATTTTGGTATTGTAAAAGGTAAAATTTCGGATCTCAATTATATGTAAGTTGTATATAAATAGTTAATGCTTATTTATACGAAGGTACATCAATAATTACTGAAAATATTAAAATTGGTTAAAAATTTTTTTCATTTCTCAAATTCAGTTTATAAAAATAAAACACTACGTTTATTTAAATGAATGAATAATAAAGATACTTGCATATTATTTGACAATAGTTATTATAAATAGGGAAACATATTGCAAGAAGAGTTTGGAAACACTATTCTGAAATTATCAATAATTCGTCTCCCTTCTTAAATGATTAAATAAATAGATAAGTAAGGTGAATCTCTTTTATGTATATTGAATGGAACTTGCAACAAGCATACGCGTATAGAATTTGTATTATTATCATGAATATCATAGTTAGGACAACCACAACCGTTGTATGAATCCACTATAGTGACCACGCCTGGGTCTCGCTGTCTAACAGAATATCCTGGTAGCTGCAATGGAAGGCAACCGACGAATTCTCAGAGTATACGTGCAGAACCGTGATTCTGACCCCAGAACAGAATATCGTGAACTGTCAACAGTAATACACCTGTCCCTTGTCGACATCACTGACCGCATATTGCTATTCCTCTTGTTTTGGCTTGACTGCTGCCAGTAATTCAATGAATAGAAATTTAATGATAGAATAATTATTTTTATAATTGTTTTAAATGTGTATTAAAGTTGGATTGATAAATTTAATTATTAATTTATTATTTTAAGAAACTGTGGCATGATTTATAATATTGTTAATAATTATTGATATCAAGCTGATAGAAAGATTAAGGATGGGGATTTCTGGAAGAAAAGAAAGTCTATCATTTACAAAATTTAATAATAATAATAATAATAATAAATATTGCATAAGCTTGTCTTAATCTTTTGTTATATTTCAATATTTGGAATATTTTATTTACAAGATTTATATTATATACAATAAATATTAAAGTTAAAACAAAACAAAAAAGTTTTTAATAAGATTAATTTTTTTGTTTGATAATTTCGGAAATGCTATCTTCTTTTTTAAGATGTTTATCTCAATTAATAAATTCTATACTGTCTGTAACAATATTTATTTAGTTAAAAACTGTCTGATAAGATAAAAATTATAAAAAAAAAAATAATGTAAAGAAAGAAAAATTATACAAAATGGAAATAAATTTAAAATAAAACAAAATGAATAAAATAAAATAAAATAAAATAAAAAGAATAAGATAACAGGATAAAATTGTTTGGACATTTTGACATAAATCAATGGCAGTTTTAAATGTGAAAATTTCTTCAAAAATTGAAACGTTGAAAATTGTGAATGATTCTAATTTTTTGGCCAGAAATTATGCGTGACATTATATCAAAAAAAAATTATAATTAATCATTTGTTGCATTATAAAATTGTAATTCTTAAATTTATCATATAAATAATTACGTTTATTTTATTATTATTAATTAATTCTTTAACTTAATGTAATAAAATTCTTTCCAAAAATCATAATATCTTAAAAATAGACAGATTTTCAAAGTTCTAACTTCTAACTTCGTTTTTATCAAATGTTCGAAAATAGTTAGATCGTTGTAAATGTCTAATGACATTACTTTAAATTGCCATATTCCAATGAAGAAGACAGTTTTCTTTCAATCCCTCTTATCAACCAGGATTTTGCCAATACCATTTTGAAAATCCACAATGAAGGAGAACTAAGAAGAGCTGGACGATCCATTCAACGTGTTCTCGATTCTTTCTTTGTAATTTTATCCACAGAATATCATGAAAATTCACCTTTCTTCTTAATATAATCAAAAAATACCAAAGATTCTATTTACATTTATTTACATAATAAAGCATGTATAAATTTTAGAAAACTTAGCTCCAATTGCGATACAATACGAGAAAAATGATTTTCTAAATAAGAATTAATCAAGAAAAGAAAATTTGTTTAAATTAAAAAAGAGATATCGAATATATCTCAAAGAATGATTTTACAGTCATAGACTACGACATTTTTATAAATTTCCAAGTAGTGTTTTATACGAAACTTGGAACACGTGTGAAGAACGTGTTTAATATTTTACGCCTCTGCAAAAGCACTCCTGAAAACCAGTAACATCACGCCATCGCGAATTCGTAAAATTTCTACGCAACCGTGAATTCCCCTTTGAATACTTCTAAATTTATGAGGTATTGTTGAGGTTGCAATTCACTGCCCGAGGAATAACTTTCGTGGCGATTTTTACTTGTTCACCGTTGTACATAAAATGGAGAAATGTAAAGGTAAAAATAAAATCCTGGAAATTGATTAAATAATAACACACGCATGTGTATATTTGGTACGAAAAAAAAAAGATGCAAAAGTATTGATTAAGTATCATTTTAAAGATTGTATTCAATTTTCAATTTCTTTTTTAATTTATATATATATATATCGATGTGTAATAAATAATTTAAAATTGTAATTATGAAAGAATTTGCTGAATATTTTTCAATCATAATTTCCTTTCAAGTAAAATTAACAAAATTAACAAAATTCTAAAATTTTGAATTATTTATGGCATTATTATAAACATAGATTTTGTTAAATTATGGAATTAATTTATGCGCCTTTATTTTGTAGTAATAGATTCTCATAAAGTATTTATTATCGTAATATCATAATGTTCAAACAAATTCCATTGTTTAACATATTAGAAATATTTTAGAAGCTCGAAATACATTTTATTAATATTATTACAAAATTAATATCATCACATTTTTTTTCATTTATTTATTTATTTCTATATAATATGATAAATAATCATATATGTTGTTTTTCTTTTATTTCATTAATTTATTCTCAAATTTTTATTATAAAAATTAAAAATATTATAATTGATGTTGAATTTTTTTATAATTTAAGAATCAATTACAAAATTACGAAAATGATAATCATGAATTTATATATAAAGGAATATTTTAATTGAAGAGACGAAAAAATTAAATATTTACTTCGAAAATTCGAAATATTTACATCCATTACGTATAAATATATTATATATTATAATCTTTTAATCGAATCATTTGAACTCTTAAAAAGTCATTATTTATGGAATAATATGAAAAAATTAAATTAAATGTTAGAAATCATTAATATACGTGGAATTTCTAATTCTTAAATCTAATTTATTATTATTTAAATTTTATTACAATATACACATGTAATCCATGTGCACGCTAGCTAACCTCCAATACCAAATTAACTTTGGGAACGAGCAACTTCGCCAGGGGACGGTCGGAAAAGTTTTAGTAGCGAAAATTATTTCAAACTTTCAGGGCCTATATATATTTCGAATAATGAATATTTAAACGAAATGAAAACCATGTTATTAGCAACCATGTGTCCTATACGCTAAAGTGATGTTTTCATTAATGTCAAGGTAGTAATATAGGACTTATCTTGGTAAATAAACTTGTCTAATAAATACGTATAATATTGTCGTTTATAAACGATGTATCTTATATAATGAAAAGAACAAATGAGAAGAAAATAAAAATGGAATTTAATCTTCTGCACTGTCTCAAGAAAATATATTATATTTATTTGTATTAAATGGAAGAAATTTTCTTTAAATGTTTCGATATCAATAATTTTCATTTATTCATCTTTTATCGTTTAAAATATATATAATAGTTAATTGTTGTATATTTATCATCACTAATTTTTAGAACTGAAACTTAAATTCTTGAGATATGAAAATTTTCTTCTATCTTACTTATTAAAAATATATTTCTTTTATAAAAAAACTTATAAGAAAATCACTGAGAATATCTTATCCATTAATTGATTATTGTATATATATATAATACTTAAAAGAATATTTATATTATTTTAACAAAGATTTAAAATTAACTATGCTTAATATCAATATAGAACTTTACATCTATCTCTTGATGAATGATTTTTTTATTTAAATGGAAGATTAAAAACATGAGTATAGTTAAAAAAAAATGCATATTCAGATCATCGTGGTAATAATTATATATGTTATACATATTTGTAATTTGTAAATAAATAATTATCTGATATATAATAATAAAATCTAAGTTTTATACTCAATATACTATGAAAATTGAATTTTTTACTGGCATTAAAAGTTTTCAATGAAAAAGTGCACTTTTTAAAATAAAAGTCAAATTTCCTAATTAAAAATTTTATTCTTTGTTCGAGATACTTGAATATAAAAGAACAATGTCAATTGATGCATCAGTTCTCGAAAAACAAACTGGAATTTCATATTACTACCTTCTCTTCTAGCATTAAATCGCTGGTTGCGACCTCTATAGTCTCAGTTTAACTTGGATCATAGCGGAAGAGAATTTGGAATGATTATCAAGCCAGAAGAGAGGCCTGAAGTACTACGAGTTCCAAACGATAGTTTGGTGAAATAACAAGTCCTGGTTTGATATTAGAGCAGTGCTTAAGCCATCTTAAAGGCCTGTTGTCGATCCCTATTGAGTTGTCACTAAATATTCCATGTTCGAAATTCCCATCTTCGGTTGCTGTAATCTGTCTCCAAACAATCGATTAAACAAGAGGACAATTTCCTATTGAATGATACATTTGGATTAATTGAAGTGCAATTCTATAAACAATGCTATATATAAATATAATGTAATATTTGCATAGAAAATAATATTATAATGTTAATCGTAGCATTGTTATACTATGTATTTCTTTATACATTGGTATTTTCCAAATTTTGAAAAAAGAAATTGCTGAAATTTTGTAAATTTGACAAACTCAATCTTGCAAAAAATTCTGAATTTCGATAATTTTTTTTTGAGATATTTATTTAATCAAACGATTAAATATTTAAAAAGAAGTTAAATAATTTTATGTTTTTAAGTTAGGTTTAGGTTTTATATTAATATGCAACAACAAAAATGTATATTTTACTGAAATGATGATACATTTTAATATGAAAGATTAATAATATAATTCTAAATTGATTATTATAATAATAATATAATAATAATAATAATAATAATAGGTATATAATACTTTTATAGGATAAATAATTGGAAGAATATTAATTGGAAGAAATATATATTTATTTACATTTATTATTATATATTTTAAAAAATTATATAAATTCAAATATATTTTCAGTAATTTATTTTATCATTTATTATCATCTATAAATCTTAATATCACTTCAATAAATTTTTTTATAACCCACTTCTTTATAATCACATTAAATCTATATCACATTTACACATTATTTTCAAGTTGAAAGTATCCATCAATTTTCCTTTGTAATTATCTACACCTTCGTTATATGGTAATTCCATTAAATTGTCTGAGTGTAAAACTGTGTAACGCCATTAGAATAAAAGCCCGTCTGTTTGCGTCGCCTTATATATACTATAATGAGAACCTTCATTTAAACCTATTTTCACTGACACTATAGCTTATGCTTTGTGTTTTTTAACTATATACTTTTTTTTTTGCTTCCATACACGCTACCTCGGTACTCTTACGTTTCAGTTAAATGGTTAATATCCACGAAATGGTGATTTGAGATTATTGTATACCAGCTATAGTTACATAACAATTATATTAGAGGATATAAGTTATTTGGTTTTTCTATTTGTTTCTCTCTTTTCTTTTTTTTTATTCTCATTACAGAAGATTTCTATTCTTTTAATATCTATGAAATGATTTAGAGAAAAAATGTATAAAATTATCTATTGAAATTAACTGATTACTTTACACTTATACTACATATAGTTTATTTTAATAATTTATTATAATATTTAATTAATATATGATATAAAAAATGATATAAAAAATGAATATATTGATTTTTAGAGATACATTTACATTGTAATATTATATCTAGATTTCAGTATTATTAGATTATTTATATTAATTTAAAGATAGTTTTAATCTATATAATAATACTAAATATCATTTTAATATATTTTTAAATTTTACAATTTTTAATAGTAATGAGATTTTAAAAGCTTGAAGATTATTTATAGCAATCATTGTTTCTTCATTAATATCTAATATTTTCATTCTTTTGTAAAACTGTATTAAATTTATTACGAGTTTACTATAATTAATTATTATATAAAGATGATCACTTTTTCATCAAAAAATAGAAATTTTAACATTGGAATTTTTTTATCTCAAATTCCTTATTATTTTAGCGAAAAAAGAAGTTTGAATTGTCTTAAAAAAAAAAAAATTGAAATTAATAATCAAACATATTGATAACAATTTATATTTTTTTTGTCCTTAAAAAATATTTTAACAATAAGAGAATATATTAAACATACTTTTAATATTTAATATTATTTAAAATCTCTACAACTTTCATTTACAAAATAACAAAATAAATTTTATTTATTCATCGCAATAAACAGTACGAATTCATCATTCATCTTTTCTAATCCACGTTTCAATCTCTGAAAGTGATATTCGCTTTTATCTTCACCATTATTACTTCATAAAATACTTATCAAACAATTCCAATCGTTTTCGAAAAAGAATCGAATTTTTTTTTTTTTTACATTCCCTTCTCGTAAAAGAAAATTGTTTAACCAAATGGCGAATCATACGCGTCGAATCTCATTTATCTCTCGATCGGGGCTCTCGAGAACACTCGACACGCATGCTCGAAACAGTTTCACGGAGCGCAACAGCGAGATGCGCTTTACACAATCGTACACGTTATCAGTGATCCACAACCAAGCCAATAAAGTGGATGAACGCACGGATGTAACGTCGATTTTATCGTTTCGGTGATCGTCCTCCGCCCCAGTGGCGGTGAAATGTTCCAGGTTTACAGCCCCAACAGTCCCTAGGTATACGATAATCACGTGAATACCAACCTCTAATGTCTAGGAACAGGCTCGAGGCAATGCATTTCAATACACCGACAACCTCCACGCTTGATTCCCCCAGTCTGGTGACTGGCTGCGAGTATACCTAAGTGATTCCGGATTGGCGCGCTAATGACTGTTTCATATTCATTGGGTGTGCGCATTGCTACCATCCTGCTGCGCTTCGGTTACATACGTCGGCCAACAGTTTATCGTCTCTGCTTCTCTCGTTCTTTCACGCTGCTCTCTACTAATCCTGGCTACGGTTAAACGCGGTTTCCATCCAGGTCTCGCCGCCAACTGTTGATCTGGATGATTAACGATCGAAAGCTTTAAGTCACTTTCACTTTTGTGTCGTTGTGCTACGTGTAATTCGCGTGTAATTTGTGATTCCACGTGTTGGAGCTTGGTTCAAGATTTTCGTTCAACGTATGACTCGTTCGATAATTTTACTTGGTCGGTAACGAGCGAAAGTTAATTGTACTGTTGCCAAGTTCTTAGATATAGATATAGATCATGATATTATATTATTTTAAAAACGTAGTTTTCGTAGAATAATAATAATGGATATGTATATATTTTTAATATATATATATATAATATGTATTTTGATCAAATAATTGATATTTGCGAGAATTATTTTCTACGATAGGAGGAAATTTTTTTTTTTTTTTTTGGTTTATGTTTTCAAAGATTTTGCTGTTTAAAAAATTTTGTACTAAAAAAAAAGATTCTTTGATATTAAAATAAGATATAGCGAATTAATATTGATATATTAATGCCAAGTGTTCAATATTGATGCTTTTGCTATGTATGGTTATCATCAAAATTTTATTTTATCTTTTTTTTTTAAAATCTTTTTTTTATTTCTTATATAAATACTTTAATATAAAGGAAACAAAAATTTACAATTCTGATCGAAATATATTATATAAATAAATGTCATCATTAATAATACCAAAAAATAATTTGAAATTTAATATAAAATTATCAATTTCCTTAGATAATTTGTCACTTTTAAAATCAATTTTCTCAAAATGCTCTCCAAAAATTCACATTCTACATTTTTATATTTTAAATCGAGGTATAATGATCAATCGATGGTCTTTTCCTCGTACCAATAATTACGAAAAACTCTATCGAAGAATACTCTGCGAAGAGATGCTAAGAGGATACGTTCCAGTATTTTTATCGATGCGCGTTGCATAAAAGGCCACCGAAAAGAACAAAAAAAAAAGGAAAAAACGAAAGGAAAACGACGCAACCAGACCGCGGCAGCAAAAGGTGGATGTTTTCAGGTGCGATCGATATAGCACATCACCCTCGTCGTCCCTTGAACTCTTTTCCTTTCTCTCCACCTGTCCTCTTCTCCCTTGATCCTCCCATCTCTGTCACCTTTTCGAGCCTACAGAATGGCCGCTTCTCTTTCCATCCATCGCGCCAATCCTTTCTCCATCATTTTCCTGCACGCCCTCTTTGTCTTCGGTTGCTGCGTCCCAATGAAAGTCTCAATGTCACGGTCCCTGTAATTTTCTTGTCTGAGCAGTAGCGCGTGTACAGCGAAACCGAGGCAGTTTTTTTTCGTGCAGCTCGTTCTAATTAGTAAATGTACCCGACCAGATGAAACATCGATAAAAAGAAAAGAAAGGAACGGAGAAAAAGAAGAAGGAGAAGAAGGAGGAAAAAAGAGGAGAAGGGAAGAGGAAAAAAGAGAAACGTCAGAATTGTACCGCCTTGTGCGTCGAGCACCCTACTGTTTTCGTGTTTGCGCGCACGGTTCCGCACGCACGCGGCACGCGGTTCATGCGACGTCGTTTCCACGGTGAGATTTCTCTAAAGTGGGGTTGATCGATTGCGGACTGTCTAGACGGTTCGTTTGAACGCGTTCGTGCTCTTTTCAACGAGCGCCACCACGTCGAATCGTATTAACGAAACAAATTGGTGGCCGCGTTAAAGGCAAATTTTCGTAAATTAGTTCAGTCGCACAAAAGCTCCCACCGAATTACATTGGTACGAACGTATTTATCCGACGATTCGATCGTTCTTAATTCGTTTGATCACGAGTTATTCACTTAACGAGCGAAAATAATTGTATTTTACACCGTGCTGTTCGAATCGAAACTCAGTCGATAAGTAAGTTATTTCTCTTATCTGAAAGGAATTGGAATGAAAAAATATAATCTTTATTTAACAATCTGTCGATCTATTTTATAGATTTTTTTTTTTCTAATGTTTTTATTGTATAGATTATAGAGAAAGCAAATGTGAAGATTAAATTATATTTATATTTAATAATCTTTTAATGATCTTGGAAGAAATGAAGAAAAATAAATGTCTTTGTTCTTATTGGATTTGAATGACATTTTTAACTAAATTTTGTTTTGTTTGAAATTAAGTTATGCTAGAGTAGTAATGGATTTCAGTTGAGCCAGATAATAATTCTTGATCGTTGTTTTTCATAGTATATTTCTTATAATTACAGTTAAATCAAAATTACATACAAAGTTAGAGAATTCAACTAAGTAACACGTTCATGCAACGTATTTACCTAATTATAATATATATTCATAGATCAATAGTCCGACAATTAAAACTTATACATAGAACGAAGTCATGAAATATAAATTATACAAAATATATATTTCAAATGAAATTGTAAAGCAACATGTATAAAGTAATTTACAAAAATTTGTAAAAACATTCTTGTTTAATATCAATGATGAAATTCTACAAATAATTTTTCTTATTAGTTAAATCAAATAATAAATAAATATATAACAAATTATTTGCAACAAAATGCATCTCTTTTATTTATTTATTTTTCTATAATTTTAAAAAAAAAAAATTACAAAAAATTTGTCCCAGAAAAAGGAGTTTTCATCTCATCAAATTACAAGTTCTTTATATACAAAACTTTTTCACCCTTATATTTGTTTCTTTCATTCTTTCGATTCGCTTCATTAAAAGCAACCTGTATTAGTTAGCCACGAATGTGGCGGAAAATAGCAAGGATTGGAAACTCGGATTTCTCCGCAACTTTCACGGAAATTGCTTATCCGCGCGGTGCTTTCTGACTGTCCATTTCCTCCGCGGAAAAACCGTTTATCCCACATTTTTCCCAATCGTGCTCCACACGTAATCAAGAATCGACACTTATCCTTGCACACGTTCTGGTAAACTGGCCGGTGAAGCGTATTAGAGCGAGTTTTCGTTAGTCGTTTTAACTTCCCGCCGTTCTATTGCCTGCAGGTGTTAGCACCAGAGACAACAATGTCTGTACCATCGAGTAATTAGAACGGAGCGCGTCAGCTCCTCCTTCAATCATTGGATTTTTCAACCCTAGATTTTTCTTTTCTTCTCCGCTAATCTTCCAGTATATCGCGTACAATACAGTTCAAAAGTACTCGAAACGTGTTTATATTTTTAACATTTCAATTTCCAAATTATCTGTAAAAATAATTGACACGTTTGTGCATGTAACAGTGTATTGGTGTATCCAAGCTGGAATTGGAAAATGTATTACAAATTTAATAAAGAAAAAAATTTTTTTTGCTTTTCGAGATTGTTCTTCAGATTGTTTAATTTATTCTATATTTTATTAATTTATCTATTGTAATGCATAAACTATGTGACAATAATATAAATATATATATATATAATATACATATTAAATACATCACGATATAAATATGTGAATGATAATGTACGTTTGGAACTTTTTAGAATTAAAACTTTTTGTTTAATAAAACTATTGAGCAAATTCTAGGAAAGATAGGAAAAACTTATTCGAATAGTAAAATATTATGCACATACAGAAGCATAATAGCAATATGATGATAAGAAAAGAATTTTAAGATTTTATTAACTAAACTATATATTAAAAAGAATAATTCCTCTTATAACTTTTCAAAACGATGAATGAATGAAAGAATCGCAACCGAAATATTTATTTTTCGCACAAAATGCTGATTTATAACATCACTTTCAAAAAAACTTCAAATCAACTGCTTAAATGATAAGAGCACAAGGAGCACAAAGTAAAGGTATTGAGGGATCCATGATAAACCATGGAACACCGTGTATATTGGAAAACGGGAGAAAAAATCGCCGCAGGCACGTGCACCTGTACATCCGAACAGAGAAAACTCAGCGTCGGTATTCGTTAGCAAGATGACCAAAAACGCGGATGGAGAGGCCAAGGAAAGGAGGAGAGGGTTGTAGTGCGGTTTCTTTAGTGGCGAGTGCCGCCCGATGGAAGCTTTGAGTTCCACAATGGGTCGGCTTCTTACCACCACGACAAGACGGCAGCCCGCACTTTCGAGTCTGCTTAATTAAACAAGATATCAGTGCGAGCCTTCAGGCCCTCCGGCGGGATCCTTTTCAATCCTTTCGTTTCTTTCCCCCTTTTCTCGCCCTTTTTCCTCCCCCCCCCCTCCCCCAGCTTTCTTCCACCACTCACCACCGAACTCCTTCAACTCTTGGCCAGCCTTTCCACGTGTTCGTTTCCTTAATGACGACTTCTTTCTTCGATATATTTTTTTTTCTTTTCTCTCTTCTCCTCGTTTTTTCTTTCTTTCTTTCTTTTTTTTTTTTTTTTTTTTTTTTTTTTGCTTTAAATCCTATCTTAATTCCGCATCTGCTCCTCCCAACTTCGCGCAATACGATTTTTAATTTGTTATTGTGTGTTACGAGGTTCGGTACGAATCGCGTTTCGTATTGATCATCTCTCGTTGAACGTTTTATACGGCGGATTTTGTTTCATCAAAACGGTTCTTGGTAATTTGGGAAATTTTGATACGCGATACGTGGATGCGTTCTTTTAATAATTTTGAGAAGAGATATTATTAGATATCGGTGTATGCGAAATTTCAGTTTTGAAATTGATAACGTGATATTGCTCGTTAAAATTTGTTTTATCAATAATATTGTTAGGAACTACGATATTCGTATATAACCATAAACTTGAAAACTTACTTGATATTTCGCCTGAAAATTTAATTTTCACCTTGGAATAATTTCATTTTAAAATACTGCGAATATTTATCATATTTCGTCGCTATTTTCATTTTCTTATTTTCCTTATATTGAAAATAAATATAAAAAATCATGCTACATTAGCAGCAAACTGTTACAACAAATTTGTAATAAGAATGTTGAAAATTGTATTGGATATTATATCATAAATAATAACAGCTACGTCACGTGGCTACAATCTTCGGCCCATTATATGATAATCATAACCCTTCGTAATTTAATTTATTCGACAATGCTTTGACGTTAATTGCACGAAGCATCAAGAGAACGTAACAAGAAAATTATCATCATTATTATCATCATCAAAACTGTCCTAGTCGTAAGAATTGCCCGCCTATAAATCTGGTGGTGACTCGTCGTCAGATAAGTGGTGAAATATCTCTTTTGGAACGAAGGTAGCCGAAATTACTGCTCGTGAGGTTGAATTTATTTCGGATAAAATTGGAAATGGAATTATTTATTTATTAAAGTTGTCAACGATTTGATTGCACATTGTTGTTAATTAATTCTGTACAAATCGATATTCATATTATTGAACGTGATAAATAAAAAAGAAAAGAAAGAGGGAAGAGGGAGGAAGAAAGAAAAAAAAAAGGAAAAAAAAGGAGAGAAAAGAAAAACAATACATTTGGATGAATAATTCGTTGATTGTGCATTTCCGTGCCTTTCGCTTAAATTCGCTGATTGCCGATAAAAGCGCAAAACGAAAATGAACCGCTGCACGTAAATTATACGGTCGAGATTCAACGCGTTAATTTATTACTGAATTACATGCAATTTAAATGTTACGCGTCGATCACGAGCGCATGGACAACACTAGATCTAGAATTGGTCTGTGTAAACTGCCGTCGTGTGTGTAAATTTGTGTAATCCGAAACTATCGAGAAAAAATATTTTTCGGAACGTTTTATTTTTGGAATCTTTTTTTTTTTTTCCTCCCCCCTCCTTTTTTTTACCTCGAAATCGTTCAGGAACAACATGACAACAACCGATTTCGAGAATGTACAAATAAATTGAAGGTTATCGAACCTGTAATCTACTACCTTCGATAACGGTGGATACATTTCGAGCAGAAAATATTGGAAAGTAATTGTCGAAATAGTTTTGTCGAGATAAAATAATATTTTGGGATTTGTTTCATAATGATAAATATATCGGTGAAAAATATTTGTTTAGAATTAGAATATGTACAGTAATCATTTTTTAATTAATTTTTTATTTAATCGAGTAAAAGAAAAAAAAATAAATTTATTCAGAAAATAAACTATCTATATTTTGTGATTGAACGAATATTAATCGTTTTAATGTTTAAAATTGTTGAAGATAGATGAAAGATAAGAAAATGGATAAATTCGCTCGAAATAAATAATGTACATTTTAATACGAACACTAAATAGATATATAGAAAATAGAATTAAAATGGCTTTCATCGCGCTATCATATTTCAATCTGATATATAATGTATTCTTTAGAACAAAACCTAATCTAAAAACGCTTTACCGAATTTTAAAAATGAAAAAGTTACCATCCAGCAAAAATATTGTGTATATATTACACGACGTTGATTAATTATTAAACGTATTAAATATATTTCCTCTTCCAGCGAAATATATCGAGATTTTATTACACTACTTTTTTTCCTTGAAAAGAAATTCTTCTTCCTAAAAAATTTATTCACTTTAAAGAATTGAAATAATTCTTCGATCCGAGCAACAAAATATATATATATCCATATGCATATACAGTGCATATTCACGAATTGTCATTAGAAATTGTGAATTTCTAATTACCGTTATGCAAGAATGTGCTTTTAACTTGGGAATCAAAGTTTCTCCAATGTTTACCACATTATGCAAATAGTTATAGTTATAAAGAACGTAAACGATAATATGCTTCGTCATCCAACTGCTTTGCTAACTATGCTCTCCCCTTATCTGAAGTTTCATAGGGGGAAGCATCCCGTTTAAATGGTTCAACTTTAATTAAATCGGTTACAACTAATTACGCGTATATTATTCCAAAAGAGCTGTTTTCCCAGCATAGGAATAACCCTCAAACGAGTTGTAGAGTCTCTAACAAACTGAGATTGAGATGTACAATGAAATTTCTACTATGTAATCGGTAAAGTGATATCTATTTTACATCGGATCGATATGAAAATGAAATATATTTTTTTTTAATTGTCTATCTAATTACTCGTGTAAAATTTCGATATACATTTAAGTGGTACTTTTCGATTATTGAAATAGAAATCACTCATTGAACTGATTGAATGATACAAATCAAATATTATTCGATTAATGAAATTAATGAAATATATATATATATATTTTTTTTTTTTTAGCTAACTGCATTCATCTGTTTTCTGTTTAAATATTGAAACAAAGATCGAAACAAAATTTGGAGTTTATTTTAATTGAATATATTTCTAATTCTTTAATAATCTAAGAAAAATTCAAAATACAGATTTTTGGAATTCTTTACAGTAAATTCTTAGTCAATAAATTTTAATAACTATTATACATAATTCTTAATTCTTAATATTCCAAACTTTAAAAATCTGTATAAATAAAAATTAAAAGATGATAAAACATCTCTCTAAGGATTTTTTTAAATTTAACATTTCAAATGATTAAATTTAATTAAATATTCAGATAAAGTTGTTAGAAAAATATATTTTATAGAAGACTATCCTGCTTGAAATTTTAAAATAGTTTGTAAAACTTATTCATTCTTGACTGTTTATCAATTCGAAATAAAGCGTTACAAGATTATTATAACGTACACCTAATATTTTTCAATTGATATCATTACAATTGATAACAATTTGTATTTAACGAGAAATACGAAATATTTCTCATTATATTACAAAGAAATAATTTAAAAAACACTTAAGAACATATATCGTAATATTTTTTTAATTAATTTTCAACCACAAATATGAAACACTTTTCACATCAAAAAAGATAATCCAGAAACACTCGAGATTAAATTAGTGCAACTATTAGAATAATAATTTAACAAACAGATTGGTAGATGCACGAGCGGAAGGACGAGGTGGGTGGAATACGTGTATCACCTGTTCAATTTTCGTGATAAAATGCATTGAGATCAGAATTGTGAGCTACTTGTCGCAGGACGGATTGGTAAATTTGCATGAAATACGATTGCACACTCATGACATATATCTTCCATATCGCGCAAAACATTTTGACGAGAACCATAGCTCTTTTCGTGGCCACTCCTCTCTGTTTCATTTGCATCGATGCATCCAGAACGATTCTCCATCGTTCGAAAGATACTTGTGTGCGGTGTCCAGGTTTCGCAGGCAAAGTAATATTGCGGAGACAGCGGAAAAGTTTATCTATTTCTTCGAAAGTGCATGGAAATATTTCATACTTATCTCGAGCAGAGCGTGCAAACAGAATAGGTCTCGATGGACTTGTATTGTGTAAAATATTTAACGATATTTGGACGAAGATGACGATGGAAGGTGAATAATAGATACCAAGTTAGGTCGATTGCTTCTCAGATGAACTTTGTGAGAAGTATTTTACGAAGATTGTTCCATACAGAAGAAGATAAAAAGTTGTGACTGTGTTCTATTTTTTTAAAAGTTGTTTACTTTATTTTGTATCACAAAAATGAAATTTTCTTCATACAGGCCTAATAATTAATATTATTATTTAAGTTATCGAATGATAAATATATCGTGCTTTGTAAAAATGTTTTCATTAATTAATAACAATGATAAAAAGAATTTATATTAAAATATTTATAATTGCATAAAATTTTAAATATTTCATTTTATTTTGTCCTCTATAATCCTATTATACTTTATTGTATTTTATCACTGTATCGTTAAATGGATAACAAATAGCCTGTTTATCACAATTATATTTATATTTCTGTCTAAATCTAATTTATTTAATTGATTAAAATCTAAAATCCTCGAGAATGAAACACGATTTATATTTTTAGAGAAACGATAATATAATATTATCATTCAATATTCAAAGATTTCTTTCCAGTATACATTTTATCACGTCGAGTTACGTGTTATCACGTGCACACAATTTTCACCACAACGTGTCAGCGTCACATGGCCTAACTCATCGCCTGTCTCGCGAGACATTAACACGAGCCGTCGCGACGCCACGTCGTAGATTCGAGTTTTATTAGGTAGTTACGATGTACACACATAGTCCTTGACGTCTACGTAGTTTTGGTGACGTTCGCAGAGATTACTCCCATCCTTTTGGTAAACAGAAACCACTGTCACGTGTTTGACGTCACATACCAACTTCTTCGTAACTCGTTCATCTTACGTCGCATATTTTCATCTATAAGTGTACACATACAGTTTAATTGTAAGAGTTATCTAAGAAAGTATAACATATCTTCTTGATTGTAACAGATACTTAAGAAAAATTATTAATGAATATTTACTATTTTACTAATAATGGATTTGATATTTTACTTACACCTGTGTGTTTGTATAACTATTTTTATTAGTCTTGTAGTTCTGGCTATTAATTTTTGTTATTGTTTCATAGCTAATTTTATGTAAAATGTTTTTATAATTTTAGGAATTGTTTTCGAACGACAGTGTAATACAAATGTTTTATTATATATTTATTTAATGAACTTAAAAAATTTACTACTTTTAATCTATTATTATTTTATACATTTGCATGAAACATGTTTCTTAAAAAAATTATAGATTCTTAAAATTTAAATATCGAAGGAGAAGAACGGTCGAAATTTATTGTATTTATAAACAAATTTATATAAATTTCCATTTGAAATTTACAATTCAACCCTCGTTTCAACTCCTACGGGGTATGAATATGAATCAACGCTGACACCTATGTAAAGACCCTCAGGACCTATAAAATTTGAGGTTAGAAAGATTAAAGTCAGTCGCGTAGTTTTCAGGTTATTGAACTGTTTCCAGTTTCCTCGAGAATACAACTGAAATAGGATTGATTTCTTGTGTTGAAAGATTTGCAATATTCCTGTGAATTTATTGCTATCAATTACAAAACATATTAAATATATAGATTTTTATATAGTTATATTCAATCATTATCATTATCAAGTTTTATTATAAATCTTTTTTAAATCTTCTTTGAAATAAAAACAAAAATATAACGTGAGAATTGATATTGATATGATTTAAAAATATTTTAACTCTTTTTTTAAATTATTACCTTTCGTTAATCTTTTGAAGAATGAATTTATTAAGATTTGGTAATTATTGCTTATTCATCAATTATATATATATTCTTAAATATCAGATGAATCGGATAATACCGAAAAATAAAATCTTTCATTTCTTCTGAAATTATCCTTGAATTAAAAAAAATTTAATGTATAACATCGCTATATCAATGTATTAATATATACACCAGTTTCTTTTTTGATTTATTATAATTTTTTACTAGATTAGATTATTAAACTTGAATTACATGTAATAAAATGTCGAAAAGTAATTATCGTTATTAACTTTTAACATTTAAGAAACGATATTAACTTTGAATATTTATATTAAATGAATAATTTAAGAAAATTTTACATTCACCCATTCGTTTCGACTACAATTTACCACGTTGTCGCAATACCATTATGAGATTTAAGGAAGCTACAGATTTCTTCACTGCAAACGCTTCTACCTGAGTGACATGTCGAGACTCGTGACTGGAATGTTCTTGCAATACCTGCCTAGGATATCGAAGAACGTGCATTTCGTGCGGTCGCTGCTTTTGTAATTTTGAACTGGAAACCGCGTGCCTCGAATAACGTGTTCCCTTAAGAAAATTTTCATGTACTAACGATTTTCTATAGAATGCTTTTCCTATTATTATTTTGTAACAACTATGTTACAAATGTTACTTTTCATTCAATAATTTTATTATTTATGAAATTATTTGTTTTGTTTAATTTAAATATTATACAGAATATTTCATACAATTGGATTATATCTTTTAAACAACAAAAGATTGAAAGAATTTTCACTTGACAAATTTACGATTATGCATGATTTAGTGTCTTAATATTTTTAAATTCACTTCTTTTCTTTTAAATTTAAAAATAACTTTTAAAATGTTAATTTCTCATTTTCTTTAAAGAAAGAATTATAATATTTAGTTTAAATTAATTAATTTAGTATCTATTTTATTTTTATTTGAATTTATATATACATAAACTTGAAATATTAAAGTTAAAATTGTGTGAAACATCTTCTTATATAATAGACAAATTTGTTTAGAAAATAAAAATTAATTAAAAAATCATATTAAAAATAAACGTGTATTAAAAGATTAATCAGAAAATTAAACTTTGGTATAATTTAGTATCTCATATTAATAAATTTTTATATAAAAATTCTCTTTATTAGAAACTATCACTTCCTGCAAAGATCAATACTCATGAAGGAACTTAAAGGATTCCTTATTGAAAAGCACTTTTATCCCCGAATCATGACTAGAATTTTTGCGGTATCAGCTTCCAATATTGAAGAACACACGTTTAAAATTAAGTATACATTTTCTCGAAATATAATACTTCTTTTTCTTTCATAGATTATATTTATAATACAACTTGTTTTTCCAATTTTTTTTTAAATTTCTTTTTTTTTTGATTATATTAACATATAAAATATTCAGAGCTTCTAAAAGATATAATTTTTTAAGATTTAACGATACATTGTTATACTTTCCCAATTAAAAGGGTTTATAACAAAATGATCCTTATCATTTTTCTGAGAAAAAAAAAATATACATTAACAACTAGAATTTTTGTGTACAATAAATTCAATATTCCACGATGTATCATTATGTATAAATCGGGGATATTAAATAAAAATTATATGTCATAATAAAATTAATCAAATGTAATGGATTTTATAATCGAAATTGTAAAATATTTTTCTTATAAGCTCTTATAAGACTCGTGGCACAGTGTTTGTTAGATTACAAGATCTAAAGCATATTTCACTTAATACATATATTATATGTATATGCAGTAAATTCTAAAAGTTAAGCAGATTTTCCAGCACTTGGAAAGATAAGTCCTCCCGGACTTATACACGGAAATTTCTCGTTTGGTTTTCATCCGTTGCGGTTCAAGTTCGTAGAATTAACTGCGCGTTAGTGGTGCATGTCTATGACGGATTTATAACGGCATAACCCTGTTGATGGATTTAAACCGCATGATGAAACAGCTGTAGACCGCTAACCTTTTTTTTTTTTTTTATTTTTATCCCCGCACAGGGGCATAGAAACAAGATTATAAATCGTAAGACGATTAACAAAAAGGTTTTGACAAAATAAAAATTCACGTAAATTAACGTTCAGCAAAATTAACATTCAATTGATGATGATTTATGTTATCATTATGGTGATGTTAATTTAGCTAAATTAACGATAATCTAACTAATTTATTTAATATATATATATGTATACTTGTAACCAAAAATATATAATATAATATAAGTTTAAACTATGTAATAATTATGTGCAAATAAGATGTAAATTATCAGTAATTGAAAAATTTATAAGTTAAAAATTATATTATGGTTTATAAATTAATTAAATTTATTGTTTATATAAAAGAATTGATTATCAAAATATAAAATAATTAAATTCAGAAATCTCAATATCTCTACACAATATGTATTTATTTATATAAAAATTGAAATATATTTTTCAAACGTAATTAGTATTTGAATAAAATTTTTGATTTCTTATTATTTGAAATTTATATTATTAAGTGATATATTAGAATATGTTATATTAATAACAGATATCAATAAATTATATAGTGTAAATATGAACAAGTTAATATTGGATATCAAATAATAATAAATACGAATATTATATTTTCATAAAAAAATAAAAACAAATATTTAATAAAATAAAAAATAATTAGATCCTGGATAGTAAAGATATTCGAAGATTTGTTGATTAATATGTGAAGAGAATAATATTGTTCTTTGTTATATAATTGTTTTATCTAAATTTTAATATTAATATTTTCATTTATTTTGGTAGATTTTTAATGGAAATATTTTCTGAATTAATGGAATTCTAATTTTCTATTTTTTTGAATTTTAAGAAACACAAATATTATTTAATAAATGAAAACAAAAATTAGGCTAAAAAGAACAATTTAAATTTATAAATTTTTCTCAATTTACATACGTATTCTATTCGAGTAAAAAATAAATATATTAAATAATAATTGTTTAAACAATGTATATTAATAATTGTAATTAATAATAATAATTGTAATAACCGTGTAATTAGGTTGATTATAAAAGCAAACGAATCGCGATTGCAAGATAGAAAATAAAAATTCGTCAGGCATGAATACAGAGGAAAAACACGAATGTGAAGATTATTATCCTCTGGATGAAATTTAATTAAACCGCGTTGCATTTATGTTAAACGGATTAAAACCATTTGTTTGTGTTCACAGGCCTGAATTTCGCGAATACAGCAGTAGACCGAGCAGTATACCATTCTCTAAGATTGAATAATTCTAAAGTTGAGAATTTACATCATTTACATTCTCTGTTTATCAGTGCCATGTTGACTTTTACCTTAATGCATCAAATAGAAGAAAGAACGAAACTCTCGAACCGACAAAACGTGAATATATCGTTTTAGATCAAATATTTTAGTTGAGACAAGACGATAATTATAGTTAATTTGTTTACTTACAATCTATAATTTTCATCACTAATAATTCTTAATAATTATATTATATAATTGCATAATTTCTTTTCCATTCTACTTTTTAAATCATTTTTATTTAATGTGTCTATAGTTTTGGAAAAGAAGTACATTTTTTAGAGAGATGGAATAAAAAGAATTTGCTCTTTGCAAATGCTCGAAACGTTTTACCTGAAATTATTGCTAAAATATTGTAATCTCTGTCTTAATTATTCGACTAATGATGCTGATGAATGAAACGATATTTATTTTCTCATTTCTTTGATCACGATTTCTAACTACACGTTCTTCAAATAATTTTCCTTATTGTCATTGAAATTTATCAGCAATAATTAATGATATAAAAAACGTTTGAGATTAAAGGAAACAGATGGATCTAATAACTATTATTGCAATTAACCAAAATTGATTATTTTTCGTGAGACATTCTATTTTTAAATGAAATATTCCTCAGATAATCATTAATTGCATTTTGAAATTAAAAATTGAAAACTATTCACCATTATTTATCACCATTAATACAATAGTGTGCCATTTTTATTCAAATAAAGAATAAAGTAGCATAACATTTTATTATTTTGTGACATTCAATAATTTCATATTTTCATATTTGTTAATGATAGGTAGATACACCTGACAGCGTACTGCAAAGTGGATTAGGCATGGGACCAGATATGGGGCACACTATTTTACGTTCTATGGTTGATCCAAGAGATTACGATCGATTAAGATATTTGCAAATGAATGGAGGTCAGCCAAACAGCTTCGAAGAGACCATACATAGGGTATGATTTTCACATATAATAAATAATTAATGATAATTTACAAATATAATAATATTTAAATTGTTGAATTTCATATAATACTTCATTATCATCAAGCTATTATGTTATAAATTATCGTTTTCATTATTCATATAATTTACAGTAATTCACTTTTTGTTTCTAAAAAATAAACAAATGTGACAATAATTGTAGATAAAAGTGTTTTAAAAGTAGACTAAAAAAATGATTAATTTATAAAATACTAAGGAAAAATCATTGTACAATAATTAATACTGTAAATAACAATATAATAATTTATTATAACATAATGCAAAAAAATAAATAAAAAAAATTCATTTGAGAGAATCAAGTCTTTTTGCTATTTAAAAAAATAAAAATATAATTTTCATTTTCTCATTCTATAATATATAATCATTCAATCATATTTTTACCAGAAACATTTATTATAACTTTCTTTATCGAAGGAGTAGACAAAAATCAATTTATCGTTTGTTTGTTATTCGTAATTGAAATTATTTACATTTATCGACAAAATTTTTCAATTTTTAGTCAATGTAGAGAGAGAGAGAGAGAGAGATTTTTTACTGGTTTATATTTTTCAGTTGAAAGTTCAAGAGGCACTGAGAAAGAAGGAACGATTTCATAAAGAACACGAAGAGGTGAGTGCAATTTAAATTAAAGTTCACTCTTCCCTTTTTTTAATTTACTAATGAATTCTTGTCTATACGAATGCCAAATAAGGAAAGTGGGTACATTTATGAAAGAAGAGCGAATAGACGCAATAAGCATGATCAATTTAATAGCGTATTTCTCTCGCAACTTCTATTTTCATCCTTATCAACCATAGAAATACGAATTTATCAAGATTTATATTCTATCGAAAACAAATATCTCTTCAAAAAGGATACATATTTTTC
The DNA here is from genome assembly GCF_048593485.1 of Apis florea. Lineage (NCBI taxonomy): Eukaryota > Metazoa > Arthropoda > Insecta > Hymenoptera > Apidae > Apis > Apis florea. The sequence goes on along the minus strand of NW_028256838.1, from coordinate 726,027 downwards.
CTATTTAATTATATTTTAATAAATTTGTAATTATTATGGAGTAAAAATTTATTGTGACGTAATTATTATAACTTTTAATGGACAAATTTCAAAAGCATATAGAAATAATCGAAGAATTAAAAAATATATAAATAATATCACATTATATAAAAAAATTTATAAAATTTGTCAAACAAAATTGCAAATTTTTCTCCATATTTCATGGAGATGAAAAAGGAAAACTCGAGATATTTCATCATTAGGTTAAATACAGTAGAATTCCATTTACGAATCTCATCTAATGCTCTATTTATCGTACTTGTGTTGAACTCTTGACTATACCGAGCGTCACTCCAATTATACGAACATTTACAATTCTGCTAACATTAATTACCCGAAGAATGAGCAAATGTATGTTCGACTTTAGTTATCCAATTGTGAATTATGACTATTTGAATAATTTTCTAAATACACTTGGATAAGTATCATTTTTTTTTTCTAAAATAAAATAAATAATTTCTATGTATATATTTAACGTGTAAAGAATATTACAAGAACATTACATTTTCATATATTTTATGAGGAAACATAAATTACACTTTCATTTTTATTTTAATTTCCTTAAATACCTTTTTTCATTTTCGAGATGTGCATTATTTTCAATTGATTCTCGTAGTAAGAAATGATCTGTTTGTATTTTGAATATTAAAGAGAATTTTTCGAAAGATTAGAGATTTTCTTAATAACTTTTTAAAAGCATTAATCTCGTCTTCCTCTAATCTCTAAGTACTAACGATGGACGTGTGTGGAAATAAGTCGTAAAGGAGCTCGTAGAGAGAACTTGGAATGGTGTCGTTGAAGTTTGTGGAGAGGACTAGTCAAAATTTGAAATGGACAACGCGAAGAATCAACTGGATTATCTAAGATTGAAGTTTTTAAGCTTCTTTGTAATAATAAATAGAGTTTGTCGTCCAATTTAAAAACGAAAATTCATTGCCACGTTAGATTTTATTTGTAAATCGGTTTCTATCTTCTGAAAAGAATACAATTTTGATCATTCATTAATCAATGAAAATTTATATAGAAGGAAATGAAAAATTATTAGTATATTGCTATTTACAGAATATACTGTCAAAAAGAAATCATAGGATATAGAAGATGATCTTATTTAATATATGGGATATATTCTTTGAAGGATTAATTCTAGATGTTAAAAAAAAAAACATAAAAATTGATATAAAAAAATATCGATTGATTTATTTATTAAATTATTTACTATTTAATTTCGCGTTAGATGAAGCGAGACGAGAATAGAATGGTGTAACAAAGATAAAATGATCTCACTCCTCTTCCATCTCCTTTCTCCATCTAATACAAACCTCAATTATTTATAATTTAATAAAAAAATCTTAGCCAATATTTTTAAATAGAAACTCTCCTGTTTGTTTCAATCAAAATCAAACTTCATTTTCTTAAAGATTTTCCAAAATTGTAATCATTTATTAACAAAGGCACTTTTTGATCGATCAAAAATAAAATTAATCGAAATGGTAAGCGACACCAAGTAATTCTGTACTCTGTACATTTTTAATTACACGAAACTGAGGAGAAAACGTGATGCGAGAAAAGTTAGAGCCACCCTTTTAGAAAATTTAAGGGATCGAAATGGGTCTCAGAAATTGGCCGAAACTGTCTTGTTCTCCTGGCCCTGGGCTACTCGAGCAGGCAGAAAAAGACAGAAAGAAATAAAGCGGAGAGTTTCCTTTGAGGCTGGAGAACAATATGGAAATAAAGGTCGGTATCCGTGTAAAAGTTTTAGCGTCACTTCTACCTTCGAAGGTTTACTGCTCCCTGGGGAGGACCTTCTTTCTTTTGCTCCCCTACCTACCTTCTATTTTCTTCACCAACCGGTTGACTTCTCCTTTGCCACGCGAGGAACTGCGGGATAATCCCGTGGGCGACCACCTCGTCAACCATCCTCATCATCCTCCACTCCTTCGCCCCTTCCTTATCCTTGTGATTGATATAATATTTTAGCCGCGTAAATTGTTAAACATTCCAGATGCAATAGGAATGGAAACAGTGAGATTTTTGTTCTTTAAATAATAATTAGGCTGCGGATTGAATGATGAACGTAAAATAAAATTTTTATGAATTTTATGAAATAAAGTTTAAAACAGAGATATTTTGAATATTTTTTTTTTTTTTTTTTTGAGAGAGAAATAAAACTATATTCAAGTATTAATAGATATATTAATGATATACAAGAATCACAATCACAATTTGTTTTATAATAATAATAATCATATGTATAAATTTTGCTCTGCACGAATCCATTTCCATTTCTGAACGAATGATTTTTCATTATTCATTTTCATTATACTTTAATATAATTAAAATATCAATAATTTACTTTCTTTTTTCAAAATTGTAAAATTAAAATAATTTTCTTTTAAATATAAGTATGCAAAAACTAGATTAAATTTATTTTTCAGATATAATAAGATTTCTAATAATTCTTTTGTCAATCTAATATTTGGAAGATTCGTAATTACAATAGAAATTATTTTAGCAACATTTTGAAAATGTTAAGCGATAAATCAATGGAGTAGTCAGATCCAGTCTAAAGTACACTGTCGAACCTGTCAATGCAGTGTTTCGAATTTGAACATGTAAGCAAAATGGATTTCTGTAAAACTACTAAATTCAAATTATTAATTTCTAGATTTTAAGTTCTTAAATCTAGACAATTGGAGCTTTTTAAATGTCTTTTTCTTAAATTTATACTTTTCTTCAATTTATTGGTGACAATAATCAAGTTCTTTTGTATCAAATAATAATCGAAATTGGAGTGACATATTTTTTTACAAATTATATCTATATTTTAATATAAGATATCATGGATTTTAATCTGAAAAATCAATATTTCAAATAATCAATTTAATATGGATTATGCTAAGTGTTTATAACATAACACTTAATTAAGTTAATACATATAAAATAAAGATAATGTATGGATATTCATTAGGTTATTCATTTTGTAAGAGCGAAATAAATTTATAAATCGTTTTTTAATAAATCTAATATACCAGAAATCTTTCATATTAAATCTTTCATATAAAAAGAAATAACTAATTTACATAATACTTATGTAATTTTTTTGAATCTCTAATTTTATACCTTTAAACTATAAAAATATTTTATATTTTGATTAATCGTGAACACATCAATGAAATATATAACAGATAACAGTCTTTTTATCAATCAAAGTAGAAAAAAAGTAGTATCTAATAAATAAAACAGTATGGAATAAATGGAATAAATGAATTTTTTTCAAAAGTATTTTCATGCTTTAAGCATCTTAAAATTAGACTTCAAAATTAATACTTTTAAAAAACATTGTTTATATTATAATTATTACATACACTTTTCATATAAACAATAATTTATTCACAAGAATGTTTCTTCTTTTGAAAGAAAGAATTATAACAAATTAATACATTATTTTCATTTTATTTAAACGTTTCTCAATCAAATCACGCATCGTTAAATATAATTGGCCGACTAAATTTCGTCAACAACAAGAGACCAACAATACGAAGTTAATACCACGTTTCTAATCAAGTAATCGAATGGAGGGTTCATTCATTCGTCCTCGTTATTGTCCTGTTTCAGATACTGAGGGACATCCGGCAGGGTTTAATGCAGCTTGGTCGGGACGGACGGGGTCAGCTCCCTGGAGGTGAGTACGTCAAGGAGTGTAACCTCTAGCTAGTTGTCGCCTCTCCGCGACTTACAGCTCAGCCAGCTCGATTCAACCGGGCCACGTCCTCATTCGTGTGTATGTGTATTCTATGGAGCGTGTCTGCCTTGAGCAGAAACGAGCCACGTGCCAGCCAGAGCCTTGAGAATCGACTCCCAAACGCCTGACACTTCGTACATCTCAGCGCGCCCTCTAGGGACTCATTTAGCGCTTTCGTTCCTCCAATGATTCTTCCCGTGATATTTTTTAAAGAATCTCGGCGCGATGAAACGGAACGCTCTTGTAGAGGAAAATTTCTCGAGCGAAAGAGATGAAACTGAATCGTCTCCCAGACAAAATTTTTCCTCGAATAAGAGAAATTTTCGAAGGAAATGGATTTGACGTAATGGTTTTTCATATGATACATAGCGCTCTGAAAATATGAAATTTTTGTATGTTACACTCTTTGAAGAAGAAGATTTGAGAATGGAAATTTTTTTCTTTTTAAACATTTTTTGTTTATGGTATAATAAAAGTTTATAGAAATATTTTTCAAGAAATAAAGTAGAAATGGCTTCCTTCTGCAATAATATATTTCATGGATATGTTGAAAATATTCAAAAATTTCTGCTGTATCGAATTTCTTGTTCGAATTTTGTATTATCAAGATATTGTGTGATGAGCTAGTTTATTCATTCGATATTTAAATAATTGGATAAAAATTGGATATAAAAATCGTTATCTTTGTATTTTTGTATCTATGTATTTTTTACAAAATGTAAAAATAATTTTTTTACTGAAATAAGAATTTTTATTTAACATGTATTCTTCTTTCTTTCCTCAATCAATGTTCGTTCTCTTTTTTCGTGTCAGCTCCTGATCTCTAGTACCATTGTTGAGAACTAAAAACTTTGCCATAGCGTTTTCTATTGTACATTATAGTAGCCTTTGTTCGACGAAAAAATTCATTTTAGAAAATTTCTATAAAGTCATTCAATTACGAAACTTTTAAATATAAATTAATTTATTATATATCGTGTTCGATGTAAGAATGATTTGTTTCATTGCAATATTTACCTCTAACGTAAAATTCTATCGTTCTTAATTAAAATATCTTAGTATTTAAAAATTAGGACATTTTACAATCCAAAACAATTAAAATTTATTATCTTTTTTAATGATTATTAAATTAGTTTTGCAAAATTTCGAGATAAATAAAAAAGTTTTCGATAAACTTTATGTGAGTTTAAGTAACATACAATAATTCTGTTTCATATGAAATATTATAAATATGCACAATATTTTTAATTTACAAAATATAAAAGAATGAAATTTTTTCGTTCTGTCTAAGTTTTATTAATAAAATTTAATTGTTCTATTTTATTGTAAAACTTATTTCCAGATGAAATTACATTTAAAAGATTGAAAATTTAAGAAAATTTGAAGATTAATTTACACATAATATTAAAAATATTTAATAAAATATAAATCATTTTATCCTTATAAATATTTTCATGGGCGACTGTACATCTTGAAAATAAAAAAATTTCCAATTCTACGATTCATCTTCGAGCACAGTAAAACGGTCTAGCAAACTCCGGCCACCCATTTCTGAAACGTCCTGTACAGAATGCCATAAAGAGGATCAAATAAAATATCAAGAGTAATGTTTCGGATATCCTTTAAATTCCGTATTACCGATTTATCACTGACTGGGGGAGTTTTATTTGCGATTGCATCGCCGACGAAGGCAATAGCACCGCCACGCTACGAAGCCCCTTCTATGTGCAGGCTAATCTCGTTATCGTCAACAACCGTCGACTGCTTTCTCCGCTGGCTCGCTTTTCCCGATCCCCTCGTTTTTTCTCGCGCCCACACGCACGTGCACGATCCTCAGACGCTTGATTTCGCCCAGCCTTTCTCACCAACGCCACTCGAGGTCTTCTCGCGTCTCGAATTACCACGCATTAGCGCCACACGCTGCACTTTATAGGAAAGAAAGACCGTGCGATTTCTCTTCGGGAAGAAGTTCCTAGTGAAAGAATAAGAAGCATTTAATCCGTATCCTATTGATTGAACTTTCTTTATCGTAAATGGAAGAATGAAATTGACGATGAGAGAAGAATTTAAAATGTATATTTGAAAACATTTCGTATACAGTGTGCATACTATTGTAATTATAAATAATAATATATATATATATATGTCTTTAAATTAAAATTTAATTTTATATTAATATTAAATTATTTTATTTAAAAAATAATAATTTATTTAAATCAAAAAATTAAACCAATGTACAGAATGTTAATGTAGAATAGCTTTGGAAGATCGATTCTAAAGGCTAAAACAAATATTTGAGTAGTAATTGCTTTATTATTCGAATTAATAGGGAGATAAGAGCATCATAATATTTTTTAATATAGATGATTATGAATATCCCAGTATACTTTTGCCAATTCTGTAGTATTCTTTCTAATTCTAATTTTTTAAATATTTTTGATTTCATTTCAATAATTAACACGTTTTAAGTATGTACAATGTCATGTTCAAAATAAATATTACTTTTATATTGTTATAATACGGAAATTAATATTTAATATTACATAAAATTTTATGATGGAATAAATAAGAAGTAAAAAGATAGATTTATTGGTGGAGTAAATTATCTATATTTTAAGTATGAACGAAACTATTGAAGCGTTCATAATAAACCTTTGTTAAATTTCAGTCATAAGATAACTTCATGATTTAATTAGATAATGTATAATATAATTACAGATAATAATGTTTCAGTATTTATATAATATAATAGATTTACAATGGATATTTCATTAAAGAACATTGAAATTTATTTATTACAGAGAAATTAAAGATTTTTAAATATTTTTCTACTATTCTCAAAAAAAGTCAAAAATTATTACAAATTATTACAATCATTAAAATACGAAATATTAATAAAATGTTCTGTTTAAATAAATAAATAATAATAATAATAATAAAATATCTTAAAAGATTTCATTTTCAATATCCAGATGACACTTACATGTACGATGAAGATGCACGTTGTGGAGGAGGATTGGGCTTGGGTCCTGGAGGTCAACATTGGTATGACGAACCACCATATGAGTCAGATCCCGAAGATTTCCTTATGGGGGCAAGTGGTGGGCCAGTGCCAACTGCGACTATACAAAATGGAAGGTAAAATACAACAAATATATTTTTAACCGACCCTGAATCGTTTGTGAGGACGTGACGTTCATTTATGAGAAAGTGAGGTTAGGGAAAAAGAAAAGAAGATTTAAAATAGAATAACACAATGCCATGCGCTTGACATATCATATAATCATATAAAACATAACAAAATATTTAATATGTAATAAATAATTGCATGAGCATTATTATTGATAATGAAACGAATTACAATTACGTGCCCATGCTTATACGATGTACATGTATATTTATAGACTGTTTTATTGAAAATCTTGATATAAATTACTTATATCGGTATTTTAAAGTTTTACTTTCCCGATAATTCTATATTATTTTTCTCGTAATATTTTATTTAATTAAATATTAAATATTATTAATATCAAATATTATTTTTCGAAATAAAAATAATATAAAATATTTTGTAAAATGTTTGCTTCAAAATATCTTCGTGTTTAAAATATTACAGAAAGTGAAATTTTTAAAACTTTCTTAATTTTTTTAAATTATATCTATAAAAACAATTTTTCCCAACAATATTTTATACATTTCCTTTCATTAAAAATATAACTATGAAAAAATAATACATTCAATTTTATAACACATCAATATTTTTCTGAAATAACATTGTAAAAATCATTAGTCGCTATTAAACAAATTACATTTTTTTCAATTTTTTGAGAACGATATATTCTTATCGATTTTAAATACATTTACGTCGATCGAAGGATTGAAAATATTATTCTCGTTTCAGAGTATGTTTCACGCTAAATTTAAAGCCGGAGAACAGAAGTGAGGGAATTATTTCGCTTCGAACTGCCGGGGACATCAGCCTCCCACGAGATCGCTCTAGGAAAGGAGCAACATCGACAATGCGAGGGCTTATTGTGCCACAAGGTCACAATAATCCACCGGCCATCATACCACTTACACATTCGAGAGCTTCTCGAGAAAGTGGAGACTACGCGAGCAGCGATGTCCAGGTAAGTTCACACAAAGAATTCCCTATCGAGAGATATCAGATATACATATATATAGTCTTATCAGAACAATAAATGGTATAAAGAGAATATCGAACTATTTTATATACGATAATACAAATCATTGTTTCAATGTCTAATTTTTTTCCAAACAATGTTTGTTTCAGAATTTATAGATGTTTTATTTGGCAATTATATAATTTTTATTTATATTTAATATTATATATATATAATTTATATTTGTTTTATAAATATTTTAAAATAATAACATTAGAGATTTTTTTATCGAATAGAAAAATTAAATACAATCAAGCTCAAGATAATCTTTATTTGTTTTTGAAAACAATAAAATATAATTATCTGACGATATTGAACAACAAACAGGTTTTCGTGTTGATCTTATTGTCTCACATACGTATGAATATTCATATTTTAGTTTGAACTTTTGTATCGTCGCTTATTATGAATTTTGAATTAGCTTTTCGTTTATTTATTGATGTTTACATGGTAAATACGTAGAAATTTTATCATAAAAGAGTGATAAATTCTCGTTTCAATTTCATGTCAGAAAAAATAATATTGCACAATTGATTAATTTTTTCATTATCTTATAAAGGGATGTCAGAATCATTAATAATTATATTACAAGTATATGTTATTTTATAAGTAATTTATTAAATTTTTGAAATAAAAAAACTGTCGACTGTGTCGGTGGACACGAATAGGAATGATTTTTCAACAAATGGTATTCAATTTTTTATTACAAGCATCAAATATTATTACTATTGATATCATTAAAACACTTAAATTTTATTCATTAATGCAATTGCTATTAACTACATTACTAACATTGTAATCTTTATTATAATGTAATATAATCGTTAAATTTTTAGAAATATTAATATTAATACTACAATTGATATAATTTTGTTCAAACTCATTTGTTAAAATAAATTTATTACGACAAAATTTGATATACTTTGTGTGAAAGTTATGAAAGTATAATGAAAGCTCTATATTCACAGAAATATAATTTAAGATTCTCCGCCAATATTCGAAAAAAATAATTAATTGAGAATATTACTTAGAGATAAAAAAAAAAAATTAAAAAGTATTCTTCAAGCAAAAATAAAATAATTGTATTAACAACTTTATTATTTAACAATTAATAATAAAAATCTCTCCACATAAATAAATGTACCATAACTTAATAGTATTACAATATGCAGCATTAAAATATTTAACATTTATCTTTCATTTCATGTATTTATTATTATTTTTATTATACAATTATATTAAATAAATTTAAATTTCTATATACTTTATAGACCATAACAAAGTCACAAATAAAACTTTCACGTAAAAAAAGTAAAAATTCTATTTTCAAAACTCACTCAAAAAATAGAGAATATGATGTTGAAATCATTTTTTGTTTCATTTCAATATCTCAATCGATTGCTGAGATATCAGAATTTCATAGCGTTTTAAAACAGTGTAAAGATTATAAATGGACCTACATTTTTTCCTGGAAATGCATACATTCTTCCAGGAATCGCTTGTCTTTTGAAATAGGTCAGTGAGACGAGACACGAATGAGAGATCCGAATGAGTGACAAAGATGATGAAAGAGTAAATGGTTAAAAATTATCCTTTTCTTTACACGACGATATCTCGGGAACCAGAAGTCACATCAAGATAAATAATAGAACGTTTTAAAGAGTAAAGTTCTATATTTCTAATGATCATTCATTCGTTGAATGAAAATTAATATCTTAATTATAACGGTTTAAATTTTTCCTAAGTTTAATAAGATTTGATCAAGTTTGAAGATAAATTTCATGATTAGTACGTTTAATTCTGAAAAAATAACGATATATTGAAAACTTTAAGTTGATTTAAAATCTTAGATTGAAGTAAATTAATAAACTCTTTATTTAATTTGAGTTTAATTGTTATTGAAGAAATTTTATTTTTTCATAAAAAAAAAGATCTTCAAATCTTTTTTTCCCTAATTTCTTTATTCGTGATTTTGGTCTTATTTTAGCTTGAAAAATCATCTCTTAAATTTTGGAATACTGTTCATTCATGTATATTAGAAATACATAATAAAATTGAGCTTTTTGATTGTACACATTTAATCGTTAATAAAAAAATTAATCATAAAACTGTAATAATTTATTAATTTTAAAGTGATCGTAAGAATCCAATAGATAATTAAAAAATTTATATTAATTCGTACTTAAGTTGTTCAAATTATTATTTAATTGTGAATACGAGCATTTCATGTCTTTCATGTCTTTCGTATCAAGATATCAAATATTAACGTCTTCATCGTCATAGAATTTCTTTCTAATTAGAGATGCATAGCAAATTGGTTTGACACTCATGAATATGGATATTTATCGTATCGATTAGTTGTGCACCATCAAAGGTTCTCTAGTATAGTTTTACCATTCTAACAGATATTAAGAGACTTCTTTCTTCAATTCACGTAGAGAACTGCGCTAACACAGCTACGTATATATCTATGCGAACTAAACGATGTGTCTCTTTCTCGCAATATGCTTTCTCGTTGAGCTCGCTTAACGAACCGAACATAACGAATCGAGCGTTGTGGAAATCGAATATCTCGATGCATGAAATACGACTGTTTAATTCAGAAGTGGATCACACGAAAAGAAATTTTCTTTTTAATAAACTGACAATATTTCCATGTTATATTTATATCTAGACAATTCAAACTTAAAACATTTTCGAATAAATTCGCTACGATGAATGTTTTAAGATATTATATAGTATAAGTGATGAAGTAGTGAAATAGGTAGGCCATCTTATATAATTATTCTTATTTCTTTAAATATTATTTACATCACTATTTTTTATTTCTTTTTTTTTTTTAATGTAGCTTAGTCATATGATATAAAATAACTTAATATTTCAGGAAATGATAACTTCTGATAACAATAATATTATTATTATAATTTATCGATATACTTGAACTATTTAATGATGTTAATCAATACTGTGTTTAAATATTAAAGAATTTTTATAATTCTTCATCATAGAAGCGGGATATATCTATTATTTTCTATTCTGACACCCAGACAGAACTGACGGCCTAATTCTCTATTTCTTTCGTATACATATACTCATACTTCAACATGCTAAATGTATCGTTATTCATGTAGATATACATGGCCTGCTATTTACATATGTGTACTATGTTATATGCAATTTATTTTTACGGTCTATATTCTTTTATAAGCAAGTTAAATAAATTGCAAACAAATACAATGATTGATATACTATTTAAAAATAAGTGAAAAGAAAGTCGTTTATTAGAGAGAAAATGATTTCTCGTTCAAAGATAAATTTCGATATCAAATTTATTTTTTCTTTTTTTTTTTTTTTTTTTTTCCCTACTGTTTTTAAATTCTTCCTATAAATGAAACAAAGCAGAATTTAAGCGTGTTCCAATAAAGAAAAGTTTTTTCATACGACGATGAGTTGACCATCCGTGCTTCATGAACTCGACGGTGAATGGCTGAGAATGCAACTTTCCAGAAATTTAATTCAAAGTTTTGGAACGTCTAGTGCGCTGCTCTCAGTTTCTGCTACGTATTAGGGTGTCTTATCGCAAGTTGTACGCTCTACGTTATTAACAATATATCAGGAGTTTGTACATAAAGGCATACTTTCAATCTACAAGAGAATGCTTTACTTAACATTTTCTTTAGGGCATGTCTCGATGGAAATTTGATCAATTTTATTATTTTCCTCTTCTTATTATCTTCAACGTGACTGGATTTTGTGCGCTTCTATACACATACACACATATATATATATATATTCGTTACCTATTTACTTATTTTCACACATCAAAAATTCACTTTAAAATAAATGAAAGTTAAATATATTTTAAAAATACATACATACCATACGTAGATACAATAATTTATATAATATTTTGATAGAAGATAAGATACGTAACATGTAAAAGGTTATCGTATTGAATTGAAGGATTTGCAACAAAGTAATTTATTTTATAATTCTTTTCGATACTTAAAACATTTATAATTGGATTATGATTTAAATATTGTCTGAAAAAGTTATTCCGTTTCATTATTATTAATACCTTTTAACATTTAAATTATCAACATTCTTATTCGTGAAAATAAAATAAAATTTAAAAGAAATTGAACATTTTCCCTACTTGTTGCGAATCCTTTCATCAAATACAAAGCAGAATACACCGAATCAACACGAACAAATATAAATGTGATTATCCAATTTCATCCTCCAAGAAGCTCATGGCATGCACATCTTTTGGGCTGACCCTCGTATATGCACGTATAGTAACTATTTTTTATATTCACGATATACACATACTGTAACTCGTTTCGTTGTACTTTCGATCCACATCATACATGGTAATTTTTTTTTCCAATTTTTTTTTTTTTTTTTTTTTCTCTTTTCACGTTTGATTTCAAACTAGCATTTCTCTCCATAACCGACCGACATCTCTCCTCTAACAGCATTTTACATAAGTGCTATAATAGACCAAACTAGAGCCCGCTTCTCCTTTACATATCCGTGAATTAGAACTGTCTCTGCGAGTATCAAACTGCGTTTTAGAGCCGGAGTAGCGGCGAGGAAGGACTATCGCCAAGCCAAAGCAGCGACTACGAGGATCAAGAAGAACTTGAGAATCAACATCCGGCCGCCGTACACACAGTACGTGACATATACAACTCCTCCTTTCACAAATGTCTCCTTTTTCTCTACTTTCTGTCCTTTATTGTCGTCGTCGTCGTCGTCGTCATCGTCGTCGTTGTTGTTGTTGTTGTTGTTGTTGTGTTGTTGTTGGCATACTGTGTTGCATGATCATGTGGCTATTTATTTAGAACGAACCTTCCTTCGAACGTGCAGTAGTGAAAACTACTAACAAGCAATATATATTTGCTGCAGTTGTGTGCGGGATTGATTCTAAACTTCGGCTCGAGTCGGAAAAATTCGGGCGGGATCGGATACGATCTCGATGTTGCTCGGGATTCGAGCTGACTTCGGGTCGACTCGGCAATAATCGAACGTATTCGGCTAATGGGTTTAATAAGCTGATTGGAAGTACGTTTCTGACGCTTAAACCGATCGCATCCGAGCTAATCCGAAGTCAAACTGGAATCCGAATCTATGTTTGCAATCGATTTTTTCAGAATTCCAAACAATACGAGATTATAATTCGTAACTTCGAGTTGTTTTTCTGTATTACTTCTGGATTAAAACTTTTAGGAAGGGAAAATAGATTTTCGATAGTTCGAAAATTGTTTTTGGAATTTTGAAAACGTAAATCAAAAAATCGTAAATTCTTAACTTAACCTCCAATATTTTCATACTCTCGCACAATTCTGCCACTTATATTATTAGATTAATAAAAAATAATGTCGGTTTCATCGAAGTTAAAATAAGCAAGAGATAAATTGTTGCCCAAATCTGTAATTGATCCATGAAATTATTTTGAATCTTTCTTATATGCGATAATAATTGTTTCTCACTTGTGTGAAGGAGAAAAAAAAGGAACAATACAATCGACATTATCTTTTTTATTCTTCCAATACGGTATAGTTGTGCTTCCCATTTTCCAAAAATTCATTATAACGAAATATTTAGGATATTTTCCTTCCTTAATTTCTTCAAATTTCTTGCACCTTGTCTATCTTATGGGGTAAGTAATTTATTCATACATCTCTCGCTCGTTTCACTCATTTCACTCATCTGGTTGATCGTTTCGTAGCAAAGCTTTCATGCCAATTGTTTGATTTCTGGTCTGGTTTTTAAAAAACACTCGCTCTTTTAAATTTCAAGCCAGATCGGTGAAATTGCCATTAGTGTCAAATCGCATGCGAGCTTTCTCTTCGTTCAAATTGTCAATTGTATTCGTGCTACCATATTGCCATCGATTAGATTTGATAGTAGAATTCAAAGACGTATACATAAAACACGAAAGTAGACGCTTTTTTTGAACATGATCACGAAATATACAGCCATACACGTGCGTCTACTCCACCGACAAGTCGACAACGACGTCACGCAGGCCCAAAGCCGAGGTTCGATAGCCTCTGCGAGTCTTCCATGGTCGTGCCTTACGCATAATCGTTGCATGTTCTCAAAAACCACAGAAGAATCGTCACAATAATCACGAGAAAGGATCCAAATTTCAGTCTCCCTTGTAAAAAGACTTCATTGACAGACTTGTGCAACTCGATCGAGGAGTCGTGCGAAACGAAGAGCTCGAAATTTCACTTTTTTTCTAATAATCCATACAATTTTATTTGCTGTGCCCTAATTTTCAAAAATTCACGAACACATTTTTAATAAAATTATACAAATACATCTTAATGTATTTGATCTTAATCTTCGTTACCATTTAATAAAACCACAGTATGAAAAATCAAAAATGGGCCCTCGTTCCGTGCACCTCTTCGATTCTAATTAAACGTATTGTCCTCTTTTCATTTCCATCGATACAAGCAAAGAAACTCCAAGTGAAACTCCCCCAAAAACTTTTCGACGTTTACGAAATTCTCGATTCGAAATTTCCAGTCAGAAGCTAGCGCCCTGCTCGAGGGGGACGCCAGGGCGGGGATCGCGGGCCGTGCGAGAAATTTGAGGCACGACGTGCAGCGGAAGATTTCAAGGCTGCGCCAGGATCGCGCCTCGTCGGAGGCCTTCCCGTGCAGCGCGAGCAGCGTCGAGAGTCTGCCAAGCGGAAGCGGTTCGAGCACGCAGGCACTTGTGCGTGCAGGAAGCAATCACAGTTCGATATCCTGCGAAGACAGGGACGCCATCAGCCCAACGTCCGTTGGACCCGTGCTGTGCAGAGCCAGGGCACTGGTCGATTACACGCCCAGCCCTTACGACAAGGAAGCGTTAAAGTTTAAGGTTTGTTCTCGATTCGTGTGCAATCAGCAAAGTATCATCGTTTCCTTTGCAAAAATTATACGTTAAATTTAACTGGAACTCGGGCGGAATATAAAGAATTGATATAAGATATATATTTAAAAAATTCATTATATACCTTGGATAAAATACGAGGCCTGTTTTCAAACCTGTTTTTAGAGAACATTTGCGTAAGATATTATAGTAATTAGGAAACATTAAAATATAAGATTCTTTTTATTATATGCCTTGTTGAATTATCTTTTTTTGTAAAATATTACAATGCTTCTTACCAATAAGTATTTACGTATCCATTGATAAAAAAGGCTGTGCCTCAGCATTGCCCTATCATCCCCTCGAAAGAATTAAACTTGTATATATTTGTTTCGAAACAAAATTCAATGTTCCTTCTTTCTCAAAATTCTCTCTCTTTCTCTCTCTCCCTCTACACGACTTGGAGATAATAATGAATCGCGAGGAAAACACGAGCATCGGATCCGATTCCGCGTGCACTTGGCTCGAATTAGAAATTGCAAGAGGTTCTCGAGGTTTTTCCGCGTGGAAAGTACGTGGAAAGAAGCGAGTTGCAATTGTGGCTTTTGTTGCAGAAGGGAGACATCATCGACGTGGTACAAATGAACAAGAGCGGGCTGTGGAAGGGTGTTTTGCACAACAGGATAGGCCACTTCAAGTTCATAAACGTCGAGATACTAAACGACAGGGTTCCAAGGCGCGGCGAGCCCGAGGGGCGGGGGAAGTGGGGCCAGAGGTATAGGCAGAAGCCCGGTTCCGTTCAAGAGCTCTTGCAGAGAATGAATCTTCAGGTAGAGAGCAATATCTTGCCACGGCTCGAACAAACTGATTCGCATTTGCATCGCTTCGAATGCAAAGCAGGGAAACCTGCTTTTATACGTTTCTTTATTCGCCCGTGGACCTCTCTCTTTTCATCCATATCCCATCCCCGCCTCCCTCCCTCGCGTGCACCTTTTATATCGCTTACAATACACAGTTCCACGAAAACTTGGCCTGTTCCTTTTTTCGTCGACACTTTTTTTTTTTTTTTTTATATCCATCTTCCTCCTTTCCTTATCTCGTCCTATCGATTTCCCGCTTCCCGCTTTTATCTCGTTCTTATCCCGTTCTCCGATGTTACCGGTGATGAATGTTCAACTTCCTTCTCTCGTTAACCGTTGGAAATTTAGAAGGTGGACGTATGTAGGAAGATGTTTGTGCTGTGTTGAATTCATTCGATTAAGTACTAATGGAATGAAAATGAAATTGATTGATCAATAATGATGTAATCAGTGTAAACCTATCTTTGGAATTTTTAATTAATATTAATTTGTTTTCTTTTTTTTTATTATTATCTTTTTTTTTTTATTATTGTGGCTGTAAAATTATTCGATCATACTTTGGATTATTGATCGACAAAGCAGAATTGTATCAATCACTCCCTTTAATATTCTATGCAAGCTGAATTTTCAAATTTTCTTACTTAATATTAAGTGTAATTCAGTGACATATTGAAATTGATCAATTCTATTGTAATTTATTATTTGATTTCTGAAGAGAAGAATCATTAATATTAATTTAATCATATTTTGATATTAAAATTTTCAAAAGGAATTTTAAAAAAAGTGGAGCTGACACTGTGAATGTGATTTATAGCACTCTAGATAGTAGTTTTTAATTGTAATACTGTTAACTTTCTTCTAATAATAAAACTGTTCTCTATTATTGATTCGATTTGATTATTTATTTGATTTGATTATGAATTGGTTACACGGAACGAAAGTGGAAATAATGAAACTTTATATTTTTGCAGGAACACATTCCTGTTTTTGTATTTAACGGATACGAGGATTTGGAACTCTTCAGGGAAATTGAAGCCGCGGATCTTGATTACTTGCGTATACATCAGCCAGAACATCGTGCTAAGATACTTACAGCTGTGCAACTATTAAATGATCTTCAATGTGAGTTTCTAGAATTTACATTTCCTTTCCCAATAGTAATTAAATTCGTATCTTAGTTTACTATTTGTCTTTTTTAGTAGTTTTAATTTAATTATTTAAGAACAAAATGAATT
Source organism: Apis florea (assembly GCF_048593485.1). Taxonomy (NCBI): domain Eukaryota; kingdom Metazoa; phylum Arthropoda; class Insecta; order Hymenoptera; family Apidae; genus Apis; species Apis florea. The sequence goes on along the minus strand of NW_028256838.1, from coordinate 709,094 downwards.
ATAAAAAATTTACGATTATTTGAGTTTCTTGAATCTTTTAAAATTACTTGAAACATTTCGGCATGAAATATTACAAAGAATTGATCGATAATAAAATTACGATTGATTTATATAGTTTTATATTAAAGATGTGTAACCAATTTTCTTCTAAATTAATAAATATAAACCAAAAGATCGTAACAGCAAGGTATATCGTTGTTTCGCGTGTTTGTATAAAATTATTTACACATTATATCAATTTTTTTATAATAAATCTCTCGATTTAGAAAAGAATCAAATCTTGCAGAGAAGAAATTAATAAAATGTCATTAATTAAATTAACGACTACAAAGAATAACAAAAAAATCCAATGACAATAATATTGACAATAATATATACCTCTTAAAAATATCTTAATTTTCCAACAAGATTCAAATCCAAAAAAAAAAAAAAAAAGAAAATACAAAAACTACAAATAGAAAATATTTATTAGGTAAAATATTCTCATTAATACGAATTTTCAAATAGCAAATTGAATACTACACGACTTCTTCTGTTCTGTTCTAATAGCCGGAAGCGAGGGCGATTTAGCTTCAAGCTCGGAGGGTGACGAGGTAAGTCGACTGGTCTTAACCTCTGGCCAGACATCCGGCCATTGTTCACCGTTTAATCGTCGCCAGTTCCCGCGGGACTCTGGCTGTTACGACGCTCACAAGAATCCCACTAGCCGGCGAACCGTAAGCCCGGAATCGGCAACGACTACCAAGCTGCCCAGGGAGAACAATCTCGATTCCGCGGCGCCTGCGAAGAGCGTAAGCGGCGTCAGCACAGAGGGGAGCACGGTGGCCGACAGCAAGGACGACTTCCATCCCAACATACCCATCACGGCCAACGTGGCCGGGCAGAAGGAGGGCCAGTTCGATAAATCGCCGTTGCTTCGTAGCGGGAACGTTCGGTTTATCGCGAAAAGGGGGAATTTCGGCGAAACGGTGGTGATCGAGGACGCGTGCGAGGGTGGGCAAAAACTGGGGGGCATGGTGAAGTACGTGGTCGGAAGCGGTGACCTTGGCCTCGAGAACAGCGGAAATATGACAGGTCTTGGACAAAGGGGTTGCCTGAGCGAGAAATCGAGCGACTCGGGCGTCAGCTCGTCGAGCATCAGCTCTGCACCGCCACCTAGGGACAAAGTTCTTGCCAACGTTGCTTCCGACTCGCCCACCAAGAACTTTGGCAATTTCACCAGAGCGTCCCCCACCTCTCAGCCGGCCGCCAATAAGAGCCAGAGCGGGGAGGCCAGTTACCAGTAAAGGAGCGATAGAGGAGGATAGAGGAGGAGAGGAGGCCGATCCCGATTCATCTTGCCTTTGCATTGTATTTTCATAAGTTTCATTGTAAATTATTGTACACTACACCACGCGATAGTGTAAACGCGGATTTTAAAAAGATTGTTAACAAGCATTAACAGTGCAATTTCGACGGAGTTCTTCTGCTGTATAATCCGTAAGTATTCACACAATTGTCCGAGAGGAGACGTTTTAACCTCTTCGACGGCTTGATTCGAAGGTATGCGAAAGTGTAGTATATGAATATGTAGTACATTGAGGAAAAATATAGGTTTTCGTACCAGTGAACGAAATGATCGAAATTTCGAAAGGATACGTACACAAACGCGAGATTGAGGAGATTGCCACATGTTTCACGCTCGTTTGTATAACTATTTTGTAATATACTTTCATTGTCTATTTTGAGAACTAACTAAACAAAACATACTATCTATAATAATGAATGTTCGGAGAAGGGTCAACTTGTTGAAACTTATTGAGACGACTTATTGAATATGACTGAAATGATTTATAAAATGTTATGCAGTGATATATCTAGTATTCCTGTAATTCAGTTTATCGAAACGAACTTGAAACCGGAACGTGGAGAAAACGGCAGTAAACCGAGAAACGAGCTTAAACGGAAGATGCACGTACGGATACGGAATCCTTTCGTGCGATTCACACGTTCAAAAACCAATCAATGAATAGCGGTTGCTCGGTGTTTAATATTTTATTTCCTCGTTAAAGCCAATATATTTCTTCTCTTGTTTTTTATTTTTTTTTTATTTTTTTTCAACCCATCCTTGAATCGAAAGGAATAACGCTTCGCTAACTTTTATTATCTCGTCGATTCTTTGTCCTTGTTATTTCATAATCAAAACTGCTGTACGGCTGCTCGTTATTTTTTTTTTTTTTTAACGAGAATTCCAGCTTTATCTCGATATTGGATCAAAGCTTTCCACGTGATTATTTTTCACTCCGAGTTTTTTATGATTCTCGGTAAATGAGACGATGAGGAGGAAAGGAGGGGCGGGGCGGGGAGGGACGGGGGGGGGGGAGGCGAGCCAGATATAAAAATTTATACGGCCTCGACGAGAGTAACAACGTTTGTATCGTGCACGAACGGAATAAAATTTTTGGCAGTACGATGAAATGTCGAGAGGAGCCGAGTCACACTGCCAATCATTTCATGATCTCGTCTATCGTTTTCAACGCTCGTAACAATTACTAATGATAATATTGTGATAAGATTGCATTTACGTCTTAAAATAATTTTTTGTAAATAGATTAAAGGACTCGCAATAGAGGATTCGTCTTTGCAATTTGTATACAATAAGCGAAACAGAGAACAGAGACTAATAATAATGAGATGTTTAACGAGAAATAACGAGAAGAGGCACGTTGATCTGTCAATTCAACAGTTGGACTTCGATCAGCTGTTTCAGCTGCCTATATTATGAGAAATGGAAACTTTTTTTTTAGATTAAAGACTGCCAACAGATTAAAACTTTTTGAACACGTGATAAAAATGTTTGTTTACTATTGTTTTCGAGACTAGTTTACTTTAATGAAAAGTACGCATGACTTAACGATTAAACAGTTGACGGAGAAATGTGAAAGATAAGGATATGTAATGAAAAAGAGAGAGAGAGAGAGAGAGAGAAATTTGTCGTTGAATCTTATATTCTAAAAAATTTATTTATTCGAAAATCGAAGTGAAACTGAGAAGTAATCAAGTTGGATAAAATAATAAAATAAAATGGTAATGTAATATACAGTTTAAATAATATTTTTCCTCCTTCGGATCGAAACTGCATTGCATTGTTATTACAACTTTTGTGCATGAAATAGCGACTCTTTCCAAATTTCGAGACAGAAAAATGATAGTTAATCAATATAAGTTATCAAAATAACCTTTTATAAAATTATTTTATCCAATCTTATTGCGACTAATTGATTTTCCTAATGTTTTGAATTACATCGATAATAATTTTTCATATGAAATCAAATACTACATTTACTAGTACATGATCGACAATCCCCATCATCGAGGCAACTTAAAAGTTAAAAAGTTCTTCGAAAAGATGGTAAACTGTACATGTGTATATTGACTATATACCACAAAGCAAAACGTTCAAAGTTACAAAGTTTTTGTATGTATATATACAGCACACATAGAAACCTAATGATGTTTTATATTGAATCCAACCTTTGCCAAAATTTTAGACTATGACAAATCTATACATAAAAATATACATATGTTATATATCACACCGTTGGCTCTTATGTACATCTTTTGTATAGTGTAAAATGATCGACGAATTTAAGGGGGAAAAAAAAAAGGGAAAAGAAAAAGAGGCGACAGAGGAACGAGATCAGGAATGAAACTCGAGGATGGAAAACTCGTGAAAGAGGAAGAAAGGAAAAGAAAAAAAAAAGAAAGAAAAAGGGAAAAATATCGAAAGGACACGATTATCAAAAATAACGATCTAAGAACTTCTATTGCATATGTAAATAGAATATATTAAAAATATATATTCGTTTCGATAGAGCGATTCGACGACTATCCAAAATGGCGGAGACTGATGAAGCAAACGTTAGAGAATCTTATAGACTTTAATGAAAAATGCATGTTTACCTTCTTCATTATTATCGATTTACAAAAGTAGCTTTAGGAGATTTAATCCCCTTTTTGTAACAAGTCTTGTTACGCTTTTTTCGTACGACCATTGACGAATAGAGCATCGATTCTATATTAAAAAAAAAAAAAAAAAAAAAAAAAAAAACTTTATAGAGATATATAACGAAAAAACTCTGAACACCCGTGATTCAACTTTGGGCCTAAAGAGGCCTAAGAAAATTAAAAAAAAGAAAAAAAAATATATTAAAATAAGTTGATACACACACACACATACACACACACACGCTGCTTCCAGAATAGCGATTGTTTTATAATACGTACTTTATCGATATACCGCATTAAGTGATGTTGTATTGCAAGGTTTCGATCGTATCTGAACGATGAAAACGATGTTTGCTTGTGTTTATGATTCAACTGCTGACATCAAGTATCGTCTGTAACGTCCAACGAAGGCACACACTGTAACAGGAAATTTTAATGGTTTTTTTTTTTCGCAATAAAAGAAATAAAAAATAAAGAGAATAATCCAATACCAAGATCTTCGTTACTTAACATGCACACAAATTACGATAAATGCTATAGTTGGTCCGTTCCATCGAGAATAATATTGTAGAGAGCGAATCAAAAAAAGAAAAAACGAAAAAAATGTAAAAACAAAACAGTAAATGCAGGATGAATAGAAGAGAGAAAGAAAGATAGAGAGAGAGAGAGAGAGGAGAGAGAAAATGCACGCAAAAGTGAGAGTGTGTGTGTGAGAGAGAGAGAGAGAGAGAGAAAGGGAAATGGAATACGTGGAAAAAATGTTAAAAATTAGTAACGTTTTGAGAGTATGATTAGATGCAAAAAAAAAAAAAATAATAATAATAATAATTTTATTAGTTCGAAAAGTATGCAATGTTTGATGTAAAAAAAAAAAATCAGATTCGTTATAAAAATAGATGCAGTGAATTATAATCGAAAATAAGTAATTTGAGAAATAGTTACACGAAGATAAAGATGTCTTAGTAAAAAAACGTTAAGTGTGTTTGTGTGCGATTCGAATTTCGAATACTGAACTGAACGAATGGACGATCCGTCTTCGTCCCGTAAGGATCGATTATTTAATGGTGGACACCGTGGAATCGAAGAAAAATCTAAAAAATCACGGTGTCTAGTGATTTTGTCGCTAAATCGCTAGTGAAGAATGAAAGAAAGAAAGAAAGAAAGAAAGAAAGAAAAAAAAAATTATTAAGCATCTACTTAGCGGTCTAGTCCATTTTTTTCTTGCAAAGTTTACAATTTGATGCGATATATGTATAATGTACATAAATTAAAGGGATAAAACACACACACACAGGATTAGGGAATGGCAATCGCGTCAGCGTGAGTTGCTGATAACATTTTTATAAGCTGATTTTTGTATTTATTGATTAATTGCGGGTTTTATAGAGATTAATAAATTCGTAATTCTTATCGTCTCTCAGTTCTTGTATGGTTTCCAACAAGTGTTAATTTATTGACTGTGAATAGAAATAAATGACGAAAGATTCAAACGGAATGTTGTTATTATTTCTCGTCCATCTTCTTATAAATTAATTCTTCTCCAAGCTTTTTTGGTGATTGATGAAAAAATCCTAATAAATAAATAAAATGGGCCAAAAAATTAATAAAAAGTAATTCTGATTTAAAAAACAAACAATTGTAAATAATTTACTATTTTCAAAATTACAAATTTGATTAAATTAAATTAAATAAAATAGTAAAGTTAACATATTAAAAAGTTGATACTAATTTAATATTCTCAAAAATTATACATATAAATATATTATATAATTTTGTACATATATATCGTATAACAAGAGAGTGATTTATTTTTATAATTAAAAGTTTTACTTAAATTATATTATTTTTAATATTTTTATTAATCATGCATATAAAAAATTAGAAATAACACCATCAAAGTTTTTCCTTTGTTAGTTACAAATTGATCGAAAAAACTTTATTCAATTTTATATGCATCTATACACTTTTGAATTGTACCATGCTGCATATTTCTTCATACAATCTAGATAAAGAATTTAAAGCATTGGAACAGACATTTCGTATATATCATCCTAACACTATTTTATGGGACAAGTCTGGATCATCCCTGATTTGGCATCTTATTCCAGTATTGAATCGAACAATCGTAGACGCGATATGCAAAAGTTTTAACAAAGAATATTTAACGAAGTTTGTATCACTGTTTATTCCTATTTTTTTTAATTATTTAATTAATAGGTAAAAAGACTATAATCTTTTTTCAACAATTAGTAAATGATTGTTTAAATTACATTTGTATTAAAACTTTTAAAAATAAGCAAAATATAGAAATTCTTTTCATAGATAAACTAAAAAACGAAAAGATTCGAATTTTGTTATCGATATAATCACAATTTTAAATTTTCCTTTTCAAAATAAACATCTTATAAAATCAATCAAAATTATTGTTATATCTTTTTCACCCTAATAATTGATTGATCCTCGATTCATGCTGAAACGCGAAGAATAATTGAAACATGGAAGAATGAAAGGATAATAAATAAAAAACTTCCGATTGGAGAAATTTTTGATTTACAAATAAATAAATGAACGATACGCGTCTACAATTTAAATATTAAATTTAAAAAAAACGTCGTCAAGTGTTGTGAAACCGGAAACGAAGGAGGAACGAAGAGTTTCGCATAGGGAAAGTTAATCAGAGGAATTTAGCCACTGCACTGTTTCCATTTCATTATTCGGCCGGTTGTGAAAAAACATTTCTCAGATTATTACGCGCGCGGGCTTTCAGAGATGAAAAATGCAGGGGAACACGCTGTCAGAGCAGCGTGCAGCGCTGGCCTTTTGAATGGGGGCCTCGTTCACCGAAAAGTGTGTCATAAAAGGGATACTCGTCAGTCGAATGAACTTTCAAAGAAAGTGTGATAAAAAGCGTTTAGTAATGTATGTAAATGCACCCTCCGAGAATCATTTCGAACGTAACGGCGTGTACGTGCCTATTCGTATAACCTTTATTTCGGTACCCCTAAGAGAGCCTCCAGCTTTACTTTTACTCGTGCGCGAGTAGATTATGGCGGGTAATAACTCGGCTCGAGTTTTCTTTCCCGGCTAGCAGGGGAGGCGCTCGCCACCTAAGTAAATTCGTTGCCCGTTGGGGTTGAAATCTAATTTAACTTTTAGAGTCACCCGGAGAAATTACAATGATTTCCACCGATACGGGGATTGCGTGTAAGTTTCCTAACTTCGCTCTATTCCCTAATTTTTTCCTCGGCGCGATGAAACGAAGCGAAAATTTGTTAGCTCAACCAGTCAATTTTTCCGGGAGAAATGTCGAAGGAATTTAATTTTGAACGGGGTGGTGTTCAGGTATCGAGAATCTTCGAATCACATTCTAGCTCTATTTTCTTATTGACTCGAGATTGGCAAATATTGAATCTTCCATCAGTATCGTAATTGATAATTCTTAGATGATGGTTCCTAATTTTTCTTCAGAGAGAGAATATTATATTTGTGAAATTGTGTATCTATTTTTTGTTAAAAAATTTATCTCTACAATTTGATTATATAAAATATAAAAATGTAAAAAGAAAGGTGTCGTGAACGAGGCAAAAAACTGTCTTATTGTTAGATAGAGAAATTTAATGGCGAGAAGAAACGATTCATCTTCTCGTTTTCTCCCCACCGAAACAATTTTCAGTTATTCTATGTATTCCGGATCGATGGATTGCCGCGTGTGCTCCAACAACATCAAAGGGATCGTTATGAGGGAGGAGAGGATGAAAGGAAATAGGGGGAGAAAGGAAGAAGTTGCGGAGACCAAAGCCTTATACCGTTTTCTGCGGGGACGAAATCGTCCTCGAAAAGGAAAAACGATTAGGAAAAGAGGGAAGATCGTTGGAACACGCAATATTCCATCTCGTAACCAGAACCAGCCCACTTCACCGGATATTCTTCCACGTATCTTTCCGGTGTCGTCGAAAATGATGGAAGGAGGGAATACCGTCCAGTGGCGATTTCAAGGAAGAGTAGCCAAAGATATTATTGCGGACATTGGATACTCTTGGAAAGCAAAAGAGAGAAGAAATAATTGGAGATTGCAGCGTGTGATAAAGGCAAATCCTCTGATATTTGATCGAGATATGATTTGTATAATTGGTTTCATTATTTATTGAACATTTGTAAGATTTTTTAATCGGTTAAAATTTAAGATAGATCTTTTTATATTTTGACAGCTAATAACAATTTTTTTTTAATTTTTTTATTTGTAATATTTTAAATTCTATTAAAAATTATTATAATTAATAGTCAATTTGATATAATGATATAATCTACAATAATAATGTTACAAATGAACTTACATCTTTAATAAAAACTTATAAGAACTTTTATATACGATTGTCAAATGTTCTCTCCATTTCTTTTGCATAAATTTCAATTTTAAATTAAAATTTGACGAGGATATAATTTTTATTCAAATGTGACAGTTGGCTAAACTACGTCCAAAGTTGTTACATGTCGCACACTAATGGAACGAATATATTACGAGCTGCATCACGACAATAGACCAAACCACAGGAAGCTAATTATACTCATCAAAGCGTATCAAATATTTACGTAATTATACAATCACGCACTGGTGCAACCACTATCACGTATTATTCTTCGTATAAATGAATTACGATAATCCGTAATACCAAAGATTACCAAAATTCCTTCACAATTCGTTAAAAATCAATTATCGAAAAAATCTTTTTTAGAAACTCGTAATTTATAATTTGCAAAAAGAAAAAAAAAAGTATTTGCAAACATAAATTAAATTCATGGCACGTTTGCTTACAATTTTTTTATGCTCGTTTCAATCTCTAGAATCATCCTTTAAATTTTGTCACCTGCATATATATACCGATGATCGATGACAACGAATTATCGAAATTTTTCTATTAAAAATCTATAGTAAAAAAGTTCCTCTATTCTAAAAAAAAAAAAAAAAAAAAAGAAATATAAAATCATTCCCTCGATCGGTAATAGTGGAAAAAAATATTTCAACGGATGAACCATCTATTTGTCAAAGATGACTCGGGCGGAGCGTGAGAGACAGTCACAAATGGCGGCCATCGGTATAAGAATTACTTTCAACGCGAGATTACGTGAAAGTAAATCGCACACATATCTCGACAATCCAACGTGGGCCGCTTATGGATGGATGTTTAAGAGGAAGGAATCCGTGGAATGATGATCGATTCGTTAAATTAGAAGTGGATTACATTTTTCGTCCGTTGGATATTTTTTTGACAAATACCGCGAATCTTTTTTCCCCGATTTAAGCCAAGAACTCGAAGGCTCAGTGCAACAAAGAGACCACGTAATATCGGCAATTGAATCCTGGCGGATAGAGTGGGGAGATTCGTAACGGGATTTTCGACCGCCTGTCTCGCTCAATACGGGATAAGCCGCGCGGACTTTTCAGGCTGAATGAAGTCAAGTGGTATCGAAAGATTTTTTAAAAAAGAGCGATCAATCGACAATGCGCGAAACACAGTCAAAGGCTTGATATATACGATTCATCAGATACATTTCGGCCGACAAACGATTTCCCTTCTTTTTATCTTTTTGTCGGCTCTCGTGTAAATAAAGAATTGAATTTATAGATGTTTGCATTGTGTTAAATCTAATATCTGCAATTTATATGCGGAAATAAAAGGATTGGAGTTACGGATATTGTAAAAATCACTTTGATGCGTTATAATATATAGAAAAAAACGTTCTTACATATACTTCAAGTTTTATTTTGTATAAAGAAAACATTATGCACGAGTGAAGGTAATTCCTACAAGAAAGTGTTCTACAAAATTATTCATGTCTAAAATATTAATATATTATATGTAAATATACGTGAAGAAAAGGTATGAAAAGGTGTTTCACAGTCATTGAAATTGATATAGCTTTAAAAGTTCAAAGTATTTCGTGATCTCAGAGGTTACAATCGGATGGTAATGGTAACAAGTTGTATTATTTATATTACAATTAAGATTATAAGTAGAGAATCTTTCAAGATGTTTCGAGATATTGAGCTGGAATTATAATTAAAACAGAGCTATATTGATTTATAATTTCTCGAACCGAAGATAAAGGAAGGAAATACATCGATAGGCGGGAATCTTGCTCTGGGATCGCAAAATGTCTGTCCATGTTCGGCGATACGTAACGAGATTTTCGGTCATTCGTTTCTAACGATGTTATAATGAGGTTCGACACTTGAAATCGATCACAGCGAAGTGCTTCCAAAAGGAAATTACGAAATAAATCCGTGAGAACGATGCTTGATCGAGGACGAGAATCTCTTCAGTGATTGTCAAAATCACTCATTTCGAACGAAGGCTCTGCTTTAATTAAAATTCGCCAACGTTGATAACGAGGATCGATCGTTGCTTGTATAAGTTTCTATGAATAATAAGGAATTGGGAAAAAAGAAAAAAAAAAAGGAAAGATAATCTTTATCTACTTTAAGTTTCAATAATTACACGATCAAAATATTCTTAGAGTTTTATTATTCATTCAATGAGAAATATCGTGTAGATAGGATGGAAGTGCAGTCTCAAATATCAACAATTTGATCAAATATTTTTACAAATGAAAAAGGACAAGTATAATGAAATAATTCGTTAATTTGTTAATACGAGAAAAACAATTATGAAGTTATTAAAGTTTATCATATTTATTATGTCTGATTAATTATTTTTAAATCGAAATAATTTAATCCCCATGAAATGGAATTATAAAAATGTAATATAGAATTAAATTTTAAACGACGTTATTTTTCCCTTTATTTTCTACTCTACTGAATATTCATTTATTCTATATATACTCTCTACTATACATACAATATTCTATACTCTCGATTTTTGAACTTAATCGAAACAATTTGATTTCTTTGTCAAGAAAAATCTCACATCAGAAAAAGAAAAAATGTTGAAAAAGTAGAAAGAATTAGAACGAAAGGGTGATGAGAGTAAATAAAGAAAAAGTGAAACCTATAAGACTCATTCAATTCAAAAACTAATTAATATAATTCAGTAATTCGATTGTTTAAATAATCCAATCGAAAACTTTAGTTTCGAGAGATTAACAGATTTTAAAATATGATCCAATGTATGTCCAATAAACGATTAATCTGATTTAATCCATGCAATTATAGTTGATTAAGTTAGATTCATTTGCTTTCTAACTTTTTATTTCTAATTTCTTGATCTGTACAAAATTATATTTATTTAAAAAAATACTGATTACATCATTAATAAGCATTAATAAGTTTACAAAGATGTCAATAGTGATAAATGAAAATTATTATAGAATTTATACAATTTAGAAGATTTTTAATATTAATTGATTAATAAAAGAATTTTTTCAAAATTCGTAAAATTTTCATAATTCAGTAATTAAACGGTAAACTTACTCCTTTTTTTTTTTGTCTTCAAAAACTTTCAAAATGATTAATCTGTAAATAATTTATATATTTTAAGTATATAATTCTTATATATATTCTATAATGTATATTCTAATTAAACTTAGTATTTAACTAGTAAGTTCATAATTATATAATTTGATGACATAAAACTAAAATATTAAGAAAAATCTTGATATATGATCAAAAAAGCCAATATTTTATATTTGTGTGTAGATTTTATAGCTATGTTTCTAATATATGTTAATATATTATTAATAAATTTTAAGAATTTTATATATACAGATGTATAAAGAATTTTTTTAATTCATTTTTTAAAATTTAAAAACTTATTTTACAATTAATATAACAATATTTAATATATTACAAACAATGCAATTATTTATATTTCGACTTTTTATTTTATTTTCAAAATTAATTTTAAAAAACATCAGTTGTGTAAAGATCGAGTAACATAAAAGGAAGAATTTCCATTATAGAATGTCGAATTCGTAATAAGAATATTTTGTAAAGCTGCTATTGCAAAATACACGGATACAAGAATAGAAACTTGCATTAAAAGACGTGTGTATGTATGTATAAACATAAGAGAGCAAATATCATCCACAAGTGTCTTCTTCGTCTTGCATTTCTTGTTCTCTCTCGCGTCTTAAAGTTTCCACGAAACGCTTTTCATCGTAACCACGTTTTCAGTGGCCAAAAAAGTAAGAAGCATCGAAGAGCATAGAGGAGATTGAGAAAACGAGGAAGAATACAAAGAAACGAAGGAGAACCCATTCAGACAGTTTCCAACTAGTGGATCCCTTGGCAATTGCCTTTGATTCCTTCGACTAATACGAAGAATTTCAATGCTGGACGAATGCTTTACATCTATCTATGATCAAGATCAAAAAAAAAAAAAGGGATAAGGAATGTTTCTTCGATATTCATTGATATTACGAAATATTTATTTGTAACAGTACAAAAAATAAAAATAATTTTCATTTTATCAATAGTTAAGTTCCATAATTGTTCAATAATTTTTTAATCAATTGATGTAACTGGTTATAAAAGAAATTATTATATTATATCATTATATCATTCAATCTAACCTCAGCTAGATCCAAGATTTTAAATAATAGAATAATTGAATTATGATTGAAAAATAGCAATAATCTAGAGAAATTTTTATCTTTATTTTTCTTTTTAAATTAATTCTATTTCTAATAAATTTATTTACAACTAATGATTAAAATATAAGTTTTATTATATTAATACTGTTATTATACAAATCTAACCTTCGCTTTTCGCAAGATGCAATTGTCAATTGATTATGAAAAATGATAGCTAAATTTGAATCAAAAAATTTTTGATAGAAAAAATTATAAAAAATTATATTAGAAACACTGTCAAATCTTCCCAATCATTCTATTATGAAGAATAGAAATACGCAAGATCTTTATCGTGTTAATAGAAATCGTTTGTTTGATTTTAGTAATTAAATAGATTTTAGTAATTAAATAGATAGATAAAGCAAGATTAAATATGATATTTTTACGAAAATAAATCACTTTATGTCATATTTATTCTGTACTTTACCTATAGTTATATTGTATATTCATCATGTATATATCCATCTGAGAACATGAATAAAGCTAACGAGAATTGTGATAATGCTTGGAGCCACCTAGCAGCGGTAATCGGTACCGTGGATCGTCGTGTACGCCGATCGCCACTTCCGGTAATTTGGTCATGATCGTGGCCATCTAGCGATATTAACACGTATTAACAGTCAATCGACAGTCGGCAAAACGTAACATCATTAAAAATTCGTTATTTTATTGTTTTATTAATAATTTTTTAGTAATTTTCATACAATATTTTATTATTCCAATAATAAAATACATAATTTCAGGATTTAATTAAATAAAGATTTCTTCTATATTTGACTATAATTAAGATATAGATAACATGTATAGAAACTATAGAAAGTATTAATATATTGAATCGATTTTACAAATAAAAATAAATACAAAAGTTGATATATAAAAATGTTAATTAAGTCTTATTTATTAAGTTATAAGAAGTAAATAGTAGTTTAAATTGGCATTAGATAAAACGAGATAAAGATATCTACTTTATCTCCGTTTCATTTGTTCTAATATGAATTTAAACTGTTCGTAATTAATAAATAAGCTTTAATCGATATTTTTGTATACCAACTTTTGTATTTATTTTGATCTTTAGAATTGATTCTCTAAAAATATGTCACGAAAATATTGATATTATATTATACAGTAATATATAATAAATATCTTATTAGAGAAAATTAAAATCTATTAAAAATTTAAAATACTACAATATTTTTCTTTTACTCTTGGAAAAGAAGAGAAAAATTGATAAGAACCGGTTTCATCATAAATTTTTAAATTATTTTATTAATTATTATAAAATTGGAGAATTTTATTAAATGAAAATTATCTTAATCCAAAGATTTAAATCCTGTCATTAGCCAGTGTAAAAAGAAAAGGATATCAAGTATTTTGGAATAGCCTAATAAAGATATGATATGCTTACGTATAATTCCAACGTATTATCATTGCAAACAGCCTTTGCACATTTTTGTTGAAAGCATTTCTTCGTTTGAGCAAGCAATTTTTCGTTGTGTACACCATTTCGTATCTACGTTCTCCCACTAAAGTAATTCGAGAAAGTGAGCTGAGCTAAATGGATTGCAATGTCTTGTGGTCTTTTGCACAGTTTAAAACGAATGAATGTGCCAGATGGATTTATGTGAAGTTTTAAAAACTGCTCTTTTCAAAGACACGGTTAAGTCTTGCAATAACAACAACCGTTGAAAAAGTAATCTTATATATAAAACGATACGTTACCACCTGTTTTCTAGAAATTCTTCAGAAAGTATGCAACTTCAATTAAATGTAGACACCTAGATGAAAAGCTGATATATATTAAAGAAGTACAAAACCAAAATTTAAATAATTTTGCATTACAATTCATCGATATATCAATATATATTATTAATGTATCAAAATACAATTACATTTAATTCTTTTTGTGCTTATTTGTTAATGAAAGTGTATATAATTATATGATTCTTTTTAATTATATTATTTAATAGATATTGAAATAAAAATATTCGTACGAGAAAAAATTGAAAATTTACTTACTAAAAGAAAGGAATACACACAAAGAATATAAAACAAATACTTGAAATTTTCTTTTATAAAATAATATTAAAGAATAGAATTCAAATAACTAACTTGATAAAAAATTGCAAAATAAATTGCATTCATTCAATATTAACTATCAATATATAAGTCAATAAACATTGTGCTTCTTTAAAATTGGCAAATATCTGGTTATATCTGAATGATATTGATAATACACAATAATGTCGATAACTAAGAAAGAATTCATTTAAACAAAATGTACGATCTTCAAATAATATCATGCATTAACTTTTAAAATTCAATGTGCCGTTTAAAAAACTTTCATTTAATTCTGAATGCAACTCTTATACCTAATAATATACCTTCTCCCTTCGTTTATTCCGTAAATGAAAAATTACTAACGTTTGTAGCACACAAAATTAGAGAATGAAACGAGCGAATGTGATTAATGATAGCGTAAATTAGTAAAAGCCACTAGTTCACCGTTTCTCTTTTCGAGTTTCTACAACGACTCCCCGAGGAGAAGAAAAGACAACCGAAAACGAACTCGAAAAATGCGGATTCCTTCTTCATAAGAAAGAAATTCACCGCATGCTCGATAATCCAAGCTCGTCAGTTGTTTTCACGCAGATTAAATAAAAACCGTGAAAAACGCAGTCTGCAAGCAAAATGAAAACATGATCATTCTACATTCCAGTCGTTCATGGAATGTATTGCAAAAAAATACAACTTTCGATGCAACAGATTATTAAGCGGTGTTATCTTTCAATCAGAAAGTCAGAAGTAAGGAGATATATTGTTGTCTGTTATAATATTAATATATAAATTAATATAAATCTCTAAGTTTAATGTAGATATAGAAAGTGATATGAATTTTTTGTATAATTTTTATAATATTTGTATTAATTATTGTATAAATTGTTTTAAATTAAATTTGCAAATATTATTGATTTAAAATTACATTATTTATTTGTGCTTATATCATTATAAAAGAAAATACAAAGAAAATATATCATTTTATAATTTCTGGAAAAAATAAGCAAATATTAGAATTTGAAAATTGTAATTACAATTTTATATCAATTGAAATATATCTATTAGAATGTATTAATACAAAAAATTTAAAATTAATTCTCATTTCTTTTGCTAAATTTTTATTAATAAACCAAATAAATAGCAAGTCCATTTATTACACTCATTGAAGATATGAAATTAAAGTTTCAATACTTGTCATTGATTTGTGATTTTCAATTTCTTCCAAATATTTCAAATATATTGAAAATTTTAAAAATAATTTCAAATTCATTTCAATGTAAATAAAAAAATATTTAAATAACGAAATAAAGAATTACAAATCACGTATAAAATAAATTTATATCTTTTAAATGGAGACTATTGAAAAATAAAAGTCTATAATTCATAAAATTAATAAATTATACCTTTATTCCAATTTTAATTTCCCTTAAATACTGATTTTTCGAGATATTCAAGCAGATATATATTACATTATATCATTACGTTCAAATAAATTAATCGTCCAATTAAAAAGCTTAGAATTCTCGTAATCGAAATTCCGTTGCACATTATTTAAATCCATCCCATCGAATACGATTCCATAACGTAGTCAGCTAAGCAGTCCATGTTGCTCTCGAGAAAACTATATCCTTATTTTATATATACTCTATTCTCCGCGGAAAAATATTCGTAAATCGGTTTCGACTGGCAAGCACAACAGGCCGATAAAGCTTCAACCAGGACCGTTAACTGGAAAAAGAGGGCGTAGCTGGCGGTAAGTAAAGAATTCCCTAGGGCACTCGAAATCACCACGTTAATTCTAAGGTGTCTGAAAGTGGCTGAGCCAGGCTTGCGGTATTCTGTACAGGTAACGATGTTTCAGTGTGTGGATACGTGTAAAGAAGATCGGTGAACATCGGCTCCTATTGGTGGATGATGTCAGTAAGCGTACGAGAGAGGTTGGAAATGGCGAGACGGAGGACCCTCCTTGTCTGAGCACTGATGGTGCTTGTGTCAGCGTTGCATCCCATCTCCCTGTCTCACACTTCGCAAATAACCACTGCGATTCATTGTTTAAGCTGAGACAATAAAACGAACAGCGCCGGTCCACGTATCCCGATGTTTAATATTAGCTCCACTCTCCTGTTTCTCGCTCTTATTGTCTCGTCATTCCTCACGATCCAGGTATCAGACGATGAAGTAATTTTAATATCGATGAATTTTCGTATTCGTTGGAATGAAATATTATTTTTTTTAAAAGTATTTAAATCTTGGGTATTTAATATCGAAGCAAATATAATTATTCAGATATTCAAAAGTTGATTCTAAAGATTAAAACAAATGTAAAAATATCAGTTAAGACTTGTTTATTAAGTTATAAGGAGTTTAAGTTGGCATTAGATGGCAAACGAAGAAAGTAAATGAGACAGTGATGTGACAGAGATAAAGCTATCTTACTTTATCTTGCTTCATTTAACCTGAACTTAAACTATTTATAGCTTTATAAATAAGTCTTAATCGACATCTTTATATATCATTTTTTGTATTTGTTTTAGCTTCTAGAATTAGTCTTCCAAAAAATGAAGTGTCGTTGTGTTCCATGAATATTACAGTTTGTATAATATTGGTATAAAATTTTATATTTTTATAATTGTAACTGTTTGAATAAATAGATAAAAGATAAATGATTTATCGACATTTTATTTTTTATAATTTAGTTTAATTATAGAAATTAATCATCTTTTTAAATTCTCACACAAATAATCATACTTAAATAGATAGTGTATCATTTATTGGACAAAAATAAAATCAAATCTGAAGTGTTTTAATTGCAAATTCTTCTATGTTAATATGTTAATAAATAATTTTAGCCTAGTTTTTAATATTTAAATTTAATTATATCATTTAAGTTTAATTATAATATACAAACCTAATTGTCAAGATTGAAACAAGAAATTTACTGTAAATTTCCATTGTTATTCTGCCATGAAATTATCTTATTTAAAGCTAATGATAATTTATAATGTATATATATTTTTTTAAGCTGCACAAATGAATTGCAAAAATAAAACTGAATAGAAATAATGTTCATTTTTATAAATTCTGAATTATTTTCATAATTTTTACCTTTCTAATTTTAAATTATTATTAAATTAAATTAATATTATTAATATTGCAATTTTCATCAAAAATATTTCTTTATTTTTTCTATATCTTTTACTTCCATAAAGTTCAAATATTCTATGCATAATAAACACAGCTTTAAATAAACAGTCAATAAGCATTACATTTAATTCTAACATTTCAATAATTAAGGATGAAACACATCATAGAACAGTAAAGCAAAACGGAATATCCAAAAGGTCTAAATTTGGTTCACAAGCAATGGGAAATAGAATTGGGCGTGGTATCGAAGCTGACGAGAACGAACGGTTCCAATATTGGATGAGATCCAATAACGTTTCAATCATCGAATATATCCTTGAAGAAGCAGACACATCTGGTTGGCTTTAACAATCGAAGCTCATAGAATCATTACACTTCGGCGCAATGTAAACGATATCTTTAGATTCACGTTTATTAGTTAATGAAATCTTTAAACGTTAAAAATCAGATATATTATGAGAATTAATCAAAATATCGAAACTCTGTGTAATTTAATCTATTGATTTAATAAAGATTAAAACGTAATTAATATATATTATTTAATTTATTATGATTATTATGACTTATTACTATGATTTTTTTTTAAATTTTTAGTTTTTATTTATAATTCAATAAATTATAGTAGGACTTGAAAATTCTAATATTAAAATCGATAAAAGTTATATAATAAGATGCAGAATCTTTTTCTCGAAATTTTGAAATGCATTTTATTTTACTTATTAATAAAGTTTGATAAAGCTTTGTTTATAAATTTTAAAACTATTAAGATAATTTTGAAACAAAAATTTAAAAAAAAAGCTTAAGAGAGTATAGTTAACAGAAATTTCAAAACTACCAATCTAATCGATATTCATGTACTTTTCTCAAAATAGATCTACTTCGAAATAAACTGAGCTCATTTCGTTTACAAACATTGTAGAAGACCACGAAAAAGGATTTGTCTACCAACTGACAACTTTTGTGAATCCACGGAACTCCATTTCAACCACGACTAACTTTCCAATCACTGTTTACCTTGATAGGTGGCCTCTATGTTCCTCTTCCACTGAACGAACTTACCGTGTCAGCTAACTTCCAAAAATCACGGAAGCGAAAAGTTTCTCTCAATTTTACAGTTGACGAGGGACAATCAAGGAGCAACTTTTAGCCATGATTGATCAAAGGAATAGAATGTAGAGAATATTTTCATAAATATATGCATTATGATGATATTTGTATATTTATTTCACATTCAAATATGAAATTTAAAAACTTGTTTTTTAATCTGACCATTAAAATTATCGTTTTAATAATATTGTTAACAAAAAAATAACATTAAATTTCTAAATATTACTTTTGATAGCTTTTTAATATTCTTTATAAAATTGAATAGAATAAGAATTACTGGAAGAATAGAATAGAATTTGAAGGATATTATTGAAAGGTTAGCATTTTTGTTTTACTAATTAAATTGAAATTCATTAATTTCTAAAAGATTCTATAACAAATGTCCTAGATATTCTTCTGATATTGTAGATAATATTGTAGATAATATTTTATAAATACGAGATAAAGATTATTCTTCGTAAAAATCAACATGACATAACATTCTTAGCAGACACATTCGTTTTAAGAAGTGCAATAACTATGCGTAAATGTACAAATTACGCACGTACTCACTATCATATCTTCCATAGAAAACGACGCGTGAGATATTCACGCGACAGACTTGCTGCCCTACCGGTAAAACTGACCGTACTTGAAAGTGTAATGAATAATAAGCGGACTTAGCTACAAGCTGTCGAGAGATTTTATCGAGGCTACTGTCAACATCCAACTAATATCGCGTACAACGTGGCGGGTTAATTGGAACTGCCTGGAGCTCTAAGCAGTATTTTCAGAGGTTTAAATCACGTTCGCATGACACCAATACATTCAGGTATCATAACCCTTTGCTACAAATGAATCTGTCATATTCTGTGTCATAATCAATAATCTAAAAGAAATCATATAGGATATCATTTATAAAAATTGGATGTCATTGCTATATAAAATTATTCCTATTTTTCAATTTTTTAGTAATTCATTAGCTTTTGTTGTTTTTTTAGTAATCTTCTATTGAATACAACATATAACAATTATAAAAAATTATATGCTTACTAATAAGTTATTTACAATAAAATTAATTTTCTTTGATCAATTATATTTAAAAAAAATAATAATAATAACATATATATAAACACATATATAGGTATAATATAATAACATTATATTATATATATAATATAAATATTCGTTCCTCATATTTTAATTATTTTTATTGATTCATTATAATACAAATAGATAAACAAATATATGACGTAATTATTTAATGTTTTATTTGTATGATCATATAAATCATTTGAATCTTATTAATTAATATATTATATTTTTTATATTTATATATTTATAAACTATTAGAAATATTATATTTTAAACACAACTTTAATATATTATTATATACATATTATACTTTATGAACCATATTATGAACCATATATTATGTATTTAAGTAATAAAATTATACAAATAATATCAGATATCAACAAACGAATTTCCATTCTATAAATATGTTCTAATTCCATTAATGCAAAGTAAATACGTTTTGAAATATGAGAACTAAATTTACTTAATCTTCCAACAGTATGATGAAGTTTAGCATCTTCATTGCATAATTTTTCTATAAAAAATAAATAATTTTCAATTACAAAATAATTATTTTACTTTTATATAATACCTGTTATAATATATATTAAAAATATTATTTTACCAGATACATTAGTGTCAAAGTCATATGGAATAGGTAAATATTTATCCAATATTAATTCAATAAAATCAGTTGTACTGTCAATAGTTTTTAAAATATTAATTCCTGTTTCAGTTGACATAACTCTATCTGCTTGTTGCCAACTATATGTTCTTAAATAATGAACTTTACAATAAGTATGCAACTTCATAATTTTAACTTTATGTTTAGTTTCATGTTTTAAATCTGTAAATGTTTTAACAGCTGGTCTAAGATGTACAGATACCAAAGATTTAGTTTGATTTATTATCTAAAACAATACGTATTTTAAAGAAATAATAAATTTTATAATTTAAATTATAAATATAAGCATAAAAATTTATATAACCTGTTCTGGTTCTTCTTTTATTATAGGTAATTTTATTTCTATATAATCAAGTCCTTGACACAATGTTTTATCTATTGTATTAATGGGTTTCTCTATTAATTTTGCAATAGGTAATGATTTTTCAATCATAGTATTAAAAACATTTTCTACAGTGTTAAATGCCCAATGTACAAGTATATTTGTTTCTTTCAAACGTCCATATACTTCTGTAGATTTATCCCATAAATAATTGACACTTGGTATTTTGCGAGCACGATTAATGACTTGTATTTTATATAGATAATTTGATGATTCAACTTCCATATTAATAAATATTTTTTATCACTTTTATATAAATTAAAAATCTCTAAAATTTTATATGAATTTTATATATATTTATATATATCATATAATTATAACAATAATTATAAAAAAAATTATTTAATATATATAACAGAAACAAAGCAATATGATTATTTCAAATAAATATAAGAATTTTAAAATAATAATTTGATAAAATTAATAGTAAATAGTTTTTGTATTTCATTTATATTAATATAATTCTTTTATTCTTTTATTTTTGTACATAATGTTATATTTTTATAAGTAATAACGTTAAAGAAAAATAACAAAATTCAAATGTATACAATCAAAACAATAACTCTTTATATATTTTCATGAAATACATAGTATAATATGAAATCATTTATAAACAGACAACAAGATAATTATAATATGACTATTATGTTAAAAGCTATTATATTTATAAATTATTTGGTGTACTTACCAAATTTTTCATGAAATTTTCATATTTTCATTTATTTTTCTTTTTTTTTTTTTTAATAATTCATGATCTTTTTCGCTTTCTAAATCATTTCACTAAAGTATATGTTTGTTCAATAATTGACTACTAACATTATAACTTATTTGTTTTTCTTTTATAAAAGCACTCATAACTGTGTATAATATATCACATTTTACCATATGATATTGTCATTCACTAAATAATCGTATGAGGGCACCACTATTATGTCTTTACATTTGTGTATAGGTCAGGTCATATCAAATCATATCAAGTCAATGACCTTTATATCTTTATATGAAAGAATTTTAGAATTCTTGAAATTAAATTATCAATTAATTTATCCAAAGAGCTTATATTAAAATTAGAAATATGAAGAATATAGAATAACATGCAATATGATGTTTTATGGAAAAATAATTGTATATTAAAATCAAAATATGAAGTATTATCAAATAACTAATATTATTTTATTAGAGAAACGTTCATTGCAATATGAAAAATCTATATTTCTACTTTCTATTTTCTATTTTTATTTCTAAATTTTTTAAATTTTAAAGATTCAAATGAAACTTGTAGTTTAATTTTATTTAATATTTTTCTTCATTTGGAAGATAATTAAAAGATTATATAAACTATGACTATCTAATAAAAAACAAATTGAATTAGTCAGATAGCACAATTCAAAAATTTAAATTTAATGTTTTTTAAATTTTATAATTTTTAAAAGCTCAAATTAAAAAGCATAAAACTTGATTCTAAAAGAAATTCAAAAAAATTCGAAACTAATTTTGTTTAAATATTTTTTATCATTTATAAATATTTTTAGATGTATTAAAATTAGAAAAGTGACAAATACCTACTTTTCTCAAATGTTTAAAAATAATTAGTATATGACATATAAATTGAAGTTATAAATTGAAACAATAAATAGTTATAATACAACACTTAATTCATAATTGTAAATAAACATTTTGTATATTGCGTAAATTAGATAATAAATATTTTTTGCTTAATATTTTATAATTTTTGAAATGAAACTTTTAACATAAAAATTATTGAAAAAAAAAAACTAAAAGAAAAGAAATAAAGTAAAGAAAAGTAATTATATTAATAATACAATATGAATAAAATATTTCAATATCATTTTTATAATACAATATTTTTTTATATAATATTTATATAAATCACAGATTACAAAATCGTTACATAAAATATATATTTTTTTTTATTCTAACAGTTCTTTTTTAAAGTTATATATGTATAGAGAAAGATATATTAAGACTTATATTAATTTTTTACTTTTTCAAATTCCTTATTACAAAAGTATAATTATTTTTAATCAAGTACTTTTCTTTGATTTTATACATTTTTTAAAAAAATTTTTAACACACATATTAAAGCACTAAAATTTTTACAATTTGGTATACTACGAATCTTATTATAAATATGAATATAAAATATCACACTGTATTTTATAAATTGTTCTTATTTTTATAATATATCTTATTAAAAAAAAAATATTTCAGTATAAAAGTAAACGAAACAAAAGCAATGAAGAATATTCGAATTTCACGTATTTAGATAACAACATGTAAATATAATAATTTTAGATATCTATAAAAATTCATTCGTAAATAAAAATTGTAATTTCTATATTTTCCATTAAATCTTTATGAAACAATCGAATTGATCCTTAACTAAATTATTATATTATATTGTTTAATATAATTCAATATCTAATTGTATATTTTTTTGCATTTTAAAATTATCAAAATAATATTATTTTTAATTTTTATTTAGAAAATTTTAAAAATTGATCAATAATAAAAGAATCAAAATTTAACCAAAATTATAAAAAAATTACATTATATTGATAAATAATATCTCCAATACATAATTGATATTATGTATATTAAATTAAATATCCAAATATTAATTCTCACTCTTCATGCTGATTTTGAATTGACAAAATAATGAAATTTATGCTATAATTATTTATTCGACGAGAGGTGCATTATTGTACAATTACTAATAAGATTCGGGTTTACTTTTTTTCTGTATTTTCTTCAGTCGCACCTTTATTATTGATCTGTTTATCGTTCAAACTTAAAAAGTGTGTTAGGTGAAGAATAGATATAACGCTCGACATGTACGACGCAACGTCCTCTTTTTTCACTGTTTTTAATTGTGCTACAACCGAATGGTATACTCGATTGGCGGTTTTCGTGGATAATTGTCCAATGGTTTGTACAGCATGCAAAATTTTGTTCTCATCGGCAGATACTGGAGCTATAATACGAATTTTACAAATTAGAAATATATCTAGTATTTTCTTAACAAGATATCTTGTTGGATATTTATAAATATATACCTGGTATGTTTTCTTCCCCTTCTATTGGTGGGAAATAACGATCCAATAAACCGTTAATGAGAGCGCTACTATTATCAACACCTTGTACTGCTATATTACCATATTGTGTATTTAACAATTCATTAGCCTTTGCCATACTAATTTCTTTAAGAGTTGATGCTTGTTGCGTAGCTGATTCTTTTGCAGCGTGTAATTTGTCAATTGTTGGCTGCAAGGAGCTGCTCATTACTGCTTTGGCTGCATCATAAATCTAGAAAAATTTAACGAAATTTAACAAATAATTCAGTTTTTCAAATAATCTATTTTTTCAAAACAATACTATTCGATAAAATGTCATTTGATAAATTAAAAAATTGATTGTGAAATATATGAAGAAAAATATGATAATGTAATTGATTATAACATAATGATAATAGCAGAATTGAAATTGGAAACATAGAATCTCGTTAAATCTCAAACATAGAATCTAAATTCTTGTAGATATAATTTATAAAATATAATTCAAAATATATTATTTTTTTAAATAATAAGATTAATGTAAAATTAATTTTCTAATTATATACAAGTCAACATAGTCAGCCTCAATTGAAATTGATGATTCTAATACTGTAACTTCTTATCATTTAACATATATTATTATTATTTACCTTTTGAGGTGGTTGTTTCATGATTGGCACTTTTTGCTCGACCATGTTTAACCCTTCGCATAATTTTTGATCTACGGCAGTAATTTGTTCCTCGAACTTTTTAGCTAAAGGTGCAGTAAGAGGAGCAGCTGTGGCGGTTGCATAGTGTAATCCAGCTTCGGCTTGAGTTAATGCCCAATTGATTAAATGATGTGAATCTTTGAGATAAGAATATGTCGATCCCGTTTTTTCTATGGCTGAATGAATAACAGGAATACTTTTTACGCGATTAATCACTTCGAGATGAGGTGTACTGTCAGATGATGAGGTGCTTTTAGTATCTGCCATTCTTTCTGAAAAATTGAATAAAATGTTAACAATCATCTAATATATTTATTATATTTATTATAACATAAAAAGAGGTGATATAGATATAAGATAAAAAAATAAAGTGATAATTCCATGATTTTGCAATTTTAATATTTGTACTTTAATCTTAATGCTATATTACGTTATAGGCATCAATCATGAAATTATTGATATTTTCAATGTATTAGTAATACTAAAATCATAATTGATGAGTAAAATAATCTCCATTAATCATTTCAAATGTGATCTCATTTTAAACGATTATTCATAATTAAAATAAGATCTAGATCAATTTTAGCGGTACAGCGAATAAAAAAGTATTACATATTTAAAAGAAAAATGACCGATTATTGTTTGTTTACTTTTTTTTTTACGTATTCTTACATAGTTAAGTACGTAATGAGTAAATTTTTTTTTTTGCAAACGATAATAACACTAAAATAATATGAGAATAAAGATAAAGTTAAAATATATTTAAAATTAAGTCCAAATGAACATTAGTATTTGCAAAATTTGTGAATTGAAAGATGTAGAATGTGCTACGTGGAATAAAATATACTATACTCAACTTTTCAGAAGATTATAAGTATAATTCATAATTCTTTCACTGTAAAATAAAGAATATGTTAAAATTGCTTACAGCGTTAAATATTCATTATGTACAGGACTGATGACACATGAATTGTACTTTTAATTTTTCAATGATACATAACTTTATTTTCAGTTTCTTATATATATATCGATACACTTTAGATTTCATTAAGATTATTGGATTAAATTTTTCAAAAGTTGTTAAAAGTTAATAAAAATTATAAATCTAAAGGTTAATTTTGATGTTTCATAATTCTTGAAGTAAAACGCGTAGAAAATATGACTATAGTTCTTTATCGTATTCAAATTATCGATCTTTACCATGAACTTGGTCATTGAATTCAATCTTATGTAAATCTTTCATACGATAGACTATGAAATAATGCTCGGCAATAAAAATATGAAACGATAATGTCAATCATTACAATATGGACAATAATTACCTAATAATTAACTATAACGACAAATAATTAACTAATGACAGTAATACATAAAAATATATAATATATATATTATACATATATAATAGTATTAAAGTATTATAATGAATCATAAGAATTGTATTAAAATATGAAATTAATAAATATATAATAAATATATATAATATAACGATTTCAATTGCACTTGTTTCTGTTATCTTTTTTTTTATAGTTTTAAAAATAAGAAGATATCAATTTATAAATTATATTTATAAATTATAATCTTTATTAGATTTCTGCAAAGATACAAGAGATAAAGATTTAAAAAAATATATATATATTTGCTAAAAAACAGGATGAATATAATAAACAGGAGAATCGAATTTTATATATAAAAAATTATATATACAAAATTTAAATAAAACGATAATAATTATATTCATAATATTAATTTGTTCTAATTTATTGTTTAAAAATTTATATTTATAATTTAAATGTAATTATATTCTAATGTAAATGAGTTTCATATTAAGAATTATTACAAAAGTATAAAATAATATTATAAAATTAAATATAATTAATTAAAAGAATAAAATATAATTAATAATTAATTAGTATTATAAAATATAATGAAAACTGTATTTATTAACTAAATAATTACAAGATATGATATTACTTACAAGTAATAATTTGTACTTGTAATGTTTGATGCAACAGTTAGCAAAATATAGTAATAAAAGCAAAATATATACTACATCCAACGATGCACACGACAAATCCCGTAACACTGACGATGACGATACGACTACTCTAGGTAAAGCTACTGGTAGAAAATGATCACAAGTGGGGGCAGACATTCTTCAGGACCGTAGAAAGAACGTTACTTTTATCACGTTTCTTATGTATTGCACGAAAAATAATATAAATATTATTACATATACAAAAGATAATATAAATAATTTATAATCTCAAAAACAAAATTTAAATATTCGATTATTTTCATTAAATTTTTCTAAATAATTATAACATCAAATCAATATTATTTTATTGTTATAAATAATTTATTATCAATAAATAACAAATATATATTTCTATTCTTATTCTTATTATATTATTTTGTTCTATACTATATACCTAATAATCTATAATCTATATAATCTAAAATAACATTTTAGATATATAGATTCTATTAAATATTATTCTATTATATATTCTATTAAAAAACCAATTTATGCATATATAAATTTTATTAATATTATGAATTGAAACTTAATTTAAAAAAGTACAAAATTGATATATAATATAATTTATGAATGAAATAAATTGTTATTTTTAATATAATAAATTAAAAAATCTTTAAATGCATGATATATTCAATTAATATAGAGTAATGAAATATTATTAATTAATTCTATAAATATTGATGAACTACATAATTTTATAATTATATTAATACACGTCAGTGTTTAATGGAATAAGATCGAAGGGAACTTCAATGCGTGTCTACTTCCATGAATACGTTCGTGCTTCTGCGCAGCTATACACATGTATACATACTTATATATGTATACATATGTGTCATTACTATGACGTGGCGGTCACGTCGTGCCTTCCTCGTATTGTACAGTGTTAGTAATTGTGAAGAATACATCGAAGAATATGTTTCATTGATTCCACAATCATTTCAACGAAACATGATTGATACAATTTTAAATTTAGGTATTTAAATATGTTACATATTTTATTTTATAAATATATCAAAACGTAAATTATTCACATTAAAATTAAAACTATTTTAATTATCAATATTTATTTGAATTGAAAATTATTAAAATATTTAGATTCATTTTTAATAAATTAAATATTATTTTTATAAATATTTTATTATAATATAATTGATAAATAGTTATTATAGTAGCACATTATTTTGTAGTTATTACATATGAATTTTAAAAAATTAAACTTTAAAGAAAAATGCAAAAATTTAAAAACTAAAATTAAAAAGGAACTTTAATTATTATTAATATTAATATGATATAGAATTTATTAATTATTATTAATAATTTAAATAATAATATTTAATTTAAAGGTATTATAGTTAGGTTTATAAATAATCAAAAATTATGTGCAACTTTTTGAATATATATCTTAATATCTTATATTATTTATATTTTATATTATTCATTATAATTCAAAAGTTCAAAAATATAAATTTAAAATAAATATATATTCATTTAATCTTATCTATGTATTTTTTTATCATTTTACAGATAAGAAAATATAATGTTTATAATATCAATTTTTTATTACATATATAATTTTTAAAATATTATATCCATAACGAAAATTATAGAAATGCAAATAAAAATACAACTTTCGATAAAAGAAATTTACATTTTATTATAATAATTAATAAATAATTATAATAGAAATTGATAATAAAAATTACATTTAAGTTTCGTGCAAAAAAGTTTTATTACTTTTTTATTTAAAAATAACAATCATTTCAAAATACTTATTTTATTTTTATTAAGTATTAAAAATAATTACAAATGAAATATATCAAAAAAATGCGTGAAATACAAATAAATATTTTTGATAGATTAGTACAATTTCTAAATAATGCAATAAAAGATTATCTATTTTTGAGCAAACAACAAAATATATTATCTCTAATAATAGAGAAAATGATTATATCATTAATCGTATGTTTGAATCATAAATACTTACAAGTCTTATACTTTATTTGTGAAAAATCTTATTTTATATTTTTCACCGCTATAAGTACAAATGTATTTTCTTAAAAATAGCATATAATATTACTACTAATAATATATATAAAAAACGAATTTAAAAAAAGTATGATTTTTTATTACAAAATGTATG
This sequence comes from Apis florea, assembly GCF_048593485.1. Lineage (NCBI taxonomy): Eukaryota > Metazoa > Arthropoda > Insecta > Hymenoptera > Apidae > Apis > Apis florea. The sequence continues at coordinate 680,121 of NW_028256838.1, read as the reverse complement.
CAAAAAATAAATAGAAAATTAATGGAATCGGTGGAAATTTTTCTTTTTTCATCAATGATAAAATATCAATTAAGTTTCTTTGTAATTGCATTCGATGTAGAAACTTTCGAATTGACTTCATTCGTATGTATTTCATTCGTATATACTTCATTCGCGTGTACTTCATTATTTATAGCATGACGATTCGTTAATTGCAAAAACTGTACTATATTTCTTATATAAGATTTTAGATTATCTGCTTTAATAGTTCCCAGGTGAAGAATTATATTTGAATATACCCGACGAGCAGCTTTATTAGATAAACGTCCAACAGTTTGTAAGGTGTGAAGAAGCTTGTCTTCTTCATTTATATTCACCACTAAAATAAAATCAAAATTAATTTAATATTAATAATTATCAATATATTATTATATATATATATATTGATATAGATTTATATTATTAATAAAACTTTGTATAAATACATAAATAAATACAATAAATTTAGAAATTTAATTTAAAATTAAATCGATCTCTCTTTTTATTTTTATTATTAATTTATATTAAATAGAAAAAAAATTATATTATTGCAATGTTATGACTACATATTATCGATTAAAATATACAAATTATAAATAATTTTTTTTTAAAAAAACTTACCTATTGATTGTTCATCTTTTGTAGCAGGAAAAAATTTATCGATTAATTTATCAACAATATCAGCTGTGCTATCCAAACCTCTAACAGCTGCACTGCCATATTGCGTTTCTAAAATCTGATTCGCTTTGCTCCAACTTATATCTCTCAAACTTAAAGCTTGGGAAATTATTAAATTATTAACGAGCGAAATGCTCGAAACTGCTGGTTGAACGGTTTGACGTGCTAGCGAATAAGCATTTTCTAAAATCTAATGAACAAAATAATTACACGATTAAAAATATATTCATACAATTATTTCATATTTTTATTTATAAAATATTTTTAAAATTTTAAAAGTTAATCTATTCTGTTTTTGAAATTTTCCAACTTCAAACAAGTGCGTTATATATCATATATAATATGTGCATTTATCGAATGTATTTCATTCATAATAATATTAAAATTATTTAATAACATAAAATAAATGAAGACACAGAGAGTTTGGAAATAAAAATCGAAAAAGTTGCATCCGATATGATAAGGATATGATAAAAATCTATCATGTATTATACGACCAAAAAATTTTTGTTATCGCATTTTACGATAAGATATCACGAATCAATTTAAATGCTTCTTTACATTCCGATTAGATATTTTTACTTTCTTTACCGGAAAAGGGATTGATTTCTAACCTGCTCGGGTTTCTCTTTAACCAGTGGTACTTTTTCTTCGATTTTGTCGAGACCAAGACACAGCGTGTGGTCAAAGAAGTGTATAGGGTTCTCGAGTTTCTTAGCTATGGGAGCAGCAATAGGTACCGCTTGCTTCGTTGCATTGCTTAAAGAAGTTTCTGCGGTGGTTAGTGCCCAATGAACCAACTGGTTGCAATCTTTCACGCGCAAATATGTCGCTGCAGATTTTGATATTGCACTTTCAATTACTGGAAGTTCCATTACACGATGAAACACTTCGATGTGAGGCAGTTGTGCAATTTCGGTAGCCATTCTTCTTCAATTTTATAAAAAAGTCTGTAACATATATATGTATATACATAGATATAGATATACATTTCTCTTGTTAAAATAAGAAAATAATTAAAATAAGTTATAAAAAAAATCAATTTTACACAGTATAAAATAGAAATATCTTTCTCTTATCGAAATAAAAAAGATTTTATAGTAAAATAAATTAACGAATAGAATATTTTTTTTTTCTTTTTCACTTAAAATTTATCTTGTCAACGAATTCATTATTTATCTATATTTCAAATTTAATAATATATATTTTTATCATTTGCAAAAGTATTGGTAAATTGAAATAATATAAATGAACTAAACATATAAATGAAAATACAAGAAACTAATAATGCATTACGATAACGTGAGGTTCAACGCACGAGTGCATATACGTGCACTTATACATGTTATATATAAAGCTATATATATATATCACTTTCTCTACTTTCGCTAGAATTCGTAATTAAGTTTCGAAACATTTCTAATTGAAAGTTAATATATTTTACAATACTTTAAAATAATTTAACTTTAAAATATACTTTTTAACATAAATATGTATAAATAATTTATATTAACACAAATATTACATTAATATAAATACTATGTATTTACAAAAATTTTGATATTATTATTTAAATTAGATTATTTGCAAATAAAATTATTTTTTTATAAATAATTATAAAATATTTATTTTATTTATTTTGTATTTATTCATTTATATATAATATATTTATAAAATTTATTGCTTATTTATTTTATAAATGTTTCGATAATTAGACATAAAATAAAAATTGTATGTGATATTTAATATGTAATAAAGATTAGTGAAATTAAAAAATATTTAAAGACTTTACAATTTTTTAAAATTATTATATTCTAAAATTTTTTATAATATCCAATAAAATAGTTATATATATTTTGAACATAAAAAATTTGAAACATTTAAAATTGTTTTAACATATATATATATATATAAGTACAATACAATAGTGATATAACAGATATTCTTGAAACAGACATTCTGAAAACTACAATTTTATAACTAAAAAATATCTCAAAAAACTGAAAACTTATAACTTTCAAAGATGATAAATTTCAAATTTTTTTAAATGTACAATAATAATATAAATATAACAGATTTTTGTAACAGAGATAAAATTTCTGGAATTAAAAAAAAATTTTTCAAAATCTAGATAACTTGAAACTTTTTTTAAAATTGTTGATACATTTCAAAATTTCTTAATTATACAAAATTATATACAATATTATTATAATACTTACTTCTTTATCGCTAATCCCTTGTTTCTAGTTGAAGACTACGTACAGAGAAAACGTCGCGTTCACAGCGTAAATAGAAATGTGCTTGCTTCTAGTCTGTCTCAACTCTTATAACTGACTAACCGCCTGCGCGCTAAGGTTCATTCATACGAGCCAATGAAAATCCACGACATCTACAAGCAGTGATGAAGCACATGCTACGAGGCTTCAAAGTCCACTAATTGTAAGATGACAATGTTTTCACGTTATCGGCATTATTAAAACCGAGAAAATGACGAAAATTATAGGGACTTTATATCTGAATTTCACAATACAAAATTTTCTTGAATAATGATTCAATACCTCGTAAAATTTATTCGTGGAATATCAAGAATTCATTTAAATGACAGACAAATTTTATAACTACGATATGACTATAATCTTTTTCTATATTTTATCAAAATTTGATGAAACATATATATAGTTGTAAAATATGTTATAAATAATAATAATTATATATATAATTATTTTATAATAAAATTATATAATAATTTTTATTATTATTATATCATTGTAATATTTATATATATAAAATATATTATTATTATATATATAATATATAAAAATAAATATTTTGAATTGCTTTCTAATATATTTAAAATATTCAAGAATTTATTCGTCATCAAATTCTTTTTCTTTATAACGAAATATTTTTATATATAAGATTCTTAATATGTTCTTATTTATACAATTTAAATTACAATGATATATAACTATGTATTTAAGATTAATATAATGAGAAATAAATTTTATCTTTAAAAGTAAATAGATATTTAATGTGTATATTAAATAAATAGGTGTTTATATATCACTAAACTTATTGTAAAATATTATAAAACATTTTTTTAAATTATTAAAAATATAATGAAATGAATGAAATAATATTAGAGGAACAGAAAGATATATGTAATTATATGTATATTTCATATATATTGTATATTTTCTTGAAAAAAAATGATTATTATTATTATTATTGTTATTATAAGATAATAAAATCTGTATATAATTCTTTTTATTTATTGTATTTTGATTTGAAAATTCAAGATAAGTTTTTTGTTTATATTTTTTTATGTATATGGAATTTTTTATTTAAACAAAAGATTTAGCGAGATCAAATTGAAAAAAATAAAAGGAAAACTTAAGGATTATGAATCAAAAAAGAATTTCACAATATTTACTTTCATTTTATTCAAGAAGAAAGTTTGTCGAAAAATGAATGTCAGTTACAATAGCATTATATATAATATTCTTTATTATAAAACAAGAACAAGAAGTTAATTAGATTAATTACATGTTTATTGTTAAAATTAAAAGTATATATAATGAATAAAGAAAGCAACGTGTTAATCATTATTTCTAAAAGTTTCTATATTACTACTTACATATTTTGAGTACTTTTATTTTTTTTTTTTTCGTTTTTAATAAAAGAAAAAGAAAAAAAGTATAAATATATTATACCCAAATACATAAAATAAAACTAATATGTACCTCTTTTTATTTTTATTCTATTTCTATTCTATTTTAATTGATATCAATGCATCTATGCTACTATATTTCTATTTTGAAATCACGAATTGATTTATAGATTATAAAGATTTATTTCTATTTAATTGAAATACTGTTGAAATATAAATTATTGGAATTATTTTTGATATTTTAAATTAAACATAGATTTAAGAAATAAAAATCCAAGCCATATCCGAAGAATAAATAATATTCTTACAAAAGCAGATATATAGAAAGATCAAACGGAGATTTTATTATTTTATAATTTCATGCATATCTTTCTCTTGTCAAAAATATTAAATGTATTAATTTTGCTTGTTTTGTCTTATCAATTAGAACATTGAAATATTTATTGCAAAATCTAATTCGTCTAGCTATGATAACGAAGATTAAGTTCAAAGTAATATAGTATTTCAAATTATCTAAATTTGCTTATTTAGTACATACAATTCTTTATTACCTTTTTAACCATAACAACATTTTCTTGAATAATTTTAAAAATAAAATTTATTATACGTATAATATCTCTACGTGCTTCCCCCCCCCCTTTTTTTCTAGCGAAATGAACATTTTTCCAAAAAAAAAAAAAGCACTTAACATCAGATGAACAATTAATAATCGAAAAAATTTTTTAAAATATACACACACGCATAAATGCATTAAAAAAAATGCAAAAAAAAGGAAACGAATAAATCCTTTTAATGATATTATAATGGCTTTTAATGAAATTATTATAACGTTTATTTTTAAAGTTTCTTATCTCTATAATCATTATAATATTTTGTAGTAAACATAAAGATAATTAAGTATATCTAAGAATTAAAAATTCTAAAAATGACACGGATATACTGTGTCTTTTAGATAAAAGAACGTATATTAATTGCTTATCTGAACGTAGGAGTACAAAGATTCGCAACTAATAATAATAATATTATGTACCTCGGTGAAATTATTTATATGAGAAAATTTCAATCTGGAATATTCCTGATATTTATCAACTTTGAAAACAAAAGAATTATTATGGATGAAACTCGCGCGGAATAACTTTTAAACATAACTTCGTTATTCGATACCATTTACTGGCGGATTGGAAGACATCGACCTGTGGTTATTGTGGTTTTGCTGATGAGTCTGGACGTGTGTTACTTTTGAAACGCTTGGACGACCAGCTAGAAAAGCTGCAAACTGCTCCTATAACAACGATGCCATCACGCAATAAAAAAAATATATTATGCATAAATATAAATTGATATCTTTGTCGTGTTCAGATCTATATTATTCTTTTACATGCTTTTAAAGTATATTCATAACATTCCATTGAATACGATCAAATATTGAAATCCAAACGCATAATTTAATAATCGAACAAATTAAACAGAAAGAAAAAAAAATAAATTCGGTTTTACGTACCAATAAATGATTCGTGATTGAATTGAGCCTTTGTATGGCTGAACGTACAGCTGAAATACGTTTCTTCGTTGCATTCTTTTGACTGATGATTGGTATCATCTAAATGAAAAAAAAAAAAAAAATAATAATAATAAAATGAGGCAAAACGTGACGATATAAATAAACGATGAAATTTAAATCGATAAATATTCAAAGAAGGGATTCGAATTCAATGATATTCACGTTTAACGTAGCATTTGCAACTGCATGCAATTGATTTGAAACTCTAATGAGAAGTCTGCCAAGATTGCGAGGAGTTTTGGCTGCTAACGCTGCTGTTCCATTCACCAGATGTACAATACGACGTGCAGATTCACGCGTTAGAAGTACCAATAATTGCTCTACAGTGGTTGGCCGAGCTTGATTCTCCGGTTCGGGCAAACTTAAAGTTCCCCACAACTCTTTGGCTTTTTGGAACGCTAATATTGGATCCGTTGCTAACTGTAACACATTAATTTGAACATGAAAGAAATCTGATTATTTAATAATACGTGCCATTCTCCATGAAACATTACTTTATCGAAATTTATAGTAAAGATATAAGTTGTTGTGAATTTTCGTATAATATTCAAAAAGAAGTGCAAATGTATGTAAAATTATAAGAGAAATTGAAAAGCTTAATTAGTTTCGTTGGAAAAAATCATTCGAAACTATGTTGATTGAATATATTATCTTTCGAAAAAAAAAAAAAAAAAGAAAAATATCAAAGGAAATGACATTTCATACGCACCAATATCTGAGTCATGAGTCATTATTACTAGCCTCACACTCGGTTAATTATTCACTTTCACTAATTATATTAGTAAAAAGAAATATTACTTACCAATTCTATAACGTACAAAAGTATATGAATGCATTCCGTTCCTTGTTCCTTAAGTGCTCGAGCTTCAGCTAGCGTGCGACGTGTTAGTCGTTTCTGTAATTTCCTAGATAGTCTGGCACCGTGATTGATAGTTCGTTTGGTCTTACTTACCGATTCCGGAGAAGCAATTTCTGAAAAATAATTTTTATTGGCAATAAAATTTTATCGCATTGCATTATTGTATTTATATCAAGAAATTTTACCCAGAATTATTCCTCCGTCAATCTGTTATAATGATAATTTAATATTAATTCAATACGATATTTTTTAATCCTTAATTTTTATAAGTCAATTTTTTTTCATCGTTCAGAAAAATTTGAAAAGTATGAAAGTAGTCACAAGTAAAGAGTGATGTATTAATAATGTAATAACAATTTATTTTTTATTTTAATGTTGATTCAGAAAATTTAAAATATTGTATAAATTTATTCAGATTTTTTTTTTTTTTTTTTTTTTTAGAGATTTTTACCAATAAATAGTCTTAGCCTATGATTTATAATTAAATTTTAAAAAGATTTTAACTATTGTCCTTTTGATTTAATCACCACTTTACCAGTTACCATTATATAATAGGTTTACACCCCAGGTAACACGCGAGGTATTAAAGATATCTATTTTAAGCCTGAAAAGGGTCTTAAGTCTAACGATGTCTGGTACGGTGACGTTTTGAGTTTCGACTCAAAGATAATTAGTTTTATTTACTGTTTGTCATAAATAAATATAAAACGTATACAAAAAATATTTCGTACCAAAAATAAATTTATTACTAATTTAATTCGAATTATTATTATTATTTTTTGCCAATTATCAATGTCAAATATTCCAAATAAAATTAATTTTTCCCTTTGGATTAAATTTTAGACGAAATTAAAGTTAAAATATTTCCCAAAGCAATAAAGCATTTCCTTAGCTTAACAAAGATTTATGATTATGGTTTTACGGTTATGGTTTTATGGTTATGGTTTTACGGTTATGGTTAGAAATTGATCATCTGCATACAATTCATGTACTCTATGATTCTAGTTAGAATAACGAATTTGACCTTCATACGTTTGTCCTTCACTCGTTCTTCTAGAAAATTAATCTCCCCCCGAAATTGAAAAATTGTTTCGAATAATTTAAGATTGCATTTATATTAAAAATTGTAATCCATCGTTATATTAAATCGAACGTTTTTAATATTCGTTAAAAGTTATTTTAAATTAACATTAGTAATTCGAAACGATTCATTTACCATCTATACCGTCGGTAACATCAGCAGGTAAATAATGATCAACATATTTGTCCGCAACAGTTAAAGCACCATCTAACGTGTCTACTGCAACATCCGCAGCCTGGCTTCCTATTATCTTCACACTTCCAGCACGCATCAAAACAGGCCTGACGATTTTATTGTTCACGTATTCTCGTGCATTGCAGTACATCTTAATAATAACACGAATTTAATTTTAGAATAACAATTAATTAAAATAAATAATTAATATCATTTTTTACGTTTATGTATAAAATTATTTCTACTTACAAGATGTGGTGGAAGATGTACTGCCGGCACTCTTTGCTCAACGATATCTATACCTTTACAGAGCAATTGATCGATCGTTGTAATAGGTCCATTTAATGCATGAATCGCGGGTTTTGCTGACGCTGTTGCGATCGCAAATGATTGTTCAGCAGTATACAAACTCCAACCCATCAATGAATTCGAACGCTGAAATTGAAAATATTATCTTTGTTGTTAATATATTTATACGAGTCTTAAATTAAAATTTGAATTTGAATGAATCTTATATAGGAATCAAATAAAATGTAAGAAATTGAATTGTGTTATATTTGATTAAATTATAGTTACTTTCAAAAATACAATATATGTTTGTCCTTAGGAGTATACATAACACAGTATATGGTCGAAAGTTTAATAAACAGAAGATATATTTAGTTGGTTGAAATCTTATATAGAAATCTTTTCATTTGAAAATAATATTTTACCGATACTTCTTTGTTACTTATTTGCATTGCTCTTTCGGAACGATTGGAATGTATATTTATTTTATTCTATTTTATATATAGCGTACTTTCACAACCGGTGAAACTAGCAAGTGAAAGATGAGAGAAAGTGGCGAAAATGTACAAAACTGTTGGATTGTTAAAATATTTTGTTAAACTTTGCTTACCTTTATTCTATCGTACACATTGCCAGCTATGTGTATACCGTTTTCCACGATGGGAAGACTGGAGATTCTGACGACTGATTCGAATTGCGGCAAATCAGAATGTCGCCTTTTCACATTCGTTCGTGCCATTTGTGAAAATTTTTGCTGTAATAATTAAAATCAATATCGTTATATGTGCGTTTTATTCATACATTTATCATACTGGGAGTTGAATATTTCTTTCTTCGTAAATATTTTTGATTCGTTTAATCGATATAGCTGCGATTTAAATTTGAAAACATTTCGTTGTATTTTTAAATTTTAATATTTTAATCTTTATGTATACGTTAATAAGAGATAAGCATTATGTGTTTTTAACAAAGAAAAAGAAAAAGAAAAGTATGTCATATTTTAAATTTAACGAACGAAAGTGTTTATCATTTATATATTTATTTCACGAGTGCACAAGTACTTGGAGAAATTACACAAAAAAATTTAACGTACGCATATTCTATACCGCATATATATCTTGAATTAATATAAAATTTGTAAATTGATAACGATATCAAATTTCATTTTTTCATAATATTATTAAATATTCCAATATTTAATTATTTGTCAATTTTCTTTCATTAGATCATCTTACCATTATTATTTTCTTCGCGTAATATTCTTATCCAACCAAAGAAAATTAACGTTATTATTTATTACAAATGTTTGATAGCTTTCGATGAAATAAGTTTTAATAACAACGTAAAATGATTTTGTATAATATACGACTATATAATATGAATATAATTAATGATACGCGATAAAGGTTAATAATTAAAGCCAAGTGTGATTGACATAAATAAAATTATAAAATAGAATGTTACAAAAAATATTTCTACGGCTTAAAAATGTTTAATTGCATATGATATAAACATGATATAAACACATAGTAATCGAGTGAAACTAATTGTAGAAATTAGATAAGAAAGGTCATATTATAATATACCTCGTGGTTAATATCAAGGTTGTACTTCTCTCGAGAATTTCATCATTTATAAATTTCTCCATAAATCTCGTACTTTTGTCTTCAACTTTGTACGGATTCAAATTGTATTCGAAAAAGTTTTAAACAATGCAAGAAATTTTGATGAAAACGAATAGTAGCCGAATGGTCTCCCCTTTCACCATTGTAAATGCTAATTTATATAGTATAGTACAGTATAGAATAATGCAGGTTTGTTTCAAGTTTACCGTGATTATATACAATAGGCCCGTATTAAGCCAGGTCGATACCCCTATCCTTATCTCTCTTATCAAAACCACAATGCAGACTTTGTCGACGAATTGTAATCCAAATAATAACCTTACATTCGTTAAGAAAGAATCACGAGAAAAATCGTGTATTAAATTTGACACGAAGAGGAAGAAAGAATTTTTTTTTGAATCGATGAAACAATATTTCAATCGATCGATGAAAAATCTACGAGAATCGGATTTAATCGGATGATTAATCGTGTTAGACAGTTGATCCTTACCTCAAAGTGCGGACAGCCGACTGGACCGATAGCGAAGTGTGAATTGATCGTGATGAAATTATATAATGGAGCTCGGCAGGATGTAAAGACAAATGACAGAGAGGTAGTCGATGTTTCGCCAAAGAACACGCCATCGACTGCGAACGTCGAAGCCTGCGAAATGGTATCTCATCGGTTTGACCTATGACACGTCGATTATACAGCTGTGGCATTATGATGCCTTACGAATAAAATCTTTTCTCGTTTTCCTCACGCTTGTGATCCAATGATATCCGGCTGATAAAGATTTATTTTTTTCTTTAAACATCACATGGAAATTAAAATTGGCTCCCGATGAAGTTTGATCACCCACGTTTACCATCCTTTGTATTCGAAGCCACAGACTTTGTGTTCAAACGTGTTAGATTTAAGGTTACGTTTACTGTAGCGTGTACACGCGAAGAACAGAGCAATATATATGTAATCGTCGCTATAAATACGAGGCAGATGTATTATTCATAGAAAGATTTCATTAATAGATGTATTAGATAGTTTGGAAGAATCTAATTTTCACGTTAATTTTTAATTTTATATATATATATATTTCATTAAATTAAAAAGTTTTATAATTTTAATAATTATAATTGATTGTGTCGTAGAGAATTATAACACGATTATTAAAAAAATTAGTTGAAAAATTGGAATCATTATCTTTGTTTAATTAAAAAAAATTCCAAAAAAAGAAATTTGTATCTAATTATCTATTGTTAAATAACGAGGATATGTAAATGTAAAATAAACATTGTAACAATAATATAAAACATTACATTAAATGATAAATTCACAAAAAGTTAATGATCATTTCCAAATTTTTCTAATATTTTAAATACATTCAGAATATATTTTGTATTTTGCAAACTTTATATTAGATGTATGGTTTAATGTTGAGATATAAACAAAGTTAAAAAAGAAAATACTTACAACATCATAGTAGAGGGAGAGACATAAAAATTACTTGTAGTAGTAATAGCTACAGAAAAATAGTGGAAAAGGAGACGGAAAAGTTGAAATTATCGCAGGCAGACGTTCTTAATTGCTATACAAAGTCCATCTCATCAAACGCCCATATGTATGTATGGGATGGTATGGTAATCAGTTGGATGCGTGTGAAATATAAAATATGTTTCATTTTTTTTTTTTTTATTTCTCACGTATTTTAAAAGGAGGTGCTTTTATGCATATATGCATAATATAGGGCGAGAGATGTACAAAATATGAAAACTTTTCGTATTTAAATTAAAAATGTTGCAAGTATTGATTTTTCTTAATTAATTAGAATGGCGGATTAATTATTTTTAATATAATTTAATATGAAATAGACAAATAAGATCTTATTTTTTTTTAATGGAATATTGCATTAATTTGTTATTATTTAAATATTATTACTTAATAATGTGATCGAACTTAATAACATTTATTTAAAATATTTTCTTCATTCTGCATGGCTAAGAAATTGCCATAAATTATGAAGAAAAATGAAAATTTTTAAATGAATTATTTCTCGTGAGAGAAATCGAAAAATGAGATTGACATGTTCTTCAGAATTATTTTATTAAAATATTTGAAATTGTGTCATTCTTTTACGAATATTAATAAGAAATGCCCTTTGTATCTTTGTGGTAATTGAGGAATATTTACAATCATAATGGAATAAATACCAATTACAATGATTTTAATTAAACGTTCTTCATTATTTAGACATTTATAAGTTTTTAATCTAAAATGAAAAATTATTATTTATCGACGCCTCAGAAAAGAATTATTCAATGTCAAAAATACATAGAAGAAAATATTGTAAGCAGTAAGGATTATTTTATTTGGTAACAACTCTTCAAATAAGAAAAGATTAAAGAAGTCATCCTGTTAAAAAATAAAAGCAAAGTTATTTTTAGAGGACTCTTCTTTTAAAATTTATTATACTCAAAATGATGATAATATTTAAAAAAAAATAAAAGAATAAGTTTATATATCTCGAAATTTCTCGAAAATTACAAAACAAAACGTTCTTTTTTATTTTATTATTTCAAAAAATTTGCCATTAAATTTGTTATTTAAATTTACATTTCATTAAAAACTTTTTTATCAGGAAAATGATTGAATTTTATTTTTCCATGAAATATTGTTTATCGGTTCAAATATATTTTCGACGAAATTTCATAAATCTTCATGCTACAATTATTTTATTGCAAGTTTATCAAAACAAGAGACTAGAAACTAGACAAAACAAGTTTTGTTGATTAAACTAATTATGATAATATTAACTAAATACTACGGAGAAGAGAAAATAAATATATTTTTTATTTCTAAAAATAAGCACAATTTAGATAATAAATATTAATGAATAAATATAAATCACAAAATTTTATGTAAGTTTTTTTTTATTTTTTGTTTATAAAATCATGAAAAATAATTTTACTTTTAAATCACTTATTAAACATTCTTTGTTCACTTTTTAAATATTTGTTCACATAAATTAAATATATAAAAAACATATAATAAATTCTGATTATTTGGTATATAAATTTTGAAATATTAAAAATAATAAAACAATTAATTTATATTTGATAATTATTATTGTATACACAATTTTTAATTCTTCCAATTTTTAAAAATGTCCTATATTTTACATATATTTTATCTTTAATATATTTAAGATATAGAGAAATTTTTATTTTATAATTGACTTATGTTTGTTAATACTTTATTTATTATTGATATGTTTTATTCACGAATAAATTAATTTGTGGAAAGAATTACTGTTAATTGAAAGTTGTACTTTTTAGATTTTTATTACTTATATAGGTTTATTTATTTGCAGTGATTCGAATTGATGATTATAATATGGTTTCATGATGTATTGTATTGCATATATTTAAATGAACATACATATACATATCGGTCATTAAAGAGCAAGCATAAACAAAACCATATAATCTAGAGGAATTAGTGTCGAATTTAATCTTGAGGTATAAAATAGAAAACTACTTTTTTTTTTAAATATATTAATTTATTTATGAAATTATTCGACATTTAATATAAAACATTGAAGTAATAAATACAGTTCATCTTCATAGAAATAAGCAATCAGTACAGCAACAGTTAACTAGCATTATCGAATACTGACATATTAACAATTCTAATACTAATGGTTTATTAACCAATAACTGAAATTGCAGCGTTTATCATGTAATTTAATTTGTCTATTTATGTTAATTCATTTCGTTGAACAGAGTATATAAATCCTAATAAACGTCAATAAAGTTTCATAAATATAACATTATTTTAAAATTCCTTTCTTATTAAATTTTGTTTTATATTTACATGATAGTTAACATCACTGTTATTCGATAAATTAAAAGAATGAAATATCATTTATATATAAAACATTATTATAAATTTTAAAATATCGATATAAACATGAGATTTTACAGGATTTAATATTTCACATTCTGAAATACCGACTTCGAGAGACAGTGTTTCTTACGCCATCTGCGATTTACTATGGACGATGTAGAAACTATTTATATTCACTTTATCCTTGAAAAAGATATACATATATTCAGGATGTTGATACGAGACACTTTTAAACGATCGATTCTAGGAAAAACAAATACAAGATTAAATATATAAAAATATCGATTGTTAATTTTAATTTTAATTTGATTTATTTCGTTAGTATATTAAATATAAATGTTAATAAAAAATCATTATTATTTATTTAGAAAAATTTCTTCATTAAATTGACTTTATTTTATTCACATATATGCAATTTATTAATAATTGATACGATTATACTTTCGTAAGACGAGAAAAGGTCGGATTAATAGACACTCGTTTCGATGGAATAAGAGATACTAGATTCAATTAAGACTAACTAGGAAAATTGCTGGTATTCATCTTAAGAAATCACTTGGATGATATTTCAATTAACAGGAATTGCGGCCAGTTTTCTTAGAGTTAATATTCATTGACAATAAGTGATATAGTTTAGTGAATTGGAAAACCTTAGTGAATTGTCCCTGACTTTGATATTTTACTATTCGTATTACACGTTATTTATAACGCTATTGCGTCTTTTGAAAAGTTAGTTCAAACTAATATAACAGGGTAATAAAATTATGCATACTGATTTTTTCATGGATTTTAAGTGAAACTAATGGTCAAGGTCAAATTACGAAAATATATATTTTTAAAAATTCAATATAATCGAAACAGTTTATTTCATTGAATATAAAAAATAATTAATAATAATTATAAGAAACAATTTGTTTGCTTTTTGTTTTAATTTATTGTATATATAGGATTTTTAATTGATAAACTTTTTTAATAATCTGATGAAAAAAATGTTTAAGATAGAACTTGTTAAATTATCTAAGAATTGCAATATTTTTTAGAATTGCTAGAAAATGTTTTTAAAAAGTTAAAATGATATCATATATAATATGATAATCAATGTTTGATTCATGCATTAATAAAAAATTTTATTCTATTTCAGATTTAATCTAATAACTTATTTTATTTTAATAAAATTTATCGTAGCAAAATCTTATATTGATTAATAGTAATTTTTAATAATTTTTTTCATTTTGAATAACCACAATCATTTTTAAATATCATTTTACTAAATTCTCAATCTCTTCTACTTTTTTATATGTAATATTATCTATCTAAACTTACAATAAATTATATCCATATTCGTGAAAAATGATACATAATTGAAATAGTTAAAAATAATAATAATAATTATTATTATTACTACCAGAGAAATAATTTAAAAAGAAAAACGAACGAGAAAAGAAATGAGATAATTGCAAATATTAGGAATATAATATTTTTTTAAAATTATTACAATTATCAATTTATTTTTAAATAATGAAATTATTCAAATTAAAGAAATCAATTGTTTGAAAAGAACATAATCAGAATTATGGCATTATCGAAATATAAATTCTAATTCGAACAATAATTAAAATCCTTATTAGTTTCATTTTAATCATCTTAAATTATTCGAATATATATATATATGAATATACTTTAACATTTAATTTCACTTTAAAATCATAAAAACATCTTGCACAAATTTTCATTCCCCAAAAACACGACATTTCCTGCGTAGTTCTTGAAATCCTCGATTCTTAATCTGAAATGAAATCTGCGTCTCTTACGCGCACAAGAAACTTCATTATTCCTTATCTCTTATCATTGCTTGAAATAATAACAAACAAATCGTTTACTCTCCGAACGAGATTTTAAAATTTATTTTGCAAACACATCTTTGCCTCAAACAAACAAAAGCCCAATCCTAATCAAAATTAATTATCCCTTTTTATCCGCTATTTTTATCT
Source organism: Apis florea (assembly GCF_048593485.1). Taxonomy (NCBI): domain Eukaryota; kingdom Metazoa; phylum Arthropoda; class Insecta; order Hymenoptera; family Apidae; genus Apis; species Apis florea. The sequence continues at coordinate 664,293 of NW_028256838.1, read as the reverse complement.
CGAGCAAAAAAAAAAAAAAAAGCTCAATCCTGCGCGCGATCAATTCAAAGTGCAAAGACCAGAGGTGGTTGACTAGATCGTCGTCACGTGCGGAACGTGACTTCGTTTCCCCGATGTTGTCGATACACGTGACCGCAAACAGGCAGTCATATCTATCTAATAATCAAAACGAAAACCGAGCCCACTGTCTCATCGTTTCAACATTATTCAACCATTCGTTTCCGCCCGTAACTCCTGCACGCATATGGCCCCCGTATCGATCCATCGCGAACAGTGTCAATAAAGGGCCATCAGATCCATTTACACGCATTTATGCGGTACATGGCCCGCTGTAACGTGTCTAATATTAGCCTCAATCAGTGCCAATAAAGGAGAAAATAGCTCGACACACATTATTTATGTCGTAACGTGCACGTGACACGCATCTCTTCTTCGTCAATATATATTATGATCTTGAACGAGATCAATTCGAAGCGGGCATCTTCTCCAGATCGACCGGACCTCCCTTCCTTGCTCGCGTAAGTCCCTTCGTAAGTTGTTTCATTTCTTCGATCGTGTAATCTCGGATTAACTGTGTCGCGTGAAAAAAAAAAAAAAGAGAGATCGTAAAAAAAACTTAAACATTTATCGTTCCATTTTTACGCGATCGTGGTAGATTAGAAATATAAGAGGGAAAGGAGAGACGTTTCCATTCCGCGGGCTGATCGTGCACCGAGAGAATCCGTGTCATAGCTCAAGGAAAAAATACTTAGCGCTGCAAGAAAGATATATTAGAAGGATTATAGCATAGAGAGCGGAATCGAAAGTGATAGAATGCGTAATCTAAGCACGCAGAAGATATTAAAAGACGAGGAATGCTTCGAGATAATACGGAAGAAGCTTCACAAAGATTCGATGGAGGATTTCTCGTTGATCACTTACGAGATGGTGCCCATAGACGAGGTGAACGGGTTCATGGGCCAATATTTCACGTTGAAGGCAACCGTCGCTTCACCCCAATCGCCACTCGAGACGAAGAACATCAACTTCTTCACGAAATTGCCACCACCGATGACCAGTCCCCTGTACGATTTTATTCAAAATTACGGCGCCTTCAAGAAGGAGGTCGCCCTCTACACCACGGTCTTCCCGGAGGTATTGGACGGCCCGGACAAGAGGTGCATCCCAGAGTGTTTCCTTGGCCTGGAGGACGACGTGATCGTGCTGGAAGATATGGCACATTACGGTTACGAGATGACCGACAAGTTCAAACCGTTCGATTTCGAGCACTGCAAGATTTTGATGAGAACGTTGGCGAGATTCCACGCGAAATCGTTGATCTTCGAGGAATTGTATCAGAGGAGTCTGCACGACAAATACTCTCACTGCATGCAGGAAACGCTGTGGCCTCTGAAGGATGGCCGTGCCAAGGCCACGTTCGACGCCGCCGTAAAAGGTATCGTTTCATTGATAGGCTTGATGCCGGAGCTGGACGAGGAGCAGCGGAAAACGTTCAGCAAGAAGGTTAATGACTTGTGCGCCGATCACACCAACAAATTGTTGCCGTCTATGAAGCACAAAAACGTATTATGCCATGGCGACCTATGGGCAAATAACATTTTGTTCAAGTACGACGTTGACGAGAAACCTGTGGAATGTTGCCTTATCGATTTTCAACTTGCCAGGTAATTAATGACGTATCGTCTATAAAAGATCGGTTTCCAGTGTTTTCAAGTTCACTAATAAAGATATTTCAAAGATTAATTAGATTTATAGAAATGATTTTTATCGTTTATAAAATTTTAATGTACTAGAATACGTAATAATTATTTAATAATAATATAGAAAGACTTAAGACCAATTTTTAACTAAATAAATCGAAATTCGAAATGTTAATAATCGAAATTCTAAATGTAAAAGTAATTAAAACGAATGTAATGTAAAATTTTTTAACAATTTTTTCATAAAGTTTGTTTAATATACTTCGAAATACGTTAACACTTGAATATTGTCAGAAAATTCATTAAATTTATGCAATTTATTTATGAAAAAATTAAAATTAATTTTAATTTTTAATCAATATAAATGATTTTAACAAGAAACTGCAAATTTCAAAACGTATTTAATATAAATAGAAATCAAAATCTAAAAACTTCAAAATTATCTGAAATACAAAAAATTTTAAATTCTATTCTTGTTTAATTAAAATAATGATTCAATTGAATCTGAATTGAAGACGTTTTTATTAGCTCGATTTCATTTAGAAAAAAGAAGAAAAAAAATCTTTATTTTCTAATTACGAAATTAACTTTGAAATTTATTAAAATTTTAATCCTTAACAAGAAGAAAGAAACTATTCTAGATCTCAAGAGTTTTTCACAAAGTTTCAGATTGAATCTAAAAAAAGAACCAGGTGATCCATCTAGATCTGATAAATATTGTTTCCGTTACAGATACAATCCACCAGCTCACGACATTCTTTGTTTCCTCCAATTCACAACGACGCGGCAACTGCGCGAGAAACACAGCAAAGAGTTGTTCAAGATTTATCACGAATCAATGGCCGAGGCTCTGGAGGAAGCTGGTTTGGACATTTCCATCGTTTTCCCGTGGGACGAGTTCTTAGAATCGATCGAGGATTTGCGTGTGATGTGCATCGTTCACGGTGTGTTGAACATACCGATCATGTTGTTGGAGTCCGCGGCTGTCAACAAGTATTTCTTAAACGAGCCAGAACTTCTGGAAAACATTCTCTACGTGGACAGAACACCTTTGCTTTGCGAACAAATGAAACGCGTACCCCAATACCGTGACAGAATAACGGATACTCTGCTAGAATTATACGATCATGTTGCCGGTTAAAGAGATCGATCGAATCGAATCGATACAAATGGAAAATTATAGAAAATCTTTTATCACTGTAGAATATCAGAGATCACGCATCAACACTAGTCGCTAACTTGGAAAGTAAGCGGCGAGAATAGGAAGAGAAAAGTGCATAAAACACCGAGGAAATAACACGATTGATACAAATAATACAATGTGTCGACGAATCATATTCCATTCGAAGAATGTAGTATCGTCGACACTAATTGTTTATTTATTTTCGGTGTTTAAAGCGGTAGAAATATGATCACGATGGCTTCTATCTGGCTTTTTATAGTTTCTATCTCGACGTTTAGATTAATTTTTTTTTATATCTTTCCATTGTTTTATTTATAATCAAGCGAGAAAACATTACACGAACGATTGTTTGTTGTTTTTAGAAAAAAAAAAATTAGGAATTGTTTATTAGATATTTATTTTGTTTTTGTTGTGACGACGTTTGTTGAAATTGTTTTGTATATTTCGATGTTTTGTACATGCATTTAGTCGTTAATATTCGTTCCGTGAAAAAATTATTTTACAATTATACGAATGATACGTTTGAAAATTGTAATTATTTTTTCGATCACAATTAATATATCGTTAGATTCAATGAATACGAATATCGACCGAATCAGCACTTGACATTGATTGAGTTAAATTGTACAAATGGAACGTGCTTGATTGGAAGAATTTAATTTAAAGTCGTTATTATTATTATTGTAATAATAATTAGAAAAGTTATTTCGTTGTTACTGTAAAATAAACAAAATATGTTGACATTAAATGGTACCTGATTTTTTAAATACTAGCTTAAAATTCTAAATATTAAGAAATTGTAAATAATTATTAAATACAAGACGTTAATGGTATATCTTTGCAGGATAAATTCTAGAAATCGAAACAAATATAAAAGCTTATATACAAAAGTATCAATTAAGGCATATTTATTAATTTATAAGCAATTTAAGTTGGATAAAGTGAGATAGATATATGCGTAGAGAGATGGCGCTGATGAAGCTAGATGTCTCATTCTATCTCCGTCTCACTTGGTTCAATGCAAACTTCAAATACTTATAATTAAATAAATTATAATTTAAAATTTCAATCAACAATTTTTATATTTGTTTTTGTCTGTGAAAAATCTATAATTTCACATTAAGAAAATAATTCAGTGTGTTTACGTTAAATTACTTATAATTCCAATTTATATCTGCTATATTACAACTTATTTAACATCTTAAACTATCAGTGCAAATTTTTATCAATTAATATTGAATTTGACAAATGATAGTTTATTAAATTTATCAGATTTATTCAGATCGTTTCAAAATTATTTGAATCCAGATATCCATTTTTAAAAATAGAAGAAACGCAAAAAAGCATCGATATCTTCATTATATATTAAAATTTGAAAACAAAATTACAAAAGTAATGACGATTATTTCAAAGAATAAAAACTACTGTACGATTTTCTTTTAAACAAATGGTAATTTTATTTTAAAAAGAACATTGAAGAATTTTTAATATATCGTATATTTATTTCTTTTTTTCTTATCAATTACATGAAATAAATTCAAGCACTAAGGTATAAAAAAACTCCAAAGCTTAATTTTATGTATATAATTATTTATATCATCAATTATAATGAATATATAGTTATATACAATATTGAATCTCATTCTTTAACAATAACATCAACAACATGATTAAACAACGTTCCTCATTGGTACACAAATTGTAAATGTACAGATAAAAAAGCATTAGATGAGGTCAATGAGGCATCGAAGGTGGCGTACGCTCAGCGCGCCTTAATTTTTTTTTTTCTTTTTCTCTCTTTATACATTTTATAATTTCCATATATATCTCGAATCATTTCGGTATTTTGTTCGATTTGTTTTTTTTTTTTTTCCTTTTTTTTTCTTTTTCTTTTAACGTTAATTATATACATATATGTATATATATATATATGTAATGTAATTATATATTATATATAATTACATTACATATATATATATATATATACACTTCGTTTAGATACACACGTCTCACATACACACAAATGCGCCACGTGTATCCGTGCGACGCACGAAAATACGATTACGGGTGATGATATCGATTGAATCGGTGCATGATTTAATTATTAAAGAGAGTGCATGAATAATTTGTATCTCGCGAGTAGCCAGGCACCAGTTTCTTTTCGAGAAAGAGAGAGAGAGAGAGAGAGAAAGAGAGAGAATGTGTCTGTGTACGCGTGTGTATGTGTGTGAATGAAATGTAACAAATAAAGGAATGAATCATTTTATCTTTCTTCACGTAAAAAGTCGAACTAAACGTGTACAATTGTAATAATTTAAAGGGAAAAAATGATAGATATATTAAAAGTTCGAAAAAATATTCACCCTTTTATCAAGTAAAAATTCTACTGCCTGGCTCGTCCCACGCGACGCAAATCTCGACCAATCATCTAAAACTCTACACAAGGCTCCGACAAATTTCTTTTTTTTTTTTTTTTTTAATCACTTAACGAACGATTTCCACAAAATCTAACGCGCAAACTTTTGTTTTCATTATATAATCGCATCAAGGCGAGGCAGGGTCATCGAGAGAGTCCGCCATCTTGATTTACGCGATTCTAAAAGCCGCTAAATTCGTCAAACAATTATATGAGAATTGACTTTTACGAACAAACTTTTCTCCTCAAAAAACAAGATTCGTTCGATTACGAATTGTAATTTGTTTATTTTATAATGTATGCGTTTCTTTCGTCCTTTAAGATACTTTATTACATTCGCTCCTCGAGAAATCGAATTTTTATCAAATCAAAAAATCGAGTCTAATCTGTCTTTTGCGTTTCGATACTTTTCCCCCTTCTTTTCTTCTTTTATGAAATTTTCATCGTGAAATTGCCGATGAGGAAATAGAAAGAGTTCATTTACAATTATGATCGTTCATTGTTACGGTTCTCATTGTTTAAAAGATTCCTCGAAGTCCGATGCAAAGTGGTCAGTTTGGAAAAGAGAAAAAGAATAGCACTGTTCATATAGTGAGGAGGATAACAGTAACACATAAGAGAATTTTCGTTCGCTTTTCAGCTAGCTAATTGTGACTCACTTTCAGCTTTATCTATTCTCCATTAATTTCTCAAATTTACTACAATATATTTTCGATAATTTCAACTTTATCGCGATAAACGAATATCATGTCTCGATACGAGCACAAAGAAAATGTGTAGCATTTGAAATTTTATAATTATGTAAGACAAATTGATAATCAATAGACTCGAAATAAAACTAGATCTTCGTTTGCTATTGTCCGATCGATACGAGAAGAATAAGAAAGCCGAAAGCGACTCATTAACAATCGTTCATTTTTATCGTCATCGTAACATTACATTCGCAATCGATAAAAGGAGCGCATTTAAATATCGATTTTGATATTGGTTTAAAAAACAGAGAGAGATCGACCGGCGTTCTCTTTGTATCGCGAATCGATACAAAGTAGTGTAACGAAAAATCAAAAATAGAAAGAAAAAAAAAAAAATGAAAAAATACTTGGAAATCAGGAGCAACGAATGACACTTATTGCGGCTGATGCTGCACATTGTTTAGTTATTATAATCTTTTTCTTTTTTTTTTTTTTTTTTTTTTTCCTTTTTTTTACATTCATCAAGCTATCCGATTCGCACGCCTCACCGGCCCTTCTCGCCTTAATCGAGCCATACATAGAAAGTTATATACAACGATATAACACGAACTGCAGTGGCAGTGAATAGTGCATATGGATATATTGCAAACAGTAGCAATGGCGGTGGCGGCGGCGACTCGTAATCGCGATACACGGCAGCGTCTACCACAGCTACTTTTTTTGTATTCTCTTTTCTCCCCGTTAATATCGATCCGCTGCGTTCCATTTGCACATTTTTTTTTTTTTTTTTTTCCCCTTTTATTATCCCGTAAGTTAGTCTGAATTTCAACGATCGAGCACAAAAACCGATGCTTTTTTTTTTTCAACGTATATCATATTGGTCGGATCACACGATACTATTTCCATTTCCTTTACACTCCCCTTAGTGTTTACTTTGCTTCCGCACGCGCGAATCGTTTCCCCTGGTTTCCTTTTTTTTTTTCTCTCCCCCCGTTCTTCTTCTTTCTTCTCACGCATTTCGTCGATGTAATATCACTTTTTTTTTCCATCGTGTGTGCATGTGTGTGTGTGTGTGTGTGCGCGCGTGTGTGTGTGTGTGTCTATGCGCTGTATAAGAAAGAGAGGATGCGCGCGTGTGCACGCGTGTATGGCCTTGCAATGCATCTGTATCTGTGGATCCATACCGTGTGTGATTGTGTTACCATGTTACATGCACTCGTACGTATTTTTTTTTTCTCTCTCGTATGTTATATCATTACGTGTGCGTGTTTCAGTCATGTTACAAGTGACAGAAAAAAGGGGGTTGGGGCGGAGCGGGGGAAAGAGCAAGGAAGAAGTATTTGTGTATAGGTGTATCTGTGTATTTCTTATCTTTTTTTTTTTTTTTTATGTATGTATATATCTTATTTGATCCGTTTGTTTGTTTTTTTTTTTTACATACATACATATATATACATATACATGCATACAGACATATATACATACATACATACGTGTATACGTATATGGATGTATGTACACATATGTACGTTCGTATGTACACACTCGTGAGTTTCATAAAAATATATAAAAGAGAGTGTCTATGTATACATATATATGTGCATATATACTTATAATGTATATTTAGTCGTATCGATACATAGTCGATTAATACTCAATTTGTGTGGAAAAGGGTGTTTTTTTTTTTTTATCGTAATTATTATATATATTCACACATATACATACATACATATATATATATACATACACACGTGCATGCATACACGCGTATACATACATGCATATCTACACACAAACACACACGCGTCACATGCATACATATACGCACGTATAAATAAACGCGTATACACGCGTGCATAGATACGCGCATATGTATACAATTATATACACATATACATGCATAGATGTATTATACATTCATGCATCATGTATACATACATACGTAGATACATACATACGTAGATACATACATACGCACGTACGTGCATAAATTCATACATACATACATACATACGTACGTACCTACATACGTACATACATCCATAGATGCATACACGTTTATGTATAGAATCTGTACAAAGTGCTTGATTGAGATTTTTTTATCATTAGCCGCAAAAGAAGACACTCAAGGTAAAGTTTACATATAGTCCTGCACTCCTGTTCGTACCTATCTTTTGTAACGCTGCACATATCATTTGCAAATTGTTTCATCTAAAACTAAGCATACGAGGTGATTGTTGCATGTATAACAGACTATAACCTTTTTCTTGATTGCATAAAAATTGAAATAAAAAATATATCATACATACATAATTGGTAAATAAACGCGTTAAATTAATTATTCGTTTCTTTTAGAAATATCGTGACGTCTATCTATAATATTTACTTATATTTGTTTTGTTAAATGCAAATAGAAAATATAGTGCTTTGTATATTATCGTTAATCCTTTTTCATTATTTGTGTAAAAATGCTGCAATAATGGAATAAGAAGATTAATATTTTACAAGCCCATTTAGAGAAATAACATATGTGTATATACATAACCGTGCTAAATATTTTATTTTTCTGGTATAGATTTATATAATTAAATATGATGTCAACTTTTTATTGCATAATATGTATGTAGTTACAAAAAAAGTTGCAAATCACATTTAAAAATCACGTATTACATTCAATAATATAAATATCTTTATCAGTGGATTTGCACACTGATCACAGAGTGTTATATAAACTATTTATTTCAATATTTCTGTATTTATAAATCAAGAAGAGAACAGAAGAACATAGAGAAGTGTACATAATCATAATAAAATTAGATATACAATGATAAAATTGCAAATATGCTAAATCATATATAATACTTCTTGTAAGCTTTCATTTTCAGGATAAAAGCTGTGGTCTGCTCTAGTTGCACGAATCACCTACGTACATACGCATATACAGATACATGTACATATATGTATACATATTTCCATTTGCTGACAAGGCAAGATACAAAATCACGATACAGGAGACGAACACACGACTGTCTTTGCAAAGTGAACAATGCATTTACAATGAAAGGACCAAAACGGTGGTTCCTGTCAGTGCGATTTATATCTCAATCAATAATCGTATATCCTCCTATTTCTTCCTCTTTCCTCCTCGTTCCGCATTTTCGCTTATAGTTTACTGTCAAATGACAACATATTCACCTGTTCTGTACCTATTTACATATCCTGAATGAGCTACAGCGATGGTATACGTTAAGTCGCGAAGGCGATTACAATTCCTTAGCGATCAGCCTTGAAGATGTTCTCAAGCATTTTTATTAGTTAAGCTGTTTTGCTTCGCATTGTTTTAAGTATATTTTTTTTTTCTTTTTCTGTTTTCTTCCTGTACTTCTGTATATTGCTGAATGCATAAAGGGGCGTGGGATTTGCACAGCCGTTTTACGCTTCAGATATAAGCCCGTTCAGTCCTTATTTGGCCTTTCATCGAAGACGTTATTATTTCCTCGTCTTACGAAGATTTAGAAAGCTTAACGTGTAGCTACCCTCGGACCGTTTTTCATCATACCGCATCCCGGTATCCCTTTTGTCGTTTCTATATTTCTTTCTTTCTCTTGCAGATTATTCCTTCTTTTCTTCTTCTTCTTCCTTCTTTCTTCACATTTGTCACGATGCTTTTTTTTCCTTTTTCTACTTTATTTTTTTCTTTTTTTTACCTTCTTCTACTCGTTATCACAAACAAGCCTCAACGTAAAAAATGTTCGAACACGATGTGAAAATAAATCACGCAGCGATAAATAGCAAAGAACAGAGAAATCTGTTGGACACACTAGAGGAAAACCGAATCAGTTGTATTGACGAAATTTTCACCGGTGACACACCATGTAACCAGCGGGAAAAACGGACGTGTTGATGATACGTTTCTATGGACGGGGTTTGCGATAATTATTCGTTGAGGGCATCGTACCATAATGCCAGCTAACCTAGACTAGTTGGTAGGGACGACGGGCGGCATGATGGTTTCCTTTGCGTGATTAGATATAGGAATAAGGTCCGTCGGTGAGGGCGCTACACAGCAACAGTCAGGAGGCGTCATCCTTTCCCCGAGCTCCTCTGCTCGGCTTATATTCCAGACCTGGGTCAAATTGCATCAGCACGAAAACCTATAAATTATCAAGAAAAAAAGAAAAAGAAAAAATAAGAAGATTATATACATACATATATATTAGAAGATAAGAATATTATTATCTTATCATATAGAAAATATATTAGATTAAAATTTTTTTTTTATTATTTGCATGCATAGTTATGATTTGAGAAATATAGTAGAGAATTAACAAGTTACAAACTGATTATAAATTATAAATTATTCTTTTCAAATTATTTTAATATTTGATAAAATTATTTATTGATATATTGATCCAAATATAGTTTTAAATATTTTAGATATATCTACTAGTGATTGAAATTAAATTTCAGAATGATTCATTTTAGTTTTAATTATAGATTCGTGAAGTTTGAATTTTTTTAAGATTAATTAAAATAATAATTAATCTTTGCATTCTCACAACGATATTTTCATACCTGATCTGTAGGCAATAACGTGAAATCATCTGGAGGATTTGTAATGACGTATCTTTTAGAAGAAGCATCGCACGATGAGCTTGTATCTCGAAACCTAAAATTGTATCAAGAATTAGTCGGAGTACGCTATTTTTTGGCAAACAAGAACTTACTCGTTAAGCTAAGTACATAAATATGTACGATAATAAACTAAAACTAAAACTAAAACTAAAACTAAAACTAAACTAAACGCTGGCAACAGTAAACTAAACACTAAACAAATAAGTGATACAAAGACAATCATAAAAAATGATGAGTATTTGTTGGATGAAGGCAACTTACGATCGTCGCTTCTTTTTTTTTTTTTTTTTTATTTGTCATGACGCAAAAACGCAAAATGCAAAAGTGTGCGGCAAAAAACCAAAAGTCATAGTAAGTACAAGAAATGGCATATAGTAAAAGATAATCAATGGCAATATAATTAATATGGCAGCAAGATGAAAGATTTTTCAGAAGAAAGATATATATATACATATATTTTATATATATATATATATATATATATATGCATATATATATATGTGCTATAGAATAAATTCATGTGGTGTAATCCAATAAATACCATCGAGAGAAGGAAAAAAGTCCGGTACCTGTACCTGTACAGACCAATGCACAGCATTCCATATGACTTTAATGCTGCGACAAAGAGGTCACCGTACTTGCCTCCTTCGCCATATTGGGCTAATGGCCCGTCGTATAACGCGATTTGACCAACTCGACATCGATCTCTATTGGCCAAACTATCAGGTGTGCTGTGGACAAAGAAATAAATAATGAGGATCATGACTTTCACACGTAAAAAAATATTAATATTTTTGCCCTTATAGACAAGATGTCTCATCATTTAAGTGATATTATGAATATTGATGTAGATCACAAAGTGTCTACATACGATATTATAGATGAAATATTATGCGTATGTAGCCTGTACGATATTATGAACGAAATATTTCATGTAGCAGTATCGTTAAGCAGTTTTTAAGCAGTAATATTGTATACGATATATGTGTCATGGCTAAAATTATTATATAGCGTAAATAATTGATATATTATGTAATAAAATTTTTATATAAATATTCATTCGATATAAGTCAGAATAATTTATATTACTGTAAAATGAATACTTTTAGTAATGAATCGTAAAATTTATGTGACATTGTGATATTTCATTATTCATTGTGTTTTGTTTCACATGAAATAAAAATAACAAAACATTAATTTTTGTAAAAATATAATCTATCGTTTATTTCCTTGATTTTGCAAATAGATGCTTCATATTCATTTTCGAATATGATATATTTTAATAAAAGATATACGAGATATTATGAGACATAGCATCGTATAAAGTATATTATGACGTTAAATATTTTCTTTTTTACTGTCCAATAATAAAGAAAAGCAATATCTAATGAAAATTTATTTGATGAAAATTAATATAAAATTTATATGGCTTTAATTAACATTTTATGTAACACAATTACTGCTCTTCTTATTTATATTTGCTAGCTAAAGACATAATAAATATTTTATTAATAAATTTTTCAAGAAAATTACGTTATATTTTAATACTATTTAATATCAAAATAGTTACTGCCTTTTTCCATAATGTAACGTAGAATGAACAACATGATGATGGAAAAATTAATTAAATCTACATTTGAATAAATTTTAACCAACTTACCTATAACCTCCTCGTAAACCTGCTCCTTCAGCAAGAATTAATTCTAACTCAGGCGTTGCTCCACCAGTGATTAGAGATCGAATTAAAGTCAGCGCGTTCTGATTGAAATACGTCTGTCGAAAGAAGGAAAAGAAAAATAAGTATAAAAATTAATACATAAGTATGAGTTGCGAAGTCAAACCTTTTTCCTAAATGTACGATAAATAAATGATAATATGCGATAAATTGCCTATTAAATATCAACATTTTCATGATCAAAGGGCGCAACTAACCGTCGACATTAATGAATCTAATACGCTGACGGCAAAGGCAGTACCGCAAGCAAACGGTTGGGTAAGGTACAGTTCTGTGTCCGGATCATCGTCGTCGTCCTGGTCAAGGAACTGCACATTGCTATCGTTTACGAGTTCTATAATAGAAAGAAAGCATTAATATTTTTTTGATAAAATGTCATTCTAATTTTTATACGCATTCTTTGTATAATAAATTAGCCAAATTATTTATTGATCAAAATTTCAAGTACATTACTTATTAAAATATAAAATATTTTTATAAACATTGAAAGATTCATCGACAAATTTTATTCTTCACATTTAATTAAAGTTCTCCGTTTAATTAAGTATCTAATATAAAAAAATTTATATATTAATTAAATGTGTTCAATGAAATATTTTGAAGTGGTAAAACAATATTTTTCATTTAAATTTTTTAAGCAACTCAAAATGAAAATAAATCCATCAAATTTCAGGAATTTTTTGATATAGAATATAATGCTTATGAATAAATATGATAATTCAAAAAAATTAATGATAAATTTGATACGTTATACCTGTTATCATTGGCACGTTTGCTCCATAAACGGATCCTCGTCGCTGCAAAACGATTGGGCTGCCAACTGCGGTCAAATTACCTTGTTCATTATTTGCTGGAATTGTCACTTAACATTTAATTATCGTATACGCGATGGGATAGAGGGAAATATTGAATTCGAGGCTTATTCTAAAATTAACTCTTTAACTGCTGTAGTGAAATTCTTCAATGGAGGATGAAAAACCGAATAAAAAATAAAAATCTCAATAGATATTATATAAACTTGCATCTTTCATCAACACAAATTACTGAGATGCTCAATAATGTTAAGAGCAAAGTTACGAAATTTTGTAACGTTTGTGTTTGAAGAAGATACTTCACAATAGTAGTTAAAGATTGAGACGAGTATGAATACGAACCTTGGCTCAGCACACCAATGGTGTCGTCGAAAGTCATAGCTTTGATATTAAGGGACGCGAGGATGGCTTCCTTGTCGGCGAGGGTGGGGTCATCGTTGCTAGGCACTTTAGCCGACAGGATACAACACATGTCGCACAAATTCACGTTAACGGCACGCAGATCTGCTCTGCTTAATGGTGAACCCTGCAGAAATACAGATATATAATTATATCACAAATTCATTCTTAAAGTACAGAGAGATTTTCGAATGAAAATAAGAATTACGGTGTACAAAGTATTCGAACATTTGGACGAAAAATATTATTCCAAATTATTCGTTAATTTAAACAAATGAAATAATTTCACAAGTCACAAATATAAAATTCACTTTCGTTATTTGCTAATGCATAAATACAATTTCATTTTTCATTTTTTCATAATATCTTGAAAGTGAAACAAATCTCAAAAATCAATTAAGTTTTTATATTTTATTAATAAAAATTTGCATAATCATCCTTATAAAAATATAAATCTTACACTCTTATAAATGTTAAACGAGAAATGTGTCTTACGTTTAACACCGATATCTTCGGTAGATTCTGCAACATTTTCCACTCGCGGCGGATGTAATCCACAGACCCAACTATTACTACGTGTTTAAGCTCGTGGTAATGAAAATTGGAAGCTCGTAATGGCATGACAAGGTTTCTCAGTCCGATGAGAGGCGAGTCGGGATCGGCGAATAGGCATACGACGACATGTCCGTTCAGGACCGTCATCGCCGCCTGATTACGATCCAATATGCAGTCTTCGAGGTTACGGGATGGGCTCCAGTGGAACATACCCGTTGAATCGTACTTCATTTCGGTCTTCTCGAAATCGAAATCCTTCGCCTGATCGTCGGCTATTCCGACTTGAAGACCACCGTTGTTGTTCACGTTCGTACCGCCCGAGGCTCTGCTCGTCGGCCTAAAAAAGATAAATTTCACTTTTTATCGAATGATAAGTAGCAATTGTTTTTATATATACCTTGATAAAGGTGTTATTTGATTGGAACAACAAATGTACTAGTATGTTAGAATATAAGTATGATATCTATTCGATACAATTTTCCATGGCTATTTTATTTTTCAAATAGCTGTAAATATAGCTAAGCTAAATCCTGAAATGCTCAAGCGGATAAACATGAAAATTATAAGTTGAAGAAGCGATATAAATAATGATAATAATGATATTGTTTAATTAATTAACACTAAAAAGTCGTCGGTCAAAGAGATTAGCAAAATTGAGATTTTGTAAAAATATTATAAAATGCGTAGAAATTTTAAATCGGTATAATTTAAGAAACATAATTTAAAGTTTATTATCAAGGAAAAAGTAAAATGAGAAATTGTCAGGAGAGAATGCTGCAGATATACGGAGTAAATTACTTAAAACATTAAACATGAAAGTAACAGATACATTTAGATTTCTTGTTTTTTATGTAATAAAAGAGAAAATTAAAACTATAAGAAAATTATAGCAGATTTTACGTAGAAATAATAATTTAAAGCTCTCTTAAATGGAACGAGAGCGAACTTATTGCTAAACCTAGTAATATTGAATATTGAAAGTGATCTGTGTTTAGTCTGAAAGCATACATTCAGGCGCAAGCGTTTAACACAGAAAATCCTATCTGGATACATATGTAATGCGTTTAGCAACATAGAAGCATTATAGTAAACGCATATATCTCCAATAATTCTCAAGTGAATCTCTTGAAATACGTGTTCTTTGAAACACTTACGTTCTACGTTCGAAATTGATTTTTGTTGTGAATGTATAAAATTATAAAATATAGTTAGCTTACTATACTACTAGAATTTTTTATTTTTTTTTTTTCTTTTAATGAAAGAATAATGTTCGTGCATATTTTTTAATTTAATGATATCATTTTAATATTTTTCAAATTTTTCTTATTATTTTCGTGGCTTTGAAAAATTTAAAAGTTACTGACCATATATTACATCTAATAAGAAATGTTATTTTGTTTGATTTCATTTTATAAATGGATTAACTTATTAACTATATTTTATCAATATTATTGTATCATGTATGATTTGTTTTTTGTATTGTATAGTGTCGTAGCAGATTCGTATCGTGGTAAAAAGATAAATCGAAAATAATATATTTCTATAGATAAAACTTTTCAATGATATTAACATTAATTATTAATTTGATAAATAAAAATAACAATGAAATCACGTTGAAAGGAAAAGATTAATATAATTGTTGTTATAAAATAATCGATTTTCTACATTATATTTCACATATGTACATATGAATGATGATAAATGCTTTAATTACACAAGCAATCAATGAAACATTCGCATGCAATTCGCAAGCAGATTTCTATATCGCATAACGAAATTAGTGTAGAAAAGAGAACATAACGGCTTAACGTTGACAATTAACGTAAAAATAAGAAGCGTACATGAGCTTTTTGACTTCGTAGGCGAGATGGTAGCCAGGGTATGCGGACTCCTCTTGCGATCTGGAATCAGAAGGTATTCGTAACGATGGACTCGTCGATTCGTAGATACTATTTTCTTCGTTCGCCATCGAGTAACATTATCGAATCGTAATATCAGGAATAGAATGAAAAATCGAATTTATGAGCAATATGACAATAATGATTCTCGTAGTTTAGTGATCAAAGTACAAAATTTTAAATGTTTTCAACGATTAAAATATAATTTATGATCAATGATTTTGATTTTTGAGATATTGAAAAGAAATGAAATAGGGAAAAATTACATTGTACAGTTTCCTGCAGAAAGGCTGTATGTATATTTCTTGTCAAAAAATCTGCAAAAAGTAATTTGTAATTTATACTAGCTTATTCAGAATTTATTCAGAATGTTTCAGATTAAAACTGACAAATTGTATTGATATATTTGACAAGTTATTTTGAAATAAACGTTATGTACATTTTGAATCAATTTATTTTTGATCTAGAGATATAAAGAATGAAGTAATATAAATTACAAATAATCAGATCTATTCAAATTACTTAATTTTTAATCATAATTAAATTTGTATATATTTGAAATTATATATTTTACATTGATTTACATTAATATACACTGATTTTAAAAAAATAAATAATAAATCTTAAATGTATCTAATTATTTGTCATTTAATCTTCTATATCTCGAGAACGAAGATAAATTAAACCATGATTTGTTTTAACCTACTTTTCGTTTAAAATGACTCTTCAATTATATTAGCAACGTTTTAGAATACCCTGAAATAAAGATAATAATCTCTAATCAAAAATATTTTTAGAAAAATAGTTTATTAAAACAAATTCCATCCAAGAATAAAATATTATTATTATTCTAATTTCATTTTAAACAATGACTAATAAATTTGATAACAAGCGGATTTTATCGCACAGGAATTTCTCGCGACTCAGCGGTATACAATAATTATAAAAGCACAGATGAGCGGTTTATCCGTGCGGGTGAAAGCTGACCTTTAGATATTGTGGGGAAAGGGAAATAGGAGAAAAATATAATAATTTTATACTTCATTATATTATACTGGATCGCCATGAAATTTATTAACATGCGACACACATATATATATATATGTATATATATGTATAGGTATTAAATTAGGGAGGAAAATAAATTATTGAAATAAAAAAATTATGCTTGTCTTCATAATTTTGTATTAATTGTTATTAATCAGTTTCAATAGTTATTTTAACTCAAGAAATGTTATATTTTTAAATAAATTCATTATATGAGATTTTAAAATAAATGTATTTTAAAAATCGAAAATTATATTTAGATACTGAAAGAAAGAGAATGATGATGAATTATAATGTACACTTTAATATTTCGTTTAAATTGCGGATTTTTATCTAATAATATATATATATATTTTTCATATTATATGACAAATATAGAATATAGAATTCTAGCACTATCCAAAGATTTAAAGGATAATTTTTTCGAATTAAGATTAAACGAAAATTAAAAATGAACAAAAATAATCACGCAAAAAAATGAAAATAAACGTTTTCTTTACCAAACGAGTATAAAATAATTTAAAAAGTGGAAAACAGAATGATTCTCAAATGTAAGTTTACTTTGTATAAATCACAAAGAAATAACTATATTTTATTTCATATTGTTTAATTACTTTTCGATCAAGCTGATTAAACATTGATCAAATAAAAATCGAACTTAACATCAACTTGCAAAAATTTAAGATAAATAATTTTTTTTAAATTAATTTAATACGTCATCATCTTAAATCCTATTAAAATTAGTAAAAATTTAAATCGCTATAACTACGTGGAGAGTGATTTTTAATCGACGAGTGAGAGATCGTTAGAAGCGTGGAACCTTGTCCTTTGAAACGCTTTTTCATTTATCCCGATACAACTTCCGGTTCCCGAGATATCGTCGTGCAAAGAAAAGAATAATTTTTAATCGTTTATTATCTCCGTCTTTGTCTCTTGATCGGACCTCGTCTCTGACCTATTCCAAACTTCAGACACGTGACAGACATGATTCCTGGAAAAACGTGTGCATCTCCAGGAATAAAAGTGGGTCACGAGGCTCGCGGGCTTATTCATAATCTCCGCACTGTCTTAAGCATTATGGACGCTTTGAGTCTTCATATCTTGGTAACCAATTGAGATATCAGGATAAAACAAAGAGTGGCTTTAATGGCATGGTTTTCTCCATTTCTATATTAACTTAAAAATTTTTACTTTCTTCTCGCGATTTTTGCATATACTGCGATGTCTTAATGCAGAATATACGAAGAATTTAATTTTTATTTATATTTATATAGTACGAACAATGATAAATATTTAAAGTGAAGAGTTTTATGCAAATATTGATGTTGTCGTAATATTGAAAAATATTCAGGTAAGCTGCTGTTTACTGTGCTAATTTAAGAATCACTGTGTTTTCCGCTATTTATAAAATGTCATACATTTGATAATGTAGTTTATTTTTTAATATTTAATTATCAATAATTAAAAAGAAACGTAATTTCCTTATTTTTGATTTTCGTTTCATTTTGATTTGATCTATTAAAAGTTTGGATATATGCATACTATGTATAATAAATTTTGTAAAAAAAAAAAAATATTTCAAATACATTTTAAAATCTAAATCTATTTATAAATAATAAACTGGAAAATAAATCGGGTATGATTTTGTAAAATTTATAAATTGATATTTTTTTATATACAAGTCATAAAATCGACATGATATACAATTGATATTATTTATGAACGAATTCTTAAAAGTTAGAAAACTATAGGATGAATAAATTTGAATATGCTATTTCGATAAAAATAATCACCGTAAATTAAATAACATATAATTGATTGGAATGTAAACGATTGAATTTATGAGAATGATTCTGGATCGCATGGAAGTTCTCTACCGAGAATATTAATAATAAGTTGAAAGTTTATATAATAACAATGTTTATCATCATTTACGTTATGATAAACTTTTAAAACATGCTGATTAAATTAAAATAGATGCAGATACTGTTTAAAGAATATTGTGTTATTGACATCATAGTGCACTCTGTATAAATGAGAGATCATTTCATACAAGTTTTTAGATTAAGAAGGTGTTTTTGTATTTTGTGAGAATATAAATCGTAATATGAAGATAATTGCTTTAATGTTTTATCGGGTTATTCAAATTACGATTTAGAATAATTTCATTAAAGTGATGCATCATTGGAGATACACATCCTTTTACAAATCTTAGGACATTAATAAAGTTTCCTTAATAAAATTTCAATGGTTCTTTTTTTTTTGTACATAATAATATAATTTAATAAGTGATGATTATTTTTCTTTTTTCATCTATATCTGAATAAATTAATATATACAATCCAAATTATTGTATTTGGTTTTATTTATAATCTGAGAAATCTTACATAAATATAGTACATAAAAATTGCTTTAAAAAAAAAAAATTAAAAAATTTTGATATCAATGTTATTATATCACCAATATTTTTTCTTGTCCATTGTCGATTTTTTTTTTCACATAATATAACTTTTTCTTAATAAAAATGATCGAATCACATTAAAAGTACTGTTCCAAGATTTTTGAGCGGATATGTACAATGTAAGATATATGTTTACATATCAAAACTTAATCAATGCAGTCTGAATAACCCGTTCCACATCACAGTTCACAAAAATGTTGTGTACAGAAAAGCTCGAGTCGTTCTAGTCGTGCATATATAGGAGAGAAACAGTATCAACTTTAACTTCGTACAAGAACAGTGAAAGTGCGTATTACAGACAGAAAAATCGAAAAATTCACCACGAGCTACTATACATTTGTGTACATATTGTGTATAAATCGAATTACACTGTATATAATTATGTTCATATTAATCACATTTAATTGAACTTTGAGTGCACGAAAAGTGTTTTTTCATAAGACATATGAAATACGATCAAATTTTGCAATTTTTTTTTCAATGAAAAAAACGTGTATCTAATTCTCAGTAGTGAAATTCACACACGGTTGTTAATTCTGAATGATATATTTGAGCCATGCATAGAAATCAAATTGATTAACTCTCAAATTTCACACAATCGAATATCTTATCTTTCTTCTTATCTAAAATTGTCATTGTAATTTGATATATCTATTATTGATTTACATTCCAAATTTTATTAACAGAAAATATTAATAAAAAATTTAATAATATATATGCGTGTGTGTATATGTATGGGAATATTGGACAATAGAAATTTTTGAATATCGAAAAGTATTGAATAAAATTGTTAACTGCTCATTTTGGCACAATTTAAAATATAAAAAAATATTAAATCTTCGTGTTAATTAATTAAAGTCAAGAATAATATGGTTGATCAATTCGTCTTCTGAATGACTCATTTGTCGTAGAAGTGATCGAAAGTGTGAACAATGAATAGTGAATGCAAGGACGAAGCACGCCCGTATGTATGGTGAAGAGAAAATAATGAATGTTTAAAGTAAAACGAATACCTCTGATTGTACGGTTGATTTGGACTGGATAAACTGTCATTTGTCGCTCGATTCACATTCGGTTTCACCTTATTCACTTGTTTCGTTGAATTCATCATGGTCATCCCGACGGAATTCCGGTGATTTCTCATCGCTATAACGTAACACGATGAATTTGTACACATTTCTTTTAATTTCCTATTAACATTATATTTCTGATAAGAGTATAAAAATTATTGAGAAAATTTAAACTGATTTAAAGAATAATTTAAAAATTGTGTTTAATTATTTGAAAATTTGTGTAATTCTCCATTCTTTTTTATCATGTTTCAAATGTTGCAAAGGAGAGTTAAATTCTATTTTATTAAAATCAAAAATTCAGCAAAAATCAATATTAAGTAAAATTAATTACTCGTTCAATTTTCATCTCGCTTAAGGGTGAGATGTAAAGGTACGTTTTGAAAATAACGTTTTATAATGTGATAAAATTGAGAGAAATTTAGAGAGAATTGTGCTTTTCACAATTTATTAAAAGAAATAAGAAATGTTTCAATAAATATTTGATCAATTTGAAACTTACCGTTTGGATCTTCTCGGTCACGACTGATCTCACCTAAAATCGATAAATTAGAATTAACTTCTACGTAGAGGTTATTTTTTTTTTTTTCAACGTAGCTAATAGACAAAGCAACAATGATTAAGAAAATTACTCAGTGCCACGCTGATCGTGACCTAAATCCCTTCGTTATAACGTATTTTACGTTTAATCGACAAAGAGAGTCTACAGCCTCATGCTTACAGGCACGCATACTTTATCCTAAATCTTTTGCACGTGCCATCTTTTATTTGGAAAATTTTAAATAACTAGAATTGCGATGAACCGATGAACTTGTGGTTTTCAAGAATACGTCGAAGAATACGAATTCTTATGAATAGTGGCAAATGTAAATGAATTTATATTTCAATATTTTTCGAAAATCCAATTATAATCTTTAGATTACCTTTTAAATTCTCAAAATTACAAAAAATGATTAAAAACAACTTCTTATATAATTTATCATTATAAATTTTAGCGATTTCTTTCGTACAAAGTTTCTGAAAAATATATTTTCTATTATACAAAAAATATATTTAATATCGCATTCTCAAATTCTTATGTCTGTATATATCTTATAAAATTAGACGATTCGAAACAATAATAAAAATATAAAAATTGATGAAACAATTGGATCATGATTTCTTAATAACGCATTAAACGTGAAAACGAGAAGTGATGCATTAAACTATATTTTTTAATAATATACAGGATGTTCCATTTTAATTTTCTAGAATAAATATTTCGAATAATAAAAATATGGAGGACACGAAAAGCTATTAAAATAAAAAATTATACAGATCATGCTGTCATTTATTAAGACGCTCGTGGCGTCCTTGAACGAACTTGTCAATGTCAAATTTAAGATAAAAATAAAAATCTAAATATTTTTTTACTACATACTATCATAGTTCATATTATTGCAGCTACATCGAAACATTTTCAAAACGCTACTTAAATAGGCCTTTGGTACAAGCTATTCCTGAGATATAAGCTTCCACAACTCGGCGTGTTGACTTTAGGAGATTGAAGTGGAGATTAAAATGGAACGTCCTGTATACAGTGTCCGCGTCAAAAAGTATGCGAGAAAAATTTTTTTATAAGGGAAAATTTGACGTATCAATGGAAACCCAAGCAACGTTCATTGTACGTTTCAAGCAATTCTTAGCCATTACGGCACGTGCTGTTTGCAAAAGACAAGAAAAAAAAATAATAATAATAATAATAATTAGGCATCTGTCGCGATAACTGAATGAAGCACCATCATATAATTATGTAAATAAATAGATCAAATGAGATACAAAACGTGAAAAATGTGCTTTGTCTAAATGTCACCATAAAAAATAAACAATAATAATAATAATAATAATAATAATAACGAATAATGTATCCGTCAATCTACCGTGCTTTCTACAGCTATTTATTCATTTGTTTACACTCGATATTAAAATTACACAAATAAAACGCATATATATATATATATATTGTGTAAATAACAATAATAAATATATATATATATATACTTAGGGCATATGCGAATTATACACATATCAAAAGAAGAAATATTGAAAAAAATATTTCTAAGCATCCTAAACCAAGTATAATATTTATCTACTTTAGAACACAGAAAAATTCATGGAAAAAATTTGAATATCACTCAAAAATATTTGAATTCAAACAGCATTTCTCAAACTATCCGCGAAATTTACTCTCATCTCTGTATTCGAATTAAAATAATTTATCGAATATTTTTATCGCGAATTTAGTGAAAAATTTTTGTCATTTACAAAAATCATCGTACATGTCTTATGCAGATTCAA
Source organism: Apis florea (assembly GCF_048593485.1). NCBI lineage: Eukaryota > Metazoa > Arthropoda > Insecta > Hymenoptera > Apidae > Apis > Apis florea. The sequence continues at coordinate 641,353 of NW_028256838.1, read as the reverse complement.
TTAAGAAATTGTTGTATCAAATCTAACAAAAATTCTGTTTTAAATGAAATTTTCTTAATGTATGCATAATGAATTATTGCTTATAATATGTTTAGTAACCGATGTATTGTACAATCAGATAAAAAACAATGGAAAAAAGAAATTGTTTTATTTAAGAATTTATTTTTGTGGAAATTGAAAATTCAAATAATAAGGAAACATAATTAATTCTCAATAAAAATTGATTATTGGTAAAAGATCATTCTATATATGAAAAATGTAGAGTAAAATTTTTCAATTTGAAAATTACTTTTTGAGAAAATAAAATTTCGAATTTATTTTTTGAAAATGAAAATTTGAACAAGAGAAGAATCTTTTACATTTTTTATATGTAAAATATTCAATTAATAGTCTGCTGATGATATACAATCACATTCTCCTCATATTTTACAGTTTTTCAAAATTGATTTTTTCGAAAAAAAAATATCTTTCTTTCTTTTCATATTACACACTATACTAAAATGTATATGATGCAATATTTTTTTCACATTACGATCAATCAATCTTTAAAATTTTAATCCTTTCTTCGTTTTTCTTAAAGCATAATTTTATAATAATGCAAAATTTTAAAATAAAATTTTTAGTACAAAATATATTCTGAATTTACTAAAGTTTCATGCAAAAAATATTCACAGACGAAAAAGAAATTTTGTTGAAAACTTAAAAGGAATGTTAAAAAAGTTTTATCTCCTCAAAAAAATTTTTTAAGGGAAAAGAAAAAAATGTTTGATCCATTATGCTCCACACATATACGTACAAATTTTCATTATCAGAATTTTCTTTCGTCTGAAAGATAATGCACGAAGACTTTTGTTTCTTATTCGATTATAGGAAAAAAGGCAGAATGAGAAACGCTGATCTCTTTATGAATTCCTGCTCCACTACTTACGCAGACGAACACCAGCAAATGTATTGCATATATCTCAATTACATGGAAAGGTATGTTTGTCGCGGATAAGGTTATCAAGCGTTCGAATTGATTTTCTCTTTCCTTCACTATTGCATTTATTACACGTTACATTTTTTTTTATTTCAAATTGAATTCTTAAAAAATAATCGTTATTCAAAATTAATCAAGTACTTTGCACTCAAGTTACGTAAACTGAATTTGTCCAACAATTGTTTTCTCTAATTATAAAAATTATCGATAAATTAATCATTGTGTTTTGTCTATAAACAAATATATTGCTTTCGAAACTAATAACGAAACGAATGAATCACGGAACAAAAAACGTTGATAATTGATGCTATACAGTCTAATAACTATAAAACTCTATGATAATCGTATGTAATTCTAACGAATATTGCAATGGTTTTAATCTTGTGGAAGACACAAAACAAAGGAGAAAAGAAAAAGAACAAAAAGGGGAAAAAAAGAAAAAAGTGAAACAAAGGAAAGAAATGACGTGTCGTTTTATAAAGAAGATAGTGATATGATAGCCATGGTGAGAACTAAAGTTAAACTACAAAAAATTTTAATTCGCTACGTCTGTGTGAAAATAATAATATAATTGTTAACATAAGATGCAAACTATAATGTATCTACTGTAGCTGCATGCACTCATCGGAGAAAGTAGTAAACAACGAGATTGCAATCGAAATTTTAATTGCAGAAGAATAATATTCTTAAACAATTTATACAAGTATCTTTCTACTTTCTCCAAAATCGTAGTGAAAATAGCGCGTTTTTCCGTTACATATTCCATATTACGTATGTATAGAGACATATGTATTCAGAAACAGTGCTGGAATTTTTATTTTACGTAACAGATTAGTTTGGATTACGTATTATCAAGTTTTATGAATTATTTGTTTATAGAAATTTTCGTTTCTTAAATTTGAATCAATCATTTTAATCAATAATATAATTTTTGTATATTTTTTTCTTTTAAATGAAAAAAATTAAGTTTGCTAATTTTATAAAGAAAAATAAATAATAATTATACTCATCGAGAAGTAGAAATAATTTATTATCATTGATTTTTTGAAAATTATCAAACGAGATTATTTAATGTTAGATGATATAGTTATATCCTATTGAATTCATTCACACGTCACATGTGTAATATTGAAAAATAAATTTCAACAAATTTTTAAAAAGCATAAAGATGTGTTTAGAAATTATTTCTTATATTTATTCATATATCTACTAACATTAAAAAAAAAATTGCAAAATATGATATTCTCGAAATTATCATTTAACATCATTTTCACAGCAATTTCGTAATACACTTTCAAACAATCGAATTAAAAACAATTTAAATCCAGCACTGTTATGAAAAGTCGGTCGAAAAATCGTGTTGGATTCCTAGAAAATGTCCTAGAAATGTCGCAATTGGTCGTTGAAGCGTATATTCGTCATGATGCATAAAAAAAAAGAAAAAGAACAAAAAAAAAAAAAGAAAAAGAACAAAAAGAAAATCGAAAAGTATCAGAAACTGAGTGCAGACAGTTGTTAAAGGTTAAATCGAGAGCGAAGCACTTTTTTTCGTGAAGCAGCACTTCGAGTTCCTTCGTCCAAGAGACTGAAAGCGATTGATTACAGTGTATACCCGTATATACCGTGTGTTTCATAAAAATTAGGAAGGGCAGCTTGCAAAATTATAGCACGGGTTTGATTGAGGTGTAACTGTACCTCTTACGTGAACCATCTTGGGCAGTTCTGGCGGAGTGAATGTGGGGGGAGGATGGTGGTCGTCTGTAACAAACCACTACACATGTTAGCTACCCTAACTAATTACCTAAGGCCTAGTTTCTACGCTATTGCTACCACTGCCATTCCTATACTTGCATTTTAATCAATTAAAGCTTCGTTCCAGTCTTAAATCGATAGAAAATATGTTATTATTGAAAGATTTTTCGTAAATCGTCACTGTGCTGCCATCTACTTCGATTGAAGAGTACTATTATATAGTAGAAGTAGCATTAATTTTCGAAATATGGCAAATCAGAAATCATAAAGATTGATACATCAAAAATTATTTAATTTTCATTATTGTAGTTAATTGCAAGGATTATATTATATTACATTACATTATCATTATAATACAATATAATTCAATAATTAATCACAGATATTAAATTGTTTAGATTTATAAAGGCTAACTATTTGATATTTGAAAAAGTTAGAGAGTAATAATAATTTGGCACGAAATTTAAAATTAAAAGCAATATTGATTGACTTTCATGCGATATGATTATTCTACATCTATGTAGAATTAATCATAAAAATCGAAAAATGAATCTCAAAAGATTTTATTATATCAACGTTTAATATTTCTAATATTCATTATTCATGTAAAGATTGGATAGCACAAATTTTTGAAACAGATACATTTTTGTTTGCAATTAATTGCATGAAATAATAAACAATAATAAACAAGTCGTGAGAACAAATGATCCTCGTGTTAGAAAGACAATAACAATGAAATTCTTTTTATCGACTGAAACGAATCTTGTTCTAATCTAAATAATATATTATCAATATTCTATAAATCAAATTATTACTCTGAAAGAACTACCGTTTTCAATGCTGCTCGTGGCAACGCGGACGAGTCCAGAAGTAATCGAGGCACGATATCGTACAAAATATCAAAAGGAGAAAAAGTTAAGAAAAAAAAAAAAAAAAAAAAAGAAAAATACAATCTGTACATCGTGATTCTCCTCCGCGTTGTACAAATAGTCTAAAGTAGTGATGAATCATATATACGTTCTCATAACCAGATTTTTAAGCACTGTGCAACAGGCAATTCTCAATTTCATGCAAAAATTATAACAGAGGCAAAGAACAAACTCGAGAAAATCTAATATTCAAAATAAAGAGAATAATTTTTCCGTATATGATTAAATATGATTAAATAAATATCTTTGCCTCTGACACAAATCTCTCTATTCTATCGTATCTAAGCGTGCAGATTAATAATAATTCTTACGGTGTGAATATTTACTCGGTATTGCAAGTGCGGTCTTTGACAAATATTATTTATAAAACTCGTGCGACAAATTGGGAAAACTCGAGACAAAAAGTTATATTATTCGAGAGAGTTATATAAGGTTTCTACCGTGTCAAAGCAGAGTTATAAGAGAGGGGAGGGGGAGACACGTTATAGTAGTAGAAACTAAAATGTGAAACTCGTCGTTTGCAAAACTATTCGCGAATTCGTATGGTATATGCAGCTCTTTATCTTGTGAGCACTTTTCTTTTGCCATTGGCGTCGTTAAGCTCCTAATATAAAGCTTAATCGACCGAGGGAGGGAAAAGTGTAGCGCGTGTAAAAGGCCACTTCAAACGCTCGTAACGCTTATATCGTGTGTATCTCATCGCGTAATTTATTCTGTGCTATTCGATTGATTTTTTTTTTTTTATTTCGATGTTTATCGTTATAAGAAAGATAGTTATAGTAAGTAATTTATATTTATTGTATAATACACAAAGGAAAATCCATTATTCTTTAATTCTAACGCATTGTATCTTTGGTTGCAATCTTTAATTATTATTTTCCTTTTAAATATTCTTTTATATTTTATATATAAATATATAATATATTTTCTATTATCATTTTTTCTGTTTAAATTAATACTTGTTTAGGAAAATTGTTGGAAAAATGAATAATGTATAATTAATTGGATTTTTGATTATACTTTTGGAATCTAAAGGGTTGAATATGGTTGTTGGAAATTAATTAACAATTAATTAACAATCAACAAATTAATTAAGATTAGTTAGACGAAAGAAAAATAACATTCAAGCAAGAGAATATTGTTCAATTCCTTTTCCAAAGAGATAAGGATTTTCCTTTATAAATACAATTACACCAGAGTATTAGTATTACAGCAAACAGTGTATAGAAATAGAAAGTATATATAACGATAAACATACGAATAAAGCACGTGTGAAAATACAGTGACCATGTACAGCCTACGTCTTACGATCTATGCCTTATTAATACGGATTCCCGCGTTAATAATAACAATATTATGCATACATATGTACAAAAATATTGATTATACACCCGCTTTATGTTAGACTTACTTGCATACGAGAAGTCTTCACCTAAGTAGAAGTAGAGGACGAAGAGAAGAAAGTTCAAACAGATAGACACATAGAAAGTTAGTTATATAGATATATCTTTTCTTCATATTTAACGGTGTACATAATGTGTGTTATGCGTGTGTGTGCTGTGTGCACGTCCCTCGCGGGCACACATGTGTGATACGATACGTGTATATCGATAAGGTAAGAAGATGTGCGTGCGTGCGTGCTTGCGCGCGCATGTGTATGTGTCGTGACGTTGTACAAAGAGATACACATATATATGCACGCATGGATCATAGATGAAATTAGAGGTGATATAATGATCGTGTTAGGCTCCGGTGCTCGAGTGAAAAACTGTTGATTGATTTTTCTTACCCTCCTTCTATTTTTCTACCTCCCGTTTTTACAAGCGTGTACATTTTCACTTTTTCATTATTCACGATACGTGCATGTTCGAATTGATCGGCCATTATTTATCCATTTGCACGATAATTTATAATAATATTAGCGGTATTGACGAGTTGCAAGTTAGAACAGTGTCTCTCAATTTTTTTTTTTTTGTAATATTCAAATAATTTATGATTTTTCGTTTATTATTTGAATAATAATACGTTTGAAAATGTTAATTTATTATCTCTATATTTGATGGAATAATACATGAAATTTCTATTTTTTCAAAAATCATCCTTCTTTTGCTTGGATTTAAATATGTATATTTTCTTTATTTTTTTTAATGATTCGATCACTTGAAATGAATTTTTGAAATAAATATCTTTAAGTACAAATAAATATATCTTTATATTTTATCTTTATATTATTTAAAAAAATTCATTTATCTAGTTCGATAAATATTATCATAGATATATGCAACTTGCAACTTCTAACTTGTCAAACATCACTAATAATATTTGTTCAATAATTGTGCAAGAGAACGATTAATGAAAATACAATTACGTTAAATCAATTTAAATTAAATTATAAAAAAATATATATATATATGACAACTGATCTTGAAATAGCTCAACGATCACAAAAATATTCGATTGGCAGATGATAATTTTTTTCCTCTAAATAAAGTTAAATTGAAGATTTACTTGATACAATTTTATAATAAAAAAAAAAAATATATAATTTTCGAATATTCAACTACATGTATTCTCACATTTATTAATGATTTTCTAAACTTTGAGATGAAATCGAACGTGATGTAATCAAAAATCATAAAAGCACATAGCTTTTACAGTATAATTTACGATAACTCGAAGCACATATATATATATATGTTAAATACTGCACACTTAATATTGTGATCGATTCAACATTACGCAATACGTTCAACATTTTTCAACGACGTTTAAAAAACACCTAAGGAATTGAAGCAAGTATCGGGATAGTATCGGAGGAAACGATTTTTTTCAAATGTAATCATTATATTGACTTTGACCATGAAACAAGTAAATAAACCACTCAAGAAATACTAATTCTAAGATATTCTAAAGAAAAATAAAAAAAAAAAAATTTTTCTTGAATATAGATATAATATATAGTTAGATATTGAACACCGATGCAAGATTAAATTGAAAGTAGTTAAAAGAACTCAACTCAAGGCAATCACATCGCGCGAGTTTGTGACGGTTTCAATTTCAATAATTCACTCACAACAATAACCATCGAAAACAAAAAAAAAAAACACTTACATACCTTCAGAGAACTACATTCAAAACGACATCGATAGAAATATAGTAAATAATAATTTCGGTTGCAGAGAGAAAAAAAAAAAAAAAAAAAACAAACAAAAAAAATACATCACATCACATAGGAATTCAAAACACTAATATGTATGTTGTCTACTTTGAAAAATCAATTATTATCAATTCGGATGAAATTAGCACAAATTAGCACAACGAACATGTCTATACATTATATATTCTAATTTTGAATAATTAAAAAAAAAAAAAAAACGTTGTGTAATAATAACTATAGAAATTATCGACCAAAACTTTGTTGTGCTATACCTCATCGAGTATTTAAATATGATTAATATTATTTTTTTTTTCCACGATTTTACATTTTCTCCTTTAACTTAAATTTCGTTTTTTTTTTTTAAACTAGGCTATGACAAATTGGCTTAACTTAATCTCACATATTTCCTTCTTCTAATTACACGTATATAAAAATAAATAATTCGATACAACAACACTATAGATTTCAAATATTAAAAATTGTAAGAACGAAAAGATGATCAACGCGATTTTAAATGAAAGGGGGGATTTTTGTGCAATCAACCTTTAAATCGAATATTTTCTTCTAATATACATCGTTACATATACATCGTTCATATTATTATCATTCGTAATTTATTAAAATTTTGAAACAATAGAAACAATAGATTTTTTTTTAATTATATTGATTTAAAAGTTGCGTGAAATCAATAAACTATTTCTTAAATAAATTTCGACTATATCTTCGCACATTACTTAACGATGGGAAGAGGCTAAAATTAGAGAGAGAAAAAGAGAGAGAGAAAAAAAAATAGTATGAAAGAAAAAAAAAAAAAGGGACGTGGAAGACAATTCTACATTCGGGGGATACATACTTGCTCTTCCAACCATTTGAACAGCTCGCACGCCTTTCCGGAATGTGGCCACTGCCCGAAGGGAGGAGAACCAGAGCTGTTAGTTGTTATACCAAAATAAGGTGAACCTAAATGCGGGGGGTGTTGGGGGTGGGTGTAACAGGTAAGGGAGGACTTAACCGCGAAGTCTCGATCGTTTCATCACGTTTGTAAACAAAATAATTTAAAACTCGATTAATGAATAATCGTTTATTAATAATAATAATAATAATAATAATGATGAGGTAATATAAAATGAAGTGAAACGTGACAATCGATAGAGAAATCTATGGTTAAAAAACACACTATTGATTCAAAGCGATCAACTTTAAATCGTTTCGGTCTAATTATGAGGATGTACAGAAAATACTATACAATTATAAGTGTGTGGCCCATATTGATTTTATCACAATGGCCAAATGATGATATTTCGTTTCTTTTTTTTTTTCCTTTTCTTTTCCTTTCGTCAGAGACAAACGAAAAACGTCCCCTTCGAATAATAATAAATATTAATGTCGACGTTATTGTTGTGATGTCAGTGAATGATATCAAATATGCGCAACATGTGAGGGGAGAATGAAGTATTTTTAATCGTTGTGTTCGATAAACCCTGGGCATCGATTATCATCATCCGTATAAATTTAGAATTAAAGGTGCTTACACCGGTGGCATTCACTTGTAACTCGTAACTTCATTTTTCATTGTATTTCGAGAATTGTTCGTGATTACACTGTTACAAGTACATCTGAAATTCGTTTTTCCACGCATACACACATGTATACACACTCATCCACGCAAATGCACCTACTAGATATAATGGTTTTTCTTTCATATCGAAGGATTATCTTGTGCTTTGTTAGAGAAAACTGTTGCAAATTTTCTTTGCTCAAACATCATCGAAAGTTAGTGTTTTTTTTTTTTTTCAAGATTTCTAATAATCATTTTCAACTTCTTCGAACGATATTTAATAAATATTTAATTGTTCTTCATTTTTTATGTAAGTAGATAATTTATCTAATTACTAAAGGAATAATATATAACAGATTATGAGTAATATACAGAAATATGAAAACTGTAGTTTTTATAGTTCTACTATATAGATATATATTAATCAGTTTTAAAATGTACAATAACGCATGAGAATGTTATATGAATATTTTTCTAGATATTGGTCACACAAAAATTGCATGTGTATGATATTCCAAATCTATTTCAAATATGTTATTTTTAATAATTTTATCGAATCAGAGAACAAACACGTTTCTAACGCATGCAAAAAGAATTATTTCCGTGTTTTTATGTTAATCAATTCAGTGCAAAAACCGGGTTAAAAATATTCTCTTCAAAATGAAATATATTGGAACGACAGAAGTAAAAATATTTGGAATAATTATCCAGATATGTTTTAAAATTGATTGTGCAATCAATCGTAATACACGCACATATACATGCATATACAAGGTATTAATGTAATCGTTTCGAGAATCGATTCTGAAGGTTAAAACAAACAGAAAAAGTTGATATGGAAAAATATTGGTTAAAACTTATTTATTAGGTTATAAGCAATCTAAGTTTGTAGATGAAACGAAACAGAGATAGAGCTATCTATCTAACACTGTCTCTCTTCATCTAATATAAATCTTGCTTATAACTTAATAAATAAGTCTGAACCAATATTTTATATAATATATTATACTAACTTACTATACTAACTATATAACTTAAAAATACTATGTTATGATAGCAAAAATAAATATCAAGTGCTTCATTTTAATCCGTTATTGCTAATTATTGCACGAAGAAAATGATTAAAATAGATTTGAATAATTTCAAATTTGACACATTTTCTGATGTAATTAATTTTGACAAAGAAAAAATTTACATGAAATGATATATTCAAATGGAATATTATAGGAATATTAATTTTATTCATATGTAATCAATTCCTGAAATTGATTCATATATTAGAAAACAGCTTGTATAAACACGATATGTACTAAACGAATCTGATAATCGAGTTAAAAGATTTATAGGAGAGAAAAATGATTTTCATTGCCAAATAAAATTTTATTGGCTAATAAAGATGAGAAGTAAGATTATCTTTTAAGAATATAATTATGAGTATCTACAAGAGCAATGTAGATTAAAAGAAAGATTAAAAAACATATAAGACAATATACTCGTTATTATTATCTTATTTAATAATATAATTACTTATCTAACGAAAAGAATTTATTAATAGATTAGAATAATTTATGAAAATAAATTTGAAAAATAAAATATTAAATAATTTGAACCTATTTTGATTTTACTATCATCCAAGTAACAATATATTAATCAGAAATAAAGATTTATTATATTATAGTAGCATAGGTGTACAATATCTGTTATAAAATATAAAATTATTATAAAATATCAAGGATAAAAGAGTTCTTCTGTTTCTAAAATTGAAAATTCGCGAGAACGTTCGAATATCTAGCGTACTAATGTGCAATTTTATATTATATACAAAAAAAAAAAAAAAAAAATAGGTTTTGAAAATAAAATTAGAAAAAGAAATGTCAAATAACTTTGAAGATATTTGACAGCTCTTAATTCGTTGTCTAATCAATAAAATTTGAAAATAAAAACTGACCTATTAACTCTTCGATAAATTCAATGCTAATCCTAAAACGGACAAAATTACATGGAAAACAAAAAGGATAACATTTGAATTGTGAAGAAAATAATTTAAAATGTTTAATTATAAGCACATCGAATAACGATTAAAAACGATAATCATTGGCAAGCCTGAAACGAGCAAGTTTTCTTAATCAGTGAAACGTAACAGCCAGGAACGTGTAGACACAGAATATACGAGTTGATATTAACGTGCTTTAGCAAAATTAGCATATCCGCAAAAGCGACGATTTCTCGTGAAAACTGAAGCAAAATTTATATCGAACTGAAACTCTGTACATATGCGATGTGGAACGACCTTCGTCCAGCTTGAATTCGACGTTGCTGCTTCATTTTAGAAAACAATAATCGCCAAAATATATTAGCTCTAGCAAAAGCCCAGCGAGAAACAATATCGAACGATGTCAAAAAATGTTCAAACGCAGGTACCGTGGAGTAAGTGCATATGACGGTGAATTATTAAACATCGAACTTGCATTTCCCTTTCTTTCTTTCTATCACTTACGCCATCTTACCTGGTTAAACGCAAAATCAACCGAGCCCTGTTTGAGTCAATTGGTTTTTTTCTTATTTTTGAAAATAATAAAAATAATTCGTTCCTCAAATTTGACTCAAACAGAGAGAATTTGTCAGAATAATGATCTTTTCTTATCATAACATCATCCCACGAATCTATATATTTCTAGAGATTTACAAATTCGGGACAAAAAATCGAAAAAATCCGTGTAGAATCGAACGAATCCTCGATTTACTCTCGTATCAGATCCTAAAGCGGTTGTCTCATTTCGGTTCGAGAGCTCGAGTCTCGGTCATTATAAAGCCTTTAGCCGATCACGTCCGATTATTGTCGAGTCGAGCCGAAGTTAGACAGCTGCTTGCCTCGAGCAATATCGAAATCTCGCACGATTCTACTCGAACATTTCCGACTCGACCCGAAGTTCGGGACTGTGTAGCATATCCCTAGATATATTTCCTTTAAGATTATTCTGACAAAGTTGTAGATATAGGTCGATGAAGGATGTACATTGGGATGAAGAGGACGGCAAGGAAGGTACAAATACGCGTACCGTCGAGGTAACTGCTGTAGGCAGTGTTTCCCTTCACCATGCCGGTCTGCATCATCATCATCCCCACATCTGTAAAAATCGAGCATTCGGCCCGGACATATGTTTGTCAGTAAACACGCAGGGATATTCTACTGAAATGACTGGAAGATGGTATAGGAGGGTCAATGGTTAAACAGGCTTGTTTATTAGGAACCAGAGAACGAAATTGAATTTTAGAAAATTGTTAAAAACATACAAGGTATTCTCGCGAGTTACCATAGAAACTTTGACAGCGTGTACTGGGACTAAAAATAAAATATCGATATAAACGTAAGTTGAAGCATCTTATTCATAGTTCCTCAATAGCACCCCAAAGCTTTAATTATTAGATATTGTAAATATAGTGAGTATCTACCTTATTTCTTCCTGAAAATAAAAATGTTATTTGACTCTGTTTTATTGCATCGTAAGTTTTTAATAGAAGAATAGAATCTCCCGTATCTGAATTTTTGATTATACAAATGTTTTTGTTATTCAAACAAAATATCTCTTAATATAATTTTCCCATTTAAAAATATATATATATATATAATCGTGTAATAATTTTATATATCATTTGTTGAAATTACAAATTAAAATTTATTTTATGATTTTCTTTCTCTATAAATGTATTTCTTTTTGTACAATTTAGACTCATAATAATTCTTATTAAAATATTTATATATACAATGATATATCATCTTAAAACATTCATATGTAGTTATTAGAGTTATTTAAAATAATATAAAATTTCTAGATATTGAAAAAAATTGACAAACTCATAAACTTCTATTTGTCTACTATTAATTCGAATACGAAAGGTTCTATTGTATAATATTTATGAATTTATTACTGGAAATTTTATTTATAATTGCAGAATATGTTAGCAAAGATAAAATTCTGCCAAGCAACCTATAGACATAAGTAATTATAGGTAATTGTCGTTCAAACATTCATACGTGAAGATGTGTGATTTTTATATTAATTAATAAATAAGAATTAATGGTTAAATGAAATATATTAATATTAATATAATAATGAAATTTAATTGTCTATTATCACATTATCGTTCACGTATGAATCGAAAGATAGCAGCACTATATCGTATTAAATTTACTCTCAATCAGCACAGTCAGGTTTTCCTACAGTCAGGATAAGGGATACTAAATAAAAAGAATACAAAAATAAACTACAAAGCTCCTCAAACACTATTTACCTCCGATGTATTTTTATCCATCCTGAAATTTCTTAATAATTTTCAAAAATGACGCATAAAGAATTTCTCTCTAAAATCGATATAGCGAAATAAAATTCACACGAAATCACGTTTTGATTGCCCAGGGTTTAATATATAACGTGATGGAGATTGAATATCTTATAGCGGATCTTACATTCAGATGAGTTCAGATGAACTGAATGTGAATATATATATATATATATATATGTGTGTGTGTGTTGGTATTATGATACGTTGTGTGACATTATTATGTAAACGAGTAGAGAAATCGTTAATTAGAAAAATCGATCCGTGATTAAAGAATCGTACGTCGTTCCCTACAAATTTATTCGTGGAAAAAAATCGTGGAAAATCATTATTTACGCCAAAGTTATCCAAGGGGTAATCCGCTTTTTCTTTTTTTTCTTTTCTTCAGCGAAACATCGCATCATTTTGATATGAAATATCCGGAGCGAGAGCGAATAGAAGATTAATTTCAAATTGATCGAAACCTAACGATCGACAGAGTTTCATCAATGACAGTTGGCACATTGAAAGTTCTCACACGATCGAAGAGAGATCAGAGGGGGTAGAATAGCAAAGATAGCAAAGAATTGGAAGAAGTATAGACAGTGTGTAAATAGATAAACAGATAGGCAGACAGAGAGAAAATAGAAGATAGAGAAAAGGCGAATTGAGGGATATTGAGAAAGAGAGAGATAGAGAGAAAGAGAGAGAGAGAGAGAGCGAGTGAGTACGAAGCTTTCGTATCATTAAGGCGTTAAAATTATTCGAATCGGAAACTAATCATGCATGCAAGGCGAGCGAGAAGGGCACACACTAGAGTGCAGGCTAATTTCCTCGATTGGCCAGGTGGACATGCGCCAACTGACAGAACTATAAAGGGATACATATCACGTGTGTATCAGTGGTATTTCATTTTTCACGTCACGGTAATCAAGTGGCATCAAGTGGCATCGGTCGAACGATCGAGTCTTTCGAATCGTTCAAAAAAAACAAAAAAAAAATATATATATATATTTATTCTTGTAAACAGATAAATTCGCCAACTTTCTCTTCGAAATCGATATCGACAACAGAGAACGAACAGAGCATGGAAACGGGAAATCGTGAAAAACGAATAAATACCCAACTGTAGGCAGTCGCGTTTGGACAGTGTGTCTCTGAAACGAGGATTTAAAAGGTGCAATCATCCCATCGCCATTTTCATAATCATCATCATCATCATCATCATCATCATCATAATCATCACCGCCTTGGCGTATATATATATATATTTATATGCAAGATAATGGTTAAAAAACTCGAAGGCATATGTACACATAATTAAGACACAAAAAAGACAGAAATATGCAGAAAGAGGCAATGATATACAGAGAAAGAGAGAAGAAGGGGGAGCAGAATAGAACGAATAAAATACAAGGGGTAAAACCAAGTATATAATTTACAAATTGAAACCGGGGAAATAAGAACTGAAACTTTCAATTTTGGATCGAGGATCCATTGAAAATCTTTTTTTTATAAATCTTTTACGGATCAAGATCACTCATTTTTACAAAGTAAAGTAAAGAGGAGAGGGGGACAGAGATAGAGACAGAGAGATAGAGAGAGAGAGAGAGAAACGTGGAAAAAGAGATGGAAAAAGAGGGGAGGGAGGGGAAATAAGTAGGCAAGAAAAAGATAGGCAAAGGAGAAAGAAAAGAACGAAGACATAAAGAGGGGGATAGTCATAAACGAGAGATAGATAAAGACTAAGCGAGCGAGTGTGAGACGTTACCTAAGTCCCGGCCCCAGGAGCGCTGCTGCTGCCCCACTAGATCATATATCACAAGAGGATGGTCACAACCATGTCACTTGGTTAATTGTCGCGGTAATTACTGCTACGGCTTTCAGTGGCAGAAGGACACAGAGAAAAAGAAAGAGGAAAGGGCGAAGGAATATCATGGAAAAAGAGAGCTTCCTGTGTGATACGTCTGGTCTTACACGTTAGTCTATGTAAAGTCGTATATAAGAATCGTTTATCTTTTTTTTTTTTTTTTTTTTTTTTGCGAGTCACACGAAATTGGTTTCGATCCATATTTTGTCGCAACTTGTTGCGCTCTTCGAAATTAAGGATCGAATGGTGTGTGATTCGCATTTTTTTTTTTTTTTTTTTTAACACATTCAGCGCGCTCTATGTACAGAGAGATGTTACGTTAATTAATATTCATGTATTTATATATATTTTATATAAAGTAACTTTGATAATAATTCGGAGTTTGGTTAAGAAATTCGATAGCAGAAAATTTTCAGCAAGAATTAAATATTGTCGATTAAGAGATATCACTAGACTAGAAAGACTTACAATTTTTGCACTTGCACTTCTTGATCAGAGTTTCGTCTTTTATATCCTCGTGGCATGCTTTGCAATAGAACCACGCCCTGGAAAAATATACGAAATATAGAATGATTAGTCGTTTATTAATAATAAAATGCTTTATTTAAAAAAAAAAATCAGATTTATTGAAATTAAATTATTATTTTAAGAATGCTGAAATATTTTTTTACTCTTCTAAAAAAAAAAGAGTAAAAATCAATGAGAAATTAAAACATTTTTTTAAATTTAACACCATCACATTTTTCGTTATGTTATGTAATTTAATTGAAAAATGATATTCTAAAAAATGGATCCATTTTAGAGAGATTTATGATTATTATAGAATCTAGGTAAGAAAATTTATGATAAAATTCTCACTTTAAAGCGAGGTTCATCTTCAGTGATTTCATTATAGAAAGAATTTATTCTCACCGCTTCACTTCGTCGGCAGATTGAGCAATGAAGAATCCCTGAGTATTTGCTACGATCTTGGCACCACGTGGATTAATTGATATCTTACTGTCGCCACCTCCTTCGCCCTTTATCTCGATTGCCAACAGCAATAACTTCAACTTCGTGAAGCATAACCTAAGATAAAGTTTTGCATAATATTCTACATCCTTTAAAAATGTCATAAAAAGTATCACAGTTACTTTTTACTCACAAATAAGAAACATTTACGCGTAAATTAGTGATTATGAAATAATAGGTGAGAACAGGTGCTGAACAAATAGGGCAAAGCGTTTATATCAATGCAAACTAAGTTTGTTTCAATTTAAATAAATATTCGAAAGAAAATAATATATAACGTAAATAATTTATAAACTAATAAAAATAATTTATGTTGAAATATATTATAAAATATGGATTTTAATATGCTATATATATATATATGATACGTAAAGAATAATCAAGCGTGACAAAGCATTAGTTAAATTAATAGTTTGAGTTAAATAGCTTGAGATATTCTGTAAAACGTTTTAATCCAATATTATTAAAATGAATAACGTTATGGAAGAAAGGAAATTCTAAGTGGAACGTAACAAATATGTAAATAGCACTAATAAATTCTAATAATTTCAAGGTATTATTATATAAAATTCCATTGCTATTATATTTTTAACTTAATCATTGTATTACTACTGCTTATAATTACTAAGTTATTTACAATTAATAATATGAATTCTCCTTCAATTTATAAATAAAATCATATAAAATTCATTTACTATATGAATCTATTACTTTTATTATTATTAATGATGATAATCTAAATCTCGATTTTATACTGAAATTTTATCTTCTAAGTTTTTTTACAGGATTTCTCACAGATGGAAAAACAAAATCTTATATTATTAGTGATATGCATTGAAACGTATAAAAATATTTAAACGTGTATGTAATGTGAACATTCATTACAGCTAACATCAAAATATTTATATATATATATGTATAGATATATATATTTGTTTTATATATCGCATTCATAAGCTTCCAGACACCATATTACATTTTCTTCCATACACACAGAAGAAAGAATATTCTCTCTTCTATGTTTCACTTCCAATATTTTATTTTTCCTTTTAGATTCTCTATTTTTTAAAATTCAGTTCATTTATATTCTGTCTATATTTGGATGCTTTTGAATGTAAAAGTGAAAGTTTCAACGTGGATAGTATAGAATGTTAATTATAGCGTGATAGACACCCACAGCATTACAGAGCGTTTTCTTGAAAAAATTGTTAAGTCAAAAAATAAATATCTAACATATAATCGTATCAATGATATTCGTAAGACGCTCTGTTCTGCCACCTCGGCCAGAAACGAAAATACCAGAGGAGCATGCAAAGCAAGCAAAATTGAACAAACGGTAACTCGAGAAATATTCGAAACAACGAAATCATTACTTGTCTAATAAATTCGAAACTCATGCGAAATATAGAAGAAATCTAGTGCTCTCTAAACTAATAACTTTAAAATCCTAAGCCTATTCGAAAACTCGGGAAAGAGACCAGCTAAGTGTCCTTGTTGCCCCTAAGCGCAACAAGCGTAACTATGTATATATATATAAATATATATACGTATCAAAATATAAATGCCAAAGAGCGTAATTATGATAGAAAGACCTAATGTCTATACAGAATTTGATAAGAAAATTTGATAATTTTGTAAATGTTAAACTAAACCATGATGACAAACCAGATATGTGCAAACTAATAGATAAAGATTTTTAGACCAATAATCCTATATAATACACAAATAGCAGTGCTGGGAAAATAACCTTTATAAAATGGTGCTGTCTTGCTAATCAAGACAAGAAAATTTGCGTCAACCTAATATATTATAATCGATAAAGTTTTGTGTTATTATACTTGACAGAGATTTTTGAAAGATTATAGTTTCATAATAATTATCCTTAGTACAATAGAAATATAATTATATGTAATAAATATATGAATTTATAAGTCCCAATGATTAAACTGTACATGCAGATATATATATTTATCAGATTAAATAATAAATTGGTTTATCTTTATTTATTTATTTTAAAAGAACATTATGAAAATATTATTTGTGCTATAGTGAATAAGCATGAATAGAAGATATATTCAAAGAAAAAATAAACAAAATTTCAAATATTTGAATTCAATTGTGGAATATAATATTATTAAATCAAATTGTACACTATTTTTGTAATGCAAGAAAAATAATTCCAGTTTGCTTTTAATCTTTATTGAATTTTTTTCAATTTAAGAAACATTCTTTATGGAAAAATTTCAAATGTCATAGAATGACTAAATTATTTCATGTATTAAATGATTAATAAAATCAAAAGAATAAAAAAAACAAATTATATTATTTATATATTTTGATTAATAATAAATAAATTTTATGTAAAAATACTTATGACTTTTTTAAAGAAATTCAAACGAATTTATTATTTTACATAGCAAATAATATTATATATAATGACTTTGTTTATTTGTTCTAACAAAGAGTTTAATTAATAATAATTCATGAACAATATTTCTAGTGATTGATTAATCTAAAATTTACAAAATGTAAAATAATTAAAATATTTTCAGCAATACCAAGTAATTGTGCAATAAATATGGTGCATAATTCATATAACAGTATTACAATTATAAAGTATAAAATATAAAAATCAATGTCTCTAAAGATTGAAAGAAATATCGTACAACGTGTTATAATAGCAATAACATTAAAACTCCTATACATACCAAACATAATGTATATAATTTATCTAATTCCTTTTACTAAAAAAAAAATTAATCTTATTATTATCTAAAATATTTAGCTTCGATGATGAAAAGCGATGTTCGTCGATGTTGTAAATAATAAATCAATTGTTCACAAGAAAACTATTACTATATGATGTGAAACATATCTTGATAAAAGAAAGAAGGATACGAGCAAAATAGCGGAGAATCTGGAAACAGCAACAAAGGGATCGGTTAAGTGGAAAAAGAGAAGAGAGAACCGGAAAGGGGAGAAAATGGTGAGTCGGATGAGTGTTGAGAAAAGTGGGCCGAAGCGAAGAAAGCGCTAAGGAGATGGTGAAAGGGTGGAAGGGAAAGGGGAGGAATATAAAGGAAAAAGAAAAAAAAAATGGTAGCTTATAAAAGGGGGAAAAGAAGAAAGAAACAGACAGGAGATTTTAAAAGAGATCAGAAAGATCAGATACGGAAAGGACGTCTAGAGAGAGAGAGAGAGAGTGATGAATGAAGAAAAGAAAAGGGGAAAGGGAGTGAAAGAGAGGTTCAAGATAGGAGGAGTGGAATGACCACTTTAGAAAAGTAGTAAACCATGTGCTTGAAAGAGAGAAATATAGGTGAAAAATAGTGTTAGATGTTCGGGAAGGGAATTTAAAATGAAGAAATGAAAATAAAATAGATTATACAATGTTTCAAAATATGTGGAATTTCAGAAATTGGTTGTATATTTGAAAATAATGAAGAAAGTTTGTACAAATGTGTATTCTATTTTTTGTTATATATTAAATATTTCTAAAATATTTCTTTTCATTGGATCACTATAATTCAAAAGAATGCAAATGTAAAAAAATAAGAAGAATAGTAATTGAAGTTTAATTTTTTTTTTTTTTTAATACAATGAAATCCTTAACTATATTCCTTACGTTGTATTATTATAATAAAATTAATAATAAATATGTATAATAATTCTTTGATTTTATAATTCTAAGATATTCCACTATCTGTGAAAATTTAGAGTTGTAAATTTTAAGAGTTAACTTAATTGAGAATTATTAAAACACTTGCTAGCATCATATATGTTAATTAAAAGTAAAATTATGAAAAACTTTGTAGTACATAACAGTTAAAGCTTATTGATACTTTTATTTTACCAAAGTATTAATATAAAAATAAAGTTTAACAAAACAAACAAAAATATTCGATGTACAGACTTTAAAGAATTAAAAGAAAGAAAGATATCAAATAGATATACATGTATCTTACTTATTATACTTTTTCATTGTTTTCAGGTATATAATCAATTTCTAAAGTAAATCCTACATATTATGGAACATTTTATACAAGAGGATTGAAGTGAAAAGAAATGGTTGCAGTAAATTAATATTCTGAAGAATAATTCTATGTTATATGACGAATCTATAATCATGAAATGGAGGATGGTATAATATGAAATAGAAAAAGCTGAAGAATGAAAAGAATTAAAATGAAAATTAAGATATAAATTATAGCGATAAGAACAAAAAAGAGAAAGATCCGATAATAGTCTCTTGAATATATATATATATATATAAACCAGAAAATTAAATTAAATTCGCAAAATTATCAAAAAGATTAAAGGAAAATATGTAGGGAAAAAAGAGAAAAAGGATAATAGAGAAATAATAGAAAGAGAAAAACGAAGAGAAAACGGATAATAGAAATAATAAGAAGCATTCATGTTATCGTAATGAGCACTGCAAAAAAAGTAAAAAAATCAATGGTTTGCTTTATCAAACTAAAAGTAATGTTTGATATAATATATTGGAAAAAACTGAAGGAAATATTGAAAAATATAAGTAAAATACTAAAGGACAGAACCTATACACAAATTTTAATCACCTTGATTATATCTCTTATTTTTAGATATATGAAAAATTTTATTTACAAAAGTTTTGTGACACGAAATTTACATGTAATTTTTAAATCAGTTTTCTAAAATATTCTTCTACTTTTAGCAGAATGATGAATGTTTAAATTTTAATGATCTACAGTAGATAAAATGACATTAAGTACTACACAAAAAACAGAAAATATGTAAATTTATACAATTTACAATTTAAAATATGAAACTTCATACGTTGGACATTATTGAAATAAAATATTTAAAAAATCGTTATAATATATAATTTTATGAGGTTAGATTTTATTTGAAATAATCATATAATGATCATTTTTTATGTTATTTCATTATCATGAAATAATTTTTAATTTTAAATTTTATTTGAATAATTTTTCATTCAAATTATTTCTCAAATAGCTTTCGATATTAGGTAATTTTTATAAATTAAGATAATCAAAATTATTAACTATTTTTATAAATATGCACTCAATTTAAAAGAAGAGATATACACATGTATAAAAATTTGGAAATACTTTTTCTTTTTTTTCGTGTTAAAAATTTAAAAATTCTTAATAAAAGTATTTTCTGAAATATATCATAAATTTAATCTGATTTTTTCTTAAATTCTTGAATTTTATTTATCCAAATGTTAATGATTTCAAATTTTAAGTTAAGTCCATTATTAATTTTAATAATTTTAATTTAATTAATTTCCATTGACAATTCTTTTTCTCATCTAGCAAGATATATTATACTATTCTAATGAAAAAAAAAAAAAAAAAAAAAAAAGAAAAAAAAATAGAAATTTAAGATGAAACATTAAAAAGCAATACTTGAGAAAAACGAAAAAAAAAAAAAAAGAAAGATGAAAGATAAAAAACAATAAAACAATATATATATTAACAATTTAATTAGATTCTAAAATATTAGATTTTAAAATATAGAAAGAGAAAGAGTATATAGAATAAAATAAAAAAAAAGTCGATAATGAGAATTGGCTCGATATAGAAAATTGAAAGAAATTACGTATCAATAAAGTTAAATAAATAAATTTTCTTCGTATTCCCAGAAGAAAAGAAACAACTTTAAACACACAATCAATCATACAGATTATATGTAATTATCGAATTTCCATTATTGAAGAAATATTGTGTAATAAATTACAGAAGTATATTTAATTACATCTCGTTAAGTTAAATCATTAACATCTCATATTTTTTAGAACGCAATGAAGTTGTTGTAAAAAGAAAAAAAAAATAATAATAATAATAACAATTTCAATCAAATTTATTAAATATTTTTCGTATTACTTAAAATTCGATCAATAATTATAAAATACAACACGTATACAGATGATACGTAAAAAATGTTGAAATGTTATATTAATAAATATATTTAAAAGAGACAGTTACTATTTTTCCCAACGATATTTATCACTGGATTTATCACAACAACAGGAATCGAATAAAGTATAAGGAATTTATAAATTACATTAAATATTAACCTACTTGGAATGTAAAAACTGCGAGCTCGTTCAAGAGGTTTTCTATAATTCGTGTGAACATGTTATACATACGAAAATGTATGCATCTGATGTAAAGTAGAGAGCAGCAGGCATGCGTGTACAACGAACGTGTTTTGTTAAGAGAAGATTAGAACGCTACAACTAAGAACACACACTAGAGAAGAAGAATAAAAATGGAAAGAAAACCCGTCTTCATATGTATATGTATATATTGTATACATATATATATCCCTAAAAAGGAAAAAACTTATGCATAAAATGTCAAAAATATATGCCAGGTAAAATTGAATATATTATTATAATATATTGCTAAAAACAATATATTTCTTTTAAAATGTTTCATTATTTTATACTGTATGAAGCCGTAAAGATATTACTGAAAAACAAAATACAATCTTAAACAGATGATATGCAGATTTCGTCGGACAAAATTTTTTTAATTTTTTAAACGTTAAAAAAATTTAAATAACGAAAACGATTAAAAGGTAATGTAATAAAGAAATCATTTTTAATAAAAATATCGTGCAATTATTATTTTTAATTATAAAGTCAAAATGATTTTTAACTCATAATATATATTGCAATATATGTTACATAAATTATTTTAGTATTAGAATCTAGGACACAGAAATAAAGCAAATTAAAAGTATTTAAATTAGCATTTAAAGAATTCTTTAAACGATGATAAATTTATTATTTTAGATTAGATATTTGATCAAAACAAGATAATTTATAAATAAAATAAGAAAATTTTTTGAAAAAGATATGCAATAAAATTAAATTTTAAGATTTCAAAAAAAAAAAACATTGAGAGTTATTTTACTCGCATAAATTGTCGCGAAATCTGCACCGATCTGGCATCACTACTACTTCTACACGCAATGTAAAAAAAAATTGGTGCAAAATTGTTCGTACAAATTGGTGGTGAAAACCAGAGATAGCTGGTTAACAAAAAGAAAAAAAGAGAAAAATAACAAACGTTACTATTCAAACGATCGGCTTAATATATATATATATATATGTGTGTGTGTATATAAAAATTTCAAAGATACATTCAAAATACCAAATTACCAAACAAAACAAAAACTACACTAGCCAAAAAAAAAAAAATAAAAAATAAAAAATAAAAAATAAAAAAAGAAAAAACGATCCCGAGAGATACACGAGAGAAAGAAAAAACATGTTTCAAGGGATAATCAATAAAACCGAGGTGAAGGGTGACAATTGTAATCTCGTAATCAATAATATATAGTATGTAATAAATGTATATGTACACGTTTCACACCGATGAGGTATACATTTAAAAAGTGTGCGAGATCAACAATTATGTAAAAAACAGGCAGAGAAACAAAAAAAAAAAAAAAAATCTCGCACTATCAGTGTTCATATATTTCGAGTATCCGTGTATGTGTATGTGTAAAAAATCTCATTGTCACAACTCGTTCTTTTTTTTTTTTTTTTTTACCACGCGATCGCTACGTGTTTGCGTTTCGTTTGTATATGCGTGATGGGTATACGCATGTTTATATATGTATGTATGTATATATGTATGTTGATAAAAATTGTTTGCAAATTGTGTGACAACCAATGACAGCGAGAACTTACTCGCTGGCTTGGGGAAATGTCATCCCGGTAAAGGACGGGGAGAGGGTTTCCGTGTACATCTCGCAGCCCGTGCCCTGCAGGTAATCATTCTGCCACGCCTGAGTATCCGGCGACTGAAACACCAACCAATCAAGCCCCACGTCATCAAACCTTTCATAATCTATCTAAATAACTGGCTGAGCCTGACACGAGGAAGGACGCTGACCTCGTGGTCCGCATCTCGTCGTGCAGGATGAACAAGATAGGATAACATCGGTTTTCGCACGAATTATCATTCATCCGTCAAATAGATGTGCAGAGTGTCTCAGCACGGATGATACGTGATCAAGCCGACGAAATAATGGATAATTCTAGGCGCAAGAATGAATCGAAAAGGAGGGAATGAGAAAGTGTTGAGCTTCGTTCTCGAGAGTAAGTTTAAGAGTTTTTCTTCTTCTTCTTCTTTTTAAAGCATGATTGAAATTGCTAAGTTTTCGATCGAAATTGATTGAATCGAGTAGATGGATATTATTACGCGTGAAAATAAATGAAAAGTAGAATGAATGTCGAGATTGAATATTTTATTTGGTTATAGATGTTGGGATAAATTTAAAGGATAATTGTTCGAGATTTTGATGACATTGGTAATTAAAGATCGATAAGATATATCCATCGGCAAGAGTAACGAATGAATGTAGGGCAGCTGAAGGAGAGCATAATGATTATCAAGTCCAACAGTTGATTTCGTACAAGTGTATCGTAGAAAAGAAGATTACGATATTGAAGATTACATTTTAAAGATCTTCCTTTTTACGAAACTTATCAAATCCGTTCGATTAATTAACATAATTAAATTTGATCGAATAAGTAAAAATGCAATTTATCTTGAACTAATTTTAAAAAAATCATTAGTAAGATCGTTATAAAGAATATTTATCCCGAAATAAACGCATCTATCACACGTGTAATTTACCTTACATTAAATCCTATTAAAATTAGTAAAATTTTAAATCGCTATAATTCCGAAGATAGTGACTTTTGATCGACGAATGAAAGATCGTTAGAAACGCGGAACCTTGTCCTTTAAAACGCCTTTTCATTTATCTCGATACGACTTCCGGTTCCCGAGATATCGTCGTGTAAAGAAAAAGGTAATTTTTTAATCGTTTGCAATCTCTGTCTTTATCTCTTACTCGATTCTCTCCCTCGCACTTCACCGATCTATCCAAAACTTCAGACAGATGTAATTCTTGGAAGAACGTATGCATTTCCAGGAAAAAATGTAGGTCACGAGGCTTATTCATATTCTCAGCACTATCTTAAGTATTATGGACACTTTGAGTATCCATATCTCGACAACCGATTCAGATATCGGAATGAAACAAAAAGTGAATTCAAGGATATGGTTTTTACTATTTTTTGAATAGGTTTTGAATGGTAAAATTTTCATTTTTTTTCTTAGATTTATTTAAATGCAAAATCGAAGTCTCATTCGTGATCGAAATAGTATATTGTTTATTTAATTTGGATCTACAATCGAATGTTTTATATTCAGTTGAGAAATTATCTTATGCAAGATAAAAGAATTTTCAAATTTTTTTAACTAATATTTATATTAAAAAATTTTCTCTTTTTTTTTTGTGTGTATTTTTACACTTATAATATCCTATCCATTGTTCATTCGTATTCAATCAGAAATATCATTCAAATTTAAATCATTTTTCAAACTTAATTTACTCGAAAGCAAAGCCTTCAACAACAATTTAATCATTTTTCCTTCGATTCATTTATAGCATGTAGAATCACTTTCTGCATGCTCGTACTATCCGTTCTGAAATATCCTGCATGCGTGGTATTTCTCGAATAGAGAGAAAGTTTTGCCAAGAATAACAAACGATTCGTACAGGAATATTCTAATTATCTAATTAGTTTTCTGGAAATAAAATTTGATTAATAAAAATTTATAAAAATATTTCTATGAAATCTATCTACGTTCTACGTGATCCGTTTAATTCTTTCGAATATACTTCCCCGTTTTTCTTAAATGGGACAGCTCAGACAGCAGATAAATTACTTTTGTTACAATTTTTTCGTTTCTTGACTGACCTTCGTTGAATGAGATTTGGAAAAAAAAAATATATATACTAATCTTCGTACAATTTTCGAACAACATCACACTACGATTGTATACGATTATACCACCTGACCACAATTGAAATATTCTTGTCATCTATGTAAGGCGAATATTTTTACAAATAACCGAATAAATTCCATTTTATACGTCATATATTCGTTACTACACATATCTATGATAGATAGATAAATAATCCTGAACAGGTAATGACCAACAGCAATTTTTCACTGACACGAAGTAACAAACATACGTAAGTAGTACCTTCGATTCTCATATATAATCGCCTTTCAACACTGATCGAATCACTAAGCGAGATGATACCTACTAGCTATAATTCCTAATGCTTACCAATCATCCAGTTGCCGTTTATGCTTGTCGTTGTTGCAAATTTTCATTATACGCAACGGTGAGCGTTCGAGCCAATCGATACCGTGGAGTATTCAAGCATAAAAATCATATTTTATTTATACAAATTATGTTTGTAAAATACGCTCACGATTTGGAAAAGATGGAAAAAAGGACTTGACGTGAAATCTTTAATTGCCCATAAATAATTTTTGATTTTTCAATTGTTCAAATGTTGCTGTAAAAAAATTCAAAAAGTTTCAATGAATTGAAACAACATACATACGATGAAAGATTTTAAATTAAAAATTAAACAATAGATTGGAATAGAAATATTTGAATATATTAATCAGAATTTTTAACCAATCATGAATAAAATGATCATTTTTAAATCGAAATGCTTATCACACAGTAAAATTTCAAACAAAAGAAAAATTAAATCGAATCCTTCTTCCACGGAAGATTCATTTGAAACGAATCTTTTTGCGAGCCACGGTATAAATCGGTTCGACTTCAAACCGTCGTGCGTAGAACTGACAGAGAAAGAGAGTGAAAAAATACAGAAAAACGTTACTGAAGCGATTAGAGGTGGCTTACATCGATTAGGTGTAGAGCACAGATACTTGGTACTGTACAATATACAGTTAATATACGTTCATGTATAGTATAGATATATATATAGATGTAGATATAATCCATATAATGTATATAGCGGAGTGGAGCGTAGTGAAAGACATAGGCGAGGCGAAGCTTCATCCTTTTTTTATTTTTTTTTTCTTTTTTTTTTTTTTTTTTCGTTCCGATTCAAGAGACTGCGAATCCTTCTCCAAATGGTTCCGTCGTCACGTTAACGTGAACACACAAGAAGAGAGCAAGTGAACCGAGGTCGATCGAATCCGTGTTACTCTGAGATAGAATTTTGAGAATTTTCGATACAGTATTTTGATACGTATTTAACGATATAAATAAGTGAAAAGATTATTTATTATTTTTGAACAAAAGCACGTTTCCTATATTCGATTTTTAAATAGAATCTGAGATATTATTCATTGTTTCAACAGAAAACTCGGATTGGATCGATATTTTTGTTAATTGTATATAAAATAGAACGAACGAGATCGATGAATAATGAGGAGTCAAAAGATGAGAGAGATGTAGAAGATTTATAGAAATTTATTTTCGTATTTTCTTCCATTTTTATTTATTATCACTCGAGCGCTCGTGTAATTCTATTTTCAATAATATAAATTTCTGTTAAAAATTATATGGATACTCCAATCTCTACATATTTCTCAAATTTGACAAATTATCCGAATCGAGTGACTCTTCTAATCAGTAATTAATTATTCATTAATTCAGATCGATAAAATATTTATATCGTTGTTAATGCAAAATATGGATATGTGTATAACATATATATATATATATATAAACACAATGACTCGACGAACGGAACCACAGAGCCACGTCTCTTGAATCAGATATGCAGGTATCTGTTGGATGTTGGATTGGTCATGGACCGACTTACTCAGTGGCTTTGGCAAAGGGCATTCCAATGAAGGTAGGGCTCAGTGTTTCGGTGTACATCTCCATTCCAGTTCCACGAAGGTAGTCATTCTGCCAAGCCTGCATATCGGGTGACTGGTACCAATCAACCAACCATTTCTAAATTACACACGCTCCTATGCATGTACGGATTCGCGCTTTTGTTCACAGCGACACCAACCTACTTGCGTTTTTTCCTTTTTCTCTCTCTCTCCAATTTTTCAACGTGGATAATTTAATTTAAACAAACGCGTCTTATTCGAAAAAGCGAGTAATAAAGGTAAGAGAGAAGAACGAGATATTTGATATTCCGTGTATTATTTTCGATTATTAATAAAAATCGCGAGGTCGCTGTGAACAAGTGAACCGTGAAAAAAACCTAAGGAACCTTGTTCACACATGCATAGATGAGAAAAGATCGGCAGATTTTTCTGTCGTCCTTAGAACGACATTCTACTGACCGTCTTGAAGGAACGCATGGCGAAAAGATTGGCCATCATCGTGCTGAAACCCGGCGCTAGACAGGACTGTGCGATGAAGCCCAGCTTCAACTCGGCCAGGCAAATCACGTCGTCGCCCTGTTTCCAGTCCCATGATGGAATGTTTAGTAAGTAGGCCTGAAACGTAAAATTTCGAACGAATATTAGATATTAAAAGTGTAAAAATGTACGTATCAGGTCGTTAAAGCAAGACAGCTTCTTTTTGTCAAAAGATATTTTGCTCGAATGATGGAACCAAGTCGTTGAAAGCAATTAGAGAAGTATTTTATTAATCATTGATTGCGAAATAATAATCCAGTTATTCATTATTTTAATTACTTTCTGAGAGTATCGCGAATTATTAACGATATCGTTCTCGAAACTGTATGTTAAAACATTAAATAATAAGTTTAAAATTATTGATCTATAATCTAAATATGTATTATACATAGATTAATTAGAATTAAAATATATAAATATATATAGTTATGTTTCTGAATAATGAATAAAAATTTATGTTAATTTTGTGAAAAATTTTAACGATTGATAGAAATAGAAAATCGAAAGAAAAATTTGAATAAAATTAAACAAAATAAAGTATCGATTATTCAAATATCCATTGAATTTCCATTGAATCCAATAAATCGACAATAATTATATTTTATATCATAATTAGTTATTATAATCAACATGTAACTAATATTTAATTAAAAGTTTTATCGATATCTGAAATTTATTATAAACTGCAATCACCCAACTTGTTTGGATATTCAGCACATTATTATAATATATATATATATATATATGCGAAGCATTATTAAATTTCAACAGTAGATTTCCCTTTAAGTCCTGATCGGATATAATTGCAGCCATTTAATAAAATATCATCTTTAAATTTGTTAATCGAAAATTTACTTTCATATTAAAGGTATAAAATTTAGAATTATTCATTATATGAAAATCCTTCGAGCGGAAACTTAAATCACACATGCAAAATATCGAATGATATAAGCAATACCTTGTTGTGATATTGCATTAATTGAATGATAACGCGAATGTCATCCGAATAGTTCTTGATGGAGATGACACGCATGATGTTTGCTGCGTCTTCCGCATCTGGATCTTGACAGTACTTGTTCGCCAGAACCAAACACGCGTCTGCCTCGTGGACCTAAAAACGATCGAAACATTTTGTCCCGCGGATAAAATAAACGAGCGAAATGGAATCAAGGAGGTGTATAGTAGTAGTATGTGGGGAGGTTGGACGAAGATGGAAATGGAAAGCAATTACAAAATAGAAACTGCTTTTGAACAAATTTTCAAAACTAAGGAATCATTAGCGAAAGAAAAATGTAGCGCAAAACTTATTCTATTCGATCATTATTCAATGCAAATAACAATTGTACAATTTCACGTGTCGTTTGATTGCTTTCAAATATATATGGGAAATATACCTGATAAAAATGTTATCGATCATTGTAAATCATTTGTAAAAAGTAAAGTAAAGTAAAGTCCGCCATATGTATGGTTCTGTGATTTTTGATCAAGTGAAATGTGTTTTTTCTGGAGGGGGGGGGAGGGGGAGGGGGAGAGGGGGGGAAATGACGAATATCAGGCAAAGAGAACACGGGAAAACTAATCGGTACATCGAATATGCAGGAATATGCAACTACATATAATATACACACTTTTTTATAAGCGTTTAACAGTATATAGATAACTATTGGCATGCGTTGTAGATACTGAGAAAAATATATATATATATATGTATATATATACGTATGAAAATCGATATTACATGAATAAAATGAAAATATGATATTAAATTGTCGGGTATTGCATTCCAAAATTCTTCATGTATTCACTTATTAAGAACAAAACACTCGAAACTCTTGGAAAAAACTTTCAAGTCCTTGAAACTTTCAATGCTTTTATGATTTTAAACTCTTGAAAAAAAAAAATGGGATAAACGATAATGTAACTTATGAGAATACAATGTTAATATAATTTATATAATTCTATTAAAAAAAAAAAAAATGAAGTATAAAAATCTCGATCTCTATATTATATTTTGCAGTATCTTCGACGCATATTTCAAAGCAAATCTTCACAATATTTCTAAAATATTATTAAATCATCAAAATGATATAAAAATATCGTCAACATGCGCATCTACAACCTGACTTAAATTTAATCGATATAAAAGAAATATTAGCATACAAGCATACTATTCTGTCACTTTTCCTTTTTTTCTTTCTTTCTTCTTTAAATGCAGAATCTATGTACTTAATAATAAAGAATTGTTAATCGCTATTTTAAACTAAATCTTCAACAGAAAAAAGTAATATTATATTAGAAATGATAATGATTTATTTAAACTTCATTCACAAGCACTTACCCACCTGGATTGATAGTAGACACATAGTTGTATCCAATAGGTGTAAACAATCTTCGAGAGACTTATTTTACAGACGTCAACATATGTATACATATTAACGTCAGAAGAAACTAAGAATTCTTTTTCTTTTTTTTTTGCAGATATAATTAGCATTTTTCAAAGTCCAAAGTTGGCAAAAGATTACGAGATGCACAACGATATACTTTCGAAGAATTTCTAATCGAGGGAGAATTATTGAAAAAAAAACTTTTGAGTTTCATTCGATAACTTTATCGTTCAACGATTGCTGAGATATCGTGTATTCGATCAAACTTGTACGAGCTATTACATAATTGGAACACGAAAGCAGATGACAGCATGGAAAGCGCGTCAAAGGGATTTCATGAAACATCGTCAATATGCACAGAAGGGTACATACAGGCAACAATTATTTTGGAACAACAACATTTGTCCTTTCGCACGTTTTCGAACGACTACTAAAAGTTTGAAGCAGCAACCATGAGACCATATCCCTTGTACTTTCTGATAAGTAATAATATATACTTAATATATAATGTATATATATATATACATTGTACTTTACAATTAAATGCAATTTTATTTATTGTAAATTAAAAACTAAATATGATATACTTGAATAACTTATACTTAAATTATACTTAATAATATATATTTATAATTAACATCTAACTTGTAAACTATGTTATAAACTATAAATGAAAAAAAAGGAAAAAACAAAAAAAGAATAGAAACAAAGAAAACCAGCGATGCTTATTATTGGCAAGCCCATATCTTAGACGCTGAAATATTAGGAGGAACAGTATTTATAAGAAGAGTGTAGGCGAACACTCGTGAGAAAGCGTATACTTATCTTTCTAATGGCAACGATAGGAAATACCACTATAATATACAGTTTCAATGTACAATTACAATGTATATGAAACATACAAAAAGTATTGACTGAAAATCTTTAATATATTATATTTAAATATATATTTATAAATAATATTTGGAACATAATTTTATTTTTAATTAAAATCAAAACTGAAATTAAAATTATTCAACACTTATATTATATATTAAATAAATCATTATGAAAAATCATATTTTTATCAAATGTATATGTCATCTTTTAAAAATATTCGATTCATAAATACAAAATAATATTTCATTTATTGAAAAATTATTGAAATATAAATCTTTTCCTCTGTTTTTTTTTTTTTTTATATTCTATAATTTATTTAGTCTCTTAAAGAACATATATTTAATCTAAATATTATATTTCATTAATATTCATATGAAATTTATATTATTAAAAATAATTTTAATTGAATATTTTGACAACAAATATAATTATAATAATATTCTGAATACAATAATAAAAAGTTCAAAGTACAAGTACTACGTCATGGAAGCTGCTATGACACAACGAAGGAATACGATAACTCGATGATCCTGTGAATGTTGAGCACAAAGATGTATATGTATGTACATAAATATATGTATACGATATGTTCAATTAATTTGAAAATAGTGGAATATTTTTAAAATTGTTTTAAACAAAACTATTATGTTAATAATATAAATAATATATTGTTATTGAATGTGTTTTTCTTTCCATCTATTTTACGCAACGCATTTTATACTATATCCTTCAACAATATTTCTTTCGTGATATTAAAAACTTTTCTTTATATCATTTTTATATATATTAGAATTATTTTATATTAAAATTCAACTAGTGCTAATTAAATATTTAATAAATAAATTAATATATAATCCTAATTATTTTCTCAAATTATTCCTAAATTTTCACAAAATGTTTCAAATACTACTATCACAAACGTAAAATCAAAATAATAACCAAAATTAGCATGCCATTCGAATATGAAAAAATATTGGAATAAAATTTCTATGGGATTCACGCTTAAAAAATTTTAAATATAATGACAATTTTATTTTCATCTCTGCAGAAAAATATTCCACCGTTTCAAGGACATATTGTACACGCATACGTATGTAAATATGCACAGTGGCGTTCGCCAAATAATACACGCAGGTTGATACAAGTCGGTGTAATTATCTTGCATATGTTGAGAAGGGGACGAGGATTTTTATCATTAACTTTGGAGGGGACAGAATAGATATCAGACTCACCTTGACCCGTTGCAGATCAATGGGGTTCATGATGGTCCCCTGAAAGAACTCCACGGTGGTGAAGTGCCGTTTGAATAGTCCCTCCAGCTCGAGATCTGGTGGTTTCCTAAATGGCACGAGCCCGACAAAATGATACGTTTCTTTTCATAAATAACGTTCACCTCAGATATCGGAGGACGCCTTTTTTGCGAATTATCGCTGAGTAGGTCCGCCAGAGATGGGCGGAGATTCGACTTATAACATAAGTAGTAGTAAATAGTAGTAATAATGCTGTTGTGTTTAGCGTCAGACTTTCGAGGAACATCAAGACATTCTAATTCGGATCGTTTCCCAACCTTCTTTAAATTAATCTTTAAATTTCCTTTTATCCAATATTCACGCATCTTGCGATTTCATTCTTTTCATGTAAGATAAATATAGTAAACATCAGATAAGTGTCAATGGTCGATAGTCATCGTTATTGCAGAATTCTGATCGAGCCATGCGAAGATTAAATTTCAATACTTTCGAAAAATGTACAAATTTGAGCTCTGATATTTATCCAATTTTTATTGTATCTTATGTTTAACAAAATATCTTTACTTCATAATTGCATCGAATCTCGATTTTTGGATACTTATACAAATTTTACTATATATATTCTGATAAATGTTTCTGTATTCAAGAAAGTATAAAAGGAATTTTGATATTGGTTCAATATACTATTTCGATATATCCTATTTCATAAATACACAATTTGAGTTTCGATTTACCCAGTTTTTATCGTACACTGGTATTGCAAATATTCTGTATATTTGTGTAAAATTCGAAGAGAACTGTAAGCTTTGATCAAATAATTTAATTTTTCTAAATTTCGCTACTTCTCTACTTTATAAATTTGGATTTCGATTTTTTGACTATTTATCCAACATTTACTATAAATGCTAAAGATTATGATGAAAAGATTAAATGAAAAGCAGCTCACAGGTTGAGAATCACTGTTCTACAACATTCGTTATTTCATAACGTAGATATGCTTCCTCGTAAGTCAAGGATAGACGATAAACGTTGTAATAGATCTAAGTAAGTCTCTACTGCACGCTGATTCGGCTCCATAGCTCATTACAGCATACCATGCAGTCGCAGGCAATTGCTTTCTACGTATAAGTTTGTACATATACATATATGTACATATATATATGTGTACTATGTATATACACCAACATATGTATAAGGTGATTTTTAATAAATGACTAATGCGATTATCTGCGTAATCTCGAAATAGAATATGGAGAAACATTTCACTTGAAATGTTCATTTTCAAGAGTGATGTCATACGATAAAAACTATTTCGCAGACGAAAGTGTTGAGGTTAAGAAAGTTTTATATTTGTTAATTGTAATTGTTTTTCCAATAATTCCTGTGACGATGATTATTTTTTGATTGACATTAAATTATCGACAAGTGGTTCAAGATTCATAGAAATCATTTAAGACAAGAATGTAATCTGTGATACAATTGAAAAGAAAGTAATTTCACAAGTAAAGATAGAAAACATAAAATGGAATTTTCTTCATAAAAAAATTAAATACAATTTGGTTAATTTTGTTATTTATGATTTAGAAAGAAAATATAAAAATGTATAGATCGCATTCTTATTATGCTAAATATGTATGTAGAGTTTTATTCGATCAATTAAAAAAGCATTCGATTATCAAAAATTAATAAATTCAGAGTGAGTATACGTGTAGAATATGTCTACCAAAAAAAAAAAAAAAATATATAAAATTGAAATATTGAGAAATGTAAAATATTAATTCATACTACTGACAATTTATATTTATATTAAAATGTATAATAATAATAATGAATAATATACCCATATGTATTGATTATATGCGTATTTGGCGAACTTTCAATGTTGAATCCTCTTAAAAAATAATACACAAAAAATTTGATTTCACATTTTATGTTTAAATTGCCTTTTTCATTCGTAGTACATATAACAAAAAAAAAAATTTTTTTTAAATATATTCCTTTTCGTCATATTTTTATCTCCATATCTTCGATTCCTCTAATTAACTATCTCTTTTAACTATTTTAACTATCTAACAATTATTTTATTCGCAAAATATTACGTTTTCAAAATAAAGAAAGCAATACCTCAATTGCAAATACATTATCAAACCACTGTATAATTAAAAAAAAAAAAAAAAAGAAATAAAACAGAAAAAGAAAAGGGTGAAAGATGGCAAAATACGTAGAGAGAAGAATAGAAGAGAGAAAGTGAAATACAATCGAGTAAGAATTAAAACTGGACAACTAATCGTATACATTTCATACACGTCATAAATTGAATACCTAATTTAAAATATAGTCTTTCTTGGACAACTATATCGATCGATCAAGTGCTGTTGAGTAAATAACCGCGCAAAAAACCTAAAAAACTAGAAGGAAATAAGAAGCACGAGCGGCCACGCAAAGGACAGAGAGTAAGGATATTCGATATTGAAGGGTTGAGGATTCGTGTGATGGTTGTTGCTTTAGGGTTCAGGATACCTTGACACGCTCCAGGTCCACAGCATTCATCATAGTGCCCTGAAAAAACTCCACGGTCGTGTAATGCCTCTTCAGGAGACCCTCCAATTCGAGATCTGGCTCTTTCCTGGAAACACAGATCACTCCTTACGACAATGACGATCAGACCTCATGGCTCGATCAATCGAAACACGTGGTGCATTGGAATACCAGATACCCTTGGCCTTTCTCTACACTGTGTATTTCGGTACATCCTGTTTTCCCTCTCTCTGTTGACCATCGAAACATTAGCCTTGACATTAAGCTCTTAAATTAATATTCGCATTGACCCAAAAGCCCGCATTGAAAATGGAATAATAAAAGAAATAAGATCGGCAGTGTCTGATCGTCTTTAGCCGTGTAACCGCTGGAAAGCTGATATACATAATTGTGAAACCTAGGCAAATCGTATTGCCTACACTTACCCCAAGTTGTCACAACGTTACGATAAATTACAGACGTGATTTATTACTGCTTTCGTGATAATCATCGATATCGCATGACATTGTTTTTTTTTACGTGAGTGACTGCTTATCGGTAACGATTACAGTAGCAGACTTACTTAATTTTATATCGTTCAGCACATGTATAATACGCATCATCGCGTATTTATTTTTAACGTGAGATGACTCAAATGTGGAGAACATCGTTATATATATATATATCGATTGAATTTTAATAACAATTGAGTTCGAATTATTATTGTATCGTAACAAAATCGATCTGATCGATCTCGATATATAATATTTTCGACAAGTGAGTTAGGACATGGAAGGATAAGTGTCAAAACATCCTGTATAATCGTGTTAAAAAAAAAAAAAAAAACTGCAATTAATGCTGCACATGCTGAGATTATACAGAGGTTCGAATTGACCGAAATGAGACCATAATTGGGAAGATAGATATGCATCGAGGTCTGATTAAGAATGAATTAAGAGATATCGGACCGATAACCATACCTATGCAAGAAGACAACTTCCACATCGACGTCCTCGCGGTCCTCGTGCAAGAAGTCCTTGAGGAAGTGCGAGACTGATTCGTAGGTGATGTGGCCACACACGACAATATGTCTGCCAACACAACGAACGAATTAGATTCCACTCCCGGTTAAAGTAACACGAATGATCGAAAATAAAAAAAGTAAAAAAAAAAACAGAAGAAAATAAATAAAAAAAAAAAGAAATGAAGATTTACAAGCAACTACCATGTACACGCTCTATATATATAATATACATACATATGTATCAACCGACTAACGATTTCGTTACGTTTTTTTCTCTCTCTGATTGCCAGCTACCAGCTTTCGCTGTTTTTCCATTTGCTTTTTCTTTCTTTGAACACGATTCCTCGAGACAGAAAGACAGAGAGAGAGAGAGAAAGAGAGAAAGACAGAAAGAGAGAGAGAAAGAATATATACACTTGTCGTGATGCCGCTCGAGGGCGTAAATACGGTCAAATGAAAAATATATACGCGCGAAAATATATACGATGCAATCGGCTGAGAAGAAAAAAAAAAAATATAGAGAACGTATTTTCGTATATACCAGTTTAGTCTGCTGCCACAATAACAATCTTCGATTCAAAGATCCGTCGAGATTTATCAGAAAACGATATTATCATTCTAGTTATATAATAATTTGGAATAATATATATATATATACAATCAGTCGCAAAAGTCTTTGCACAATTTATATAATTCATATGAATTGTATTGTTAGAAACAATAGAAAAAGTTTTGTTTTTAATGAAACTTTACGAGCATGTAGAGCAGAATGGGTTATATGAGAACTGATAAAGTTCGAGAATTCGTCGTGGTTAAATTACGTACTTCACTGGTAGATGTCACTGTCAACTTCGAAATATTCCTTTTCAGAAGGATGTCAATGTTCTGTCCACTTTTCCAAACAATTTTGTGAAATGAAACTTTAGAATTGGCATCATGTTATTCTCAATGCCATTAATGTCATAAAATGCCTTTCTTTCGAACTTTCAATTACTGAAATAACTTGTTTGGAATTGGAACATTCTTCTCGTTCTGATGAATCTAATAATTTTCCTTCTACTTTTTCCCAAAAGTAAAAATATTTTCATGGCTTTAATGACATCAAGAGATTTTTAAAATTGTTTTTGAAAAATATATAAATCATCGGCGCATAACTTTACATAAAAGAAATGTTTTGAAGTTTATTGTAGTAACATTCAATAATAAAAAAAAAATATATATATATACAATTTTACGATGAGTTCATGAACTTTTTATCTTGTGTAAAGTAACTTTTTTAAGTGGAATATTATTTTGAGAATGTAAAATTAACTCTCAAAAATTTTCAGAGCTCTTTTTTTTTCGATTTTACAATGAGAAAAATTTAAAACAAATAGATAAAACAAATTTCAATACACTATTACTTCATCATAAAAATATGTCCAAACAAAATGTAAAATTTTTTCAAAGAGATTTGAATAAACTCATTATGCTCTACACATACGTAATTTTTTATTAATTTAATTTTTTTTCTTAAATGACGTACAAAAGTCTCTCGCGACTTGTATAATCACGAATCTTGCGAAAAATAATTATTTAAAAATTAAAGATCGAGGAAATATTTATTAGAAAAATCGCGATCCCCGCGTATTTGATAAAAAATTATACACACATTGAACATAGACGTATAATATATATATGTATAAAAGTAGAAACTAATTAATGTGACTAAACTTACCAGAACTGCGATAGGAATTGAGGTGAGTCGTTTTAGCCGACTAACGTGATCGAATAACTATGCACACGCGCTCGCTGCATGCGAGCACGCGAGCGTTACACACACAACATACGTGGTAAATCATCTGTGCTAGACATACATTATACAATAAACATGACAAAAAAACTGGATGAAAATATGTAAAGAGTGCAGGCTCGTTGAGACGGTTCGATTCTTGCAATAAAATTATACAAGCACAAGACTCATTATTCTTTTTTTCCTCTAATTTAACGTGTTAATCACTACGTGCTGTGTAGATTAATAAATCACATACTCTCACTAATTATAAACGTAATAATAAACTCATACAAATAGACCAAAAAAAAAAAAAAAAAAAATACTGCCTAAAATTGACGAAAAAAGTGTTATTGCATCGAATAAGAAAAACTTCACCATAGACATTCCATGCCCAATCCTTTTCTACTTGATATGGCATCTAAAAATGCGAGGCTCATCATGAACTCAGCAGACACAGACAATTCTTTTTTTTTTTGTTGTTTCCCAATGATCGATCGACGTTTTATAATATAGATTAAAAAAAAAAAAAAAACGAAATAGTATATTAAAAAACACACGGATTTTGTGTGTCACTGAATCCAGCATGGGCCAAAATACATGATATCAAATATTAAGCCTTAGAGATGAGGTTATCTTTTTAAAATCTACTTGTACGGGGCCGACGCTTTTGTTATGTGAATGTCGATATATACGTGAGTGTGTGTGTATATATATATATATATATGAGAGAAATTATGAGTATATATTGTGTATATTATTGCCTAATAGAATGAAGACTCTTCACGTGTCGTTCGAGTTCTATCTTGCCCATGTAGTAGATAGACAGAAAGAGAGAGAGAGAGAGAGAGAGAGACAGACAGACAGAGAGAGAAAGAGAGAGAGAAAAAATCGAAAATCGTGGAAAAATGTTATCGTACATTCGAGAAATTCGAACGTTTATTCATAGTATTTTTTGTAACATTCGTCGATCGATATAACAAACGATACGAAAATATTTTTCATGAGTATGATACAGTCTCATGTTGAGGTTAGAATTTCGCTTCTCGAATTTTTCTCGCGGTTCAATGCATCTTGAAAAAATCGCCGCAAATTCATGCCTGTCGATGAGCTATGTAAACAAAATATCTCTCGAGGAGCAGTTAAAGTTGATGGTAATATCATATGTGAAATATAGAGAAAAATGAATATATAGTGAATACATTCGACGAGTGACACCTTGACTAATATATTTGTCACTAGGACGCTGCTCGATGTATCGAGTAAGTACGTGCAACGATCAACAGTACCGTCGTAAATAATTGTCTCTGTGTACGTATATGAAATCGAAAAAAAAAAAAAAATATATGAATTATACAGAGTGAGTTAAGTTAGAGGATAAAAGACCGAAATATCTTTCTCGAGAGTTGAAAGTAAAGGAAAAAAGACTCTGATCCACTTTGATATTATTATTATTTTTTTTTCTTTTAATTAATTCGGGGATCGTTACTTTCAAAGTTATCCACGTTATCATTGCCTCTAAATAAATCTACAAGTTTCTTTTTTTTTTCTCGATACGTTTCTCTCGACGAAAATCTTTAATCCTCGAGATGTGACACCGGTCGAACGATTCTTTTTTGAAAAAAAGGAAAAAAAAAATGTTGAGAATTAACATATGAGAATAGAAAAAAGAAAACCTAAATTATTCCGAAAAACACGAGCAGTAAGAAAAAAATTATAAAAAATTGTAATTTTAACGGGTCGTTTCTAAAAAGAAATGCGTTAGTGCCAAAGGATCAAAATATTTTGCAATTGTATCAAATCATTATCCATATGTATATATAAATATATATATAATATATATATGTGTATATATATATATATACGTTGGAAATTTTATTAACGTTAACTACGACATGCAAGGAGTAAACATATAGATTCATTTAGGAAGAGATTGATAACCTTGGTAACTCTGAAAAAAAAAAAAAAATATCGAAAACATAATCTATATTCATGTATTTTATTAAAGACGTTATTTATCATTTGTTGATGGCTCACTCTGCACACTCGTATGCGTATAATCGTGTATATAAGTAATTCAATATTCATATAATTGAAGAGTTAATACTAATACCGATGATGTTGAGTTTATTATTGTCATTTTACAATAAAAAGCATAAATCACGCTGACACAAATTATAAATGAAATTATCAATTCAAGAAGAATGTACATATATATATATGTATGACTATACAAATCTTCCCTAATCTAAAAGATTCGATCATTGGCCCATTGACAAAATTCCATTTCGTTCAAATCTGAATAGCGCGTGACACATGATTAGCAATATACAATTACATATATGCGTATATATACAGCTTTGTATACGTGTATCGACGATATACGTATATAAAGCGTATACAGGGCGAGTCATATAAATTGTTATCCGAAAATAGTCTCGAAAACTATCAAAAACATAATTTCTCATTTGAATTGATGAATGTTGTTATTACATTCAAAGAGCAAAAGGAAGTTTATTCTATATTATCAAAATTATACGTTCTTATTCTGTAAAATTTGAAAAAAAAAAATAGGACTAAAGAAATATTATGCAATTTTAAAATATTAAACGCAAATGTTATTATAAATAATTAGAAAATTAATATACATATATTCTAGTATTTTAATCCTTTTAAATAATCACTTTCTAATGTAAATAAATAGAGAAGGGAAAAAAATTATATCACTCAGTTACAAATTAAAAATAATAAATAATTTGTGAAAATTATTATCAATGACGTATCCTTTGAAATTCTTATATTTTTATCTTGCAATGAATCATTACATGCGTGTAACGACTTATTAAATCATTAATTAAGCATTTATATATAGAAATATTGCAACTGCAGTCATATGTTTTCATAGTTTTAGAGAAATTAATTTGTAACAATTCACATGATCCATCCTGCGAGCTTATAATCCAAGGCGAAATTTCACTTTACCACTGTCCTTTCTCCAAGATTTACACGTAAAAACAATGATTAATGCTGTCTAAAACACCAAGGTTATTACACTTAAGTATTGCATTAGATCATATACATATATATGATCTAAATTTAAGTTGGAAATGCAGGGTACATGCTGGGCGTTGACCCTTTGCACTCAGAGAGAAATACAGCTCCAATATTTAGCTGCTTTCCTTTTCTATACCACGTTCGGGTAAATATGATTGCACAGATTGTGACAGATTTGCATTCAACAAAACGAAAATTCTTCATAATCTCGATTTTACGATAATATATATTGTAATAACAATTTTAAATTATAAGATCAAGGATATTCGTCTATATTTACATTATTTTATTCATCTTTGATTTTCTACATAACTACAGTTCGAAAATTACTCTGGTTCGAAATGCAATTCGAAAAACGAGGAATCAAATTAATAGATTAAAATATGCAT
The DNA here is from genome assembly GCF_048593485.1 of Apis florea. Classification (NCBI taxonomy): domain Eukaryota; kingdom Metazoa; phylum Arthropoda; class Insecta; order Hymenoptera; family Apidae; genus Apis; species Apis florea. Next base: position 600,256 of record NW_028256838.1, on the reverse strand, counting down.
TTTCAAACGATTATTATTCTAACGAGAAGCATTCTTTTCTTCGAGGACAAAATTTAAATAAAATAACTCGTAATGAATATTTCTAGATGCAAAACCAATGCATCACCCCTCGTTTTTCGTCAAAATTTGGAGGAAATCAACACGATAAAGCCGTATTTGTCCCAAGTGCGGTCAAGTAAACAAACAAGCTAACACCAGTTACTGGGTATAGTGAATCTGAGATGGTAATTGGACTAGCTGATTGACTGAAAGTGTCGGTGGACAAGGGTTTTGGGGGAACTGTTATTCAGGATTGTGGAAGCATAGTTGCGTTAACGCTGATTGACAACTAATTCGAAGAGCAGATACTGAACTGCGAATTTTGCGTATCTAACACTGTCTCTAAAAGTGTATATATATATATAATATATATAATATATGTATATTATATATACTACGCATATACATTTATTATACAATTTCTCACTCATTTATTCGCTATATTTATAATTCGTATAATAAATGCACATATATATGTGTGTGTGTGTGTGTGTGTGTGTATATACATATACACGTGTGCGCGTGCCCGCGCGTACGTGTACGTGTGTACAGTACATGTTCTTTTTTTTTTTTTTTTTTTTTTTTTACAAACGTAGTGGGTGTAATAAAACGTGTATAATAATACGGGCAATCCAAGGAAATTCTTTTCAGGCTCATCGGTGGAAATTATATAAATATTCTATTCTGTGACAGTAGAAACATATCAAGGGAGGTGTGTATGTATTAGGATCTGATACACAGAGGCAAATCTTGTGTGTATACATTATTCAGATGTCCAGATGTGCATACGGATCCAAAAGAAGAGAGAAAAAAAAAAAAGAAAAAGGAAAAAGAAGTTATAAGTTCATTTGTAATGACGTGCTGGAGACATGAGGGATAGATAGAGGGAAGGCAGGAACAATTAGACGTACATCATATACAAGAGGGGGCGGTGGTGAGCAGTTTGACAGTAATTAGGACTGCGAAAGGTGGCTCAACTCGGGAAAGCTAGTTGGTTGGCTGTGTCTCTCACCTGCGACCTCGCTCGTTCTTCAAAGTGCCGCCATACTTGTTTCGCGTCCCGATCAGGTCAATTATCTCGGGGATACAACTGGCGAATATGGCCTACACCACGTGATAGAACAGAACACAACACTCGCATCAATACACTTGTGTGACAAGGGTGACAATTGTATGCTTTATTTTTGTTTCTGTTTTTTTTTTGTTTGTTTGTTTGTTTTTTTTTTTTTTCTTTTCACAGATTTACAGATTTCAGTCGCCAGTAGTTTCGTCGTCTCGTCCAATTGTCGAAATGTGATTCGCTGTGAACGCGTCGTTGTTACAGATGTTCTAGTAACCTTAGCTAGTTTGTTTTAGTTGCTTTTCTTTTTGTTGGTATCTTTTTTTTTTTTCTGAGCTGGCGAGGGGGAGGAAATTTGCACTTATGAACGGAAGTAAGTTTTGGCTCAGCTACCGGGCTCCGCGGCTACTCATAGAGACACGATTAACAGTGCTATACCGCTATGGGTGCCACGGCCCAAATAGTTAATATATGGAAACGAACACGTTCCAAATAAAGGGCGGGGTAGGTAGGCTACCTACACCTAGATCCTACACTCCTACACCTAGGCCTATAACGATAACTACACGTGCCGACACGTCTACCTAGTCCATTGGCAGGTAGGTAGTAATGTATTTCAATTTTGTATTGAATTTTGCCCGAATTCTTGCGATACGTAAAGCACAGGATACGTTTCTCTAGACAATTAAACATATTTTCGTTTGTCTGGCTTTTTCGTTAACGAAGAATCGCTTCTACCTTCTCGTTGGATATACGTATGAACGTCGACGAACGGATCGAGAAAGATTTCGAGAAAACGTTTTTTCTTTTTTCTTTTTTGAACACGAAAATACAGCAACCCCTTCCCTGTAGCACGAAATATCGATCGCACGGAGTAAACCGGTGTTTTTTTTTTTTTTTTTCACCCGAACGAAATTTTCCCAAAGAATTGTTCAAGAGAAGATATTCCTGTTTCGAAAAAGGTTACAGTGTCATCATGTATGACTTTGATCATTGAAAGTATATATATATATATATACATATATATATATATATATATATATATATATATATATATATACATAGTATATTGCCTATTGGTGACGGACGAAAGACGCGCTTCAAATGCACTGTATCGTTGCCGCACGATAAAATGAAAATGCACCATCCTGTATTTCTGATTAAAAGAGCAGTTAGCGAGCGATGTTAGCGTCTGGGTAAGAGTATATCACTCGTCCATATTAGCGCTTCGCACAATCGAATGCAGCCTTTAGAAATGTACGAAACGGCAAATGTAGGCATAGTTTATGGTATCGTTTATAACTATGCCATATATCGCAACATCGATGCGATTCTCTTTCTTCCTCTTCTCGATTGTAGGATGTATTCTCGACGTATGTGTCCACTTTGAATACGACAAACTTACAACCCGAATGACCATTTTGAAGCAAATGCACGACCTGTAATTCTGCAATTTTTTTTCTTTTTTTTTCTTTCTTTCTTTTTTTTTTCTTGTTCTTTTTGGAAAAAAATCGTCGATCGGCCTTTTCAATAATGTAAATTTATGCAATTGATTTATAGAAGGTATGTACCACGTTTGACAAATAAAGACTTTCTTAGCCAAAAATGAAATAATATTGTTTCTAAAATAATTTGACATACAATTGATATTTTATTAATTAATAATATTAATATTATAGTGAAATTTAAATTATATAATTCTTTTACCGATAATAAAATTAATTTTCATTAATAATTATATAATGTAAAATATAATTATATCATATGTTGAATTGAAGACACGTAAATTTAATATATACATTAACAATCCATAATAATAGAAATTTGATGAATGAAGTATTTCAATCTTGGCTTAGAATTTTTATTTGTTTGAATTAAAATAATGAAAATATTCATATTACACACACGTAGTACAAACAAAAATATCCGTATCGATTATATAGAATAGCAATTTTTAATTAATTGACGTACTATAAATCATTTGAACAAAATGTTAACAAAAGAAATGTTCCTTCTATCCAATAAATATATATTTGATCCTACTTTACTTTTTTAAATTTCTGATCAAAACTTTAGTAATAATTTTATTAAAAATCTAAAGAATAAATTTTAATTTAATTATTCCAATAAAATTTTAATAATATCGATCGTAAATGTGATAAAACATTCCACGAGATAATTAAAAATTTTCATTTTACAAAATTTTACAAAGCAACAATTAATCGTTCAATTATACATTATACATCGTAAGCAATGAATATTAAAATTGTCAAAAAAATTATGGTTAATTGGTATTACGAATAAAATACAAAGAAAAAATATTTCTTTTAATTTCAAATTTAAATAATTCCAATATTATTTATTTATTTTACTTGTAAATATTGTTGAAAACCACCAATCTGCACAATGAATACCGAGTAATCGTGCAGGCCAATAGACGATCGATCTCGAACGACTAGTTTTCAAGAAAAGAAGCATGCGTCTGCGGCAACGAAGTCTGTGAGCGTAATCGCGTTATAATAACATTATTTTCGTAAATAAATTATATTTGATTTACGAAATTTACGAAATAAGAGTGTTTCTTGGGACATGGGCTAGTGTCATTCTATGCGTGTATGTTGTCTCTTATACGCTTTCCTTTCGCTCAATGATGCATGTTTGTGTGAATAAATATCCGCATATACACGCGCATACATACGTATCTATATGTGTGTGCACATGATGTAAATACGCACACATATACACGTGACATTATACACGTATGTATGTACGTGTATATACAAGTATACATATTTATATATGGAGAGAAAGAAAAGAAGAAAAAAAATAGTAAAGTATATGTATATGCATATACACATGTAACGTGTCAATGATCGTGATGGAGATATTGTGACTTTTTACTAATCTTTCTCTTGAAAATTATTCTTGGAATGGCTGCGATAAGTGTTCGCCTGTCGCATGAAACTGTACATACATACATATATTTAATATTCAATTACAAATGTTTGAGCATTTAAAAAGGTTTGAACATTCATCAAGTTGAAATAAAACGAAAATCATGAATTGAACAAAATTTTTTCCTTGCTTCATTTGTTATTCGATTATTGACAAATAAAAATTATCGAAAATATTATTAGACGCAAGGAAATTTTTACAACTCAATTATTGGAGGCACAATGATCTTTGCAATTTTCAATATTCTTAATATTATTGGAATATAATTATATAAAAAAATAATAATATTCATTTCTACAATTACTATTTCTTCTCTAAGATTTATACGAGTTAAACAATTAAATATATAATCAAGTTTCGTTGACTATGAGAATTACTGTATTTGTACTTCTGCTTAAGTTATCATATATTTATTTCGGCAAAAAGATATATTGGCACGTATGGATTCATTTTTATTTATCAATAATTAAAAAAGTAAAGCCTCAAATGCAATTTCTTCGTTCTCTTGATCTTCGTTTTATTTCGACTCGAAAAATCAACCCTTAAATTTTTCAACACCCAGTAATTGAACACTTTGTATACATATATTGTATATAATAATATACATTTATGCATATGTATGTAATTGTTGAAGAGAAATAAGAAGAGATAAAAAAGAGAGAGAAAGAGAAAGACAGAGAGAGAAAGGAAGATAGATCTTTTCGATGTGACTGAAACTCTAAAGGCTATCTATGTGCCTGAATAACGAAGTAAGGATAATGAATAATAAGCGTCCCACGGGAAACGGCGGGAAGGCTGTCATAATCATTGTATAATTATCGTATCGTTGTAAAAATTATTCGAAATTTAATAAAATGAAGATATCGAATTATTTGGTATATTCGAATTATCAGTATGAATACGCGAATAAAAAATAAAATCTCATATAGTAATATAATTATCGACAATACGTATGTATCTATGTATGTATACATATATCATGAATACATTATATCTACGTTTTAACAACAAAAAAAAAAACAAAAAGAAAAAAGATACTCGACCGAACTCGAGCAACTTCTTCTAAATTTACCAGTGAGTACAAAGGGAGTTATAAACCCATGCTTGATTATTTCTTCTACGTTTTATTACCATGCGACACACGAATAAGCGGATATGAAGTATATATATATTCAAGTTCCACGCGATTGGTGGTTCCACGATCACGTGATTTTTCTCACGTGTACTGTACGCCTTCTCCGCGTTAGGCCCGTTCGACGCCAAAAAAGGTTAAGCGTTGTGTTTCTCGCAATTATATAATGTATATACGTGCAATTTCTACTTAATAAAAAATCCCTAATAAGAGCAGCCGCATGTGCCTACGCCTGCACCCCCTTCTACTGCTGCGTTCTAATTTCAAGTGCCAAAGTATAATATCATTTTATGTAATCAAGCCAGAAATCGTGTCTCGATTCGACGGTGTGGGATTTCTCCGTTTTTTCTTTTTTTTTTTTTGTTGTTGTTGTTGTTTTTACTTTTCACTCATGCGTCGAGTGAAAGAAACCGTTCCTCTCTAACAGGCCATTCCGCGAAAGGTTTCTTCACCTTTGGAAAAAACTCTACAGGCTAGCCAGAGCACTAACGCATGCCACCAAGAAACTCGGTTTGTGAATAAAGAGGGATAGATAGATAGATAGAGCAGAATAGATAGATAGATAGAGATAGAGAGAGAAAGAGAGAAAACAAAAATGCCCACGAATCGTTGATACTTTTTTATAATATCTTTATTTTTAGTATTTTTTTTTTCTTCCCTCTCCCCTCTTCATTTTCTCAAGAGTATGATAGCTAGGTCAAAATTCATAATTAAATCTAATTTTTTGTTAATTTGGATCAAAAGTAATTCACAATATTTGATTCTTGTTACCTAATCAATCGTTTTATCGTTGATCCAGCCATCATATAACGAGGGTTAATTAATATATGCTTGTTTTAATTAATTAAAAGTATCAGCGACATTCGCAACCCGCTGCTTCACGATTCCTCCTTTTCATTCCGTACCATTCTACCGATCATTTCGAATTTTATGACGAATTTCCTACGAAGCCTTTCTCATATTGATCGAATAACTTCAGTTTAATCAAGATACGATTTTCCTAGATCAAATCACTGGAACGTTGGATTGAAACAAAAGAAAATGGATTTGTAATTTTCTTCTCTGGGACAATTGGCAATATTGTATAAATAAAAAAACTCATCGTAAGAAACGCTATTTACGGGAAATATGCAAAATTTTCAATTCTCTCAGATATTATTATTTATTCCATCGAAGAGTATGTACAATAGATGGTGGCAATGTGAAAAATTCACATTGTTGCGTCGATCATTGCGCTTCTGCTAGAAAGTAGGATTTTCAGAAAGTTTCAAATGATTGCTTTTTAATAATTTTAATAATTTACACCGTTTCGAATTTTTCGAAATTTTTGTTGAAGTGAAAGTTGCATAATTCGTTAAATTGGTTGATATTCTATATCATATATCCTAGTATTACCGAGTTGCCGGGACAATATAGAAATAAATGCAATAAATGTTATAGATTCATCTAAAGTCATCTCTTCCTGTTGATTAATCGATATTGTCATATTGATACATCACGATGATACACACGAGTATAATGACTCGTCCAAGGTAGAGACAGCATGTAACACTTTTCTAAGCGATGATGGAGAACATTGGTAGAGTAAATTAAATCTATTTATAAATCGATTAATAAATAATTGAATTTAATCGCCTGTTTGTATTATGAAAATCGAAATATGAGATCACAAATTAGTGCATATAGTGTTTATAAAATATTAAAGATGAATAATTAAAAAAATATTTCATAATTCGAAGCATAATTTTATATATATATATATATGTATAAATTCTCTAAATCGTTATATTCCATTAATAATTTTTACATTTTAATTTGTAGAATTTGTCAAAATTAAGCAAATAAAATAATATTTCCTTTTTTAATAAAAAAGAATTGAAACATCATAAAAATTTAAAATTAAATTTAAAAAAATAAAAATAAATAGAAAGATTTACAAAATAATGATGAAACAATGATAAAATGAATTTTTGAAATAAAATAATATTAAAAATTATTAAATTATTTGAATCTAAGATATCTAACAAATGTAAATTTATAAAAAAGAAATACAATTTATTTCACCAATTTTCTCTATCTTTTCTTAGAAAGTATCTATAGCTTCTCTTAATTTAAAGAAAAAGTCATCTTGTACATAAGACGATTATATATAATCCACTGTATATATATATAGAGTGGATTTAACAATTTCCATTCACCTTACCGATATTCCTTCAATGAAGTATAATCAAAATCAAAAATAAAACAGTAAAATAATGATCTAAATATATCGTAGAAAATAATTAATGTAACAATGCAAAATAATTAAACTATGAAAATATAAATAATTTCTCTCTTAATTTGTTAACGAAAAATCATTTAACCGTCAATAGAGACTTTATTGCAAAATAAGTTAAAAATTGTTCGTTTAACGTATCGAAATCAGCAATTTTATTATACTAATTCTCTACAAAATCTCTACAATAAAATAAAATCTCGAAGGTGCTATAATATAACAAATTCCACAGATACGTAAGATATTATAATACAAAAACAAAAATACCAGTGCGATATAAAAATTAATTAACGAATTAAAAAATGATCAATATTAAAGAGAATATGTACAATATACTTTAATACTTTGACCTGGTTCTTGTTGTTTCGTTTCAAATTATTATCTTATCTTAATACGTACAAATAAATCAAAATAAATCGTTTCATCTTCGTCATAATAATAAAATAAACGAAACTTTTTAACATAAAATATAATAAAAATATATATATATATATATATATATAAATAATGCTGATGTAGTTAATTTTGATTCATTATTATTCGCTGTATTGTAAGATGTGCGGAAACTTTTCCACTGTATATGTGAGAAGAAAGAAAAATCGAAAGAAAAATTCTCACGATCGGATGATCCACCTTCATCGGTGATCATCGTTAAAACGAGAACCAAGTCGTTGAAAAAGATTTTTAAACGCGCAAATCAACGTTTCATGCCGAAGCAATCGATGATCTATTCCTGTTAATTAAAAGCAGAAGGGTTGCCCGATCCAATGGAAAAATAACGTAATAAAAAAGATAATACGCAGCGAGAAAAGAAACATACAACTGAAAACCAATCGCGCCTTATTTAGATAGATTAAATAAAAAAAGTAAAAAAAAAAAAAAAGAAAGAAAAATAATAATAATAATAATAAAAGAAAAAAAATTAATCGATAAATCGTAAAAAGGAATAAGAATATACAAACTACATCTCGAATCCGTGCGGTGAGGCTCATATACATATTACCATGTATATATGTATATATGTATAATAAATATATATATATAGATATTTAGAAAGATAAAGAAAGAGAAAGAAATAGAGAGAGATGCAACAGTAATATATTGATCTCATCTACTATAAGTGTAATATAAACATGTGTGTATAACAATAAAAAACTCGTGTGTGTATTTCTCTTTTTACAAAAGTCCAAGCATACCAGCACGTGTTTACCAATATATTTGCTAACTGGTAAAAAGGTGGGTAAGAAAAGCGGTGAGAGTCAGCACAAGGTACGTTAAATAAATGGTGAAAGAAATGGGGCAGTGGTTCAGAAATAAGGATGCCACTTGTTTCTAACAGTTACGGATCAGGTGTAGTGAAGGTGAAGGATATTTACGCTATTTAAAAAATTATTCTGGATAGCAGTTGCGAATCCGTTTATGTATATTCAAAAAACATCGTCTCGAATAAAGGTTACAAACATGACCAAAAATATCGATCGAAAAACACAAAATAAGATCATTGTTGACAAAAATATATTTCTATTCCAAAATACACGAAAAATTAACACGAAAAATAATCAAAGAATCGAATAATTCTCCATCAAAAGAAAATAGTGTATTCATCAAAATTTAAATTTTTATCGTCTTCCCATTTTTTTCTTATCTTTAGAGCAAAGCCAAATTACCTTACGTAGATAAGATTTTACCTACAGTAGGTAAGATTGTTATCAAAAGAGGATTGAAATATCAAAAAGAAAAAAAAGTAATAATAATGAGAAAATCAACCGATAAACGAGTCACTTTGCTATCCAGATAGTCTTCGCTCCTCCTCGCAAACTATGTGACTACAAGGATAACAGTTCAAGGACTAGTTTCAAGGGGTGTTTTTGGCTGGCTTCCACGTAGGTGGATATCTGGGATACCTGCGTCCACGCTCGCGCTTGTACTGGCCACCGTACTTGCAGCGGTTCGCGGCGAGCTCCGTGATCTCTGGGATCCAGCTGGCGAACACCGCCTACACACCCACAATCATCCGTTGCCGTCAGAACAGAGCCCTAGCCTGAGTTTCCTGTTTTATTCTTTTTTTTTTTTTTTTTAATTTGCTATTTGCATTAACATTTGCATTTCAATTTTTGTATCTGTATATTTGTATTTGTACTTGTGATCTCTATTTGTATTTTAATTTCCGTCAGTGTAGCATATATATATGTATATATATCGGTTTCATTCGTATATCTTATATTTTATGATTATTGGATTTGTCATTTTTTGAACGCCTAAGACAATACACGCTCGCAACGCTTCACTCTCTGCTCACTTATCGCTTGTAAGAATATTATACGAAGATTATATTCATTTTAGGATAATTGAAGAAAAATAACGATTTGTTGAAAATTTTTTTTTTCAACTTTTTCAATTTCGGTAATAATGGAAAATTTAAGGTATTATAAGAATAAATTATAAGGGTATTAAATATATTGATATTAATGGTAAATATGAAATATACTTATTGTTTCATTTAGGATTATTATTATTTTTACTCTCTTAATTACTTAGAAATAACGTTTCGAATAAATTAAAGAATTTATTCGATTGTAGTAATAAGCATGAGTTGACAGACTTCTGAAAATCTGTTATTATTACGTTATCATATAAAATATAATCATTTAAAATATAAAAAATAATTATTTTCTTGAAACATTAATCTTCAGTTGGTTGAAACTGAATTTCAACGATATAAATGAAAAACATTTATTAAAACGTAATGGTTATTTTAAATTATTTTATTAATGGTTGTTTTCGTTTCAGGTAATAATAATGTAAGTAATAAAATTATAAAATGTAAAATAATATATAATAATGAATATTCATCAATTAAAAATTTATAATTTTCTTTTTTAATAAAAAAAATAATAGGAAAATATTATTTTTACGTTTCTTTATTTTTCGTCTTTATTGTTTTACGTAAGAATTAAAAGTAAAAAGAATTACAGTTCATGAAAAAATAGACATATTTAATATTTTTATATTTTTTTATATTCTGAATGAAATTGTTATCAATATATCTATAATTCGGAGCTAGCTATTCGGAAATATTTAAAAATTGAAAAACCAATAGCAATATGATGTAAAATTACTATTTGATTTAATCGATTCAATTTCTACAGAATAAACGTGATATCGTTGTTGATATTATATTCTTTTTTTTTTTTTTTAATAAAATATCATGGAAAGTTTTCTAATATTTTTTTAAAAGATAAAAAAAATTACTGTACATTATATAAAAAACAACTTTAATAAAATTTTATCTAAATAACTGCAACAAGTATTAAAATATAATTAAAATAAAACTTTCAAAAAATAAAATTTCAAGAAGTTAAAAATAATTAATGAAAAACTGATTTTTAAAAATAAATCTATTTGAAAAATCCTTGATTATTAAATATAGAATATCGAAAATCGCATAACTTTGAATTTAAGTTATTTTTATTAATTTGCATAATTTTTTTTTATTAGAGGTCTTCTAATGATTTTTTTTCATCAACAAGAAAATAAATATCATTTAAAAATTACTGATTATAAATTGTTGAGAGAATATAGCAAACAATAATTTATTTGCTATTCTCTCATTGAAATATATATTATATAAATAAAAAATCTTTGCACAATCTTCAGCAATATTTGAGAAAATAATTTTTAAACTTCGTATACGAATCAATTCGTACAATTGAATATAACAAATAAATACATTAAATGATAAATGTATTCAAAAATATCATAAATTAAATTTAGAAATCAAAAATAATACCACATCAGGTATAAATAAAAGTAATATATAATAATAAATTATTGAAATAAGTATATAATCTGTGTCAGATCTCATTGAAAAATTACTTTTTCAATATAGTTTAACATTTACATAGTTTATATACTTTACTCTTGTTTATATAAGTTACATATACATAAATGCATATAAAATAAAGTAATAATAAATTAAATATATATTAAATAGCCTCGTTTATATTTTACATAATATCCAAAAATAAAATAATAATAATTTCAATGAAAAGATAATACACAACATGAGTTAATCAAAATAATTCAACAAAAATCGCTTCGTTATTTATTTAAAAAAATAATAATAATAAATATTGATCTCGCCACAAAACAACGTAAAACATGAATTCACTGTACATATAAAGATACAGTGTCGTTAGTTCCATAACATAGAGAAATAATTATTGTGTCACAGTGCGATGATCCTTAAATTATCACTCTAAATTATATTATTTGGCATTTCTATATCGAAAACGACGCACACATTTTCCTTGGTCGACGAAGAAACAAGCGTAATATATAATATATATATATGTGTGTGTGTGTGGTGTGTGTGTGTGTGAATGTGTGTAAAAGCTTTGGTAAAAATTTCAGATTTTAATTAACTGGCATGCAGGCTCTATTGTAGCGTATGATGTGGACAACTTACAACCACAGGGTGGAGCACAATCGCGTTGTATAACAACATTTCTGCGATGACATCGTCTGTCGTCAAGAGTGCTCTCGTACATGAATAAAAACATAATGGTATTGCCCTATATAAAGGGGAGCATAGGGTAGAAAATAAACGAAAACTGGAACGAACACTTTGTGTTTCACGTATCGTGCGTACTTTGGTCTATATGTATGAAAATGTATAGGAGTTTTGAGTTGTGTATTTCTAGTATATCTTTTAACAGCTGGATTTTCACATTATTCATGTAATATAATGTAAATTATGCGAAATATAAACGTGTGGAGAATCTCTTTACCCTTTCTTATGTTGACTCGTGAAAAGATTGCTGGAAATAAAGAATGGAAACAAGAAGTAGGGGAAAAAAAAAAAATGAAAAAAAGAAAAAAAAAAATAAACGATACGATATTATGTAAATATGTTGGTTAAAGATTATCGCTTACTAACTCACTATTATTTATGAATATTGAGTGATTTTTATGCGCAGAGTGAGTTGTGTAACGCGATCATTTTGAATAATTTGTATCTATTATATAAGAAAATTTTTTTTTTTGATAATTTAATTTTGTCAAAGTATGAAGATTATTTTTTATTTTTTTAAATAAACTTTTCTTTTATTAATACAAATAGTCATCCTCTATAAAGAACTGAAATGAATTTAGAATTTAGAAAATTATCAATTTAAAAGATATGCCAAATTTGAATTTGTTAAAACTTGTTGTATGAAAAACAAAGAAGAATAAATATGTAAATCTTGTACAGTAAGTTTAACCAAATTCAGATTAATCTTAAATTAATAGTTTTTTTATTGAATTTTTTTTTTTTTTTTGTAAAGAATAAAGAACTATATGAAACAATGTATTAAAAATTATACGATTCTATTCATATCCTCTATTTGTCTATCTGTAAAAAAAAAATATAATGACAAGTTATATTTCCTTCTACGCTATGAAAATTTGGAAGGAAGTATTTTTTTATATAATAATATTTACAAATAATTTGTAATAGTCTCACTCTGTACATAATATATTCGTGTACATGTGTATCTCTATCTCTAATACTAATAAGCGATATTTTCTGTATAATGAACGGACGTTGTAGGTAGCAGACTAAAGTGGCAAACCGTGCAATCTTGGCAAAAGGTGTGCTCTTGTTATATTCCTGTATAAATAAATCAAACAAAATGGAGGAATATAACGTTGTTTCCTCCAATTTATTTTAACAATGTTTCGTATCGTATTATTAAAGATAAAAAAAATTGTAAAAATTCTTCAGATATAAAGGATAAGAGAATGAGATGCGTTCAAATACACCAATGCCGAGTGCTCGAGCAGCAGCAACCTATCGATGAACCTTGTTACGTCAGAACGAATAAATCGGATCGATAATGCAAAGGACATGCAAGAGAAGAACTGGTTGAAAGATTTCATGCTCCTCTTGTTAAATCGAACGTTTACTCGTACGCAATCCCTATCCCAAGATGAAAGATCCAAATAATATCGTCGCATGGAAATGTAAACTTTAATTTTATTAATATATTCCAAATAGATAGATTCGTATTTTCGTAATTAAATATCTCGTAAAAATAAAAACTTAATAAACTTTTATTTAAAAAAAAAAAAAAATTATTACTAGCTTGAAAAAATTTTATGCAAATTTTAGGAATTTTTAATAGAAAAATATTATTTATGAATATAAAATGGCTCATTATAAAAAATACAGAAATTTAGATATTTTACTTGGATAAAGCTATTATTGCATCTCTTAAATTTCCTCGTTAATAATAATTTATTAATTGAAACGTTATTATAACTTTTATTGAAAATTTATTTATTTTTAATTTTTGATTTATTGTTTAAAATATTAAAAAGAGAAAATTGATAATTGATAATTTAATAAAATTTCGAAATATAATATAAATCATTAAAATTATATCTTTTATTATATAAAATATCTCTCTTTAATTTACTTAATTCTTTCACTTCTGAAATAAACAAATAGATACAATAAATGTTCTTAAGATTTTTCAAAAAGATGTAAATTTCTTCCCTCATTTAATGCATTATAGTACTTTTGTATCAATCATAAAGTTTTATATTTATTTATTAATAATACAAATCAAATTTATAAATTTTAAATTAATGTAAACTTATAAATTTTAAGTCAATGTTACTTTCTTATTTTTTAAAATGAAATTATATTACTTTCAAGGCATGTTGACGAATGCAATTTTCAGTTTCATCTCAATCATCATTCTAATCAAACTTTTTCATTAATCCATCATATATAATTATAATTTTAAATTTAATAAATTTTTTTAAATATATCTTATAAATTAATTATTCAATAGTCATTTTTACATTTTAAAAATCATTAAAGAATTCTAAATTCGTTAACAATGTTAAGAATGTATATGACGTCTAACGTGCAAGAATGTATTTGATCATAAGTATTGCTCTATTGGAGTATTGGATCTTTCACCGTGATCATTGAAATAAATAGCTTCGTTCAGCTTGAAAAGAAAAGGGAACGCGATACCATATTGGTATGCAACATTTCTGAAACGTCAAAGTTCGCGTCAGCTATAACGAGCTTCTCGGCACTCATCGTTCCTTTCACTTTAACTAATTGATAGTTATCCTCGTAAGACTGTTGGACATAGCTTGATACGTATTTATATGCACTCGTTGGTTATTTTATTAATTCTGTCTGAGAAATTTTAACAAATATTACTATAAATATAAATATTTATGCAAACATAAAAAGAATTGAACTTGTTCGGATAAATTGCAAAAATTATTTCTCTTTTAGAAAATATTATAATTTTATATAAGTGATTTTTTTTTTTAAATATAAATATTCTTTGATATTGATATTGGTATAAAATAAAAAATTCTCTGCGAAAAAATATCAAACATTTGTAGATAAAATTTAATATATCTTTAGTTTTGAAAATATTTTAAATTTAATTTATAAATCAATATCACAGAAATGAAGATCATAAATACAAAATTATTTTGTTTTTTTTATTCTCTTTTAATCTTTTTAACTAACAATTTTTTAGTATAAATGATTTAATAATTTTTATAGGGATTTTATTTAAAAAGCTAAGAAAAAAATCAATTGTATTAATTTATTTCTCTCTCTCAAAAGCAAATTCTTTTTGAAAGTTCTTTTTCAAAATAATGAATAGTTTGATAAATATCTGTATCCATATTTCAGATAAGATATAACATAAAAGTAATATGAAGCATACAATACAATAACACAAAAGATAAAAATATAAAAGGTAGATAATAAAAACATAGAAAAATAGATTATTTTTCCAAAATGCTTCCATAAGTGATGATTTCCTATTTTTTTTCTAATTTTTATCTCCACCTAATCATTCATCAATAAAAATAAAACAAAAAGTAACACATTTTTTTTCTCATAACAGAGCTAATGAAATAACCGGGATACATATTTTAAACATATTGGATATGCGACAAAGTTTCGTAATAATAACAACAATTGTATTCGTGTATCGAGCATTTGTGTATGAATTCGTGTAAGGGCGTGTAACTGATAGTTATTGTTATCGTATAAATAAAATGTGTATACATATACATGAAATATTATAATTATATACATACTGAAAGTAAAAATGTTAATAGACAAAAAAGACAGGAGATTGAAGAAGGATGTAATTATATAATAATACCTCTTTCCATGTTCCCGCTTGTATTCGCCGCTGTACTTGGACCTACTGCCTACGAGCTCTATTATCTCAGGTATGCTACTAGCAAAAATTGCCTGCAAATAGAAATCATAACTGGAAAACGCTATGCCACTACGAACCGTTACAAACAAACTGGGTCATCTATGTATGGTTGCAATATACAGCAGGGCGTATTCACCAAATATACCACGTACAAATATGTATGTATGTATATATAGTATATACACGTATCGTTGGATCGTGGATTATATATGTGGTCACGGCATTGAACGAGAGAAAGGAGAGACAGACAGAGAGAGAGAGAGAGAGAGAGAGAGAGAGAGAGAAAGAAAGAAAGAAAGAAAAAAAAACGTAGGAGACGGATAGAGAGATAGATGGCGAAGGTTCAGGGGCAACGATCCGCATTTTTCTACCTCCATGTGCTCTCTCATTGTTCTCCGGTGATAAATACCGACCAGTTTGTTATACTCGTACTCATATCCAGCCATGAATGTGTGTTGATATCCTGGATTAGCGGATGACGAGCATCGTCGAAAATGCATACTCAGCGGCGATTAACCTTATGCTACAATTTTCCAGGAAATTGACTTTGCGATCGATGCCTCGATCTGTGTTTCGAATGGCGAAATTCCAATATGGCGGCTTCGCGGTTTAAGCCGCGTTTACATTCGAGGCAAGTTTCGAAGTTGAAAATCGCACGTATAAAATTTCTGTTGGATAAAATAAACGAAGTCGATCGATTTGATCATGTTGACTAATAATAAGTGAAGGTTGGCTAATTTAAACGTAGCTTTAATGTCAAACGTTATCTTTGAATTTCAATTTTCGTTTTATTAAATTTTGATTTTCATACATCTGCATTATATAGCTTCATTTTTATAGCTTTTTGTGTAAAATTTTATATTCGTGTATAAAAAAAAAAAAAAAATAACGAGAAAGTTGTTAAGAAATTATTTGGAACAAAGTCAATTTCCTTGGTTATATTTTGAATGTTTTGAATTTTGAAAATTTTTTTATTTTATGTTCAAATAAATAAATTTAAATTTTATTATTGTAGCATCATTGATGTATATATGTATATGTGTTATTATAAAATATTATAATGAATGAAATTAAATAATTTTGTATAAATTACGGTTACGTTTAAAATATAAATTATTAACGTGTAAGCAAATATTAAAACAATTAGAACTGAAAGAAAATATAATGATACAATTGTAGAAATAAAATATATAAATTACTTATACAGAGTATTAAAAAAAATTACTCATATCATTTCTATTATTAAAAAAATTTATTATATACAGATGAAAAAAAGCTTGTGAATAATTTATTCTTGATCAAATATATATAATACATTATTCAAAATAATTTTGATAAAATTTTCATCTATCTTACACAAATTATAGATTTCTAAATATTCATCTTTTAACAAAATACTTTAAATCTATTAATATTTATTATATCCACAATTAATAAAATAATAAATAATAATTTTTCAATACTCTGTAACAATACGAGTGTGATTGAAACTTATCGTTTTCAAATTTCTTACAAATAAATCCTGTATATAACACCTATATGTATATGTATATGTGAATACATAAATATGTAAGTAAACATGTAAGTAAAGTGCACGAGTATAATGTTCGTAGATGATAGACCAATTTGTGTACGAGGAAACTGGAAAGACGATGATTTAAAGCAGATTAAACGATTTATATCATTTAGTTAATTAGAGGTAAAGGTGAAAATAAAATTAGGTATGCAAAAAGGTTCGTAAGGTAAAGAGAGTGCGAAATAGATAAATGAAATCATGCTATTAGTCATTAAGCAAAGAAATCAAGGAAGTAAGATGAGCACTCATTTCGATCAGTATCGATATATACTATAAGCAGCCATGCAAATGTAAGAGCAAAGCACAGACCCCTACGTTTCTAATTCACGATAATAAGATAGGCAAAATTTCCATTGAAAGTAGAAATTATCATCGAAATTAGAAATTTCATTATGCAGATATCTTATTTTTGTAGAGGGCTGCAACGAGGGAAGCGCTACATCATACATTTGCAATTTTATGTATAATCTAATATCTAAGAATCTGTATTGTAATATTAAAAGAATCAACGAACCACTGTGAACATTTACTTAATTTGGTTCCGTTAATCGACTAGAAAATGTTAGAATTTTATCGTCGAACCAATAGAACCTCATAGTGCTCCCTTCGATTTTGAGTCGTATGGTAAGTAATTCACATTGTCAGGCAAATTTATCGAACACGTCAAGCAACTAAAGACACTGCGATTAAACAAAATCGTAATAAGAGTATAATAGAAGAAGATATATATCTATATCGAATCCTTATCGAAATTGAAAGAAAATTTATCGATTAAAAGTATGAAATTTAATGAAGATGTCTTCGAACGAAAGGACACAAAAGGAAAATCTTATGAGATATTGATTTATCGATTAATTATCTGTTACTTTCAAATTAATTACGTGCAATATTTTCATTTTTATTCGCGTTTTATAAATTTATTTATATATTTAGTAGTTTTTTAATGATAGATTGTCGAACACTTTAAAATTGTAATGCTTTCAAACTGTTTTATTAAATTTAATTTATTTAAATAATATGTAAATACTTATATTTACTTTATTTTTAAAGTATTAAATTCATAAATTTTTTCTTTAATCAATTATATTGATGATTCTTTTTAATTAATGTCCTTTCTCTAACGACACCGTGTATAAAATCGTATGACGAAATAACGAAAGTTAAAACGAATTTAATAATCACTTTTTAATTAATTGTTTCTAAATTAAAAGAAGAAAAACTTGGATATATCCGATGATAAAGTAAAAACTCCAGGACTCCATTAATAAGGAAAAATTCCTTACATAACTGCTATACCCCTGAAATGTTAAATGTATAGAGTGTTTTGACAAATAATACTATTTTTTACCATTCTATTTCAAAGTTTATTTCAGATACTAAAATTAATTCCAATGAAATATAAAAAGTATAAAGAAATCTATGCAAACATATAAATAAAAATTATTATTAATATCAATTAATAATTTAATCTATCTAATTTAAATATAATATTGTATAACATCAAATAGAATAGTTGGTGAAATATTTCGTTAATTCCAATTTGATTAACTATTTAACACAATTTATATTTAACTTAATTAAAAAAATCAAAATTATAAAAAATGTAAATACAAAATAACAATATATCAATATCAATATCATATTCATAAAAATATAAAAAATAAAAACAAATAAGGCAATATTGAATATAAATTATTATACACGCATGATAACAAATAAATTACTCGAATTACTACGAATATTTATTACTTGTCAAAGCCACTCTTCTTATGTCGCACAATTCTTCACATCAAATTAACATAATAATATTAATCGAATTAATTTTAAAAAAGAGGAACAGAGATTCCTCCTTGATATCGTCATCCTCCTCTATATTTTAAACAGAAAATTGATAATTTTTCACCTAAAGCGATATCGTCATCGTTATTAACCAACCTCCTGAAATCGGTTTGAAGCGGTTCCGTATTGCTCGAATCGCTATAACGCGTTATACCAAAACTCAGTGACATCATGCTTCCAACCAAGTGCCAAACAGTTTGAGAACGTTCCAAAACAAGCTCGCTTTAAAATGTTACGAGGACATTATATTCGTAACGTCATAGAATACCGGTACAATCGGAAAATATCAATTATGAAACGTAAATTTATTCCTGACTTTCATGATTCTCTTCGAGAAAAAAAAATAAAAAAGTATAATACAACTGTATGATACAAGAGCGAAATTCGAGAAGATGTGATCACTCATATTCGTACAATCGGCCAAGAGAAACTTACAGAGAAAAATTGTCCTGGAGTGAGAGACATAAAGTTATACTCGATTCGATCGCCTTATAATCAACGATATATAAACAACGTGTCGAACGTATCCCCTTGAAGAAAGAAGTCTAAATACCAAGCTTGAAAGATAGTTTTTACGAAATAATCTTTGCCCTGAAAATTGTGCATATAGAATATACATCCGTCGAGGATCCTGGCACAACAAATGGGATAAAGAAAAGAATATTGAACGCTTTGCAACGGCAATCCGAGTGTCATAGACAAAAGCAAGCAAAAAAACACACGTCTATTTTATCAATAATATCAATATCTATGTAATATGTTAGTAATAGGTTAGGCAGCATGTTAGCGTTCGCAGAAAAACAGATATAATAAACATACAGACAGAATGAGCAGTCAATCAGGATCAACAAGCTCGCGCAGAAACCAACATTGTATTGATATCGTTGAATTTCTGGGAAAGAAAGAGAGAGAGAGAGAGAGAGAGAGAGAGAGACAGAAAGAAAGAGAAAGAGAAAGGGAGACAGAGAGAAAAAGAGAGAAAGAGAAAGTTGACGAAAGTTCGACATGTGAATCGATGTTAGAGAGGATTTAGATTTTAGAAGAACGACAACGTGCCTCGAATCGAATAAGTGAGAAAGATTGGCGGGCAACTCGGTCAATTTTTGAAAAATTTTCGAACGAAAAAACTTAAATCTTTTAATCTTTTTGACACTTAAATGAACCTGGATGGACTCGAGGCTCGTTCGCAAATAGGTTCCTGTTATTAGTTCAAATTTGATTTAGTCGCGTGAATATCTGTTTTTGATAAATCAAATCGATGCAAGAATTCGATTTACCTCATTGACAATGATAGATATACATATCGTATAAAAGGTAGGTTATATATGCGAATAAGGCGAGTAACTCGTAGAAGAAATTGAAGCGAGTAATAATAGAGAAAAAAAGATAAAAGATAAGAGTTTTATATAGATATATATGCGATAAGGAGCTGAAATATTGTTGTTAAGATACATACGGTATGATCGTCATACCGAGATCACTTTCTCCCGATTTCATTCAGCGAAAAAAAGTAACGTGTTACTGCTGCAACAAAGCTGGTTCACATTATTCCTTTTTTCTTTTTTTTTTTTTAAGGTTAATCACTGGATCACGAGCAACAAAATTGCGTGATTAAATGAAAAAGTAATTATTTTTGAAGATCGAGATCTTCTTTATCGATAGTGTTCGAATTTGATTCAATCTCTATTCTCTGAAATTTCACAGAGTATCTCGTGTCGATCTCTTTACCAATGCGTCCCTATAAATATATCGAATTTTCAGAAATATATTGGAGATAAATGTTTCTACTTTCTTTTATTTTATTCTTTTTTTTTTTTCGTTTACTTTTATTATTTATCATTTTATATATAAAAGGAAAAATGTTTTTTTACTAAACTTGGGATAATATAATTAGTATATTAATTATACTTTCATTATACTTGTTCTAATTCCTTCATAAATTGCCAATATATAATTTAATTACAATTTAATATTGTACATGTACATTTTAGATTTTTAAAAATAATTTTCATAATTTTTAAAATTCAAAATACTTAAAATTTTTCATTTTTCTTCCATTGTATCTTACAAATATAAATATAAATATATCACAATACAGAATTTCTATCAATTTTTGTCTTTCCATCGCATAAATTGGCATAAATCCTTTGACTCAGCTAATAAAGTGATTATTTGTGTCTCAAATAAAATGAAAGGCTAATCCACATTAAAATATTCGCACAAATTCAATTTTCTCAATTCGATATACTTCTAGGGGCTGACAAAAATGAAAGCATAATACCCCACACATTATTTACCAACCTTGTTAACGATGGCCTAGTATACTCGAAAGCCAAACATATAACCGCCAAACGAAAATAGATATTTAGAAAGCCTTTACGGTCAAAAGACAGCGTATATATATATATAGAGAAGAGAAGAAAAAAAAATGGAAAAAAAAAATGTTTGAAACAGCTGCATAAGCAGAGAAATTTTTTCTTTTTTTTTTTTTTTTTTTTTTTTACTCCGACCACTTTACCTCGAGAGAGAGAGAGCTCGAAGCGCAAGATGCCACTGCGATCCGCGCTACAAACCTTTCATTTTCGTACGATAGAGTGAGGCGTGTTAGGTTGCACGAGATATAGAAGGTTGCCGTCGTCGTCCGGGACCGTGTCACGAACGTTTCCTCTATTATTCTCAAAGTGTCATATATCCCTCGTGATCTCGCTATTCTTTGCCTCCAATTTCGGTTCGCGAATTATTATTATTCAGCCGGGTATGTGAAAGGACGTGAAATCAATAAGCGGAGAGAAGAATGAACGCGAATCCTTTTCCACGAGAACGATCTTGCATTTCGTTATTCCATTCCTTGTCTCTTCACGTTGATTCTTTTTTTTTTCTTCCTTTCTTTATATTATATATATCTTTTGACACGCGAAGACGAGGGTGATATATGATTGTATGGAAATATCGGGACCAGATCCCGACTACGACCACCATATAGAGGTATAGGCATAAGGCACAGGTAGCCAGTAACGCTATATAGAAAATTTTCGAGCTCTTATTATTATTTCTCGTTCCTTTTTATTTTTCTATCCATTCGTTTATTGCGAATATTTTTTTTTTTATTTCTTATGTAGTTTTATTTCTAATTACATTTTTCTCGTCGTAATAAATATACGATGGTCCAAAATGGCGTAGAGTTGGACCGTAGAGTTCAGAAAACTGCTTGTTTTTTTTTTTTTTTTTTTTTTCATTTAATTAATATATACCCTTTTCTCATGGCATATATAAAATTGTTTATATATGCGACTCGTGGTATGGGGGCTCAATTTTAAATAGGTTACGATTCAATTGATATAAAAAAGAGATAGACAGAGAGATAGAGAGAAAGAGAGAGAGAGAGAGAAAGTGTGAAGCTGCTCTGTGATTTCAGTTGAAATTCTTTTTTACTTCCTTTCCTCGATGAGATGGGGAGGAATCGACTCCATATAATCGATATGCGCGAGCAGAAATAACGATTAAAATATTCCAGATTACTGTATTGCCATCAGTTTAATTACAAAAATTGAAATAAATTTATTTAAATTTCATCTAAATATCGAAATCTCGTTTTAAAATTTAATTAAAAATAATTTAACTTTTGAAACCTTAAACGGAGTGACTCTTTTAAAATTATATTTCTTCTTTAAATTGAATTATTTAATGGAAATATTTTTTATTGATACAAATTATTTAATAAAATTATATAAAATTGTAAAAGTATTTAAGAAAATTGTTGAATATCAAGCTTGATATAATTGTATATATTATCTTAGATATTAAATCTTGGAAAAATTTATAGGGTATTCTAAAGAGACTATTTAGATCTTTATATAAATTTCTAGAATTTAAGAGCTTAAGAGTAAAAAATTAATGCTCAATGTTAATATTATGCACTTATTTTACATTCTCAATATTTCTCAATTACTTTTATATTATCATTCATATTATAAAAAATCTTTTCGAATAAGAAAATATAAATATCGTTCAATTGATTTGTATATTGATTTCGAGTCGATCCCTCGTTTCATCGAGAAAACATGGTTATCGTGATTGGCGTAAGGTTTGTCGAAAGTCCTATAGATCTTGAAAAAAAAGGAAAAAAAAAAAGAAGAAGAAAGAAAACAGTCCTCCTACTTGTTTCGATAATTTACAGTGTCTACTAATATGTTGTTAACTCTCGTATTCTAATAAGATTTGTAGACAAACGTTACGCTAACATACCCGCGTTTAAACGGCGATGCTCAGACATTTTCCAACGATTTATCAGTAATAACGAATCATGAGACACGCGAATTTTTAATGTTCCCGTATATTCCTTCGTCTCCGCCGAAAATTAACGATCTTGCACGATCGATAATGTCACACACGCTCAGCTACTCGCACGCACACTCGCGGCCACTCACACTTCTCCCAGACACTGCGCATCGTCGTTCAAACGAAGCAATCGATTCACGACTAGTGGCATTGTTCTCCGATGATTACTTAAAAAACTAAAAGAAATCTATCCGATTCGTTTCATCTCATCGCATCTTAATGTTTAACGCGAATTTCTCTGGTGAAAGATAATCGAGGAAATGGAAGTTGAGGAATATTGGTGAATATTTAAATCGAGTTCATGATTAGAATAATTATCATATATCGCACGATAGAAGATAGTATTAGAATGCATTGGGTAAGTTTGTCGGTGTACGGCGTGGTAATAGTCACAAATGACTATTATCGGTAGAGTCAAACTTAACTAATTAGCGTTAATGGCTGTCTGTTAGATCAATTAGGTCAAGAATTACATGTACGTCGGATAACAAAGTTTAAAAGGGATTTTATATAAAATATACCATAATTTTCTCATATTGTACTTTTATAAAAATCTATTCAATTAAGATTGTAATATGTATTTATTATTTTCTTTATCATTATGTATTAATGTGTCAAATAATTTATGATATTCAATTATGATTCAAATATCAATTATGATATTCATTTGTGACATTTTGTCTCGTCTCTAATAAATATTAGTAAATATTCTACTTTCACATATCATGAACTGATAATAAATTATGTAAAATCTGATCATTATTAATCTCATATTAATTTGTTTCCGATTTTTATTTTATACAAATTTAACAAGATTAATTATCTTATTTTTGTAATCTTTTTCTTAATAATTCAAATGATTTAGATATTTATCAAAAAAAAAGTATATACATTATTATTCCAATACAATAGCATAATAAATATGCTAATTATATCAAATATTTTTATGAAATCAATTCTTTATAAGTTAAATTTTACTTAATCGTTATAAGAAGTAAAATGTTTTTCAAACTCGTAATTTTTGTTGTTAAAATAGGACTTAACGAATAGATTAAAAAAAAAAGTATACTAAAGAGAAATTCGCATTACGTGTAAAATGAAACGAAAATCTCGTCGCTGAATTTATTTCGCAGTAGTACGATAAATCTATCCGACCAGAGAACATTGCACATTGTCGAAATATTCACCGTTTTGTTTTGTGTTTCAAGGATAATAAATGTGTAAATTTTTTCAAAATCTGATCTGCCGATTCATGGCGAGATCAGGATTGCTACTCTAACGAGACGAATTCTACGAAACACTCAAATCATTAATCAAGTTCATCGCGTTACCACTAAAATTTATTATTTGGATCACAATGGACCAAAGTAAATCAT
Source organism: Apis florea (assembly GCF_048593485.1). Taxonomy (NCBI): domain Eukaryota; kingdom Metazoa; phylum Arthropoda; class Insecta; order Hymenoptera; family Apidae; genus Apis; species Apis florea. The sequence goes on along the minus strand of NW_028256838.1, from coordinate 575,411 downwards.
TAATAGTCATCATAGCATTCAAAAACTATTACAAAATACAATCAAAATATTACAATATAGTTGCTATGAGATTATACCATCGATACTTTGAACACTTTTAAGAATAATCTCACGATGAGATAAAGTAGAATGCTTTGTACAATAAGTGAAAAACGACAACCACGTGTTCCGCAGAGTTCGTATTGCGAATATTTATCCCATGAAAAACCAAATTGTTTTAAATTTGTTTCTTTAAATTTTAATAAAAATACAGAGGTGAATATATGTATCTATATATCTATATAAAATAGTAATGATCTGAGAACAAATTGTGCTTATTATTACTCAGACAATTGGATTTTTCACGCGAGAATTTTCTACACTGAACTATAGATAGTCGTTTATTTTCATATAACATGTTAAACGTAATGTTTTGACTGTATTAAGAGAATTTTAAAGAAGGCTTACCAAACCGACGAGTAGAAAAAATACTAGGAATGTGCGGCCGAGGACCGTCTGGCAGTAAACGTCGCCATATCCTACCGTGGACATCGTCACGATGAGAAAGTAGACGCAGGTCCAGTACGAAAGCTGTTGAGGGTTCGTGAACTCGAACGGGTCCCCTGAGTTTTCAAGCTATAATCACATAATATTAACATTTATAATTTAATATCGAGAATAACATAAAATATATATCTATATTTGTATATTATTATTTTTACATTATTTTTAGTCCTAAAAATTACTTTTGTTTCTTTATCACAGATCTCCTCCAGCGATGAAAATTATATTCATTACATATTAATTATGTGCGATGTTAATGTAGATGATACATGTAGAAAGTGAATTCTACGGACAGAGATAAAAGTTGCTGTACAAAAATATCGGTTGAGGTTTATTTATTAAGTTATAAGTTAAATTAAGTTTGCAGAGAATGAATGTATAGTTGTCTTTTAGATGGCTTATAATTTAATAAATAAAATTCAAGATAATATTTTTGTATTTATTTTGGTCTTTGAAATCGATTCTCTAAAGATACCTCGTGAATAAACAAAATCTAAAAATATGCATAAAAATATTTAAAAATTTTGAAGAGAAAAATTTAAAACTTCAAAACTTTTACAACGCCTCAAAAACTCATGCACGTGTAATCTTTAAAATTAAAAGCAGATTTCTTTCTACTATTAAAAGATGGATGTATAAATTTAATTTTTTGATTTATATTAATTTGTTTTAGTATATTTATATTTTAACTACTTAAAATTAACTATTTCTAGCAATTTTTAGATAGCAATATCTTCTTTTAATATCTCACAACATCAAAATCTCATATAATATCATACAATACTAAGAAATTGAAAGAAACAAAGGAGATTTAAGAATCTAATTTTTATAAAATACATTTCTGTATTAAATGTTTCTGAAAAATGTTCTAAATGAAGTATATGTTCAGGATGAATAAGTTAGATGTTTACATGTAAGTAAAAAGTGTTAAAAACATCTTGACGAAGTTTTGAGAATAAACAAATATTGTTTGCATCGAGGTGTTAAGATTAGAGTGTAAGCAAATGCGTGATATATGACGAGCCAGAAAGTCGAGTGGGTGTGACAGAGAGATTTTTAGAAATATCAGTGTAAGATTAGTCTCACGATGAGTGGGAAGCGAATAAATGTGGTAAAAAAATAAAATAAGACGGTAAAGTAGAATTGAAAAAATACTTATAAAACTCGGAGAAAATATGACTGTGTTAATTTAAATAAAAATAAAATAAACATAAAACAAAATATAAAAAGTAATAATAACTATATTGTAATTTGATGAATGAAATTACATTTTCTTAACTCTTACAATCTTAAGTTCATTTTGCAATTGACAATTTTCTACTTTCTTAACTTCTTTTTCCTTTACATTAAATTATTCAAATATCCTTTCAATGCATATTGGAAAATATTTTTACCACAATTATTCGATATATTATTAATCCATTATGTAGCTTTAAATACTTTGTACATTTAGAATTCTAATCACCCGTCTTTCTACTTTTATTATTGTTAAAATTTAACTTATCAATTAATTAACTCATCAATTGTTAAAAACAAAAAATTAAAGACAATTTTTCAGTTCATTTTTCATTTCATATTATCTACCAACTAATTATCCACAATCTGTTATATCCATAACAGCCGCATAGTGAGAAGAAGAAAACCAAATGATAAGAATACCAAAAAATATCTTACCAAATGAATGATGCCAGCAGCTGTTAACCAGACGGAGATGAAGATCGATACAAGTTGGGCGAGACGAATGGAACTCGATGTCTTTAGAATGTTTAGGTACTGGAGAATGTCAGGGACCGTCATCAGTCGTAGGGCTCGAAGGAACCTCAGTCCGATCCACGTCCGATCGAGATATATCGACACGAAGGACGGTGGTATCGTAAAGTAGTCCACGAACGAATACATCTCCAGCATGAACCACAGCTTATCACTGGCGGCGATAAACTGTCACAGAACAAATTTTTAATCACGTACGTGTTAATGATAATAATTTATTATTATTTCATCATCCTATTTATGCTCTGATGTGTGAACGTACGAAATACAATTATTATTACCATGAAATCGAATTAATTTCTACATGATATGAATTGCAATTAAAGGAGAAAATAATTTTATATGAATAGATGATTCTGTTAGATTTTACAAATTCTTTAGCTTTATTTAAATATTGAAAATTTATTAATTAGCGAGCAAAATAATTGATTTCTTATTTTGTTCTAAATTTTTTAACGATTATAATATATTTTCAAACCATGTTGCACTAAATGAAGTAACTGACAGCCAAAAATTTAATATTTGGAGAATAGATTGATTAAAAATAAACTTTATATAATCTTGATATTTTTTATTTTCTTAACTATTGAATCATTATTTTTTTCCTAAATCATCTTGCTCTATTTTCTCAAATTAATTATTATTCTAATCTTTCATCAGTTTTATTTTTTTTTTTTATTGACTATCAATAGTTTAGATCGTTTAAGTTTATCTAAAATTTGTTGATACTAAAAAAAAAAATATACAAAAAGCAAGTTGAAATACAAAAATGCATTCGATAATAAAATTTAATTTAATAAATACATAAAAGGAAAGTTAACGTGTTGAGCATAATTAAAAAAATATATATATTTTCTTAAATATTTTTTTCAATGCAAATATAAATTGTGAATCATGAAAAATGTAGAAATGTAGAAAAGAGATCCAAGGTGTACTTCTCAAGAAAATCGTCTAATAATTTGTATTCGTAAATGTTACATCATTCCTTTATAAATTCATCAGGTAATTCCTCGTAGAACTTTGAGAGAATAACAAAGCACGTGCCTTAAGAGACTCAGATTGTTAACGAAGGGTTAATCTTTTCCCAAGTCTTAAAAACCCACGACATTTCCCAACAAGCAGAATTTTATTGTTCGACTTCAACTTGTTGTACTATTCAACGTGTTACTTTAAAATAAAGGCCTCTTATAGCACTACAGCTTCTTGAATGCATTACAATGATTGTTTTAACAGCGCACAGTCGGGCATTGTCATGCGATGGAAATTATAGTCTTAACTGTTTTAAAGTTAGAACAAGGATTTCTTTCTTTTAATTTTCTATCCACATGTTGTGTAATAAAATATATCAACGTTTACTTGTTGCAATATACATAATCTTTTAAGAATTATATGACAAAATTGATTTAGTCTATCATTATTTACAAGCTGTTGGTAGATCTAATATATTGTTATATGAATTTAAATGAATACAATAAAATAACGATACAATATAATGATAATCTGATTATGTTGGGTCTATTGTAACTTAAAAATTTTGATTTGATATAAATGATTTGATTAAATAAATAATTTATAATAATAATACTTCTTACATTTTATTTCATAATATTTGAAAATGAGAATTTAACAGGTAAGAAGTGGCTGTCCACCATTCAACTGTTAATATTCATGAATCTATAAATTTGAAAAGCATTATAATGCGATGAAAAGTTTACACTTACGCGTATAAAAAAGTAGACCATAAAAAATATATTGAAAGCTAAGTCTATCTGCTGAGTAATGTTGTTGCTCCACTCTTGGCAACGTTCCACCTCTTCGCTGTAACATAAAATTGTCATTTGATGTTAATAAATTACGTTAGATCTCACTTATGATAAGTTTGCTTGACTTTTATAAGAAAATAAATAAACAATAATAATGTAATCATAATCGTTACACAGTTATTTACATGATTCATTAATAATATATTTTGTTATATATATATATGTGAAAAATATATTTTAATATTCCAAATCTAAATCCAAATAACTTGTGATTATCATACGTTATTTAAATGATTATAACAATTTTTTTTTTATCATACACAAATCTACTATAGAATTTTTGCGATTATTTTATGCGATTCAAAAAATATTTTACAAACAAATGTAATGTTTCGAGTACAATTAATTAATTTTCTTACCTAGAGGCATCGATGAAGTATATTATAAGCGATGCTATACTGAGAATGAAAACTAACACCACCTGAAACACATAATATTATTCAAAGTTTAGTTAAGTTAAATTAAATAAATATCATGAAAGCATATATGCATCATGATTAAAATTAAGCGAAATTATTTTTAATTATGTAAATTATCTTTTCTTTTTTTACATCAAAATTATTGTGTAACATATTTTTCATATAACTTCACTAATATCTTCTTTGTGTCTCTTTAGAGGTTTCTTTGAGAACCGTTATTACCATAATTATAAATGAAATTATCTATTAAATATTTATAATACAAAATTTTAAAGATTCACATAAATTTTTGAAACTAATATTTTATCTAATATTCATAATTAATTACGTATCCTACGATTTGTTTACACAATAATTAATGATAATTTAATGAAAAACAATAACTTTTAATTTTAAATGCTGATTTAACATAATGAAAAGCTCCAACGATCGAATTTATTCTCTTATACGATGGTCGATGAGCGCCAACGAATAAATATATGTTATACTTCAACCACTTTGTTAGCACTTTTTGAAATACACGATCTTAGCATATTCGTTCCAAGTGGCTTTACATGCGAGGATGAAAGATTTACTAAGCTGGTAAATCTCAAAACGAGTTTTTGAACATGACTGTACGTAAGTTATATTTTTTCTCAAAAGTCTTGGAATATCATTTTATATATATATATATATATATATATATATATATATATTAGAAAAACTAGAAAAAATTAAGTAACCATTAATATTTTCAAATCTATATAAATCGTGACATCCATTTGCATAAATTTGTAATAAAATAAAAATTTTTAAATTAATCGATGTAAATAGGAATTTTTATGGAAAAGTATATATTTTTCATGTAATGTATGTTTTGCATTTTGTATTTTTTTATAAATAAGAGAAATAAACATATTAGATATTTTTTTGATATCAATTTCATTTCTGTGATAATCGAATATTATAAATAAATTTAATACATAAAATTGAATAAAACTTCTGATTACGATATAATATTGAATTTTAAATTATTTTGATTATATATGATAAACAATTTATCAAAAAATTATGATAAAATTTTTATACAATATTACAGATTTATATAGTTAAATCTACGTAATGTAATTATGGATATTTTAAAAATATTACAGTTTAAAATATATTTTAAATAACATCATATATTTTTTTACATATCATTGAATATTTATTAAATATTTGATCTTATTTTAATTGCATAAAAATTCGCAATCTAACAGTCATTTTTATTTGCAATTTCTTTGTGTAAGAAAATTTCTTAATGAAATTTTTCAATACTTAATTACTTCAATATAGCTACATGGGAATGTAATAAATTGAAATGATGCATAGCTTGTCGTAACGATGGACAGTGAAGAAAGATTTATCGTGAATACATATATGATATCTCAGGACAGATGGTACACGCGATTAAAAGATGATTTTATATATAAAAATGAAAAAAAAAAAAAAAAGAACAGTAAAATTTTATCATTTCAAACTTCATATTCGAGTAAATCGAGATTTTGATGAGTTTTCAAGTAAATTTAACTAATTTTCAATTGAATACGAATAATAAAAGATTATTGTATATATGAAACTAAGAAAAGAGTGAATGGAATAAAGTTTTGTTGTTTAAATCTTTGTTTTAAAGAAAATAAAGATTGAAAATATATAGTTAAGAAGTAATTTTGAAGTAATCAAGAAGTAAAGGAAACGATTAAGAAGTATTTTCGAATTCAATTTTCTTGAAAATTAGTTTTTAAGTAAAAAAATTTTATTTTATATTCTTCCTATATACTTATTCATATCTTATAGAGAATCAAAATTGTATTTAATGAATTTTTAAATTCAATCTCAACTCGAAAACAAAGTTTCAAATGTTATATATTTAAAAATGTTATTCTTTTTTCTTCGACTTATTTATTTTCTATTAACATTCTATTATATTTGCTACGAGAACTAAGTTTTTTTTAATATCTCTTTTAATAATCATCACTAATATTTCATTTCGTTAGACATTTTATGCGTATATAAGAAATTCAGCTCTAAAAATAAAATATTATGCTATTGATTATGCTATTTTTATATAATTAAAAGAAAAGGAAAAGAAAAATTACCTGGCTCTAATACTAATACTTTACACAAAATGAAATTTGCTAATATATATAATTTTATTTGTGCAATTAAAATTAATGATTAATGATTATTTACCAAATATTTTATAAAATTTTATTTTATCATTAATAATATATTAATAAACACTTTTGAATTGTAATATATAATTACTTTATCTTACATTATCAATAAATAATTGCCACTTTAATCTAATTTAATGGAAAAATTTAAATTTTACATCAAAGAAACTCTAACAAATGAGTGTATATGTCTAAACGAGTGTAAAAAAAGATTCCTTTCTATTATTTCATTATTTTCTTTCGCCCGGTTTACTCGTATGGAAATATTGGATGGCGAAGTCATCGATGCGCCAAGCATTCACATACACACACGCATAATGTGCAAATACACACGTACAATTTCTCTGCTACGAGACTTCAGATTGAAGCATATAGTGCAAGTAGCGTGAATAAATAAAGAAGCACGGCTTATGTACTTTAACCGACGATCGATTTTGCTTGGCTCCGTTCCAGACAGCAGCTCGTCAAATACCAAAGAATTTCGCCACATGACTCTTAATTGTCAATGATATATTATCGAAATGGATTTGATAGATCTTAACCTTTAAATCGACTTTTCATCAAATATCTGATTTATCGATCCAAGAATTGATCATAGAATTAAAATTTTTTCTCATAACTTTTACATCTGTTAAATAATTATCGTTTGAATATAATGCAACAGATAGCATGGATGTAATTGTTAGAATTTTCTTCGAGATTTTCACGCTTGAAAAAATCGTACAAACGAATATGATCATTAATCACAATGAAACATCTTATCGATTTTAATTTCAATAGAATATTATGTATATTTAATTTCTATTTACTTATTTGGAGGATTATGAGGAATATGCGAAAAATTTAAATATTTTAAATTTTTCTTATTAAATTCCTTATTACTATGTATATGTATATTTAAATGTCATAAAAATATTTTGTTATTGTAATATTTTTTTCAATAAAACGACTAAATTATTATATTGCTTAAAAAAATTACATATATATTTCTTAAAATAATCTAACAATGTTTTAAACAATGTTTTCATAAATATTTATATTCTTTTTAACTTGTTGATTCATCTAATATTTTTTATTAGTATTAATAATAGATTGGATTTGAATTGAGAGAGTGGAAAAGAGTGAAGAGAGAAAATTAATATTATATAGAAGATGCTAATATATTCGTAGAACACTTTTAGAGAGTCATTTCTAGAAGCCAATATGAATATATTAACACTGCATATATAATTAAAATAATTTTGAAAAGTTTTTCGAAACAAATTCGAATCTATATATAAGATGAATTTTCTTTTTTACGACTAATTGTAAAAAAAAAATTATCAATTATATTGAAACGAATTTTAATTAAAAAAAACTTATTTAAAAAAAACTTGAATAACAAAACCATATGAAAAAGTACAAACAAGCATAAATCAAGTAATAAATCAAATAGATTTTCTACACAATAATGTATTATATATTTAATAAAAATACCATTCAGCAAAATTTAATCTCAAGCGAACAATCCATAGAAGAATATCTACTTAAACTTGTTAAATTTCAAATAATTAAAATATGGAAAATTATTAATTCGAGGAACATATAATTAAATATCAATTTGTTTAAATACGCAATATAAAGAAACTTACACAAAAATTCGAAATTATTAATTCAAGAAACACGTAATTAAATATTATCCGTTAAAATATACAATATTACGGAAATTTAAACAAAACATTTGAAAAAAATTTGAATTGATATTACCATAAATCCCATAAAACCGCAAATTAAATTTTTTCAGTGGCACATTTACCTGTCTCGTTTAAATTTGCACGAGAGGGTTGTATACATGCGCATATGTACAACGTGTGCACATTTAGGATTGTAGAAGTGTAGAAGAGCGTGTAAGGTCATTCTGTCGATGCACCATCTGAGTGTATGCAGCTGCGCTACGGAAATCTAGGTCACCCAAATATGAAGACCATGCATGAACGTTTCTCATATTTGTTTTTCAATATCGAAAGGGGATGGAAGAGACATATGCTAAGAACACGACGATTTTTACAAACTTATGGATATATATAATTTATAAACTTGTGTGTATAATAGATAGGTAAGGAGAATAAAGAAAACCATTCGTATAATAATGATAGGAAATAATTGATGGTGGAAAATGTGTACAGTAGATTGCAATTTATGGAGACAAATTGTAACAGCATATATTTATAATAACAATGAATGCATAAAGAAATATTTATTTTTAATTATATTGATTCGTATAACATGTAAATTTTTTTATTTCTTTGTAAGATAGTACAAAATTAAAGTGCATTATACATATATGTATTTGCATATATATCCAAAATATTAAAAATTGTCACTATCTTATAGATATAAGTTGAGGATTTTTCCTATTTTCTCATATTCTCAAGCATACTATTCATTAAATATATTATCTGTAATATAAAAAAAAATTCAAGGACATAGAAACAAATTATAATATATTTATGACAATTAATATTTACAGTAATATAGGTATAAAAATTGTTTTACTTTTAATTCAATTAATTATTTATGAACTATTTCATTTATATTTTTTTATATAATACAAATTTAAATATATAACATATAATATTTATTTCTTTTCTAAAATAAAAACATTTTCACTTTTTTTATTATAAATGTAAATTTATTTTTCCTATTTATATCCTTATCACTATTGACATTAAAGCAATAATTATAATACTTTCTGATATTTTATGTGAATAAAAAATATTTCGATCTTCTGTTTTTTTCTTTAATTCAATTTATATCAGTTTCGTATTTAATTTGATACTATAATATTTTTTAAATTCAAGTTAATTTTAACTTTCTAGACTAATCCCATTGTAATCCTATTGATCTTTACCTCTTTCACAGAAAGTCAGTCTCGTTTCAGACTCCAATCGGAACACGTCGATAACCCTCTTTTAAGACAAGCATTGCTCTTAAGGTCAAGTCGAATCTTCAAAGCTCGTAAATATTTTCAGTTGTTTCCGTTTTTTTTTTTTGTGATATAAGCTTTCGATATAATGCTAATTGAAAAATAAAAAGATAAAACGAAAAAGAACACAAAAGAAATTTAGTAAAAGTAATAAAAATTAAATTAAGACAAATAAAACAACAATATTGTAAAGAAGAATATTGATTATAACAGTTAATTCACTAGTGTTTCACACATTCGTCATTTCTAAATATTTCATTATATTTCTGTCAACATTTTTAAGAATATTATAATAAATAGATTAAATTTTATACAAAAAGTACTTAAGCAGTTTATTTGAAATAAATATAAAAAATCTAAAATATGTATGTAAATGCATGTTTAAGAATGATTGATTATATTTAGTTCGTATTTTTACTCTTCCACTCAAAAATCTTTGAATTTATTTATCTTATTACTGATAAAATTTTTAAAAGTTTTTATCCTATAAAATATCAAATTAATCTCTATTAATTTTTCCTAATTTTTCAAACAAATATGGATAAATAAATTTGGATATCTTAAATTTTTAAACAATATATACATATTGCATTTAAAAATATAATTCTTGGTTATGGAAATATATTTTTATCATTTAATTTTTATTGGTTAAATGATAGATTTAATAAAGATTCACTTCAAATTCTAATTAATTTATTTCAATCTTAAAATTACATTTTTATAAATTGATAGAATAAAATATAACATTCTTATAGCATCATTTTGCTTTACAATCAATATATTTGAACATGTATTTCATTACATACCTGTTTCTTATATTTCTTAAATTTTGGTTTAAAATATTCCTATTAGTAGAAGCACACATATTTCAAATGTTCATTTTTACATCAGATCAAAATGAGCACAGACTGTTCAAATGATCCATTCACTTTCTTCACGATTATCCGTTTCGTTATAATTACGTGTCACTAACTTTTCACAATACCATTCATCCCATAATCATTATTCACTCAAATTCACTCAACTCAAAATAATAAATCAATTGATCACCCAAAGCATTATCCATTATCCACCTGTGCCCAGAATAGAACAGATTATATAGAACGTTTTTATTTTTCCTTTCAAATCCTATAAATCCCGCGAGAGTATAGTAACAAATCACCATCTCATTCTAATTGTAGTGATCTCCATATTCTTCAATATTTCCTATCCATTGTTTTACATCTAGGTCATCGTGCAACTGATCAAATGCCGGGGGAATGTACGTCAACTTGCAAAAATTGCTTCTCTTTGTCGTTTTCCTCTTTGTTTCTCTGCTTATCGAAAAATAAGCTTTCTGCTTTCTGCTTCGATACCTTTGTGTGGTGTACACGGTTTATAATTTCGCGAATGAAAAATTCGACTTGCGGCACTTTGGCGGATGGGTGCTCAAGCGGGTACTCGATTAAGTCGATTGTCCAAAAGGTAAGATCGCCACTAATTATAAATTGTTACTCGGGTCAATGATCACAGATTAAGCTTTGCCATAAAATTTATTATTATAAATTTTCACATATATTCAGAAATTTTGAAAATCGAAAGCAACTTTTTTCGTAAGTCACGAGAGAGAAATATTTCTTTATAAGTGAAAAATTATTTGTATTTTATTTTTAATACTAAGAATTGGTATATCGTGGTAAAAATCGTAGGCAAAAGAAGCTTGTATTAGCCAAACAAGTATACAGAATATATTAATATATTCGTGGGACATTTTTGGAAGATCGATTTTAACGCCAAAACAAACACAAAAGTTGAGATTATTTATCAAGTATAAAATGGATAAAATTGAAACGATCATATCGTAACTGTATTATTAATAGAATTAATAAAATTCTAATAAAGTGATATAATTTAATTAAAGAGTGAAAGTAAAATGATATACAAATTATGAATATATTATTTTATTACAAAATTCATTGATGACACAAGGTAAAATATATATTGCATAACAGCAATGAAATACATTGTCGTCTATCGTATTGTAAAATTACTTTTAAACGCATCCTCTTTGCATCCATTATCTCTTTGCATATAATATACGTAACAAACCATTTCATAATGGTTATTACAATATGATTAATAATGTTATGTAGATGTCCATGTTGATTCGACAATTAATATTGTGACCCTCATTCTATTTTCTTGCGATGCTAAAAATGACATTTGATTTCATAACGTAACTAATAACAAATGAGAAACATATGATACACGTATATACATAACTATAATAATATTCACTATAATATTCATAACTATCTCATAATTAGATTGTGCAAAAGCGCAAGCAAAAGATTGTACAAAAGTGATCTATTTCATAAAAAGCACAATCAAGCACACTGCTTAAAGAATAGAAGAACAAAATTTCATCGATTTAAATGTTGTTAATCAATCAAAAACATTTTGATCTCTGATGAATTCTTTTTTTCAAAAGAACACACCTAAAATTCTATGATACTAGCGAGCAAATATTCAAATCTGTTTTTTTCAAAAAATTTTAGAAATTGTCTAAACATCTTGTCATATCGACTATTTGTGAATCATGATCGATTCGTTTCTATTTTTAAAAATATTTCAATAATTCCATAAGCATCTCAATAATCATAAAGAAAAGAATTTTGAACGATTCTTATCCGAAACAAGCAGCAAACTTAATCATCGATTGTACAACGATTAATTTCCACACGTCGAAAAGATCGAAAATACAGAAATATAAGTGAAAAGAATAAATTCTAAACTGTGTCTTAAATTACACGGAAATTACGTCGTGCTCCTCATTCTCGTTTCATAGCCATAGACCAAAACAGAGAGCAAGCTTTCATCTTTCACGTAGCTCAGCCACGCATCGCTGATTCACTGAAGAACGCTGCTTCGTAGGGATGGGATTCACAGCTCGAGGTCCAGAATTTTTTCCTCTTTTCCGCGTGCTTCTTCCCTACCTAAATGAGTCGAGTCAGCGTTTTTCAGCAACGTGGAAAAAGACATGAACGCCGAGGATGGATATGTAAGGGAAGACCTCCTTTACCTCTTGTCTTATCCGCTACTACTTTTCTTTCACCTTCCGGATATAGACGCAGCTTAATGGGATCTTAGTCGAACGAGTAGCTTGTTTCATTGTGTATATATATATTATATACGGTGTTCGTTTAATTAAATTATCTAACCCGTTTCTTTTCATATCGTGCATAATTATTTCATTTGTTATAACAAGAAAATTTCTTTTGATTGTTGGAAAATTGCAAACGTTGATTTTATTTTGTTTAGTTTGTGTGCGATGTTTAGCATTTGTGAAATTTTGTGATTTGGATGTTTGTTGAATATAAAGTTTATTATGAGCATGAGTAAAGAAGTGAGGAGTTTAAATAATAGAGATTTGTTTTATTTTCTTAAAAATAATATTTTGTATTTATTATGTTATGTGTTATATTCTTTTTATTCATTCAAATTTTGCATAAATAAATATTTATTGGTTTAATTATTAATTTAATTTGGTTGAATTATAAAATTCGTAAAAATTTTTGTTTAATATATAACTTCAAAATATCAAAGCAGGAGAAATTAATCAAAATATTAATAAATAAATTATATATCTTGTAAAAATATAACCTCTTTTCAATTTTTTGCAGGAAAAATTTTGTATAAAATGTTAAAAAGTTTCTTATTGTTGTATATAAAAATTTCTTTCATGTAACATACATTCTTTTTTTATTAAATTTATCAAATAATGCATTTAATTAATGAATTAAATAATTTCTGTATCTAAAATTAAACTAATATAAATCCTCTTTTATTGAATATCAATATAACAGATAAATAGTTATTACATAACGTTTCATAAAATCGATTAATTTTAAGATTTTAAAATTGAAAATTACCATTATGAAAAATATAAAGTTATTGTTGTATGCAAATTAAATTATATTTTTCTTATTATTCCACAGGATTTGGGTCAATTCTACTATAAAAATGTAAAATCACTAAATTGAAATTCAAAGTTCATATTATTAAATCTTCCTTATTTTACATGTAAAATAAACGAGTCTACTCTTATTACTCTGATAAAATAAGAGAAAAGTTTATAAAGTTCTACATACATGTATAACTAAATGCAGAATGGAAAAATGGATTAATCTGACTCTCAAATACAAAATTATTGAAAATTAGACGAAATATGCATACAAATAATGTGAAACGTATCACAAGAATATTTAAAAACAAAAGTAACTCAAAAAAAAAAAAAAAAATGATATTATTCGATATTCATACAAACTATTATAAAGCATAAATTAATTTAATACATTGTAAACATTGTACATATTATACATGTATACAGACATAAAAGAAACATGAAATACCATATTAGTCGACACTGATTTTAATGAAGCACAACAATAACGAGAGTCGATCTTTTCTTGGCAAAATAGACTAGTTGTGTGCACCTGTGATGCTAGTAGCTTTCAAAGACGAGCGGGTAACATGGCAGCTGAAAGGTAGGTCACTAGGTTATCGCTATCGTTGGTTTATTCTTTTCCATTGGCGGAAGCTTTTCCAACCAATTGCTCTTTCCAAAGGACAACAGTAAAGAAATGCCCACACCTTTGAGATCATTCGGTTAAATAATTCTTTTATACAGAAATTTAGTCCAGAATAAACTCGTCGGATTGTAACTCGAAATACAAATTTCTACGCATTTATGGGAATTTAAAATAAAAAATATCATGTTCAGAAACGAATTTCTATTTAGGTCCCATTTTTTTATTTGCTCATATAAAATATGAATTTGTATAATACAAATATCGATAATTCTTTCCGTATAAATTCGCATTCTATCAAGCAAATATTGAAGATAAAATAATATTCTTATTCACGTATAAAAATTGTGAAATAAGTTATGATAGAAAATTACGTGGATCTTCCATTAGAAATAATATCAATATTAATGTATGTATATCCATAAATCTAATCATAAATTAATTTCAATATTGATAAAATTTTTATTCAATAAATTTTACTTCGATTATATTATTCATAAGAAATGATATTTTATTTCTTGCATTTATCAAATAATAAAATCTCAAACACCGAAATCAAATACTTCTAAAGTTCAATAAAGTATCGATAATTTACGCATAACGTAATAATGTAAAATTCTACAACAAGTACTTTAAAATTTGAAATAAAAATATTCATAAAAGATTCGAATCTTTATGATCAAAATACATTTTTATCGTAATATTTACATTTTTTAACAAAAATATTCGAATCTTTTCGATCGAATATTTAAAAATACTGCTAAATTTTTCAGAATAATTACAATAATAATTTTTTCAATATAACAATCTTTCGAATAATACCTAATCTTAACCTATGCATTCAACTACAACAAATAGCTGCGACGACATTAATAATAAACGCAAAACCATCTTTTGAAACAAATAAACAACAGCCAAACAAAAATAAGAATCTATTTGAAATAGAGATTTATATTGATTTAATATCTCTAATATGTTTCTTATATCGAAACATTGTTTCACAGTTTCCATATGCATAGGTGACAATCTGACCTATCGCACCTCGATATAAATAAGGATTGCCGTTCTTATTTTAGCGTGCGAATTAGCGTGGGTCTCGGGCAGACTCATCACGAGTTGCCCTCGCTATTTTCGTATCGTTGGATATACACCGATACACTTGTGTACACACTCGCAATTCTGGCGTTGAAAAGATCTTATCAAACATATTACGATCGATCTCGATGAAACGATAACAAACACATGCATTCTTTGGGCCAATCATTAGGTCAAAAACTTCTACGTGCACTTTGGATTCCGCATTTGCATTTCACACCGGCGTTTCAGACACGATTTATTTTCAATTTATCCCGGCGAAATTTATGCTCGTATACGAGGTGTTTCAAAAGTAAATGGCCAAACTTTGATATCGTGTTCTACTCATTTACGTGAACATGTTAAATCGAAAAATGTTTTCCTTTTAAAATGTAAACTTTTCGTTTGTGACAGAAAACATTTTAAAGAATACTTAAAAATTATTTAAAGAAATCCATTGGAAACATTTCCCTTTTGCAACAACGCAATTTCAGTTCCATATATAAGATATTCATATAACATATTCACATAGGACAGTTTTAGAAGCCAAAATAAATAGAAAAGGTGGAATATAGAAATATTCATTAAAGTTTTTATTTATTAAATTATAATTGAAATTATGTAAAATATAAATTTCAATTATAAATTAATATAATAATAAGTCTCAATTGATATTTGTATATATACCAACTTCTCCAAATTCTTCACGATAAATAAATATCTATCCATTCGATATTAGAATAAATCATTCCAATAACTGTCTTAACTATCAAAACATAAAAATTCATTTATTACGAAACGTTCAACATTCATAAGAAAATTTGCTCCAATATCTCATACAATATTTATTTTCTTATAGAAAAAAAATTAATAACGCTCATAATTCCATGTAACACTTATATGACACCTAATTCGCATAAAATTTAAAAGATAAAAATAGATCGATGTTTGCATCTCGAAAAGGAGAATTTTTCCAACCTATGTTTACCTTTTTACCTTTAAGGTGGTAGCGGAATATCTATAATAAGTTTACCTATTTCCGAAGCGCTTTGTGCACGCGACAACAAAATGAAGAAAACGTATTTGCCTCGTGACAAACCGGTTATTTCTTCGAAATAATACGCTGAATTGGCCAATATAAGAATGGCCCAAATTAAAACGCACTAAGTGGCAGAAAGTAGGAGGAATGGGCAACTCGTTGCCAGGCAAGAAATTTTACATCCCGAGATGGCATAGCCCCAAGTTTCCGCCGTTTCGCGCCAACACCAGACTCGACCGAGTTTTTCTCGCCTAACTATTTATAGGGACAAATGTGAGATTGAATCGTGAAATTCTATCAGCAATAAAATGTGTCGAATTAATCGTGAAACTCTGTGAAAAATTTATTATTTGTCATATTGAGCTATTATTTATGTGTTAATGAAGTAGTGTTATTTGATTAATAAATTGAGTGTGATTCAATATGGAAAATTATAATAATTTAAAACGAGTCTTAAATGTCACGTGTATTTGTTTTCAGTACACGTGGTGTGGATGCACAAAAGTGAAAAACTCTATTCGTAAACCTTTCGCAATGTTAACAATTTTTCTGCAATAAAAATTTGTATAAAATGTAATAAACGAGTGTCGTTGAATATCGCAAATAGACATTACATCACCGATTGAATCATTTAAATGTTACGAAAGTGATGCAAATTCATTTTCCTTTGCTTTGAGATGTTTAAGAATTTGCATTTTAATTGAATATAAGTAATTGAATTTTGTAAATAAATATGTGAATTGATTATATATTTTTTAGTTCATAAATGAATTTTACATTATTTTATATAATTATCGAGTTAACGGAATAAGTATTTAAATCTTAATATCTATTATATTAAATTTATGTTTTAATTTGATTTTGTTTATTTGATACTGGAGAATTATGTTTGAACAACTTATACAAATATATTTGTATATACAGTTTTACTTGTGTGACAATGTAAACTTTACATTAAATTAAATTTATTTTGGATAAATTTGTATTACGTATAAACTATCCAATTTTATTTCATATTTACTAATTATATACTCAATAAATTATGGAAAATGAATTTCCATCATTTTGATTATGGCCAAATTTATAATATAAATTTATATAATTATAATAAATATTATTTTCTTACAGATATTATATACGAATAGTAATAGATGATACAAAAATAAAATTCTTAATTTTCAGTGTAATAAAATATAAATTGTTTTATACTTTTTTAATTAATAGAGTATCAAAATAAAATCAAATTAACTAATTGGAAATTCTATGAGTATTCGACAATCATTTTTCATTTATATTGAACTATTTGTTAATAAAAATTTGTTACGAAATCCACATAGTGAGTAATCCAATTTATTCCATTTTAAATTGTTTCAATTTTATTTTTTTGTTTAATTATAACATTAATATTTCTAATTATTCATTTCCTCTTTTATACATATTTCCTAAATAAGTATAATTAAATACTATCATTTTAATTTTTGCAGATTAAAATTTATATTATTAATTAAATACTTTAAGTTGTTATATAAGACGATAAACAGACAAAATTAAGTTGATTCAATGTTAAATGTTTTTCAACTTATATAACGGTTAAAACAATTGATTTTAATTACTTCGTTACAAGAATGCATCATAACCTAAGAAAAAAACATCTTTGTAATTCTATCTTCCAATTTATTCTAAATTTTTCAACGTGATCATAATATGCATTACATAATGCATATCGTATGAAACAATTGATCCTAATCACCTCTTTATTAGAATATTGCGTCATATTTTAAAAAACAAGTTACGTGTGCTGTTCTTCGTATTTACTCAATAAAAATTTTGAAATAAATTCGCGACTCGTTACACGACTCTTTTAATTCACATCTCATTTTTTTATACATCTCAATATATCCTTTGCATAAACATTTTAATTATCAAATAATTAAAAGGAATTAAAAACTCAACTTTTGAATAACTTTGATAGTTAAAATATAACCATAAAGCGCCATTTTATAGATCAAGAAATAATATGCCATAATTATTCTCTTTATGATAAAAAAGATATTGTACAAATTAATTACATTTTATTATATAGTTTTATTTACTTATTGGTAGAATTTTGTAACTACATTTCCAATTTCATATAAAATTTTTATTTTGCAAGATTATATATATAAAGTTATAGCAATTCAGAATATCTAAAGTCGTAATTCTTGAATTCTTTATATCACTGTTATAACGAATTCACCAAAGAAATATATAAATTCTAATAATTTTAGTGTACGAGTACATCTATTTAATCCATTAAACACCAAACAACAATAATAACATGAAAAATATAAATAAAGCAATTTGCGCATATTGGTATATCAAGATACAAAAAATAATTAAATAATTCTCCGCACGATTTTGCAATTTTCCATTACATTACACAAATTAAAAAACATTTTCCTTCTATCAATTTATCCTCTACTAATTTTCTTTCCTTTATGTAATTATGATTGATAATTGGACAACAATTCATTTTCCATTTACAAATTAAAAAAATCACGAATAAAAATTTAAGCGTACCATGAATATATAAGTGTGATATGAATGAAATATTTCAACGTGAACCAAGCACACGATTTAACAAGTACGTTAACTGCAAAAAGAAACTAATAGCAGCACGCGTGATAACAATCCTCATGACGGAAGTGGTTTCTAGTATAAACACGACGTCGACAATCGCTTCCTCTTTAATTCCACCTCTTCCTACTTGGTCTCTTCGGTATTGTTTTATTTTCCCACTGCCTTTGTCTTTGTCTCTATCTTCCTACACTGGTGGTCGCAAACAATTTGGGTCAAGTACTGCGACACGTTAAAAAAAAAAAAAAAAAAAAAAAGAAGAAAAGAAAGAAAGAAAGAAAAAAATAGACAGGAATTTCATATGACCAACCGTTCACCAGACGAAACACTTTATGGTCTGGATAATTTTCCTCTTGTGTGACGCAAGAGGGAATCACGTTTTTATCTCGGGAATAAATTATCAAAATAAAGAAATAATTCGCTTTCAATAATACATGTCAAACTAGAATTTAGATTTTTAAGATTTTGATTTGTTTTTGTGATGATTTCTATTGAGAAGTTCAGATATCTAATTTTTAAAAGCTATTGTATATTCTTGAAAATAAATATATAGATAGAAATAAATATTTTAATGAAAAGATTTATTGTTTTAATTAAATCCTGTAAATATTTTTACTTACTTTGAAACTAATTAAACTAGATAGAAAGATCGGAAGTTATAAATGAATTTGTTATGTATACATAATCATTTTATGACAGTATTGTAATTAGAGAAGTTAAATTTTTACATATACTCCTATTTCGATATTCAATATATAAAATACATATTGCGTCAATACTTTCATTCTAATACCGCCAAAAAGCAAAATTGATTATTTTAACCTAATTTTATATATATGCAATCATAAAATCTATTATAGCTTATTATATATTCACAATTAAAGAACTTATGTCTTTTAAAAATCTGTTCCTAATGATTTTGTATAATATATACCTATTGCATGTATAATTATCGTTTTTAAATTAGCCTTTGGTGACTAATCATGAAAGATATAAATTCGGATGGTGTGAATGGTGAGTAATACGCTTTCCGGTAAGATCAAAGTAATATATTGTCGAAGTAAAAATACCTATTCAATGATTTCATTTAAGAAACGCGTGAAATTACCTAATAATTTCAATTGATTCTAAATTAAATCTGAAAATAATGTTTTTTTTTATTCTTCATAATTAAAATAATTTGAAAAAAAAATAGTATTAAAAGCAAATATAAAAATCCTTAAAACTATTGTTCAAGAGTTTAACAAATATTTTAGAAACCTGTACTTCATCTTTAATTGTATGTAATAATTCATTGATATATTTTATTTTCTCTTTAATGGTATATAAATTTAGATACAAACATTTTTTATTATAATTATGCCTCTATTTTACTATTTGATTCTAATTTTGAGACAAGAGCAAAAAAAAAATAAAATATATAAAAGAAGTTCTATTTTCAAAATTAATTCTTATGTTATCTTTTAAAAAAAATTAGAATTAAACTCATATGATAATAACAAACGTTTGAAAACTATATGACTTGCTATAATATTAATTTGACTAATTATGATTGAGATTTATAAACAAAAACAAGAGAGAGAGATTTATAAACATAAACAAACAAACAGGAAAACAGTTTATTCGATTTAATCGTCGTGTCATAGAAAGAAAGTCAAATGCATATGAAAAATCTCTTCAAATCAAATCGATATAAAAAAAAAAATTATTACATACTCGTACATATTAGCAAGAAAATATAAGGAAAAAAAAATAAATAAAACAATTAAATTATGATAAAATTTTCGATAATTTGATAACGAGCTAGCAAAAAGGTTTGCCTCGTTTGGTCGATTTCTCTTTGTACTCATTCTCCAGTTAATTCGTACATGCAATTAACTAATGCAATTACGCAAATGACATTTGCATAAATGCAAATGAGCGAATATCTCGAAATACTTAAGAGAAATTCATCAGTAAGTAAATATGTATACATAAACTACGTGCACATATATGTAAACGCGTATACCTCTCATTCTTAACTGAAAAACTAGATTATCTTTAATAGGCCTTGGCACACTGAAACCGTGTCAGTCGAACGAAGAAGGGTTGGAATCGTATCTAACATTTTATTTCGACTGAACCGAAAGGATCCACGTAAATACAATTGTTATGTTCACGAACACCGTCACGACAAATCTACTCTTTGGCCTGAAACTGACACTGGCTGTCTGCCAGCCTGGTACTAACGACTTTTCTTCCAAATATGAACCCTTTTCTTAATCTAATCTCGTTTCCTTTTTATTATTTTTTTTAACTTAATTTGACTTAATGAAAATATTCCATATGTTGATTTATCACATATTTTGTAATTGATTGCAAATTTTATCAATTTTACAAATTGATATTAGTTTTACTAATAAGATAATGTTATTATATTCTTTTTGAATTAATGAATTCATGTTTTTTGAGTTATCACTCAAAAATTGATTTTGCAACAAAATTGAATTTTATTAAAAAAAATTTTTATGCGAATAATTATTTATTTGCTATTTTATTTTATTTTGAATAATAATTTGAAAGAAATTTGTTATTTTCAAATATCTATGTAATTAATATAATGTGCATAATCTATAAATGAAAGAATATTGAAAAAAATAAGTAGTTAAATACGGAGAAATTGGAGCATATGATAAAATATTCTTTCGTATAGAGGTCGCTCAACATTTAAACATTGAAACTTATTAAAGATTCTTAAGGCGCAGCTTACAGGATCTCAAAAATAGACCATGTACGAAGGACGGGCACGACCAGTACAGTAGTTCTAAAAACTCCTCATCTGTCGCCAGTTAGGTTAGAGATACGACGCGAATTAAATAACGAATGAGACAGATATGGTCGCACTTGATGCCGAATGTTCAAAGAAAAATAGATAGTGATCCGTGAAAAGAAATTGATTTCGTTATATGGGTCAGATAAAGGATTGCTTTTTTAGCTAAAGGATAAGTTCCAATTATACCATACATATTTTCCAAGTATACTGAACATAAATAATTTATTTTGTCTTAATTGATAATGGGAAAACTGAATATTTACGAGATCTCTTTTTGAAAAATTTAACGAAATCTATTATTTACTGTATTCTATTGAATTTGAATCAAAAAAATAAGATTTAATAATATTTCCAAATGGTACTGCTGGTTGTTTGTTTTAATTACATATATATTATTTAATATAATAATTTAATTTAATATATTTTTCTTAACATTTTCAATATTTGATATCAAGCAAATTTAACGAAATACTAATTATACAATTTTTTATATGTTTAATGATTTAAATATATCTTTAATATATATTAGAATATATCATTAGAACATGTTAATTGATTTTTTAATATAAAAATTATATTAAATATTGTTTGATTACATCTAATAATTTTAACTTTATTATTATTTCAAAATAAAATTAAAATTGACTGAAATTTATATAATAAATTTATTGAAGAATCCTTATGCAATTATTTAACTCGTTATTTCTTTAAGATATATTTTTCCTTCATTGATAATATTTTCCTTTTTCATTATCGGAAGTTTACAACTTCTTAAATATTTACTCTAATAATTAAATAAGAAAGTCATATATTTTCTGAATTATTACAATTTTATGACCTATATGAATTTTAATTTTAATAACCTTTTACAAATTCATACTATGCAATTTTTATCGAATAAAAATTTTTCAATATATTTATATGAAAATATCATTGAATTTACCTATTATAAATGAAATCACTTTATAATTATTCTTTATTAAATAAAAATACCTTATTTATATAAATTACGTATATGTAAATTATTCTAACCTTAATTGAAACAATTTGTAAAAAAAAGAATTCTCTTCCAAGAATTAAGATGTACAATTTCAAATAACATTTACAATAACAATGTACAACACAAATCACACTCTAAATAGCACAGAGATATTTTCAAATATTACAAATTATATCATAAATTATAATTCAACATTATACAAATCAAATCTATTACAAACTCGCAGCCATGCCACTATTACAGATTTTCTTCCTAAAGCTATATATACCAAGACTAGATGCGCACCACTATTGCGCTGTATCGCAGCAGGTTGCGCGCGTTCGAAACGCGACTTATACTTTGCGCGGCTAATTTGAACGGTAACACGTGTTAGATTGCGCCGACTCGCGCACATGCAACGAATATCGATGCAACAAAGAAAATTAAACGTTTATATGTGTTTATTTCGAACAAATATCGTAATGATCTTTCTATTTTGTATTCTATGAAACAATTATAATCGTAAACGAACTTTTGCACATTCTTACGCGGTCTTACATGATCTTGCGCGATCTTGCGTGAACTTGCACGATCTTGCGCAATCTTACGCGGATTCCCTGGGGATTCATCTAGTTTTCTGTGATTCTTCAAATACTGCTCAGTGTGTTTTGTCGGGATTTAACTTTGTATTTTTAAATTAGAACATCTTAAATACGATCGCTGTTGCCGCGCGACCGAGTTCACGCTATAGTCGTAACTGATTCACGCTGCGAATAACCGCCTCTGGTGATTGACATCTTGAAGGTTTAATCAATTTTTAAACTACCATAATAGTCCAATGAATCGAATCAATAAGATATAAATAAATCCACGTTATGACAGCGAAATAACTGAATTCACAATTTCGAGATATTATGAAATAAAAATTTTGTTTTCGATATTGGTTTATTTATATAAAATTATTATTTATATATAAATTATGCAGTGAATAAAATTACGAAACAAATTTAAAATAATTAATATTTTTCTTATTTTGATTATACGAGTTCGTTTTTTATTAAAATTCGATTTTAACATATCATATAATAAGTAAACTTTTTTTTATAATAATTTAGTTATTAATAATAATAATAATAATAATAATAATAATGAATTGGCAAATAAAAAATTATACATAAAAATCTTCTAAAATTTTTTCAATTTTATAATTTTGCAGCGTATAAAATGATAAATAGTTCACTCATTTTGTTTATCAGATTGAATATTATTAGAATATTAGTATTATTCTAATAAAAAGGAACATATTATTTTTCAAATGTATAATTTATTATTATATATTTATGTGTTCTGTATGAAAATATTTTTTTTACTTGTATTTAACACGTTGAATTGTAGTAGTAGCAACCATCAGTATTAGCAGAGTCAGGCCAGTAGTAATGATCATTGATAATTCCGCCGACTACGGACTGCATAAAATAACCTTTACTACTTGCTCTTTTTAAATTTTGATAGAGATATTTATAAATTCATAACGCGAACGTTATGAAAACAAATTCTTATTCTAATATTAATTATTTTATTTGATATCAAGATGTTTATTATTTTACGTAATAATTTTTTGTGGAATAATATTTCTATATAAATTTTTAAATTCTTAATTATAATGATATTTTTTTTGTTTTATTTATCACTATTATATTTAATAATTTAATATAATGAATAAGAATAGAAATATATTTATTTTAGTATTTATTAGAATAATATAATATATTCTAATATGTATAATTCTTATATTAGTGTTATATGAATCTAGGTAAAAAAATTATTTAAACATTATATCATTTATAAAAGAATATAACCATGAAAATATAGTTCTCTTTGAATTATTTATACATATAAATTTTTTATTTTATAAAAAAAATCTTATTTAAATTGATGTGATTATATTATACAAGATAGTTTAAACAAAATGTTAAAATTTGTCTTTCAGAAACCAATAAAGATATAAACTTCATTTTTTTTTTAATTGAATAATACACAACAATTAATCTCTTAATATGCAACAAATTATTTTCAAGTGAGTATGTTAGTAAGAAAAAAAAAAGTGTCAAGAAATTTTTAAATAGAAAATGATATTAAAATTTTTATTATTCAAATTGTTTTTATTTTCATTACTTTTTTTTATCTATATATCAATATATTATATTATACAAGTTTTCTAATGAAATCTTTTCTTTTTCTTTTTTACTGAAGAAGAATAAAACTGTTCATCCAAAGCATTTTTTTTTTAACGCACTATGCTAACGCACTAGAAAGTAGATTAAAAAGTATCGTCGTGAAGAAGCTTTTTTGAAAGTAGGTTCAACACAGAGCGCTAGGATAGACGGCCTGCTTCCTAGAACAGTCATAAATGGAAACTCCATCATAATGATATCGCGGAGACAAAACCGGTATGCACATAATACACTCCTATGTATATACGATTATATGCCCGTTTCTCTTACTGCGAGAGTGGATCCTATATTGAATTGAAGGGAGTGGGTGTGCCTCGGCAACCGTAGTTTATTTGCATTCGCATTGACGCTTCATGCTTGCTGAAAGATAGAAGTATGTTTGTTGTTTATACAGGGTAATTTATAAATGTATGCCCATACTTTAGAGGGTGAATCCACATGTTAAGATAAATAAAAAATGACGTAAAAAATTCAGAAGCCAATTAATTTAATAAATTTAAGAAAGTAAAAACTAGATTAATAAATTTAACTTTTAACAAAATTACTAAATACAGCAATGCTAATAAAAATACGAAAAAAATTAATTTCGTATAAAATAATTAATTTTATTTGTTAAATGAAAGCATTAAAAAGATTTTTGATTTAGTTATTTTCAGAGAAAATTTGATTTACACTTTTGATTGATTTTTTGCTTTGCATATAGTAATATTGAATTCTACACATTGAATTCTGCTCGAAAATATGATATATATTTTTAATAATTTCAAATTTCTTTTCTATTTTTTGTTTTTTTTTTTTCCAAATTATGTACGTATCTTTTATTACTTGTATCTTTTATTATTTGTGATAAATTTAAAATATTTGAATAGATTCATTTCTTGAAATATAAATATTTATGAATCACTTTCTATATGTATTAAAATTAAAAATTAATTTAGTACTTTTCTAAAATAAATTTATCATTTAAGAAAGAAATTTTAAAAAAACCATAAAATTTTTTTCCATCGGATAATTATCAAATTTCAAAAAAATTGATTTAAGTCCTTGCTTAAAATCATTAATGTTTTTTGCATTTTTTCCAATATTTAAAAGTGCGTATCTATCAAATGATATTGAAATTTCAATGAATAGTCAAATGAAGCTAGGTCAGAGAATTAAGGGAGGATTAACACATGCGGGAGAATTTTCCAATCGAAAGAACAAATGATATTTTTTTGTCTTTTTTGCAAAATACAACTGAAAGATTTGCACATTTCATTAATCGATCTTTCATTCTCTCAAATTCATTACTCACATTTTGTATAAATTGAATGAATTGATGCTGGTATTGATAAATATTGATAGTTTGATTTGAAATTGAAGTAATTCATAATATATTGATCTCTTCCCATCTCAATGAAACGTTGCAAACATTTAAATCACAATTAAAGATGATTTAATACAAAACTATTAAAATAATTTTTATCCTTAATATAAAATAAAATTAAAAAATGATATGTTATGTTCAATGAAAATAAAAAAGCAATTATATTATATTATGTTATATTATTTACAATATACAATATTTGTATTAAACAAAATTGTGGATTCTACAATAATAAAAAATACAGATTCATTTTTAATAATTTTTTAATCTTTAATTATTTAAATATATAAAAAAATTCTGTATTATTTGTCATAAATTTGATAATAAAAAATTAAACAATTTATTACAGATTTTGGATCCAATTATTATATTATATTTAAAGCAATTAAAAATTTGAAAAATTTGTAAAAAAATATTTATTCAATTTATTTGTATAAAAATATATATATATATATTTAATAATAAGTTAAAGAATATATAAAAATTATGAAAAATTTTTTGTTATAATGTTGGTAAAATAGATTTTTCTTGTTTCAATGTTAAATCATCCTTTAATGAAAAAAATCGAAGTGAAACTTTTCCAAGTAATTGATTGACTTATCTGACGTTACATCTAAAATTGTTTTCCATGAATATGACAAATGATAAAGAAAAATTGCCATATAATTTGGAGACTGTGCGCAGAAGATACGCAGAAGATAGACAAGAATCAATAAAAACCTTTGTCGATTCATCAACATAATGATACATTTGTACATTCAATGCATGAAGACAGTATAGCATTGAATTAATAGCATGACACTTTTTTTATACCGTGATTGAATGCTTACGTATTCCAATATAAAATAATTTGATAAATGGAAAATTTTATTCTTCATTTTTATTTTTTTTAAACTAACAATACAATATTTTAATTTATTATTTTATCTATTTATAATTTATCCTTAAAGTCTGAGAATGTGATAAATAACTAACAGTAATTAAACTAATAATAATTTAATGTAACAAGTATAAGTTTGAACGAGAGAAAAGTCATATGAACAATATCTTAATTAAAATAATAAGTTAAAATAAATTAAAACTTAATTAATTAATTTATTAATGTCAATTACTTGTTGCTTGCTATATTATGTTAATAAATATTAAATGAACTTTGATATTTTATTCTGTATAAAAGCAACTATAATAGTCTGCGATGAAATATCAATTAAAATCAACAACATTAATTAGATGTATACAGATTGATTTTCAAATATATTTCTTTAGGGACCACAAGTCTTCGATGCAATTTTATTATCCTTTATTTTTATTCTCATTTATCGTTATTGATTAATTATTGATTTATATTGAGTCATAGAATATCCTATCTTATTTATAATTTTATTATAAATATGGTATAGAAGACGTACAACGTAACATGACTATCTCAATTATTTTTATTGATTTTTTTTTTACAAATAATACGATTTTAATACTTTTTCATCATAATGACCTTATTTAATGTTCTCTATATCCTTCTTTTATAATCAAATCTTTTAATCGTTGCCTTTTATTATATAATATTTTTTAATTAACAATTAATATCAAAAAGAATTGAATAAGTTCAAAAAAAATTAAATAAATTTAAAACTTTTTTTCATCTGTTAACTTCTTCCAAATTTTGGAAATTTATGTAAAAACCTAAACAAACCTATTAGAATACTTCACAATTTTTTTTAAATTTTAAGTATACTCAAAAACTTAAATAATTTTAGATAAAAAAAGTTGAAAGCTTCAGAAATTTATTTAAAAAAAAAATATAGAAAAAATCAAATGTCACCACTTGAGGAGATTTCAAAATTTTATCATGTATGACAAAAAGAATTTTCATCGATAATATTAATCATTAACAAATAATTGAAACAAATCGTACTGTGCATTAAAATGCATCTCAAAATTACATTTTTACACACGTTTTAAATGAAATTTGACTTTTTACTCGAGTGAATTATATATTCTAGGCTAAATTAACCAAGATGTCAATATATATAAAGGTTTCTATAATTCGATAAAACTTAATGCGAAAAGTAAGACACACGTCATCTAGTAGAGAAGGGTATGGTTCGAACAGTTCATTGGTAGCAAGTAACGTGGTAAGTTGCAGTTGGATTAAATTAGAGAGAAACCTACTTGGTTGTCTTTGTAAGACACATCACCATTATATAAGTGACGTCGTGTTATTTGAAAAGAATATATAAAAATGTATCATAAAAGTATCGCGTGCTTAATAAAGAAAGATAAAAATTCCCTGTTAAATTAATGACGATAATTTAATGATGTTCTAACTTTTGGATTTATGCTATAATATGAAAATAATTATAATTTAATCGCCATGAATTAATACAATTTATAAAATTTTCAAATTTGTAAATATAAAATTTAATTTATCGATATATTTATACTTCTATTTACAGATATTTATTTATAAATCTTGATTTTTATTCATTTCTTTCAATTAAAAATTCAAGTTTCTATATTATATGTTATAAATGTTTCAGATGAAATGGAATTATCAAAATTATACTTCAATTATTTGAATAATATTTGATAACATCTATTCAAATGAAGGCAAAAATTTTAATTTTGAGCAGAAAAATTAAAATATAAAAGATTTGACGAATAAAAATATAGCAATTATAAAAAGTATTTTTCATATTTTTTAATAAAACATCATTTTTTATCGTTCATTTTATTTCTATAATGTAAAATTTTTATAATCATATTATTAAATTATATATGAAAAAATCACAAATGAAATATATTTGAATCTAATTAATTAGTATACAAACTGCTATAATGAATATGATAATTCATGTTCAAATATTTTATATAGTCACTATGTAATCATAACTCAAGTATAGAATTCTTTCTTCTGTCAAAAATTTGATTTATTTATTAGAAGAAACTGCTAACCTAAAAACACACTTCTTAGGATATACCTTATCGAAATGGGACAAACTATAGAAATTAACTGAAAGTATAAAAATGACGCAGTGTCTTCTCCAAAGTAGTACACACATCATGTAAATGAGAGCTGAAATAATAATTTAAGTTCTAAAGTAGATCTGTGTTGTGCTAAAACTTTCAAACAACAAACATAATTGCAACACAGTTAATTCAAATTTTCTAAGTATAAAAAAATCTATATATAATTATGTACCATATGTACCATATATGTCCATATATACCATATATTTGTGAAGTTCAAATTATAATCACATATATCAATGTATATCAAAAAAGCTTCAAAAAAAAACTTTATTATATTCTTTTTTAAATAAAAAAGTCTAACAATTTAACAAATTTATTAATATAAATTTAACTCATACAATTTTATGTTTAACATATAAATATTTATATTTAATAATCTTTAATAATTTCAATAAATAATACTCTTCATTATTATTATTATATTATAAGAGGAATATTAAATTAAAACTATATAAAATTTTCGATCAAGTTATTTTTGATAAAACGTTTAAGAAGAAAAGAAAACGTTGAAAAGAAAGCGTACCCGATTAAAAGCTGTATTCTTTGTTTAAATCGGAATGGAAATTGGTAGGTATAGTTTTTCGTTGAAAAATACACAACGAAAATAAAACCAAGAGGATAGAATCGTGAAGCTTCGAAAAGGAAAGAGGCTGGAAACACGCCCCACAGGATAAAGCACGCACTGCGTAGAAACTACCCCTCTACTTCAGTCAACGACGTGCTGGTTCCACGAACGAAAACTGGGTCACCAGCTACGATACTCGAGCTAACTCGTGCCGTGAACTCACTTTCTGTACGTGCTATTATATATATACATATATAGTATATGTATATACCATGTATATATCATTTCTGTGGTGTTAAAATATATAATATATTTAAATTATTACGTACTGTAATAATCTTTTTCTTTCTCTATATCAAATTTTACATCGTGTATAGTCATTGATACAATTTCATCGAATAATATCGATCGATTTACTGTGAATCGTATACATGACTTAATATAGATCAAATAGAAATAATATATAAAAACTTGTTATATATTGTGTATACAATTTTCTTTGTTAAATTTGCATTATATTGATAAGTAAGATATTATTATAATTATACAATTATGTTTTAATTATAATATTTGTTATAGTTCAGAAATATTTTTATTATAGCTTATGTTTTTTTTGAATTTATTAATGTATCATTCTCGAGTAAGAAAATGTCCAATTAAAAAAAGAAAAATAACGTATGCGATTGACATTAAACTAGAATTAATATTCATATTATGATGTCATATTTCGAAGAAGAAGAATTCCGTAATACGAAAAATAAAAATGAAAATAAATTTATAAAAAATATTTTATAGAAAAATAGATAAATATTTAAAATATTTACACTGATATTTTCTTGAAATATAAAAAAATTTCAATCTAATTTAGAATTATAATTCAAAATGTAATTATAAATAAAAAAATTGATTATAATGTCTTTGATACATAAATAATTAATTTAGAAAATTAATTCAATTTCATCATGTATTTTATTTCATGTATATAATACGTACGTATTTTAAATATTTCCTTTAAATTTTTATAAACTATAAAACGAATTGAAATTTGATTCAACATTATATTTGCATTAATAATTTAATCTCTTTTCATTTTTTTTTTAAAGTATAATTTAATATATTATAACTTGTAATAGAAACAAAACTATATTTGCACGATAAAAGCAATTTCTTCGAATATATTTTTATATTTATTCATATTTTTCCTTACATACATATGTATAATATCGCGATGATCATATAAACGATCTAAGCGTTACAATGTCTGTAAAATTTCAATTTTCTTTCTATGTATTTCTCGATTGATCTATGTTATTTCTCACGCACGTTGAATTCCCAAATCAACAATATACCGTGTAGAATGCCGCAAAAACTTGGAAATCGATAATCAAATAATATAACATAATAGTAATAGTTCTGGAATACACAAGTAAGTATGTAAATATCATTTAAATCGATGACAACATAATTCATGGGAAATAATCGCGTCAGACTACCAACAATGAGTAAACTTAACGTACATTTAACGAGTCGTACATTATTAATGTTTCTTTCTTATTTCAATAGAATTTCAATGGTTTGATATTCAAACACATCAAAAAGTAATATAATATTAAAACCGTTAATACGAATGGCGAAAACGAAATTTCGAATTATTGCATAGATTAAAATTTCTTAAACATGATGTAATTAATATCCATTAGAAATAAAAACATGTAAAATCATCAAAAATAAAGAAATATCAAATATCTTGCTCTCCACAACGCATATATACGCGCGCATATTCATCTCTACCCTCTCTGCCCTTTCGTTTCACAGCTGTGAAGGAAAGAGCAAAGATAAGATAAGGAAACGTGCAAAGAAAAAAGAAGGATAAAAGCAAAAGAAAGATGCAATTAGATAAAAAGAAAAACTTACCAAAATACGTCCAGTGGTGGTCTGTCCAGAAATCAGTTCACCGGCCCAGTCTTTGGCCTCGGTCATAAAAGTCCCCTCGAACTCCTTGCCCTGACGGCTCGTCTTTTGCTCTTTCTGTTTCGGGTCATTTGGAGCGAATTCGGGTTCCTTGCGACAGCAGAGGAAGGCGAACGCACGCCAGAGGAGTACGATCAGCAGCCCGGCAAGGAAAGTGAAGATGCTCGACAGCAGGAAGCACCACCATTTCCGTTCCTTCAGGCAGTCGTCTACCGGGGGCTGCTCGGTCGTCTCTTCGGTCGTCATTACGGTGGATCTCTGCTGCCCCCGGATCACACATTCACCGGCAGCTATGACAAGCGGCGGCCAACGGAGCGCTCCTTATACGCTTCATAATTTCCTGCTGCAACTCTGCACACCTCGCGCTTCGTTGCAGCTTTCAACCACGAACTAGCTTCGCGCAGTTTGCTCCCACTCACCACTATTACTATTACTACTACTACCACCACCACCACCACCACCACCACCACCACCACCGCCACTACTACCACCACCACCACCACGGAACCAATCAACCTTTATTTCCTCTATTTTTTTTTTCCTTTCCTTCCCTTTCTCCGTGCCGTTTATTCCTTCTTCTTTTTCCTCCTCCTCTTCTTCTTCCTCTTCTTTTTCTTGTTTATACACGCACGCCGCACGCACCCGCGCACGATGCACGTACGACGCACGATGCACGCACGATGCACGCACGCACCGATTACCACCCACCCACCCACCCCCGTCCCACACTTGCTCTCTTCGAAATTATCTTCACCTGTTTCTAAATCCTACTATTGCCTATTCCTACTGCCGATTTTGCGCCAGTTTAATCCTAATCTCTTTTCCTCTTCTTTCTTCCTTCTTCCGCTAAGTTTCTTATCTCTCGTTCCTTATCTCGTTCGTTACACTCGTTTCTCCCTTCTCCGTTCTTCTTCACTTCACCCAAAGAACCCTCTTTCACTCTATCTCACTCTCCGCCCCCTCTCGCTTGGCCCGTCCGTTCAACTCTTCCTTCGTTTCGTTTCGTTTCGTCCTTTCCTTGTAGCGAAATCAGATTTCAGGTCGATCGATGCTAATTTTTTTTGCATTCGAACCACTCAGCAATCCTTTATTGCGCTTCCTCTCGTCACCTATTTCACCAATCGAACCGATGAAATTTTCGATTTTCTGTCTTTCTTTCTTATCCCCGATTATTCGGTCCTGCTTCTACGAATTATTATTCGGACGTACATAATTCTGTTGATTGTTCTCTCGGGAAGAATTCTATCTTCAAAAATTATCCACCAAGTTTATCATGACCGAAGATCAGTAGCAGTCGATGTCGACACGCTCGGCGGCAGCTGATGCCGCCGCCGCCGCCGCCGCTGATGCTGCAGGTAGTTCCAATCTCGAAAGAGGGAGAAACAGAAAACAAGAAAACAACCCACTGACACCACCACTACGATGATATATACATACGCGTGCGTCCACGTATATAGACATACGTGCGTGCGTGTATTCGGTGCTCTGTCTGTGTTTCGCGTGTATCTTTACGTTTTTTTATATACGTCTATCTGTATATACATGTTGCCTATGTGTGCGCACCAACGTATTCGTCTGTATATTCGTATCTCATTTGTAATTATATCAATTTTGTACATAAATATATACGTACATATTTATGTATTCCTGCATGGAGTATGCGTAAATGTACGTGTAGGTACGCGCGCACACGATCGTACATATGTATTTGTTATATCTATAAGTAAATGTTTATGTACACGTATAACGTATATATAGATGCGCGCGCGTGTATGCGTGTATATGTATGCGTATGTACATATATGGAAATAATTTTTATTTGTATCGTGCATGTGTTTATATGTTTATACCTGTATATGTTGCGCGCGCGCGCGCTTATACTTATACTTACAAGTGTCGCGTGTGTCACCTATATGTATGTATATGTGAAAGTGTAATTATATGTATATATGAAGAAATACGTATATAATATGTATATATACTTGTATATTTTACGTGTGATTATTATATAGTAAACCCAGATCCATGGATCGCACGCGACGAAACGCGCTTTCGATCACAACGACACGGAAAACTGATCTATCTGTACGCGTGTCCCGCTTTCTTAACCTACTCGACTGTACCACCGACGACGACGACGACGACGACGGCGATGAGGACGACCGAATGTCCCAACGACCATACCACCGCTCCGCAGCAATCAATACGCAACAATGGACCGGGACCAATAAGCTCAGAGCTTTTCTTGACGTAGACGCACGCTCCGTTGCTACACTCTATTCCCCCACCGCTTCTCATGCTCTAATAACAGAGCTTACCATCAGAGGGCGTCATATCGAACATCGCTGCGCCAAAGCAAATCTAACCCCTGTCATAGCAACTTTAAACCACTAAATGATTCAGTTTGTGGTATTGTTATTTATTTTTATACATAATATTAATATTTTATCTTGAAATAAGAGATCGAATATTCAAATTACATATTTGTTTTGAATAATTATTTTCGTATTTTAATCTTATTCATGAATTTATTTTCGAAAGATATTTTTTAATGAATATCTGTTTAATTTCTTTTACAGGTACTTTTTAAATGTTTTCTTTAAAATAATTTTTTTCTAAATTCTGTTTCTGTTAGATAATGAAATATTTGTTTTGTTTTTTCTTGAGAGAGGTCATCTTAAAATTAATTATGTTTGTCATATGTAATACAATAATAATTATTGTTATAAACTATAACTTATTATAATTATTAGCTATATTTATTTTTACAAAAGAGAATATTAATATATATTAAACATATACTTATTAAACTAAATTTTATATCTATTAAATTAAATTTATCTTATTAATAAAAATTCATTGAAATTTATTAAAATATATGAATTGAAATTTACTAACTTAAAATATTTCCTTATTAATCTAATAATTAATTATAAATATATTAATTATTACGAATTATTAAAGTAAAATAAATAATTATATGAATTGCAATATTACAAATATTATTATATAAATTTCAAATCAAATTGTATTAAATATATTTCAAATATAAATTTCAATTATATATCATATTATAAAACTACTATTATATTATATTATAAAACATATTACAAAATTAAATAAAAAAAATAAATTAATAGTAATGATTAAAATTGTTAATGTTTATTCTATATAATTAATAAAAAATTAATATTTTATTAGAAAACTATGATAAAAATAATAATTATTACAATGCTAAACTTTTATTTATAAAGAATACTTCAATACAATTCTTTAATATTGCACGAGCATTCATGAAAAACAATTTTCTAAATTAAAATAAAATAAATTCTAATGTATTAATAATATTGTTTTATAAATTAAATCAATATATTTTCTTTTTTTTATTGCATATTTATTATATAAAAATATGATGATTTCAAATAATAAACATAATTTAAATTTAATAATGAGCATAACGAATTAGATAGATATTATTGATTTATTCTAATATTATAATAACTATCTTTATGCTAAATAATTTTTTTTTATCATTTAATAATATATTTTTAAATATATCTTAAAATATAGTAGTTCGTTATTATTTCTCATGAAAGTTTGAATAACTTCAAGATAACCTATATATAAATACTGATTTTTTAATATAATTATACAAATATAAAAAAACGAAAGAAATAAATAAAACAATTTCCATTTCCATTTAAATTTGTAAATATTATTAATATCTTCTTTATTTAAAATTTTATATATAAATTTATCAATATTATATTTTTCATTGCCACTATAAATAAATATAATAATTTTTTCTAATATATA
The DNA here is from genome assembly GCF_048593485.1 of Apis florea. Classification (NCBI taxonomy): domain Eukaryota; kingdom Metazoa; phylum Arthropoda; class Insecta; order Hymenoptera; family Apidae; genus Apis; species Apis florea. The sequence continues at coordinate 539,626 of NW_028256838.1, read as the reverse complement.
TGATATATTATTAACATCAGTATCATAATAAGGTTTATATATGATTTTAAATATACAATAAATGTTAACATTTCATATTAAATATAATTTTTGCTTTAATTATTTTATATTTATAATTCTATCAAATTATAATTTTGCATAAATATGTATATATGTATATATATATATATATATATATATTGTATGATATATACATTTAAAATTATATATACATATATATAAGTAAAGTTCGAAACAAATGGCATAATATTATCATTTTATATATTTTTATGTATAATATTTAATTTGTTATTTACATATAAATTTATATGGTTACATGATAATCTCCATAGTATTCTATCGATGTTTGTGCATTATAAGTAGATGCACATGGTTATGAATTGAGCTTTAAAATATAAGTTATAGCTAGCAAATAAAAAGTAAACCGAAGAAAGCATGTATAATTATGTATATTCAATAAATATATTGTTATATATTGATACATCGAAAAATTTAGGATAAAATAAAAACAAGAATAGTTTAAAAATAATAGAAACTTATAATCAAAAATGTCAGAAGAAAAAACTGAAAGGTATTTATTAAATATTTATATTCATGTATATTATATTTATAAAAATATATATAAAGTACAACTGTATTATTATAACTTAATTTAATATAAAAGTACTTAAAATTCGCATATTAGAAAATATATTTTTGAGGTTATAAACCATTAATACATTTCATAACTTACATAGTCAAGTATAAATATATTTTTTTATAGCCCAATCGATAAAGTAGATGGATTGCAACTTGAATCTATTGATGACAAGATAAAAGTAAAACATGATGATAAAAGCAAACAAAAACATAAATTGGAAGAAAATATTGATAAACCTAATGGCCGAACAAATAATAATGAAGCTGGAAATTGTTATTGGTAGTTTATTTAAAATTTCTATTCAAACAAACAATGTAAAATAATAATATCAATTTATAAATATATATTCTTATAATATTCTTTCAGTGGAAAGGAAAGAAATCTTAATATTATAGAACTTTTATGTGCTAGTTGTTCAAGATGGTTTCATGAATCTTGCATTGGATATCAATTGGGTAAATTAGTGCCCTTTATGATGAATTACATATTTATGTGCAAAAATTGTTCTCCTACTGGTTTAGAAAGTTTCAAAAAAAATCAAGCACGTAAGAATATATTTAAATAATAACTATATTATTTAATATATAATTTGAACTTTTCTTTAATTATTCAACAAATTTAAAAAAATATAATTTTTTTAGCATTTCCACAAATGTGTGTAACAGCAATAGCAAATTTATTGCAAATATCTCAGAAAGAAAATGAACAAAGAACATTTTTTCATAAAGATAAAGATATTATTCCTTTCATTGAATGTCATTGGGATAGCATGACAACAATGCCACGTAGAGTAACACAATCATGGCATGCAACGGTAAGCAATCTATTATATATTTAATTAATTCTATTGCAAAAGCATTTTTCTAATTCATTTCAAAATAATGTTACAAAAAAATTTTTAAACAAGATTTTTTTATTAATTTTATATTATTATCAATAAATATTAAAATAATTTTATTATTCATTTATAAAAATGAAATTAAATTATTATGTTGGTAAACATTTAAGTATAAAATTATATATTAAACTAGAACAAATAATTTACATTAGTTTAGCCAATTGTTAAATATTCTAAGATCTTAATATTTTAATCATTACTGTTTTAATTTACTGCATAATGATATATAAAAAAAAATTAAGAAAATATTGAAATAATATAATAATATAATTAAAAGTGTGTACATATATATATGTGTATATATATATTAAAATCATTGAATTATTTTATATATTTATTAAATATATTATTTATTTATAATTTTTTGATGTATTTTTTCATGTACAAAAATAACTAATGTTTGAATATAGATACATAGAGCATTGTTAAAAGATGTTGGAACATTATTTACTATTGAGGAAAGCAATTCAGATGGACAATTATTTGGACTTATATGTTCTGATCTTCAAATGATTAAACCAAATTATGAAGCAATGATTAAGGGTGGTCATTTAAAAGTAACTGAAATGGGTGTTCAGCATGTTGGTAAGCTTAGTCATGTTTAATTAAGCATAATAAATTATAATTATTCATAATTATTTTAATATAGAGATGAAATTTATTATTTCAAAAAAGAGATATCTTAATAAATTTATTTAATTATCATTAAATATTATTATTATTATTAACAAAATAATTTATATAAATAATTAAAAGTATAAATATTTTATATTTAACTATTGCATATTTGATTATTAATTACTTGATTAATTTATTTATATTTATTTTTATCTTTCAATAATTAATTTTTTCTTTTTGTTATACTTACTTCTTATCTTATCAAGATATTAATCAGTACTATGGTATCATATAACAACTTGCTTAATCATAGAATGTCTAAATAGGTTATGTTATTAATAAATTCTATAAAATTGTGAATTTATTATATAATAGCAATTATAGTATTATGAATCAATACATAATATTTAATTTATTTTAAAAAAATTTCATCTTAAATTTCGTCAATTTTATTTTAAAAAAATTTAACAGTTAAGCATATATAAGATTATTTTTATGCAATTGTTATATTTTTGATATATCATATTAAATTTTATACTATATTATACTACATAAGTAATGAATATTACTATGGCATGTACAGTACCACTTAGTGGAGGTTTTCGTGGTCGCAATGCAAAACGTAAATTTCCTGGAGAAGGAACAGGTACTGGACCTGGTAAAAAGGGTAGGGGTTCTGATATGACGGCTCCTAAGTTACCTGCTCATGGATATCCTCTTGAACATCCTTTTAATAAAGATGGTTATCGATATATTCTTGCTGAGCCTGATCCACATGCACCTTTTAGACAGGTTTGTAATTATGTTATATATTATATATTATCTTATACTTCATATATATATTATAAATCTAAATATTATTTTACAGGAATTTGATGAAAGTAGTGATTGGGCTGGAAAACCTATTCCTGGTTGGTTGTATAGAGCTTTGAGTCCAAGTACAGTTTTACTTGCTTTGCATGATCGAGCACCACAGCTTAGAGTTTCAGAAGATAGATTAGCAGTAACTGGAGAAAAGGGTTATTGCATGGTCAGAGCAACTCATAGTATGTTAATATTATAATCTATTATATGAGAAATAATTTTATACAATAAATATATATTAAATTAAAAATTAAGATTATTGATTTATATTTTTTATATTATTCAAATAACTTGTTCATTCTTTAGATGTAAGCAGAGGTACATGGTATTGGGAAGCTACTATTGAAGAAATGCCAGAAGGTTCAGCTACAAGATTAGGATGGGGTCAAGAATATGCTAACTTACAAGCTCCACTAGGTTATGATAAATTTGGATATTCCTGGAGATCTAGGTATAATTCAATTTTCATATTCTATTTTAAAACAACTTCAATATAATACAACATTATAATAAATAAATAATTTTAATTATGAATAGAAAAGGTACACGATTCCATGAAAGTAGAGGTAAACATTATAGCAATGGTTATGGAGAAGGTGATACATTAGGATTCGTCTTAATTTTACCAGATACACATGATGCATCACATTTACCAAATACCTACAAGGATCGGGTAAGAATGAAATGTAAGTTTATTATATTATCATAAATGTTTTATAAATTGATGTTTATACATTAGCCCTTAGTAAAATTCAAAAGTCATCTTTATTATGAAGAAAAAGATCAAGTACCTGAAGCTCTTAAGGCTCTAAAACCATTACAAGGAAGCAAAATTATATTTTATAAAAATGGAATAAATCAAGGTGAAGCATTTATAGATATTAATAAAGGAGCTTATTATCCTACAGTTTCCATTCATAAAAGTGCTACAGTTTCTGTTAATTTTGGACCAAACTTTAAATGTCCTCCAACAGATGTTACATTCAGAGGAGTAAGTAATGATTTAATAAAAAAAATTTCTCAGCATATTCTTTCAACAATTATTTATATTTTACAGATGCATGATAGAGCAGAAGAAACAATAGCAGAACAATCTATGGCTGATATACTTTATTTTACTGAAAATGAGGGAAAATTAAGACTGGATACTTTTGCTTTATGACATTAATATATCTTTTTATTTTTTTAAATTATTATTCAGTTCAAATTAAATATCATTAATAATCATATATTGAATTTAAAACTTCATAATTATCTTATTTTATGTTCCTTAATTGCATATAATTATAAAATAGAATTAAATTAAATTTAGAAAATTTAATATGCAGATATCATATGTATATATATATATGTGTGTGTGTGTGTACATAACATATGTACACACACTATGATTATAATTCAAATATTGATGTACATAACAAAAATTCATCTTCCAAAACCACCTCTACAAACTGGACTTGGTGATATATTACATTTGTCTTTCCATTGATCAGATGTCTTCGCCTTTGTAAATAAACATAAAAATTATATATATAAACATAAAAATTTTAAATATTTGAAAATAATATTTATTTTCAAATTTTACTGAAATTTTTACATTACATTAAAATATTTTTATAGTAGTACTTACTATAATTGATAATGCATGCACACCTCCTTGTAATTCTGCTTGTAATAATTCATTTACCATTCGATGACGCTAAATCAATAAAATTGTATCTTTAAAATATATGAATTAAGATTTTATTAAAACAAAAGATAAATTGTAAACTTTTATAAAATATCATAGTCTTTTTTATAAAATATTTCATTAAAATATATAATATTATATGTATATTATAGAAACTAATTATAAAATTTAAATATAAAATATAATAAAAAATTTTCATTAAATCTCTTATTGTAAACGTTATCATGAATTTCATTACTTTTTACCTTAATAAGTGGTTTATCTTTGAATAAATCAGAAACGACGATTATTTTGAAATGCGTTTCAGATCCTTTAGGAACATTGTGCATATATGATTCATTTATTACTTCGATATAAGATGGATTTAAAGAATCTATCAATTTTTTTTTTATTGAAAGTTCTATTGGATTATTCTGTGTCATAATACTTATTCCTCGTAATAAAATTGATGCGTTCCTATAATCTACAAATATTTATATACATAGTTATATTATTAATAAAATTATATATAAGAAAAAATCTAAATATTGTTTAATAGAAATACTATATATTTTATATTATATTAAAATTTATTCAATATTAAATATTTTATTATTGTTTTTTTTTCTATATATTTTTCATATTAATTTCAATATCTATATCTTATATAATATAACGTATTTAACAAAATTAATATAAACAAAAAATATTATTTTATTATATGTTATTCAAATGTATGAACGTGCTTTTATAATATATAAGAAAATCATTTAATCAATAATTATTTTCTTCTTTTAAGTTTCAAAATATATCTATCGAAAAATCTAACCTCTATTTTTTTTAATTAATATAATTTAAGTATATAACAAGTATATACTGATGATATTACTATAATCTACAATGTATCGCTTACTTTTTTTTATTATTGTAACTGTTTTATACATTTATATAATTATATTTCTATGAACGAAGAAATTATCTGTGTAAGTATACTTTTTTAATTGTAAGTTTCGATCACATGGTTAGAATTATACAATCATATATATGTTTTAATTAGATATATTGTCATACATAAAATTATTGTACCTCTATAAAAATACAATTTTGATTAAAATAAATTTTATATATATTACGTTGTATAATCATATTTATTTGTTAATATATATATAATAATAAAATTTCTAAGTTGTTTTAGTATACGTATTAATTTTATAGATTATAATAAAATTTTATAAATTCTTTTTTATAAAATATGTGAAAATTTTTTTAATTATTATACTATGTTTATACATATATAAATATTTTAAGATAATGCAATTAATTGCTTCAAGGTAATACAAGTATGTACGTTATTTTGAAATATATTAATTATATATTATTGCTAGAAGATTAATGTTAAGATGATAAAAAATAAAAATTTAAGTATTGAAATAATATAAAGTATAAAATATGTAAAATGTATTTTATTATATATTTATATGTATTTTCATATGATATTTGAAACATATCAATATTTAAATTATTTTTAATTTTAATAGTTCTTATTGATTAATTTTTTTAATTATATTTTGATAATTAATAAAGTATATAATAATTTTTTTAATTAAAAATTTCAATTTTTAAGGAGTTTTAAGGAATTATATAGAATAAATACACAAATAATATATATCCTTTTGAATACTTTATTTGATATTGTTGTATTCAGATAGATATTCACGAGGAAAGATCCAAGCTGCGGCAAAAAGTTTAAAATACAAGTTTTGAACAATTATTATCAAGTGACTAGGTGAAGGATGCAATTGCATCAGTATTTCATTTTTATAAAAATCGTAGGCACGTTATTGATCCTTAAACTATCTATTCCTTTCACGTTTAAACATTATGCCATCACATTCATAATAAACAAACAATGCAATAATATATTTACATTCTAGAAAGTTACAATAAGGAATTAAAAAATCGAGCTATCAAAGAAACGTTGATACAATTAATGCTTTTTTTTTTCTTTTAAATATATATATATATTATTTCCATTTGCATCTAAATATAAATTATCAATTTTGACGCACGTATAAAATTGCAAGTGCAAAAAGAATACATTTAGCACAAAACCAAACAGCTTCGCTAATATAAAACGTGGCACAATGTCATACAGTCATTCCTCGATTTACATCTTTTTCGATTTATATCCGGAATCAATTAGTCTGAAGAATGACTATATACAAATTTTTTTGTTTATTTAACCCATTAAATTTTAGTACATTTCAAGAAAAAGTATTGCTTGATACAACAATACAACTAAAATACCATATTAGTATATGAGCTCAATATGAGCTGCTGAATAATATTAAGAATCTTAAATTGGCCTATGTCACAAGTATATACGAAATGCGTCATTTTCATTTTGAAAGATTAAGAAATAATTATTCTATAATATATCTAAGAAATAATTATTTCGAATGTAACTTTTAATTGATATTCTTTCGTTTCTTTGTGTAACATTTAAGTTTTTTAAATAATATTGATAAAGAAAAATTTAGAATTTTACTTGAACAATCAGCCATTATAAGAATTAAAAATAGTTCATATTTTTACTGCTTTATACATCTATTTACATATACAACAGAAATGCCAAAAAAAAGACATAGATACAGAAGTTTTGGCAATTCTGAAGATTATAAAATTTCAGGTATATGTTAATACTAGTGATTTGAAATTATTTTTTTGTATTATTCATGAAAGAACATATTCAAGAAAAGCTACGAGGTAACTCGTGTTGTCGTACTCTTTACGTTCAGTCTCATAGAGTTCTTGACGCCATTGTCCAATATATCAAAGCCTAGTAACTTTTAATTTTTTGCATAGCCGAGCAATTAGATACTTACGCGGGACAGCTATTTAAAAATTTTCTTTTGTTTCTTATTGATGATATTTCAAGACATGTTAAAATACTCGACGATAAATCGTAATAAAATCTATAATAATAAAATTTTTTTTCTTGTTTCCCTATATATGTCTTTATAAATATTGCTATATTTTATGTAATTATGATTCAAATTATAATTACTTCGATGTTATATTTTCATAAAAATATTCATCATCAAAAGAACATAATTTTGTTTTTATATATATTTTTAACTTGACCAAACATCTTTAGGCACTTGTTGATATGTTTCACAAAAAGTACGAATTTTATTGAATTTCATTTTTTTTTCTAAATTACTTTCGAAATTTTCTATTAAAAATTACTATAATATAAACTATTTAGTATTTTTTATTATTTTTGCTACGAACAAATATATATTCGATATTATTTTCCCTTTGTCTTTTTTCGATGAACTATCCCATTACGCGTTTTTTTCTTTATTCTTTGTCATTCGTACCATATACATCTTTCTCGATATAATTACTATCTTACATAGAAGAAATCATCGATAACCGAGGAAGAATTATAAAAATACAGACAACGGCGCATTAACGCTGATCGTCAATAGACGTAAATTGTTTTCAGTTGATCCTTTAATTCAGGAGGAATGGCACAAGTCTCCGACTCCGGCTTCCTTTTTACCAAGCGACGCCAGCGTCCTCCGATATTTTTGCGGAAGCCCTTTGCAAATCCAGACCTATCCGACGGTAGAGCGTGTACAAGTGTATCCTGTAAAATATAATGAATAAAATATAGTGATTGTAAAGACATTTTTTTAGAATTATTAGAAGAAAATAGAATTTAAATTTGTTTCTTTCAATTTTATCATTTTATTTTTAATTGAATCATGTACTTCCAACCACTTCAAAATAAATAACTTATAAATTTTATATAATGTAATACACACACATATATATATATATGTTATATAAAAAAAATATTTTATAAATATATAAATATTATATATATCAGTTATAATTATAAAATTAAGTTAGTTATATAAAGTTTTATATTTTTGATTTAGTAATATTTTGCTAAATTATATTAAAATTAAATAAATATTCCAATTATTGCTTATAATATTAAATTGTTAATATAATTGTTATTAAATTGATAAAATAATTTTATATATCTCATTATGCAGCAATTTATTGTTCCAGAAATTAATTTTCATTTTAATAATTTTAATATATTTAATCATTGAATGCTATTAATATTTTTTCTAGTACAAAAACAATTTATGATTGATCACGATTATAAAGTAGACCAATGGATATCAATTTAGTATCATTATTATAGTATTTAAATAACAAACAATGTTCTGAAATCCTATTAATGTTGTTTTTAATATTACATAATATGAATAAGAACTTAAATAGCATTTTCAACAACTTAAAGTTAATGTTCAATTTAAAAAGAATTTATATAATATAAAGCTATTAGAGCATTATGTTATTTTTTTGATATATGAATAGAATTTCAATGTCATTTTCTTATATATTTATGTTTTCGTTCTTGGATATCATCATAATTAAATATTGAAATATAAAATAATTACTATGTAAAATTATATAAAATTATATTTTTTAACATATCAAATCTTGTAATTTATAAATATAAATATAAATAAGTAGTAATTATGTATAATAAATAATTAACATTTTTGTCCAATATGCCATAAGTTTCATTAATATTAATTTATTGTTTAGGATTAGATATCAAAATGTAAATTTATAGATATAAATAACAATTGAATCATCTGTCTCAATCTTTCAATCATATTGAAATTCATTATCTTTGAACTTTAAGTTATACAATTTATTTAAAATATGTAGCAGTATTGCAATTAAATAACATAGGTAACCGAGTAAGGTCATACATATATTGCAATTTATATACATATATATAATACACTGCAATACGATTAGAATGATCTATGAACCATGCAAATAGTCGAGAGCGCGTCGACTCAACTGAAAAAGCAGGATACGTCGTGTATCCGGGTGCGATATTACGAAACTACCGATCAGCAGGATCCAGAGCTAAAGAGTGAGACAGAGAAACTATATACATATTGCGAAGAGGCAAACAGAACCGTTCAACAGAGGTAGATGACCACATATGTGAACAGAAGAAACTGAAATTCTCGTCGGTCGACATTTAGAAATGAATCGCAAAAGATAGAGAAGAATCGGCAATCGTCGAACGATTCAACAAAGCATGACAAAAGAATGTTGCAGGAATATTGCCAATATTGTCAAGAAGAGACGCATTATTTTGCTGTCTACGAGACAGCTGCACCCTGTACCGAAGTCCTGTTGCTTGGCAAACGGTTGTAGCCGCCCACCTACGCTAAATTTAGAGCCAGCCCGAGGGGTAAAAGCGGGTTTTTAGGTGCGTCTATGCGTTCAAAACACCAAACATAGCGGCTTTCGCGGTTTGCCAGATGGAAAATTGAACGTCGCGACGCTATATACATATGTACGTAAATGATCAATAGGCGCCAATAATACGATAAAATCAACATGTTGAGCCACGAGTAGTCCTTCTATATGTTCTATATATTCTTCAACGAAATTATTGATTATTGAATAACATAATTTTAATAGATATTAATAAAAAAAAAATATGCATAAAAAAGAAAATAAATGTTTTATAGAAAATATAATTCTTAATATTATATATGTATGTCAATTTTGAAATAATCGAATTAAAATTAAAAGAATATGAATAATATTCTATGATAACCTAAGAAAATATATAGAAATAAAGATTTTGAGTGACATTAGCAATTACATTGATTCAATTTAAATGTTGTGACGCTTTTTTTTAATAATCATCTCTTAAACTCATAACTGTATTGGTTTTGAAATAACTGATGTAATTATATTAACCGATTAATACTTTGTTATGATTAATAGGTATGACATAAGACAAGAAATGACTTTAACTATGCGAATTATACGAGCTAAGTCATTATGTAAATTTTAACAATCATGATAAAGATTATAAATCATCAAACATTCAGAAATATTATTAGTGTTAGTATGATTCTTATTTGAATTACATATCGACAATTTTGATAATCTGTAAACATTAATCGAATGATTATTTATTTTGCACAATTATAATTGTGTGACGTAGTAAATAAAACTTGGAAAATCTCGATCTTATCTTACTTTCGATAAGCTTACTTTAATCGAACGTAAGTATGATGTCTACGTCATATATATCTTACATCATAATTATGAAAACTTGTATCATTTAGATAACAGCTAGATTAATCTGACTATAAAATTTCTAATTTAGAAAATGCTATGTATGTCATATAAACTATAAATTTTGATTGCAGAATTAATATTGGAATATAATTTGAAATTAATTATATGATAAAGATATAAGATTTATTGATTTTTTAATGAGATATGAAATAATATAATGATAATAAAAATAATTTAAAAATTATCAAAGATACTGGAAAGCAGTAGAGATTTACTGGTAAGTAGAGCATGAAACTGAAACATACGTGTCATAACGGCAACAAAGCAGAGTAAAAGTGGCAACGTTGCCGATTGTTTGGGATTTTTCTGGCGACGAGCCTCGGACTGAGCCTCGACCTTACAACTCGTTTGCCAGGCCGTCTACTCGTATGCCTCGTCCTTGGACAATCGATAGCGCCATCAACTATTATTAATAACTACAATTTTCAAAGGCCTTACCATTACCAAGTATATTCTGGAGTGTTACTAGATATGTCTTTTTTGATATAATATATTATGTATAAACTATTTATCATATCTACTATAAATAACATATTGCACAAGCTTTCATCATTTTATGAATCTAAATATTAGCAAACACTAAAAGCTGCATACTGAAACATTATTAATATATAAAAATAAAATATAGTTCGTAAACAGAGTTATTTTATATATTACAAATTATAAATAATTATAAAATGACATACATATATAACATAACCTATACTTTTTCAAAATACTATAATATACAAATACAAATTTAGAAAGATTAATACTCAAGCAATAAATATTGTGATAGAAATCCAATATTTTTTAATTTTTAATTTAGTAAATGTTAAAAATTGTAATTCTTTTATTGGTTCAAATCGTTTTTTTTTTAATTCAATTTAATTTTTAACTAAAAATATATTAACCAATATATTTTCATTAATTTAAATTTTAAAAATATCATGAACAAAGAAAAAATTATAATACAAAATCAGTCAATTTAAAAACAATAATGTAGAAAAAAATATAATAGTTTTATCATTCATTATTCAAATTATCTTTTATATCTTTTGAAATCAATAAAATTAGAAAATTAACAATATCTTTATTCCTTATTATTTTATATTTAATAATATTGTGTCACAATATTTCATTAATTTTAATAAAAGATTAAAATTTAAGCAAATTTATTTTTTAAAATTAATTTTATAAAAAAACTTTTATTACGTTAAATATTATTGATAGTCGTTAAAATAACCCATAGTCCTGGCAAGCAGGGAATAAACCAGTAAAATCTGGTAATACTGGCTTTACTGGTTAGTATAGCTAATATACATACATAGAGGAATATGAAGGAAGTCAGAAGGAAGAAACGTATAGTCCTCGTTTTTCTTCGAGATTATAAATTCAAAGAAAAGAAAGGAAAAAAGAAAAAAGTAAAAAAATGAAAGTAAAAAAAAACCTTATGGAAAGATTTATATACCAACCTGGTCGTTGTACAACGTATACTGTGTCGGTGTGTGAGGCGGTGGATAAGGAGGCGGAAACTGCCAGACGAATTGATCTGCCGGATTGGCGGTGGTATAGACGTTATCCTGTTCAACAGCTGTGTTATTTCCCAGATCCGTCGATGTGGTAGTCACTGACGTTTGCGTGCAACAACCTTCGCCAGGATAAGACGGAGCGACGATCGTCGAAACCGGCGATGTTGCCGTTTGAACTACGGCTGCTTCCGGATGTACCGCATTCGAATGATCCTCTCGTTTCCGCAATTTGCTACGGACAAGCCGAATTGCGATCATAGTCCCGTTGCTTCCAACCATTTTTCTTTTTTCTTTCAGGTACAGCTTCAAGAGCTTCGTGTTAATTCGTGAACAAATTTTTAAGTTGTTTATATCACAACTCTCGAATGGATCGAGAATTTTTATTGGTTCCCGAAGGAAAATACGTAAGTCAAACGACCAGAAAATATGTTTGTTTTTACGTAAAATAAATACAACAACTTTTCGAGCAATATGCTTCTTATCAGTCTATTTTTTCTCTCTCTTTCTTTCGTATACTATATATCGGTTTCTTCTTTCACTCTCTTTTCTTTCTTATTCAAATTCTATTTTAGCATAATTTTACAAAGCTTTTGTTATTTACAAATAAAATTATAATACGAAAATGTATTCTTGATTTAGGAAATGTCCTTTTAATTCTTCAATTTAATATAAAAATTTATTCAAAGCTTTACGCAACTTATTCTAGCCCACCTTTTAACTCATACTATCGATGAAACACTATAATTTGCGTTCAGCTGTTCGTTCTCGTACATTCACTCAACAAACGACGATACATTCGATGATGACTAGTTTGAAAAATTCTTGATGTTGAAATACAGCGTTAGATTGAACAACGACTGTACAGTAATTTATTTTTTACTTTTGAACTGAAGAAAAACCACCACCCGGCTTCTCTCACAGCCAAAGGGCACGCGAGCTGCCAGAACTCTCCGAAAATTACCTCGTTTCGCTCATTTCAAAGCCAACCGAGATCTGACCAGAACGATGGCGCGCGACGTTATTATATACTGTGCTTGACGTCACGACTACGCGGCATCATGATTGGAAGTTGCTATGAGCTCCGACCAATCAACTCACTTACTGCGTGAAATTCGAACGGTGCACGCTCGCTCGTTCACTTGAGAGCTTTTCATTGCCGTCATCTCGAATAAACGTTGGAAAGGCCAGACGGTATATACTATAAGTATGTATACGTTTTTAAACATATCCGTGGAATAAGGGGAATAACGTACTTAAATACGTTTGTACCAATTCTTTGTATGTATATTAATCTTTTACTGTCATCATAAATATTCCTATTACATTTTACGATACTTCATTGAAACTGTTGTTGGTATTGATTTATTTATGTCGATTATTGTGAGAAATCAATCTTTTTAATGAACAATTTTTTTTTATCTATTCATAAGTATATTAATATTACATGATTAAAACTAATAAAAATTTAAATAACAGCTTTTTTTGCACTTTTTACTTTAAATATTACATAAATATTACATTATTTGTATTAAATATATTTAGGTTATATTTAGATATATTTTTGAAAAAATTTTTATTATTCATTAATTTCTTATGAATATAATTTCATATAATTTTTTATAAACGTACAAACTAATTCAAACGTACAAATTATTAATTTGAAAATTTAAAATTATTTGCATTAAAATTATATATATTTATTATATATATAGGATATAAAAAAATACTTTATTTAATTGTAATATTATTAAATTATTAAATACTAATTATAAAATTTACAAAAATAGTTTGCTTTCAAAATAAAAAATATTTTTTATGTAATTTTTTTATTGCTTATTATTAAAAATAACATTAATAATTTCTTTCATAATAATAAACATAATAATTTTTACTAATACTTTCATTGTAATTATATTGATAAATTATGATTTGTCTTAAATTTATTATATCTCAATATCTTTATTCTGTATAATGTTATTTTGATAGAAAATATATGATATTATTTTTAAAAAATTTCAAAATAAATTTAATAATAATAAATTATATATTTTATTGAAAATTTGATCATATATTTTGCTTAATATATAAACAATTATTTATGAATAATTTGAAATTATGAAATATATGTATCAATTTGAGTAATAAGTATCAACAATTTTAATTTTAATAAAATGATTCATTTCTCTTGATAATCAATTAATCATTAGTCTACCTCTATCTCCTTTTGAAGTACTCTTTCTAAACAATTCAAAGAAATATAAAATTAATCAGAATTATAACTTTTTATGCAATTTATTATATTATTAATTATAATTTTAATTCTTATTCTAAACTATTTCAATAATTCATAATAATTCTTAATAAATAAACAATAAATTTTTTTTAGAGTAGTTGTATAAAAAATATAAAGAAATAGTTGTATGAAAAATTTTATGAATTCAAATAATCATTCGTTTACTAATTTATTATATTATATGTTATTTGGAATGCAATTGTTAAATCCAACGTATTATATTTTGAGTATTGTTTCTAATTAAAAGTTAATCCTAAATAAACTTTCCAAAATATAAGATTGTCTATCGAACATATCAATACTTTGATATCAATTAATTAATTTATTTTCTTTCTTTTTTATATTCTTGTAAAAGTTTTTTTTACTATATCATTTGTAATAAAAACTTTATTGTAATATTTCTCGATTAATAATTACAATTTTATTCGATATTATAATATATTATGTTGTTACTAGAAATTATTTACTTTCTATTCATAATTATTATCAATTATATCACAATCGATATAAATATCGATAAAAATTATAAATTTCAATTACGAATTTCAATCAATATAGATTCTATAAATATCTGATTCAATAATAGATATCGAGACTTTTATTTTTATTTCTTTTTCAAGAATTGCTCACTTGTGATATGATAATAATTTGGTATTTCCAAAAGGAAATACAATGTTTCGTATATTTTGACCGCAATAGTAGATGTTTTTCACGCAGATATTTTTCGATAAAAAATTTTTCAGCAATCTATACATATATATTTTTGGTTAATTTGCTACGATGAAATTTAACTTGAACACGAGTCTAGACAGAATAGGGATAGTTTAGGTACATATATTCGCGTGCTCTATTTAATTAGTATCTATTCTTGACTCTTGGGCGTGTAAGTATATAGATTGTGACTACATTACAAAATTAACTAAATCGATAATAAGCATATTTACACTTCTTTATGATCATCTTGTTCATTAAGATATATAATAAAATATATTTAGATGTATTTTTAATTTTTTCTTTATACACATACTTGAATAATATAGAGTAATCCTTGTTAAATTTGTATTTCATAAATATTGTATCTACTGAATTTTTCATCACATCTGTTTGGAATTTATATACATATATAATGTATGAATAAATTTCTGAATATATTCTGATTCATTAATAAACTTATCATGTAATAAATTCCTTTTTTTTTGATATTAAAGAAAATGGAATGGAAATCTCTAAATTTTCAAAATTATAGAGTATTGATAAATATAAACATTTCCGATATTCTTTATATATAAGAAAGATCATTTAAAAACATAAATTTTGAAAAATTCTAATATATTAAAACATTTTCCATAAAATATTCTTATAAATATTTTAAATATATAAATAATTATGATTATTGTTCATCATCTATTTTTGTTTATTATCACAAAATAAATTCATAAATTATGTCTATCTACTGAATATAAATAATTATATATAATTTTTGAAAAAAAATTGGTTTTCAGATAATTTTTTTAAGATTTCCTATTATTTGATTCTGTTGATATTGTTGATATTGTTTATTTAAAAAAATTAATTCATAAACTGAATTGTAATATTTACATGTTAAATATATTTTTAAATTATAGAAATGTATTTATTATAAAAAAAATATACTTTATGCATAAAAAAATATTTGCATAAATATCCACAATTTAACCATGATATTAGCATAATTTTAATTATTTTGTAATTTTAGTTCTCAATGATAAAAAAACAAATATACGGATTTACACTTCACAAGGCATGTAATAGAGGATTTGAAATAGCATGAAGATATAAGTATATAAGTACATATATATTTTTACATAAAGTAATAAAATAACTAATAAAGTAACAAAGTAATAATGGTAACTATCATAATAATTAATATAGATAAATATATGTATATACAAGATAATATAGGATATATATATATACAAATATATTTGTATGAAATATTGCTTTACATTAATTTTAATCTATTCTTTGAAAATTCTATAATATAATTAATCTTTTGAATGAGATATTTATATTAATAAAAATGCAATAAATATATTATTTAAAAATATACATTTTTTTGTATGATATTTTACTATCATTTATAATTATACAATTTCTCAAAATATAACATGATAAGACTTGACTCATTATGTCGTTCAATATCTTCTAATGAACAACCAACTAATCAGATTGTCGTATCTATTTAGTATCTTTTACCTGAAAATTCACGTATTGTTCATCTTTAAATCACATGATATAAATATATAAGACACGTGTTTTTTAATAATGATAAATTTTATTATGATATATTATAGTATACCTAATAATAATAAAATATAATATAAAATAATATGTAACTATAATATACATATATGTATTTATATGTATATATGTAATATATACATATAATAAAATTAAGAAAGAGAGAGAGAGAGAGAAAGAGAGAGAAATTAATTATATTTTTTTATATTTTTTTATTTGGCAAACTTATGATTTAATATATATTTTATATCTAAAGAAAATCTTTAATATATCGAGTTGCATTTCTATTCAATAAAAATTCACTTTTACTACATTGGCGAAAGTAGTGCTTCTAATTTTAATTCTGATCTATATATTTTTTCATATCGTATATAAATTTCAATATTTAATTTGATTTAATAAATTTGTGCAATTCTTTTTATTCATACATTTGAAATAAATTCTATTTTAAAATAAATAAATTTACAAATAAATTTCTATTGCAAATTAACAATTATTATTTTTTTATTATTTTTAATAAATATTATGTTCAGTTATATGCTTTAAATTATTTCTGAAAACACTATAAAAAAAGAGTTTCGTTTTCATTGACAAATTTTTAGTTGTTTTGAAAATTCATTAATTGCATTATTTATGTATATTTCATTTAATATAAATATTCATTATATTCAATAATTATATAAAAATATATTATAATTCATACATTATATAAATTCACATTATATAAATTTTTAAATAAATAATTAACTTGAAAATTGTTTGGACAATCATTATCAAATAGAATTCACTATTAATTATCCTCAATTTGCATTAAAGATACATTTTTAAATGGATTTACGAATGAAAAATTATTCAATATTTATGATTTAATTTATTATTTCATGTAAAATATGTATTTCATGTGTAACATATATCAAGTATATGATATATTTATTTATTGAAATTGTATAAACAATTATGTACACGTTCTTGAACATTTAATTGAAAAAATGTAAATTTTTAATACGTATATATTATTGCAAATTACCTAACAAATATATATATTACGTTGTTTCACAGAAAATATAATAGTCGTGGGAAATTATAAGATGAGTCAGTCAATCGTTCAAAATCAGTGAACAAATCCACGTGTTTGACATGAAATAAAACATATTCATTTTTTTGTATATATTATATAAAATAGTCAAGTTGTTTATTATTATATAATTATTATATAAACTTAATATTTTATAGCGAATTATCGAAATATATAATTATATTATTCACGTGTAATAATAAATGTTTATGATTATTTTCAGTCTAATTTATAATTTACTTTTAATAATTAATATCATTTTAGAATTGTTAATATAAAAAAATGTTATTAGTTTCATTTTTTTATCACTTATTTCTTTATCATTTATTTTCATATAATATTACTTGTATATTAATTATTTTTAATATACTTAAACTTTATTTGTTTAATAATATAATGATTAAATCAAAAGTTATCATCAAAAAATTATATCAAAAATGATTTAATTTAATTATCAAGATTAATTTTAAGATTAAATAATGCAAAATTTTAATGTCATATTCTCTTTAGAAATATAAATAATAGATAATATAAATAATAGAAATATAAATTTGAAATATAAATATTTTTTATTCACGTTGAAATTTTAAATGAATAGTTGTTATACGTAAATTAAGAGTATTATTAAAATCTTTTTTCATTAAAACTAATTATTGTAATAAATTAAGTCTTTCTGATACTGAAAACAGTTTATTTATATTTCGAGTGCAAAGGATTAAAATATCATATACAAAAAATACTTATATTTTAAAAAAGTTTAACGAAAAAAAAATTTACGACTTTTTTTATATTTTTAGAGAGAATATAAGAGTAAAGTTTGGTTATCTGTTTCTAAAGCACCTTGTATAGAACTAACAATCAAGAAGATTAATCGGATAATAAATCGATAAAAGCAGGCTTAGTATAATCAGAAACATACAGAAGATTTTCAAAGAAAGTGTATTGCAATAAAATTTTTTGCATATAATCTCCGTGTTAAATCTATTTAAGTGAAATCGACAAAAATACGAAGAAAGATATATTTATCGATTGCAGTCTCGATATGAAGAAACCTTTCCGCATAATCTCCATTACAATGTTGTTGAATAGAAAAACATACAATTGGATAAATTCGTTATTGAGATTTAAAACAAAATTCTTTTACAGATTATCAGATTTTCATATTTCATTCACGTGAGTACATGTGAATTTTGAGATTAAAATCTTTCAATTTCTCTTTCTCCATTCTAAATGACTTTTCTCATAATTCATAATGTACATATAAATTAGATTTGATTTGATATATTCACTATATAAATGTATGTGAATTAGAAGAAATTATAAATAAGCAATAATATGAAAAAAATATATATTGATCTATTTCCATATATATGTTCCATATTATAATAATATAAAAATTAGAAATGAAATGTTCAAAATCTCAAACGTCAAAAAGTTTTATATTTTTAAACTTTAAAACTTTTTTGCTATTTTTATGATTCGAAAGTTTGGAAATCTAGATAAAGAATAATTTGCATAAGTAACTTATGAGAATATTAGGAGCATAAGAATTTTATTGATTTAATAATAATTATTGAATAATAATCAACTTAAATTATTATTTAGACTTTAGATTTATTTTAATCAATAATTTCATCAATTGTTTATATTTAAAAATAATAGAACGTAAAAGTTTAATTTTTTATAAGCCAAGAAGATTATTATTATTATTAACTGATTGCAAATCTAATTTCGAAGAATTTCAGAAACTTGTTAAGACTTTACTTTTACCAGAATATGTACATAAGATAATATATAGGAAAAAAAAAAAAAATAAATAAATAAATAAATAAAATAAAATAAAAAAAAATTAAAATATCGAAAGTTTTTTAATTAATTTACATATTTAACATATTATATTATGTTATGTAATTAAATTTTTATTTATTTCTTTTATAATTATTTAATATTATATTTAATATTTAATATTAAATAATATTAATATTATTATATTTCTTTAATAAACACAATTTCAAAAAATATGTTTAATTCAACATTATAAGATCAAAAACATAAACACATAATCTAAAAAATTTAATAATGATTAAATTTCCTATTACAAATTTTTATTTTCATTGCGTGAGAATAAAATTAATAAATTTAATAAAATTTTTTTAATCGACTTTTTATTTTAAAAAAGATAATATATTGTTTGCTAACATGTAAAAATGATTCATCAAAAATTAAATAAAATTTTGTTTTTTTAAAAGTAAAAAAATACTGGGCATTTGTATAAGATTTAAATTATTTCTAAAATTATATATTTACTTAGACTTTTATTGAATTCATATACATATATATATATTTAAATAATCAATTAATTGCTCGTGAAATAGATTGAATCAAGTTCTTTGGATAAGCTAAGTTCTTTGGAAATTATCTTTATCTTGAAAATATTAAATCGAATGAGTAACACATATTTTCAGATGAAGAAATGTGATTCATCGATATACGAAGAAAAACCTATGAAATACCTATGCATCTTTAATCACTCATTCCGTGACTCTCATCGTTACTTCTTTGAAAGATAAGTGTCGTTTAATTTTTTTTTTTCTTCTCTTCGATTTCTTTCTTAAAGTTCATATATGATAGTATTTGACAAAGACAGTGAAAAATGATGTAACAAACATTATACGAACATTCAATAAAATTGTCAAATTAAAAAAAATAATTGTGATTAGAAAATTTATTAGAATTTTATTTCATTTCCTTCTACTTTTAAGTGAACTTGATTTCATTTTTTTAATTTCACTTTTAATGTGGATTACCTTGTAAGACATTCATTTTCTTAATCATTGACATTTAACAAGTTTCAATTACGTTATTTTCTTACTTGTTTTGTTCATATAACGTCAATATAAATTAATGACGTTATTTCTTTGTTGACTGCTTTTTTACACTGTGACGTAGTGTTTGCACTCGATAGAAGTATGAACCAAATACATTGTTATTCGTAGATAAATCGCACGCGTGCAAGATAAAGAGGAAAAAAGAAAGAAAGATATGACCTTAATTGGATAGAGCTTTAGTAGATGAATGCACGCTATTTGTTGATGCATGTTCAATGAAACACGATTAACGTGCTTAAAAGGACTGTTGAACTCCATCCAATTGTACACTTTCTTTTAATATATTTTATATCTTCTTTCTATACAGATTTCTTTTGAGATTTCATTCTGGTCTAATTATTAAATTTTGTTATAATATCTATTTTGATGAATTTTGTTTATCTTATTCTTTTTTATTTTTATTTTTTTTTTGTTTTGTTTTTTGTCGTTTTCAAAAGAAGCTCTTGAAGTTGTATCAATCAGTAATTTTAATATATTTTTGTTGATTGAATTTGCTAATTTTAAAATTTTAAAAATTATTTTTATTTTACACATAAAATACTGTGAATATTTAGATATCGTTCATTGATTAATACAAGATATCTATATGTACATCCACATTCAAAAATTTAGAGAAATTATTATATTTGCTTTAAAACTATTAAAAAATTAAATTATGATTGAATATAGAGAAATTTATTTTATACAATAAAGAAACAAAAAAAAATGCATACATTTTAATATTATTGATTTATATACATAGCTAATACAGACATTAAAGTTTTATTAAAAGAAGAAGTATCATAAAATTTTTGAACGGAAATATACTATATGTATCTATATGTATAGAGATAAATAGATAGATAAAATAAATATGATGTACAATATTAATATAAGATGTCTCAGTATTTATAAAAAAGAGAAAAAAAGTGATACTACATAAAAAAAGTGAGTAAAAAATGTAAAAAAATATCGTTTTATTTGAAGACTTGACGGGAATCAGATTTGATGGATTCAAAATCTAAAGAAAATTATTTCAAAAAGATCATCGAT
The DNA here is from genome assembly GCF_048593485.1 of Apis florea. NCBI lineage: Eukaryota > Metazoa > Arthropoda > Insecta > Hymenoptera > Apidae > Apis > Apis florea. The sequence goes on along the minus strand of NW_028256838.1, from coordinate 517,651 downwards.
TAAAATACTACAATTTTATTCATTGAAAATAACAAAATGAGAATGATTATCCGTTTTAACATTTTTTTTATTTATTCAATTTTATTTTCTGTATTCTAATATACTACTTTATTGTAATCTATTTCTTATTTTTATATATATTTTATTTTATATGTACATTTATTACATTAAATATATTTATCAATATTATTATATTTCAAAAAATAAAATGAAACTAATTGAATTCCATTTTTTATATATATTCCCGTAATTTCACCGTTTCATTAAATCCGCTATTGTCAAGACTAGCTTTCGAAAAATTCGAACTAAAACTTAAGTTTAAGTAACTTGATTGAATATATTCAAATTCAATTTCCTGACGAATAAAAAGATTTTATTCTACGTCTAATTATTGTTATACATATAATGTCCTTCTGTTAATTATTCATTCATTCATACCTGCTGACAAGTGATCAATGTTATATAAGATAACAAGTTTTTGCGGCTGATTTATTTAAAAATGTTATTTTTTTACGTAGAATTACTCTCTTCTTTATTGTAGTGTAGTTATTAGGTTAGTTAGATTTTACATTGAATTTAAATAATATTTGGAAATTTTCAAAATATTCATATTTATTTGTATTTATTTTGCAATTTTTTTTAAAATATAAAGTATGTATTTTATTACCTGATCGTTACAGCTAGTAGAACGATGATAACACCGACTAACACCAAAGCGATCAATACACCACATATCATGTACACGCTGTCAACAGGAGGATCTGCATACATAAAAATGATTAAATTTTATTATTGGCATGTCTGGAACATTTAATAATATGAATAAAATAGTATTATGATATTTAAAGAATATCTGTCTCTCAATTCTTGTTCGTTATCGTTAAAATTGAAAAATAAATTTATTTATACTTTTTTATATTTCATTCTTAACATATAGCTATTCAATGAAAGACTTTTTATCATATCTAGAGTTGCGTTAATTTTATATTTCAATGAAAAAGCATTTTATTGTATCTATAGAATCTATAGAAGTATCTATAGAATTGCATTAATTTTTATTCAATAAATCATTAGTTTATTGCATGAATTAAAAAATATTATTTATATTTATGTTTTAATGAACTTCATATGATTGAAATTTATATCATATTTACATACATTTTTGCTGATATTAAAAAATATTGGTTAATAAAAGCTATGAGTTGACAAGGTATGATTCCAGTATAGAATATCGCACTGATCAGCAAATGGTATTTTTTTAAAAGTTTAATAAAAACAAAAAAACGAATGTAATAAAAATTATAACTATTAATAGAACAAAAAAATATTTTTCATTTTTATTTATAATAAGAAATTAAATTAAAAGTAAAATCAAACATAAATGAGAAATAGATATATTTTCGTTTATATTATTAATTAATTATGTAACATATCTTGTAACATTTAAATGTTTACGATTTTTTTAAAAATTATTTTTAGAAATTATTTTTTAAACATTTTATCTTATAACATTAATTCTACCTGACATATTATAAAGTTTAAACAATAATAATAATCCATCATTTTTTATCTTTTATATTATACTTTTATTATTAAAATTTATATATTATACAATTGCATTATTTTATGTTTTATATAATAACCATTTTAAACTAAAAATATTTTTGACGTCATTATATAGTATAGGTCAGAGTTAAAATGACTTATACTATATCTATGATATTCATTCATCCCTGCTTGAATACCCTTTCCTTTAGAAGCAGTCTTCTTTGTACTATAAATGAATATGTTAATATTCAATATATAGTATAAAGAAATAATATAGTATAAAGAATAATATCACGTCATATTAATATGACGTCATTTTATACATATATTCTACATTAAAAATTATGATTTTTAAATGAAAAAAATCTTAATAGAAAAATTATTTTATATTAATTTACAGTAATTTTTAATTTCTATTATTTATTTATAATATAATTTATAATTTCATTTTAAAAATCATTGTGAGATAATTTTTTTATTTTAAAAATCATTTCTATTCTTTATTTTTTATTAATTTTATATAATCGAACGAATATAATAAAACATAAATATTTTGCAGACTAGAAATTAATCACAAATATTTATAATATGCATTTGTAATGTAATGTTTCATATAATATTTAATGGAAAATATTGTGTGTGCATTGTAGAAAATATTAATTAGCACCATATTATTAACACATTTTGAACTTAAGTATGTTTATTTTATATACATAAAATGTTTTATATGTTATTAGTATATTTAATCTATTCATTAGTCTAAACAAATGTCGAGAAATAATATAAGTTGTCTTTAAAATGTGTGCATTGTACTTTAATGTCAGCGTATTTATCGATCGACACAACCCAGCCATACATAAAAACAGTTAACCTTCCTCAATAAGGACGTTTTTTTTATAATATAACTTGACTACATTTTGAAAACATTTTTTTCTTGTTTTTGTTTCACGTGTTTTATTTATTGTATAATTCTTTCCAATAGAAATTTAAAATATGATATAAACATTTATTTATACTTTTTATTGTTATGTATAATATTGTGCAAAACAAATATTCTTTATAAAAATTCAATTCTTCTTTTTTTTTTATTAAGAAAATAATAGTTGATAGATTTATATTTTAGAAATACATTTGTTACATAATAAAACATAATTTTTTAATAAGTTTCCAATCAATAAAAATTTTGAAAAATGTATTAATAAAACCATTCTTCATTGCCATACTTAAAAGTAAAATGCTTCGTCTATACTATAACTAGTATAAAATTATACATATCTAATTTAAAATTTATTATAAAATAATAGAAGAATATATATATATATATATATATATATATATATATATATATATATATATTTATTATAAGAAGAATATATATATATGTAGAATATATAGTTATAAAATATAATATAATTCTTAATCTACTTTTTTTTTAATATTTGCTATTATGTAATTATAACAAACATATAATTTAATAAATATTATAACATTGAATAACTTTTAAGTCAAGCTGCAATTAAAATGAAATAGAATATTACATTGAATTATATGAATTCATATATTTACTAGTATACTATTTGTTTCTAGAACTTTGTTTTTTATTATCTTCTTTTAACATCTGTTTATTGTAATTTATATTTTATAAAATAAATATAAATATGTATTTAAGAATTTACTAATATTTTTTAAACTGTTAAATGATAAGATTTAAGGTTAATAGCTTCCATAATTTATAATAAAATTACCATCTATAATAATTATTTTAAACAGAAAAAACTGTGATAAAACAATGGAGCTTCGAAATTTCAATTTCTAGTTTTCAAAGTTTGAAAATGATATTTAAAACTTTTGAATTTTAGATAAATAATAATAATAAAATATTAAAGTATAATAATATTAAAATTCGTGTTTAAAAAATTTATAATTAGTATAATCTCACTGATCCATTACAATAGTTTATATAGAGGAAAGATAAAATATAAAAATTAATTTTTTATACATTAAAAATATAACCATTATTATTATTATTATTTCTTATAATTTTTTTTTATTACTGTATTGATTATAATTATGATAAATTTGAAGAATTCTTAGAAAATTTTAAAATTTTTAAAGATTTTTTACTAAGATTATAATTTTTGATAAAATTTTCCTACAAAAAATATGAATTTTAGATTTTCAGAATTTCAAATTTCGAGACATTTTCGGATTCGAATTTCATATATTTAAAAATCAAGTTTCGACCTATTTTTAGAAAAAAACACAAATTATAACATATATTATTTTTCTCCATATTTATTATAACATTTTTGTTCACTTGTTGTAACATTTTGATTTTAATGATAAAAACAGATAGATATCATTATAACATTCATACAATAATCGTTATAACATCTCATATAGCATCGTTCGTTTATACATCCCACGTGTATTTTAAGACTATTATATCGTTACGTTCGTTAAAGAAACAAATATTTTTAACTTGACAATGAGTTATAAGAAAAATTTTATAACAAAGCGGATAAATTCATATCGAAATACGTATGTGTATGAAACAGTAATAAATTAATGTCGCAAAAATTTTCAACATATAATTCAGTGTATTTGAAGGGATATTTTGTGATCTGCAGATAAATAATTCCACTTTGTATTTTTCTAATATCTATAAAATATCATTAACAATTTTAACCTCTATTTTCTGTTTTTCGAAACGATAAAGATAAGCAAGGATTATGATAACACGCGTAGAGTATTAAATTATTAAAAACAATATTGATTATCATTCAAGAAGCCTTCTTTATTTTTATTTAATAGTAGCTATCAAGTGATAATTGGATTCGAAATGCTTCTGATATATGTATTAATTTATACTTTATATTTGATGAGTTTGAAAAAGGATTATATATAACTCTTTATTATAAACCCCTATCAAAATAACAAAAAACTTAATTCAAATAGGATTATATATAAATCTTTATTATAAACCCCTATCAAAATAACAAAACAAAAATTAGTTCAAATAAATATTACACAAATTTAAAAAAAAAAGATAATCATATAATATTGTAGAAATGTATGTTGTCATTGATACAATATAATTTGTTATTGATTTTAATTATTGAAAAATTGATTAGTGAAAAATTGAACAAAATTGAAAATAATTAGTATTAATAGTAATACAACTCAAAAAAATTTCCTTTTATTGAATACAAGATTTGCATTATTTTTATATAAATATATAAATTTATCAAAAAACCATAATTATTAAATAATTAAAATATTTAGTATTAATTATTTCTAAAAATGTAAATTTTAATAAGTTTTTCCTCTAAAATTTACATTTTAAGTAATTGCACTAATACTAAGCAGTCATATGTATGTATAATATATTATATGAAAAAATAAATTTATTTTTAAATTTTAGAGATATATTATATATTAATATATATTGCCATAAATAAATTTATTTTTAAATTTTAGAGATATATTATATATTAATATATATTGCCATAAATCTATAACACAATTGTAAATTTTTTAAAAGACATTTTTTTTAAAGAATCTAATCACATCTTTAATTTTTTAATAATTTAATTTAAATTTTCCATAAGAAAATATGTGTCCTTAATATTATTAGTGTAGTATTAGTTATAAAATTTCTTTGCTATCAGGAAATTGCAAGAAAATCTATCTATCTATTATCTAATTTTATGATTAAGGGTTTTTGAGCCTGTTGTAACTATAAATCATAGATATTAATTTAAAAATATTTATGATCTTCGTATTGTAAAAAACTATGATAAATTAAAATTATATATATATATATATATATATAAAATTTTTTATTTTCTATTTTTCCAATAGATTTTATATTTAAATATAAAAAAAAAAAAAAAAAAAGAAAAGAAAATTCTAGAAATTAATAATCAAGTAAACCCATTTTATAATAATTAATGATTTTTTATAATATATATACTCATATTCTTCATCTTCTGAAGAAATGGATTAAAAATGCGAAGCTAAATTTATTTTTTATCATGTTTTCCACATCGTGTTAACTTGATAAAAGTTTGTCTGTACTATATATAATTAGCTTTTAACTGGAAGTTCGGTTTATTTCTATTTATAATCGTATAATTATAATAACTGGTTATTTTCACTCAGATGGCATTGCCATTTTATCTTGGATTATTGTGATTAACAGTCTGTAAATAATTTTATTTGCATTTTTATATTTTACTAAGAATTAAATATAATAAGTTTTATAAGTAATTATTATAATATATTTATATTAGCTTATAATAATTAATACGAAGAAATTATAAGAACAAAAAAATTAATATTATATGTGTAAACAAAAAAATTATTCTTTTATTTGAAATTTTACAATTTTTCTTTTGAAACTTTTATTTTATGTTATAATTTATTATCAAATTATACGAACAATGAATATTTAATCTACAATAATTCGAAAATAAAAGAGATATTTTTTATTTCGTAAATTTTTTAAATAGAATAAAATCCAGATAAAAAAAATCAATAAATTTATTATTGATTGTCAATATATTAAATTACTCATTATTATTTCCTTGTTTTATTTTAAATTATAAATTATAAAATAACGCTTTGATAAGAGGAAAAAAGTGTTGCCAATATTAAATCTAATTATAAATCTTACGAGGAAAATCATATGCACAAAAAATATAGTTTTCAAACATATTCTTGAATTCTGATTATTTAATGTTTTATCGCAATAATTTTTATTTTATTGAACCATCTGTTTTAGTTCTCTACGAGTTAAGAGAGATTCATTGCCTTGAATTACGTCACGGTAAATCATATATCGTCAACGTAAGTGTATAGTTGTTGAAGTAAGTAAAATTATACGATGCTTACAAAAAGCATAGATAAAAGAAAAAAGTATCGAATAAAAAATCGAATAAAAATCTTCGAGATGAATAAATAATACAAATTAAACAATATTTCAATATATTTCTTTTTGTTAGAAATCACAATGCAAATTTTCTTCCAAGACAAGTTTTTCTTTTAGCAATGAATATATTATGTTAAAATTATGTGGATTGTAACGAATTAGAGAAAAATAAGGAAGTTATATGTAATTTTCAAAATGATATATATTAGTGATGATTTTTAATTTATGGAATTTCGAAGTTTTTTCAGAGATTACTGTTGCCATTTTTAATTAATGATTGTTATGGTTTTCGCGGATTTCAATGACTGTTAGAACTTATTTATTTTAACGTTAAGTAAATCTGGAATAATTTGACCAATGGATAAAACAAGTTAAATTACATACAAAAAGTTACATCAATATTTTTTATTGAAAATAAACATAAATATTTTTATTGATCATAATTATAACTTATGTATATTCTAGCGTATATGGGCAAGGATTTATTTTGTTTAAAAATCTAAAAAAATGCTATTTTTTTTATAAATTAAAAAGTATTCAAAAAAATTTAGTTCACTAAAAAATAGATAAATTTTTTACTCTTATCAATATTTTGAATATTCATATTTTACAAGAATATCAAAGTGATTTTACGTTAATTTCGTTAACTTATAGGCAGTCATTAGTCATATCGCTATGATGTGTTAATTTTTTTAATTTTCTTTATCTTATTTCGAGATGTAGGTGTAAGTTATTTTAATATTACGAAAAAAGGCTTGCAATTCAAAAATTGTTGGAAAGTATTGAGATATGTAATACTATTTGTAATTGAATTCTTTAATATCTATAAGCATTCCTATAACTAAACTTAAAACTTTGAGATATATTGATTTAGAAAAGATTAACATCTTGATTGAAATGAATTTTCTTTTAAAGTATCTTTTCATAAATAAATAAGCTTTTTCGTTTATTTATAATTATATTCTATTAATGTAAATGTTTATATTTATATCCAAACTTTTTCTATGATCAAGTTTTAAAAATGAAGGTTGTGCATAAACTTCAAAGATCCTATATTACCTTCTATGAAATAATAAGGTTTAGAGTTATGTTTAGTGCGGTGTAAATTGCTTTGTTATCTGACACTAAGTCTATGATATTCTTATAAACATAAAATTAATGAAACGATTGCAACTTACGATAATTGTAATAACGACAGTTTTAGTAATTAGAAATAGAGTAGAAACTTGTACTATTTGATATTATTTAAGTAATATTTATACATTTAAAAATTATAATTGATATATTTGATAAAAATATAAAATATTCCATAATAAAAAATAAATACTAATAGAAATATTAATAAATTATTTTAAAAGATATATTAATTTCAATGAAATTGAGACATCAATTATCAAGATCAATATCTTTTGATTAATTTCATCTTTACTTTTCGTATTCTTGTGCACGTAATCGATATTCATCTTTATTTCCAGAATACGTGCAAAAATATTTTTAATACTGTTATATATCGATCTTTCAAAGCGATAAATTAGAAATATAGTCTAAGCAGTTGTATTTTCATATGTATCAATTCTGAAAGATAATTTAGAATGAAAGTTATTTTTCAATGATTTGGTATCGATTGGTATAAATAAAAATAGATCAGATGATATGCAACCACATATGCCAAAACATACTTTAAATTTTAGAGTGTAATAATGCAAAAGTACAATATACAATTACTCACGTTAACATTTCTATATTTATTTGAATTTATTACTTTCTATATGAAAGAATTATTAATTATATATTATTAAATAAATACAATTAATTTTATAATATATAATTAAATATAATTAATATTTATTTATAATATGAAGATATAGTTATTATAGTTATAAATACTTTTATTAATGTCATTTAATTAGTTTTATATTCGAAATAATTTTTTTAATATATCATTCTTTTATTTGAAAGCTAGTATAAACAGTGAATGTCTCATAAATCATAAATATAAGATATAATAAACAACAAACTATATATTTAAATAATTTTCTCGCATAAAAAATAACAAATTCGAAAATAATATTCAAAATTTCCAAATATTAATATGAATAATATTAATATATGTTAAATATTTCTGCAATAACATAGCATTATATCATTAAAACTAAAATTGTCCAATGATTATAGGTTACAAACAAAATTATTCAAGATATTGACATTCGCAACATATCTTAAGGTCGAATCGAAATCGATCCGAAAAACATCCGTCTTTATAAATAATTAAAACTCTCCAACCTATAGATCATTTCATCAATTAATTATTTTGTCATATTCAACAAGGTTAAAGGTGTACTTTAAAAACAATAGAACAATGAAATGGTCGTATTAGATGCTATAATTCCCAAGATTATTTTCACATGACATTCGAGTCTGTTTTGACGATTATTGACAATACGCAAATTCATTGTCAACAAATGACAAATATCTGCATCTTGATAATTTACATTGATGTACCTGTTGTCATCTGCGTGTGCAAGTATGGCCGATAACTAGGGTGAATTTACAAGCAAAATTACCGAAGACAGATGCCTCTTTGTATTCAGCAAATCGTTGGAGGTAAACAACATTGTTTCAACCGGCTTCAATACGGACAGTTTAGAACCATTTGTCTGAAACGTGAAGGAACCTTCTGACGCAAATGTATAATTCTTTCCTGCTATAAAAACGCTTATTGGCCAAGGTTCAAAGTATACATACATCAGAAATCGTTCTAAAAACTATAATATTTCAAAAGCATTTATTTTTTGAATATAAATTGCACGATAAGATGCAATAGAAAAATTATTTTCAACGATAAATTTAATTAAATAAGTTTTGATTATATATATAAAATTAATCAATTATGATAATTGATATTTATAAATTAAAGTTTAGAATTGATAAATCTTATTTCATTTTTAGATTAAAGATCAAGATCATGGAATTATTTAGAATATGAAATTTTTAATAAAATATGAAATCTTTTTTTGAAAATTAATTTTCCAAAATTAGATTTTGAAAATTTTTTAAATTCATTGTTTAATTATTAACTTTCAATTTCAATTTTCTTAAAAAAAGAAAATTTAAGCAACAAAATTCAATTCTACACTTCTTATATATTTTTACTTATCTTCTTACCAATAATCCATATTCATGCCAATTGGAAATTAGCCAAATTCACTTGCATTTGAAAAGTTTTTAATCTTGATTTTATCGAAAATAAAGTTAGCTAAAAAAATTTGGTTCTTTTTTCTGATCGATTTTTGCATATAGAATTATTTTCTATATCTTTTATTATTAAGAATCTTTTATAGAGATCTTATATGCATATTTTCATATAAATATTCAAAAAATTGAAATCTATTATCTGCTATAATAAGAAGATAGATGTATTTTTTAGGAATATGAATAAATCAGCGAGTAAACAACGAAAATTCAATTAAAAATGTTAAATTTTCAATTTTAAAATAAATATTAATGAAAAATTTAAATATTGGAATTCCCTTCTTTTTATGCTCATTAAAGAAATAATAATCAGTAAAGAATAAGTAAATTTATTAATTATTATGATAATAGTATTCTTAAGATAATACATTTTTTTTTTTTAAGGATATAATAAAAATTTCCCAAGCAATTTAACATGAAATGATTTAAAAGATATTTACATCCTCCTAAATCATTTGATGTCAAATTGTCTGAATTCAGTCCATTATTAAAAAAAGCTATATATTGTTCTTTTCAATGTCTTTTACAAAGTTTAACACATTTTTAAATCTAAATTCTTATAAACTGATTGATTGATTGTCATTTTAATCAAATATTTTCTTGCTCTTTAATATTTAATATTTAAATTTCTATTAATATATGTATAATTCCACTATTATTATATTGTACATATATTGTAAGATTATATTATTATAATTATTATACTCATAAATGAGTTTTACATTAAATGAAAACTCTTTCTCCTTTTAAAAACCAAAATATAAGTATAAAAAAAATATAAAAAGTGAAATTATGTCATTTATAAAATTCTTATGTATATATAACATAAAGCAGCAATATTTAAACTTTTTTATAATTAATAAAAATAATTTATCATATCTTTTTATCATATTTTTTTGTACTTACTCTTTTCTTCCATTATAGTATATTAAATAGTATTAAAAGTTTAATACCTTTCTTCTTTATTTTATGATATATACTCATTCTAAATGAACAAATAATTTTTATATCAAACATAATATAAAATTATATTTAAAAATAAGCACGTGAATCGTAATATAATATATAGATAATATTTCATAGATTAAATTTTTAAAAATGAATTTTGACAGGAAATTATCAATCTGTCGTTTTATTAATTTTTCATCGTATTAAATATAATAACGTGTATAATTTCAATATGAGCAATAAATCATAGAATTTCCTGCCATTTTCAATTAATGATTCGAATTTTCGCAAGATCGAATTTCGCAGATTTTCCGTCCTATTGACGTCAAAAGGACACGTAAATATCACGTGTTGGAAACATGGCATCTCTCGTTGCTATACCACGGAAAGTTTCTTCAATTAGAAACCGATTGATCGACTTCATGGAGAGTTACCGCCTTAAGCTATTTTCAGACGTCGTGCCGCTTAGTTTAGCGATTAAGCGAAAATAGAATTACTGCTATCGAGTCTGATAGAGATCATTGATCTAATGAAACAATTGATATTAAATATAAAATTTATCGAAAAATTCCCTCTATAATATATTTTCTAGATGATTATTATTTCATTCATAAAAGTGGAATTATTTTATCGTTAATACATAATATCTATTTATACATATAGATTGTTTATAATCTAATCGTGTACTAATTGCAATAATGAACTAAAAATTCACAGTTTTTGAATTACTTGAATACAGAAAAAAGTCATTGTTGAGTAAGTGAGCTTATTAAAAAAAAAAATTAAAAAACATAATTACAAAATAATCAAATTTTTTGAAAATGATTTTAATTTGGAGTAAATTTTGGCGAGAAAATAAACTTGTATATTTCGTGTCTATTGATATTCCTAAAGTTTCATTAATTTAAAAAAAAAATTTTTTTTCTAAGATTTTTCTTTTAAAACTTTCGTTATATTGATTATAATTTTTACTTTTTTTTATATAAAAATTATTATATATAGAAGTGGCATTAATTCAAGTATTAAATGTTACATTATGATTTTTTTTTTAATTTAATTAAGATTATGCAAAATTAAAATGTGACATTTTTCATATTTATGATATTTCACATTTTTAAATTTAATTAAAAGAGTAATATATTCTTAGCCAGTATCAGCCTTTGAAATGTCAGATGATATAATATTTAATATAAGAAAATATATAGACTAGAGAAGGTTAGGCTTCAATGGTACACAATGTGGACGTTGATAATAATATCGCTTGAAAATCGATTTATCTATAACAATAGGAAAGTACGTTACGTATATGCGTAAACGCAGAAGTGATCGATATACTATTATAACGACGTCATACTTTGTTATTTCATAACAAGTTTATTCATACAATTTTAAAAAGTTAGAAAATATGTATATGTAATACATATACATATAATTTTTATAGAAAACATTATTTACACTAGTGAAAGCGACATCAATATAAGTTCAAAAATAAAATGCCAATACATCTCGTTGATTATGAATTACCGTTTAGACAAAAATCATGGAATTTTTTTAATGAATTTCTCTCATATCATTCATGAAATTATTTTCATGAGAATGTAAAATTAACAAGAATAATAATGAATTGTATAAAAGAAAAGTTTATGAAGAAAACTCTAAATTTCATTATGGGCTTATTATTATATGATCACTAGATTAGATAATCATTTTGTTTATTCAAATTAACGAAAATTTGTGATATAATTAATATAATTTGTAATAAGTAATTTTTTTGTTCGAATTAATTTTTTCTCCTTCACAATAAATTCTTTTTTTAAATGAACGAAGAATTTGATTATATTTTTAATCAGATAAAGTAGATTATGTAAGCCTAGATAAATAGGACAGTTATTAAAAAGCTAAAGACAACCGTGAGTTAATTATATTTGATCATTATAAATTGTTAAAAAAAGCTAGTTGAAAATTAATCACAAAGAATTGTAATGACAAGCAGTGCATAGAAGAGTCGAAGCTTAATTTAGCTAATACACTAAATTCTTAATACATAACCTAATCTAATCTAGCCTAACCTATCCAACGCGTGAGGTTATCATATTTGACGTTGATCACGAGTTATTGAAAAAAATTATTTTAAATTAATTATAGAGACCGGATTACAATGATTGCCGGATCGAATAATGGACAAAAAAAACCAAAAGTTGAAAAATCCGAAAGAGCAACACAGAGATTCCTTTGAATCCTAACCTTAATCATTAATTTATATGATTTCAAGTAGCCAAAGCATATAGAAATAGAATTGTTTTCGAGGAAAATTAAAAATGGTATATGCAAAACGGTGATTGTGTAATGATTTGTAAATAATATAATTTCAAATCACACCTCTAAAGAATTACGAAGAAGGAAAGAGCAATGGATTATAATGTAAATAATAAAATAACAAATTAAAACTTCGAGTTAATTAATTTTTCTTTCCCGAAATAAGTGCCTTAGGATTTGTTTAAGATATGAACATTTCTTAAATAATCCATTAATGTAAGGTCACTCACCAAGATGCGACAACAATTGCAAGGATTCTGAAACAATAAAAACGAATGAAATTAATATAAATTTCTAATTTAAAAGAGAAACGCATACACAACCACGGTAGCCGTCATAAGTGTTTTCGTGTGTTACGAAGTTGATGAAGTTCAAAAAATGCTAAAGATCGAACATATTATCTATTTTCATTTTTATCTTTCTGATAATGAGAAATAGAAAAATTGTTTATTTCTCCGCTAAATTTCTTATTATTATGCAGACTTTGTAATTGAAATATACTAAATTTTAAATTCTATTCAATTCTAAACACTAAATTCGATTGTGTTTTTGTAAAAGAACATTAAGATGCATCATCATACATATTAGATAATTATAATAACTAATAAAAAATACTTGCATGTATTCTTATTATCTAGCGCATTTTTTTTCTTTATGAGATAATATTTATGTGCTAAATTTTAAAAAAATTCGTGGAAGATTCTACTTGAGTCTTTACGTGTATTTTCAGAGATTAAAGAATATAAATCATTCAAAAAAGTAATAATAAAAGTTTAAAAATAATATCTATATTTTTCTACAAATAATATTTATCAACAGTAGATGTTAATTTGTAATTAATATTATCATTATTATTATTAATAAAAGAAGAAATTAGATAAATTATTTTAAACCAATATCATTATTATTATTTTTATTATTATTAATTACTATTTATTATTTATTTTTCCGAACATTACCATTGACGTTGAAGATGGATTTATTAGCTATAAATTAACACTAGAATGAATAAAAAAAGAAATAAATTTATTTAATAAAATAAAATATCCATATAAAATTATTAATTTTTTATCTAAAGAAATAAATTATTTTAATTGCGTTAAATCTTTTGATTTCAATGATTCGATGAAGGGTGTCATCGAAATGAGAGCATAGTCGGTAAGGGAGGCAAAGGGGATTATATGCGTCACAAGTCTATGTCGGTCTAAAAGCAATGGGTTGCCTTCCTAAATGCCCAGAATTATTTTCAAGCCGTGACCTGGCTTCTGAGTTTATATTTGAATGCACAAGAAGTACTTTCAAGAGGACCGACGTCTATCCAATCGCCTTCAATATTTTCAGCTACGCGCGCGTAAATTTAAACCTGCTATACTTGTATTCCGTGGCCGAGCATTTGTAGAATTTAATTATCAGTGTGATAAGTTACAATTCTTATTTCATAATAATTTTTATTCAAAAATACACGCTGCAATTGAAAATTATATTCTATTATAATTTTATATAATTTGTGTCTAAATATTATAACGTTGTTGAAAGAAGAAGATATTTCTACGATAAAATAAAACGTGAAATTGAAAAATTAGATAAAATAAATGAAATATAAGTAAAATGTATACGTTCAACGAAGTGGAAGAAATGCAAAGCGACATTTCGCATAAATTTATTTTTTTCAATAATACATATGTATTTATGAACAAATAAAAATAATGTGTGTGTGTATATATATATATATATAAAATTGAAAAAATGTATATAAATATTTCTTTATAAATATATAATATTATTAATAAATTGATGTAGTAATCATATATAAATATCATTATTTGCACTTCAAAATTATATCGTCGTATATATGTATATATATCATATGATATATCAACTTTGAACTAAAAAATTGATATTTTTGTCTCAATGTAATAATTATACTTCTTATCAATCGTACATATTACAAATATAAATTTAATATGTTATCATCGCACCGTTCATTCTATTTTATACTTATTATTATGTTTTTCAATATTAACTTATAAATATACATATATATATATATTTTTATAAAGAGAAATTGACTTTTTGAGTTTTTTTTTTTTTTAAATAACAAACGATGATCATTTATCGAAGAATAAGAGATCTTGGAAGAAATCTTTTTTAAATACGATTTATAAATGAATATTTTGAGAAATTTTTATCTGCTCTTTCTTTTATATTTTTTTATTTCACACAATGCTTTTCAATTTCTAAGCTTTGCTGTTTCACAAATAAAATTTTTCCACATCTATAAAAATAACGAAGATATACGAGTTATCTCATTTACATCGTCCTCCATACATATATTATAATAAAATAAAAGAACCACAGCAAGTCATTCATACGAGATATCATATATTATTTTATAAGCAAATATATCTTACTTAAAAATTCAGATTTAAATGAAAGTTTGAGTGTATATAGAGCGTAATGTGAAACAACTGTTATAAAGAAAATTTATTTGAGAAGGTGAAAGCAATTTTTAAATTTTCAGAATTTTTTTAACGTACAAATATAATTTCGAATTTTGAAAATATTTTTTTTACAAAAGGATAAAAAATCTGAATGTTATATATTTAAAATTTTATCCTATCTTATCGTATCATAAATTTATATTTTAAAGAAATGAAAAAAAAAAAACATAAAAACAATAATTTTATTCTCTCAAAATGAATTCGAAATTCTATGCATTCGTAACTTTTTATTATTCATTAAAAAAAGAATTATCATTAAGATTATTAGTTAAGATTGCATAAGACGTTCGAAGATTTTTATGATCGACATGTATGTAGAATATTCTGGATGACATCAAAGTTAAAGTAACTACGAAATTATAAGTCACGAAGCATCGATGTTTCTGGCATTCGTGGTTGGCGACTATTCGATTCGTCGTCATCGATGTTATCCATGTCGCGAAAAATTCTGAAATTCCGTTTATCCGCCATAAACTCTGTCTGGTCTAAATTTTGTCGTCTACCGCAAAAGTAAAGTTGGCTCGAGGACGATCGTACAAATATAACATAATTTAGTAGTCTACTGTAAAATCGAACTTGAACTTGTTTCTTTGAATTTCACGTAGTTTTCACTCCCAGAATTTATATAACGTGAATAACATACGCAATTTTTAGAATTCGATGTGAAGTGAGAAATTAATAGATAATTCTGTAATTATTTTTATTATACTATTTATAGAAAAAAAATTTAATTTAATTTGTATATATATATACATATATAAATGAATTACTAAAAATATTTTAAATGTTAAAATATTTATAACGAAAATACTTTTGCCATTTTTAATTTATTATATTTTATATTTTTTGATTTTATATATAATTTATATATACATATATATATATATATATATATTTTTCAAATCTATAAAAAGATAAAAAACTTCTTTTTCTTTTAATTGGCTGTTATAATCATTTTTTATTTTTTTATTCTTCTGTCAAATTTGTTTATATTTCAAAATCTACGGCTTAACGTAAAACCATGACCCACAAAGTTGCAAAATACTTCTTCGGAAAGATCACTAAGGATTATTTTTAGTTATCAATTATTTTTATACTGAATTTTAGAACGAAGATTTATTTCATTTCACAATATTGTATTGATAAGAGGGGAGGAAAAAAAGGAGAATGTGATATTAATTAAAATTAATTTAATGAGGTAATTAATAATAGAAATAATATTAATAATAGAGATTTATAGTGAACTTTATAACAAATACTTATTCTGTTGCGTAATATTGCATTTTAATCCCTTGCACAATAATGCTGATGTAGAAAAAGGAAAATGTGGCACTAATTGAAGTATTTATTGAGGTAATTAATAACACAGAGATTTAAAGTTTAATTTGATGAATAACAAAAATGTAAAATTTATTGCGGCAAATATTTGGAAAGATTATATCGTTTGATTACTTTAAGAAGATAAAAAAAAATGGAAAATTTTAAAGAAACAATAAGAAAAATAAATACGTGAGGAAATAAAATTAGAGACTTCGTATCTTATAACGCATTAATGTTTTTAAAAAATCGCTGCAAAATGGAATACATAAACGTTTCATATATGTATATTTCATCAAAAACGTGTTTCATTTCATTGCCAAGGTTTTTCAACGCATTTTACATTTGATACTTTAGAATACTAAATGCAGAATTTTATGCGCAATTTCGAAGTATACATATAACAACGTGTCAATTAACTTGTTTTATTTAATTTCTCAATATATTTGAATAGTTATTAGCAATAAATCATATTTAAATTTTAAATATCGTGACAATTTCACAATATTTTATCTGTTGCCAAATGTATTTGGAATTTTCTTGGTTATTTCTAGAAAAACGATGGATAATTAACTGGATATGTATTTGCAAATTTTCAAATACAAGATGACTCAAGCTCTTGCATAAATCGATACCAAAACGTAAAAAAAAGTAATATCAATATGAATGCATGTATTGGAAAATTATAACAAAAGTACAAAATAACAATCTGATATCAGGATTGGATATTTTTTGTTTATAATAAAGATAAAAAATAAGAAGAAAAAATAATTACTTCAAATATATTTAAATATCAGGAAATAAATTTATTTGCAATAGAAATGTTTGCAAATAAATTCTAAAATTTTATTTATGAAATAAATTATTTTCAAATTATTTATTTGCCAAACATTTAATTATTTCAAATAATAAGAGAAAGTGAAGTATAATAAATAATACACTTCTTACATAAGAAACACAATTAGAACATCTTCAGGAAAATAATTACGAAATTCAAAAATTAGAAAAAGGAACATATGTGTATCTAGATACGAGAGAAATCTTCATATTTTTATAATGAAATTAAATAAGATATGAAATTATATCAAACATTAAAATAATTTATCTTTTGAAACATGTATTAAATATTCAAACAATATTATTTAAAACTATTAGTAAAATAATTTTATTCAAATAATTATTAAATAAGAGTTTATTTTCACAAGTCTGCCAATTTTGTCTGGTTTCAACGATGTATAACCTCGAATTGAGGAGGACTATTGGTTTTCCGGAATTATCCTATTAGCACGTGTATTTTTCAATCGAAGGAAACTTCGAAGGAAAACACGTAAGAGATTCATGCAAAGAATTCGTAATGTATTCACTTGATGGAAAAGAATTCGCCATACTTGGCAGTTCTACCGATAAGATTGCGTATACGCGCGTGTTCGATGGATCGTACACATTTTGTAACATAATCCCCATGGAAGGAATTGGAAAACTTGGATAGGAAAATTTTCAAGCAACGAATACGTCTCATATGCCAAGCGTGTGATTATCACGTGGCGGCCTATTGCGTTTAGGAAGCAGCTGGCGGTAAACTAATGTTGATTGTTCCGTTGAACGAAAGGTTAACCGACAATTGAACCATTCTCTGTTACGTTGCCATCAAAAAAGGACGATAATAACCGTTTCGATTGTAATTAGCGTTTATACAAAAAAAATAGACGCAAATATTAATCGTTCTTCTTTGACGGATGTAAAAACAAACTTGATAAGTACTTTTATCGAATGGATATTCTTCTTTGAGTTAAAAATTGTATTCGTTTCATTCGTTGACGTATGAACCTATGTAGGTGTTCTTCGTTTGAAGATTATATATGTACGTGTTCTAATAATTATAAAGTCTTTTTGTTCTCTCGTTTTTTGAAAAGTGTTATATATCATAAGATATATTGATTTTTTTTTTTTTTTTTTATGAATTTTATGAAATGGATATTCTAGCAGAAAATAATTTTATTATGTTAAATAATGTTTAACAGGTTTTTCTTTCAATGTTTTAAAAATTGTTAGTATATATAACTATCATAAATGATAATATATATGTGAATAAATGTGTACTTACGTTAAATGAATATTTTGAATAGGTAAAACTAAGTTGCATAACGTGTCAACAAAAATACAAATATTTTTTGAAAAATATTATATCTATGAGTTATATAAATATATAAATATTATATTTATGACACAAATGTTATATGTTCACTTTTAATGTTTTCAAGGAAAAAACAGGTTTAACGATTACATGGTAAATATGGATGGTAAGTATGTGCAATAGTAAAGGAACAGTAAAAAATTATACGAGTACATATAAAAAAAACTACAAAAAATGGATATACAACATTTATAGTAAATCATCGATATGTAACAGTCAGAAAATTATTTATAATATTTATTTTTTTATTTGAATACAGTATGCAATAAATAATCAAACTCTTCGAATAGAATAATCGTTTATTTAAGATAATTTGAAATAAATATAATCTTTTATTTTCACGTATGAATCGTTTAAATAGATTGATTTTATTTAAAAGAAAAAAAAAAATAAGAAAAAGAATGTCTGTAGATAAAAAAAATACGAACTGGGTAACTGGGTAAAATAAACTTCTATTATCATTTTTAAAACTATTAAAACGTTTCTAGAAAAGTTGTAACCATGTCTACTCGTCATTTTTATCGGTCCATTAACAAGCATTGTTTGCCATATTACGTATACTTACCAAAGTCATAATACTTTCTGTGTTTCCAGTATATTCTGATCTGATTTTCGAACATTTGAAAAAAAAAATTTCATTCATAAATATTAACAATATTTAATAAAATATTTTTTAGTATAAATAATATAATTTTTCTCGATCTATTATCGTGACTATAGTAGTTATGTTATTAATAATCTATAAAATTTATAAAATCGAATATTGAAAAGTAGACATAAAAATAGGCATAAAATATATCATGGACGCTAGTTATATGAGCAGATTAAGACTATAAAAAAGAAAATAAATAATATTTCGAATAATTATATTGAATAATTCCAACCTAAGTTTTTAAGCGAATTATATTATAAAATAAATTTCAAGTAATGTAATGCTATTTTTCCAAAATGATTATTAATAAAACTTTTTTTTAGAAAATTGAAAAATAAACGTTCCTTTATAATTTTAGAATTAAAAGTAAATTTTATTATATTAAAAAATGATTTATAATATTTATATTCTCTTAAGTAAAAAAAAAAATCTTATTCATTTGATTAATTTTTGAGATAAAATTTTTATTTTAATTATCCTTACCAATTAATTAATTAAAAAATTTATTTATTTATTTATTATATATAATGTTAATTTAACTGTAATTAAATAAACTATAAATATTAAAATTATATATAAAGTTGTATTTTATTTGCGATGTACTTTCTTTGTTATACGTTATTTAATTTTATAATTAAAATTAAAAACTTATAGAATTAATATACGAAATAAAACAAAACTATTAATATGAAATTAAAGCTAAACATAATTTTAGTTATTGCCGCAAGTTTTCATTTATTTATATATCAAATCGATAATATTAGAATATATTAGACAAACATAAGAGAACATTATTGTCTGTATTTTAATCACAGATATCTATCTTTATAGGAATAAAGATAGAATTTTGTATCTTTATGTGTTGAAATATCAATCACGCAAAAAATCGAAGTGCTTGATATAACAAATTTTAAAAATAATTTTTTTGATACATCCTTTTATAAATATTCCTATATATTATATATTCAAATGTATTATAAATTTTTTAATTGTTATGAATAATAAAAATAGTTACGAATAGTTGTATTATTTATGAATTAAAAATATAAAAATAATATCAATTTATATTTTTATACAATTTTAAATATAATGTTATCTTATAAATATCTTGAAATTAAATTTATTTATACATATCACTTATATAATTATATAATATTATATAATATTATATAATAAATTTTTATAAATGTATTTTTGAAAATTTAATAAAAAATAAAAACATTTTATTATTAAAAAAATTTACATATATATAATAAAATAATATAATAAAATATATAAAAATAGATATATTTATTTATGAAAAAAAAAATTGGAATAGATCTTTTTGAAATTTTTAATATATCAATATATTAAACAAATAATAAAATTAATATAAATATTGAATCTCTTGAGTGCACATATTTTACAGAGCAAGTAGAATAAGGAAAACAAATAATAAGAAAAGGACAGAAATAGAATAAAAATTGAGTAATCAGCGCCATCTTCAGAGTGCTGCAAATGAAATTAATATAGATAAAAGAAGGCAAATATTAAAAGAGAAATAAAGTGAGAATTGACCGTCATCGCCATCTTTTGAATATCAAACATATTTCTTTAAAAATAAAGTAACAAAATAGAATAAGAATTGAGAACTAGTGCCATCTCTTGAATGCTTTTAGAATAATATTCTTGTTACATTTACAAGAGATGATTAATTCTTACTTTATTTCCATTCCTACTTTCTTTCTTCTTAATTATTCTTCTTCTTAATTATACTTGTATAAATACGAAAAATATATCAGTTAAACATAATTTCATCATTTTTTCATTTAAAATTATAGTGTTCAATTTTTTATATAAGAAATAGATACAACATTCTTGGTTTTATTATGTATTTTTAGAAACAACCATAAAAATATAATAATTCATGATAAACAATTATTTTTTGGCTCAAAATAAACAATTTTTTTTTCTCTTTTTTGGAATCTAAAAAAAAGAATCAATTAAATTGAAAAATTGAGAGATCCATAAAAACTATGAATCTTTTAAATCTATTTATTTGAAATTACTTAATGACACACTCACATAAAGAGAGAGAAAATGTCATTCTATATTTATAAAATTATTTTTTTTTTTTTTTTTGAAAAATAATATTTATAATTTGCCTTTATCTTAAATCTCTTATTTCGTTTGAGAAGCAAATAGTATGAACGTAATAAAGTGATCTCGAATCAGAAAAATATAAATCCTAAAATATGACCATTAGATACTGTTTGCAGTAATAGCCTTCGTGCAACTTAGTATAATTCAGAACAAAATTTATTAATTTTCTTTTTACAATTTATTTTAGTGTTGTCTATTATTATAGATGATTATTATTATTTTAAGTCTATCTAAATAGTTCCAATCTTTACCCAAGAGATGGCATCACTAAAGAGACCATTAATTTGCCGGTAACAAAGTGTGACCTGTGACTAACAGATGGCGCTATATGTTAAGTATTTTAACAAATTTTAAACACGAAAGAAATTTTTCAATTTATTTTTTATAAAAATTGCATTATGATAGTACATTTCATTTATTTATTTTTTAATATTTTATTTTAATTTATTTAAGTCAATTCTTTTTATAAATAGTTTATAAATAATTAATTAAAAAATATATAGATAATTATTAATAAATATTCACATCAATAACACTATTGTTTTATTCCATTCTAAATTAGTAATATCGATAAGGATTACGATTATATTATGATAATATCGATAATGATTATTGTATTTCCAAGCAAAATTTATCATAAATTTATATCTCATTTATGATATTATACAGACAGTTAGTTACTACTAATAACATTATATCAACAAATAAAAGAAATAATTAAAAAAAAATAAGAATAAATATATAAAAATTCAAAAGCTACATTTTGAAAAAGAATCATAAGATAAAGATATTGAGTGATATGAGATATTAAGTTTTTCAGAAAAAAAATAATAAAAAAAAATTAAAGTAACGCTAAAAAAAATCATAGAGGAACAATAGAAATGAATTGCAAATATATAATTGAAAAGTAAATAGAATGAATATAGAAAAAATATAACATAATTAAATTAAAATATGGAAAAAATTAAATTCTAATAAACATTAGAATAAGACAAATTTTTTGAAAGAATAAGAGATATTATTTTTTGTCTTTTATATTTTTTTTTGTCTTTAGAACAAATTTTAAAAGAAAAAGAATGATTATAAAAATAATATTAAAGAATAAATAAATAAAATAATTAGAATAAATAAGATATAATTAAAATTATTATTCAAACTCATGAAATAGAAATTAATAAAAATCTATTTATTTACCTATTATATTGAAAAAATTTATTTAAAATAAATAATTTCAAATTAATTTTTGTTTAAACTTTTTATTTCTTTCAATAAAATTTAAACTTTCAATTAAAATTTCAAGTCATGATATAAGGAATAATATCTCAATTAAAATAAAATTATAATTACATCATAAAAAATCGAAGATTATAAAAATAATTTTAGTATTAAGATTATTTATTGCTTATTTTTATTATTTTAAAATGATGAAATATTGAATTTCGATTATTTTTCAATACATAAATAATGCAATAAATTTGACAATATTATATGTAAAAATATTTTATGTTAATATATATGTAGATATATTTAATATAAAAAAAAAAAATGCCAACAACACACGGTGTTCCCAAGCGGTCACCCATCCAAGTACTAACCGTGCCCAACGTAGCTTGACTTTGGTGATCGGACGAGAACCAGTATGCCCTACGTGGTATGGTCGTTGGCTTATAAAGAATATTTCTGTTATTGTATACTATGATCAAGTGATATATAAAAAAATTAAATAAGAATATATTATTATACGAATTTGATCTATTTATCTATTTATCTAAATGCATAAAATAAAAAAAAAAAGGAATAAACAGATAAAGCTAATTATTATATGAAATAAATCTAAGGAACACAAATAAACAGATAGCTAATTACTATATGAAATAAAAAAAATCCAAATTTTTAATCTTTTGATGTGAATTTTTAAGCTTTAATAACTTAAATCAAAATCAAGTTATTCTAGGAATGATTTAAACTTGTCTAAATGTTATATAAAAATTTTTAATAATAATATGAATTACATTTTCATCTTTTGCCTTTTCGAACATAAAATACAAAATTGATAAATCTATTGAAATTCTTGACTAGTCAACTAACAAAAGACTATACTTGAAATAAATAAAGAGATAGAATTAAATATTTCTAATGTCCAACTTCAAAATATAAAGGGTTTGAAATCAAAAATAATTTATATCATATATATTAGATATATTATTGTATATTTTATTTATAATATTATTTATTGATTTTAAAAAAATTTATTTTTTATAGTTTAATATCCAGAAATTGTAGAATTTTATGCTGATTATAATATTAGAGACTGTATCAACATGATTAGTGAAACATGCAGTGAAATTACGAAGGAAAATATTTATCGATCATGAGAGAAAATATTGAACCGTCCGCTTTTAAATATGGAGAAAGTCAACTGATGAGGAAGATTGCAACAATTCTTCCTATCAATGTCTCCAAAAGAAATACTTAAGTAAATGTATAAATGTGACCAAAAAGTTATTCTTGAGAATGGAGAAAATCTTCTCAAAGAAGAAGAAAGCAATTTATTCACTATTACATTAGAAAAAAAAACTGTTATACAATTTAGAAAAATTATTTATAATAGAATCAATAAGATAATAATTGCATATTGTACAAAAAAAGTAATAAATTTTAAAACAAAAAAAGATAAATAATTGTTATTGTTATATTATTTATAATTTAATATGTATAATTTTTTTTATAATATAGTTTTTTTTGTATATGTATAATTTATTTTCTATTTATGTTTTATTTTGTTATTTTTATTATATATCAATTTATTATATCTAGAAAAATATAAAAATAATTGATATTATTTATATTAATATATTATATTGTATACATTTTCTATATGTGTTTTTTTATATAATACATATATATACATGTATATATATTTTGTTCAATTTTGCGTTTTCTTTTACATTATCATTAAATAATAATATTTGTTGAGTTAGGTTAGACTTATCACCATTATGGTCATAAATCTTTAATGTAATGGAATATAAATGCTAATTGAGATACTATGTAATAAACATTACAAAGATCGTGAATATTAATAAAAAATCATTAGTATAAGTAATTCGTATTATTAAAAGTTTTTGCACTTTAGAAAGAATATTTACATAAATTTTATTTTCTAATCAAACAAAATTCGAATATTAATATATTTTTATATATTTTATATATTTTATGCATTAATATATTTTTATTTTATTGCTGTATATTTATTTTTTGATTCTAGTATACAGATAACAATACTTTTCTTTATAAGCCAACGACCATACCACGTAGGGCATACTGGTTCTCGTCCGATCACCAAAGTCAAGCTACGTTGGGCACGGTTAGTACTTGGATGGGTGACCGCTTGGGAACACCGTGTGTTGTTGGCATTTCTTTTTTTTTTTTTTTTTTGTTTTATGTATTATACGCATCTATATAATTTTTTTTATACATTCATATTCATATATTTATTACATATTATTAATAAAAATTTATAGTATCATGTGTTAAAGCGAAACATAAACTAATTCTAATATTTCATAACTTTATAAATAAGCAATAAACCAAATTACTACTATAATAAATCAATTTTTGAAATTTTTTGTTATAAAATGAGTTTAAATAAAATGATAATAATTTATTGTTATTTTATTAAGTAAAAATTAAATTACTTATTTTTTTTTTTAATTTTTGATTCATATTAAAATTTGATAAATTGTAAAATAAATTTTAAACAATATTTAACTTTAAAAAATATTTTTTTCAAAAAATTGTAGAATAAATATCTATGTTGAATCGATAACTGAGAATAATAGTAAATTGATAAAAAAATTCTACATTTTTTTTCGAAACGTGGAATAATTACATTACATATATATAAAATTATATTACATTAATTTTGCATTTATATATGATTACATTTATCTTAATAGTCATTTCTATAATGTTCTAAAATGAACTATTAAATCGCTTAAATGTCGAATCGTCATTTCTAGACAAACGAATAAACTAATTAACTAATTGACATAATCATATAATTCAAATATTGTTGTTTAAAATGAATTTTTTATTTTTTTAAACGTTAATTAAAATTTAAATCTTTAAAAATAATTTGAAATTAATAGATAAATAAATTATATAAATATTCGCTTAATAATTATATACAATCAAATTGTACAATTTTAAATTTGTCATTTGTCATCTAAACGAAAAATAGTTGAATAAAATTTATTTCAAATTATTTGAGTTATTTGAGTTATCAAAAGTCAAAAGTTTAAATTGGAAATCGAAAAATTAAAATTTTTATATTTTTGTATCTAATTAATTTTATTAGTTCCACTTTTTCACGTAGATGGTTATGAAATGTTTCTGTGTTCATGAATTATACTATTTTATACTTGTAAATAATAAAAAAAAATATTTTGATATAATTATTTTCATATTCTTCTTAAGAATATAAATTTTGATTTAAATTTTCAAAAATTAATAAATTTAATCTAGAAGTTAATAAATTTAGTTTCTTTGATTTAGCTATTACATAAATCAATCTTTCTTGCATAATTTATGACAAATTGACGAGTTATAATTTATCATAATTTTACAGTTTTGCAAATCTATATAAAATAGATAATTTATAATTTATAAAATTTGTGTTAATTTGTAAAATTTTATTTGTTTTAATACTAAATTTATTATGTACAAAATTTATTTATATTACATACTCGTAACTATAAAATATCACTAATAATAATAATTATGCAAACTGTAATAAAAATAATTTTTTGACAATATAAGATTTTAATTGTATTTTTCTACAAAACACTTTTTCTTTATTATTATTATTAATAATTATTTTTATTAATACTTTTCTATATACACATTTTTTATTTTTAAAAATAATCACAAAATTAATTTAATATCAAGCATTTAGATTTACTAGTTTTTTTTCGCTTTCTATAAACTATAAAAAATATGTAATCTTGTAATTACCAAGATATACTGATATACTATATATTGTATCATTCATTGTCTTAAGACACAATTACATAGCTTTTAAATTTCTATCACATAGAAGTCAAAAAAAGTTTTGATGTATAGAGTATTTATAATAGAATTTCCTAAAAATCTTTTATTTTCAATGATATAAAAAATGTTCAAAGCAAATTTAAGTAATTTCAAAGAAAGAATATTTGTTAAATTTTGAACATTAAAAAATTGATGAAATTTTTAAATAATATTAAAAGTTGATTTTTACTTATATTAATAATAATATGTGCTATTGTGTAATATAATAATATAATACAAATAATAAATGCATAATAATTATCCCTAAGTTTATTTAATTCCTAATTTTGATATTCAAAATCATATAAAGATCATGATTCTAACATTGGCGAATAAATTTTTTTAATCATTACAAAATATAATAGAAAAAATAGTTATCTAATAAAATAATTCTGATGATTTTAAAAAATTGAAAAGACATAATTGTACAAAATATTTTTTAAATAAACGATATATTTAGATAATCTTCATTTAAGATATTCTAAGAATAGTTTCCTTTTTTTCGTGTACATGAATTAATAGAAAATTAAATGATAAAGATTAAATTAATGATAAAGAAAACAAAAAATATGTATTATTATCTTTTCGTTATAAGTTATGAAACTTTAATAACATGATAAATATTGTAAAATGTATATAGATTTTTATTTTATTTTTGCATTTTTGTTTTTTTATAAAAACTTATTAAAACATATTTCTTTACTATAAAAATATTTTTTAATCTGTCATTATATATGTATCATTATTATATGAAACAATAATCTTGAAATATCTATTTTTAGATATTTTACTTATCGACCTTCAAATATGTACTTTTAGCATACATGGTTATTTGCAAATGTTATTAGTATACATTATCGAGAATTATAATACATAAGCATATTGTTGACTGCTTTATGTATGGATTATTTTTGAATTTTGTATTTTATTTTGTAATTAGGAATATTAGAACAATGTCATGAAAAAAATAATGACAAAGAAATATAATTTTTTATGAATTTCAAAAATATTTATAATAATTATAAATACTTATACGTATAAGAAATAAAAAAATTTTATATAAAAAGAAAATAAAAAATTTTTCTTTTGACAAATGATTTTGATAATTTTTTAAACAACAATAATTTTTACTTCTTATCTTAAACAAAAATAATTTTTGAATCTTTTACTTTTAAATATAATTTATATAGATTATATAGATAATTTATATAGATAAGTATAATATTTTTTTAAAAAAATTTTATTATATGACATTTTTATTATTTTGTTATAGTTACATTTTATTAAACATTTTATTTTTATTATATTTATTATATTATATTATATTTACTTTTGTATGCGCTATAAAAATGGCAAATTAAAACATTTTACAATGGTATTGTGAAATTCCATTGATATCTATATCAGATGATAAAAGATTACTATGATTATCATGATTTTAAATATTAATATATGTGTATATGTATAAATTTTTTAATATTATTTATTTATTTGATAAATAATGAATTATTTAATATTAATTTTATTATTTTTTTTAACATTCCTTTTTTAAAAATACCTTATTATTATCAAAATTCAAATAAATAAAGTAATAAATTAATTTTTATATTATATAATTTTTATATTAATATAATTTTTATATAAAGATAACAGTGTAGATAAAATTGCAAAAAAAATATATAGATAATACATATATATATATATATATATATATATATATATATATATAAGATAATATATATTTTTTTAATTTTATACAAAACAAATATCAAATTTCACGGAATCATTTTAAAGCAAACAATCTTAATAATATAAAATTCAAAATATCATTATACGTAAAAAAAAGTCTATAATAATTAATTTTCTCAATAATTTTATCATTTCATGATTCATACAGAAAGAATAAAAACATGATTATATAAAACATATATAAAATGAATATTCATTAATCATTTGTTACTTTAAAAATTTATTTAAACATAATGATTTAAATATAAAAGCATGATATTGAAATAACAAAAATATATTGATATCTATCTAAAAACAAATAATTATACACATAATTAAACAAAAAAAAATGCATTTACAAAAATAATATTATAACATAAGATTTTTTTCTATTGCGGAATCAAAAACAATTATATCAAGTAATATAAAAAATATAATACAAATATAATACAATAACAACAAAAAATTTATTATTAATTTTGATTGTATTAATTAATGATGATTATATTCTATTGATAAAATCACAATTAAAATTTTACAATATATACGATATGTTATAATAAAATATTTTTTTTAAATAAATTTTGCAAATTAATAATAAATTAATGAAAATAAATATTCGCGTCGTGTTATTTTGCGTTAGTAAATAATGATTTATTTTGCTTTAATTATTTAGTCAAATTAATTGAATCATTTTAATTGATGTTTATGTATGAAAAAAATGATAAAAGGAAAATTTCAATGATTACAACAAATGATTATAAAAAGATGAAATATAAATCAAATAAAGATTCAAATGCTTTCAGATGAAATAGTAATTTCTTACAAACTTGTTGCAAATTTGTTATTAATACACTTGATATTGTTTAATTATCTTTATTAAAGAAAATATTATCATCTATACTTAATATTATTTATTTTTTTCCGTAACAAAAAAAACATTTAATTTTTTTTTTCTATAAATCTTACTATAGATTAATTTGAGTTATCGTACAAATGATGTGTATAAAAGAGATTAATGATTGATATTATATATATATAAAAATTTTTTAATCAATTAAAATAAAATTTTTCTTTTAATTTTCTTTTTAATTTATCATATATAGTATAAATAGTTATTAAATTTAGTATAAATGTTGTTAATATACTTTTTAAAAATTATATTAAATTATAACTATTATAACTATTATAATTTCTAAATAAAAATATAAATAAAAATATATTTATATATTCCAAAATAACAGATTAATTATCTATGTTAATTTACATTTTCAATAATTATCAATAATTATCAATAATTATCAATAATAAATCAATAATACATTTTTAATAATTTATTTTAAAAAAAAATTTAAACGTTATTTAAATTATTTATTTAAATTGTTTCATTTAAATAATGTAACGCGATAAAAGATAGATAAAATTATTCCCAAAGAACTAGTGAAATTTTTTAACTCTTTCGCGCATATACACGTATGTAATATTTTTTTCCATGAAACAGATCTCAAATTTTAATACATTATGATTTTATATTACAAAAAAATATGTTTCTATCATCAATAATTGATAAAAGAAAATTTTGCCTTGGCCCGAAAAAGATTTGGTCCTGAAACAGTTAAGGCATATGTACATGCATTACAATATTTTAAAAAAGTATATATAATAATTACGGATGACTTATCCTTAACTTTTTTATGATAAATATTTTATGCGAAATCACCAAATACAAATGTAAATGTAGATAATATAAACGAATAATACATTCTCACCGAAGGTAATATTAATTATTCGTGATATTAATCGTTCAAACAGCTATATACATATAAATCGAGTAGAAAAACAAAGGTCAAACTATTCAATCTGTATGCATTTCATAACAAGCATGTATTCATTCGGGTATTAGCAATATTAGCATTTGATTATTATAATCGCATATACCATAATAATATAACAATTATATTCCTACAAGATACGATGTATGTATATGTACAAATGTACATGTACATAGAAAACAAGAACTCATCGGTTAATTATTCTTAATACCGTATGACCGTGGTCTAAATGACAATCTCACAAGTTTAGCCAATCGAATGCATCAATCGAAAACTCTAGAGAATAAATATACCAATAAGTATTAATCGCCGTTCACTCCGTGAAACTGGACTAGTCGACCCTGGACCGAATATGTATGGCAAGTGTAACCGCTTAAAAGTAAGTATATAGCCCTTCACGAATTCCCGATCGAAACGATTGGAATGACGTGTAAAAAATATCTGAAAGATATAGTCAAAGTAATACACACAAAAAAAAAAAACGACCACAATCTCTTCCGACGTGTCGTAAATTATCAATTCAGAGGGGAACGAGATAAAGAGGAATTTTTTTATTATCGATTTATTAACCTTTCCTACAAACATAAAAGAGATATATCGCATCTAAAGTCCATGATTTGAAATCAAAGTAAAATCATTAAATTGGACGTTGTAGATAAGATTTGTATGGAATTCTTTAGAAAGCGTAACAGAGGATGGATTAAAATGGAGAAATATCGATCGTTTGGTTGGACGTGAAACAATAACGTATCTGTCAATTCGAGGAGATAAATGAATTCTTCAAACGGAACAGCGTATTTAAAGCGCAAAAGATTGTGGTCGAGAAATCTTTTAAAAACGTGTTTTCCATACAGATTTATCATTTAAATCCTTTGTAACGTTCTTTTAGGTTCTATTCTTTATAATTAGAATCTCTGCTTGATTAATTATGGCTATTTTATGGTATAAGTGTTTGAACATAGATTATAAATTGTAGTATAAACAATTGTAATGATTGTAATACATGTGAGGTCACTCGTGAGAAGCTAGGTTTTTTCCGAACTGATAGATTAGTCGGTTCTAGGTTAACTATGACTAAGCGAGATACACTTTAACAGTGTAGGCTAGGTCTAGGTTACGTCTAACAGGTGTACATTATCTAGTTAATAAAAAAAAAATCAGTGACTATTGCGATTTTAACAATAGAAAACATACAGACGTCTTATTTTACAAATAGCAAATGTTATAATGAAAAATAATTAATAATAATACAATTTTGAATCGAAATTTATAAAATTATTTTTAAATTATTTTTAATTAATAAAATATTTTTTTTATTAATTTTCGATTCAAATTCATAGGAAAAAATTGATTCTATAAGTTAAATTATAAATTAAATTTCATTATATAAATTGTGAATGAAAATAATTTGAATTACTTAATTAACCTTGCAATATTACACTATTTTTTCGATTCATTAAATAGCATTGAATAGCATATTGAGTCTTACAAGTTTAGCTTTTTAGCTCTTTTCCGCTATGTAATATATATGCTATTGAATTAATTTTGAAACAAATCCAAATAGATTTTTAACTTGATTTATTAAATGTTTTTTAATTATTTTTATATTTCTTCAATTGAAAATATTAATAAATTTGTCTTTAATATTTTCTTATGCATCAGATTTATTATTGTTAATATTTTAATTATTTTTAAAATAAATAAATAAATATATATATGTGATAGAAAACATAACGATTACTTTCTTCTTTTTATTATTATATTTTAATTTTTTAATAGAAAAAAAATTTGAAACAATTTAAAACCAACTTCTTGTAATATATATACATAAATATGAATATACATATATGGATTCATTATTGTACAATTTTAAACTAATATTTTAAACTAATATTATGAGTTTAAACATATCAATTATTTACAATTGTACTTAGAAAAAAAAAAATAAAGATTAGTGTAGAGAGATAAGTTGGCAAAGTGGAAGTATAGAACTTCCTAATTCCATATATGTATTACATAGAAGAATAGCGTGTGCGGTTAGAAGTAGTAAACTGACCTTGATTCGAGGTAGCTAAGACGATATAAATGAGATGAAAGTACGATATTCTATGCGAGATACTTGAATGTATTTCTTATGTAATACGAATTGAATTTATGTAAAATAACTTGAACTCATTAACTTTACTTACCGGTGTCATTATCGTGCCCTTGAATTCCATCTCCCATATCCTCGGCGGCCGTGGAAAGAGCTGAAACCAAGACAAACAAGATTGTTCCACACTGTCGTCTTTATTTAACGTTTCTCAAACTTAATTATTAATGCACACCGCGTCATGAACATACGCGCCCCAGAAAGTAATCACGACCTTCCATGCTTGGATAAATTGAAATTGTTAGTTGTTCGCGGAATAGGGACACAGACCATCGATAACAAGGCTTTTCTCCTTCTTATTTGCATAAGAATTTAAACAAAAATCGAATGATCGGTAATCAGTTTCAATGAAAATATATAGATACCTTTATTAAAAAGAAATACTCTTTACTTAAAAAGAAATCCATTTTTTTTCTACAATGTAAGTAGTATTTCGTTATGATTGATTTTTAAGATTTTATATAAGAAAAAAAAAAAAAAAAAAAATATATATATATATATATATATTTCAATAGATTAAAAGTTTCAATTTCTAAGAATTATATAAGAAAAATGAATTATATAAGAAAAATTAATAATAATATATATGTCTAATTATTTATAATAATTATAATAATTACAATAAAAAATATCTTATATATATATTGTTATATTCTAATTATAATATTAAAAGATGAAGAAAGAATCTTGTAAGATACATTTAATGAGGATGAATTTAAAGGCAATAATTAATCTAGTAAGGAATATTTTCTGTATAAAAATAATTTTACAAAATAGAGTAAAATAATATTTAATGAAATCCAATCAGAATATATGTAATAAACATTATCAAATTCTAAATATAATAAGTTTTTTATTAAATTTTTTTTTTAATAATGTTAAATGATAATCTTTTAATTAATTCTAAATAAAAAAAATTTATTTAAATATAAATTAATTATATCTAATTAATTATTAATATAATTTAATTATTTTTACATTACATTTTATAGAAATAATTATGGAAATGACAATTATGGAAACACAAGATAATAACAAAAAACATTAAAAAATAAAATAATAAAAATTATTTTATTAAAATTATATATATATATATATATAATTTTTTCATATATTCTTTTTATATTCTTTCAGACATTTTATGATTTTAAAAGGAAAACTGATATAAATACATACTTCTTTTTAGAATTGTAAAAGATTTAAAAAATATTTAAAAATCTGAAGCTATTTCGAATATTTAATATAAAATAAAATTATTTCAATATTTTTCTTCATCTTTCCTTAAAAAAAATTTTTTTACAATGATTCTGTTATTATTCTATTTATTAAGAATATAAAAAAATTAATAACATTTTCTATTCTAAAAATTTTCAGATATTTTTTTTTTTAAATATTTCTATCAATATATTTATATTTTCAATTAAAAGTTATTAGTTTTCAATACACGGAACAAAGCATAATCGATTTCTTTTTCTTGCCGAAAAAACCTTCAACGCGAGCAATGACTCGTAAACGTGCAATATTAAAATCCTAATACAACAGAGCGGAAAAAAAATACAAGGAACGTCGACCGCACACTAAGAAGTCACGCTAATTCTCATTCAACGTGAATAGCACTAACACAAGCATAGTTTCAGGAAGTTAAGAGTACCGGAAAATAAACCTATCACTATGGAAGGTCAACAATTAGTCTCTTAATATCATTGATTTTATCATTCTATTCTTATCTTAGCTACTAATAAAATATATATATTATAATATGTACCTATAATAAACTATATTCTAAAGTGACATAAAAAAATTAATTTTTCGAAAAATACAAAGAATTATTTTTTAAAATAATGATTGTGAATATTTATTAAAAAGTAATAAAATAATGCAATAAAATTTGGAGAAAAATATATTTAGTAATTAAAAAATTCTAAAAATATATTTTTTATTTTATACTTTTTGAAAATAATAAAATGCATAATTTTAATATATATGCATTATATTGTGCTTATATAAAATATCTATTTCGTTAAAATAATTTCATTTATCGCTAAATTTTTATACCATTGTATAACGTCGATGATAATAATGAACAATGAATACTGATTATAAGTGGCATCAAACTGCAATTTTGTATCCTTGAATTGCTAATTGGACATTAGATATAATGGTATGATATTTTGAGTTTTATCAGAAATTATCGCAACGATAAATTAAATTTTGAAAGTGACTTTTAATATTTAAAATATTAAAAGTTCGGAATAAAATAACATTAAAAGAGAAACAAAATAATTTCAATTTTAATGAAAGTAATGAATGAAGTATTTGTTTGCCAAAAAATGCGGAAAGAAATCGCAGTTAAATGCCTATACACTGATAATATTGTATGACGTAGAAAGAATTCTGACGCATAAATAAAAATTAATTTATAAACGTAATCAATTAATACTATCAAATAAATAATAAATAAATAAAAATATTTTTAATTGTTAACTATGTTATTTATACTATAATAATTATAAAATATATTAATAATTGCTTATATTTAATTATTTAATATTTAATATTATATGTTATTAATTAATTATTGTTAATAATTATTATTAGTATTTAATATTACATATACTAATAATATATTGATATATATTGATAATATTGATTAATATATTAATATATAATATATTGATAATATATCTCTTATATATTATTATGTATTAGAAAAATTTTCTGAGCATATCTATAGAAAAAAAAATGATAATATAGAACCAGTTTATTTTTCGAAAATTAATGTATTTAATAATTTAAATTAACAATTTCTATTTTATAAATTTTTAATTAATAAATTGAAACTTCAATTTATTAGCAGGATTTCAGGCTTATTTTTAAGATTTCATTCTTATCTTTCTTGTATATTTGTCATACATGAAAGTTCATGATCATATGCTTTTTCTATAAATATTTGTAATTTAATAATTAATTAATTATATTAAATTACAATTAATTATTTTATTTCTCAAATTTATTAGTAAAAATAACACTTATTAAATAAAATTAAATATTTTTATTCTTTTCATAGTTTGGTTTTTCATTATTGATTTTATCATTTCTAATTTAAAGAAATTCTAAAATTAAATTATTCATGAAAAAGATTCAATACATTATTTTATATTAAAGTTCTAATAATGGTTAGAACATTATTAAATTATAAAATTTTTTATTCGGAATAATATGTCCACAATTGTTAAATTTCAAGGTTGTATGATGTCAGAGTTACTCGTATCAATTGGTTAATTTTTATTCATTCATTACATCGTATTATGTATATGTTTCTATACACATATGTGTTTCTACACGAATTGAAATAATCGATTAAATTATCAGTTTGTAATGATTATAATTGATATTGTTAGTGATAAAAACATTATTAAATATACTAATCAATAATAACATAATGGTTTTCTATCGTAAAAACTTCTCAAAATTTTTATATCTACAAGTAGTAAAGTTATAACAATTTAACAAAATAATATAAAAAATATTATATTATACATATAAATATATACTCATCTAAATTAAATGTCTTACTTTTAAATTAAAATAAAACAAAAAAAATGAAATACATTATTTAAATAGATTTTTCGGTTTTCTATTTCTTTTCATCTAATTTTTTTTATATTTTTGTATCTATAATAGATAAATATTAGTAATTAGAATATTTTTATTACAGTTATTAATCAATTTTGCATTATCAACATAAAGTTTACTTTTCAAAAAAATTGCATAAAAGAAGATCCAATGAAGTTGATATTCAATTTCGTGCATGAATTAAATAATCATTAATGCAATTTAATGTATTTCTTTTGATATATAACACTGTTTTGTTCATATCAAGTTCATATCAATCATTCAAAAACGATTGACGAATCAAAAATAATATTATAAATATTATTAATGAAATAGATTATTATACGAGAATATATTGGATGTCAGATAAAATCGCACTCGTTAAAAAGATAAGATTGTTTGAACGATATTATATTCCATAATAAATATCATAAAATAGATTTTATATTAAAATAAAAAAACTTGAAATATTTCAACGATTGAAATATCAAACAATCCAAATGTTATTTATAATATAAATATAAATATAATTTAAATATCCATATTAAATTTAAATAAATAAAATATGTATATTTGTTTTATAAATTTATTATTAACTTTAATCTGCATTTTAGAATCATAGAACATAAATATGACTAAAAAACCTCGAACTTTAACTGGGATTTATAAATTATTACTCATGTATTCAAGGACAATAGTAATTGTAGGGTTACGTTGCAATGATTATACGTATAACTTCACGTTTGTGTCTAGCGCATAAGCACTATTACATCTTTGATTGATTCTTTTTTAAATTTTATATTATGTGTATCTTGATGTGTTCATTGAAAATATTTTGTTCCCATAAAGTATCTTTCGTAATGACGTCAATTCCTATATTTTTATACATTACCATTAAATAACAATTTCCGTTATGTTAGGTTGAAATTATCGCTATTATGATTGTAAATTTTTATCATAATAGATTATAAATGCTAATTGAGATAGTTAATACTATATAGTTAATATATATAGTTAATAATAAAAATCATGTTGTGCTGCTGATTATTGATATTAATTACATAAAAATCAAATAAAAATACTATATCGAATTTATAAATAAATTTATATTATAAATATTTAAAATATAATATCTACGAACAATTTTCAAATTTTCTTCATTATAATCATATAGAAAATCATATAATCATATATAAATCATATAGAAAAAAAATGTAAATGTATAATAAAAAATATTCATAAATAAAATATAATCTAAAAATCAAATTGTTTAATTTTAATTGTTGATAATTTATGAAATATTTATTTTAAATTTTTTCTTTTCAATAACTAAATACAATTTTATAATGAATTTTATAAGAAAAATTTCTTAGAAGTTATATAATAAAAAAAACATAAAAAAACATCAAATAATGTATCAAACAACATATATTAATAACATTATCGCTACTCAAGATGATTATTAAATTTTTCAATAAATTTTTCAGAAGTTTCATAATATTTTTTTGTTTATTATAATTTACACAAATTTTCATAAAATTCATGAAAAAGGATCATGCAGCTAGAGTTCATATATAATAATTTTAAAGAAATTAAAAATTATTTATAAAATTATTGTTCTGACTTAACATTAAAAAAAGTATTAAATAAAAAATAGAATATTTCATGATATATTTCTAATAGTTATGATGTAATATTATATGAAATAAGCGTTAAAATTTATTACTTTTGTATTAAATTAGTTAAGTATATCTGAGAAGATATTGTAATTGCAATGTTATATGATCAACAATTAACAAAAAAGAAGTATTTTAACGAATTTTACTAAATATAAAAATTCATTGAATCACGAAAATTTTATATATATATTCGGAAAAAACAAATCTAAAAATTCTGTGAATGTATCTATTAGAAATATTTGATAAATAATACATATAATAACTAAAATTTAATTGATTCAAATATTTTTCCTATTGAAAAAACATAGTATTTTTTTTCAGCATATATCTTTGTAATATACAATTTATCTATTCAATATAGCATTTGCTATAGTAAAATTTGCAAAATTCAAAAAATTATCTTAATTAGTATATGTATAAATTAATATTATAAAAAACAGAATAATTATTTCTATATTTATGTAATAAAAATACTTTATTAAATAAAATTCTAACAAAAAAATTGAAAAATTATTGATTTATTATTAAAATCTATTATTTATAAGAGAGAAGCAGATTTTTATTACATAGAAGAATAATTATCTTTATTGTGAAAAAATTTTAAATCTATAATAAATTATTTATTTTTTATTGAGCACTTAATTCATGCCATATAATATAGAATCCTTTTTTTAAATATAATAATATATAATAACTTGAAAACTATGAAAAACATTTCACTGTTAAATTCTCAATTATGAATAAAATTCTTAAATCATCTCTTCATATTTAATTATATATTTATTATAATAAATGTTTGCTCATATTTTATTTTATTTTTTTTATTTTATGTTATTAATAATTGCATCTAATAATAAGTATAAATAAAAATTGAATTTTGAATTAAAATTTTTAAAAAATCATTAAAAAATTTATTATTATGCATGTACTATATTAGTTATATAATATTTTAATTTATCACAAGATCTCAGAAAACAATCATAATACATTTGTGAACATTAACTACGCATAAAAATGAATTAACGCATCATCAATTTTACGTCATACAATCTCAATGAAAGATTGGTAAGTATTATCTGTACGCTCCTGAAATATGTATTTTCAAGCGAATTTATAAGCTATCTGTGTCTTTTGACAAGACAAAAAAAGTGTAATTATCTAAAAACGTAATAGATTTATTTGTATTATTCACATCCAAGATTAAGAAATAATGAAACGTCAAATATGAAGTACACGAAGCACATCGGTATTGTAAGATCATTTTATCACTTTCCGTAATAAATTTTTCAAGCAGGCATGCAACTTCACTTGTCATGTGAAAGGAGAGAACAAATATCGACGAGAAAATATTGATAATATAACCGTAAAAGCATAAGAATATTTTCTTATCTCATTCTTACTAATTACGATGGTATGCGTTTCATTGAAAAGCATTCATCGAACATCTTAAAATTAAAAATATATACATATCTATAAAAGAAACAGTGTGACTGTGAAAAATGAACGTGCTTTCAGATAAATTCTTGTAGAAAATGTTTCTGTTCTCGCTTATTCTCGAATCTCGAACAGTTTTCAATTGAATAATCGCGATGATACGTCATTACATGTATTATTGACTTTATTACACCGTTTAATATAAATTCTTATGTCGGACTTATATTTTACCAATTCATTTGTCTATTATGTCGGCTAAGTAATATTAACGATTATATTTAACTCGTAATGAACATCAAAAAGAAAAAAAAGAAATTAGTTTGATCTAATTAAATGTACTATTGACAAAAAAGAAAAATGTAGGTTTTATTGTCGTCCATGGATGAACTGGACTGATATGTTATTCGAAATCTACATATTCAAATGCGGAAACATGCTCGTGTGATTAATTGAATATATATGTATGTATGTATGTACGTTCTTTGAATAGGAAAAGCGTTGAAAATGTTGTAGATAATATAGAAAGAAAAAATAATAGTGTAGTTTAAAGCAGAAGGAAAAACGGACGTCTGATTTTACTACAGAGTTTGTTT
Source organism: Apis florea (assembly GCF_048593485.1). NCBI lineage: Eukaryota > Metazoa > Arthropoda > Insecta > Hymenoptera > Apidae > Apis > Apis florea. The sequence continues at coordinate 477,724 of NW_028256838.1, read as the reverse complement.
ATGCTTCTCAAAGGTCACGAGTTATACAAAAGATGGGCAAACGAGAAAGCACTTTCTTTCCCACATGCGATCCACGTACATCGTGCAACATGCTGGACATCAAATGTTCGTGTACGTACCGACTTCGGCATGTTGTACGGAGAATTCCAACATAGTAGGTTGAAATCGGCGGAATCGACCTGGCTATCGTATGTCGACGTAAAGGGAGGATACGATCGCACGGCAAGGACACATAGATGCACCAAATCAACAACTACATACGTATAGATATGTATATATATATATATATATATATATATATTGTATATATATATATATATCTCAATGTGTATACGTGTGTTGGAACGTGAGACGCGTATATATGTATATCTGCTAAGAACAATGTAATGTGTGTGTACTTTCAAATGCACTCAAGCTGTCAACTGTAGGAAGAAGATGGCGACAGCTAATCAAGCGTTAGATCCTGAAACATACTTAACAGTCGAAATGTTTTCATCAATACGACCAATTCCCGCGATTTCTCGGTTAGCTTCGAATTTGATACAGCATCGACACCAATATCTCTCGAGGACGATAGAAAAGTCACGGACACGCATTAACGCACACGTGCACACACTTGTTGAGTTGGTATGTGTAATATATCTGCACTAGCACGCGACCACGCACATATTTACGCGTTTAAAGTTAAAAAGTAACGGGCAAGGTGATCGTGGAGAGTCTCTCTTGTGACAACACCGAGAGTAAAGAAGAAGGAGAGACTTTTCACCTTCGACGGACTTCGCTGAACTGACTGAACCAAGGAACGCTCCCGTTCCTGTTCCCGTTCCCTCGCCACTGATTTTCCCCTCCTTCTCCTTTACTCCCGAACAACCCCACCCCGTTTCTTCTCCTTCCCTTTTCTCTTCTCTCATTTACACCGAACGCGTGTTTTCCATTCCCGAGGGAACGACCAACGATCAACGCACCTGTTGCTGCCGTTCGATTGAACCACGGCTGTCGAACCATACTGAATGATACCGCAGCAAGAAGGTTGTGTGTATATGTATACGCCAGCCTCTCACTTAGCCTTATACGCGTGTAGAATGTGTCATACGTCAAGACGAGCACTGTTTTCCATTAGATTCTTATCGGACAAAATGTAGTAGCACAATAAGATGATACGTTCGTTTCATCACTATGAGGGGAATTGAACAAAGCGCAAATTATATCTTCGTTTATTCATTTGTTAATTTCTTTTTTCATATATAAATATATAAATATATAAATAAATAAATAAATATATATATATGTATATGTATATGTATATATTACATTTCTTTGATCTTATCTTTTTTTCTTTTTCATTTTTTTAATTCAAAATTTTAGAAAGCAGACCAAGCTTTACTAGAAAGTATATACATATATGTTCGCATATTCTCGCCAATAAATGTGTATATACATATTTGTATATTCAAAACTTATTTATCGGTAGATCTCGCCAAAGAGGATGTTGAATTCTCAATTAAAATAAACGATGTAAATTCTTTGCTTTTGTAAATAATGTTTTCTTTTTACTGTTTTTTGTTTTATTTAAGCTGATAATCATAAATTGTTCTTTAAAATTCAATAAATTGGCCGGAATTTGACATTGAATTAAAGAACAACAAGAAAAAATATTTTTTGTAATGAATTTACTCTATACATATCTTCAAGTTTTAATTAAATAACACGATTATTATACGATTCTATATAAATATTTTTAAAAGAATATTATTTAATTAAAAAATTTAATTATAATGTATGAATTTGAACTGAATGATAAAATATATTCAATATATTTCAGCTAAAAATTTAATGTATTTGCAAATAGAAATATCAGTATGCAAATACTCTATTTCAGTATTTGAAGAATTAGAATTAAGTGTGATACAGATTAAAGTGATTGCAAAACACGGAACGTTTCGCTGTTTGTGCTCGAAAGAATTTACCGATGACCGTTAACCTCGATAGTTTCCGGACTATACTGACAACACTCAAACGTCATGACCATGTGTCTAACTACCAAAAGATAAAGATAATTCTTATACAAGATAAATAAGTTATATTTTTATACAAATAATATTTGTTCATACATAATTAATTTCTTAATTTTGAAAAATTTCATTTAAAAATTACAGAAATTTTTATAATTTGAATTTAATATTATTATTTGACTTAGTCAAATATTTCATTTGAAAACTGTTTTATTTAATTATTTTGTTAGATTAAATTTTATTTTAAATTCTATTAATTAATTATTTTTAAAAAATTATAATTTTTCTATGTTTTTTATAAATTAATGCTTAAATGAAAAAAAATAAGTAAAAAATAAAAAAATAAATAATCTTCAAAATATCGTGATAATAGAAACTAATAAAATATTTAACTTATAATTATGTTTAACTTATAAATATAATAAAAAATATAATAAAATATAATAAAAAATAAAAAAAAGTTTAGAAAAATAGATTTAAATAGACTGCAAATGAAATTATTTTTATCATACAGATTATCATTATGAATCAATAATATAAATGATGATATATTTTAAATAAATATAAAATAAAAATTTTCTATAAATAAATTTTTTATAAATAATTTTTCTATAAATAAAAATATATGTAACAAATAATAAAATATTTAATTAGTGATGTATTCCTTTCTTTCAGAATTATATAAATTATAATTAAATTATATAAACATTGATAAAAATTTAGATAACTTGTTTATTTTGAGAATCTTTAATCAAATAATAATTATGTAAAATTAAAAATAGAATTGTTTAATGATTTTGTTTCATGCTAAAAAGTCAATAAATTTGATAGATTATTTTGTTTTTAAAACCATTTTTACATTCTAATGGAAATAAATATTTATCTATTATTATTACACATCTATAAAATTATATTGTCTCTATGCAACAATTTAAATATATTGCTATATTTGAGTACATATTTAAAGATGATAAAAAATTACAATATATGCATCCAATTCGGTTAATATTTTCTTAGCTTAAGCTATGAATAAAATATAAAAATTGTTTAAAATCGAATTCTACAATGCAAATTTTACAAAATTACTTGACAAGTTTTATTACTCGCTAAATTTGCTTAATCTATTAGAACAAATTAGCGTTAACTGCCAACACGTCCAAGGTCAGTATGGTCAATCAATCCTCTTTTTCTCGTCTAAAGCTTTAAATCAACGTAGGCGAGTTACATACCAAGAGCAATTCAAGTCAATACTATACAAATTGTGTCATGTTGTATACTTCATATTTTATACTATTTTCCATACATATCGTGACTGCAAAATATGCATAATCATTAGAATTATACAATAGAATTTATTTGGACAATATTTATTTGATAAAAAAATAAAACCAAATATATTTGTTTCAAACGTATACATATTGTGTGTATTAAATAAGAATTTATCACAAATAAAAAATTATATATGTTATTAATAACATATATAATAATTGATAAATATATAAAAATATTTTTTTTCCATACATTATAAATTTTCCTAATATATCGAATAAATTATACAAATTATAATATTTTAATAAGTATATTTCAAAATAAAGAGTATTGAAAATATTATATTGAATTTAGAAATAATACAGTTTATATAATTTTATTTAGAATAAAGAAAACAAAATAAAAAATTTAAAAAAAAAATACATATTTAATGAAGAAATAAAAAAGAAATAAAAAAAGAGAATTATTAATTAATAATAAATTATTTCTTAAATTTTTTAATAATATTTTTATTATAAACAAAAAGAAAAATTTTATTTCATGTAAAAATGATTGTTAAAAATATATTTTGTATTAATATAAACTCATAATTATTATTGCAAAGAATGTTATTTTTCTTTATCTTTTGTTTGTAAATTATTTTTATTAATATAATAGAAAATGTTGATCAAAAATATTTTTCAGAAATATTATCTCATAATTAATGTTCAAGAATCAGTCATCGAAACATTTAAAGAATATATTAATATGATTAGTACATATTCCCAATATAAAGTGCAAAATACTTTTTATAACAAGATAATACGTAAAAAACATATTTGTCCAACTTGACCTTACTTTGAAATTATAGATATTTTTATATATGTTTAATTTTGAAAGATATTAAAGATAAAAACAGAAATTTTAAGAATTTTGATGAAAGAAAAAACAGATTCAAGAAAAGAAATATGAGGAAATATAAATGCAAAGAAATACAAAAATATAGAACATTTTCAATTTTTTTTGTATTTTATCCAATCAATTTTGATAATTATTGATATAAGAAAAATTAATTTAAAGTATATAAAAAAGTTTTATCATGGTTTTATCTATTAGTCTTAAGTAATCAATAAACTTTGAAATGTTTTAATGTGGCGATAACAATTGTGCATAATTATTTCTTGTAAAAAATTCCATTATAATCGCAAGCTAAAATAGTTTTCTCATCGTTCTGACGTTAATTTCAACGTGCAATTATTTCAAGTATTTGTTCAAATAGCTATCGATAATTCTCCTATTATTTCTGCAATATGAATTTTAATCAATAGAATAATCTATTAGATAAAAAAAAATACTAAAGTAAATATGAAAGAAAAAAAAATAAATGTGGAAGAAAACAATATTGGAAGGAAATTATATATCGTTTAGATAATTTCTATCTCTCACAAAGATTAAATAAATTGTTGTGTCTTCTTTAGAAATATTGACGTTTTACCACCCACGAAAGTCTTACGCATTGATAATCGCTGCTGCTGATTATATATATATGTTATCATTTAAACAATGTACATATGTACAATTTTTGTACATATATTAATATATTTTTAAAATAAACACATTTAATCTAACTTAACATTACAATTATATAAAAACAGATCTAGAATAGAAATTTCAATAATATCAAGATTAAAAATACGAAAAAAATTTTTGATATATAAATATCTATATGATATATGTATATTACATAAATAATTTTTACATTCTTTATTTAATCATATTTTTATAATTATATTTCTTTTCGGAATTATAATTCATTCAATATAAAATACAGACAAAAATCAATAAAAATTGAGTTAATATTTTCCAATTATACTGTATTGTTCATAAATGACAAAGAATTTCAGATAAGATAAAAACGAAAACAATCAGCACACAAGAAATATAATTATGTGAAGGTTATGAATTGTTTAAATTTTTATTTTATTTTTAACTTGTCGTCTTTTTTACATTTTTTAATTTTTACTATTTCAATATTTCGAAATATCTTGAAAGATTTTAAAGCATTATATGTGATTGTGAAATATTATGATATATTTGTTAAAAAGTAACAAATAAGTTAAAATAATTGTTTAATTATTTTATGTTTGTTTAAATATTTTGTATAAATATTCTCTTGTTAACTTTTATACAATCATTTTCAGAATACTATTCGTTATTTTATTATTAGTACAAATGCGCTTTTCGTTCGTATTATTTATGAAATTTAATGTAAAATAAGATACAGTAATAATATTTTAAATTATATTTTTAGAAAAATTGATAATGAAAGACAATCGAATATAATAAATATAAGGATATATATTAATTAAATTTATTATTTTGTATTTATTGAGAAGTTAATAACAAAATTAAATAAATTTTTTTCAATTATTATGTTTCTAGCAGAATATAATCATATATAAAAATATATATATCGTATATAAAAATATTTTTATATATTTTTCTTAGGAAAATATTTTAACATTTTCTTATCAAATTAAAATTTTTTAAATAAAGTATTTATTATATATAGTTAGATTGTTATATATTTATAATTGTTATGTTATGTGAAATTTTATATTCAAAAAGAATATCTATTCAAATTATTAAATTTTATATAGATTTTATAATTAACATTAAATATGTTTTTTGTTATAAATTTCTCAATTTTTTATATATAAATATTTTTAATTAATATTTATTTTTAAAACAAACATTATATATTAAAATTTTTTTCTCGGACTAAAATTGCTCGCTACTTAACATTTAACTTGATCTTCTTTCTTAGTGCTTTCTTATGCTACATCTTTCTTTCTAAAGTAGCATTTAAAAACAGAAACGTGATGTAAACGTGACAATTGAAATGTTAAATTTTGTTTGTGCACATAAATCAGCATATAACAATGTATGATTAAGCTATTAACTTCGACATAATTAATTTGGTATAATCTTAGTATTTATAAAGCTTGATCAATGTTTGAAATTTTTCATTTTTTTAAATAAAATTACTACAATTAAATAAAATTAATAAAATTATTGCTATAATAATACTTTAATAAAGTTATTTATTAAATAATATTATACATCTTAACAAATTCTAATAGAAAAATTTATCGGTTAATATGGTTAATAATTTGAATTTACTTTATTATAAATGATATTCTTTGATAATAAAAGAAAGAGAGAGAAAGAGATGGAGGGAGAGGGGGAAGGGGAGGAAGAGGGGAGGGAGAGTTCTAATATATATAATAAATAATAAGTACGAATAAAATAAAAAATTTTAATTAAGTTTTGTTAAATTTTTGTTAAGAATATTTTTATTTACTTTTCATAGTAATCATCCATAGTATTTTTGAATCTTTCAAGTTTGATGTTTTTACATACTTAAATTGTGAAACAATTTTTAAAAAAATATAATAATATATATAATATAATATAATAAAGATTATGTTATATAATATTTATAATAAAGATAAAATTACATATTAAAATTATAATATTTAAAAAAAATATAATATCGTGTTAAAATAATAACTTCGATATGCTTTTGCAAAATTAATTTGAGAATTATGAAATGACTGATTATAGAATAATTGAAATCGATTCAAATTTTGAAAACTTATCACTAAATAAATTGCAAAATAGAATAAAACTTTAAAATTAGATTAAAATTTGAGCAATCTTAACCCATATTATACGGCATTCTCAACTCTATCAAAAGAGCGTTCATCTTGGTTGCAACCATTTCTTATGATTATATCACATCAAACACTTAATAAATTGATGTAATTGTAAGTAATAAAGACAGTTGCTACTAACAGAAGGAAAATAACTGTTGTTAACTTAACAAGAAAAATATATGTTGAAAATAAAATGTTGAAAAATAAAATGTTGAAAGTCATAATTCAAATTAATTTTTTGTTACATCTTATTTATTTATATTTTTCATATATTTTATTCATATATTTTTGTTTAACAAAAAAAGCTTCACAAAAATATAATTTTTAAATATAACTAGTTGCACGTTATTAGATTTTGATATTATAATTAATAATTTTTAGTAAATTTTAATTTGTTTAATTATTAACTCATTTCATTTAATTAATTATTTATTTAAATTTTATAACTTAAACTGTTGTTTTATTAAAAAATAAGTTTTTCATAACTACATTAATTATACTTTTCCATATTATTATCAGATATGATATATGATATCATATCGGAATGAAACATATTGCGAAAATATAGAATATTTATCAAATTATTTTAATTTTAAAATCTAAACTTTGTATCTAAAAAAGAAAAGATGCAGTACAAAATATGTACATAACCAATTTAAATTAAGATGATATTATATATTATTTTAATTAAAAAAAATTGTTTTAAATCAATATAAATCAATTGCTTTATCTTCCTGCTATACTACATTATATATAAAAACTTAAAATTTTTGCAAGAAAATAATTCTAAGATTAGATTTGTTTGAATTATTGTATTAATTAAATTGTATGTAATTAAAATTTTTTAATTTTAATAAAAGCACTTTTTACAAAATGACATAAAAGTGTAAACGTGATAAAAATGAATATGTAATAAAATAATAATATAATTAAATAACAATTTTTTCTGTTCTTATTTAAGATCATAATGTTAATACTGTTCAATTTTAACTTAAACTTTTAATAAATTATTATGATAATAATTAACTCGTACTCAATATATGTATACATATCTTTTGCAGTGAAACTCTATTTAACTAAATCTTTTGGGAAACAAATAATTTGTGTAAATGAAGTTCTAATAAGGGAATCTTCGTTATTCATAAATTTTTGTTCAAATAATAAGAGAAAGTATACATTCAAATAAATAAATTCAATCAACAAGTATTCAATTAACTCTTTCAACGATAAATTTTTTTTTTAATTTTTTTTTGAGTAATATTACAATATTATAACATTATTAATATTATAATGATATAAATATATTATTAATATTAATATAAACTAATATTATTATAATATTATTAATATAAATTAATATTAATGATTATAATAAATAAAAGAAAATGTAAGCTAAATAATAATTCGCAAAATGAGATATGTAATCTCATTTCTAATGAGATTCTATGCCTCAATAGGTTTTTTGTCTAGTAATATTAGAACAATTGTAATAGCTGTATAGTCTTTGTAAAAATTACTGTGGCATATATTAGGCTATTCGCTAAGTTTATCGTTGTAAATGACGAACTACTTTCAATTTATATTTCACGCCAATTTTCTTTTGTTCCTCAAGAGTTATTAAGCTATAAGAAAATGAATCGATAAATTTATCGGCATGAAATACGTCGGTAAACAATTAAAAGAAAGATGTTGTAACGCCAAGATGGTCGAAATGATTGTTTCGTATATGTGGCTAAAACTACTATCAAAACGAAATAAAACGAAATAGGAAGTTCATTTTTAATCTATCTACTCTTCCAACATTACTTCAAATATTATTTATTATTTCGTCAAATGCAATATAATGTGAAAATATATATATATAATATTATATAAATATATATTATATTATGAATATATTATGAAAAATCACAATGAAACAAGAAATCGGATTGACAATTATTTAGTTTCTAATTGGAATTTAATTTCTTGCTAAAATAATTCAATTAAATTACTTAAAGTAAAGAAAAAATTAGAATGAAATTATTTTAATAAATATACTGAAATATCGATTATCCTAATTAATTAAAAAACAAATTCCTTTGGTTTTTCAAATAATTGGTTAAAATATTTTTAAATATGCTAATTTAAATAGATATAAATATTCATCGACTCTGGATAATTGATCATTGAACAATCGAAATTCGAATAACTGAGGTACGGATAATCGACATTCTACTGTATTGTAAGACAAAGAATCTGAAAAATACAGCCTAGTGAACAAGTTGATATCTTAATTATGAAAATTTATCTATTATAATATTATATTATTATTTTCATGAAACTGTTTTCTCTTGTAATACTTTACCACAAAATGGAATCTAACTCTCTCTCAAATAATAATGGGAATGAATCATTCAAGACAGCATTTCAATTAAAAGAAAAAATTGTAATGATATTACATTTTAACGAAATAAAATATTGTCAAAAATCTGCGTAATTTAATAAATTTAGTATTATCTTATCAGATTTGAAAAGATTAATTAGGTATTATAATTAAATTCCATTGTAATAAATAATATTAAATGAATTTTATTATATATATATTTATATATTATATATGAATATATATAAGAATGTATTACATAACTTCCTAATTTTTCTTTTATATGTTAACAGATATTTTGTTTTATATAAGAACATTATCCAAAAATCGACCAATATCACTTTCTCATTTATTTATTGTACATTATCTAGTTTATCTAAAGTCAAGCTGATCTAAAGTCAATAATTAATCTTATCATAGAATACAGACATTCCAAATAAATCATTTATCAAATATTTATAAAAATATTTGAGTAATTGATTTATAATAAAAATCTTTTTTTATTTTTTTTGTATTCTTTTTATGTTTTTTCTAATATTTTTTTATTATATATATTAATAAATATTTTGCTGTATCATGCATATTATATAATATATAATTATATAATTCAATATAAATTATATGTAGATTATATATTTATTGAAATATACGCATTTATCTGTTATAATACGTAAAAATAAATAAAATTTTATGTAAAAAATGTTGAGTGCAAAAACGAAAGAATATTATAAGTGTTATTTGAAAGCTAATCTAATTTATTTTTTGAAAAATTTTTTATTTTCGCGCGAAAACTGATTAATTTTTAATTTTTAAATTAAGTTAAGTTCTGTATAATTAATTATTTTCAAATTTTCTTTTTTTGAGAAATTTCTTTTTTGTTTTGAATTGTTTAAATATTGTTTCAATTATTTCAAACTATTTTTTAATAAAATTGTTTTTATTTTTTAATAAAATATTTTTAGCGTAATTGGATAATCTAACTTAGAATGCTACAATCTCATCTAATAATAAATTAATAAATTAACACCTAAAATAATAAATTTTAAAAATCTGAATTATTGAGAATTATCAATATAAAAAATACTGATCCAATTTGATTCTTTACATAAATTTCTAAAACTTGGAATTCTAAGTTAGTTTTGTAAAAATGAAATAATTAATGCGGATAAACTTTACTTACTATAGTTTTTTTTGGTTTTACCGTAAATCATATTGTTCATATCTTTATAATAAAAGAGAAAATAAATAATATAAATAACAAAAGAATAGAAAATAAACTAACTTCTTTCTTTTCCAATTATATACTTTCTTCATTTTCTATTATTTATTCTGCTACATTCTTTTGTCGAAACTAATGTTTCAAAATAATTCTTCGCCGACGTAATGTTAATGGCAGTGTGGCGACCAAGCGAATAGTTTGTGGCTGATAACAAAAGACCAATAGAATAGCTAAGATAAGTTATCGTATATTAAGTTAGACGAAAGATTAAACAGATATCGATTTTAATGATAGATCTTTCCATCAAACAGTAGATACTAAATACATGACACATATAATAATCTATTAAAATAATATGTATTAATTATGTATGAAATAAATAGCTAAACGATAATAAGATATATCAAACATATGTTATAAATATTCATTGTATTCTATTAGCTGGATAAGGCTATATTTTTGAAATGATTGAAAATATGGAATGTTGTAAGGTGAAATTTTCATGTATATATTAATGTTATTGTATATTATTTATTATGTAATGTATGAATTTTTTCGATACTCCTGGAAAATCAAATGTCATCTTTTTTACAGACACATTTAACTTAATAATAAAAAATAATATTAAAATATTTATATTTTGAAAAGAATCAATTTAAAATATATTTTTATTTCAGTTTTGTTTAAAATTAAATATATTAAACATAAGATGCAATGAAATCAATTTTTATTCATAATAATTTATGAAAATGAGAATAATATTTGTGTAAAAAATTTTAAATTAAAATTTTAAATTAAAATGATTTAAATATTAATTGGTTTCTCTTTTGAAAATGTTTCAAAATTACTTGGTTTTAATATAATAGTAATGTTGTTATTTTTAAAAATAAAATCTTTTAAATCTATTTTAAAATTATACATCTATTATACTATATAATATAACTATCTATAATAAATGATTGATTTTTATTCTTAAATTTTAAAAATTATAATAAAAAAATTTATTTGTTATTATTTATTAGAAATTATTTATTTTTAATTTTTATATAGATATATTTTTCTTCCATGTTTTTATCTTAAAATTTTTATAATCCTTTATGAGAATATTAATTTAAATAAGTTAAATTTTATTTTGGAATGCTAAGACTTTTTTTCCTGATTAATTTTGATGTATACAATTGAAATAGATTTAATAATATAAATTTTAATCATCAAAATCCATGATTCTATATATGTAAAATTTAATGTTCATGTTATACTTTAACGCCATATTGTGCGTCATTCATAGTCCGAATGGATCAAATTATCAAATGCATATAGATGATGATTATTTAAACGGAGCGATTTAAATTCAGCTGTACATACAGATGTATAGCACATGTTTTATGTTCTGACAATTTGTTGTATAAAATACAATAAAAATTGACCAAAATTATGATTTAATTTGAATTTAATCTAAATTATTTCTAGATTGTAATTCAGTTATTGAAAACTGCATTTTATATATGATCTTTAAACTGAATTTCGATAATTAAAATCAAAATTCTATTCTTCAAAATTTATCAAAAGATACATAAAAGTAAAAAAGTTTCGAAATTTCTACTTAATCACATAATTTTAATTTGTAAATATCTTCAATTTAAATTATCTATATCTATGTTTGTACATATCGTGTTGAGAAATAGACATGATTTCTATTTAAGCATTTTCAATTTTATACATTTTATATTTTATACTTGCATATCTTTTTACATGTATATTATTTCATAATATTTTATTTATCTTAATATTATCAATAAATATGAAACAATTTCTATTTTACAAAGAGAAAAAAAATGAAACGTTCATTCTTTAATCAAATCAAATTATTCTTAAATCAAATATAAATTCATGAAACCTAATTATTTTACTCGGTTATCTTATCTTATACCAAAATCCTCGACAGATTATGAACATCCAATATGTATCTAAAGCTGTCAGATTATCGTTATTCGTATTGCTCAACTTATATTGCCTGGTATAGAACAGCATTAATATGTAAATTGCTCTGTAAAAAAATCTTTCAATGTCATTCGGCAAAAGAAATGCAAACTCTTGAAAAATAATGTCAAGATTTTTAAAACAAATATAAATGAAATCGAGAAATATTGTCAAGAAATAATACATTAAATATGAAAATATTATTGTTACAAAAATTATCAATTGCTATAAATTTAACAATAAATGAAATTATTATAATAATAATGATATTATAATAGTAGTGATATTATTTTAATATGAGAATAGAAATGAGATTTCGATATAAGATGCATATAAAAAAAAAAAATCGAAAATTGTGTAAAAAAAAAATTTAAATTGACATTGTTGTTATAATAATTATTTTAAAAAATCTTTTTTTTTGTTTCTGAAATTATAAGTATAAATTATAAAACATATTTATAAAACATATAAATATAAGCATAAAAAAGAAGAATATAAACTTTCAATATATTTCCTTTATTAAACCTTTTTTAGAATATATATTATAATAATATAAATACTTTTCAATAAATAATTTCTAAATATTTTCCAATAAAATTGTTTATAACATGTAAAAATATCTTTATCATATCATTAATATTAGTATTTGTAAACAGATATATTTCTGAATAAACAACATTAAATTCGATAAATAAATGTTTTTAAAATTTAAATTGTATTTCGAAAGAGATTATTTTTTTCAATTTCAATTTGTCCTGAATTAAAATCTTCGTCTATCATATGCATGCACAAAATATTTGCATCTCTTATCTTATTAATTCGGGAATATAATATCATCTGACTTTCATAGTTGACATTTCATATATATTATATTCTAAATTTACAGTACTATAATCAAGAGGTAAGTAACGAAATATGGGAAAAATAACATCAGAAGATTATATATCACGTGTTACTTATTATATAAGTACTTATTATGTTTTGTTCAAAATATTCTTGCATTTCGTGACCAATTTTTTTAAAAGTAATATTCCTATTCTTTAAAACAGCGTTTATGAGGTCGTAATTTAAAAGAAGAGATCATGAAGAGTTTTTTGAAGATTGCTACTATTATTTCTTCATTTTAATATATGCACTTTTATAGAGTAATTTTAGAAACTTTTTCTTTTACTTTCTTTTTCTTTTCTACAGAGAAGAAATTATAAGGAAAAATAATATTTATAATTAATTAATATGAATTTTCTAAATTTTTGAAAGAAAATTACAGTTATAGATTAGTTTTCAAAAAAATGTTTAGTTGAAGAAAAATTGCTATGATTTGAAAAATATTGGAATATTATTTTAATTTATTTTAAAGAGTCCGAAAATTCTGATTTCAATGAAAGTTCGTATATATGAATATAATTAAAGAATATAATTAATTGCATATGGCAATATTTTCTGTGAATTAAATCCTAAATGATTTATGAAAATGAAAATGATTCATTATTAAAAATAAAATATTATTATATCATGCTTATTTTACTAATTGTATTAAAAATATATTTTTATGCAATTATTTTTATAAAAAACTAAGAGGATAAAAAAAACTTGGAAAACAATTATTTTAAATAATTATTCGATAGCTATGTCACTTCCATTATTCTCATTGTATTCTCACTGACAGAGAAACTTTACAACATAGAAATTACAGACAATATAAATATACAAAGATATTACCTGTCATAAATTATCTTCAATTTGAGTGCTAGACTAAATGCAATAATCCTTAATGCTAATTCTTAATATTAACCATTAAAGCCATTAAAATATTATAAGAAAAATATAAAGCTTTTATTTTTATAAATGAATAATTTATTACTCTCAGATTCTTAAATATATTTATACTATTTTATGTGTAGAAAATATTAAATATTAATATATTCATTTCAAAATTTTTTATTATTTTATATATTAGTTTATTTCTTAAAATCTAATTAAAAAAAATCTTATTACATCATAATTTACAGAAATATTAAATATCATTGATATTAAATATTATTAATTTCAGGAAATCAATTATTCAAATTCATTCAACGAATTCATTTTTAAATATACGATATTTTTGATATTAATCTTATACAATCATAGGCATGAATTCATTTCATGGAACATGTGAAAAAAATATGCAAGATGAAAAATCAACAGTCATAAGTGTGCTCATGACTATTGTGCATGAATGGTACACGTGATTAGCTAATAAGATGACGTACATTACTTACTTATATATGTATACATAAAATACATAAGAATATACAGTTTAAGAAGAATAAACCAATTCTTATAACTTTTAGTCCTATTACAATTTATCATATATCAAATGGTTCATCATGTCAAATCACAATATATAGTGTTAAGATTAAAATTATATGTAATAGAATCAATTTCTGCTTACTCATGAAATATTATTTATCATATTGAATTTTATTTTTTGCAATATCATGATTATGGTATAATAATAAATAATTATTAGAAATAATCATTTTTCGTAATCACTTCATTCTTTATTTTATATCAAATAAATTGCGTTCCATTTCACTTAATATTGCATAAGAAAAAAATGATTTCAAAAATTAGAATTACAAATGAGGTGTGAATCATCTAAAAGAGAATCATTTAGAGCGAATAATTTATCATTCCAGGATATAAAGCTGAATAAGAGATCATGTAAACATGTTTTTGAAATTTAAAGAAATATAATTGGTAAAGATTATTCATTTGTATAAATTATATTATATTTTGATAATTTAATAGATCAATTTTTTTCTATTAAACAAAGGAACATAAAAACGATATGAAAAAAAAACAAAATTATTACAATGTCAAAAAAATTTGTGCATGTATTATATATAATTACATAAAAATTTAAAAATGTAAAAAAAACATAATGTAATATAAATTAAAAACAAAGAAATTTATAAATACATAATTAAAAAATAAGATAGTGCATATGAGATAAAAAAATATAAGATAAAAAAAATAAAAGTGTAACAAAAAAAATATTTTTTAAATAATTCATATAATATAGTATAAATTTTTATACTAATTATACTAATATTGTTTAAATATTTACAATTATTATTAAAATATTACAATATTAATGATTTTTATATTATAATATAAAAATTAATAATATAATATGTAAAATAATATATATTACTATATTATTAATAATATATATTATATATATATATATATATATATATATTATATTATACATATAAAATAATATGGATAATATAAAATATAAAATATATTTTATATTGTACATATAAAGTAATATGAATAATATAAAATATAAAATATATTATAATATATAATAATAGGTATGACATATAAAAGCATACAAATCCATTGTTTGTTGAATAAGTGTTGATCTTCGATGAGATATAAGTAACTTGCGTTTCCATGCGGAAGATTTTTTTACGAACGAAGGTCCTCGAAAGTTATTTTTTCTTTTTATCGAATCAAATGTTATATATGCGTGTACTGAAACGTTTCCATTCGTGCCAAACCAGTTCCGGTCACATATTACACGCCATTTGTTTCATATAATTGAAAAATGCTATTTACTTTTTATCGATTTTAATAATTAACGAATTTATTAATTTATAGAGATAAAATATTTTTACAAAAACTAGAATGCATTTCATTAACGATATTCTAGCTTTTATTCAAAATTTTAGTTTATAAATATACTTTATAAAATATAAATAGATACGATTAAAAATAAAAATTACTAATACATAAATCTAGAATTTATATAATGTATTTTATTTCAATCTATTAATACAAACAATTCAATAATTATGTATTCAGTGAGTTCAATGAGAAGGAACAATGTAGTTAGAGAGTTATATTAAAGAGAAAATTATAATACTTAAGAAGAACTTTGTTGATTAAAAGACTTAAAATTAGGTATAATGAGTATTGGATAAAATGGGTATAATGAATTGAATATGAGATGAAGAATATTTACTGAAAGTACATATAATATGAAATAAAAAAATTATTTTTAGTATTTTAATTTCCAGAAAATTTGTCTATAATCATAAACAATTATTATTCAATTTAATTTAACAAAATTATTTTCTGTAAAGATATACAAAAAATTCTTTTTTATTTTATTATTATTTTTTTATTATAAAAAATTTTTTTATTATAAAATAACATAGATTTTTTCGAATTTATTTTATGATTTAATCTGTCTATTTTGTTATAAAACAATCGATTGTACTTTTTAATATATTTAATTAATTGTATTGTCTTATTTAATATTCAATTGAAATACATATTTTACTTCTACTTACTAGTGATTAGAAAAAAATCATGATATAAATATAGTTAACTAAAAATAATTTATTATTTTTTTAGTATAACAAAAGCGCAATTTTTTATACTTCTATTATTAACGCAATATATATATATATATATAAATTTTTTGTATGTATATAATAGTTAAACAATTATCTTTTTAGAATTAATCTAAATCTAACTATAAATATAATTATAATAACATATATAAATATTAATGAATTTTTTGAAAGAAACAGATTTTCTAAATGATAACAAAGTTACTAACTATTGAATATTAAATGTTATTACCAACTATAAAAATTTATTACACATAAAAAATAATATGCTATTTTATCAATAGTAATTTAGATAATCCAAATTTCATTATACGATTTTATGAGAAGCCTACATAAAAGGTATATAACAAACCTAAATTTCAAATATTTTAATATGTTAATATCTAAATTTAGAAATTCTAGAAAAAAAAATATATTAATTTTATATTAACTTACATTTTAACTTAAAATAAGAAATATTCTAAAAAATAATGTAGAAGATTAATTTTTTTATAAGATTTGGATATTCAATAAATTTTTTTTTCATTTCTTCTAAATAAAAACAAAAAAAAATTATAATTCACAAGATTTTTAATTTTTTAAAGAAGCAATATTTTTTACTATTGTTATAATAATGTATTAAAATATTCATAATAAGATATATATAATATATTAATATTTTAATTCTAATATTATATATTAATATTTTTAAATAAATTTTGAGAATTTTTATTATCTATTTTAATATCTAATCGAATAAGTAATTTTTATAAAAAAAGGTGACTTTAATTTTAACTAATAATAATAAAATTAATATTTATTAATTATAAGAAAAAAATATATCTAGATTTAACTATTTATATCTATAATGCATGATAATACGTATTCATCTAATTAAAATATGAAGAAATAAATTCATTCACGTAAATTAATATTATAAAACTTTATGTAAAAATATATAAAAATATATAAATTTTAAAAATATACAATAACAAAAACAATACAATAGATTTAAAAAAATATATATTGATTGCATACGTAACTTATTACCAAAGAAAACAAAATAAAATTAATACAGTGGAATTCCAATTTAATTTAACATGCTAGAACAGTATTTTCCAACTTTGTTTGAAAATACTTTTAGAATATTAAATGTGTTTGAAATCAGTTTACAATGATTTGAAATCATCTTTTATAATATCTAAATAATATACAATTCTTCTGTCTCTCTTATAAGATAAATTAAAAAAATTATTACAGTTTTATTGCTATGAAACAATTAACTATACTTTTGAATTAATTATTAAGGAAATTATTTTAATAGCTCTGTAAACATAATTAGGTTATTAAAATAAATAAATAATAAAAATCGTAAAAAAATGGTAGCAATAATATCCTTATGAGTCGCAACAAAAAAGGATGCTAAAAAATGTAATACAGAATTATTGAACTTATATTCTAATATAATATTTTTAATATGAAGAATAAGAAAATATAAATATGATTAATATAATAAATATTCCTAATAAAAATTTTTTAATTAATTTCTATAATTTAATATATCTATAATCTATAATATAGAATATAAATATAATATTGTTAAATTTTTCGAAAATTTTTAAGATTAAAATTTTGTTCATTCTATATAAAATCATGCATACACAAAGATAAACTTAATTCAAATTATTTGCTATACATTTAAGTATGTATGTTATTTTACCTTTGCAATTCAAAGTTTACTTCCATAAATCAAGCTTTTATCACCAGTGGTTCTACAACTCGAATTAATTATGTGTTGCAAATCAATAATCGATTATTGGATACTTTTCTTTCCTTCAATTATTATAATTATTGTATTCAAAAATGACATTTACAAATTTGAATCATTATACAATTATATTATTTCAATAAAAAATAACAAAAAAATACAAAGTATCGAATTTTCATTTATTAAATTTTTTTACCCGAAATCCTCGATAAACTTTGGTAAAATAAAACTTTTATAATTTGCAGATTTTAGTTTTTGAAATTCAAATTGCTAGATATAATTATAGAAATATGTAATATAAAATAACAGTTGTGATGATTGGCGAATAATGTTTATAAGATATAGTTATGATTTGTATTATCAGATTATTGGATGTCAGATTATGAGAATTTTATTAAATAATTGAAAACTAATTAAACTATCATCAAAATGTGATCATAGACGGATCATATGTGCGTAAAGATTGAATTTCCTATAAATGTATATCAGACATACATATATCTTGCATGATAAGTTGAAAAATTTGAGATTTTAATGCAATTGGATATCTAGTAGTAATATCTAATAATATCTAGTAATAATTTTTGTTTTGGATACAGACTTACCTATCCCTTCAATGACATAACGATCCTTAGAACTCATGTCTGCAATTTCCGTCACACTGACAACAATTTTCACACTCATCGCTACACAATTAGATGTTCACTGAATTGTAAACATGTATGTATTCCACTTACAAAATGATCAAACGTGATTATTCTTGATAATTTTTTGTTTTTAACTTCACATATAATTACAAATTGCTATAGCCTGTAAATCGTCTTTGTTGTTTCGAATAATTTGTTTCATTATTTCAAATATTTTATATATCAAGATTTAAAATATTTAAAATTATTATATATATTTAATAATAAAAATTTTCTTTTTTGTTCAAGATGCAAGATAACATCATGTTATAATCAAAGTATAATATATAGTTAAATATTATGCAAAATTGACATAAGAATAAATAAATTTAATCACATATTTCTTAATGTTCCTTTAACATCACAAATTCATATTCAGTTATTTTCTGTTTTAATTAAACAATGTTTAATTTATTCTTTGATTTGTTCTTTTTTGATTTAATTCTTTAAATATGTAATTGGCATAATAAAAGCTATCAACTGTTAATCAAGGTTTTTATCATTATACTATAATCCCAGGGCTCATTAGAAATAACGTTTCCTGCGGGCCATAAGATAACCTTGAATCTAGACGTAGCAGACACGTTACGTAAAACCAAAGTTACGAATGCTGATTTTCCGGCTTCTTGATGATATAGACGACCAGCACAGGTGTTTTGTCGTAAATGACATTGTAGCAGTTTCTTGAAATGCACGCACATTTTCCTTATAGATCATGTTTGATCTGCTGACAATAACTATGGTTATTTTATATAGTATGTTGAGATTTGTATTTTTTTATAAAACTGTTGAAACAAAGCATCAAAGAACGAATGTGTAAGAATACAGACGGAAGAAAAAATGGAAGTATAATTACAGAATAAAGAATACGTACTTCTTTTGTGCTTTTTTAATATTCTTTTCTAAAAAACATTTTTTAAGCTATTGTGTGTACAATTTATATAATTTATATATTTATATTTATATAATTTATATAATCACACTTTTTATCGAAGATTTTATTTCAATAATTTCTTTTCTTTTCATTAAGTCTTTAACATCTTTTTAATGCGATTTCTTTTTTTTTTTAATTATTATTATAATTATTTATTAAATTAAATAATTCAAAGATAAAATATGCTATAAACAGCAATTTATTCAAATCTCAATTTTAATTTATATTATTTCTGAAACTTGAATTTTTGTTTTGCAAACAACTGATATTATTTACTTTCTTCTTCTACTTGTCTTCTTTTGTTATTTGCTATTTTATATATTTTATTTGTAATAAAAGATATAATATCTTACATTTTATATGTAGTAATATTTTTGCATATTTAATTTTTAATGTTTTAAAACGTAATTTGTACCATTTTGTTTATTTTCCTCTTCGTATTTTCTATTCATGTAATATATACATATATTGAAGTATATAGTCAATATTTATTAACTATTTGAAATGATATATAATATATATAACACGATATATTTTTTTTTAAATTGTGTAAAAGAAATTAATAATAATTCAACATGCAAAAATAATTCACATAATAACTCTAAATATTTATATTCAAAAAATCACCTTATTCACAAGTTTGTTTGTATCTTCCTAACTAAGGAAGAGGAAAACAGAGAAACCAGAAAAACCAGAAACAGATATAAAGAACGAAAAGAAAAAAAAAAAAAGAAACGCGAATTATTCCATACAACGTGCGTTGTTCGTTCAAATGACAAGTATTTTCACAAAATGTTGAAGTTTCATTATCGAATAATAATCCTAATAATCACGAGTCACGTGGTGAACAACTGCTATAACTTAAATAATAAAACTTAACGCATGCGACAGAAACTTCGGAAATCAATCACTATCCTACATACATCAAGCCGGATTTAACGTAAATGACAGAAACTACTGCTGCTCGTTCTTTCCTGTAATAATAGGTGCGTAGTTTGGTGGGGAACTAAAGGTATATTTGAGTGGGGATAGTGAAGGTGGGATAAACCTTTAAGAACTTGCAGTAAAGAGGTACAAGGTAACCTCTGTTTTTCACATTATAATGTAATTTGTTATATTTTCCAATATTTGGTGTAATTATAAATATTTTAATTTTTTCAAATAATAAAGATTCATTTAATATGATTATAAATTAATATTAACTTAATTTGTGGAAATGAAACATTGAAATCGTTATAATAAAATAAAATAAATTAAATAAAATAAAAAGTAAAAATATATATCTCTTAAAATCTTCAAGTATAAATACTTGATATAGAATATTACGTACATTAATTAAATGAAATTATAAATAATTAAATAGTGATTTATTTTATTAATTGATTAATGATTTATTAATATTAATATGTATCATATATGTATCGTATAAGAATAAAAAATACATATAGAAATAACAAAAAAATATTTTGAAAAATAAGCAAAATATCATTTATTTTTTTATATTTGATAATGTCATATATTATTCTTTTAAATTAAATTACTAATTTATACGATTATTAATAAAGATTTTTGCGAATTAATATTCTTTAGAATAAATATTTTTTATAATGATTTAACTGAACTATTTATGAAAATTAAAATATTATATTAAATATCTCTTTGTGATAATCTATCATTCAATTCTCATTTTTATTATTATTAAAGAATAAAAATAAATGAAATTTGTTTTTTCAAAATCATAATTTCAATTTAAATATAGAAAATATAATACCGTAATAAAATAAAATATATTTATTTTTTACTTTAAATTACTGATTTAATTAGAAATATTGAAATAAAAGTTATGTAAAATAAAATCATAACTTTACATTTACTATTGATTGCAGATTAATTAATAAAGTATTAATGATATATTTTTTTATTTATTTAATTCTTTTACTTAATAAAGTAAAATTTAATCGTTATATATATCTTAATTTTGTTTCAAAATTTCATTATATTTCTAATATTTAAAAAAATTCAATTATTCTTAATATTTTTTTAAAGACATCACACACTCATAAGTTAAAATGTATTTGACTACATTTTAAAGATAATGATAATAATAAAAGATATGATAAGAAAAAGCAAAGTGACCTTGAAAAAAATGGCTTTTAAAACATTTTTCTCACGATATATATGATACGATAAAAGTATATGTTTTCTTATGCATAAGTAACGATGATCTTGAAAAAAAAACAACTCTAAGAATATATTTATTTAAATAACTAAATATTTAATTATTTTAAAATAAATATTATATTTTTGAACATTTTGCAATATCATTTAAAATGAAAGAAATATTTAAACATTCCGATTTTTTAATTGAGAAAAAAAATATATATCTATATTTGTTCATTATTTCAATTCATTTATATATATATATATATTTTTTTTAATTAATAATTGAAAAATATTGTTTTGAAAAAAATATGCCATAAACATCCGTTATATATTATAATTTTAATAATTATATAACTATTTTATTTTTAAAAAAAATTATTCTATAGTTTTCATTAATTATTGATTAATAAAAGAAAAAAATTGAATTTCAAACTATACTGAAGTAGTTCTATTAATTTAGAACAAATATTTGATTATTTAAAAGAGAAAACTTCGTATAATATTTATCTATTATTATTTTTATTAATTTATAATATATCATTGTTTATATATATATAGTTTATATTTTAATGTGATATATATAGTTATATGATATTTTAATATGATATATATAGTTAATAGTTATAGTTTAGGATAAATTGTATATACATTAACGAAAACATATATTTTATTTTACATTTTAATTTATATTTTATATTTTTATAATTTTCCAACTTTATGAAAGAGAGAAAACTATTACTGGATTAGTAAAATTGAAAAATTGAAAATGAATATAAAGATGATTTCATACTAATCAATTTTAATTAGAAAATAATTTTATAAATACGCGCTTAAATATATATATATATATATATATATATATATATATATATATAATATTTATTAAATTTTTTTTTGTGATGGTCATATGTAATTGATTTTATTCAAATTTGATGTATGTGAAAAAAAAAGATTATTCTATCATATAATAACTTGATTTTTATGATTCATGGATACTAATTAACAGGAAATCTGATATTATTCAATTTTATCTGATCAAGATTTTTGATTACAAATTCTTTTAATAAATCTTTGTTATTTTAATTCAATATATCTTAATTCGATATGAAAATATATATGCATATGTCCATATTTATAGTTTTACATACAATCAAATTTACAATTATATTAATATCTACTTAATTAACTTAGCTAATAAAATATTTAACTAAATATTTAATTAAATATTTAATTTTGATAACTTTATTTTCTATAATTTCACATTTGAATATATATTTCGTTATTATTTGTACTCGCTTATAACAGATTTAATCTAATGTGAACATTTTTATATATATTGTTATAAGTATATAGATACAATTTCAGTTATTTAATTATTCTATATAATATTTAACAAAAAAATAAAGTAAGTAATTTTTTACATTATGTTTTACGATTGATAAATGATTGATTGTTTACAAGTACTTTATATACGATAATGATTCATTATATTTCTACATATAAAAAAGATCACTTCAATGATCTAAGATGGAATTTTAAATATTTTATAAATAAAACTGGTAAAATAAAGTGCATTATATGAGAATGAAGAACATTTTTTACTTGAGTAATATTAATTTGTATTTACATTTAATTGTCTTTCTTCATACGATTAGAAGTCATTCTGTATATTATAGAATCTCGTCCTGGATCCATTTGTGAAATGGCAACTGTTTTTTGCAACAAACAAATAAAAATTAGAATAATGTTATATTATATATATTATTGAAAATAATAAAATAATAAAAATTACGTACTGCAAATAGCAAGAAGTGAAAAGACAAAAACAACTCCAAACCATAAGAATATATTAAAGATGACAGGATAATCTTCTGAATATTTTTTTGAAAGATTATATACCTGAAACAAAAAGCTCGATGTATAAAATATTATATTCTATTACAATAATAAAATTGTAAAAATTCCCAATTTAATGAATTCATTAAATTGCATTTATTATATTGTGTAATATCATTTATTATATTGTATAATTAATGTAATATTATTTTCATAGAAAACTTATGCCTGTTTAAGTAAAAATTAAGATAATTATTTAATTTTATTTATATTTCTTAAATGATATTTATTTGTTTCTATAATATGTTTCGTGCCATGTTTTATCATTCGTGAACCATGTAAACTACAGTACAGTTGGTGAAAGTAAAACTTTTATTAAATAAATAATTATATACTATATTATCCAAATAAAGATAAAAAAAAAGATGGAAATATCAGAAATTTAATGAAAATCAAAATGATTTTTTTTTTCTAGCTAAATTTCCTATAACTTTCATTCAAATTTAAAATACAAACGGCACAAAACGTGTTAAAAAATATTATACTTTTTCATTATATAAAATCATCATGCATCTTACCAAATAATCGCATTGATTTTTCATCCATGATAAAATTATTATTAAAAAATAATTAAGAAGTATTATGTAACTAACAAAGTTTAATAATTATCTAATTTGTAATTCACTTAACTTGAATATTTATAAAATCCATTATATAAGAAAATGTTTTACAATAAAAGTTAATATAATTTAAAAAAAACATCAAAATGCTATAATAATTTTTACGTTAATTATAAATATAATATTGAAAATCAACTCGATATTTTTCAATAAAACATCTCTATACATCTAATTATGTATAGATTTTAAAAAATATTGAACAACATCATCAAACAAAATAAAATATAAAAGAAATTTTATGGTTAACTTTCACGATAGAAATTATTTATTTTAACAATTATATATACTTGTATTATTTTTTTTATATATTATTCGATTTTTTCCTACAAAAAATATTAAAAATTTTACTTTAAAATTTTCAAAAAAATGTTCAATGTTTCTTGTTGCATATAGAAATAAATTTTTTTAAAACAGTTTTCTAAAAATATACAAAAAATAATTAATAATTATTAAGTTAAGTAAATTATTTTATTATCATGTACGGATGGTTTGAATTTATACATAACAATTCATATTTATAATATATAAATTGTTCAAGCTTAAAATAAAAAAAATCAACATCCAAATATCTAACTTGCCTTATATACTATTTAAAAATTAGATGGCAAAAAATTGATAAATATAGAAGCATATATCAAATACAAAATAAAATATAATTAAATATATATTTGCATAAAATACTATTGGCAACAAACATTCTCATTGTCAAAAAACAATGCATTCTAAAGCTTTCGATAAATTTCTACAAGCGTATTAATAATTTTTACAAACTGAAACCACATACATCCTTTACTTTAACGATTACATTTACATTCATTATGCTATCATTATATAAAATGTTTTACATCTTTCTTCTATGTGTTATCATGCGATACAGATGTAAATGTAAATAATAATAAAATATTTCATTCAGTATAATGATTGAAATAAAAGAAGAATGTGAAATAAAAACGAAAATATATTTTGTTTCACTAATAATAATATCTAATAATTACATTAGTTTTGTTGTTATATATAAATATAAAATTTAAATATATATTAAATGAACTTAATAGATTATTAATTTATATTTGATGGAATGATAAACTTAAATATTATATAAGTAAAAGAAATAAGTGGTATCAATAAATAAAATTTTATAAGCTATTACTAAGATATCATTCACGTAATAATATATGAGAATATTTATTTAAAGATATTTTTTTAAGGTATATTACATTCTTGTACTCACGCAATATTCATTATTAATAACATGTCCTAAAATTCTATTTGAATTTTTTAATTTTTATAAATTGTATTTTGATTTATATCATTAATCTAATATATTCTATATCACGAATATTTATTAAAAATCATACACAATTAAAAAAAGATATATATAAAATTATATTGGTTTCTGTAATAAGACGATTATTGATAAAAAAAATATGTAATTTTTATATCAAAAAATATATATATTTTGGAAACTAAAGAATATATATATTTTTTTATGCGGAAATGTACACATATTACTAAAATAAATGGGAGTATATGGAATATTTCTCGAATAAGCATCCTTATTTTGATATGATAAAATGCGTATAAATTTTCAAATTATAACTTAATTACAAATTAAAACTTTAGAATGCATGTTAAGGAGTTTATGATACCTGTCCTATATTTTGTGTGTTGGAATATATTTTATGCTCCTTATTAGTCAAATCCTGATTTTCATTGTTTCCATTATGATCAGAATTATCATTATTTGCAGTAGAATTGTTCGTTTCATCGGAGGATATGTTAGTGTTATTAGTTTTTAAATCCTCTTCTCCTTCTGTCTTTCTGTTTTCTGGTTGCTCATCTTGCTATAAGTATATGTGTTTATGTAAACGACATTTGTTGCGTGTTAATTCAAAATAATCCAAATTTAATTTATTTTTAATCACAGTAGTTGTCGATTGTTTAATACAAGATATATGAAATATATTTAGCCACATTGTGAATATCTTCGTGTAAAATAAAAATAGAAGTATAGTAAAATTTTATTTATTTTCTAATATTGTATTTTTTATTTTTTATCTTAATATTTAATGTATTATGACGACTATTGAACTCAAATTAACATCGAGAAATTTATTTTTTTTTAATAAAATATATTCAAAATTTTTGAAAAGATTTATTTTTATAAAATTAGTTTTTTTTAATCTTACTTTTACTTATATATTATATATTTTATTTATATATTATTATATTTTTTCAAATTAAAATCATATATTTTTTTAATAAACAATTTCAATAATTTAATATGATAACACTAATAATTGTATAACAATAATTATAGAATTACTTTTTTTAATGTCGTTATAATTTATTATGTTGTTAAAGTATTTTTAAGAAATCTATTGGATACCCTAATAATTCTATTTAGGTCCTATCTTATGTAAATTTCCAGAGTTAGAATCTTAAAAGATAAAAATAAGTTTTTCTCTTCACAAATAAAAAAAATAGAAAATATTAGAAATGAATTCTATCAAAGAAAATTTGTCTGACGATTATAAAAAAAAAAGACAGAAAAAAAAAAATTGAAGAATGCGAACTTATTTGATTATTCAAAATCAGTTTTCTTCGATCATAAAATAAAATATATATGTATATAAAAATTGACGAAAAATATCTTGAATTAATAAATTAACTATAAATAAATTAACTTAAAAACTATAAATATTTAAAAGTAAGAATATTATTTAATATTTATTCCTTTAACGATCAATTAAAAAAAAAATACTAGAACATGGAGCATAATAATAAATCAATTATAGTCTAAAAATAATCAACAGAAAAAAAATTAATTAGGATTAAAGAAATATATAAAAAAATATCAGAATAGAATATATCATTCAATAATAATATATCTAAGTATGAAATACAAAATAATAACAAAATTTAATAACTTCATTTTACCATTATAATCATTAAAGTTATCCTTTTTTTGAGGGAAAATTTATATATTATATATATATTAATATTAATTTTTGCGTGATAATCATTTACAGCGATTACTGAATAAATATTGGAATTTGAAGAATGTTTAAAATTTTGATAAAATGACCATTTTATAATAAAATAATATAATTTAATTAATAAGAGAGTGTAATTTTTTACATAAACACATTTAATATTCAATAACTTTTAAGTAATATTTTAATTGTTATGATAATTTTAAAATCTTTAATCTATATGTATATGTAAAAATCTTTGATCTATATGTATATATGAATGAAAAACTATATAATTCTTTATAAATCCTATTAACTTTTCATGCAGTTATTCACAAATATGTAATATTCACTTTCAGAGAAAGAGAAAATTATTGGGAAAATAAATTCAAAAACACATTAGTAAATAAAAACACAATTTATATGTGGTATTCAATGAATAATTAACGAATAATTAAGATTTAAAAATAGTATAATTGTGAGTAGAATGTCCCATATTAATGACTAATATTAATACGTAAGAAATATTTTACATGCAATTTAAGAATAATTATAATAAATATTTTTGTTCTGAGATTTTTTAAAATTTTTAAAACCAGCAACAGTTTTTTGCATATTTTTTTTTTTTTCCTATATTTTGTAGTTATTTAGATATATATTTATATATGATATGATTTTGAATTTATAATATAATAATTTTTAAAGTTATGATATTCATTCTCAAAATTAAAATTAAATATGAAATTTATTTCAAATTTATTTCTATATACATATACATATGTATATAGAACAAATTAAAATGAAAACTGTTATGAATTATAATTTAGTTAAAATATAAAAAATTTTAAAATAACATTATAAAGTAAGTTTCATAGTTTTTTCTTATAGAAAATGAAACTTTTCTTAATGAAATCAATGCATCACACTTACAGATTGTCATTGGTGCCAAATAACATGCAACAAAATATTAATATATTAAATTATACTATATTAGAAGATTGTTAATTATACACATATGTATAATTAAATACCTGTAATAGTATTTTAAAATTAAAATAAGTAATAAATTAATTATATTTTAATATTTATTAATGAATATAAATAATAGAAAAATGTTAAAAACTGAATTTTATAATCTTATAAAAAGAGAAATTAATATTTAATAATTTTAGAAATATTAAAGGATTAACTATTAAGTACTATATATGAAATATATGTATAAAATTTGAAAAAAAAAAATTTAATATTTGTATATAATTGTATAATATTGTATAATATTGTATAATATTTGTATTCCATATATTTTGGACTTATATTTTGGAGAATATTTTATAAAAATTATATGGTAAATATTTCTTGATAATTTACCATATCTTAGATGTTTTAAATCATAGAATTATAATTACTATCTGTATTATTTATAATTTAACATGTTTTAAATCATGCAAGAATCTACTTTTTCAATTTTAACAAAATTTTCATGCAATCATATGAACATACCTTTTTTACATTATTATTGTTATTATTATAATTATTATTATTGTTGTTATTAAATTTTGTATTATTGAGCCATATTTCTTCTTTTAGATTTCTTCCAATAGATTCTATATTTTTAGTTTTATTAGCCTATAAAATATATAGGTGACACAATCATTGAATTCTAATATATGAAACTTTTATTAAACTTGCAATGTGAATATTCACTATTCACATAAAATAAAAACATTTATTAATAACATTTTTAATACTTTTACCATAAAATTCAGTTTCTACATAAAACATAGTTAGTTTTGGATGTATAATGTTATAGCCATGTATTTCATCATATAATTAATTCTGTTATAAATTCATATTAATGAATATACGAATATAAAATGATATAAAATATCCTATATGTAAATATTATAACCTAATATATTTATCAACAAATTATTATTATATCCAACCCAACAAATAAGTGGGATAGGTACAGTATTTAAGAGAAATGTAGATCCAATCTGCCACCTTAATCAGCAATTTCTTCAATAGCTAAAATATAATATATCAAATATATTATAAGATCTAATATATTATTCATATCCCTTCATATGGTTGCTATATTTATATTAAAAAATATTAAACATTACAAATGTAAAAAATTATTTTATTAAATAGAAAATTACAGATTATAACAATATTGATAATACAAATGCACATAAAATGCAGAATTTAAAATTTTTCATATATAAAAATGTTTTCAAATTTATCTGTTATCTGACTAACAAATTATCATTTATAATTTTATATGTTTCAAATATATTTTATATAAGTATTATTTTATTTAATTTAAAATTAAATTATATTATAATTAATTTATTTAATTAATAATAATTTTTTAAATCGTTAGATGTGTTAATTAAAT
This sequence comes from Apis florea, assembly GCF_048593485.1. Lineage (NCBI taxonomy): Eukaryota > Metazoa > Arthropoda > Insecta > Hymenoptera > Apidae > Apis > Apis florea. The sequence goes on along the minus strand of NW_028256838.1, from coordinate 447,347 downwards.
GATAATAAGTAACTTATTTAGTTTTGCTAATTGTTTATAAATCTTAAATTTGATGAAAATAGTATTTATATAAAACAAATTTATTTACATTTGTAATATCAACATTGCTAAATCTTATACAAAAGACTATACTTATTGCTAAATTTTATATTAAGAACTACTATACACTTCTATTGAAATATATAATAATTTTCATTTTCTATAAGATATCATCTTTTTCAAATTTTTTAGAAAACAATTTTTAAAAAAATTTAAAAAAAGTTAATTTAATAATCTTCAAACTTTGCACATTTTTAAATTTATATACGAATTATTAATTTCTAAAATTAATTTTTCTACAAAAAAGACAATTAGAAAAAAAGATTAAAATCATATTTCATAACATATATATATCAGCAGCTGCAATTTTCTATTATGTAATGTATTGAATACAATATGCAATATATCCTAAAAAATCATAGAAATTTACGTTTTTTTATAATATATATTTTTATATTTTAATTTTTACTAATATAACAATAAAAATTTATTCAATTCAAAATGTTATATTATTTTTTAATTATATAATTATTAAAAAAATTTTTCATAAATAAAAAAATCTATCTTTCTATTTTTTAAATTTTAATAAGAATTATGTAATTATTATTAAATATACACATATTAGTTTATTTTAATTAATATATAATTGCAATTTGTAAAATATTATTACTGTTAGTATTAAAATAATTTATGTTAATAATAGTTACTTTGAACAATATATTTTTTATATATAGTTATATATTTTTATTTTAATTATTTTATTATATAAATATATACATACTTTTAAATAATATGTATTTTCTTGATTTAAAATCAATATAAAAAATATATAAATATGTTTTAAAATATAATAAAATAAAATTTTTTTTTTAATTAAGGAATTGAATAAAACTAGAATAAATTTGAAATATTATTGTCAATTCCATTTATTCTTTATTTTTCAAATAAATGTTATGTTTTAATTTGAAAAGAAAAAATATAAAATAAATTTTATCTTTTGTAAAAATAAATTTTTACTAATTTTTCAATGTTATGATATTTTTTAAATTTAAAAAGTATAAAAAACTACTAGAATAAATTATATTGAAAAAATCTAAAAATCTCTTCATAAAAGTGTATTTTCAAAAAACTTACATTTTTATGTTTATTTAGTATACATTGCATTTCATAATTTATTTTTATAAAAAGTAATAAATGTTGATATAAATATATATTTTTCTATTTATTTATCTATCTTTTCTTTAAATCTAATTGAAAAAATTAACATTGATATTTTAATGTATATATATGTACAAATATGCAAAGTATGAAAAAAATCAATCTGGATTAATTCTATATTCCAGTATTCCAGTATTTAAATTAATTGCTTTTTTGATATTCATAATTATAATGTTATAAATTTGTTTTATAAATCATATATAATTTTAAATACAAACCGTATCTGAAGTATCCCGTTTTTGCCTTTCTAGAGTTACTGAACGGATATGATGTACTTTACTTGCATCATTTGTAAACGCCACAATTAGTACCTGAATTAGAATATTAATAGTATTTTATTATATTATAATAATATTTTATTATATATACATTAATAAATATTAAAGTTTAAAAATATTATAAAATATTTTTTAAATTCTTACCTGACCATCATAAGCTTGAATAAATGCATCATGAATAACATTTAAAGCATTATTCAATAATGATAAAGCTTCTCTAGAAGTAGTCGAATTGCTTCCATAAGCATCAAAAATAGGTCGCAAACCAGATATAACAAGCCAATAAATATCAGACTTTGAATCTGGTTTAATTGCTGAAGGTGCTTTTTTAGCAATAGCATGAAGTAACTGAACTTCTTCCAAAAACTTTTTATCTTCTTCCTTGCTTAAACTTAAGGCTCTTAAAGATGTTTCATCAATAGGAGTAGGTTTTAATTCTCCAAGTGCAGATTGTCCTAGCTAAATTCATATTATATAGAAATTATTTTTATTATTATTTATATATATATATATATATATATATTATAAATATTGTACATTTATGCAATAAATATTAAATTATTATTATTATTGTATTATGTTATTTTTTAATTATTATATTTTAATGAATTTAATAATTAATGATTTTATGAAAATAATACATGTATTAAATTAATAATTAGTTTCATTAAAAACTCTTACTTTATTTTGTTAAAATTAATATTTTATAATAATACTCACAGCATCTAATCCATCACCTAAAGATATTCTTACTAAAGTATTATCATTATCTCTCTCTTCAAGACGTTCTCTAAGAGCTTGCCATGTAGTTTCTTCAACTTCATTAACATTTAATGGAAATCTTTTTCCTTTTGGTATATCTAAAGAATCCACTCCTTCTATTGCTACTACAACGACAGCTTCTGGAAGTCTGAATGGATCAGTAATAGAAATGCCATTCCATATTCCTCTCTATAACAGAAATGATAATATATAATTAAAATTTGAAATATTTCACGATAAATCTGCAGCAATATAATTTTATATTTAATTTATGTTAACTTTTTAATATTATTTTGATTAAAATATTATTATATTATATTACAATTATTAATAAATAAAAAATATATAAAAGAAAACTTAAAGATGCACCAGTTTGACAGTGAAACCTAAAGCAGCAGCTAATACTTCTTTTAGTAAACTTTGTTCCACTTCTTCATTTCCATTGAATAAAACACTATTTGGACTATGTAAAACTACAAAATCCCCACTTGCTGTAACTATAATAATAAAAAATAATAATATTAAATATAATAAAAATATTTTAAATTAATTAAATAATATACAATTAAATGATATAAAATTAAATATCATTTAAAAAAAGTTACCTGTAACTAACGCAGTTATAAAACACAAAAATAATTTTAACATTTTTATTTTAAAGGATATCTAAAATTCTAAGTAAAAATTCAGACACTCCCTTAAATTCAATACGAATTCACAAACTGATCATATGACATTAACGTAATAGAAGGTTTAGTAGTAACAACATGTGCTGACATATAGTAACAGTTATATGAACTAAAACGTGAATAACAAAATCATGTAGATAATGTAGTATATATATAATGTAATATAGAAAAAATAATATATTTTTTAAGTTTTTTTATTTTTAAAAATCAAAAAATTATTTTTCAATTTCAAATTATTAATATTAAATTAATATTTAATTTGATTAAATTTTTAATTTTTCTAAGAAAATAGATAATATTTACAAAACTGTTAGATGTCGCTAGTATAGTTTCTGGGCGTTAACTAAAAATATGAGTAGCGATATACCTTCAACTCGTAATTTATGCCTGTCTCACCTCGTGACTACTTTATTGATTACTTCTGTAATCGAAATCGGGAAGTGTGTTAATCTATTAAATGTTTGGCAAGAAGAAGTTACATTGAAGCAATTTTATTTCTAATCTTGTCTTTTTCTGTTTTACTTAAAAATTTTTTTTTCATAACAAATATATAATTATTTTAACCTGTATTAATTGAAATTTAATATGGGATCGCTTTTTCGAAGCGAAGAGATGACCTTGTGTCAACTCTTCTTACAAAGTGAAGCAGCTTATGCTTGTGTCTCAGAACTTGGAGAACTTGGCCTTGTACAATTTCGAGATGTAAGTATAATATATTTAAAAAATGTAAAATATTTTTGAATTTTTTTGCCATTTTTACGAGAAAATATTTAATTGTAAAATTAATAAGTAACATCTATTTTTTTAAATTTCGAAATGAAAAAATAAAATTCAGAAATAAACAATAACATTTTAATATAGCAATAATGATTTCTTTAAATTAAATTATATTATAAATTATAATATAATAGAGTATAAACATATAATTAAATTACATACAAATTAATGTTACATTGCTAAAAATATCTTTTATAATATGTAAAACATCTGTTTTAATTGAATATGGCTAAGTATTCTTTAAGGAAGTGATGTCACAAAAAAAAAATGTTCTTATGAAATGGGAATAATTTTTCTATAATATATATATTTTATATATATTCTATATATAGAATGATGAGGAAATTCGAAGATCAATTTAATTTTTTAATGGGAATATCTTTTTTAAATTTTATTTTTGATAGTATTATAATGTTTATTTAAGATATTATTTTTTGCATGATTAAAATATCTCACATTATTAAGTTTTAAATTTAATATTATGAATTGTATAATAATATAATGAAAAATTAATTCTTCATTTAATATTGTATATGACACAAAAAGAAGTAATGATACTTATTAAAATTTTTTATTAATATTTTAATTTATTTTATTTAAAACTATATCATATTATATTTTTAAAAATAGTATAGTATACTTTTGAATTAAAATAATTATATCCATTAAGAAAAGCTTATTGAAAAAGATTAGGAAATCTATAAAATAATATTCATTTTGATAAAATTTTTATTATTTTTATTGTCCCAATATATTTTCATATCAATATATCTATTCATAACTAAAAAAGAAAATAAATAATATATTTTTCCAAATTATTTAAAACATAATTTTTAATGAATAGTGACATTTCATATATGTACAAATAATTATATATTGATATAATTGAAATTTTTATTTTTGTTAAATAAATATATAAAATAATTTTTGAATCAAAATATCTTATATATTTAACTCATTAATTAAAGAAAAATAATAATAATATATATATATATTATTTTATATATCAATTTGTGTTTGTATAGCTTAATCCTGATGTTAATGCTTTCCAACGAAAATTTGTTAATGAAGTACGTCGTTGTGATGAAATGGAACGTAAATTACGATATTTGGAAAAAGAAATTAAAAAAGATGGTATTCCTATGCTCGATACTGGGGAAAATCCAGAAGCTCCACAACCCAGAGAAATGATAGATCTTGAAGCAACATTTGAAAAATTAGAAAATGAATTACGAGAAGTTAATCAAAATGCTGAGACACTTAAACGTAACTTCTTGGAGTTAACTGAATTAAAGCATATACTTCGAAAAACACAAGTTTTCTTTGATGAGGTAAGGATGAATTTATTAAAATTTTTAATAATGTTTATGTAAAATATTATACTAGAGCTTAAATATGTAAAAAGTATATAATATAATATTTTTTTAACTTGCACGAAAAATAAATAATGTATATTATCATATATATTTACTACATATTATAACAAATATATACATATATGTACTAACATTAATATATAGCATAGGGAATGTATAACTGGGATCATTTTTATAACTCTGTAAATAATGATTTTAACAATGATTGATTCATATTTAAATGTTAGATGATTAAAAAATGATTGATTCATATTTAAATGTTACATTAAAAAACAACTGCATGTTGTATTATTGAAATTATTGTATTATTGTTGTATTGTTGTATTATTTTATTTAATCTATTAGATTGTGATACATTTCCTTCTATTTTTTAAATAAAAATCAAATTTTTAATGAAAAATAATATTGAAATTCATTTATTATATAATATAAATATAATATAAACTTAATATTTTAAAAAAATGTAAGATATAGAAATTAAATAAATAATTTAAAAGTTTAAATAATATAACAAAATGTTACTTAAACCAATTTTTGTTAAAAGCATTATTTACAGAGATATTTATTTTGATACACATATAATGGATTTCGACAATGGAAATAATTTTACACAATAAAATATAATAAAAATCAAGTATAATAAAATTGTGATTGAAGCTTTATTTCTTCAATTATAAAAATTAAAATTATAATTAATATTCAATTTATTTAATTGAAAATAATTAAGCATTAAATTAAAATTCAATTCAATTAACAAACTAAGAACATAAAATAGAATAATATATCCTATATAGATAATATTTCAAAAGCAGTTTTATAGAAAGTGTAAAATTTCATTTTATTCAAATTTAATATAAAATTAATAAAATTATAATATTATAATATTAATCTTGTATAATAATTGAAATTTAAGAAAATTAAAATTTTTTTATCATATATATTTTTATTATATATAAGCAAATTCTTATAAATAATTGACATGAGTCATATGTATCACAAATTTTTATGAGAGATTGTACATATTGTAGTATTATTATATGATAAACTGATAAAATGACTAGCTATTATATGATTATATGAATTTATATTATAATTCTATCATTTAATTTATTATTTACTTTTTTCTAATTTATAAAACTTGCCTATAATTAAACTATAAAAATAACTAGAGTAATCACAGTAGTTAGAGTATAAATTAATTATTTATGAACATAAACTAAAAGAGGAATTGATTTTTTTTTCAATTATTTAATACAACTTTATTAATTGAATGAGTTTAATAATTGAGTTTCCATAATTTAATAAATGTATATAAATTATTAAATAGAATTATTATTACATATATACATTAATATGTATATACATATACATTATAAAATTTGAATTAAAAGTATTGATATATATAATTTGCTTTATATTCATTTATTACTAATTGAATTATTGTATCTTTAATGTATTTTATTATGAATTTTAAAAACACAATTTAAATATAAATAAATATAATAAATAAAGCACAAAGCTTCAATCAAAATTTTATAATTTTTATTTTTACTTTATCTTTTCATATGAAACTATTCTTAAAATTTTTTTATAATTATACAATGAATTATGAGAAAAAGAATAAATGAATATCTCTTATAACTATTTTATATATAGTATATATACATATAATTTAAAAATTTATAAAATAATTGATTCATTAGCTGTTTGTAATATATATATATTATATATATATATAAATTTTTAAATTGAAAGTAATAAATACGTATAAATAAACATATATACTATTAAAATATTATCATTTTTATTCATTTATCATTCTTAAAATAATTTTAAATATATGAATTTTAATGTCATTAAATAATTAAATAATTAAAAAATAAAATTGGATTTTTTAACTTTCAAGAGAGATATTCATGTACTCTATTTATTATAATACATTATATACACATACAAATATACAATTATTTCATTATTAAATTGATTTTCAAAAAATATATTAATGAAAAGTTAATTTCATAATTCTAACATTTCGTGGAGAATTTCACTTTAAATTTTTTCATAACTTTTAATTTCAAGATTTTTCAATACTACAATAATACTTTATTTTAAATAACATATTTTTTAAAGAAATAATAAAAATAAGATACAAATATTTTTGAATTATAGATTTTTATTTCTCTAACTAATAAAAAATTACAATTTACATATATGTATTTTATTATATATATTTGCAATTTGAATACAAATTGAAGTAGTTTGAATTTATATTATTAATAAATAAATATTTTGTATAATTAATTTTATTATTATGAAAAATATTGTGTGATTATTGTATTTACACTCTTTTTAATACCTTATCTTAAAAAATCTTATTCTTAAAAAATTATATAATTTCTTTTAAAAAAGATATTAATGTAATAATTAAAATTGGAAAAAAATAATTTTGAAAAAAAAATGTTTTTATATCAAATTAGTTTTATGAATGTAACTTTCATTAAAATATTTTGTTACATATTAATATGTTTTATAAATGTCATGATAATATGTTCTAAATAAATATTAAGAATTACAATTAAAATTTTAAAATGTATTAAAATTCAAAAAATTTCGAATATTCAAATCTCGAAACTTTATTATTTTTGAAACTCTTAAATTTCAAAAATAATAATTTATATAACTTGTGAAAGTGTTGTAAATATTGATAATATGGATTTATACTTATTTAAATAATCCAATTAAATTTGTATTTAAACTTTAAATTTTTTTCAATATATTTAATCATAACATTATAATAAAAAAAAATGAAATATAAAAATTTAATTTTTTGCAAGTCAAAAAAAACTATTGTATTATTATAATATTAATTGATTATGAATCTGAATTTAATTCTTTAAGAACGGATTTCATTTGGCATAAATTTGATATATAATCCATGCTAATATGAATATAATTATTAAGAGTTTAAAGAATTTTAGAATTTAAAAGAAAAACAGTATTTTTGGAGTATTTCGAGTTTCGAGAGTTTTTGAAAATTTCGAAATCTTATAAGTCTTAAATTCGAATTTTGTGAATCTAAAAATCAAAATTTTTTATTTATAATAGAATTCATATACTTAATGAAACATAAAATTAATAATAAATTTTATTATTATTATAGTAATATTAAATGATAGCAGATTTCAAATATTGACACCTCTTGGAATATAAAAACTTTAAATTATATATAATATATCTTTTTCAAAATTAAAATTTGAAAAACTATTATTTAAAAGTTGAATCATTATTTAGTTTTAAATACATGAATTAAAGTTTTAAAGATTAATTATGTATAGCAATAAATTGAAAAAAAAATTACATGTAAATAATTCATTTGAGAATAATAAAGTTCAATTTATTTTTTTTAAATTGTTTAATAATATTTGTTTTCAATTGATATACTGCTGTATTTCATTTGAATTTTTTCTGAGAGATATCATTATGATCAATTTGTTGTTATTTGATGCATGGAAATTGACAATTTATCTTACATTTTTCTTATACACTTCATGCAGACAATTCATACACATTTATGTAAATATACATATATACATATATATATATATTTATGTATATATGTACGATAAATTTTTTTATACTAATTAGTAAATTTGTATATATAATTGTTAAAAAATGTTTAAAAAATAAAAAAGAAAATATATATTTATTTATTAATAAAAAGTTTTTTATATATAAGTTTACTAATAAATAAATATATATATATTCTTACAAAATAATATTTCAAAAATAATATGAAATAAGCAATTCTAATTTTTGGAAATTATTTGGTGTCAATATACATTAATGATTAAAAAAAATGATAAAAAAAAATCATGATTATAATTTAATTTTTTTTTAAACTATTTTTTATATTATAATTTGAATGTGATTTTATTTTATATTTAATTGTCTTGTTTGTTACAAAATATTTGTAATTATTGATATTGAAAAGTTGTATTCTTTGACATCAAATATTGTTCCTTAAAAATCGAAGTTTTATAATCTTTATATTTTATTATATTAATATTTTATAAAAGATTAAGCTTTATACACAATTATTCACATTGATTAATCATTTTCATCTTTCATATAAAAATGACAATGAGGTGATTTGATTAGAAAGATGTAGATTTGGATATTGCATTTTTATCTTAATAGTAGAAAATTAAATGTAATTTAAACTTTCTGCTTTTTGACCTCGAATATATGTATATACATAATATTAAAGGCTTAAACTATTTCTTTATTTTTAAATTTTTTATGCTATATTTATTTAATTATTGTAAATATAATACAATTTAAATATCTAAATAATTTTTATAAACATTGAGTATATTAACATGTGGCAGCACTTTTGGTATGTATAAAATTTGTTTAAATTAATATTTATCATTTTAGTTTACATAAATATAATGTTTCTAGTATGATGAATTTTGTGATACAAATAGTACATAATATTATTATAATATATTATAATAATAATAATAAATAATATAAATCTTGCTAATCAATAATTATATAATATTTCAATTAAGATTTTGGTAAATAATTATTCGTTATATATAAATATATATTTTTTAAATATCAGAATTATTTAATATAAAGTTTTATAGAGTTTATAAAATTTATAAAGTTTTTTTTATGAAATATGATAACAATAACAATCATATATTTAATAATATTGTAATTTTTTAATCAAATGGATACAAACGTATAAATATGTCATTATGAAATTTATTAATTTATTAAATAGGTTTTATTATATAAATTTAATTTAATAGCTAGATTTTATAACGTATGTAATTGATTAAAATGCATGGTAACAAAAATTGTATTATTTGTGTTTGATATCGATTTTATCTGTTGTAATATTGCTTCATAATATTATATAATAGAAGCAAGATTATTCTACAAGATATAAAGTAAATTATAACTATGAAAAAAATTCTAATGCTATTGATATTAAGCTGTTTTTGTTTTGTATTACTAATGATAATATTGAGTGATTTTAGGATTATTAATGTGTTAGTGTTGTCAATTAACCAAGTTGCAGAATTGCAAAGGACACAAGTCACTATAAAAGCCCTATCTCCCTGTGTCCTTATATTTCCTATATTTTCACAATAAATTAAACAATTTCGAATATATTTTGTCGTTAACTGTTTTATTAAACGTTTATTATTAATAATCGTGTTGAAATTATTTTACGTTTAACAAAAAATTTTTCGGTTTCTCAAAATTTCTAAAATTTCAATTTTTTTAAATTTTAAAATCGAAAAATCATTTTATTTTATGTGTATGTGTGTATATATTTATATATGCAGGATGAATCATGTTTCTTTAAGGGAGATGATAGGAGATGATAGGAGAAATATACATAATACATAAACAAATATACGTATTTATATTTTACTTTAATAATATATTATTTAATAATTAACACAATTGTTTATATCAATATATTTATACACTAAAAAAATAAATAAAGATGACAAAATTTCATATTGCTACAAAAAATATTGCAAAAGTGTTATATAAGCAAAATATTTATCAATTAATTAATTTACAAATTTTTTTTATAGAAAATCATCTTTCTCAAAGAAACTGTGAATTAATATAAAAAATTTGTTTTTAATATAAAAATTGTAGAATTTCAATAAATAAATAATAAATCAATCTTTTAGTTTCAAATTTTTCTTATTATAGTTATTTATAATGTTGTTACTCTTACTATTTTCATATTTCATATAAATCTATATATATAATGCATTAAATATCAAATAATTCAATATATCTTTTATAAATATTTAATTAATTATTAGATTTGTAATTTAATATTTTCTTTACATTTATATAGAAAAATGCACTGCAACAGATTTCATTAATTTTAAAAATTAAGTTATATTTAAAATTGAAATTATGTTAGTTTTATATTCATATATATTCATATTATTTATATGTATGTATGTATGTTATCATAAATTTATAATAATTTTATTATATCTATTAAATTCATAGAAAATAATAGAAAAGTTCATATATAAGACAAAATTGCATAATAATGTCTCATGCATAAATATATCTCAAGAAAAAAGTACTCTTCTAAATAACTTCCTTATTTTTAATGGTATGAAAAATAATTATTAGTTTTGAAAAAAAAATGATGAACAAATATCACTTTGAGCGTCTGTAATGCGAACAAAAAAATTATCATACCATTTTAATATTATGTAATAATTTCATTATCTTTTCAATACTCATCTGGAAGTCATGATCTAGTATTCCATTGTATTTTTCCATTTGTTATAAAGTATAAAAAAAATATATATTCTTTTTTAGTAAAAAAAAATATCAGAAAATATTATTGAAAGAAAAAAAAATCTTAAAACACTTTTTTTTTTTATTATCATATTTCTTAAAATGCAATGTAATAAAAATTATGCTAAAAAATTATGTAATAAAAATTATTTTATCGAAAAAAAACCTTCCAAATTATGCACATTTTTTATATTATTAAAAAAGAGAATTCTTCAGTTAGGATATCTTGCATATTATATATTTACTTGAACTTGTATAAAATGATTATATTATATATTGTACAACTGAAAGATAACTAAAATATATAATAAATTTTTGTTATTTTTAAATAAAAATTAAATTTATTATTATTACTAGTTAATTCAATTTAATTTGTTAGATAAATCTAAATTATTACAAATAATTTAATATTTTAATTTTGTCTCAAAAAATTGATTTTTTAATAATTATTGTTAATTATTTAATTCAATTAATTTAATGTTCAATTTAAATGAAAATAATTAAATATTATAAAATACAAAAAAAGTTTCAAGCAAAAATTAAATATGCAATAAAAATATTTAGATTTTCATTTAAGAATGTAATCATAAAACATTTCAATATCATTCAATATAAAACGTCATTACTATTTATTTTATTTGATATTCTTTGATATTACTCTTGCAAACAGCGATTCTCAACTAGCGATAATAATAGTGATTTTTTATAATATATGTTATAATATACTATATTTTATCATAAAAAAATTTCAATATATTTATATTCATTCATTATATTTATATTTATATTCATTATATATTATATTCAATATATTGATTGAAATTGATGTTTATTGAATGTTTTAATACTTAAAAAAAACATACTCTCTTATCCTATTGATATCAATGAAAAATTACTATAAAAATAAATTTTATTTAAAAATTATTTATACATTTATTTTAAGTATTTCATATATATAAATCTAAATGTTAGTAAAAATATAATTTTATTTTTATAATAGAATTATATATCCTTCATTTGTACAATATTTCAATTCAATTTTCATTAATTCTATTAATTAGAAATTGATTTGATCAAAATGTCTGTATAGTAACATATTGCATTGAAATTTTTATAAAGGGATATCAAATTGGTGCTTGGAATGTTAAATATTTAAAAATTAGCATGTACATATTATTAACTCAAGAATGATGATTTAAACATACATTTTTAAAGTTATGTTTATATTTTATATGTTTGCATGAAGCATGCCAAATATTGTAAATATTATATATATATATGTACTTATAAATGTGCATATATAAGGAATGCATGTAATAATTTTTTTAAAAAAAATTTTAAACAAAAACAAAACGATATTACATATTTCATTAAAATTCTAAATTATTTCTAACACATTTTAGATGTTTAGTTACTTCTATAAAAGTATTTTAATATTGTACTTAAAATTGTATATTATAGTAAAAAATGAATGTATCACATTGGAGAATCATGTTTAGTCATCATTTGATGAAACATAAAATATTCGATTACATTAACTTCAATGAAATAAGAATAATCAAAAATTTCATGCGAAGAAATAAATAATTTTGATAATTTTTTTTTAAAGAAATTTGTATCAGTTATTAAGAAACAGTATTCATACTTTCCAATAAATTTTTCATATTATTAAGATTAGATATCGAAAGATTATAATATATATTTTATAAGATTACATACCAAAAGATTATTTTGTAGAATATAATAGATTAATTTTTTTTTGTGTAAATTCAAATATTCATATTGAACATGATACATATATATCATATATAAATTATGAATATCTTATATTATTCAATATTTACTCTTTAATTAATTCATTTAAAGATCAATATTTAAAATATAAATATATATAATTACAATAGTGATTTTAAAATTTAAAAAATATAGTTATGAAAAAATTCTCATTATTGTAATATTTTTTTTATTTATTTTTTGTTTTTTAATAAAAATTTCATCTAAATAAAAATACATAATATATAATATGTATAACATATTTTCATAATAGATTAAATTTGGAAAATATTAAGAAAAATTATAAAATTAAAAGAAATAATTATAATTAAATGTTATGTATATATTAGAATGTTTTTTTTGGATAGCTAAAAATTTATATATATATAGTTATATTTCATTTTATTCTTACTCATTAATCTTTTAAAATAAAGTTTTGAAATAATTAATTCATTAAAATAAGAAATAAGAAAGAAAATTTAACAATATAAATTATATTTCCTTTTTAACTGTACACAAAATTAAAAATTCTTTTATTAAATATATATATAAAAATATTTAAAAATTATATTCTATTTTATGTATTTATTTATTATATTAATCCTTTGCGAACGAATATTTATAAATAATTATTAGAAGATTTCTTTTGAATTTTGTTAGTAATAATTTTTATAAACACATATTAATTTTTTAATAATATCAATATTTCGTTTAATGATTACTTATAGATTGATAAGTTAATTGTTTAATAAATTTTTTGATAGATAAAAATATTAATTATTTCTAATAAAATTAATATTATTAATAATAAAATTAAAATAATAAAAGAGTTAAATTATGTATAATTATTTAAAATGATTTATGTTACAAAAAAATAAAAACAAATTATAATGTATGTAAAATATACAAAGATATACAATCACATACAAAATGACATAATCAAGATAGCGAATAGTTTTATATAAAAATAGATTGAAAATATAAAATATTTTCATAATATTTTTTCATATTCAAATTAAATTTCCTTGAAAAAATTTTTATTTTATATTTTTTATTTATTTTTGTATTTAGAATGTAATTTATATTCAACAATTATTTACTCGTATTTAGTAGTCGATAATTAACCAAATTCATGTGTACTCGACAAGTTTTAAGTTTGATTTACTTACTTAAAAATGAAGTTGCATATGAAGAGATTTTATTCTTATTTTTTATTTATTTTTATATATAAATTTAAATAATTTTTTTTTATTTGTTTCATAATTAGTATATTGTAAAAAAAATATTATATTCACATTATTTTCAAAATAAAATTTATATTTTTTAACATATTCTTTTAATATATATTATTTTTCAGCATTAAACAAAATGTCAGCATTAACAGGTTCGCAAAGAATTAATATATATTTTATTTTATTTATAATTTTATTTTATTTATAATTATATATATTTATATATTTTATTTATAATTATATTATATATATTATAATATGAGATAAAATGATATGATGATATATATGAGATAAAAATGAAATTTTATAGCATTTCAAATTTTGGAATATAATTAAAAATTATTATTTACTTCTAATCGTCTGTATCATGATTCAAAAAAAAAAATAATAATACTCACAAGAGAATTCTATGATTAAAAATTCTTTCAAAAAATTTTAATTTATTAATAAATTTTAATTATAATTTAATCAAATTTTTTTTGATATAGTAGTTTTTATAAATTATTTAATAAGATCGAAAAATCACTAAAAATGTTTATATTTAATCATTTTATAAAAAAATTGGAATGCATATGATTTCTTTATACATGATCATCCATATTTTTGTAATTATATTTCAATTTTATTGATTTTTACTAAAATATTTTGTATGCATAAGAAGCAATTGAATATTATATTTATTTTAATTTATTTGTGAATCTTTTAGTTGTTTAAATGTTTGTAGACTGCATTTTATTAAAATTATATTTATATATATTATATATATATATATATATGCAGTTTGAAAATTATGCTTGAAAGTTTATAAATAGTTTCAATTATATATAGAAGCTTAAATTATTATATTTGTTTTATAAGTAATATTTTATAAGTAATAAAGATCATTTTTATCAATTTTTATTAATGTAACAAATTGACATAGTTTGGTATTGTTATGATGCCTTATATTATTTTTATTATTTAAAAATATTATATTGCATTTAAAAATTGTTATATTCCTATTATATATAATATGTTGATATTACATTTTAATGAATTTGATCAAATTAAATTTTATATTAAAACTATACTTGCATGAGATTTATACTAATTTGAAATTTTTATAATTGTTATAGCATTAAAATATGTTTTCTTTTTATTTTTATGATATAAAAAAAATAATAATTTATCATTTTATCTATATTAATATATAATTTAATTTCAGATATTGAATCTTTTTTATTGCATATTACTTTTTTTTTTTGCAATATGAAATGCGTGTATATATATGTATTATCTAAATTTTTTAATATGAATTTATTATTTTTTTAATATGTAATATAAAGCATATTTTATTAATCTATATAATATAAATACATGAATATATAAAAATAATAATTAACAAAACTCTGTGCTTTTAAAAACATATTGATTTATTTTTTTTTTTTTTTTTTTTAAACAATTTATCTAACAATTTTTCCTCAAACATTAAAATAATTGCAATTTATATATCAATAAAAATTTAATATAATATCTAATTGCAAATAAATATGCAATCATTTTTTTAAATTAGTACCATTTTTTTTATGTCAAAATCGTTAAAAATAATTTTTTTTATTGTTACATTTTATAAAAATATAATTTTTTTTCTAATCTGAAAAATAAATTTAAATCATAAAATGAAAATATAATATTTTTGAAACTAAATCATATAACTTAATCGTATAACTTTACTTTTTTATATAATAAAACAATTGTAAGATGTTCAGAGGAAAAATTCATATGGTATACATAAATACATATTATCATTTTTTTCATCATCACATACATATACATGTATTCTTCATTATTTACTTACATACATATACAAATGTATATTGTAGGTACGTACAGTATTAAGTTTAACAATTAAATTTTTCTTTCTCAAAGAATTGAAATTTTTTGTTTTTTGAAATATTTAATAGTATTGATACTTAAGAGAATTAAAAAAGCAAGAACACTTAAGAAAATTTTAGAATTCTTAATTGAGTTATGAATTTTTCTTAATCTTCAGAATTCATTTTTAATATTGTTATAATCTCTATTAATTATAAGTACTATAATCTTTCTTTAATTTCAAATACTTATTCACATTTTTCTTCAGATATTTTAAAAATTAAGAAAACGAAATAAAAGAAAAAGATTACTTTTTTGAAAAATGAAAATAGAATGATTTTATTAAAATAAAAGTTTATAAGTTAATAATAAATAAATTAATAAATTAATAAATAAGATTTATAAGTTTAACAAATAATAAAGAATAGAAAAAAAGAAACAAAATAGAAGAAAAAAGTAAAAATTAATTATATTTAATTCATTTGCTTCTTAATATCATTCAATTATTATATAAAAAACTTTATGAATTAATATATATGTTACATGATATTGCATATATTTTATATATCTATAGGATTTTCGACTGCAAATGTCAAAAAATTTAAGATATGATTTTTTAAATCAAAATGCAACAAAAATCAAAAATAAAAAAATTCTGTTTTCGACTTTATTTTGATAAGTTTTGATAATTATTGATAATTATAAATCTATAAAAGAATCTCTAAGTATAAATAGACAAATATAGTGTTGAAGCAGGGAAATATAATCTTCAAATACATCGATTACATTCTTTATTATTTAAGTTTTTTCATATTCTTAAAGAAGTTTATTCATGTTTAGGGATATTTTCATAAATTCATTGGCAATAATTAAAAAAACATAACTGAAAAAATTGAAAATATAATTTTTTTATTTTTAATTTTCATTTTATTTTAGTTTGTAGATTCATTTATCAGATTTCTTAAACATTTGTAGTTTGTATATATATAACACATATACAAAGTGTTAATATATTCATAAGATATCTTTGAAGAGTCGATTCTAAAAACCAAAACAAATACAATAGTATGTAAAAATATCGATTGAAATCTTATTAAATATCTTATTTATTAAATTATATGTTATTGAAATTAGATGAAGTTAGAAACATAGAGTGAAATTTTTTATTTCTATCTATTTTTATCTGTGCTTTATCTAATGAAAAAATTGTTGTAAATATAATTTTTAATAAATAAGCTAATCGACATTTTTATATATCAACTTTTATGTTTATTTTGACTTCTAAAATCGATAGCTTCCAAAGATAATTCACGGATATATTATAATATTGTATATTATATTCGTATAGTAAGTGTTTGTGTGTCATTGTATATACATGAATCTTTTGATGACTAATCTCTCATTATAAAATCTGTACGTACACTACAATATAATAAATTACACTAAACATAGGAAATACATATGTTATATTTAATACAGAATATCAAAAAAGAATACATACACACTATACACGATAGTAATAACCGATAGTATAGATAATAAAACTAATACTTTCTGAATTGTAGAACATAAATATTTTTATCTAAATAAAAAGTACTAAGGCATTTGCATACCATAATCACAACTGTAAATATATATATATTAATTCCAATTTTACTATATTATTTAATCAAAAAGAATTTTATTACAATTTATAATTCTTCAAATGTTGTTAGTTTTAACAAAATAATAAATCTTTTTCATTTCAAATAATTCATTAAATACTATATATATATTTTTTTTTTTTAAATGAATATATGATTTTTTTTTGACATCCTGTATTATATATAATATATACAAAAAAAAATATTTAAAAAGTATTGAATATTATTGATTTTGAATGAATTATGTGCATATCATATTTTCTTTTATTTATTATTATTTTTTTTATTATTTATCTTATCTATTATTTATCTTTTACATTCATATTCTATTTATTATTTTTTTCTATAATTTTTTAATTGTTGAAATTAGAGTCATAATGTTGCATTAATCCGCTTCTTATCCTCTCTATGAAATTTTACAACCGTCGCCCGAATTTAAATTGGTGAATAATGAAAAAATGGGGGAGATAGGGCAAAAGAGAGGTGACATGTGTCTGTTGCCAGGCTGAGCATGGAGGTGTCGTGTCGCAGATGGCAGACCCCAGCCGTGAGGAAGAGCAAGTCACTCTCTTGGGTGAAGAGGGCCTCCGCGCTGGCGGCCAGGCTCTCAAGCTCGGGTAATTAAATGTGGTGCAAATTCAAACAATGTAGAGCGTAATGATTTGTAAATATTCTTTTGACATGTACAAAATAAAAAACATTATGACTTATAATTCGTTCATTATGTATAATTATGACTTTCTATCTCTTTTATACATTTATCTTATATAATATTCTAATAATTTTTTCTTTACCTTATTAGTTTGAAAGCATGTAAGTGATATATTGTTAGATCTTATAAATATGAATATAAATTATATTGCTTTATATTAATATGAATATAAAGCAAAAATATATTAATTGCAATACTAACTTTTGTAAAAATCAAATGATGTAAACTAGTATGTTAAAATTCTTATATAAACTTAAATTTTATAAATATAATGATTTTTCTGAATGTGATAATAATTTTACAATGTATTAAGATATATGCATATTATTTAGAGTATGTCACTGAATATATATGTAATAATCATAGAAGAAATCTTTACGTTCTACATTTTAAATCGGTGACTAAAAATCATATTTGTACAACATATATGTAAATGTTTTATAGATTTACTTATAAAATTCTTATAAATAAACTTCTTTAAATATCTTTTTTACAGTAAAAAAAGGAGAATATAATATAAAATATTAAATCTATAGAAACATTTGTACATACATTTTAAAATAGGATTTATTAATCCATAATCTGCAAAAATTGCAGAGCTTCTGATAAATGTTTTTTGTGCTATTAGGCTATGTACAAATATAGATTTAAGTAGAAGGCATGATGCGTCAGTGTGTTCTGTGGTTACAGCACCTGTACTGTACTACGGCAGACGCCATAGGAGCACACTATAGGAATCCTCTCAGGCAAGCTGTTATCAACCGTTATTTGCATTTGCAAATCTGTTTTGCTCAATGTTTTTTTTTCTTTTTTTTTCTTTTTTTTTTTTTTTTTTTTTTGTTTGTAATTACCTAAAATCCTTTAGCTCAAAAAAGAGCACTAATATTACAGTCGCTGAAATATTTATTAAGTCTTAAAAAAAATTAGATTTAAAAAATTATTAGTTCAATAAAATATAGTAACATATCAAAAATCTATCAATAAGATTTTGATAGCATATAAAACTCTGTCATCAACAATATTTATTATGCAAATGATTTAAAAAAATTATTTAATTTAGAAATTATGATGGAATTATGATCAATAAAAGTTCATCTCAATAAGGATGTAGGAAATAGAGCATTGTTCTTAAAAGAAATTTCATATTAAATTTTCAATCATTTTTCAAATATATATATTTGATTACTTAATGATTATGATCAAAATTTTAGATTCATAATTTGTCATATTCAATATAAAATATATGTATATCTCATAAATAAGAAAAAGAAAGAAAGAGAGAGAAAGAAAAAAAGTACAAATGTATTAAAGGATTTATAGTAATATAATAATTGTTCTTTATTAAAAATATATTTATATATTTGTACAAATTGTATCGTAGAGAAATATAATTTGTGATATCGTCATAATATATAAAATTATTATTGTAGAAATTAGAAACATATAAGATTTTTTTGATTTTTCGTGAAAGTTTCCTAAAAGATTTGAAAAATTGATGAATAATTTTAATTTAACATTTATTTATGCATAACATAATTTATTTGTAGAATTTTTTAATATATTCAAAGAATATATTTTTTATGAAATTGCAGGCAAAAGAAGGAATATCTAAGTTTTTTAAATTATATTCGAGTATTTTTTAATTGAAAAAACAGAAGTAATTAAGTAATAAAAAGTAATAAAAGTTCAGAGTTTAACTTCTAGAATCAATATATATATATATATATATATATATATATATATTAGGTTGCATTTGTCTAATTTATATATAATATATATATATATATTTGTAACTTTATTTGTTTTTAATTTAAATCTTGCACAAATTAACATATTATTTATAAAATTATAAATATATCTGTAAAAATAATTTCTCACTTTTTAATTAATATTTAGCTATAAAAGAATTTATATATAAAAGAATTAGAAAAAATATAAAAAGAGCATATCAATATTAATATTTTTTATACAAAATATTTTTTAAAAAATGTTTTAAAATTTATTTATACTGATTAATGTTTACTCATTGATAATTTTAAAATTTGATTTTTTTTTTAAATAACAAAAAATACAAAGAATTTTTCTTTTTCTTTCTTTATCTTATATGTATATAGAATAATTTTTTCAAACATCAAAATGTAAAATTATTTCTTTATATTGTTTAAAAAAAGTATTCAAAAAAATTATGAAAAATATAATAAATTTCCTGAGATCAAAAAAATATGTTGGAAAAATAAAAAAAAAAAAAAAGATTTAAAATTGAATAAATTATTAAAAATTTTTATATTTTTTCATTAAATGAGAATCATTTAAATACATTATAGAAAAAACAATAGAAAAAAATACTTGATGTTATGATTTATTATATAATGAGATTTTTATTTGAAAAATAAATATTGAAACATAGAATTTATAAATGCATGATTCATCATCATCATTGCATTATTAACATTATATATAACATAAAATAAAAAATTTATAATCATATATTATAAGAACATGAATATAGGTTTTAATTCCAATTATTAATATTCTAATCATTAGTTATCTATATATTTAATTTGGCAAGTTCTATAAGCTAACAAAATTTCATTGAAATAGTGAAAAACTTAAAAATTTCGTAAAATAGAAAATCTTATTTTTATGTATAAATAATAGAAAATCATATTTTAATGTTTTCTTACATCGTAAAAATTGTTGATTTATAATTTAATACAATTTCTATTAATTTTATTAATATTTTTAACACGAATCTTATCATAATGAATATGATATGTGATATTAGCCATACAATTTCTATATATATATATTAATTAATTTTCACTTAAATATATATACATATAATTATTGTGTTTGAAATATGTCTATTATTATAAGTATATATTTTATTTTAAATGTTATTTAATTTTTTCACTTGTTAATTTCATGTTTTGTTATCGGAATATGTGAATTTCTTTTATCTTCATACAACATATAAGAAAAATAATCAATCATGAAAAATTATTGCTTTAACGATTTCAAAGACAAATGCGACTGTTTGCTTTGTAATTACATAACATTCACTTATCGATCATTTATCAATTGTTTAATAAAAATTCTTAATTCTAAAATGTGTGCTATATTGTTATTGAAATAGTCATATTAAAAAAGTTTTTATATATTATATAACAGTTGATACAGTTTGACGTTATTTATATGTAACATAATTAAAAGTTGTTTAAATACATTCAAACTGTATCGAAATATTTATATTACAATAATAATGTTGAAATAATATATGTTAATTCGTTCATTCACTATTTATTTAGCTTTAATGTAAATAACAATAATGATGATAGTGTGGCCATGGGTATGTACAAATACGTGCGCTTATGTGCGCATATATGCAAAAATCGGAAAATCTTTGTTTCTAATTTAATCAAGACTTCGCTTTCAAAATACAACTAATTAAAATCAAAAAAATCTGACTTGTAACAGCATTATTTAAACGTCGCAATAAATTACAGCTATTATTGTTGGGAAAAAATTAAGGTGAGTCGTACATTCAACTGGTTATCAAATATTTTAATCTTTTAAGCCCGAATGATTTGGAATTGGAATTTGATCAATACAAAGCAAATTACCAATTTTGCTTTGAAATATTTTCTATTTTTTTTTATCTTATTAATAAATATGTTTACGTAATTATAACGATTTTATTATACAGAAAAGTGAGGTATATGAACACAAGTTTTTAATTTCAAATTAGATGATTATTTAAAATTCTTCGTTTCATTCTTATTTATTCATTTTATTCATTTTTTTATCTTATATTAACATTTTTAAAGTTACCATGATTAATAAATCTCGTAATAAAATTTGTGATTTAAATAATTATTTAAACAAAGGCAATTTGCATTAATACGTACAATAAATTACAATGAATTACAAAAGTGTTTGAAATATTTTTCAGAAAAAAAATTGTATGAATATTGTACAAAATTTTTAAAAATATTAACATTGCAAATAAATTAAATAGGTAAAATTATCAACGATGAAAAATCTTATTTTCGAAAGTATATACACACAGAAATTATAAAGCATTTATAATCATTGTGAAGCCCAAGAAGTACATAGTTATGTATCAAGCATTTAATATTTATTAAATCATTATATGTTATTTCGTAATTATTATTACTCATTATCTTGTGATATTTTAAAAAATTTTATATATAATATACATATTATATTTATAAAAATTTTTTGTGATAAATATTAAAATATTTTTATGATTCATTGTAATACTAGTACGTTGCGGTATGAAAATTATAGCAGTGTTACGCATACGAAATTATAATATGTATTTAAGATTTTCATGAATTCAACATAAAAATATTTTTTCTGCTTGAATTAGTTTTTTTTAATAATAAAAAGAATTTTAAATGTAAAATGTAATATATTTTAGATATATTCTAATTTATAAATTTTAATTCTAATAATAATGTTTTGTATATTTTATATATTTAATTCTTAAGCTTTATATCTTATATATTATATATTATGCTCTATGCATTATAGTCCATTAATTCCCATTATAACAATTAAGCTTCTAGAAATAAAATATACAGCATATTTATATATTGATGTATGTATATTATCTATTTTTGGCATGTTTTATGATCTTTACTGCATTTTTATGACATAGCATGTATACGGTTTTAAATAATCGCTTTTTCCTCCATGTACATATATGTATATATGTTTTATATGTATACATTGCTTACCTTTAAATATTTTGCTTACATATTTTTTGGTATACATAATTAAATAGTTTTAATTTATTTTTATTGACTTTTTTAATCTCTATCTTTGACTTTCATTTATTGAATTAAAATAAATTATATTATAATTATATATTAAAAACTATATATGATGTAATTAATGTAATATTTATTTTAAATATTTAAAATTTAAATTTAATAATTAAATACATGTAAATATATTTAAATTAACTTTGTAAGTAATATAAAAAGCATTTATTCAATTAAACCATGTAATACTAATACATTTAATAATATTTTAACTTAAAAATAAAAAAAATAATTCATAAAATATTCGTAAAAAATTAATCAAAAATAAAAGTTTCTAAAAATATATTGAATATTTACTGAAATACACTATTTGAAAAATTAACGTATTAGTGTAAGTCATTTTCTGAAAATCTCTTTATTATTTAAATTTTCAATTGATAAATTAATCAAATAATATTCTAACTATTTTAGTACTTCAATAATAACTTTAATTAATTTAATAATTAAAAATTTAAATAAAAAAAATATGACTTACACTGTTTAGCTTTTAAAATCTCCATTTATCTTTTGATTATCTATTTAAATATTGTATATAAAAATTTGAAATTATTTAAATCTCAAAAACAAAATTTCAGGTTTTAAAATAATAAGGAGCTTTTCTTTTTTACTTTTCTTTTCTATTTACATTTGTATAATTTTAAAAAAAAATTTTCATGAAAGTTTTACGAAAGCTTATAATATTTAATCTATTATTTATAACAACGCTATTTCATAATTCAAATCATTTTATAATATAAATTTTGTCTTTCTAATCTATATCTGACCTTTTATAAGCAATACTTTATATTTGCTTATTATGTATTATATGTATATATGTGGGCAATATTGAATGGGTAAGATAATTGGTAAGTGGATTTGTGATAAGCTTTTTTTTTGCATGCAGTGAACTGATTCTTATTGTTTCAAAACTTAATACCAAAAATTTAATAGCTAACAAAAGCTTTTCTTATCAAATAAAAATAGGAAAACCATTGTATTTAAATTTGTACTTAAATGTCATAAAATTTATTTTATACTTTCTATACAAATTTTTTGTTCAATTTGTCATTTTAAATTAAAAAATAAGTAGAAAATATACAAGCCGATTCATTTTAATTTATATTATTTTGTGTATGAAAAATATTTTATTTAATAGATTAAAATTTGAAAAGATGAAAATTTATTTTGATAAGAAAATATATTAAAACAAAACAAGAATATATGATTACTTATTTTGAAAAGATTTTTGGTATACTTTTCGAAGTTTTTAATTAATTTATATTCCTTTATATGTGTTATATTTAAATTCATTGTCTTTTTTCTTGCATTGCAAAAATTTTATTAATTCTATTAATTTCTATGTTTATTTTTTTTAATTTTATTTATTTAATTATACTTATATACATACATATTTTTATATAATAAGTCTAAACAAAAATGAGTTGACTTGTATAATTTTAAGATATTATACATTATATACATGTACATATGTATGAATGTATACAATGTATCTTTCAACAAAATAATTAAATTAAATTTAGATAATTTTTAAAAAACAAATAAAAATATTCTATTTATTTAAACGGTACGCAATCTAATATTATTTAAATCCTAAAAAGTAGATAATAACTATAATTGAAATTATTTTCAAATAATCTATTAAGTAGAAATTGCTATATACTTCAATATTTCTTTTTTTTTTATATTTTTTTTTTTTTATTTTTTTTCATATATACACTCTACGACCTCGTTAATTCAATATCGAATCAATTCAAGTAATCTTGAAACAATCTTAATATGAATTTTTAATGAGTTTAATGATAAGTAAATATAAATTTATTTAATTTACACTAATAAACTTTTAATATTTTATGATCTTTCTTATAAAAATATAATTAAGCCATGATTTTAAATGAAATAATAATGTATATATCATTATTTTTTAATGATTTCTAATAGAGATACATTCCAAAAAAATAATAAATTTTGATAAAATTTTCTATATTATTATATTAGAAATTTAAAATTATATTTTTGTTAATTTTTTTAATTTAAATGTTTATCTAATAATATCTGTAATATATTATTTCAATAAATGAATTTATTCACATTTGATTACATAACTATAATTTTTTTATTCAAAAATATAAAATATCTATGTACATTATTTTTAATAATTTTTTATTTTTTTAAGAATAATTTTCATGCAAACACTTATTTAAAAAAAAGATACAAAATTATAATAAACTAAGATTTTATCAAAATTAATTATTTTCACTTTGCAATGTTGTTTATTTCTTTTTAAATCATAAAAAAATAAAAGATTTATATAAATAATTTTTAAAAAAAAATTTCTTCAGAAAATTATATTAGAATTTCTTATTCTTTATAATGTAAATATTATATATTTTCTTAGATTATATGTAAAATTATATAACATCTTTTTTTAGATTTTATTTCTTTTGTTTTTATTATCTGAATATTATTAAAAATATATAATATATTAATTCAAGATAGGACACAGAATTAAATATATTATAATACCTTTTTAATCAATGATAATGATTATTAAAAAAAAACAAAGTGATATGAAAAGTGTAATTAATTCCTAAGAAAATTTTTAATGATCATGATAGATAAATCTTTCTTTTCCTTTAAATAATTCTCGTAAATATTCTAAACATACGAGAATCATGAAATTTAGTTTATAAAAAATTTTAAAAATGCTTCATTGAGATAATAAAAAAAACAATAAAATAAAATCATTATAGAATTATTATTATTATAAATCAATTATAACCAGTATTTGAGAGAAACAAATATTATTTTATTTAATTTATTTTATTTATTTATTTAACATTTTTTAGTTTCAATTCTCAGGATTTAATGATAATAAAAAATTTGTTGAATTAACAAGGTCATTTTGTATTAATGGTGAATTAATAATTGATATTTAGTATAATTGATATTAATAACTTCAATATATTATAATATAACACTGTATAGTAATTTATATTTAGTTAAAAATATAATCGATTTAAGATATCTTTGGAACCTTAAAAATAGTTCCATTAATTCTATCAATTTATTATGTAATTTACTGGTATCCACTATTATATTGTATTGCTATTGTAATTTAAATGTAGAAATAAATTTAAATTAACGTAAAAGTTATAATTGTAATTAACATGAGTGATATATGGGAAAAAATTTTTTAGTAATTAGAAGCAACAATATGAGACAATAATTAAAATTTTTTTCAATTTTAAGAATAATTTTCTTCTTATTTGCTTTCTGTCATAGCATATATCTTATATATCTTATAACATCAATCATTATATTTTTTAATTGTATTTCGTATTATATATTGTTTTGTATATTATATCTATATGTTATCCTGTATTTTTTATTCAAGAAATATAGGATCAAAAAAATAATTATAAATTTTAATTATTTTATATGTATATATAGATATAATGTCTAATTATAATATATATATATTCAATACGATATTCATTTATATTACAATATTTTTTTAATTCTTTATGAGATCTGACAATAAAACTCGTACATAAAATTACGTATCTTCTTGTTAAATATCATTCTGATCACGTTCAAATACCTTCTTGCAAAACTATACGAACATGTATTTTGTCTATCCTTCTAGATGATTTTGAAAATGGTTTGAAAATTTGTGTTACTCTCAATATTATTAATGTTATATCTATTAAAAAATAATTATTGCAAAATTTCCCTTATTAACTTCTATGATTTTATTAGTTTTCTATGATTTTTTACTATTCTTAAAAAAAATAAAAAAATATTTTTTGATAATATAATGGCATCAAGAGTAATAGAATAACTTTGAATTTATTTCATAAAATCATTTTCAAAATTGTTTTAGAAGATGAACAATATATGACATAAATGCACAATTTTTTAAAGGAAATACTTTGACATTATAATTTTATCATGACGAATTCGTTAACTTTATTGTCAAACCTTATATTTAACATATCAATTAACATTTCTATTTTTTATATTAAATTAAAATAAAAAATTTTTTAAAATTTTTACTAAAAAATATAATTGTTTTTTTTTTTTGTAATCTTGGAGCCAGTAAATTTGATAAAATATGAATTGTTAAAGATATCTTTAATCTTATTCCTATGTGTGTAAAACGTAAGGAACTTATGCAACAACAATATGGCGTTGGAGCATTATAGTGATGTCTAGTGTGCTAATGTGGTTGTGTCTTGTCTGTTGTGTCGTCAGCAAGAGCACGCAGGCTTGAATCCTACCGAGTCCATGACACGTGCATTGATTAGTGATGATAATATCGCCCGCCAGACTGCCCTTGGTCCTGTCCAATTGGGGTATGTACTCCGTATCTAGTAATCCTTCCCATACGTTATTATGTATCCTTCGAAATTCATTCAACAGAATTTATTATTAATTTAACGATATAAATCGTTAAATTAGTTTTATATTTACTATTATTTTTATAATATACTTTTTAATTACTTTTATCAAATTTAAAATTTTAAAAAACTATTTACATGTTCAAGGAGTATATAAAATCCAGAGAAGATGGTACACTTGAACAAAAGTATGTTTTCTATACAGTATGTCCAATAATAAATGAAAAATATTTCAGCAAATAATTCAGCAATTTATTTCTTATAAACAAAGACTGAATCATTTTTTATCTAATCAAACGAATAATCAATTATAATATTAACTATTATTATTATTATTTTATTATTCTCTTATTAAACAAATAAGAAGAAATATAAAGAGATTATTTTCTATGAATAGATTTGTATTCTGAATTTGTATTTTTAAGGTTTTTTACCTTGATCTTTTTCTATCTTGGTTACAATAGTGTCACTAGCTGAATCAACATTACACTAATCAGTTTCAATATTAGCTACGGTTAGGATTTTGTGAAATAAGCATATTAAGATCAAGGATTCATTTATATGGATGAAATGTATATTTGCAAACCGTACTTTTTATAATTTTTTTCATGTTTATATTCTTTCAAATCATAATTATTTAATAAATATAAAAAGAATATTTTAGAAATATCATATGATAAAACTTGTTATATTTCATACATACAATTTTTTAAATACTGAATCAATCTTTGAAATAGTTCTCACTTATTATAGAATATCCTATGTAAAAATAAATTGAAGATATAGAATCTTTTCATAAACAATTTAATTTCGTAAGAAAAATAGAATTTAATGATTCATTGAGTGTTCATCGATTTAACTATTTTTTAAATTTATGTTTATATTTTATTATGTTCTTCTATTATGTTCTATATTTTATTGTTATTCTATTATAATCTTTAGTAAATTTAATAAATAATCATATCAGTATGTATAAAAATTAATTCGGTGCTTTATTGCATTAAATCAAAATTACAATTCATTTAGTATAAAAAAAATTATGATTTATTCGATTCTAAACTAACACAAGAATAATAAATTTGGGAAGAAAATATTATTCATTGCTTATAAAATACGACAAGGTCACATTTTTGGTCACATTTTGCAAACAGAAAAGATAATTCTTTGGATTAGGAAATGCAATTTACTTCCTTAACTTTTGGTTTTATTTGACTATTTATTCAAATCGTTTCAACATCATTTGACAAACAAGTATTTCCAAATATGAAAGAGCTATAAGAAAGCATTGATTAACTATATTACTAATTATAGTAAACATTGGACAAGTGCCTATAATTTAAAGTATATATTTATGAAATAGTAGTATTAGAATTTAATTATGATCAGGATTGTTAAACAAATTTTTTTATCTAAAAATAATTAAAAAAATTTTTTTTATCTAAAAAAATTGGGAAAATAGAAATATAGAAGATATATATTAAAACAAATATATTTATTGTTTAAATAAGATCCCTTTATCTTAAAAATATATTAAAAACTTAAAGCTATTTTTTTCATCTTTATTTTTCTCATTATTATTTTCTTTCACTTATTCTTTCATTTATTTTTTTTTTTATTTTCATCATTTTTCATTGAAAAAAATTATTTTGGGAATTATTATTTGAAGTTTTTTTTTTTAAATAAGTAAAAAAAGAAAGAATAAAATTTTTTCATTTGATGTTTTCGAATAAATCAAGTTTGAACATTTTTCAAATGAAATTTGCTGATTCTCAATTGAATTCGAATTAATCATCAATAGATAATTCTACTGAGCATATATGTGGATATAGAATAAAATTTTATCTCTTAAGTCTTTATTTTTAAGAAAATCGAGATTGAATATTATATTCTTAGTGCATCAAGGAGAATCTTTCCATGAAGATGATTATCAGCCATTTACGTCATAAATCAGGCACTTATCCAATCTTTATTGCGTATTAAAGCAATCATCTTTCTTTTCATTAAAAAATTCGAAAATTGTTTAAAAGATAGAATCATTGAAAGTGACTTTTATTTAAAAAAAAATTGCATAATTTTTTCATAAATAATTAATAACTTTAATTTAAAAAGTATTAAAAATATCAAATTAATTTCTATATATAATTTTATTAATTTATGTTTGCATATATTATTGAAGAAATTTTTAAAAATGGCATTTTATTAACGCATAAATCTTGCTCTATGAATAATGTTATAATCTTCAAAATTGTTTTTTTATTTTAAAAAAACTTTTTAAAAAACTACATTTCTCATTATTTCACATATATTTTCTTTGAACTTAAGATATCTTCAAGACATCTTCATATTTCTTCAACCACAAACTTTTGCATAAATTTACATACTACGTATTTAAATGAAAAAAATTTCATAAATAAGAGTTTAATAAAATAAAATCTAGAAAAATTGTAGGTCTTTAAATTTTGATTCTTCAAAAATTATAAAAATAATCTCAACAAAATTTTTACTTCTTAATTTCAATTTATTTTTACATGCAAGCTCACTATATGTCCAAGTGTATCATCCATCTCATTCAGAAATAAATAATTATATTGCATCCTAAATATAATAAATATTTTTGTTGCTTTTGAAATTGTAAAAATATGATTAATATAATAATAATATTGAATAAAGAAATAAAATATTGTATAAAAATATTTCTCAATGGAGATCAAATTATTATTATTAAAATAGTATTAAAATAATTATGTATTGAAAAATTTATAAGTTATAATAATAATACATGTAGCATAAATTAGTTTATGAATAAAATTTATTATAATAAACTTTAATTTAAATTTCAATTTAAATTTTTTCCATTTTGAAAATAAAAAAATTAAATACAAAATAAATACAAATTATAATATTTTAATATATTGTTGAAACATAAATAATTAGAATCTAAAAACTTAAAAACTATTAAAAAAAACAAATTAAATAGATATATATATAAATATATGAAATATGTATTTATGAAAATCATATAAATTATATAATTATTCTTTCATTAAGATTTACTTTTTAATTAATATAAAACAAATGTTTTATTTCATATTCATTTTAGCTTGTAATAAATTATAAAGAATTAAAATCTTAACAAATCTTATTTTTATTTTTTTTCATTGTTAATGTATAATAAATTTTTTAATAATTAAAAATTAATTAAAAATTAAAAATAATTAAATATTTTTTTAATAATTTCACAAGCAATAGAAATATTTAAATAATATATAGGTCATATTGTATAATAAACGACAAATGTAATTTAATAATTTTTATGCATTATGCTTATAGAAAATGATCAGTATTTTCAATATCTACAGAATTGTGCAAAAATTACTTATAAAATTAATTATTATACTATATAATAATTTTATAGCTTTTGAAAGATTTTTATTATAGGCTTTATTATATAATAATACTGTAATGAGTTTGAGCATTTGTGTGAATGTGTCTTTAATAGATGAATGCTGTGATATGATATCCATATGAATATAAATAATTCTTGAAAACCTTCACATAAATTTAACATGATGATCACTAAAAAATATAACATTTATTAGTAACAGAAAAAAATTATAAGATTATTTTCTATAATGTGAATGGAGATACAAAAAAAAATAAATAAATAAATTAATATAATTAACAAAAAAAAAAGAATCCAAAAAATAACTTTATATAACTTTAGATGAATGAAAAATGTTTGTATTATACTTATATATGCGCAGTAATGACACATTAATGAAAATTTTTTCAGTTAATGTTTTAATCATATATATATATATAATATATGTTTAAATTCTCAGAAATATAAGAAGAAGTAGTAATTATATAATTATAATTATAACGTATATTATATATGCGTTCATAGTACAATTAGAAAAAAAAATTGTATTCGACTTAATAATCTTTATTATTACATAAACATTATCTTAATACAATTTTTATAGATGTCATGAGTACGATTACAAAATGCAATTGCATTTGTTTTTAATATTAAGTAAATATCAAAAATAACATAAAAGTTGTATAGAATTTAAAATATTTCATAAATAATTTTTTTTTTATTGTATTCTAATATTTTTTTTATTTAATCAATCAATTCATATAAAAAAAAGATTTTTTATTCAGAATTCTATTTAAAAATCAAATACAATTGCATTAACAATTATGCTATTTCACTTTTAAAAAAATTATTACAATAGAATAACTTTTATTAAAAATTTTCTTTAAACATTTTTTTTTAATTTCACTTGATATAGAATTATAGCCATTGGATTCATCCTGACTTATAATTCTCTATTTATGAAATAAAGAAGATAAATTTTTAGAAATATTTGTATTAATTATTTTTTTTAATATTTATAAAGTTCAAAATTATTCTATATAAATTATAAGTATTATAAGTATTCTATATAAATTATAAGTATTAAATCCAAAATAAAACAATTAAAGTATTAAAAAACAAAGATATTTAAAATTATTCTATTCTAAAACTAGGAAAGAAATTTATATATCTAATTATATTCTAATTTTTTTTATTCAACATAATAATAAATATTATGTATATATTATAAGTAGAAAAATTATTTGAAATAAATGACAAAAATACGATCAAAAAATGATTGTAATTATTGTCTGCATTGATAAAAAAAACTAGATAATTTTAAGGATAGTTATTGCATTATCCCTAAATACACATATAATTAATTTTGGCACTTAAAATTACATTATCTTGATAACTATTTTTGCATTTACAAACACAGAATATTATCAGAGCTAGAGTTATATAAAAAATTTATTTTTGACAAAAAATTGAGTTGATCAGTTCTTATATTATATTTATTATATTATATTATATTAAATCTTTCAATTATAGCTTTGTAGATAGCATTGATTTTTCAAAATTAATTAAAACTAAAAAAAATGAACGATTACTGAGCATATATAGATATAAATTAATTTTTTATACAATAACATTGAAAAAATATCTCATATATTTCGAGATTAAATCGATTTTTAAATAAATTTTTGCATGCGAAATATTTTATATTGTTCTGCTTTATATTTCTCAAAATAATATGATTTTGTTTGTTATTATAATATAATATTATAATATTATATTAATTAATAATTATAAATTTTCTCTTCTAAAATTCCTTTTTTAAATAAAACATACATTTTCTTGGATCATTATTATATATATTCTATAATTTATTATTTAATCTAATCATAATTTTGAGATGCATGTTATTTTATTTTTCTTTATAAAAAATATGTGCATACATCTAATACAATTATATTAAATTATATATTTAAGGTCCATGTTTAAGATCCAATTTAATTTAATAGTAAGTTAAGTTTTATAATATAAGTTTTTAAGAATTGCAGGTATAAAGCTTACTTTTAGTTTTTTTTCTTTATTTATTTTCTAAATATCATTTGATATTTAAAACATATAAATCTTTTATTAAACATATTTTTATTGAAATGCTGTTATTATTATGGTTGTTAATAACAATTACTATTATTATTTTCTTCATTATTATTATCATAATTATTTTTTTTTATTCTTATTATTTTATATTCTTACTATATTTTTTATTCTTCTTATTAATACTAATATGGTATGTTTATTGAATTTTATTATAGGTATATAAAATTTATGATATATTTATACTATATATACATATGACGATTGTATGATTAAATAATATTTATGATATTAAGAAAAAAACCATGGCTACAAGAATCATCATTTTTCAATAATAATACAATTAAATAATAATAAAGAAATCTTTAAATAAATATGTTGTTAATAAAAATAATAAAATAAATACGATACAGGTTGAAAGTATTAGTACCTATAATATAGAATTTACATATTAACCTTGAAAACTCATACAATTTGCCCAATATGACGACATATAATATTATAAATGCAAAAATGATTTTTTATGCAAATTGTATTGATGTATATTATTATTATATTCATGTTAAATTTAAAGTGATTTAAGATTTTTATACATACACAACATATTTATATGTTGTGTTATATTTTTATTTCATTTATGGTGTCATGTCTTTACTTCATTCATTGATAATTTATTATGATTTACGCATCTTATTAAAATTATTCTTTAAATAGTTTCGTCGCAGGAGTAATTCTACGAGAACGTATTCCAGCATTTGAACGTATGCTTTGGCGTGCATGTCGTGGTAATGTATTTCTGCGTCAAGCAGAAATTGAAACTCCTTTGGAAGATCCTTCAACGGTAAATAAAAATTCGAATAAATTTTCAAAATTGATTTTTTTTTTAAATAATATTTTCGAAATATATTATTTTTTTTTCAGGGAGATCAAGTCTTCAAATCTGTGTTTATCATATTCTTCCAAGGAGATCAATTGAAAACTCGAGTTAAAAAAATTTGTGAAGGATTTAGAGCAACTTTATATCCTTGCCCTGAAGCACCTGCTGATCGCCGTGAGATGGCTATGGGTGTTATGACTCGAATTGAAGATCTAAATACAGTCAGTTTCTATATTTTTTTTATAATAAAATTATTTTTTAGAGATAAAATATCTACAGCAACAGAAAACTTTTATTCATAATTTTAATTAAAAATACAATTTTCCAATTATAATAATAAGATAAAAAGTATTAATTTTAAAATATAGTTAAATATTTGAATTTTTAAACAAAATTTTTAATAAAAAATATGAAATTTAAAAAAAGAAAAAAGAAATATTTATTTATTTTATATTTTAATTATTAACAAGGATTAAAACGAATTTTATATATATATATATATATATATATATATATAAAATATATAAGTATATATATATACTTATAAAATATATTAATAAAATCGAAAAATTAAGTACTCTATATAATATTAAAACATATTTTCTAAATGGTCCTTTATTTTTTTTTCTTTTTTGTTTTCTTTTTTTGTAATTATTAAATTACAACAGATAAAGTCTAAATGTTAAAAAAAATTAATTATATTTTTAAATTTTTATATAAAAAATTAAAGATTTCATTTAAAATGGCTAATAATTGCAGCAATAAATTTTGGTTAAATAACAAATAACTTTTAATTTTAAAAATTAAAGATTCTTTTATTTTTTTATATTTTTTAGTAAAATTTTTTTTAAATTTGCATAAATCTGTTATATATATATATATATTCATGTTATATTTATTGTATGTATAATTGAAATTATTTATTATAATTTCTCTTAGGTTCTTGGACAAACTCAAGATCATCGACATCGTGTTTTAGTAGCTGCTGCAAAAAATATTAAAAATTGGTTTGTGAAAGTTCGCAAAATCAAAGCAATTTATCATACTTTAAATTTATTTAATTTGGATGTTACACAAAAATGTTTAATTGCTGAATGTTGGGTTCCTGTATTAGATATTGAAATAATACAATTAGCATTACGTCGTGGAACTGTAATTATATATTTTAATTATTCTTATTTAATTGTCTTTAGTTAAAAATTTCAAAATTATATATATTTTAGGAACGTAGTGGAAGCTCTGTGCCACCAATTTTAAACCGTATGGTAACTTTTGAAGATCCACCTACTTATAATCGGACCAATAAATTTACTAAAGGTTTTCAAGCTTTAATAGATGCATATGGAGTTGCTTCCTACAGAGAAATGAATCCATCTCCTTATACCATAATAACATTTCCATTTTTATTTGCCGTTATGTTTGGAGATACTGGTCATGGTCTTCTTATGTTCCTTTTTGGTGGATGGATGGTATTAAAAGAAAAACCATTGGCTGCAAAGAAATCTGATAACGAAATTTGGAATATCTTCTTTGGTGGTCGATATATTATTTTTCTAATGGGTTTATTTTCAATGTATACTGGACTTATATATAATGATATATTTTCCAAATCATTAAATATTTTTGGATCATATTGGAGAATCAGTTATAATTTCTCTACAATAGATTCAAATAAGGAGTTGCAATTAAATCCTAGTGATAAAGAACAATATTTACAAATTCCATATCCTATTGGAATGGATCCTGTGTGGCAATTAGCAGAAAATAAAATCATTTTTTTAAATTCATATAAGATGAAAATATCTATAATTTTTGGAGTCATACACATGTTGTTTGGTGTGGTGATTGGATTATGGAATCATATGTATTTTAAAAGAAAACTTAACATAACTTGTGAATTCATTCCTCAAATTATTTTTCTAGTATTTCTTTTCCTTTACATGGTACTACTTATGTTTATTAAATGGATAAAATATGGCCCTGATAGCGATAGTAAGTAAAATATTATTATTATTATTATTAACATAATTATTATTATTATTATTATAATATAATATATGGCATTTATTTCAATTTTTAGAAAGAAAGGATATACATATTGTAATACAATAATATTTATAATATTATTTATAGAAATAGATCCAGAACATGGTCCTTCTTGTGCACCATCAGTATTAATTACATTTATTAATATGGTATTATTTAAACCTGGAACTGCACCAAAGCCTTGTTCACCTTGGATGTATGGTGGACAAAGTGGATTCCAATCATTTCTAGTAGTTATAGCTGTTCTTTGCATTCCTTGGATGTTATTGGCAAAACCTATTATGCTAATGAAGAATAGAAAAAAGCAACATTATCAGGTTAAATTTTAAATTTAATAT
The DNA here is from genome assembly GCF_048593485.1 of Apis florea. Lineage (NCBI taxonomy): Eukaryota > Metazoa > Arthropoda > Insecta > Hymenoptera > Apidae > Apis > Apis florea. The sequence goes on along the minus strand of NW_028256838.1, from coordinate 410,656 downwards.
ATATATTTTATTATGTATATTATATATATACATAAAAATATGAATCGAAACTATAATTTATATAAAGAAATGCATTTATAATTAACTTGTTTAAAATTATTAGGAATATGCAAAAATATTACAATAATATAAATTATCTAATAATATAGAATTATCTATTTTTATATATTTTCAGAATTATTAATTCTTTTTTAAGTAAAATTTTATAATTAATATACAAATTGTTATCTGTTATCTTTTACAAAAAATTTTTAGTAATTTTATCTGATTCATTGTGTAAATATATATGTGATTCATGTAAATCTTCAATTATCACAATTACATATAGCGAGTTATTTTAAAAAATAAATTATTTATTGTTAATATATATTATAATATAAATATATTATATATTTATAATATAAAATACATTGAAAAAAATATATCATACATAAAATTTGCTGAAAACAAAAATAATTATCTTTTATTAACAAATATTTATTTGTTTGCTTAAAAAGTTGGAAATATTAGATTTAATTTCGTATTATATTTCATGATTTAATAGTTTAATTGAAAATATTCTTCATTTTTTTTATATGTTTTCTTATTTTAAAATGCTTTTTTATATTTTGAAAATTAAAAATTAATAGCATTACAATCTTGAATATATTTTTTTTTATTATTATATTAGTTAAACAATCATGGTACAGAAAATGGAGATGTAGAAGGTGCTGTTGATGCAATACAACCAGCAAATGGAATTCCTCAAGGAGGAGGTCACAAAGAAGAAGAGGAAGATATGGCTGAAGTATTTATTCATCAAGGCATACATACTATTGAATATGTTCTTGGCAGTGTATCTCATACTGCATCTTATCTGCGTTTATGGGCCTTATCTCTTGCCCATGCTCGTAAGTTTAAAAATTAATGTGTTTATATAATTATATAATTATTAATATTTTATATAATTATTAGTAGTTTACATAATTATATAATTATATATATAATATTAATTATATATAAATTACATAATTATATATAAATTATAATAAATATATTTTATTGAATATTATTGATTACATTAGAATTATCAGAAGTATTATGGAATATGGTTATGAGAAATGGGTTAACTCAAGAAGGCTGGGCAGGTGGTATTATTCTATGGGCTGTGTTTGCATTTTGGGCTGTTTTAACAGTTGGTATTCTAGTTCTTATGGAAGGTTTATCAGCTTTCTTACATACACTTAGACTTCATTGGTATGTTGAAAAATTATTTTGCTTTAAACAATTTCATAACGTATTAAAATTTAATTAAAAAAAATAAATTTAATATAAATTATAATTTTTCTAATGAATATTATTTTATTTTTTTTCTTTTTTTGTAATTAATTAATCTTTTTGTATTTTAAAAAATTTCTCTTTAAGAAATTTTTTAGAATATATTTTATATTTATATAAAATTTTATATTTAATAAAATAAAATATCAAATAAATCATTTTTAATAATATATATTTTATTATAAAATTTAATTTTTTTTTTATAGGGTTGAATTTCAAAGCAAATTTTACTCTGGACTAGGATATGGTTTCCAACCATTTTCATTTGAAATTATTTTAGATGCAGCACAATCCACTGCAGAAGATTAAAGTATATTGATTTACAAAACAACGTTCCATTTATTATCAATGAAATTCATGTTCTCCATAAGTATAAAAAACAAAATTATAACATATTATAAACATATAATTATAAACATAAATAATATTGTGATATTATAATATTAATTGATTTTTACTAATCATAAGTTTACTAATCATAAATTAATATTATGTTCAAATAAATTAATTTTCATTTTTATTTACAAAACAAAAATAATTATAATTTTAAAAATAAAAAATATAATATTTTCATTTTATAATTATATTTAAAAATTCAATATATTTATTATAAAAATGGTTTTAAATGGTATAATTTTTAAATAAAATTTGATTATTCAAATGCTTATGGGGAATTCACAAAAAAAATAAAAAATGTAAACTATAAGTGGATCTGAAATATGTAGTAAAAACAACTGTATGTGCATGACATGTATTTAATTATAATTATAATTATACATATACATGTTATAAATGTTAACTTATATTATTTTATTATTACATTCCTATCCATAATAAGCAAATAAATAATAAATAATTTGTATTTATTGAAATGAGTTTTCTAATATATATATAAGAGGAATAAATAATGTTAATATATATATATATATATCATACATAATAATCATAAATCATTATTTATATAATCTGTTATCTATTTGTCTATCATAAATTGATAAAAATATTGATAACCTAATAGATTCAAGTATATTGCAAGTTGAATATAACGTAATTTCAAATTTTTCATAAATACTTAAAAAAATTTAACAATATTTAAAAGTATATTTTTAAATTAGATAAATTCGAATTGTAAGCATATAAGTATTTAATTTAACGAAGGAGATATTTCCAAATCTAATCAAATTTGATACCAAATAAATTCAAATCTTTTATTAAAATTATTTATTAAAGTAAAAACAATCAATCTACACAACATTAATTTAACTATATTATTATTTTCAACAATTACTGTTATTTTTATTGTTATTATTATTATTATTAGTTTTGTAAATAATTACTTTTATAATTTTTAATATTTGTAAAATAGCATTGAAAAATTATAGTAGATTTATAATAATAAATATATAATGATTTTATATCAAAATTGTTAATTAGATTGATTTAATAGATAATTAGATAATCTAAAAAAATAATAATAAATAATATTTTTAAAAATTTAAAAAAAGAAATTGATTTGTATTTAAAACATTTATATTGATAGTCACAATAAATAGATATTTTCATAGAAGTAAATATATACTTATATCATATTTTTTTTTTTTGAAGTTTTTAATATCTGAAACATTAATATTCCGCGTTAAATATATTTTAATAAAATCTATATATACTAAAATTCATTTCATAATAGCATAATCAAAATACAAATTATTATTTTATTATAATAGGAATAGATAAAAATTTAGACAAAGAAATATCTATTATCTTATTTGTATAAAAATATATATTTAACGTAATTAATAATAATTAATTAATAATTAATTGATATATAAAATAAATTTTATTTTTATATAAATTTTGTTTATGAATAAAATAAATTTTAATGTAAAAAATTATTACAATTTCATTTTATGGATATTAGCCTGAATTATATATTACACTGAATTACAATGAATGTTGTATTCATATATATATATATATTCACATAATATGATTAATATATTAATATTATTTAATCCATAAATTAATTACATAAATACATTGTGTATAAATATAAAATATTATTATATATTTCATTTAATATAAATAAAATTATGCAAATATTTGATATTATAATATTCTAACATGTATATATTATTAACATACAATTTAAAATCAATTTTATAGTTATATATTTAAAATAGTTCAAAATATATATTTAAAATAGTAAAAAATTCAAAATTTTATTTGGTAATAAAATTTATTCTTTCATATTACGAATATTTCTTTATACTTTAATAAATAAAATTGCTCTTATCTAATTACGTAATCTCCATAAAATAAAAATTCGAAAACAAAATATGTTTTTATCATATTTGATGTTAATTCGTGGATCACATTTTTATTTACAATAATAAGAAGGTAAAATTCAAAGACAAATATTTTTTTTATCATATTTGATTTTCATTGGTTGATCATTATATTTTTGCTTACAATAACTAGATGCCTATCATTGATGTTTCCGTACTCCCACTTCTGTATAAAATAACGCAAGTCTTTTACGTTCAAAGTTGTCCAGTAGTTCTCTTGCTTTGACAGTGTATGGTTATTGTTCGTTGTTTTGTAATCATTTTCATTTTACTCTTTTATAATTTTGTTATTATACTAATATAAATCAAATTATGGCAGAAAAACTACGTATTTGTATTGTTGGATCAGGAAATTGGTAAGTTTTCTTTAAATCTTAATAATAATATCTCTAGTAGCGAAATGCTATCATTGATTTAGTCAGACGCATTTAAATGTTTTCTATTATAATAATTAATTTTCACGTATTTCATACAAAGATCCATTGGAATATTGTATTAATATCATTAAATCCATTCCATTTTTAATAGTTTTATTGATATATATATATATATTTTTATATTTTATATTATATATATACATATATATTTTATATTATATATATATATACATATATATTTTCTTAATAAATAAAATATGTAACTGAAATTATTATTTCGTAAAAATTAAAATATCAAATTCGAAAAATTTTAATTTGATCATATTATTCATATTTGAAAAATATTCCTATGAAATTACAATGAAATTATTTTGATATTAATGTATAAATATTAATTTAAAATATTTTTAAATCGATCATTATATTACAAAAATATCTAAATTAATAATTAAACAATATTATTAATAAAAGAAATAGCATAATGTTAAGTACATATTATTTATATAATTTTAATTTGGACTTCATATAATAAAATTTATATTTAATATATTCGACATAAAGTAGAAAAATATTGATGGAAATAATTTGAAAAATATTTCATTGAGAAAATTATATATAATTTCTTAGACATATGTAAAAATATATTATATAGAAATATTATATAATTTTATTTTCCTATAATTTTTTTATTTTAGGGGTTCGACTATCGCTAAGATAATTGGAATAAATGCTATTAATTTTAGTAATTTCGAGGATCGTGTTACAATGTATGTTTATGAAGAAATAGTCAATGGAAAAAAACTAACAGAAATTATTAATGAGACACATGAAAATGTAAAGTATCTTCCAGGACATAAGCTTCCGCCGAATATAGTAAGTATATATATGTATATTGTATATATTATGTGCTTTCTCAAAATAAAAAAATTATTTTTTATGATAAAATCAAATTAATACTATATATACTACTATATACTAAAATAATACTATATATATTTTATCATTTAGTATATTTTGATATATATGTGTATATTCAAAAATACTTATAACTTTTCTATTATTATATTTTCGAATATTACAAATATTATATAAAATAATAAAATTAAATTTATTAAATGATTAAATAATTATTAAATGATATTAAATTTAGCTATTTAATAAATTATATGTATATATATAAAAAAAATTAACATCAAATTTTACGTTTCTCTCTCTCTCTCTCTCTCTCTCTCTCTCTCTCTCTCTTTCTCTCTATTATATATATATATATATATAATATATAAATATATATATATATAAATTTTGTGACATAAATAATATAAAATTTCCAAAAATAATATTTTGTTAAATATAATAAATTTATTTATAATTTAACTTATATTTATGTGATTTATTACTTATTTTTACTTATTATTCTTATTATTGAATGTATTACTTTAAAAACAAATTAAATTTACGTAATTCTAGCCTAACTATACAAATATACAAATAATATATAAATTTACATGTGTACCTTATATGTTCAACTTTTTATATGAAAAAAAGTTAATAATTATCAATTAATTATTAATTTATAATAAATTATATTACTTAATTTACAAATAAATAAATTATTTATTTATTAATAAAGTTTCATTAATTATTTTTAATAATTCTGTAAAATTTAAATAAATTATTTTATATTAAAGTATTTATTATATATTATATTGAAATATTTAAAATAATCTCTTATTTTTAATTTACTAGAAAATGTTTAATTTCATTCTTTAATTTTTTTTTATAATGTTTTATAATGATAAATTATGATTAGTAAATAGAATTTATATTTTTAATCCAACTTCCGAAATATATATCGAAGATATTCAATTATCTCATATGAAATATATAGTATCTATTCTATATGTATACATATATATAGATTCATAACTTAGATTCACTGGCTTTGTATAGAAAAACCTTGACTGTATGAAGTCAAGTGAAACTACATATTATGATTCGAAAAGTATATATCGCGCACGCGCGCTTGCTGTATATCTTTAAGTACAAATAAAATGATGTAATATATCTAAAATGATATCTATTTTTTTATATTAATATAACAAATGAATGCTATAATTTATGAAATATTCCTATTTCATCTGAAAATAATTAATTTTAATTTATGATTAACCAGATTATTCAGTCTTAATGTAAAAAAATAGGTTAAAAAATTATTACTTAATATATTTTATTGTTTAATATTATTATTTTTGTTCATGATTTATTGTAATCTCTTTAGAATATTTATATATCTTATTTTATTATTAATAAATTTATTTATAAGCAATTTTATTTTGCATTTAATATATTATAAATTATACATTGATAAAAATTAAATAAAAATAAAAATTTAAACATATTATAAATAGAAAAGATTAATAAAATATAGGAAATTAAAAGAAATAAGCAATTATATAAAATATATATATAAAATAAAATATTTTAAATATAATAATATCATTCATTATTAATTATTTTAAAAAATATAATTTTTATACATAAAAATGATATGCAAATATTAATTCACTAGAAATATATATATATATATATATATATATATATATATATATAATAAAATTAATAATTTGCATATCATTTATATATATATATATAATTCTGATTTTCTAGATTGCAATTCCTGATGTAGTAGAAGCTGCTAAAGATGCAGATATTCTAACTTTTGTAATACCTCATCAATTTATAAAGAGAATATGTAGTATATTATTGGGAAAAATAAAGCCTACAGCTATTGGCCTTTCTCTGATAAAGGTATGATTTTATTTTAGTTTTGATTTATTTAAAAATTAAAATAAATATATATATTTTTGTCATACATAATTTTATTTAGAAAAAGACAATTGTAACTTTTTTTAAAATTTTAATATAAATCATTTATATTATAATACATATATCATAAATTCTATATTTTTATTTGTATAAAATTCTTTTAATTGTATGAAATTGGATAATCTATAATTCAAACTATACAGACAATAAAAATAACATATTTGATATCAAGATAGATTTATCTTGTATTAAAAAATGGATTTATGTTCATAAGATTTATATATCAATTATGAAATAAATAACCATGTTTCACAAATATAAATTATGATAATGAATGAAACAAGTTTGTTATATTTATTTATCATTATTTTGCAGGGCTTTGATAAAAAGCAAGGAGGTGGTATTGAACTTATTTCACATATAATTTCAAAACAACTTCACATTCCTGTTTCAGTTTTAATGGGAGCAAATTTGGCTTCTGAAGTAGCAAACGAAATGTTTTGTGAAACTACTATTGGTAAATTTTTATGAAATCTCTAAAATAAATATTCTATATGTGCTAATAGCATATAATTAGTATATTTAGTATAGTAGTACTAATTAATATATTAGTATAATTAATATATAATAGTATTATAATTATATATATTATTTATTTCCACTTAAAAAAATATTAATACAAGTGTTTAATGTTTTAAAAGATATCAAAATTATACATTATAATTCTAGATAAATGTTTTTGAACAAAGTTATAAAGTATTTTAACTTTGTAATATCATTAATGTCATATTATGTATCAAAGGAAATAATATATAAGTCAAAATTAAATAATTTGTATCAAATTGATAATTATTTGTATTTATAGATACCAGAAGTTTCTGAATAATTGGTTTTTCTCAAGAAAATTTTAATACTTTTGTTCTATTGTTCTAAATAATGAATATTTTTAAAATTATTAAAATGATTATCAATATTATGAATTAAAATTATTAATTTGAAATGGTTATCATAAGAATTTTTTTTTTTTTATATTAATCAAATTTTAATAATACAATGAGATATATATTTGAAGATCATTATTATATTGATCATTTAATACTTGTGTTTATAATATATTAATATAATTGTTTGTCCATGATTATTTATCAATATTCAATATTATGGATCAATATTGTATGTAGAAAAGTATTTTTGAATAATTATATTATTTTTTATATGTTTTATAGTTAAATTGATATTGATATATTAAATCTTTTTTTTTTTAAGTAATTCCATTGAAATATATTTTAATTATTAATATATATTTGTATGATTACTTATGATTTAATATATAAAATATTCCATTATATCAGGAAATCATTTCAATAGAAAAATTTACACATGAAAACAATAAAAAAAGTTTTATAAATATTTATAAATATTTTATTTTGTTTTCGAGTTGTAGTTAATATTAAATATTTTGGAATGTTGAAATAATTTTATTACAAAGTAAAAATAATTGAACTAATTACATTATTTACAAACAAAACTCGATATCAAACATTCAGAATATGAACATTTTTTTATTGTTTTTATATATAGATTTATCTATTGAAGTTTCCCAATATAATGAAATAACTTATACACAATAGGTCATTGAATAAATCCAAGTTGAGTTCTAATAGTGTATAATTTCCTTAACAGAAATTTAATGCAATTAAAATCATGATAATAAAAGAAAATATAAAGAAATATGTAAATATATTTGTGCGGTACTGGTAGTAATATATAATAATTATATTTTAATCGTAAATAAGTATAGGATGATTTACATATATCTCGAATAATTTCTAATATATATGTTATATAAAAAATTTGTATACAAGAATCATATAGTTTAGAGAAGGTATTCATAAAATTTTAAATTTTAATTTTAATTATTTTAAATAGCATATTATATTTTTTATATCAAAATCGAATATTTAATTTCAAATAAAAAATTGATTAGTTTTAATATAATAAAAATTCATTAGCTTTAATATAATAAAAACCTGTACTTGAATGATTTCATTTCGTTTCTTAAAAATTTAATTCGCGTAATATAAAGTTGGAAATTTATTATCATAACAGATTTTTACAAAACGATGTTTACATGATAATTCTTATCAATTCAAATGATTTTTTATCGCAATCATCTATTTCCATTAACTCGTGTAATAATTCAAAGTAGTATTAATTGATATTAATTAGTGATATTAATATAATCAATGATATAATCTAATTAAATAATTTCACAAAATTATTCTTTTATATTCTTTAATATTGGTAATTCACAATTTTAATATATCCTATAAAAAACGGTGTTTTCTTGAATTTGAATAAAGAGCTAATAAGCTCTATATCATGGATTGAGGAATTATCTGTCTTATATTTACTTAACTATATATGCTTATTATATAGAGTAATCATCATATTATTGATTACTATTACGCAAAGGAAATTTTTAAATAATGAAGTGAAATATCATTAGGTTTAGATTTAATAAAAACGAATACTTTTTTTTACTTAATATTAGAATTAAATATTCTTCGATATTTTAATATAAAAAATTTAACATTCCTTTTAAAATAATAAAATTAATCTTAAAATTTAAAATATTTTTATTAATAATACATATACATATAATAATACATATATATGTATATTAAGAATTTTCTTATATTTAATATAACATATTTAAATAATTTTTAGTATTTACACACAAATTGAAAAAATTTCTATATAAAAAATTTTTTGTTATTTTTTATATATTTTTGATAATGTTAAATAGCTATCATTTTTTATAAATGTTATATTTTAATATCTAGGTTGCAAGGATAAAAATATGGCTCCTATACTGAAAGATTTAGTGGAAACATCATATTTTAAAGTTGTAGTAGTTGAAGATGTTGATACGGTTGAATGTTGTGGAGCATTAAAGGTAAATATATTACACTTTTTTTTTATCAAATTTATTAATAAGATTTTATAAATTAAAGCAGAATGCAATAGAGATGTTATTTTAAATACATATGTCTTTTAAATTTATATTTCGTTGTATGTAAAATTGCATTTTTCTTTCGTTTATAGAATCGTGATAATAATGAAAGGTTTATATTTTATAAATTTAATTTTTAATATAGAATGTAATATGAAATAAAAAAAAATAATTATTTTGTTTTTTTATAAAAAATAGAGCAATATATTTAAATAGAAAAAATATAAAAAAGAAACTACATTTCTGATTTAAATTGAAAATTATTTCAATAATGAAAAAATTAATAATATTCATAATTTTTAATATAATTATTTATCAAATTTCAATAAAAATTCTACAAATAATATTTCTTTTCTTTTTATTTTATATAAAAAACATTTATTCAATCTTTTGTATTTCTTTGAAGTATATAAAAAATTATTAGACTTATATATTAAATATTATTTTATATTTTATATTGAATCTTAAATTTGAAATTTTGAATTTTGAAGCATTTTTGATATATTTTTATAATTATTTGAAATATATTTACATGGATAAATATAAATTATGAATAAAGATAAATATAAACAAAGATAATGCGTAAATTCTATAAATTTCTATAAATTCTTAATCATACGTTAAAATATTGTTTAAACTACAAAAGATAGATTACAAGTATTTAAAAAAAAATACATATTGATCTGAAAGTAAAAATTGATAAAAAAATTTTTTTCTCTCTCTTTTCTTTTTTTTATTAAATATTTTATAAAAAAATAATCAAGAAATATTATGAAAATGAAAAATATTTCTCGGAAATTTTTAATTGAATTATTGTAATATTAAAAATTTAAGAATATGTAAAACGAATATGATATAAATATAATAATCATAAAAAATATATATATCGAAAATATACTCTAAATATACTTTTAATTCAAATAATTTCTCAATCAGATTTATATTAGATTTGTAATAGATTTGTATATTAGATTATAATACGCATACGAATAAAAATACGTACCAATTACATTAGATATATAAAAAATATTTTGAAATTTTGCAGAATAAAATTATAAATATACAAATAGTTCAATTATAATAATTTATTTATCAAAATTGTCATTTAATTTCTAATTAATTCAACTAATTTTAAATTTTAAATTGAAATTTAAAATAATAATCTTTTATTAATTTTTAATATATAAATAATTATTATTATAAATAATAAGACATATATACATATATCAATATATATAATTTAAAAATGTAAAATTTAAAAAATAAAAATAAAATATAATAAAAATATAATAAAATAAAATATAAATAATAAATATATAAAGATTTGAATAGATTTAAATAAATTTTTATTTTTGTATAACTAATTTAAAAAAAAATATATGTAAGATTACATATATTTAAGATATTCATAAGATTATGTACGTGATAATTTGACTATTTAATCATAATCAAATTCGCAATAATATACTTTTCTTAATTTTTCATATTTTTCATTAATTAAAAAGTATATTATAATATATATATAATAATATATATAATATATAATATAATGGAATTAATAATAAAAATTGCATATCAAATATCATTTAATTTTATTTTTTAACAGAATATAGTAGCCTGCGGCGCTGGTTTCATCGACGGTTTAGGATTAGGTGATAATACGAAAGCTGCAGTAATAAGATTGGGCCTTATGGAAATGATTAAATTTGTAGATACTTTTTTCCCTGGTGGAAAAAAATCTACATTCTTTGAAAGTTGTGGAATAGCAGATTTAATTACAACTTGTTACGGTGGTCGAAATCGTAAAATTTGCGAAGCGTTTGTAAAAACGGGCAAGGTTAATTTAAATATATATTTTATTAAATTTTAATATTTATTAACATATAAATCAGTTTTAATTATTATATACGAAATGAAATTGTAACAACAATAAGTTATTCATATATAATTTAATATTACTATATATATAATAATTTAATTTATGATCTATATTGATCTATAATTTTCTACAAATTACATGTAATTATATATTATAAACTTATATGCACATAATAGAAGACTAAATATTAATTATATAATTATATTATATTATATAAATATATAAAAAAAATGTATAATGTATTATTTCTTCTACAGAAAATCTCTGAGTTGGAAAAGGAAATCTTACATGGACAAAAGTTGCAAGGTCCTTTCACTGCTGAAGAAGTAAATTATATGTTAAAAGCAAAAAATATGGAAAACAGATTTCCTCTTTTCACAACTGTACATCGGATTTGTATTGGTGAGACAACACCTATGGAACTAATTGAAAACTTACGCAATCATCCAGAATACATGTAAGCTCAATTGTCTCCATTATAATTAATAATGGATTAGTTTCAATCAATATGTATATATATATATATATATATATATACATATCTGAAATTTATTTTAGAATATTTTAGAATAATAGAATTATATATTGTAAAAGAAATTTATTTTTGGAAATATATTACAATATATTTTACTTTATTATATATTTTATTTTATATATTTTATATTTTATTTTATTTTATATTATAATATATTAGTACTGTTATATATAAATGTAGAAATTCGACGAAAGACATGTAAATATGTGATATTTAGTAAATTTGATTCGATATCATAGATGATATAGGATCTAAGCTTTAGTTTATTTAAAATTTTATTTGTTTAAATTAATATTTTATAACATTTAAAATTTTATTGTAACAATAATCTCTCTAACCATGGTCCTATTTATTTGTATTATTATATATTTCATATATAAAAATATATAAAAATAATTGGTAAATCTATAAAAAGTATCTAAATATTATTACAACAATATGTATAATGTATATAATACATGTACATACTGTAAATAGTTGTTATTTACATCAAAAAGAAATTATATATCTTTTTTCTAAATGCAATACATATATACAATAAAATATTTTAACTTTTGTTAAATAAAATTTTTTTTTAATTAATAATACATTATGTATAATTGTACATGAAAGAATTTTAATAATTCACTAAAGAAAAGCATAATATATTTTTTTATGTACAATATATCTAAATATATTTATATATATTAAAAACGATATAAATATTTTATTTTTAATAAAAATATTTTCATATATTTTTATATTAGAGTATTTTAGAACAATAATAATAAGGCGAAAAAAAATATACTTTAACATATTTTATTTATTTTATTATTTCATCAAAATCTTTATATAAGATGTAACAATAAAATTGATAAAAATTGAATAAATATAAACGAATTGTTTGAATATTTTCATTCAAACGTTTTTAAAATGTTTTATGGATATAAAATAAACATTATATTTATATAAACATGTTTATATATATTATTTAAATTTTATATTAGAAATTTACAATGAAAATACTAATGTTTTTAGTATCTATTTATCTGCAAAAAAATATATTTTAATACACTATTTAATAATTATATTGATTGTTTTTTATTATAATAATCATAAATCTACTAGTATTTTTTTTTATATTTTATATTTTTATTATAAATCTTTAAAAAAATTTCAAAAGTATCTTAAGTTTATATAACATCTTTTTTTATTATCTTTTATCTTTTTTATTTTATTTTTTCTATTTTATGCCCATAAAATATTTTTGAAAAAGTTTAACAAAAGAAATTGAGACACTCTGCATATTATTAGATATCATTATTTTATATGAAAATGTATTACTGTTTTTATGGGTGTTATAAAATTCTTTTATTAATCTTTCTTTTTATTATTAAGAGGTTAATGATTTCACCAGTATTTTATAAATAAAATTTGTGCATAAGATATTTTTAAAACTTCATTTTTTTTTTAAACAGAGATGAAACAAGAAATTATCAAGAATGTAAATGCTCTATATGAACTACGCAAATCATATAAAAAACATTAAAATTTATATAAAAATGATTTTTAGTTTTTATATGTATAATATGTATCGCCTTAATAATTTTATTAAAATCAATTTATGAATTGAAGAAAGAAAATATTATAGAAGAGGAAATATAAAGGACCATGGATTTTTATAAATATTATAATTTTGCCATAATAATTGCCAAAGACATTATTAAATAATATTTTAATATTATATAATTTAAATTGTTGTTGCTTATTCTCCGTTTTACTTTTTTTTTAAAGCTTATATTTTCCATTAAAAAATAGCTATAATGCATATAATAATTTTGATATACTCTTAACAAAATTATTTAATCATGTAATTAATGTTTTTTAGCTGCATATATGAATACGAAATATATAAACATTTTATTCATAAAATAAAATTATAAGTATATAATACATTTAAATATATTTTGTATTGTGCGTTATATTTTAATGAAAATTTTATCAGAATTGTTGTATTTTAGAAATTAAGAAAAATCTATAAACAAATGTTTTTAACATTTCTATTTTATGTTGATAAATTTCATTAATTTATTATGAATTGTACTAGAATTAAAATTAATTTGAACAGTGTAATATAGACAACAAATATACGATTATTACTTATTAATTGATAAATTTTTGTTTAGAATTATATTTGTCCTTTTTCCAAAGCCTTTAATTCCAAATAATAATTTAACCATTGTTAGTAACATTATTTTTTTTTTTTATGTAATATATTTTTTTATATAATATATAATATATCCTGTTACATGTATTGTAATATAAATTCAATAATTATAATTAGATACTATAATACTATATTTACATACTTAAATTTTGATATATTTAAGGGTATAAAAGTATAAAATATAATTAAAAATGCACAAAAGATTCATAAATTTTAATTATATTTGCTTCATATTTAGGAACAACGACGTTAACGCACCAATACTACAATTACTATCACCAAGATGTCACCTATGAAGATTATTTGGAAGATATAAAAGAAGATTATTGGTATAATTATTTCGATTTCAAAAACTGTTTTTATTCAAAACATAGATTTCCATATCTATATTTTGATATGGACAATGTAGCGATAACTATAATGACTTATATAACGATGGTAAAAATTTATATGGAATAACTGAATACAAATCTTTTTATGTTTATTTAAAAATAATGAATTTCAATAATGGGTACTACTTTATATATCTTTTATTATTATTTTGCAAATTGATATAATTCGTTTATTTTTCTATATTCTTATATTTTTATTATTTTATATTTCTGTTTTCTATTTTTATTTTAATATTTAATCTTAATGTTATATAATAAGCTTTATTGAAAATTTTTACTTTTTTTAATCTTAAATTTAAAATTTAAGATTACATTGTAATATAGTTAAAACCTTCAAGATTATCTTAAGTATTATTATTAAGCAATTGCTAATTTTAACATTCATTCTGGCTACGGTTTGCTGTTACGTTTATATTGGCCTTGATCCAGAACAATGAATGCCAACCGTTAGAAAATAATTTGCGATCGTTACTAAGGTCAATGAAGGCTGAAGTTAGTTTGTAAGTTAATCGGTCAGTCAGTCAGTTGTACATCAGCATTTGAAAATAATCTAATTTGTGGTACTTTGTGCAGCATTCTCGTACCCTCGTGAACTTATAAATTTTGTATCATTTGTACGTTAAGATACCAAAATGGCTACAGATGCAAAGAAGAGGGTGTGCATTGTAGGAAGTGGTAATTGGTATGTGATGCGAATTTCTTTCTTTCTTTTATCTTTTATATTTATGAAATGAATTATGAAAATTATGCTACTTTTGTCAAAATCATAATATCATCTTAACAAATCGTATTATATTATATTATATTTTCAATTAAATATATTATTTTTATATTTATATTTTATTTTTAATTTTTACAATTTTTATATTTTTTTATCAATTTGTTTTGTATTACATACAATTGCATTTGTATACAATTTCAAAATTATCTTTCAATGTGTTATTAATTATATATATTTATGAAATGAATAAAACTGACAAATTAAAATAAAATAATTATACCAGTAATAGTTTTAATTTAATTTTTATACTTTAGGGGCTCAGCTATTGCAAAAATTATTGGTACCAATGTAGTAAAATTTAATAATAAATTTGAAACACGCGTAACAATGTACGTTTACGAAGAAATAGTGAATAGCCAAAAGTTGAGTGATATTATCAATCAATTACATGAAAATGTGAAATATCTTCCTGGGCACAGACTTCCAGAAAATATTGTAAGTTTTGTTCAACATTTAAAATTGCATGTTTTTTCTGAGTGTATCGTTTTAATTTTCAAGATCATATCGTTAAATCTTAAACGAATTAAACATTTTTATTTTTAATTTTATAAATATTATGTTCAAATTTTTTGAAAATTTTTATTGAAAAAATATAACAAATATAAGTGCACTTATAAATGCTTAATAAGACGATAGTATTCTATTTTAGACTTTATAGAAAAATAGAACAATTGAAATTTATAACACTAATAAATAATATTTGCATTTTTCTTTTCATTAAATTTGAGAACAAAAAAATAAATTTATATATATAATGATGTTTCATTAAAAAATATGATGAAAAATTATATTTGTTAGTATTGATATATTATAATAATATTTTATAATACCAATATTATAAAGATAAACTTTATAAAACTTTACACGATCTATTTATAAAAAAATATGTTCCTTATAGTATTTTTTTAATGAACTTAGAATTTGTATTTTTTTAATTTGTAAATCATATTAATATATAATTACAATTATTTCGCTGAGCATAGTAATTGTAATTGTAATAAAATAAATTGTAAGTCATTTTTTTATATATATTTTAATTATGTATTAATCATAATATCATAATATATATTAAAATATGATTAAAATATTTTTGTATAAAAAAAATTAAAATTAAAAAAAAAGAAAGATGCATTTGTTTTTGATTTGTCTTTACAATAAAATTAAATTAATATAATATCCATAATTTTTATTTTTGTTTATTTATAATTTGATAGAATGATTTTATTGATAAAATTTCATTACAATTTAATTAAAAATTGATATTTTTATAATTTATATCTAAAATGATATTTGTATAAATTTTATTACTCTTCGAAGATTGGACTAAATTATCGAATTGATTTAATCCTGCAATAGCACAATATTTTTTTCTAAAAAATATAACGATTATTTAATATTTTTTCTATTAAATATTAAATAATCTATTAAATAATACGTTGGGATATATTTATAATACAAAAAATTTTGAAAAAGTTCATTAATATATTTAAAAATATCTATTTTAAATAAGTTATATAAATTATATATTTATATAACTTATATATTTTATATAACTTATATATTTTATATAATTATATATTTATATAATTATATATTTGTAATAATTTTGCAATATAATAATGGAAATAAATATTGTACTAAAATAATGAAGGATTTTGATATGCTATTGCAGGATTAATTTTTTTCTTTTTAATAAAATTTTATCATATTCCATAAAAAGTTCAATTAGAATATTGTTTTAGCAAATGATTAGAAAAAATAATGTATATAATAATTTCTATGTATTTATATTATTATGTATATATAGTATGTCCAGCTTTTGAATATTAATATAAGAAATATTTATTATGTATTCATTATCTATTTATACAATTAATTTATCATTATATATAACAATGAAGAATTTAATTTTATGTATAATGATATTTTTCTTATTATAAAAATCAAATGTATTAGTGAAAATAATAAAAAAGAAAGTTTATTATATTGTGTTAAATAACTATAAACATGAATCGTAATTTTTAATAGTATATTAAATGATAAAATTATTTAATATAATTTTATGATAATGAAAAAAAGTATAAAATATAAAATAATATATCATGTATTTAATACAAAGCTTCATTTATGAATATGTTTAATAATTTGTGGTTGTGCGGACGTAAACCTTGCCAGAAGGCATTGACACTTTGTCCACTCCTTTGGGGAAAAGTTTAGGAAGTTCTTCATCTTTTACTGTTGGAAGAATCATAACTTTTTCACCTGGCTATAAATAAAAAATAAAGTACAATTTTAATTTTCATAAAATTATAATAAAATAAATATTGAATGTTATTATCTATTAAAATATTGTTCAAATATTTAAAAAAGAAACAATATCAAACTTTGAAAAAAAAAATTTTTCTTACCATCCAGTTAGCAGGGGTTGCTATTTCCGGTCTCTTATCGACAAGTTGCAAGGAATCTATAACTCGCAAGATTTCGCTAGAAATCATAAATAAATTATTAATTATATTTATATTATAATATAATCTTTATTTTTATATCAGAAGTACAAATATATAATTTGATAACTTATGGAAATTTACAAAATATTAATATATTATGAATGTTATTATGAAATATGAAAGATTCAAACAGAAAGAAGACAAATATTTTAATATTTCATTTTAGAAAAATTTTAATTTTGAGTTTAATATTTTTTCGAATGCTTCTATTTTTTTTACATCGTATTGTAAGTTAAAATTTCTTTCAAATTTTATACCTATAAGAAATTGAGATGAATATATAAAAAATTTTATTTTAATTAAAGTAATTTTTCATTAAAATAAATTTTCTTTTTCTGATAAATATTAAAATTTAATTTTTTATAATAAAATAATAAAATTTTTTTATAATAAAATATTTTATAATAAAATAATTCTCGAAATCGATATTTTTGAAATATCAATAGTTGCTTCGATTTCAATATGAAACATTGTTTTATTGTTGGAATCTGAAATTAAGAATAGAACAACAAAAATTTCTTTCAAAAAAATAATATATCTCTGGTATAAGGACAACGTTATAATAAAAAGACTTACTCTACATTGCGTCCAGTGGATGTTGGATAATGCATTGATAAACGTAATCGATGATCGGGGCTTATAATATATAAAGCACGAACAGTTAACGCTTGTTCTGGATCATCTTTGCTAATTTCATCAATCATATTTAATTTCACTGCCAAAGTACGGTCATGATCAGCAATTATTGGATAAGGAAATGCTCCAGGTATATCTTGACAATAAGATTTGATATCCTATAATAAAAATAATATACTTGTAATTTGCAAATATTATAATATTGTACATATTTAAAAATTCATTTATATTGTGAATATATATATTTAAATACTTAAATGAATAAATTTATGAATAATGAATGAAATATGAATTTATAATAATATAAATAATATAATAATATCTTCAAAACAAAAGTTCATATATGTTTCAAAAAAAATTTATTTTATTGTTAGTAGAATATATTAGAATATATTTAGAATTATGATAAGTATTTCCTTTATATAGAAATAAAAGCTTCGAACTAACAAAATGACCACAAATATAAATAGTTCATTGTTAACTATAGATAAGCTTCATATATTTAAGAAACGTATAATAAAATATCTAGAAAAATATAAAAAAATGTTATGCTCAACATAAAATATCTCTTTTAAAATAAATTTTCATTATTGCAATTTTCATTATTAATTAATGCAATTTTTTTAAAAATTAACATGGGTTTATTAAAAAGAGATGCAATATTTCTTTTTAAAAAAAACACAATATCTAAATATCTTTATTTATATTTATATTATTGTCTCATTAAATATTGAGTAAAGTTTTTATAACTTACATTAACCCAATCAATGTGATCCTGTAATTTATCGACAGAATGAGCCAAAAGTTTTGTATTTCGACGTTTAAAATGAGGTTGATGCACTGCCAAACGTCCTAATTCAGTGGTGCAAACAGGTGTAAAATCGGCAGGATGGGAAAATAAAACGACCCATCTATAATTAATAAATGCAAAAAAAAATAATAAAAGTATTTTCATAAATTTGAATAAATATAGTTTATAAATTACATCATAATCTTATAAATATAATATAAATAACATATAATATAACAGTTGATTTAATTAAAACTATATACATTTCATGATATATTTTATAAAAAATTACATATTAAAAAAATTAATTTGATATTTTCAATGATAATCTAATTATTTAAGAAAAGAATATTTTTAAAATTAAACTCATATCTCAACTTAATAATTGATAATTTTTCTTATTTCTCTTATATTTAGATATTATTTTTCTCATTATTCTATTATTGATGTACTATTATATGTCTGTATATATAAAAGTTACACAATGATTTAAAGTTATTTATGTAATATTTTAACTTCGAAAATATTGTTTCTTTTTCTCTGATTTCGTAAGTTTAATCAATAATCATTCTTAAATAATGTTAGATTACTTGTATTCAATTCATGATGCAATCAAACAGCAATAAAAAGAATAATATATAACATATCATTCGCAATATCTTTAATTCATAATCAATAATATTTCAATTATTAATGAATCATTACAATATGAGAAATAAAATTTGTCTATTATTTTATTTCATAAGTATGAGAGAAAGAATTATTTTAACAAAACATGACTTACAAAAAATTTTTAAAATATGTATCTATTATTAAAATGGATATATTATAAAAATTAATAAAATAAGATCAATTAAAAATTAAGTATGTTTATTGTTCTACTTGTTCTTCTTGTTGTTTTTCTTTGGCACTTTTGACTTAGCCAATATTTTGTGATCGTTAACAAAATATTACAAAAACATGTTTATTAAGATTAATAAAAAAAAATTGTTCATAACAATCTTTCAATATACACGAAAAATAAATGTATTATGTAAATCTACATAACTAATAATAGTAGTAGACATAGACGAAAATAACTTTATATCGAGGCAAAAATATAAGTGATGCAATTGAAAAATAAAATAAATGAAAAATAATTGAAAAATAATTAAAAGAATAAATAGCATGCAATTTATACTAATTCTCAATATATAAAATTTTTAATATTGCATAATATTTTTTAAATTTTCTAACAAAATAAAAATTCAAAAAATAAAAAATTGCATCTTTATAGAAAAAAAGTTAAAGATATAATAAATCAAAAATATATAATTAATAAACAAATAACTTTATAAAAATTTTTTTTATAAAATTAGTATATTGCATTATATAAATATCGGTATTATACAAGATTTGCTCAAATTTGTGAACTATATTGTATCTATCGATTATGTAATTACACAATATAAGATTATTTATGTGTTATAAATTTATATATATATATATATATATATATATATATATATATATATATATATATATATTACTTTATTTCATATATAAATAAAATTTAATTAATAATAAATTTAATTAATTAAGCATAATTAGATATTAATACAAAAATTATTATTAATATAATAATTAATTTAATTAATAATAACCAACAATAAAATGAAACATTATTGATAAAATATGTGTGATAACGATATCACATTATCTATCTATATAATGGAATGAGAGAATAATATAGGTGAAATGATACTATACTATAATTAGAGCATTTATTATTAAAGGAATTATCTTTATTTTTTGTAACCTTGATCGAGAGTAAGAATTCAGAAATTTCATATTCAAATTTTCTAAATCACAATCAAGTACACATATTTGAAATCTATAATGTATTTATGATTGCAATATTCGTTTTATGTTTTGTTCATATACTAATTAATAATGATTGATAAAATATTAATATAATTCAAATATTAATAAGAACAGAAATAAAAATATTATATATAAATAAATTTATTATATATATATATATATATATATATATATCAAAAAATGTTAATTTTTTAACTACTAAAATAAAATTATAAGAATGCTGTATTATAATAGATATTTCCATAATTCTCTAATTATATAGAATAAAATAATAATCAAAAATATTGTGTTATACTAGACTTGTCCATATGTAAATTTGATTAAGAGAAAAACAGAGAATGTTCATTTTTAGAATTTAAATTAAATTTTCCTGATGATATTTCGAAAATAAAAACAATAAAATAGTTGAAGCGATAGATTCATTATTTCATTTCAAATAAGATGTTTAATTCTCAAAACAAAATTACTTTTTATAACAACAAAAAACATTAATCACATTATTGATTGCAACGTAATGTTTTCAATATCGATTTTTTTAACTTCTGAAGTGTCAAATTCTAGAAATCTAAGTTCAAAGTTAAAAAATTAAAGATCCACCGAGGATCTTCATCAGATTTTTCTAAAATTTAAAACTATATTAAAATCAATTGAACGATTATATTAAATATTTCTCAATAAAAAAATTTTTATTTAAAAAAATTTTTTAAGTAATTCATAACATAAAAAAGAATTTTATAAACGTATGATTTAAGAATAATAATAATAGTAATCTACGCAATTTCTGGTACTAATCATACAAAATTATTCATAGTATTTTAAATTAATACTAGACTAGTATTACTAGAATATAATACTAAAAGCAAAGGAAAAAATAAACAAATGCAATTAAACTTACGAATCTCCTTGCCAATCATAAAAGTTAATTTGTCCTTGAGTAGTATCTGCTTCAAAATTCGGCACAATAGAATTAATTCTCATGATTGTTCTTTTGAAATTTAATCAATCGTACCAATGTTGAAACAATAATTCGCGGGAATTTAATACGCCACTTCTGAATGTTATTGCAATATATACAATGTTGAAATTGCGCACTAGCATTACTATTTAAGTATTTCCCCTCTACTTTCCATAGGCGTAACTGATGTCACGTTATTTATGTATGTACATACGTCTACTTATGTGTTTTGAATGGTAAACGTATTATCTTTTTATAAGGATGTGTTGACTTTAGCTAATGATAATATATAGAAGGAAACTAAAAGAATTTTATTTATGACAAATTTTGTTATATGTAAAAAAAATTTTTTACATTTTGTCTAACAATTAGTATCCTTATAATTTAATATATGATTGCAATTTACAGAAATTATTAATATTCAGAATTGTGGTTATACATACTTATGCAATAATGTATATATTTTGTGCATTATCAGGCAAATATTTAAAATTATTTTTTTTCAAAATAAAACATTTTGTAAACAAATTTTATTTTATGTTTTCGATTTGTCTGTTAATTATAACCATTTGCACTTATATACTGATCGTAAAAGCATTAGTATGCAATATGATAGGAAATTAAATTTTGAGTAAAAATATTCTAAGAAATATATTAATAAATGTATTTTAAAGATATATGAAAAATTTTGTTAAATATTTTCTTTTTTTTTTAGAGAGAGAAAGTAAACATTGAATGCATAATAACAATTTTTTTTTTAAGAAATTAAAGGAATTTCTAGAGAAAATAAATGATGAATGCATAATATATATATATATACTATTGTCAAATTTAAGCTATATCAAAATCTTTTTTTCATTCAAGAAACTTATATAAGTATAATACTACTTTTAGTTCAATAAGTACTCATTTCCTTTGCACAACTGATATTAAATCTACTGTCATTGAGAAATATTCGTGCATTAAAGAGATTAGATTAAATAGAAATCAATTCAAGAGGAATGTTATGATAAATAACATAATAATATTTATTAAGTATACACATTATTTTTCCACAAAATTTTTTAAAGAAATTTACAGATGTTTATTAGAATTTTGTTATTTAGAGTTATTAGTACTTATTAAATATAAACAAACTTTCTTATATTTGAAAATATCTAAAACATAAGAAACAAAATGCAACAAAATTTTAAATAATAAAACATATAACATTAAATTAAAAAAATCATTATACAATTACATATTTTTATTTTATTCTCAAAAATAAATTGTTTCTAAAAACATTTTATTTGCTTTTTGATTATCTTTTAATAAAAATTTTTCAAATATAATATTATTTTGCTAAATAATCATCGTAATTTTTATCTTTTCGAAACATAATATATTCGAAAAGTGAAACAAACATGATAAAATTTTTAAAATTTATTATCATATATTGATAGAAATTTATAAAATATTTAATAATTAATAAAAGTGTGACAATTATTTTCAGTTATTTTTATATATTGTTATATAAAATAACAAGAATTATATTAAAATAATATATTGTTATGTAAAATATATGATTACATAAAATTATTAAATATATAAATTATTATAAATAACATTTTTTAATCGAAAATTTTATGGTCGTAAAATAATAGTTTTTTTTATGAAAGTTTAATATTTGATTCTTATATTTTTTCTGTCTGATAAAATTTCAATATTTCAAGTTCAATATTTTAAAAATTATTTATTTTTTTATTATGAAAAAATATATGAAATATTTAATAATTTCAATTAAAAAATATGATCATAATCAATTTCATTAAAAAATTATGATTACCTATGAAATTAAAATTGATAAATTTAATTGAAAAAATTAAAACAAATAAAAATCTTTTCCGGTCTCGTACAACTTTAATTCTTTAATCAGCTTTTTATATCATAAAATAAGATAAAGATTAAAATCTTCTATAATCATCTATATGATGAACTTATTCAATGATCAGTATAAGTTTTATGATAAATTGTGCAATATATGAATTTTTATCATTGTTTTTGTAACCTCGTAATGAAATATATATAATCTATTTTAAATAAAAATTTGTTTTTTTCTAAAATATGAAATGAGAATTTATCTTAATTTTCATAATCATTCAAAATATATGATATATATATATACATAATTTTTTTATTATTAATTTGATAAATATATATATAAAAATAAAATATTATATTGTATCTCTGTATAAGATAATTAGACATCATTAATCACAAAAGAAAATATATACATTTATATGTTTAAAAAATAAAATAATATATATATACATGTATTATTTTCCATTAAATATAAATTTTTCTAATTTTAGTTAAATAATTATCTATTATATTTAAATATAATTATTTAAATATAAAATACTATATATTATAATGAATTATTAAGTTGTTTAATAAACAATACAAGATATTTAATATATAAATAAAGCATATTAATTTTTTAATTTTTTACAATGTCTAGGTTGCTGTCCCAGATGTCATTGAAGCTGCAAAAGATGCAGATATTCTTATTTTTGTAATACCTCATCAATTCATAAGAACACTCTGTGCAACTTTACTTGATAAAATTAAACCTACTGCAGTCGGAGTATCACTAATTAAGGTATTTATTTTCAATAAATTTCCTTTTAATATTATTAATTTCTTATACATAATAATACTAATATAATAATTTTTAATTTTTATCAAGGGTTTTGATCGAGGAGATGGAGTAAATATCGAACTAATCTCTAAAGTCATTGAAAAAAATTTAAGAATTCAATGTTACGTTTTAATGGGTGCTAATTTAGCTAATGAAGTTGCTGAAGAGAAGTTTTGCGAGACAACTATTGGTAATTAATGAAAAGAATAAAATATTGATCTGTTTTTAAATATATGTTATTATTAATTTTATCGCTAAAATTAATATTTAGCTAAAAAGATATTAGGAAAAAATTTCTTAATTTTTAATAATGAATTTAAATTAAAAAATAAATCGATAAGAATGAAAATAATAATTATGCATAATTTTTTTTAAATGTTGTTATAATAAATAATTATATAATATATAATATTTAATTTTGCAAAATTAAAGTTTTTTAATTTGAAACATATAGTTAATTTTTATAATAATCAATCAATATATAAATCAATCTTTTAATCAAAAATTAAAAAATAAATATTAAATAAATTTTTTAATATTTATAATCTTAATATTAACTTTTCGCTCATTTCTTTCATTTCAAATGAAAAAAAATATAAAATTATATATATAATTTAATGAAATAATTACATAACTTTGCATATAATCTTATTTATATTTTGTCAATTAATTTATAATTTGTTATATTATTTATATTTATAATTTTATTAATTATCTTAATTATCTTAATAGAAACGAAATAATAAATTTTTCTTTTATAATTTTATAATTAAGATGAAATAATAATAAAATATAATAAATTCATAGAAAATTAAATATTAATAGGATATTTCATAATTAAAAAAATTTTAACAACTAATTAGTTATATTGTGTATATTTAATTATACTGTTATTTTTAGGCTGCAGAGACAAACGTCTGGCTCCACTTTTAAAAGATCTTATTCAAACCTCCAATTTCAGAGTTTCAATTGTTGAAGACTGTGAAGCAGTTGAAGTATGTGGTGCTTTGAAAGTACGTAATTAATTATATAAACTTAGCGATTTTAAACAAAACAAACTTATTTAATATATTTATCTTTAATAATTATAACTTATATTTTAGAATATTGTGGCATGTGCTGCTGGTTTTGTAGATGGTATAGGATTAGGTGATAATACAAAAGCAGCTATTATCAGACTTGGATTAATAGAAATGGTTAGATTTGTAGATACATTTTATACTGGCTCAAAACTTGCAACATTTTTCGAAAGCTGTGGTGTAGCAGATTTAATAACTACATGCTATGGTGGAAGAAATCGTAGAGTTTGCGAACAATATGTTAAAACTGGCAAAGTATAAATCACATTTCTTCTTATATTTTTTTATTCCAATATATTTCTCCAATATATCTCTTAATATTCAATTTGATATTATATAAAAAAGTATAATATACATATATTTATATCATTTTTTTTCTACTAGACTATTAGACAGCTTGAAGAAGAACTTTTAGCTGGTCAAAAATTGCAAGGACCAGCTACAGCCGATGAAGTTCACGGAATGTTAAAAGCTCGTAATTTAACAGATAAATTTCCATTGTTCACTACAATACATCGCATCTGTACTGAGCAAATACGACCAGCAGATTTAATTAATGAAATACGTGCTCATCCAGAACTACCGTTAGTATTAAAATTAATTTTATTTATATGATTCGTTAAATTTATTAAATTTTCTAAATTAATTTTATAAAATAAATATCCCTATTAGGTTTGCACCAAAAACATTGTATTTGTATTAAGAACTATTCTTTTTTTTTTTTCCTTTTTTTATTGAGAACTGTTAAAATTGTTCTTTAACAAATGAAAACCCATTTATATCGGGATATAACAGATAGTATACTAATACTATACATAATAATAATTTACTAACGTATTCTATCAACATACAAGGATAACATTCCAAAAGTAAGTAATATTTCGATATAAATTTTTTTTTTAATTCAAATATATAATTTATAAATATTTATAAAAATATTATTTATGTTTTTTAGAACGATTGGAGATACGCAGAATGCATAATTAAATTAATTAATTAATCTGTATAAACGTTATTTTCTGTCAGTATCACATTTCATTTAGAAATCATTAAAAACAAAAAATCAAATACTAGAAGAAATATATAATATATAATATATTAAAATATATAATATTGCAGATATTTTGCAATAATTAGTTTTTACATTATTTATAATTGGTTTCAATTACAATATTGTTTCCTCTTTAAAATAAATATATAATTGTATTGTAAGATATGTAAGAAAATAATAAATATAATTCTTCTAAAATAATTTGTAATTTGCAATAAATCATCAATATTATAATATTTCAAGTAGTTATTTAATGTTAAAAAAAAAATTTAAAAATATTAAAAATTAAAAATATGAAAAATAATTGAAAGCTTAAAAGAATGATATAAATGATTTCGTTCTAAAATAAGTAAATATTATTCATTTAAAAGATTTTATTATTTTCTAAATAATAAAGAATATTATACATTAATGTATATTTAAGAATATTATACATTAATGAGTTTTAATATTATAAATAACATATATCTGTATAGTATATTAGTTCATCATTTGTTGCATTTTGATTTAGTATAGTTTATTTTAGATTTTTATACAATTATATAATTGTAATACAATATACAATATACAATAATACATAATAATATACAATAATACAATTCTTATCTTTTCTTGCCTTTTTCGAAATATCAGGAACAATGCAAAACTGACATATTTTCTTGTTTTGTGAAGATTCGCTAAAAATGCGATTTTTCCTGGATTCTTTTTAAGATCTTGATAATAAAATAGGTCTTGGAATGCCATACTGTCACATTTGGCATAATATGATTATTGTTGCTAATAATAATATTTTTCTATTTAAATTCAACTTGATTCATAAATTTTAAGTTAATAATTTTGTCATTCATATCAGTTTTCCTTTGAAGCTTTCAATATTTAAATATTATGAAAATGTATTAATAAAGAATTATTAATATATAAATACATATATAAATATTTGTATATTTCCATAAAATAGTAATAAATTTAATTATAATTTAACTTATTGCATAATTTAAATATATTTATAATTTTATATTTATAATTATACATAACTACTTTGCTTTATCTTTCGAAGTAGAAGTATCTAAATTGTCCTTTTTACTTCTATTACATGGCTCATCTTTGTAGGGCACATTGTCTACTAATGTTGTATCAGGTGTAATGCGTAATTCTAAAATATTGTAAAATAAAATCAGTAATGAAAAAAAATTTATAATTATGATAATTTTAACAATATTACCAAAATGTCCAGGTTTTGTTTCAACTGCTTGAACTATTGTCGTTCGTACTTCATGTTCTACTTCTTCCGCAAATTTGTTTAGCTAAAACAATACTTATTCAGTAATTTGTTCAAATATATATATAATTCAATAAATTTTTTATCCCAATATCCAGAAAAATTAATTCCATTTCATTTATATTCGAAAAAAGAAAAAAAAAATAATAATAATTGATATATTCAAGTCAATGCTTGAAATAACTTGCAATACTTTATTTATATGTATGATTCATTCTATATATATATAATATTATCAAGACAAAAATATAATTATAAAAATTGAAAAAATTCTAACTTTTGAAGAACATAGCCAGACATTAAATTGAATTTATCATTACAAATCTTGAAAAAACAGAATCAAATTTTTTCTATTTTTTATATACTATTATCAATTTCCATAATTTCTTTTATTCTTACTCACTTTTGTATTTATATTTAAAAACATTCATTAGTTGAAGTATTACAATAGTTATATTCGAAATATAATAGAAAAGAATAAAACACGTTTTTGTATATCATATAATATATACTAAGAAATCATCTGATAAAATGTTTATTTAAATAGATATAACTTTTTTTCACCACTATTAAATCATTTATATTTCGAAAATATTCGCGATCGAATGTTAATATTTCTTGTATTTTATATGTTATATATTATTACCTTTGAAAATTATTTATAATCTATTTCTGGAATATGCACATATGTCCATAAATTAAGAATGTTTATTATTCGCGATATTTCGTATCTTCATGGCATATCCGTGATCATATATCTGCAAGATGGGCTTAAAATTTATTTTATATGTTTTTCATAAATATTGAAGATTTTTTATTTATAATTAGTTATTGTATACTTCGTTATAACAAATAAAATTATTTAATATATATTTTGTTCATCAAATAAATTAATTCAATCCGTGTATGTAATAATTTGCATTAATACTATCGTAAAAGTATTAAAAATATATATACATTATAATATATTATAAATATATATATATATTAAAAGTATTAAAAATTTTACGAAAATAATAATGTATTTTAAATATTATAATATATTGAAATATTGACAATTAATAATCCCTATAATAATCAATAGATTAATAATCCTTGCAAAATATATATCATTATATAAAAAAAAACTTTATCATATCATACATAATACAGTGAAATCTCAATTAACCGACTTCATTGACATAAAACAAAAATATATAAAAATTCATTAAATATTTGAAACCTGAAAAAATATAATAGAATTATATATAGTAGAATTCCATTTATTTGTATTATACATATATATAAAATTTTTATCATTAAGTGAACTGTGAACTTTGAAAAAATAAAATTAATAAAAATAATGATAATAGATTAAAGTACTAAATGTAATTGAAAGAATGATTTATATGTATTATTAAATTCACTTATTCAAATAAAAATTTCAATTATTTGAATAAAAAATTAAAAACAACCAGTATTATATAATTTGTATTATATGAATCTATTTCTTATATAATTGTTTTTTTCTCTTATTAAATTTATATAAAATTTACTATATAATATGATATATATTTGATTTGAGAAATGCAATATTTTATTCAAAAATAAGCTTAATTCAAAAATTTCATATTTCTTCTTCTGTTATTTGCTGTAAAAATGAAATAAATAAAAACTTATCCATAATCAAATAAAATTGTGCATATATTTATTAATATTGTTCTGACTGTTCTTCAAAAACTGAATTGTGTAGCATATTTTTTTGTTGGACAACATAAATTCTGATTAAACTAAAATTTGGTTAATCAAAATTCCACTGTATTTTAAAATAAAAATTTTACCTCTTCAATAGCAGCTGTATTTGTGACATTTTTATATTTTTTGTACTCCTCGTTTATCTTGTTCCTT
The DNA here is from genome assembly GCF_048593485.1 of Apis florea. Taxonomy (NCBI): domain Eukaryota; kingdom Metazoa; phylum Arthropoda; class Insecta; order Hymenoptera; family Apidae; genus Apis; species Apis florea. The sequence goes on along the minus strand of NW_028256838.1, from coordinate 380,255 downwards.
AATACTAAGTCAAATTTATAAACTTATCAAAATATTATAATTTCAGTAATTTTTTCAAACATATTTAATAATCATATTTAACTTACCTTGTAATGCATGTTCATCACCTTGAAAAGTTTTCATTCGAGTACGATGCAATTTTTTAAATATTTGTAATACCTAAAAAATACAAATAACATTATAAATAATATAACATAATATAACATAAATAAGATTAAAATATTATGTAATGATAATAAAATATTATCAAATAATATATATGCAATACATATAAAATATTATAAGCAGATTTTTTTAAGATCTATTTGCTAATTATAGGTTCATTTTTCTTTTTAAATAAATCTAGAGAGTTAAAAATTTGAATGAAAAAAATTTAGGAAAAATTTAAATTAATAAAAATATATTATAAGTAATTAAATATTAAAAATATATAATTTCTTATATTATGATTAGAAACTATATATAATTTATTTTCAAAATAATATAAATTCAAATTTTATTATTATATTTATTATTATTATGAAATAATTATTATTGCATTATATTATAAAAAAGTATATTAACACATTAAATTAATATTTATTACAACAAAAATATATTTATCTTAAAACTTTTATAAATATATATATATTTATATGAGAAAAAAAATTAATTTTTTTAAATTACTTTAACATTAATTTAATGTAATCTTAAATTTTTTTAAATCATTTAATATCATTTGAATTATTTATAAAATTTTTCTTACAAAATTTTAAATATGATATTATAAATAATTAATATAATCTTAATTAGATTAATAAGATTAAATATAATCTTAAATAATTTTTATTCATTAAAAATTCAAGATCATTCAAGATCAAATCATAACCTTAATATTAACAAAATGTTAATATAAACATAATATAAGCATTACCTTTTGTCGTAGATTATCTCCCATTTTTTCAATAACTTTTAAAAAATATAAAATGAATTTTTTTTTAAAATATCAAATAGGATTTAAAAATATTGGTACTTTAAAAACATCAAATAGATTTCACTTTTAAAAGTTAGTTCTTTTTTAAAAAAGAGGTTAAGTATTTACATTTCCATATTTAAAGTAACACTAATATATTGGTATGATTATATATAATAAATATAAATTATTTCTTATTAATATTAAATCTAAATAAAATTTATTCCAAAACATTAAATTATATTAATTATTATTTTTAACAAACTGTTATCGTAAAATAATTTTTTTTTATTTTATACATATCAAAATAAATTTATATTATAAAATATTTTTTATTATTTATTTAATCTAATATTTTTATTTAATAAAATATTATAGTAATAAAAAGTAAATTGAAAATATGTATTTGAAAATGAAATTATTAAATATTTTTTAATACTATATTTATTTATAAAATTTTATTAAAATTGATAATAATAATTTTGATGTAAAAATAATTGTTTTGTTATCGATAAATATATGCTATATAATGTATATATATTATATATATATATCAATATTTATGTATATATATAGTACTTATAAATTTTATTACAATAAAGTGAAATTATAAAGAATTATAAATAATATTATTTATCTTAAACAATTAAAAACTTTTAAATTAAATTAATAAAAAATTATTCATTTTAATATCATTAATTATAATTATATTAATTTATAACAAATCGTACCTATTAACTTAACCTAATCTTAAAATACAAAAATATATAGAAATACTTATATGTATCTATAAAAATACGTTTTTTTATATATTTACTACAATTTTTTAACTATATTATTGAAACATGAATAGAATATAAATTTGTACATATATGCATAACATGAATCAAACATCAGTACATATATGTAAGTATCTATGTAGTACAAATTTTTAAAAAGGCGATAGGAAGGAAACAAATTCATATGAAGGAAAATATGTATTTTCTTTTAAAATTAATTTAATTAATGAAATTAAATTTACTCGTAAACAAATAATTTATAGTATAATTTCGGGAAATAAATATACTTATGATGAACAAAGTATGTCCAAATTGTAGACAAATAATAAATACATCGCGTTCAAGACTTGTAAAAGATAGTTGTGGTCATATTAAATGTCGTATGTGTTTAATATATGAAGAACAAGGTTGCAAAATATGTATCAATGAACATAGTATTGAAAATTATGGTAGAACATTTATAGTTATATATTTAATAATAATAATTACTGTAATTTTTGCTTCATTAATATGTTTTTTTATATGTTGTTTTGCAGAAAAAAAAATATTAAATAACGTTTCTATTTCTGATAAAAGTAATATATGTAATGAAATATTACCCTTAGAATTAGTTATTAATAAAGATTCCAAACTTAAAGCAAATAATTTTGAACCAATTTCTACTGATTATATAAATAATTATGAATTATATAGAGAAGATATAATTAACAAAACAAAAGAAATAAATAAATCTTCTACAGATATTAAAAATAGTGATACATCAAATAATTTACATATTTCAAATATAGAAACTAATAATGCACTTCTAAATGTATATCCACATTTAAGTAATAATGTAGTAGTAAAATCATCATCTAACAATAAAGTAACAGAAATTTGTAATGTGGTAAGTTTTATAATTTATATGATATTTAAGTCATTATTCTATATTAAAACTTTTTTAGGAAATCAAGACAAAATTTTCCACAAAAGAAAAATTAAAAAATAAATCTATGAAATGTGTTGATCGTGATCATATTACTGTAATACCAGGAATACCAGAAAAATATAAATGCAATATATGTACTAAAATTTTTCAAAACAAAAAAGAAAAATGTTATCATGATGCTTGTATAACAGGTATCAAACCTTATCAATGTTCTTTTTGTGACAGAAGTTTCATAAAAAGATCACATTTTGAATATCATGAAAGAATTCATAAAGGATATAGACCATATAAATGTAATCTCTGTGAGAAAGCATTTCCGCAACAGAATAAACTTAATAGACATATGTATTCTCATGGTAATAACATTTTATAATATAAACATAGTTTTATTTTATTTATAAAAAACAATATTTAATTAGATTTTTATTTTAAATAATAATAATTTTAATACTATATATTAACTATTAATTAAATTAAATTTAATTTTAGGAGATAAACAATTTATGTGTTCTAAATGTGATAAAAGATATTCCAAACAAGATGATTTGAAAAATCATTTACATATACATAATGGAACAACTACATATTCTTGTAAAACTTGTGAAAAAACTTTTAGAATATTAACTAACTTAAAACGTCATTTAAAAACACATAATAGTAAGTAATTATATAAAAAAAAAAATAGTAAACATTTTAATTTCTAATTAATAATAAGAATTTTATTTTTAATTAAATAAAAATATTTTGAAATTATTTATTGATATAAATATATCTTGATAAAAAATATCATTAAATTATAAATAAAATATAAAAAATATTAAAAATTTTTAAATTATTTTAAATTTATTAGAAATATATTTTAAAATTATTATCTTAATATTTTCTTTATTAATTAGATGAAAGACCATATGTATGTGATCAATGTAATAAAAGCTTTAAAGATAAATCTTTAGTAATTCGTCATAAAAAAACGCATGGAAAAGATAGACCATTTTCATGTGCACATTGTAGTAGAGTATTTTTATCTAAAAGTGAATTAAGACGTCATTTAACAGTTCATTCAGGTATGTAATGTTTTATATTATATATTATATTATTAAATAATGAATTATAAATCTAATATGATATAAACAATTCATTTTAGATGAAAAACCATTTTCTTGCAAATATTGTGAAACTGTATTTAGAAGAAAAGATAATTTACATCGACACATTAGACATCATCATCCAGAAAGTTTATCTTTTAATATTAATAATGAACAAAATGCAAATCCTGAAACAAATACAAAATTAGCAAAAGCTAAACAAATAAATTTAAAACAAAAGCAAAAGACAAAAAAGACACAAAAAATACCTTCCAATCTATTACCAAAAACTCCAACTAAGGTATCAGTGGTGTGTATAAGTTCTTGTGACCAAATCAGTTCTAGATTAGATTCAATGGGTAACATTACACCTGTTATAAGAACTACTAATGAAGTTAGTAATGCTGTTTCTGTTATTAATGGACCAATTAATATTAAAAAGCTAGATGATACCAAAAGAAAGACATTTACATATACAGAACCAATACCTCTTGCTGAAGCAGTTGTAATAAATAAACGTATTGAAGAAAAGTTATATCCACAAAATATATCAAATCATAATTATTTTCTTAGAAATTGTTTAAATTGTACAGATAAATCATATCCTACCCTTACAAATCAAATATCTCATACAAATTCTAATTTATAATATTCTACAAACAAAACAATACTATATTTAAAAATTTAATTAAAATTATTTAGAATCAAATGAGTAAAAAATTTTTATAATATGAAGAACAACAAAAAAAAAGTATCCACAATTCTTTAAATTTTCTAACAATTTTTCAATTATTTTTTCAATTCTAATTCTAATTATAATTAGAATTTCTGAATATCAATATTGTTCTTCATTAAAAATACAATAAATTTTTAGGTTTTCATAATATCATATTTTTATACGAAATATTACATTACTTTCTTGATGTAATAATTAATGTAATTTCTTATATCATTTAAAAGATAAAATAAATTTTTGTATTTTATATCTTGTATCTATGCTTATTTTTTTTTATTTATTTAACTAATTTTATTATAATTTATACATAAATATTATATTTTTCAACAAATGACATAGAAGTAATGAATTAAAAATAAATGTGCACACAATATATATATATATATTAGAAAAAATAAATTCTTATTCTTTTATTTATTATATATAATTTCAAATTATAATATAAAATCTGCAAATTATTTTTAGTAGAATAAAATTTTATGAAATGAAAAATGATTTTACTTTATAAAAAATATTAGATTGTATTTTAAATATTGTATTGTATAATATATGATATATATATCATAATATCATTAATTTGAATGTTATTTTTAGGATGTAGAAAAAATATATGCAAAACTATTTTTTTTAAATATATAGCATATATATTTTTATTTCTAATAGAATATTATTCGTTTTAATGGATTCATTGATGTATGAAATTATAATAATAAGAATGCAATAATGAATTTCGTTTTTATCAATACAATGTTATAATAGTTGAATAGTTAAAGTTTATACATTAATATAATATATATAATAACCTTAAAATTTATGATGAAATTTCAAAAAAGAATATTCAATATATATCAATATACATAATAATATTAATCATATTTATTTTTTTTTATTTATCATTATCTTCGTAAATAAAAAATATTACTTGATTTTTTTTATACTATATATTTGTAATTTGCATTTTTTATACTATATATTTGTATTTGCATTTAATATTATTTATAATTCGCAATATAGTAAATTTTTAAAAAGTCTTAAGAAAAAATTATATTGTACATAGTTTGTGAACTAATTTTATTTATAATAAAATATGAAAATGTTTCATGTATTATTATAACTGCATTTCATGTATACATAGGTAGTTTATTTTAATGACGATTGACATTTCCGGCGCTGTATAAATACAATATTTATTTCATTATATTTATAAAAATAGACGCATTGTATAACTATAAATGTATTATTTATATATATAAATATAGATAATATATAAATATGATATTAAATAATCAATTTATTAATATAACATATTTATTGTTTATATGGAAGAATATATTGAATAATAATGATACTTAAATTTTATTCTTTATAAACAATTAAAATATATTAAAATATATATTAGGCAATATATAAAATTTTTTTAGATAATATTTAATCCTAATATTCTGAAAAATTCTTAAAAAGATAATAAATTAATAAGTAATATAAAAGCTGCGCATGCCTGAAATATTTATATGGTAGTTGCGCATTTGGGGTTCACATAGGCATTTGGAAGGAACAGTATCGATTGACCGACGTGCGCGATCTCCATTTCTTGAATACTAGTTTAGTGAGATTCTTTGTATATTCTGTAGTAAAGGGTATTTGACCCTTTAAAATTATCCAAAATGGTTAAAATGGAGCATGATGTAAGTACAGAATCTATAATTTAATTAACAATTTAAATATATTTTGTTACACTTGAAAATAATATATATAAAAATAGGAATATATCTCGTCTCAATTAATTTCTATTTTACTCTATTTATATGAATATTATGAAATATTTAATAATTATCATTATCATTTATTATTTAAGATCTTTTTACTCAGTATTTTATATGTATATAATTTATTTTTTTTTTTATGAAGAGTTTTTATGATTTACTATGAATAAATAAACTGTGTGAATAATAATAATATAAAAAAAATAAAGTAAATATCAAGAATACTCTAAATTTAAATAAATATATGTGGTTTTATTAATTTTAAGTAGATAATATACAGATATACATTTTTGTAGTTTTCTTTCATCATGGCGTACCCCGACGCTACGCCATTTAAGATATTTTAATTTGAATTCTTCAATCTTATAAATTATATTTTTATATTTTTAATTATATTATTATATTGAAAATATTTTTTAATATTTATTATATTATTATTATTATATATAAATTATATTGTAATTTTTATTTATTTGTTTTATAGTTGTCTATTATTTCTAATCTAGTATTTAGAACATTTATAAATACATAATCATTTAGAAAAATAATTGTATCGAATAATAATTAATAGTTAATAATATACATAATGTTTCATAAAAAAAAATGTTATGAAATTAAGAAAATCGAATTTAACTATTTTAAAATGTTTATAACTAATATGTAATAAGTTATATAGTAATTTATGTATATATAATTACATATATATATAATTATATATATAATTTATATAGTAATACATTTAATATAATTATTTAATATTTAATTTATTGAAATTAAATTTTTTGAAATCTATATCAATTTCAAATAATAACTTTATTTTTTAACAAAATACAAGTGATTTTAAATATATAATAATATAGATTTTATGGTATAAATAAAGAAAATGTAAAGATTTAAATATAAATATTTTATTTTATAATTATCTTATAAGTTATTTATATATATAATACTTTCATATATTCTTTTATTTAAAAATATTATTCTTTTAAAAACAAAATTTTATATATATAATATTTATATTTTAAAATTTAAGTGATTTTCAATAAAAATATCTCTTATTCTTTATATTATAATATTTTTAAGAAACAAAATTTTTTATAAATAAATACAATAATTTATTAATGATTATTAATAATTAATCAAAATATTGATTAAAAAATGATTAATAAACAATTGAAATTTTCATTTAATTCTTTAATTTTAATAATGATTTCATGTTTTAGGATGGTAAAAATGAACCAGAACATGTTAGAAAATTATTTATTGGTGGTTTGGATTATAGAACTACAGATGATTCTTTAAAGAAACATTTTGAAAAATGGGGAGAAATTGTTGATGTAGTTGTAATGAAAGATCCAAAAACAAAGCGATCTAGAGGATTTGGATTTATTACTTATTCACGTGCACATATGGTAGATGATGCTCAAAATGCAAGGTATATAATACATATATATAAATATATTATACATATTTCTTATATAAGGACTAAATTATTGATTTTTTTGTTTTTTTATAATATTTAAAAATATTTTTAAAAATTCACTAATACAAAAATTTTTAAATTGTTTTTAAATTACAATACTTATGATATTTTAATATTATAATTTAAGTATTTAAATTAAATTTTGATTATATTAATTAGTAGTACATACTTCATTTATGATTAAATTAATAGTAATATTTATTTTATTAAATATTATAGCATTTAGTTTAGGTTAGATCTAAATTGAGTACTTCTCCAATTAAATTATATATTACTGTTCATAAATCATTTGTAATCTGTATAATGATAAATTAATTAGTTTTTCATATGAATAAATTTTAAAATAATTAGAATTTATAAATTTAAAACTATTCTTGAATTTTATGAAAAAATATAAAAAAAATTAATAGTTAAATTAATTAAAAATTAATAAATATTTATTATATTTCTAATCATTTATTAATCATTTAATATTGTTATATTTGTATTCTAAATATTAAAATTATTAATGTATATATATATATATATATATATATACACACAGAAATTAATAATTTTATATTTCATTATTTGGAATTATAGACCACACAAAGTAGATGGACGTGTAGTTGAACCTAAGAGAGCTGTTCCTAGACAAGAAATTGGTAGACCCGAAGCTGGTGCAACAGTGAAGAAATTATTTGTAGGTGGTTTAAAAGATGACCATGAAGAAGACGATCTTAAACAATATTTTCAGAGTTATGGCACTATAAATTCGATTAGTATTGTAACAGATAAAGAAACAGGCAAAAAGCGTGGTTTTGGTTTTGTTGAATTTGATGATTATGATCCAGTAGATAAAATTTGTTTGCAACGTAATCACCAAATACGTGGCAAGCATGTAGATGTTAAAAAGGTAAAAGTACTATTATTATTATTTTTTTAGATATAGAATTCTAAATTTTTTTAGATTTTATCACATTTTTACATTGTAGGCTTTAAGTAAAGCAGAGATGGCTTCTGCATCAGGAGGTGGTGGTGGTAGTGGAGGTGGTGGTAGCAGAGGAGGACAAAATGTAGGAAGGGGACCCCGTGGTGGTAATCAGGGTGGCGGTAATTGGGGAGGACGAGGAAGTGGTGGCGGTGGAGATTGGAATAATGGTGGTAATCAGGGTGGTTATGGTGGAGGTAATCAAGGAGGTTGGGGCGGTAACGGTCCTTGGGAAAATCAGAATCAAGGTAAAGGTTCGCAGAAAGATATACTTTTCCCATTTTACTAAGTATTACATTAATATATTAATTAATAATGTATTATAGTAATTAACTTTTTGCAAGTTTTATAATAAATTTATCTTAAAGGAGGTGGCTGGGGAGGCCAAGGAGGTCAAGGTGGATATAATAGCGGTGGAAATTGGAGCAACGATAACTTTGGAGGAGGTTACCAGCAGGGCTATGGCGGTGGACCAGTACGGAATAATTTCAACTCTGGAGGAAGACCTGCACCCTATGGTATTAATATGGGTCCTAGTGGCCGACAGTCCGGAGACTCGAGATGGCTACCACCCTTCGGTGGACAAGGTTGCTTCTGTCCTTCTCAAAAGCCAACGCGTCTGTTACGTACCTTGAGCAACTATTCTTAGATATTAGATATTTAATTATTACAGCAATGTTGTTTTAATCATATTCTAATATATGTAATATATTTATATTGATATAATATTGATATAAGTTGCACAAGGAGCGTTCAGCTTTATAATTAGTACAATTTTATATTATATTACTAATTAAGTATTCACACAAAGTGTGATATATTAATTTCAGTTAAATTTTACATATAGAGAATTAAAAAGTATTTGACAAATATTTGGTTTTTAGTGCAGATATTCAATATTTTGAATATTATAAAGTTTTTTCTTATTTCAATATTCATGGCTTTATTATTTTTTTCAATTTAATAACATATATATTATTTAAATTGAAAGAAATTGAAATATTATTTCAAATATAGAAAATAATGTCAAAATTTTATATTATCTTTTTTTATATGTTACTTACATATTTTTTCTTATTTTTAAGAAGTTACAATGAAGAGGTATTTAAAAAGATTTTTAAATTATTTTTAAATAATTTTTTAAAAATTATAAATTATAATGATGGAAAAATCTTATTTTTATTTTTTATGAATGAATAATATTCATTTTTTTTCCCTTTCTAAAGATATTAACATATTTTACAAATATTATGTCAATTTAGAACTGGGTATAATATCATTTATAATTCATCTATTGCATCTATAATAACTTTAAATAACAATTATTAAATATTTTAACTTTATATTTCATATGTCAATCAGGAAATCAAAAAAAAGATATAATATATATATATATATATATATATATATATATATATATATATATATATATATATATACTTTTATCTTTTATATCATATTTAAATTATTATAAAACTATAGTTATTATAAAACTTATTAACTCTGCATTGATATTACACATTTATGAATATACTTTACATACGCGATTTTAATTATGATTGATGATTTGCATTATATTTTATGCTATGAAAATATATTTATGAGGAATTAAGTTATACAATAAAAATAAACAAATTTAATTATTATATAATTAGCTTATAAAATTGTAGATATTTTCATGTTATACATGGAATAATGTTCGTTAAATATTTTGTGAAATCTACATTAATATAAAAATATTTATTAAATATTTATTGATTTTCTATTTATGTAAAGTATTATTGAAATTGATATGCAACACTTGTGTGATTCTCTCGTAAAATTCACATATCATTGCGTTTAAGAAATGATTAATCTGATTAGCATAGTAAGATTAATACTAACTACATTGTTAATATAAATAATAACAATCTATAAATGGATTTAATAGTATTTGAAAATATTACAACAAAGAAAATTAAGTAAATATCTTTTAATATAAATTATAACTAAGACATAAGGCGCGATGTTGCAGTGAGAAGGAGCGCCTTTGTCCATTTTCTGTATTCAATTCGAATGCAGTTTGTTCATATTATACTAAATTATTATTTTATAAAGGTATTTTGTATCTTATTGTAGAAATAATTTTTTTAACAGATATTGAATATATATTATCATTTATTCAGTTTTTTATTTAAATAAGTATAAATATTAACTATGAATTGCTTATTACTTTTAATATTGTTTAATCAATTTTTGTACATAAAATAATATTGTAATCTAATTTATTAAGATGTTTATATCAGACGTAGTTTACATTTCATCTCTTTAATTATTAGGATAATAAGCATCATGTAAATATCATCAAAGAAGTAATATTTTATAGTATTTTATATAATTTTAAACAATTTTACTAATTCCTTGCAATTTATTGATTCATTTTTCAGGTCCTATGGGTGGTGGAAATTCTGGAGGTGGTGGTGGTGGTTATGGTAATCAAGGAGGATACGGAGGTAGTTCTCTTGGTGGTGGAAACATGGGGGGTGGAGGTGGTGGAGGTGGAAGAAGATACTAAAATGCATTATCACTGGTTACTTCCCTCATGTGGTAAGCAGAATTTTATTCTGATTATTTTTTAGAATATATTATTAAATGATATTTCTTTAATATATCTCTATATTTAAATTATATTTTAAAATGAAAAATATTTGTTAATAAATATGATTCGAAATAATATCATACATAAAAAGAAAACTTATTTTTATAAGTAAAATATATGCGGAATTTAATTTACTTTTATGATATACATATTAAATAATTTTGAACAGAACTCAATTGAGCTCTAAAATCAATTATCTTTTATTTTTTTTATAATTATATAGATAGATCAGGTATAATCAATAACTGACATTTTGTTCACATGGGGTTATTAATTATAGTTAAATGAAAAATTAATCAGGTATTACAAAATACTTGTATCAATAGTTCTCTTATATAATTATTTTTATATACACATGCATTATGTAATATATGTACACATATATACATATAAATATTTATAAATAAAAAAAATTATATATATATTTGACATAATTATAAAAAAAGAATTATATAATATAATTGTTATATTTAATGTTCAATGTATGAACTTATAAATTTTTGGATATAAATATTTTTTTTTATTCTTTTATTTTATAAAAAAAATTTTTTTTATTTATGTTATAAAGATATTTTCTAATTAAATTATATGAAGTAAATAATATAATTATATTGTATCAATTAATTGGCAATAGTAACATGATTATAGTCCTTGTAAAATTTAATTTACTTATATGCAATTAAGTATCTATCTATATATAAAATTTTTAAAGTTCCTTATGTGTTTTTTTTTAAAAACAATTAAGAAATAATTAAAAAATAATTTAAAAATTTTGATATTATTAATTTTATATTAATTATACATGTAGAATATAAGATATCATAAAATAATTTACATATATAAAATATAAGAGACAATATAACTGACTATTTTTTAAATATTTTAGATAAATTTTTTTAGTATTTTAGATAAATTTTATATTAATTCAATTATATAAAAATATTATGGTAAATATTTATAATTTCGAAGCATTATGTGCACATAATGCATGAATATATTTTGACATTCATATTAGCAAACAAGAGTTCATATTATTATAATTTTAATGAAATATAGTTAAAATTAGCTTTTGTATAAATATAATAATAATAGAAAATAAAATGTCTGAATACTTTTATTCTAATAAAATTAGGAAAAAGTTTTCAAAAATATTTTATTTATACATTATCAAAAAGTAAATAATTAACAACAATATATAAAAATATAAATATTATAAAAGAAATATAAAGAAATCAACTGAAAAAAAAAAGAATATTCTTTGTCCAAATTCATATTTTTATGATATTCTAATTAATATATTCAAAATAATCATTTGAAATAACAAATAACTTATTTTAAATATTACCAACTTTTTGTTGCTAAGTATTCAGATATTTAATTAAAATTTTTTTATATGCATATTTATATACATATATACATATTTTGTATTGATTTGATTATTTGTAGACTTTCATTTTATCTTGATAAAAAATTAAAACGTAAAATAGCTTTGCAATATTATATGGAATTATTAATTTACTATATAATTTATTAATTATTATAATTCATTATAATATCTTAAGTGTGCAAAATTTTATGTTCAATAGTAGAGCAATGAATTGTTTTTTTAGTTACATTATTCTTAATTAATTTAATTTAAAAAAATAATTATATTATATAGTACTATATACAATCATGTAAAAACAAATGTTTTAAGAAAACATTCTTAAGATGATAGTAAATTATAGTAAATAATTATATGATATTTAATTTTTAGCTCAAAATCTATAGATTCTTACAATTTGAGTATTTTCAATCATCTTAACTAATAGATTTATGACTTTTGAACCTCAGGTGAACCTACTACTTGTCTTCTAGTCGCCAGTACTTCTGTACTGTTTAGTATTGGAGCAGGCAGGGCTATAAGGCTAGAGACAAGACCAGGCAGGACAATCAGGATACAGGACAGAGAAGCGTCATCTTAATAGATCACAGTGAGGGAGGCTTTTACTTGTATTTCTTTTGGTATTTAGCACCTATTGCATATATCTATATTCTACTATTTATGTGAAAATATTGCATCACAATTTTCTAGATTGTGTCTGAACTCATTGTTTGACACATATAATATCCCCTGAAAAAGAAACAATTATTAACGTGTAATTATCGTCATTGTTAGTAAAAAAGATATGGATTAATTTGATTATTCAGTTACTATGGCTAGGGATACATCCGTGCCATCCAAATATTAAACTTTGTAACATTTTATTATACTTATTATTGTGTAACATCTTTGAAAGTGACTACAGATCTAGGATTTTAGATATTGGAGAGCACGATTGTTTCTCTAATTTAATGAAATACATCAATATAGCGGTATATGTAAGAATCTAGGTTTTGATATGTTGATGATTTGTTTCATAATAAGCAAGGTGGTTCTTATATAGACTAAACATCTCAGGATTAAAGGGAAATTGCATGAGAAAAATGTTAATATAAAATCAAATTAATAAGTTTGCAAAAGAACCAGGTACACGAATATCAGTTAGCATTTTTGTAGGTTACCTAGATTAATTAATTATTTAAGTTGTAATGTTTTAAGAGTTAGTTAATAAAAATGACCAGAACCTTCCACGTCACTTTTTAATTTACGAAATAAAATGTCCATAGCATAGGATAAGTAAAAAGTACAAGAAGATGTATCAGTTAAAGGAATAGGGAAGTATAGTTAGATAAGGGTATATTTGATTATTATATATAAATAATGCAAAATTTCAAATATTATGTATAGAAAGCATTCTTGTATTTTCTGTCTGTGTAGTTAATGAAAGCACAATTAAGGGCTTTATATTTATATGTATTCACAGTATTAAACAATTTGTACATATAAAAAATCTCTCTGATCAATTTTGTGTAATTTTTATAACATTTAACATACATGAGTCTATGAATGAAAAGATATATTCAATTTTATATTTTATATATAGACTTCTATTTCTCTAAATTACATATATATCAGAAAAAATAATCCTAAATTTCTAAAAGAAAATTTTGTTTATCTCACATAATAAAAGATAATTAAATATCATTAAAAATTTATGAAATATTTTTAATAAAAGCTTATATTAACTTAAGAAATTAATTATTTTATAATCATTTTTTAATTGTAAGTTCATTAATAATTTGTGTCTTTGTTATCATATATCAAATATAGCAAAAAATAGAAGTGTATATATTTTTAATAGATACACTTTAGTTTGAAATTCGTTTGTTTCATATTCCTCTTAGAAAGATAAAATATTTAATCAGTGTTGTGCAAAGTAGCAATAAATATGTATTTTAAATTATTATTTCTTAGTTTTAATTACTTACTTTTATTGAAATTAATAAAATAAATAGACATATCTAAAATCTATTTTTATTCTAAGTTATTATATTGAGTTATTTACAAGTAAGTTTAATTTAATAAATGATTTTATTCCAAGATAATAGTTTTATGAAAGTTTATAAAATACAATATTAAAAAATTCTTTAATATTTTTCTAAAAAAGTAAAAATTTTAAAATACATTATAAATTTTTTTAAAAGTAATTATTACATATATATATATATATAATTCTTTTCTTCTAAATATTTAAAAGATTATTTTTTTTTAACCAATAATATTTTAATATTATATTTAATATTTTTATAGTATTTTCAGTTATTATTTAAAAAAAATCAATGATAATAAAATAAAAAATTAATTTTTGCAAATAATGTTTCTTTATATTTTAATATCGTACTTTTTATAATACTATATTATATCTTTCATAGATAGTATTTATTCAAATGTTGCACAACACTGATACTTTTATACATTTTCAAATTTTGTTATATAATTAATTTTGAGTTAATATATATTAATATATATACATTCATTTGACCTAGTTTGGAATTACATTCTTTATTAGGTTTAATAACATATTCTTTTTTTTTATTATATAGTAAATTTAACTTGATTAATAGGTAATGAAATAAGCAGTTAAATAGGTATGTTATGCTTTCTGAGCATAACATATTTTCATATTTAAAAATATTATTAGTTAGATTTATTATCTAGCATGTATCTAGTATCGAAAGTTAGAAGAGTGAAAATGAAGGAAGAAACTTAAAACGGGCAGGTAGCAGAACAAAGGGATTCTGAACTACGCAGCAAGGCTAGACTTTGCTAGGCTTCTTGCTAGCTTCTGTTATACAACCACAGGTAGGAATATTAGATTCATTTGTTTAGACATAGGGATTTTAAATGACAGATTGTGCATGATATTAATATTTTTTAATATTTCTATTAGATTATGCTGTTAACTTAATTATTTCTGTTAATGAAAGAAAGCGCGAAGTAAATAGTTAAATAGAATGTCATTTGCATACTATTATCAAGTTTTGCTTTATCTTATAAATCATGTATTATGTTTTATGTATACATATATACATACACTTATAAAATGAAACATTTTTTTTAATATTAAAACTATAAAAACTGGTGGGAAAAATTGTAAAAATTGTATATACGGAAATGAATATTATGAATATTGCTATAGTTTATAATTAAGCATAATTAATTGAAATAATGGACTAATTATATTTTTTGAAAATCAATCTTAATTTAGAAACATATCTTATGTTAGAATGTGTTATTCTGTTTGTTTTTTTCTCTTTTATTTATTTTATTTATTAAAAGGCTAAGCACATCTAAGGGGACAAAAAGTATTTGTCTCCAAAATTATTTTTATAAATCTTTTATTTGAAAGACTAATAATTACATATATTTTATCATAAATTGTTACAAAAAATAAAATTAAAATAAGACATATCTCCAAGATTGAAAGATTTTGCGCCATTTATTAAGATTTAGGAAGAGAAATTTTGTATTATAAAAATCTTTTTATTAATGAAGGTAATTAAGATATATATAAAGACAATTTTAGATTGAAGAATAGATAATTCATTGCAGAATAATTATCAATTAATTGAATATTCTTTAAATATTTCCAATATTTTTCAAATGTATTGTTTTGAAAAAAAACTTATTTAAATTTAATTCATTTATATTTCATAAGTCTGTTCATAAATCTTAAATCAGTTATAGTATTTATATTCGAATTCGAAAAAAAATAAAATAATTATTGAAAATAAAGAAAAGATTTAATTATTGAAGGATATTAAGAAAAAATACAGTATTTTTAAAAATTTTATTTTTATCTCATTGAAATTTCCGCCACATTTTTTAATTATAATTTCTATTATTTTTAATATTGAAACAATTAGTTTTTTTTGTAAAGAATTATATTATTTTATTCTCGTTTCAAATATTTTTAATTTCAAATAATTTCCTGTATTTATTTCAGATTTAAATAAATAAATTTTTTAAATAATTTAAAACAATTATTAATTTGTTTTAATATTATATAGTTAATATTAAATATATATATATATATATATATATATATATATATATATTCTTAGATGATGAAAATGAGTAAAATTTCATCATATTTTCAGAATATTAGAGTTTTATTAAAAATTGAAGATTTATGAACAGTAATATAATTTGCATTTGCATTACAATCATAATTTCATTATTTTAAATGGAATATAAAATTTTGTAAGAATATCTTAAACTCTAAATATCGTATTATAATAATAATATTTCAAATAAAAAAATTTTTGATCCCATCTGGATGTATGTAGCCTTTTAAGTTAACATATTATGTTATAATATGCTAAAATAATTTTTTCTAATAATTTCTAAATTTAATATTTAATAGTTTCTTATTCTATATTTAAATATTTTATTTATTGTTTACAATGAAATATTATCGCCAGTATAAAAGAATTTTATTATAATTTTATTACATTAATATATATTTAAAAAAATTAATTATTTTTAAAAATATTAAAAATCTATTATGGCTTAAATATGAATTATATAAGCAGGAGATAGTAATTACTTTTGTTTTACTTGTATATTAACTGCTATCTTTCGTTTTCATTAATTTCTGGTTTACCATTTGGGCTGGTACTCTCAGAGCGCTCCGTGTCACAACTACCATTGTCACTCATCATAGGAGGTAAGTTGAAGTCGATTGCTTCTTTAACATAAAAAATAATATATTTATGATATATTAGTATTTAATATTTTCAAGATTATTTTCCTAAATTTTATAACAAATAAATTATATAAAAAATTCAAAAGGTAATAGGATTTATATAAATATATATAATATATAAAATAAATATAAATTTTTTATAAGCAGGTGGAATTTAAAGTATAATATGCCATTATAGTTGCAAAAAATATTGCAAAAGTTAGAAGTATATTACTAATATTTATAATTATGCTATGAAATATCGAGAAGTATTTTTTATTAGGTAATGTAAGTTCTTAAAATTAGAACAATTATGAATCATATATCCTATTAAATTTTAAATTTTATAAAATTTATAGATATATATATAAATAATATTTAAATAATATTTAATAAATAATATTTTATAAATAGTAATAATACAATCGCAAAAGAGACTAAATATGATTTGAAAAAAAAATATTTCATTTTTTTTTTATTTCATAGATAAATGTTGTTCCACAAAGAAATCTAATAAATTTAATCTCAATATTATTGTTTTGTTCTGTGCTATTGATTTTTATATCCCAATGAATCATAGTAAAATTCCATTATATTGAAAATTAACTTTTATTGGATGAATAAAGTATACTTTTCAATAAATCAGACAATCAAGTTTATTATCAGTAGGAAATACAAATTAATCCCGAATTTGAGAAGAGATTTCGAAATGCAATTGTCTTTTGAAATATCTCTGTTCAATGTTATTAAATTTTTTGCCAAAGTATTTATCAAAATTAGTTTTTTATCTTTATATTTGTATCATTATTGTTGCAATATGATCGATAAAATATTAAATTGATGATATACTTATATATTTATTATATACTTATATACTTCATTATATATTTATATATTTATTGTTATAAAATATGTACATATAATTTACATATTCCTTGTAAATTGTTCGTGAACCAGTTTTTTTGATAAAAATCATAAAGAATAAGCTAGCATAATATTATTGATCTTTATATTGTTTATAAAACAAGTTCTATTCAAAACCTATTTTTATTTAATGAATTTTTAAATTCGATTTTTTAAAAAATGAAGTTTTATATGAAAAAAATTAAATATTTTTGACTTATTTATTTATTTTCTTTTCGATTGTATTACAATTTTATAAAAATCTTGTATAATATGAAATTATTTATTTATCAATTTTAAATGTAAAAAATACTTCTTATATAATTCTTATAATTTATTATTGACTAGTCTTTTAAAATACAAAGAAAATATATCATGGATCAACAACTAGTAAGTTTCAAATTTATGTATATATTTTTATAAAAAGAAAAAAATTTATTAAAAAATTAAATATATAAATAAGAATATATTATGATATTTATTTTAATGAAGAATAGAAATTAATAAAAAATAAATCTATGAAAATTAATACCAGGAAGAAATAATACATAAATATATTTAGAAAGCTGCTATAAAAAAAATTGATTTATTTTTTCATTATTAAGATGAAAGTATTGTTTGTAAGTTTATTTTAATTTTAATTTTTCATATATTTGATATTATCGTTTTTTATTTTGTTTTTATCAATCTATATTTTATATTCTTTATTACATTTTACAAAAATACAAATTTCATATTATTTAAAATTAAAAAAATTATTTAAATAATATATTTAAAATATAATTAAATTAAAAAAAGTTTTACTTTTTTTAAAAGTAAAAATATATAACTTATTTTATTTTAAAAATAATAAATAAAAATTATATATAAATTATATATAATTATTATAGATGTAATGTTTTAAAAATAATAATTATATATAATTATTATAGATGTAATGTTTTCAAATCTGAAATAATTTATTTAAGAAATAAAATAAATAGTCCTGAAAATAAATAACAAATTTTATTTAGGCATTGTTATAGCCATATGTATTCATTAATTCTGATTCTAAAAGCAAATATTAAATAATATATTGTTTAAAAACTATTATGTATTATAAGAGGCTAATTATTTACATTAATTTTCAGCAAATGTAATTTTAAATATTTAAAAAAAATGTAATAAACTCTTTTTCAATATATGGTTGTCATTTTTCATTATCCTTTAAATTTATTTTTATGTTCGCAGTTATTCAAAATAAAGAAACTATAAAAATAATTATCAGTTTTTGAATTATTGTTATAAATATATATAAATATATAAAAAAATTACACTAGATTTTTAAGTAAAGAATTTAATCAGTAACATTTTTATGGATATAATCTTTAAATTTTTTATTCTTATAATGTATATAATAAATAACAATGAAGAAAAATGCTTTAAAAAATATAATTTTATATAATTTTAAGTAATAATCAGCTATAATTTACAAAAAGACTGCGATGTGATATCTTGCGAATGTATCAATTCTCTGATATCCTTGGATTTGTAATTTTGATATATTTGTATTTTGTGTGAGTATATGAAAATTTATTTTTTGTATGGTTGTGTGTATTATCATGTGTGTAAGTTATCATTTGAATTGAAATAATGATAATGTAATTTATTAAGCTTTAAATTCTTGTCAATTTCGATATGTAAATTATTTTTGAAATTATTATTGTAGATATTATTTAAATTGAATAAATAATAATTCTTAAATGCGAGCATTTACTTCTGTTTAAAAATTAAAAATTTTATCTAATAATTTTTTAAATAAATAATCCTTAAAAAAATAATTCAAGAATCAAAATCAATTATTTATTACATTATTATTACAAGTATTATTACATACATTTGAATTTTATTTTACAATTCAATTTATATAATGTATATAATTTTTTTAATTATTTCAAAATTTCCAAATGCAAATTGTTCATCCTGTTTTGATATTATATTTTTAGATCTTTATGGAATTATTTAAAAAAAATATAACGCATATAATAAAATCGCTTATATTGAATGATTTCAAATAGTACATAATGTAAGAGATTGAAAATATTTTACAAGATAAATTTTAGAAAATATGTTACAATAAATTGCAGCTTCTAGAATTCCGGTAATATATACTGTATAACTGAGACTATTTAAAAGTATAATTTTTGTATAGAAATTAAAGTAAATCTTAAATAAAAGTAAATTTTTTATTTAAGATAAATTTTCTTTATTTCTTTAATTTTCATCTATATATTTTTTATTAGAATAATGTAATCTAATGTATAATATTGCACGTTATTTTGATAATAAGATATTTATATTCATCTTTGTATTATATAAGAATCTAAATAAAATAAAAATCTTTATATTAAATAAGTATAATATTTTATGGACAAAT
This sequence comes from Apis florea, assembly GCF_048593485.1. Classification (NCBI taxonomy): domain Eukaryota; kingdom Metazoa; phylum Arthropoda; class Insecta; order Hymenoptera; family Apidae; genus Apis; species Apis florea. The sequence continues at coordinate 359,492 of NW_028256838.1, read as the reverse complement.
TTAAAATGTACATATTGTTTAATAATTATAATTTAATAATAAAATATTTTTTCCTATATTTCATTTGAAAATTTAATTAATTATAACCGCTACAAATATTTTAATCTATGCTAAATCAATAATGGGACTTTGAAGTCTTAAAAATATATATAAAAATGTATTGTTAAATCTATTCATTTATTCAAATCTATTCAATTTTATACAATATATAAGTTATATATATATATATATAGTATACAAGTTTAGATAATATAATTTGGTAATTAATAATAATTTTTATTTTATAATAATTTTCTCAATGATAATATCAAGTATTATTTTATATAGAAAAAGTTTTCATTTTGTTGGTTTAAAGGAAAATAAATTTAATATCTCTTTTTCTATTTTAATATTATTTATTATCAGAAATTACAATTACATTATAATTTAGTAATATGTAGCAATATATGTTGCCAATATATAAAAACGTTTTAATGAGCTTTTCAATGCATATTTAAGGATTATTTGAATTGATATATTATGCTTAAATATAAGTAAATATATATTTACATTTGTTACAATATTTTTATTATACATTTATTATTTATATATTTACTTATATTTTAATTATTTATCAATTATTATTTATGTAATTGTCATTTAAAATTCTTTGTTATTTCTTAAATTTTCTGTTTTCATAAATCTTTCTTTCATTTTTGTCATTACTCTTTTTACAATGCTTTTCCAATAATTTAATTTACTAAAAAATTTAATATTGAATATACATGATAAAACAAATACAAATGATTATAATAAAATATAGCAAATCTTATTCCAGATGTTTCAAGCAGAAAATAGTATATTTGATGTACTATCTATATCATTTTCACTTTTATTACATTGTTGTTTTGGAAAAGTTCCGGTAACAGAATTCATTGAAGCACATGAATGACTAGTAGTAGATCCAAATGTCTTTTTATAAAAACAAAATTCACAGAATCCGTTTCTACCATAAATTGGCAAATTTATTCCATTAGAAATGGCGAAATTCCTGGAACATGTAATATTTTTAATATAGTTATTTATATTGATTATATTATATATATATATATTTTGTACTATTTTGCAATCTATTTTTTTATCACTTAATATCTAATCTTAATCATTTTTCTTATATATTTGTATGATAGAAAATTTTTTTTTTTTAATAATTTTGATAATAATAGATTGAAGTGTAACAAATCAGGCTATCCTAAAGAATCGAATAAATATTGTAATTGAAAAAATATCAAAAATTACATTTATAATAGAATGAAAGCATTGAAACACAAATTAATCATTTTATTCAGTAATAAAATAGCAAAATATAAAATTCACTATATCTCGTTAATAAAATCAAATCATTGTTTTTTTCATTGTTTTTAGATACTATATCAGTTTTCGAAATATCTTTACAAATTAAGGAATATTGTGTAATATAATTCATTTAAAATTAAAAGAATATATTAATTTTGTAAAATTAATTAAAAAATTATATTTATAAGATGCTATATCGTTGTCGCATAAAATATAAGATGGTAGAAAAGAAGGGAATATAAAATATTATATTTTTTTTAATATATTTAAATTTAAAAAAAATGAAATTGTATAAATGCTTACTTTACTTACGATTTAATATAATATAATAATACAATTAAATGAGTTAAATAATAATTTGATATATATGTAGTGCATGTAATTACCGATAATATTGATCAAGTTGTGCTTTCTCTATTCTTTTGTCTTTGGCACGCCGATTTTGAAACCAAATTTTAATTTGGGTTTCTGTAAGGTGTAAAGATGTGGCAAGTTCAAATCTTCGTCCTCTAGAAATATATTCTCCTCTACGATATTCAACTTCTAATCTTAATGTTTGTTCACCACTGAAAGTTGTTCTTTGCCTTCGTGGTCTTCCCTCTTTTCTTCTCTTGCGAGCTACTGTAAAGACAATTGCTTCAATGTAAAGATAATTCTTTAATATTAATAATATTTCGAAGTATATCTATATCACAATGTATTTTATATTCAGTGCAAAAATTTTGATTTTTCAATTGTAAATCATAATAAATAACATAATATTCATATCTTAATATTAAAATGATTTTTATTTTGGAATTTTTAAATTCGGTATAATATTATGTTTTATTAATGAATTAGATGGAATTCTAGATGGAAGAATAAAGAAATTTATAGATATATTTTACAACCATCCATACTATGAATAGTTAGAAAAGTATTTATATATTTTATAAAAAGACTATTATATTAAATTAAAATATAATAAAAATTTTATATTATTGCGCTCTATATTGAGAATAAAAGTTATCTTATTATATAGGTGTTTTATATGTCTCAAGAAATATAATAAATATGTTATTATATAATATATGATATTATTTATTTCAATAAAAATGATAAGATAATTATATAATATATCTTTGTGACACTTTTTATTTCTATAGTTTATATTTTAAGAATATGGTTAAAATTTCGATTTTTTTCCTTTTACTCTAATATTCATATTCTTTTTTATCAATTTATTTAAATTTCATTATCTATTTACTTCTTTATTTACAAATTCCTTATAAAATAATCTTTTCATAAAATATTTCTTAATACAAATATAAAAAAATGAGAGATTAAAGCTTTTAAAATCTTACTTTATTATATTTCAGTATTTTCACAGATTATTGTATCTTCATTTAAATTTTCCCTTTTTGTTTTTATTTTTTTTTTTATTTTTTTTTATTTTTTATTTTTTGTTTTTCATTTAACACGATAGTGATTCGGGACTGCCTTGCCGTGACAACGGCTTAAGGGGCAGGCGAGTAACACTGGGTTTGCAGAAATATAGCAAGGTATATTTCACATTGAAATGCGGCCAACTGCGTCCAGTAATCTCATCACAACATCGGTACGAGGTAGCGAAGCGGAATAAATCCATTCAAACGTGTGCGTATACCTGTATTGTGTTATATTGTACATGTTGCTGTAATAACACTTATCAGTGAAAAGCTTCAGGAACTGAATAAAATGTTTAAATATGTATACCTATATACATTAGCGACAAATTATATCGATTTTAAGAAACGTATGAAAATTGAAAGAGAAAACAATTTCGTTTATTGTTGCCAAATTTTCAATAATAATAATACATAGCAATAAATTTTGATACATAGAGTGTATACGTGTATTATTTAGTCAAATTGTGAAGTCAGTAAGATTGTGTAGTTTATCATTTAATTCAATCTGAGAAAGTCAAATCAAGTTTTAAAATTTAATATCATTTTTTTATTTGTAAAAGATGTTAAACTTTAAAAAATCATACGTTTCATTTTTTCGAAAATAATTCTTTTAATAATTTTTAAATTTCTTGATCATCTTTATTATATTTTTTTGATATGTTATTTTAAAATTTCAATATCTTCTTTTTGATTTATAGTTGTAGATAGCAATTTAACGCAATATAATAACAATAATAATTAATTAATTATATCTTTTAAATGAAAAGAGTTTTAAGAATTTTTGTATTTAGCACAATATACTTAACGAATATATTGTAGTGTATAAATGTATCCGTAAAATAATATTTATTTTCTTAAAAAAAATATAATATATAGTATATTGAAACCTAAAGGAGATTATTTTTATATAAAAATTACTGGAAAATAAAATAAAATTATTTCATTTGGACGCTCGTTTCGAGAAAATTGAATTTAAAAAATATATCGAATATATAAATTTTTAATTAAAAATGAACAAATTAAGTTATTTTATATATAAAAAAATAAGTTCAAAATGCAAAATAAAATTTGTTTATTTTAATTGAAGTATTTAATGCGTAAATAATTTTGGTATAGCGGATACCCCTAAAAGAACCCCTAAACACCATATTTATCTGATAGATCATTCGATAGCTTATCAAAAGAAAAATCTTATACTAGATTTTACGCTCTATCTCGATTGAAAGGTAGTTAAGATAATTTGGATTATCCGTTATTTGCTTTATTTTCTGTTTGTCATGTGATAATCTGAAGAAATTTTAACGTATTATAAACTCAATTATGTATGTCAGAAAGTATTTTAAGATTTTTTCATCGAAAATATTTTTATATTTTTCATGGATATTCAAATTTTTTAAATATTAGAGATTTTGAATGTATCATCCTTAATTTTTGGTTTTTTCCATTCTTCGAGGACAATAGAAGAAATTTATCAATTCAAGAATCCTCAAATATATTTTTCACGTAAAATTTTCCTTTCATTTGAATAGAATATATGCCAAGACATAATACAGTAAATTTAACAAACGATTAGGGTTTGTATAGTTACATATTGAACAATGTCCAGTAACACATAGGTATACATTGATATTGATCCGCAATTCTCTGATTTGAATATTATCATGTTATAAATTTCAACATTTTACATTGTATACGTATATATAGATATTTATTTTATATTATAAATTCATGAATTATATTTTTTAATACTTGTATATGCATGATATTTATTAAATATGCAATAAAAATTAATTGGTAATTAATAATGATATTTAATATGAATATTTTTATAATCGCAAATATATTCATAATCCAAGTTTTCGATTAATACAGTTTGTTTTTCATACATTTTAGATTTCGTTAAATTTTATATTTATATCGATTTACATCTATTTTTCGTTTCACTTACAGAACTGAAAGCACTGATATAAATATTGAACTTTGAATAATTAAGCAAATAATCCTTTTAAAAATATCCTCATTCGAAAAGTGTACCATGATATTTTGAAAAGCAATATTAAATTCATGATTATATTGTTTAAATTAGTAATTGTATACAAGATATGATTTGCCATAATCAATAAAAGGTATCCTGTAATTAATCAATACTTTCAATCTCATTTATATACACGTGATAATATTTTTAAGAATAATTCAGATTTTGAATGTTTTTAGATTTACTTTTCATTGATTAAATGATTTTAATATGAAAAATATAAAAAAGATTATTTGTAAGTTTTATTTATAATTAATTAAAATAACAAACATAAAAATTAGCTGTTTATAGCTTTTTAAATAATAATACTCTCTAATTCGAATATCTCGAACAAGAAAATAAATTTCACATGTTAAAACCATAAAAATTCCTTTATATCTGAATATTTAAAATAATTATATATATTAAACATAAAACTAGATTTAAACAATGTGTTTTCTTATGTTCTTGTAAACATTTTATTTTTGTCAAAAGAAAATAAATTCTATATATGGAAAAATAAATCGAATATAAATATAAAAAATAAAATTTTGTTCATGTACTTTTTTTTTTAATAAATATGTAATTACTGATTTATCGCAACATTTACAATTTTAAAAAAAATAATTTTAATATTATAAATAATATTATAAATTTTAATATCATAATAAATATTATGAATTATTATGAAAATGTCACATCAAAATATCAAATTTAATATTCACAATTTAGAAACTCACTTATAAGAATTTACCAGTATTTCACGTATGAATAATAACATTTTTCTGTACCAATGATTCAAAAATAAATTTCAAGTTATGGAATGTATTATTATATCTTTTATATAAAAGAAAATACTTTTAGATTATTATGTATTTACACAATATACTTAATATTAGTTTATTAGTTAATTAGTTAGTTAATGAGTTTAAAGTTACATTTATATTTTGAAATGGTAATTAAGATTCCAATTTATGATATTTATTCTAAATATGATATTCATTAAAAAAGAAAATAATACTTACAGAAAGCCGAAAATCCTTGCAAATGGTGTTCCGAAGTTGGAAAATATGGTAAATTATGAAAATGTGGCGGAAGCGCAGATGGATATGTAACTTGAGATAAGAATACAGGATGGTTGGCTGGTCTAGATTGATGAAGTTCGTGAAATAATGGCAATCTTAAATTAAAAAAATTCGAGTTCTTTTCTTTCTCGTTCATTAAAATATTTGTTTCATTGGTATTCTGTTTTCCGCTCCGATCCGAGGATTTTTCTTTTATACCTGTTACCTGTATATGAAGTTATTGCATTAAAACAATGAATTTTCGTTTTATGTTTTCAAATGTAAAAAGATTTTTATTCGTTAAATAAATTAATAAAACAGTTTTAAAATAATGAATAATTTTTTGAATTTAATAATCTCTATCGTTGTAAATTTTATTAATTTATTATATTATTGTAAATTTATTATAATTTATCGATACTTTCTTTAGAGAAATATTTGACGAATTTAAATTCTTATAACAATTCACAAAAGTTTTCATATATTCAGTAAAAGTTTTTTTTTATTAAAATAAACCATATATTTATTTTTTAACGCGTAAAATTGAATTTTGCGCGTTATTTGAATAATTATTCAAGAAAATTTTATATTTTATTTTTTATTTGTATTATTATTTTATATTAAATGATATTACTTGAATAATAATACAATTGAAAGATAAATATTGATCGTTTGTAGTAAAATTTCCATTTCTACCAAAGCCATTTTTCTTTATCTAAATGGTTTAAATATATTTCTTTTCGCATTTCTTTTGATAATTTGATAATAAGATGAAGTTATGAGAAATTTTATTACTTGTTATATTTTATTTTCTATTATCAATCAAACATTTAAAAATAAATTATTTCTCAAATAAGAAAAAAATAATTTTCTAATTTATTTATTTATTTATTTTTATGTTTTATTTTCATTTCAAAAGAGTCTAATTATAAAATATATTATAAAATATACGCATATTAACAATGAAATTTCATGAAATTTTATTTTAACGCAAATGATTTTCGTATATATAATGTATGGAAACTTTTGAGAATGATTGTATATTAAAAAATAAATGTTCATAATTGTCATTAAATAATACGATTCATATATTTCGAAATCAGTATGAATAATAGGAAAAAAATTTCGTCAAGATTATACACATACATATTTGAATAGAAAAAAAGAAAATTATTATTAAAAATATTAATCAATAGTAACGAGTATAAATTTGATACTTTCTACGAATTAAAATAAAAATTCAACATCAAAACGACAAGTAAGAAACGAGAAAAGCTACTTCTTACTTGTATAACTTCATCGTTCGAAGAATTATCCGCATCTAACGTGCTTCTATTGTAAAGAAGAATATTCGAGGAAAGTTCAAAACTTGATTTCGGTTCAGTCCTGTTCTCATCATTTTTCTCGGTACCATCAACTTTTTTCGCTTCAAGATGTCCATAAATTCGGGCAAAAAATTGTCGTGGAGATGATGGCCCTTCTGCTTTCGTCGACATTTAGCACCGATCAAATTCTACCGTTACGGATTTACCTCTTCGAGGATAAAACAAAAAGTATATCGAAATTATAATAAAAAAAAAAAAAAGTTTCGAAACAAATCGTATTAAACGATTATCATCTTTATTCTTTGCATTGAGTTTTTCGTCTTATTCTCATATCCCATTAACCCGATCGACGTTGTTAAATTTGCCATTTTACACGAAACTCTTTCGTCTTTATCGAAAATCAAAATTTGCAAAAAAACTTTTTAACCAAAAATTTTAATCCTGCTCACTTTGAATCTCCCTATCCTAGGCGTGGCAAACAAATTTGTCAAATTCACGTAATTGCACATCTATTTTCGACGTTACGCCTTATATAATCAAACTTTACGCGTTTAAAGATAATAGAATAATTATGCGAAAACTTATGAAAGTACACGTTTGCGCGCACGCGCAAGTGTATGCACATATATGTACATAAGTACAGATATCATTCACGTGAACGAGTAAAGTTAGTTAGGACGATATTGCCGGAACACTTGGAACGACACTTGCGTGTAAAATACCTCAAAGTAGACCACTGAATGACTCGGTACGAGGTTGCACACGTATCTGAGTCAGTTTGCCTCCAACGTCCATTCTCTCGCTTCATGGTTAGTATGAAAATAGAGAGAAGGGATGCTCGGGGTGCTCTCTCGTATCTCCCTACCCCTATCAATGTTCCCCACTATGCGTGGATGTACCACCCCCATCCCTTCGGTTTCAGATAATTTCGCTGTCATCGTTGTAACGCCCCTTTGCGAAAGAGCACCTGCAGACGTTTGTGGCCAGTGGATGAGAAACATTTCAAACAGACTTTATTATTTACGATTGCACCGTGAAATTCAGATACGCATTAACGAGCATGAATGACAATTAAACAGTTTTAGATTGAAGCCATTAATATCTTAAATTCCTTCTAATATTAATGTTTTCGCTATTAATATGTATGAATGTATTGGATTGTTTGTTTTTTGTATTGTACAGATTTCCTGTATTTTTTCTACAATTCTCACGATTTCATTTTTTATCATACTTGTATATATTTAAATATTCTATTATTTATAAAATTTTGTGCAACTTATATACAATTATATATAATGCATTCTAATGCCAAAATGCTCCATCTTTCTGTTATTTTATTTTACTTTCTTTTAAAATGACTTTTATTTATTTGCAAGATATTGAAACTGTCTTTTAGAATGCTATTCAAAAAACTAATTTTTTTTATTGAAAATCATCTGATTATTCGACTTTATGTATAATTGTAAAAGAATGTTATGAATAATGTAATCATTTGCAACTTGTTAATTTTTTGATATCATTAATATTATTAAAAAAACATATGTTATTGGAAAACTAAAAAAACTATTGCTATATAGATATTTATTGTAATTTCTTTTGTAAATAATCTTTTTATTTTTTAAAAAATATGCATTTGTATTAATTTTTCATCTTTACAATTGTTAGAGATAAAATAGAAATAGAAATGTAAATAATTTAAAAAATTTAATCAATAAAATGAATTAATTATTAAAATTGTACGTCATAAGTATTGTATATCGAGTTATTTATAGTTTCCATGTATGATTTGGTAAATAAACATTTTCATTAAACATGAATGATTCTGAAAAGTATTAATCTCGCAATATCTCGTACATTCACGGTCAACCGCACATTGAACAATCTATGCAGGAATTCTTTTCTCATTCATCAATCGAAGATTTCAACCCCTAGGGGGAGACTTACGGATTCTTATCACGTATCATTGGTTCAATTTTTGTTAAATCCTTACTTTAATCACTGGTTTCATCAATTTTTCCGTTATTCTTTCTATATAAAAAAAAAAATTTAGAAATTCAGAATAATTTTATGAAGATATTTGTATTATAAATAGTATTATGGTATATTTTATTTTTAAACAACAGATTAAGCAATATAAAAATTTTAGCCGATATTTATCGTAAAAATAAAATTATTGTTTAATTGATTGATTAATTATAATAAAAGAATGATGATCAATCAATGTAATAAAATAAGAATTTTAATTAAATTTATTATATTGTTACAAATATCTTTTTATAAAATTAAAACTAAAATTAAATATATTTTATTATTTTTTATTTAATTATTTAAATGTATAATAATAAAATAAAATAATTATTTAAATGTTTTTATATAATTTATAATAGAAATCGTTATAACTAGATAGTTGTAATAATCATACAATCATAATTAATTATAATGTTATCGAAGCGAATTTCAAATTATATATTTTGCTTTCAATTATATTTCAAAATGGATAATATCTAAACTTTTCAAGAATATTCAAATGGATGAATTATAATTTTAAATTCTATGGTTTTTAAAATAAAGTTAAAAATTGATATACTATTATAATATTCTGTTTTTATTTACTATATTATTTTTATTTAAAATATAGATATAATAGAGTATAACAAGTAAAATTATGAAATTAATAATATAATAATAAAATAAATGATATAAATAATAATATAATGCATGACTATATAAAAATAAAAAATATAGGAATACATTTTAGTTTTATTATTTCGTTAATATGCATTGTTTTGTTTGAATATAATTAGTTCTGGAAAAATAATACTACATATAAATATATTTATTTCAACGGTTATATATAATTATCAAATAAAACCATCGTATTTGCAATAATCATAATGTTGACAATAGAAATCACGCAAAGGAAATTAGAGATAGCTCGATGTGAAACTGGATATGCGCATGCGCGTCTTCAACGAATTCTCGTTGGTTCTTCTATAATTACATTGATTTCCATCTCGTCTCCGATTGGCTCGAAATCGGACTACCATTATACCACTCCACTAGCGAGTTATTCTGATAGGTAATTCTCACGCATCTAAAACAATCCAGATTATCGTCGCAATACAGACAAGGTCGTTATTCATTGTGGATCTGGCTAACATTGTCTAACAATGGCGTTTTCTTTCTCGCCTTGATTTCAAACATCATTCGAAATATTTCTATCGAATTTTTGAACTTGTCTAATGAAATAAATTGATGAAACTAGTAATATTTATTTTAATTGAAGTTACTAATGTCTCATAATTTAATAAAACAATCTTGAATATCTTATCTGATACGTTTTGTACTTTTTATATTTATATATCTTCTTGAATAACGTGTTTTTCTTTATTTTCTTTTCTGAAATAATTTTATTACGTTTTAAAAAATCTTTCTTCTCTTTCTTTAAAAGAAGATACTTTAATTACATTAAATGATTTTTTCGTAAAAGAAACAAATTCTAATTAATGTCTAGAACTAATGGATTATAAAACAATCAAAGCAATCAAAGCAATTATATTACGTATAAAAGTTTTACTTCTTTTTTTATTATATGTAATAAGCTATTATATATAGCATTATTTATTACAATAATACTTATACTTCGTTATACTTTTCATCTTGTATATATACTACAAATAAATAAAATTTTTCAATATGATTTTTTTCATAAATCATTACGTTAATAAAAGCTTTTTCTTAGAATACAAATTTAATAGGCAGATAAAATCATTAAATGTATATTTCGAACTTATAAATATTCAAACATAAAATTAAAATAAGTTTAAATAAATAGAGCCAGAAAATTTCAGTCATTATTTCTTATAAATATATATTAAGATATAGAACATGCTAAAATATATGATAGAAATTTTTATTATATATATATAGATACGCTATGTATTAATAAACAAGTTCATGAAATAATTTTAAATAAGTCTTTAAATAGATAATTTTATTCAATCTATTCTGTAGAAATTTTTTTTAAATAAAAAGATATTAGCAGATCACATTATGCTTTTTTTTTTATATTTATATATATGTAGATTCTTTAAAAAAATAATATCTTGAATTGATATTTTAATGATATTGAATATTTACATTGAATATAATTATTAATATAATAATTATAGTCATAAAGTGCAAAAAGAAAATTAAATATTATTCAATCCATAATATCAATAAAAAAAATGTCTTAAAAATAGTAATATGCGATATAATTGAAATGAATTGATTTTTTAAAAATAAAAAATAAAAAGCAAATTCAGAGATTCTATATTTAGTGAAAAAAAATTTCTAAAAAACAACAATTATATATTGGTTTAAATATTTTACATATATTGTAAATTAAATTATATTACATTATACATAATATTATTTATATAAGTATATAAATAATATCATAATATGAAACATTTTTGAAAAATCGATTCTAAATATTAAGATAATAAGAATATTTCATGTTTAGAAATAAATGCGATGTAATGTACACGTATACATATAATTTATTTATATTAGTGGTACGTTATCCATATGATGTGAAATCTTAAACAGCTGTTTTACTCTTTATTCTATTTATTTATTAATATTTTACAGAAATAAAGCAACATATGTAAGTAACAATTTTTTCTTCACATATAAATACATATATAACAATAAACAATATATATTACATATAATAATTTGTGGAAATGTTTGAATTCACCCGAAATTAAATACAAGTCACAGCCAATTCATTCAAGTACGTAAGTACTTACATGATGTTTACATACTATATTATAATGTTTGAGATCAATGTAATCAAATGCGCAGAAAATGTTTATAATTTATATAATCAGATTATTGCATAAATTGGTACCAATGGATCTTAAATATTATGGTGAATTTCTCATTTGTTCAAAAGACAAAAAGTGAAGTATACACGAATTATATATTTAGTACTATATATTCAAAACTAACCATGATGATCTAACAATGATAGGTTAGAAATTATTTTAAAATTTCTAAACTTGATTTAAAATATTTGTACTATTATTTTATTTTTTATTTTTGTAATTTTTTAAAAGAAAAATGTTAAAAAATTTATAATATAAATTTTATATTTCGTAATAAAAATTTGAACCACAAGTATACTATTATGAAAAATTTTTACAGCGAGTCCCTTTGGCGCAGAGGATAGCGCGTTGGACTTCTAATCCAAAGGTCGTGGGTTCGATCCCCACAAGGGATGATTGTTAATGACAACGTAAGTTTTTTTTACAACTTTAATTTGTCTGTTTCTTTTACAATTTTTGTTTACTGATAAGATATTTATTTATTTATATAAATATTTACATTTTCTTTTATTATTTTCTCTTACAAATTTTTTTTTATAAAATTATTTGTTTTTATTCTTTGTACATATGCATATAATCATAATCAATGCAAAGCTACAATTGATTTCGTGTTTTTAGATATTTTAAAATATGAGAGATTTTTCTATACATTTAATGATTTTAAAATGATAATGATATAAATTACAGCTAATATAGGATAGATTGTTCAATGTTTTTGGTTTTGCTTATTAGTTTTTTAAATTTTGATTGTAGTCACAAAATAGATTTCAAAATGAATATCTATTACTCGAGATTTTGTTTATATATGTATGGACAACAATCATTACAATATATTATTAATTATGCATGTTTAATAAATTTATTGAATATATTAATTGTGATCAATGTTTGTATTTATTAATTTAATTATTTAATTAATTAATTATTTAAATTTATACTTATGATTCATCTATGTAATTTATTTTTTTTATTTAATTTATGATTAAAGAATCTCGAGTTTAAATTTAAATTTCAACAAATATAGCATTCAAAAAGAGAAGAAATTATAAACATTATATAAAGAACTATAAAAATTCTAGAGATTTCATCTTTGTTATATTTGTAATTCAATGTAATTCAATTTTCATTCTAATCATACAATGTTGTAAGATACGAGATAAAATCTTTTTTTTTAAGAGCCTTTGTAATTTGTATTTTTAAATATTGATTCAAAAAAACAAAGTTTTGATATGTTTAATTTAAAAACGTAAGGAATTATATTCAATTAAATTAAAAAAAGATGTTAAATTTTAATAAATTTTAATAAAATAATTTCTAATGCCAATATCAAATATCAATTTGTGAGACTTTTTAATAAAAATAAATTTAAATATAATATTATCAAAACTAAATTTATTTATATATGTATATAATATATATATATATATATATATATATTGTATATTATAATATAATATTATACTATAATTGTAAATATTAATATTTATATCATAAAAACATCAATTTGAACGTATAAATTTCGTAAATTGAAGAATAAATACAGACAAAGAGAACGAATAATGAGAGAAAGATAGAAATAGATTAAAAATTAAGGAATCAGCGCCATCTCTCGAATGTCAAATGAAACAAATAGTAGACAAGGAAAGCAAATATAATGTGAAAAGAATACAGATAGAATAAGAATTGACTATCAGCACCATCTTTTGAATGCCAAAGATTATTAGTGCAAACTAAATCACACAGATGTCACGTTCATTTTATTTCTTGTCTTTGTTTCTATATAGTAAATCGCAAAGGGCAAGAGGAAACATTGTTTTTTTTTCAAAGTTGGTATATCAGAACATGAGATACGAAATCCCATAAGATGTCATGTCTATCTTATACTTTACATGTGTTTATATGCCAACTGTTATATCGATAATGGGATAAATAGCTATCTATAACTTTCCAATATATATTTTAATGTAAAATTATTAAATGACTGCGATAAAATATTATACTTTTCAATATTCTACTAATAATTTATTAAATTATTCTTTCTATTTAATTCTAATAATTAATTAATTCTTTATAACAAATTTATACTATTAATAATTTATGATTTATTAAATTTATTTTAAAAATAATTTTTAATTTATTAAAATTAATCTATATTTATAAATACTTTTATTTTGTTCAATTGATTTTCTAAATGTATAATCAAGACGAAGATTAGTAAAGTGAAATTAAATAGAACAGGATTATATATGTTATAGTTGAATGGTTGAAAACTTGAAAATTATTAATTTTGAATATATATATATTAATATTTATTGAAAATATGATATAATCCATTCTGGAAAAAATTACGTAAGATAATTATTTATTTTGTGAGTGAGATTTTTCATCAATACTTGATTTAACTATAGGAGTGTTCATTTAAGTAATGCACAATTTTTTCAAATATATGTGTTACTCAATAAATCTTCAATATTGATTTGAAGATTGAATGAAAAAAATATTACTATATTTTATCATTTATTTTTTCATATCATCTTCTTTATGTACCATTAGTTTGACGATATGACTATATATCACAAAAAAGTTGTTAAAATTAATCAACTAAAATACTTTATTTTTAATAATAAAAGTTACCATAGCCTTTTTTAAATGATACTGCGTAACATGATTTTTGTCATATTGTCGATATATCAACTAAATAAATGCAAATAGAAATGTGCAATAAATCTTTCTCACGCTTAAAGTGAGGTTATAATAACGATATCGTGTAATCACACTCAGTATACAACATGTATAAGATTTAATTTATAACTTATAATGTTATTTTGTATCATTAATCGATCTTTTCCTTCATATATATTGTGATAACAGATAAATATCTAAAAGTGTATTAAACTTTAAGGGTTATTGAAGGGGGTCTTCCATAATTCCAGGCATATTTATCAAAGAATACCAACGAGATAGTTCTTTTTAGTAACCAGGCTCGTCTTTGCATATGCGTAAGTAAATATTAGCGGAGGATGATGAGGGTCTCCGACAATTTTCTTTTTCTTTCTTCTGTCTCTTTTCACGGTGATCATTCTCACGTTGACCACCCTCGTTCATCCATTCCAGCTTCTGTCGCGACGTCATTCTGGGACCCTGTCTTTAACTGCGCTTTGGTCACTCCCTCAGACCCCATCAAAAACCTCTCTCTGATATTACCTTCATTCAAACAGATATCCACGACTAAATCCCTCCTTATCCAAGGGGTAAAAGTCTTCACCACGCTCGGGAATTCGGCTTCAGTTCGTTTTCCAACCGAATCGCTTGGAGTATTTGCATTCGTATTTCACACGAATAATATGGTGAAATTACGTTCTATTCTTATTCGTAATATAGTAGTTTATAGTAGTTTGTTATTAAATAAATTTTCTTTTTGACGAAATATATCTTTTTTTTTTTTTTTTTTTTTACAAAAATATCGTAAAAAGATATGTTTTTGTCATAAATAACAAAAAATTTGATCCTAAAAGACTTAAAAGTTTAATCCTGAAGAAAAACGTTTTGTAAAATATTTTCATTTCAAGTCTTGTTTGCGAGAAAATTAAATTTTAAATTTTTAAAAAATCATAGAATAAAAAATCTATTCAATTTTCATATTTAATGATTAAATATATTTACAACATTATTTTAATACTTTATTTAATTTTTAAATTAAATCATGTATATATTAAAATAGTTTATTAATAATTCATCTTATTTTTTTATTATTTACTAATAATTTAATAATATTCAGAATTCATAATATCCAGGATTTTGTTATCATTTTGGTGGGATTATTGAGATTATTAATAGATTGTTTCATGATGAATCTATCTTAAATAGATCAATTAAAAGTATCATTTATATTCAGAAAAAGCATTAGTAAAAACCACTATAACAACGCATGTATATATTTTTGACGTCACAAAAAGTTGTTTTAATTGACATGTTTTATCCCATTTTGTATATTCACCAGACTTTGCTTATTTTGATTTTTGTTTATTATACATTGCAAAATCGAATGGAAAATCTAAAAACGCCCAAATAAATGAATAAATTTTATTATTATTATTATATATTTTATTATTTTATTTTATTATATTTGCCTATTTTTAAACTCTACAATTAATTACAATTAATACTGAAGATCTTTCAATTTTTGAGTTACAATGATTTCTAAAATTAATTTTAAAATTAATAAAATTATTTAAAAATTCCAAAGTTCATTTTTTATATCTTATATTTAATACTTTTGTAAGAAAAGTGCAATCACACAATCCAATACTATTGCGACGCAATACAATTCGAGAAAAATCGATTATACTTACAGATATTGAAAAAAATTATGGGATTATTTCAATTAAAAATTGTATTGACCCAGTTTAAAAGACAAGTCGCCAGGAACGCGTGTACCAAAGGGGGCGAATCAACTGATCCTTGTGTTGTTCGTGACGTTATGTTGCCTCGCTCGTGCTCCTGTGGTGTTAATTTTGGACTGTGCTCGATCACACATCCTCGTCAAAGGAGAAGATTGGGATCAGCGATAGAGCTTTGCATGCCGACCTACTGCCGCTGCACAGTTTGCAGCGTGTCGTGTATCTCCGAAACCTGTTCGTTAATCGACGTGATCACGCCGTGCCGCGATGTAAACTCGTACAATTAGTTGAACTCCCTCAAGATAAGGCGCAACTGGCGAATTCATGCGAACCGTGGCTCCCTCTTTGATTTTTCTAATCAGATCTCGAACGATTTCGAACGGTCTGGAAGACTTTTACAACGACTTTTGTTACTGTCTGCCTGATGATCGCGCAGAATGATGCAACCAGAATGACTAAATTAGAATGATTTTAATTTTTGAACGTATCAAGATGAAACGATTAATATTTCTTTATAAGAATTACTTGTAAGAATGTTTTTGTTAAATTTCATAATAAAAATTGATAGTTTTATTTTTTAAATGTTATTAATTTTTATGTTGATCTCGTTGATTGTAAGCAGAAATGATGTAAATGTGTTTTTATAGAAAACAAAAGTAAGAATAGTTACATAATTTTACATAGTTTTTGATATGAATAATATTATGATATATATTAAAAAGATGAAAAGGAAATTAACAGAAACATAATATTATATATCACAATAGAACATTTTGGTGATTTTCTTGTGTATATGGAATAATAGTGATACACATAGTGCTGAGAATATATTTGAAAGAATTATAGAATAATATTAAGAAAATATAAAATATTGGGAATTGTGTTCTTGAAAAACTTCATCTTGGTATAATTAATTAATCTTTATTAATTAATCTATAGTTAACTTTTCATTTGAATTGTCAATTCTTTAAAATTAAATAAATTATTATTATTAATTTTGTATGGCATTCTGCGAATTGATCAATTTAATAATTCATTATTTAATATCTCTCACTGAAATATTTTATTTAAATATGGCTACTTTTTACATTAGTTATAAAACATAGTAAATATTTATTATTTAATCATTCTTGAAAGTATGTATCAATTGTATTATTAGATATTTACGAAATATCGAAGCAAAACTGCTTGTCGTAGAATAAAAATTTTAACAAAATTATAATATTTTTAAAAATAATAAATAATCGTGGAAAAATCAATATTATTATATCGATTGATTGTAATAAATTTACCTTTAACAAGCTTTCATATAATAATAGATGGAAAAGTTTTTTCTCATTTACGCAGATAATAATTAATAATTTGTTAATTTAAAAGAAGATAAAAATACATAGGAAGTTGTTACCAGAATACAAAGAAAATGTAAAAATAAAAAAAAATAATAGTATAAGTTGAAACAAAATGATCACTTGGGCATAAAATTTTTGACGATATAAGAACGAAAAAATACTCGTTTTGCAAGTATGTTTGCTTTTAGAACTTCACTCTTTTTAACTTTCCTCCTACGAATTTTCATCTTAAGTCTCACAATGCCCATTGTACAGTCTTATGGTAACAATAAGTAATGGACGTACAAAGCGAAGCTCACGTTTTGCCCTGTTCTAAATTTCGTGTACCTACAGTCGCCTAATTCTCAGTGTTTATACGTAAATAAAGAGAATAATTTTATTTGCATAACATTTTTTTTAAATAAAAATAAATTAAATAAATTTGATGTGATATAAAAATTTTCTTTTTAAAGTATAATATATATTAAGATATATAAGTAAAATATTGAATGAATTTCCAGTTTACTTTGAATTGAATCGATCTTTATCTTAAAATATATATAATGGCGACAAAAAATATTTGTATATGTCTTATTTTCTAAAAAAATTCTAAGTTTCTTTATCTACATTTTTATCTTTACAATATAAATGTAAATAATTATGCGAAAATTTTAGTAACAAATAGATTGCAGATATTTATACAAAAAAAAAAAAGGCACAAAATATCCAAAATAGCATATATACTTACGATATTTAAGGAAGTAAACAAATCTTTTTATTTAAACCGTATTTCATTACTCGTATAAGAATTTTATATCAAAACGAATTTCGTTTACATTTCGAAATATTAAAATTCAAACAATTCATATCTTTCATCACAAATATTCAATATGAGAATGTTTAGCGAAAGAAGAAGGAATGGATTAAAAAAAGGAAGAGTCGCGAATGAGTAATAAAAAGAAAGGAACGATATCGGTGCAATGGAGAGCGGTGCGCATCATCTCACTCGGCACGAGATCACCTAGATCGTTGGTATCAGTGTTTCAAGCGCGTCCACGTGTCGTGTCGTCATCGGAATCAGAGTGGGCTCATTGTTAATTCACACACCTAACCGTCACCCAGGTTCTCCGCCCGATTATGAAGAAAACTAGGTGAATTGATAACAAACGCGGCGTACGAACGATTCATCCCTCTCGCGCGGCCCTCGAACGCCGGTTGTGCGCATGCGCAGCCTTGGAACCAGGCTGCACACCACCGCGACGCCATGCGGCGCTCACTTGAATTCTCGCCGCGTGTCCGTCGAATTCTCCCCCATTCGTGGCAGAGTTTGAAAACGCGACGGAGCCGGAAGTCGCGCGCTTCCGTGCCAATAATCCTTCCCCTTCAAACGAAGATCGAGCAATGTCTTTCTAGATAAAAACAAACAACAGATACAGTCGGATCATTATTATTCGATTTATTATATTCCATTCGGTTGTACAGCTCGATCGTATCCCGATGTATTATTCCCTCGAGTAATGTGGTGCGCGGGTGAAGAGGAAAGACAAGTGGATAATAATTAGCGGAACGAAGGAGCATGTTGTGGATGCAATTTCGTTATATTCGATCGGTTGATCAGCGTAGCTGGTAATGCCTGGCAGGATTTATCGCGAGCTTGATTGACGATAAGGAGGAGAGAAATATCGGGAAATAAAATAGTGGTGAAATATTATTCGTTAAGGATTATTGGTTATTATTATTAAGGAAGATTGTTCAGGGAGGAGTTGGTTCATTAGTTAGGAGGAGTTGTCAGTGAATATTGGAAATGCGAAGGGTTTGGCTCAATGTAAATTTACGTTATGATTACGTTGTTAATCAATTGTATACTCGATGATTCAGATGATATTTGTGCAATTGTACGTTTATCGTTGAAACATTAATTTTTACGAATTAAGAAACGTTTCATTGGATTTTGTTCCCATCGAATTTATTGGAATGATATTATTCGTGGATAGTTAAGTTGCAACGTGACAACTCAATACCGATCCAGAACTTGGGAAGATGAAACTAAGAACTCAGGCAGGCATGACGAAGTGGAACACCGAGAATTGAAGTTTTGGGGATTTATGTGGCCTACTTTGGCGCAGTCCTCCACTCGAAGGATATACAAGGTGAGTTACCCATTACTTGTTGCCTTTATGTGTTTCCTATAATTCCCTTTTCAGTTAAAATATATTGTCTATCATTTTTTTCATTTTGCCGATATTTGAAAATTTCCATGTATTTATTTTTCTCATTTTTTCAACGAAGTTGACAAATTTAGGAACAATCTAATT
Source organism: Apis florea (assembly GCF_048593485.1). Taxonomy (NCBI): domain Eukaryota; kingdom Metazoa; phylum Arthropoda; class Insecta; order Hymenoptera; family Apidae; genus Apis; species Apis florea. Next base: position 339,410 of record NW_028256838.1, on the reverse strand, counting down.
TATATAATAATATTTTAAAAAGAACATGAAGAAAGCAATGAAACTTCAGATTTTTTAAAACTAAATAATTATGTATATTTTTAATGATATCTTTATATAAAATCTCAAATTTGAGAAATTATATTAGAATTTGATGCATTGGAATATTTTGCTTAATATGGTTTAAGAAACTGGATTTTGGGAAATTAATAGAAATTACTATTAAAAAGGAAGAAATTATTGAATTATATAATGTTTAATTAATTTGAATTAATATTTTCACAAAGCTATTTTCCATTATAGAATCGAATAACGACGATATTATTTATAGTATAACATTTTGCAAAAAATTTATCTTTCAAACAAAAATAATAACTTTCGTTATTATTCATTAATATTCCATTAGTATAATTTATTTATAAAATATTGAAAACTTTCATTTTTTCAATAGATTCGAATTAACGTATTGTTTCATGTTTTTCGCGCATGTAACCTCTTTCTCTTTTCTTGAAACAACGAATACATTGTGAAACGTATACGTAGTTTCGCTTTTATCTTTATGCGTGCGTGAAGTTGGCGATCGATTATCGAAAAAATTATATATTCCAACGATCATGCTTTGTTGAACAAAATGTAAATTCATTGGCGGCCTCGTGAAAAGGAGGGGGTTGACACAGAAATTCTTTCACACGAAACGGAAACGAAGATGTATGAAAGTTCATTCAAATTCAAAAATCGGACGGATGGGATTTTCGTGCTCGATAAAAAAATAAAACTACAATTCTCAGTGGTGCCAACCTTAAACGGGATTCAGAAGCGTTTATTCCACTCAACCGAGCGATACTCGATCTATGATTGACGTGGATGAGAAAGGAACATTATTGCACAAATAAATTCCACGTTAGATTTAACTCTGATGCGTATATAAATATCCTTAGTTTATTTTAGTTTATAATGATAGAGTTTAGCTTATATTTTATATTAATATAGGAATAGTTATTTCTATTAGTAGATGATTTTCTATAAAAATATCAACGTAATTTCATTCAAATTAATTTTAAAGTAGTGTACACAATCAATCAAAAATTTTTAAATCTCTTACTTTACTATTGTACCGAATCTTCTTATAATTTTATTATTTTGTGTTAATAATTTCCTTCGTTTCAATTTGTGATTTAAATGTTTTCTTAAGAAAATTCTAAAGTAACTTTTTTCTGCATTTATAAATCTTTCATTGCCAATGTATTTTGGAGTAATATTGTTTAATAATGGATAATAGTTTTTGAAAGAAATTTGAAAAAATTCGTATACCATCTCTTAATCATAAATAAAAATTCATTATCTTTTAGTTTATGAGGAATTTAAATTATTTGCATTAATCGTTTATGGATTAAAAAATAAATAAGATAGATATATCAAAATATGATAGTAAAGTTAAGAATAAATGATAATATATATAGATGATCAAAATAAAATTAATCATTAAATTTGATTTTCAAGAATCAGTATATTCAGTTTTATACAAGCTTTCACTCTTCAATTGGAAAGCTATGTAACATTGTTGAAATAAAATTCCATATCCAAAAATGAATTTTATTATCATATTAAGCTCACCTATTTTGCATGAGAATTGAAGGATTAGTTGATAGTAAACGTGAAAGGATTCTAGTTCGTGCGTTCCATGTTAGACTTCTAAAGGACAATCGATAAATATCGATTAGTTAATTCTTTGTGAAGAATAGAGAGACGTGTATTTGTATTATCCTGTCATGGTCAAAGAGCGATGTAGGCCAAAATGCATATTGTTAAGCTAACGAAATTAAAAATTATTATTACAGTGCTTTGTTACGTGTAATGGAACAATGTAAACTGTAGAAATATGTATAAATGTTTTTTTCTTTTTACGCATTTCTTTGTACATTTTATCACATTGTATATTAAAAATTACTCAAAAACGAGTTAAAATTAAATTTCATTTTTTCACTGTGTACGCTTTTTCATTCGTGTACTTTTCTGTACTATCTATATTATGTTGTAATATATAAAATTTTTTATAATTCTCATAATTTTTTGTTATCTTCCAAGTTTAGATTGTGTGAAGAAAAACTTCACAATATACGGTATTTTGTTATGTAAAAATAAAAAATTCCATACTTTGAAACATAAAATTTAATAAACTTTCGTACATATCCTAATTGCAAAATTGAATAATTTAAATTAATTTCTAGTAATTTAGAAAGATTATTTGAAGAGAGCTATGAAAATAAACGAAAGAGAAAGGGATATAGATTAAAAAATACTTTTATAATAACTAATATATTCAATGAACTGTGTGAGTAAATAATCGAAAATGATTTAATTACACGCTGATGCAATGATGTGCTCGTAAAATTATTAACCAAACACTAATGATGTAAAACAAGATATTAATTTTTCATTATTTAAACAGTTCACAGTGAAATTGAAATTGAAAATAATAATCCAATAATTTAAATTATCCCTTTGCTTCAGAAATTTTCTTTTCAGAAGTTAAAATTTAAACTAAATAAAATTAGTGAAAGGAAAGTGAAAGGAAAACAAAAAAAAAAAAAAAAAAAGTCCAATTTTGATTACCCAAATTTGATTAAAAACTCTTAAATTTTTATTTCAATTCTATCGTGTCCTGTTATATATGTGCTTGAAATACGTCTCGACAAATTATGATATTATATAATCTGAATTTTATCGACAGATTCAATTAAACCCATTTAACGCACATGGAGAAAAAATTCTCGATAAATAATTATGGCCACTGTAATATACGAAGAACGACGAGTCACATTTTTCGAAAGAGCTGATAAAGAGCACGACAACCTAGCGAGCACACGCCATCCTTCTTGAATTTATGTTTAACTTAATACGGGAAAACCGTCACGAACATCTTGAGTAACAAGAAATAGAAGCGAATTTCACTCTTAGAACGATATAACATTTCTGCGTGTTTTTACAGCAACATTTTTTCGCTTACATTCAGATTTTAAAATAATTATCCCTGCACGCAATTTTTTTTTTTTTTAAGGAAATGAAACATACGTATTCCATATTGTTTAAAATATTAATTATGAAATGTTTGATAATTATCGTGTTATAGCTACTTTATAGCTAATATGGAACTTGTGCTAAACATTGCTTAATATTTTATTACGCTTGAAACATAATTCTTGAATAATAAATATATATTCCTTTCACACAAAACACAAGTTTCAAATTTTTCAATATTAAAAATATTTAATATTTAGATAATTGAATTAAAATGAAAGATAAATTTTTGAATAAGGCAAATACTCGTATGCTATACGATATATTTATCACATGAATTGAAACGTATCTTGATACGTATTCGTATATTAATAAATTATTTTCCATTTTATATTTTCGTGTCACAACATTATTCGTAATTATTGTGTTGTTGATTTTGTATTTAAACTTACTACATTAGAAATCATATAACAAAGTAGACAAGAAATTTGTTGTATTCTTACAATAATTAATTTTATGAATTCGTTCATATGTATATTTTGTACAAATTTTAATATATTATAATACACATATACGATAAATAAATAAGATAAATTCGATAAATTTGTTTACGATTTAATTGGAATATTAATTATTAATATTTTTGAAATTGCATAATTGTTTAATGTGAAAAATTGGCGAGAATGTTACGTGTCACAAATATTTTATAATTGAACGAATTATTAGATATATTGTTATCAAGAAAGAAAAATAGTTCAAATCAGATAAATAGGGTATAATCAACATGATAAGTCACGTTTACGTTTCTCTGAATTTTATTCCTATTGAATATTGAAGTGAATATGGTCGGTCAAGTGTCAAATCAATAAATCAAATGGTGAGTTTATTTATCGTATCAATCATAAAGTTTAATCTCACAAAACTGTTCTCATGTTTAGTAATTATCAATCATTCCGTGTTGATGTTACGCTTTTTTTTACATAAATTTGATTTTTTCTTATTATATAAATGATTAACACATTTAAATAAAAATTAATGAAAATAATTGTAGTGAAATAGTTTGTTGGAAAACTTTAATTTTAAACGGTGGTTCGTAATTTTAGCGGATAGAAAGAAACAATATGACGTCAATAACAACTTTCATAAAGCGAAAGATATTATAGTACGTTATATGCAGTAGAAATATATTAATTATAAAATGTTAATGATTGTTAGTTTCATGGTAAAGTTAAGTTAACTTATCGTTATGTATTGTTTTATTGATTAATAACAATAATTGTGCAGAAAATTGGGCACTTTAAATTTAAGTATACTTGAAAAAAAAAATAACAAGTAGAAGGAATTAATAATTGATCGAGATAAAGATGTTTACGAATAAATTCTTATTTGGATTATTAATGATTTATTTATCAAATTTTCAATTATTTTGAAGAGCAATGGAAAATATAAATTTTTTGTATATATTATATAAGAAACATAAATTTCATTTTTGCAAATTAGAAAAATTGCAAAAATACGAAATATATTTAATAGATCCAAACAAAAAAAAAAAATACTTTAAAGAATAAAAGTATGATTTTATTTAGCAAAATATTCTTGTAGTGAAATCAATTAACAAATATCTAAATATAAAATAAAATATCAAGTATTAAAATAATTTATTTTTCAATTAAATAAAACTCTAGCTCAAAAAGACATCTTTTATTACAATATTTTTTTAGAAACATCTTATTAAAAATATTCCACTTAATTCTAGCTTTAATTAATTCCACTTATGTAATATTATGTAAGTAGAAAAATGAAATATTTCTAGAAAAATATAGTATCTCATCTAAAATACAAATGTCTAAATCTTTATTCATGTATTAATATATAATATAATATAATACAGCAAAATTAAAATTTAAAAGTTTCTTTAAATAATTATTTCAATAAGAATCTATTTATAATGTTCAATCTTAAACTATATTAACAGTATTATTCTCAATGATAATGTAACTGTAGTTCCGGTATCGTTATACAGGAACGAGATAGATTTTCAATTTCACATAAAGGAACGAATTGAATAACACTTCATCTTGCCACGGAATCTTGCACATTGAAACTGGCATTCGAAAATGGCTAACACACATTTTCCGTCCATCATTAAACCGTAATCCACAAAATTGTTGTTTCTTAATCGTGGCAAGTTTAATTGCTTTTAACACAGGGCTCTTAATTAGGGCAATTTCTACGCAACGAACGTAAACGATTGACCACGATTAAAATAGACGGCAGCAACTGGGTGAAAGTTTTAGTTTCGTTTTTTAGCAGAGCGAGGGGTGCGAAAATTTGTTCGTGTCACAGATGTCACGAATGTGAAGTCACGGAAAGGGAGGTTGGTAGGCTTGTAATAGATCGCTTGCAATATGATTTTGAGATGAAAAAGTAAATTGTAGAAAAATACAAGTTGCAGAAAAGTTTTTGCTATTAGATTAAATTAAAAATCGATGTTAAAATCTTAAATTCATCCGCTTAAATTCATTATTACAATAACGATTTCTAAAAATTGGATTAGAAATTCTGTCTCTCGCAATCTATTCTACAATTATTACGATTTATAATGGATTAAATTTCATTATATTTGGATTCGAATGAATCCCGTTGGAAGGAATAAATAGTATATATGCAATTGCACAATGAAGCTATTGCAACCATTTCGTAGAAATTTGTATGTATTCGCACTATTCGAGATACGGGGAATAGGTATTTTGCTTCATTTTCGAAATAATATTGACAATGAATTACAAATGTTTAATATAAATATCAACATGTAATGAAGATTTGTTAATTATATATCAGTGGTACTAGAAAACTTTTTAAAAAGTTTTTCTTCGTGATTCTTTGTGAAATAAAGAACTATTTGTCTTCAATGAAAATGTTAATGCATTGGAAAATCGATTCTAGAAGTTAAAATAAACGTAAAAGTTAGTGTACAAAAATGTTGATTAAGGTTTATTTATTAAGTTATATTAAGGTTCATGTAAGATGAAACGAGATGGAGAATGAGATTATTCTTTCTTCGCAAGTTTACTTTGTTTTTGTTTGGCTTCATCTAACATAAACTTAAATTGAATTTAATAAATAAGTTTTTGAGATTTTTGCAATTTTTACGGTTTTTTTTGAGTATAAAAAATATAGCGTTATAAATAGTAATATCTGTATATTTTTGTTAGATTTGAAAATGTATTATATGAATTAAAATATTGATCAATAAAATCATATTATATATATTGATCTATAAATATATATTTATTAAATACGTAAAATATTTGTAAATATTCGTATGTATTTGTATAATTATTTAAAAAAAAATAATAAGAAAAAATATTTTAACAGAAATAATAATAATTTTGAATAAAAGTTTATTAAATTTTTTTTATGGAAATAGAGATCAATAGAAATTAATTGATTGAATAAATTTTATCGAGGTATAGAAATCACAATTTTATTGTTTCACCTATAACCATATTATACGTAGATTGCTGCATAAACTCTATTATATATAGAGTTTTATATAAAAATGTTATTATAACTCTTCATCTTGTAAGAAAGCTTTTTTTGCTACGTGGAAATTAATTGATACAAAGTAAGGAAATTTATAGGATTACTTAAAAACTAATAATGAAATTAATAATTACTTTATACATGCTTTTAAAACCTTTATTGAATTAAATCATTCTTTCTCTAAAAATAGATAAAATAAAAATTAATATTAGCGAATACGAAAAATTGTTCCACTTTTCAGCATGTTTTCAATTTGCATTCGAATGATATGAATTCATTATTCCATTTTAATACAGCTTTCAAAAAATTTGATAAAATAAAAATACTGGTGATTGAATTATTAATATTATTTAAAATTTCATATAAATATTCACTCATATCTTTATCTTTATATCTTATTCATATTAATTTATAGATTACCAATTACTTTTTTTTTAAAATAATGTTACAAATTCTCTTCTGAATTTTTATTAAAGAAAACTATACATACAGCTGTTTTAGGTATATTTTAAGTAAATGAAGTTTCATTTTCTTTCTAAGTTTAGATGAAAAAGACATAATTAAAAATAAGTGAAATTTAAAAAAATAATAAAAATATTACATTAATAGAATAATTATTATTATTTCGAAATTTTTTCATATAAATTTAAACATAAAAACAGATATAGTAAAAAAATTATTAAAAACATAAATTTAATATTTCAGAATGTCCATTATATCCATTCTTTATTTCATTTCAAATTTTTTTGAAAGAAAATGCAAAATTTGAAAATTATTTTATAAATTCTGAATAATTGGCAATTATTTGATTTTGAATAATAATGAATAATAATGAAACTAGTTAATTGTTTAAAAAAGCATGTAGAATTATATGAAAAATGTTTTTAAAAATATTAACTTAAAATTTTATCTATTATAAAAATGATATTTCATATGTGCGATGATTATATATTAATTCTTTTAATATTAATTATATCTGTGTTGCTCTAATCAATTGACAAAAAAAAAACTAAAATTCGATTTTATAATAATATGAAAATTGAAGAATATATGACTCCATAATAAAAGAAATGTAATTTCCCCCATAGCGCAGATGGACAATAATAGACCATCTAAATCGCTGAGTGATGTTTAAAGCCGCTTAAAAGGAGAATGACAAGCGTTTATGACAAGCTTGCTTACTTGATATGTAGAAGAAATCGATAACAATATGTTCAACGTCATTCAAAGGAGTATCATGCTCGTCTAAATACTCTACATATCTATAAAAAGATATTTTGGATCGAAATTTTGACACTTCAAGTACTTTTTAAAATAACTTTTGATATTGTATATAAAGAAATGTATAATATAGATTTAATTAATTAAGTATAATTTGGTAAACATGAGTTAAATATGGAATGCATGGTAATAATGAAAAGAATAATTTTAGCTTTTTATTAATAATAAAATATTTGTGTTCAAAATATTGAATAGTAGCTAAAAAAAATAAATTATTATTAGGTTATCAGAATTAACAAATGAAACTGTTGCTTTATAATTGAAAATAAATCGAATTCTAATTTTTAGATTTGCCATTTGTAAAATCATTTCCACCAATTGAAATCTATAATATTTATTCTTTCTCTTATTTTTTTAAGAATTTAAGAGAATTTTAAGAACAAGAGTATAAATAAAAATTTGATTTTTTGTAGTTTCAGTTAAACTCAGGTTCAAAGTCATTCAACAGTAATAATAATTATTTATTTATAAAATTCGATTGTTTTATGTTAATATTATTTATATAATTATAACGTTTTAAAACACAAATTCAATTGGAAGTATTATTAAGTTCGAGATTCTAAAACTCGAAGCTTTTCAACCAACTCCAATATTTATCAGAGATTTCTTATTGAATATCTCCTGCAACAAATGCAACTTTTAATAGTAAAAAAATTACTTAAAATTAAATATTATTAAAAACCAAAGTTCATGATAACAATTTCTCCCTGCAATCGTTATTATTTACGATATTTTCAAACTTAATAAATCATCGTAAACTTCCATAGATCAAAATTAATTTTCAGTCATCAATCTTCGAGCATGAATGATAACGAAACTGGAATAATTGTTAATACAAATGTTCAATTGATTGATCGAAACTGTCGATAATGGACATGTCGATAACGTTTTATTCGATCTTTGATCGAATGTTACCGACGAAGGGAAGGAAGAGAGAGAGAGAAAGAGAGAGAGAGAAAGAGAGAGAAGAAAATACGAAACGATCGATTCAGATTAATCGGTGAGAATCTCATTAAAGCCGACAGGAAGGGAAGAAGCGTCAAACTAGGTTTATCGACAATTTTTTCCCCCTTGGAGAAAATATATTTGTATAGTTATATATCGATCTAATTCCAAGCTGCAACGACTTTCATCTCCGCTGCAGAAGGATATTCAATCAGCTGACTGGAAGCGGCAACTTCCTTTTCTCAAACTAAATAGCAAACGCTTTTCACGATTTTTGCAAAGCTAAATTGTCTCTTATTTGTCCAATGTCTGGAAACTGTATGCGACAAGATAATACTGAGTCTGTCATGTCTAATATATCATCGATTAATACAAGATCTTTGATAATTTGGTTTCTACTTCTCCATTAATATCGGAAATTTCGGTTTCGCCTTAGGAATTGATTAATTGCCGATGGAAGATGGATATCAGATAGTTGATATTATGGGGATAATTTCATTGTTTTGTAATTGTTTATTAATATTAACTATTATGATTGGAATAAATGGTGTAATCAATTTGTAATAAAAGATATTGTTAGTCAGGAATATTTATTGTGAACAATTGAATTGGATTTATAACAAACAACAATTTTGTCAATTATAAGGTTTGTCACAATTTTATGATATATTTTAATTATAGTTCTTCTCTAATATAATTACAGATAATTTTTGCAGTTTTTCTAAAAAAAAAGATAAAAATGATTATTCTTAATCATATAAATCAAGATAATTAAATCTCATGTACAAATAAACTTTTTTATTTTTAATAGAAAAACTTCTTTTTTTCATTTTCAATCATTATTACTTCATTTTTCAAATTTCAATCATTTTAATAATAAAATTCAATTCATACAGAACCAGATTGAACAAATACTTGTCTGGAAAATTTGATCGTTATCTAATTGATTTCCACTTTTCATTCTTTCCACACAATTAAAAAAAAAAAAAAAGGAACGTTTAAATCGATTCACAAAACAATTTAAATGGTATTAATTTATACGATACTTTTTATTGCTATTTAATTCCAAGGGTAGAACGTTTTATTTAATTTATGCTTATGCATAATTCATGTCATCGAGGATTGGAATAAACTACATTTAATCGAAAATCCATTTTTCACGTGAATCTACATATATCTTGAAGTTACATCGGAGAAACTGTTAATCGGTAATCGATGAGTGACATCGAGCAGTGTGCATATAGTAGTATAAGCGAAAATAAAATGAAAAGAATCTAGGGATCCCTAACTGCGTGGAAAACAAGGATTAGCAAATTGTTTGAAATTCGTAGACAGGGAACGAGCGAGATAAATGGGGAAAAAGCCAGGATTGTTCATGGATTTTCGAGCGGATCCAATGGCCGCTGCTCGTATCATTTGAAATAGCAATAAATTCGAAACGAATTACCGACCGTCGATATGCGATCGTTGTCTGATTCGTCTGGTTCAATTGTTCAGAATGATTCGTCGCGCATGTATAAATCTCGACGACCACATGTTTCGCGTGTTCATAGTGGAGGTTCACGCGTAACTTGCCAGATATTTGGAATAACATTTTAATCTATTGATCGATAATTTGTGGGAAGTTTAACATTGTCAATAATATTCGTTACAAGTGTGTTGGTAACTTTTTATTGATGTGAAGCTTTGCAGTAAATAATTGAATAATTATTTAATAAAGTAAAACGAAAATCTTTTTGTATTGTTTGTAATTTTTATAAATAAAGATAAATAAGGAAATTTTGTTATATATAATTGTATTAATATTTTTTAATAATTTTTAATAATTTTTTAGTAATTTTGATAAATCGAAGCTTTGAGGATTAGAATGAGGATTGAATGATGATTGTTTAATAAGAAATAGGCTTGAATTTTTTTCTGTTATTCATAATTTTTGATAATTAATAAAATTTTATAAACTAAAGCTTTGTAAAATAATATTGAATAATATTGTTTAATAAAGTGGAATGAAATATGCTCAAATCTTTTTATATTATTCGTGATTTTTAATAATTAAGAAAAATTTATAGAATTATTTAATTATTAAAAGATCATCAAAAGAAATTATGAAAAACAATATCTATTAAGGGATAAAATTTCATTTATTATAGCTTTTAAGTTTTAAATTGATGAAATCTAAAGATTAAGAATTATTTTTAAATATTGCAAATCATTCAAATATTATAAACTATTATTCTTATTAATTTTTTACATCTTTCATGAGCAATCATTTTTTTTTTTTTTATTATAATTTAGCTTCTCAAGACTCTGACAAACTTTCTACGATACTTATAAAGTTTCTTTATTATACAATTGATTGTCCATAAATATTTAATCAAGTAAATTTATCAACAAAAAATAAAAAATCCCCTCGAAATTAAAAAATGAAATTTTATTTCAAATACTTAGATATTTTAATTCAATATTATATTCATAATCGAAATAAAAATTTAAACGAAATATCAATTTATTTCAATATAAATTCAATCGAAAATCATCGAAAAAAATTTAAATTTCGTAAATACACATCTCACGTATTTATATACGAAAATAATTGGACATACGAAATATAATTACAAGTTTTTCCGCTTAAGTATTCTCTGCAGGTACAAAGACTCTGGATCATTCTAATTTGACCCACCCCATCGGGATGGTTTGTGGCTTTACGTCATTAAACTACATATTCCTCGAAATTTCCTACATGTCAGACTCTTCTCACTTTCCGTAGCTCAGAATCGTGGCTCGGTTCTTCTCTCTGTTCCATTTTCATTATCTCTCGTCCGTTTCACATTGCTCGCACACAGAGGTACGACATGTGCCACGAAAACTCGTTTGACCCTGTGCCCAAACACCGCGATCTGTAAGTGGGAGAGAGAAGAGGGGAAAAAAAAAAAAAAAATATCCTGTATCGTTGACTCGCATCCGAACGAACGTGACGTGTGCACAGATAAGACGTACGGTCGTAGATTGAGGTCCACGATACTTCTCTCATGTTTGACTGGTGATGCAAAATGAGGCGTGGAATACATCGAGGGTTAAAAGTTGGTGGGATAAGAAAGGGTCCAGGGAGAGATATGTTTCTTTGAAAATGGAAAAATACTGGAGGGAGAAAAGGGTGTTACTTAAGGAAATGACGTGAATAATAACGGCAGGGGAGGGATCTCTATTGCACGAACCGATAGGGAGAGAAAAGTGTTTCTAGGATAATAGAATGACTGACATGCTGACTTTTGTGATGTTGATAATGTTGGTGGTTATAGGCTGTGCCTATATTTAAATCGATCTATCTGAATATTTTGTTAGATCAGTGTTTCCTAATGTTTTTTGAAATACGATTCTGTTTTGTAATGGCCAGAGTAGTTTGCCAGATTTTCTCTTTTTTATAATCGTATAAAATTCTATTTTATATAATATTTTTTTTTTATAATAGGTTAAATAAATATGCAATACGGTGAGAATTAAAAAACAAATATTGAAAATCTGTAGCAAGATAATACGTGTATATTTAATATATCTATGTCACGTGAGTTTTTAAGATTTTTTTTTATTATAGTGAGTTGTTTATATTTATTGTATTTTTAAATAATTATATTGAAGTAAATTTAAATGTTGAAAATTTTAAAGTTTTCTATATTATTAAATAATTGTACGTAAAAAATCTTTGATATTCTTGGAAGTTGCAATTCACAGATTTAAAATTCATACTGTACTGGAAAATTTTTCAAATGAAAACTAAATTATACAGGATATAATATATATATATATAAATATATTACAATTTAATTTGTTTAAATGGAAATATAAAAGATATTTTTTAAAATAAATAATTACTATAAATAACTTACTAATTTTTTTGTTAATATGTCAATACAAAAATATATAATTTCATTAAAAGAAAAATTAATCTTCACATATATATTAATATTTTATATATTTTCATTAACAATAAGAGAAAAGTAAAACCATTTAATTATTGTCCGAAATATTTCTAAATATCAATTCAAATGGAACATTCCATGTTCAAAGGAAATAAATATTTAAAAAAAAATATTTGAACTATATTACAATATAAATGTAAAAAGCAACAATATCAAGGAAGATTGAAAAAAATGTGAGTCGAATAAAATGAGGGTTAAAATGTATCCTCTTGAAAGAATAGAATTATCATACTGTATATTCCACTGTGATACATATAAATTCATTCATCTTTATTCGAAATAAGAATATTCTGAAAATAAAAAGCTTTCTTGTAATAACAATATTATATTTTTTTGTCAAATTTTAATGTATATAAAAAAATAAATTTGTTTTTATTAAAATAATATAGAAAATATTTATTATGAGGTTGCTTATTGAATAAAACCATGACCAAGATTTACGGTGTTTTTGTATATATTATAATTTCGTGCTTTGATATAATTTAGAATAATGTGGTCAATCTCTACAATAAATTTTTTTTTTAAATGGCAGAAAATTACGAAGGCCAAGAGAATGAAATGTACAATTGTCGCGTGTCACATGAATGCAAAAATTTAATTTACGATTGCAAAAACAATTGCATGATGAAAAAATATTTGTATAAATTTTTTTGAATATATTTTATTTAAACGATTTTTTTTTATTCGATATATATTATATATTAATGTTTAATACAGGTATGTATAAATTTTATTTTTCTATCTTATATGTAAATTTATTTTTATAAGCAGTTATACAAATTTAATAATTTTGAATTTTTATATATTGTTTTTAATTACAGAAATTGTTATACTAATAATTATATTTAATTAATTAACGTTTAAATTAATTTGTATCAAAAATTCTATTCAATATTATTTACAATATATTAATGATATATTAAAATAATAACAATGTTAAATAATTTTTTTTAAAAAGCATAAATTATATTTTATTTCTATTTCTAACATGGGACCTAAATATTATTCTTTTAATGAATTATAAAGTCGAATAGCCTTCAATCTTCAAACATTCCTTTCAACATAAATGAATATCAATTTAGATGAAAATCAATAATAAAAGGATGCAGCGATTTCAATAGCATTCGCAAACGAATTCATTTCAATTCGGTGTCTTTATCTGGTTTATACATTTGCTCTTGGGGACAAGCCACTGCTAAAAGAGATATTTCTCTCTATTATTTGAAATAATTCCAATTAGCCTGACCTATTACAATCCTGTTCATGAAAATTATTTCACGTAAAGAATAATGCGATTGAATTAATCTTTGTAACATAAGCTTACTTGCAAGATATATCTACTAATTTGCTGTTAATTAATTCTTCGAGATACCAAATTTTATAAAAAGAAAAATTCTTTTTTATCAATTATTTAAGACAAAAGCATTCTTTTATATATTCTTTCTTTTGCAAAGAAAATATATTCAAGAAATATATTCATTGAAAAGAGATATATTTATTATTTAATTAAAATACTATCTTATATATTGTAAAGAGATTAATCCAAGTGTTCAAGTGTCCAATATACAATTTTGTATCTATTTTTCATAATTATCAAGGATTTTTGTTAAGAATAGAATATTTGTTAAAGATTTCAAATTTAAGAATTATTATTAAGAAAGGGAAAGAGAAAGAAATAAAGAGAATTAAAGTTGAAAATTTAATAATTCTTATAATTGCAAAAATACATTATGACTATTAAAAGTGCAAAATTATTTGAAATATTTGAAGAGTAAAATATATTACTACTAATAATTATTGTATTCTTTTCAGAATGCTCAAGAGGTGATTGGTTATTAAAGTGAAGGTGTCAGTGGTTTTGAAAGTTACTGCCACCGCAATTTTTCGCCTAGTGAAATGGAGATAAATGGGACAGACAGCAGCCTAAATGGCACCGAAGCTAATCGCACTACTTCTCCTGTCTTCATTATTAGCACGCGTTATATGACACAATGGTGAGTCATATTTATAACTTTATATTGTATATTATATCCTACTTTCAATTAACAGAAAGATATATCATCAAAAATCAAATATATATCAGAGAAGATATATCACAAAGATCACAAAACGAAAACATATATTATATAACTAAAAATTTTCTATCGACAATGATTAAAGTGATAACTCGTATAATATTTGATATTTTAAAAAAAATGGGAGTAGAAAAAAAATAAAATAAAAATTGCTCGCGTTTTAAACCCGTTTTGAAATGTTGAAATTGCAACTACTTATATTCTACGTATTAAATTCGGTGAGAACTGCATAATTAAAAAAGTATGTATAGCGTATAACTCTATAATATGTTGTAAAGGAAATTAGGTTATAAAAGTTTGAAAATATTTTCAACCTTGCAATGGAAATTTAAAAATTTTTTTAAATTGTCAAAATATTCAAAAAATAAGTTTTTAATAAACTCAAATAAAATTTTATTGCAATAAAACATAGAAATTATATTTTTAATCTGTAATAATGTCAAATATTATTAAAATTGTACGATTAATTTAATATTGAAAATTATTTAAATCTATTATTTTTAATTACTGTCTTTAAACATGTAAAATTCATGTCAAATTTTAATGCTGCAAAGATCTAAAAATTTTAATTTTTTGTTTTTTTAAACACATTTTCCATTGATAAATTTAAATATTATTTCTACTTTTACTTAATTTTCTTCTTTAAATTATTATTATTTAATTATCGATATTACTTAAATTATTGTTAGTAAAAATTTTCTAAAAGCAAAAAGCAAACTATTATATATTATCAAAAAATTTATTGATAAAATTGAAATTTTAACTCATCTAAAACACTATATCACAAAACAACATTTACTCCATTAAGTATCATAAACAACACAAAAAAATTTTGTTCTTATCTTTCGTTTTATCTTAAATGTATACTCATTATACTCCTAATGCAAATTTGCAAAGTTAAAGATAGCGAACGATACTCAACTACTAACTCTTTTTTAATATTGTTTCAATATTACTTATCAGCACAAAATATCACGTATGGTATCATCAGATTCCTATCTAGTCAAAGAATCAGCCAAGTTAAATTGTATTTGTGTCTGTATTGAATGATAATAAAATTATATATATCAAATTTATTCAAATGGATATTTGATATGTATTTAACTATTTTTTTTAAACTTTGTTAATTATCTGATCTATTCTGTCTTTTTTTTTGAGTTTATAATCAATTATTTTCAATGAATCGAAATTTCTAAAGAGAACACGAAAATAAAGCAATCATCCTTATTATTTTTAATTTTTAATCTTTTTAAATTATCCTTAGTTTATTTATATAAAGAAAGAGAAGAATTTCAACTTATTTGAATATTTATTATAATATAATAGAAAATTCAAGAAAAATTTGCAACATAAAGCATTATTTAATAAAATGACAACTTTATGAAAGAATATCTATTTTTCACAAATTTTTTTTCAAATTCCATTCCATTAGAAACATTTCAATCGAACATTTACGTACGATTAAATTAATTATATTTAATTCGTGTGATAATTAAATGACTTAAAAATCGGATAAAAGATATAAATTTTTCATCCGATTTTATTTTAAATCTATTTCATTTTTTTATAAAATTAAAACATCTCACTGTTAACATTTTACAGCTAGATATTCGTAGCGATTCCAATCTTCTTGCATCAAGTAGACGACGTGTATTTATGGAATAATCATCTTCGGTTATTTACTTCGCTCACTAGCAAGTATCTAGTGCTTAGTACACGCGAAATTTTCGAACTGTTTCGCTTAAAGATATGAAGTTACGGAGCAATTTAGCAAGAGGTACGAGAGGTATTTATAAATCTGAATTATGTTCTGAAATGGTTATGAAAGAAATGTTGACCTACATTTTCTTTAACATTAATACGCTATTAGGACTTATTAAACGATCTCGATCTTGATGCTCGGTTTATCATGATGTAACGTACAACGAATTTTAGCAGAGAATTTAATTAAAAAAAAAATCTTGAATTATTTCTCGTTTTAAATTATGATTTAATCTTTAATTTAATCTTTCTTTAATTTTCTTTATGATAATATTTTTAAAATATTAATCATTGTCCTTTAAATATAATTATCCCTTTTTACAAATATCAATTTCATATTAGTTGGAAATTTTATTTTTGCAATTTTGTGTAAATATTTTACAATTTAATTAAAATTAATATTGTTAATAAAATTTTATAAATTTCCAATTACTGATATTATAAAATTTGTTTTTTTCTTCCTTCTATTTGATTCCTCTATTTCTTAATAAGAAAAAATATATATTTTATCATTTAAAACTTATCATCGCACTAATGATTCACATTCACAAATTTCATAATAAAAAAAAGTTTTTCGTACAAACGTTTTAACATTAATTCTAAGACGATAAAATTGGAAAGATATAATACACGTATCGCAAATTGAAAATTGTACATACATAATTTCTCATTTCATCATTTTTCGAATTTCTAACTTTGACACGTGATCTATCATTGCTTCCTCAAAATGTTCATTATTCAAGATTAATAGCGTCATGTGGTTTCTCTCGTACAGTCGATATTGGTTGTCCGTGGGGATGGTTAGAAAACACCAAGGTTGGAGGAAATGAATTTTCTTGGGGACCAAAACGGAGGGAAAAATTTCTTGAGGGTCTTGTTCCTTTTCGAGACACCATTGTTCCTCTGGTCGCGCTTAATGAGTACGGCTGTGCATGCGGTAAATGGAGTATTCGTTTGCCTCTTGTTGCTGTTAAAAGACTTCTAGAACGATGCATCCTTTTTGTAGAGTAATATATCTCTGAATTTTGAATTTTACGTGCATTCACCAATATATCTTATATTTTTTTTTAAATAAAAACTGAACGAAATATTTTTGTATACAGTAGAAACCTCCATTGTCCGAACTAATAGTGTTTGGATAAGAAAAGCTTTGGATAATGGAACAGATTTTTTTTTTTTAGATAAATTATTCTATTATTTTGAGTGAAATGAATCTTAATAATACACTTATTTGCAATGAAATTGAGATAATTATATAAAAAAAAATACATTATTTTATTATAAATACTTAGAAATTTATAATACTTTTTTATCTGCTTAATTGCACAAATTTTTTCAATGTAAAAAGTTAAGTAATATTTAATCTAAATTTCGTATTATAAAAGTTCTTTCTTGAATACTTTATATGAGAAGATTTCTGAAAAGGAAATATCGAAATAGATTTCTTTTCAATAGTGTTCTAAAATTAATCTCAAATTAAATTCTATTTCCATTAGAGGAACTACTGGATAAATATAATATCAAATAATAAAATGTTTAGTAAAACATTCGGATGAATGAATGATTTTATTGATAATTGTTTCATTTTTATTTTCATAAATTTTCCATCATTATTGCAATAATTATTTAATTAAGAAGAAAACTATTCTTTGATTGAAATAAAAAAAAGAAATCTTTTTTTTTCTTTATAACATAATGAATACGTAATATTTCTTAATTAAATTATATATATACACACACATATATATACAATATATTATAAAGCTTGCAAATATAATTACTGTAAAAGCATCATCATGCCAAAAGATAAATACATCACTTGTAATTATTAAATAAAATAAATTATTATACAATATACTCGTGTAAATACACTACCGAACGAAACAATGGAAGAAAAAAATAATAAATACCTTTCTTTTATTACTCTTGTGGTACTTGCTTTTCAAATTATGATAACACCGTTGTATATCCAAATTTGTTTGTGTAAATATTAACCGAGCCTAGCAAGTTTAAAAATTTTACACCAGAGATTCGCTTTGTCAGTCTGCTGTGGTCTGATAGGACACATATACGGGTGAATTGCAAACAGATACCTACAACGAGCGTTCGTTTCAAAGGACGGCCTCTGCGTTTTCCGATAATGCAACCGGTGTACCTGTGAAAGGCAATTACTATCGAGAACAATTTCTTTTAAAGGGGATGCTTGGCCAGAATATTTTCTCCCTTCTTTTTTTTTTTTTTTTTTTTATTTTTATTTTTATTTTTTTTTTTTCTAAAAAACAATCGATATCAAGCAAGAAATAGATTAAAGTTTGTAGCACAACTATTTTATCTGATATATATAATTATAGAAAAAGGAACTACAAATTTATATGTATTTATATTATGCATACTATACGTGTACGTCATATCTTTCCACCGAGACGAATAAATGCTATTTTTAATCAGTCTTTTATTCCCTTGACCGAGATAGGTTAAATGTATTGGAACTTTTCTGGAGCGAATATTTCAAATGGAAGATTGCATTCCAATTAATATAAACGAGTAAACGAAATCGGATTCCATGAAATTCTAGAAAATTGTATCGCGATGCTCGAGTTATGCCGCTTCATTTACAGTTACTTACGTTTATTTTTTTATGGCGTTACTCGTATTTCGAATCTCTCTTCTTTATACAAGGTGAACAGAAATGATCGATCACCCGAGATACCTTTCGAGATCCCTTTTTCTTTTCTAACAGAGTTTGTTTGTTAAACTTGCATATTTATTTATTTATTTGTGACACGACGAATTATAGTCGCGATGATACGATTTCGTTTTAAAAGTTTGTATAATAAATTTATTCTTTATATAAATGGAATCGAGCTTTTTGAACAACTTACTTACTGCTGTATACACTGTAACGTGTGAACACGTTCTGCTTAATTTTGCATATCGTCTGAGGTTCAGACCAAATTCGAACATTCATATATCGTGGCGAATTTAATTGGAAATTAGTCAAATTCACACTTGAAACTCATAATGAGATTTCATTTTCAAAAATTGATTGGTTGGAATCCGCTAAAGCGGGTATTAGATGCGTTTTGACTGCATAAATTTTAATAGAAATTTGTAATTGATATTATATAGGACATTTTTATGAATGAAAAACGAATAGAATTATCATAAATTTATACAATCAACATGTGCACGTATAAAATGTACTGCATTTTCATTCATACTTGTTACTCTGTCGCTTTCACTCCTACTCCCTTGATCCTTAAAATTCTTAATGTACCTTCCTCGTGAATTACTCGTATTTAATTGAAATTTCATTATGTCAATCAGTGTTTCACAAACTGCATTAACTGAATTCTGTGAACTTTGTTAAAAACTTTATGAATTCGATTTAATAACTTCCATATATATGATGTGTATTTTTCTAGATCATATCCTTTGTTAATGGAAGATAAAATATGAGAGTAATTATTCTTAATTAGAAAAAAGATTAATTAGAAACGCGTAGTACTTTTATATTTCTCACAATGAAATTAAATAAACAATCAAACTTTAATCCAAATGAATCATTCGCACACTTTAAAAATTCTGAAAATCATAGTTTAATATATTCAGTGTCGGGATGACGCGAACGTACACGTCATAGAAATGCCCTATTCTATGACGATTGACGCATACGGTCGCGTCATGAATACTTCTCAAAGAAACGTGAAAAAGCGAAAAAAAATTTTCCACATATTTGATTTTCCTTTTGCGCATACACAAGTCTTCAATTTAACTATTTTAAATTTCGTTTTACAATATTTCTTTCCTCATCGAAAATCAATTTTTCACGCTACATTAAAGAACGTGTTAAGAATCGTTACCCTTTTATTATTCTATCGTTTTATCTCCAAAGAAAATTCTTATATCCATTATATTATATTTTCGATAGATAGGACATATTTGCTCGTTGCTGAATCGCTGCCAATCCGGTATTTCGATCGAAGAGTTCGCGAGAATCGCATTAGCCCCTGGTGGAATTTCTTCGACAAAGAGGGGTCCCAGGGTGTAGCCATGATTTTTTGACGAGCCCCCTGCACAATGGCGCCGCATGCAAAATTAAAGGGTAACGATATCTGAGTTGAAAAAGAACAGTGGGCTCAAGTTTTTATCATGGAACTTTCGTTTCTTGTAAACGCGGTCTCGTTTTTTAGAGGAGATTGCAACTTCAAATAATCCATAAACTATTAAACGTGTGCCCCCGAAACTGTCATGGAAACTGTTAGCTTCACCTTTTTTCAATGCGTATCATTGTGCAAAGGTTCATCAAAAGATCAGAGTTTCACCACGGGAAAAATCCCTCTTTTTTTGTCAGCTGTTGAGCTCGTTGCTGATTTTGTATCAAAATTATAGTAGCGAAAAAGTTTAATCCCACGTATGTCCTAGTTATCGTGTTCCTTTTTGCTTGTTTATCACGTTTCTTTGGATTTCTGATTCGCAAAAGAATGATCATCTTTTTATTAGATTTGTTTCTTAGTTGCACAACTATGTGTTTTTTTTTTGTTAATTTTGATTTTTAATAGTTTTTATTTCGTGAAAATCGTAGAAAACGAACTAATTGAATTTTTACAATATTTATATGAATGAAAATTATGGTTCGTGTATAAGGCGTGTATATAAATAATTGAAATGATAGATGTGGAAATATAACGCTAAAATTTATAATTTTTGTAAAAAAGAAAATATATATATCCAAATTAAAAAATATTTTATTTTTACTAAATAATATAATAATAGTAATTTGTAATAAATATAGATAATAAATATAGTAAAATGATTATATATATTTTTCTTTGCTTTCTTAATTTTTACTTAATTATCACTTTCTCTTAAAATTATCTTGATTAAATTAAATTATATGTATTTAAACATGTTTAAGAAATAGAAGAATATTTCTCATATTTTTAAATTTGTTAATATTGACATATTTTAAAAAATATGTTTGTAAATATTTTGAAAAAGATTTTCATTAATTTGTCTGATTGATCATACTTAATTCATATTAGTGTATGACTAATGCCTGCGCTTCGATTTCTTTTTAATAGTATATTATTAACAATGAATCAACTGTTTGCATGATCCTTAACAGTATAAGATTTGATCTAAATACACGAATGCTTTTCAGGCAATTTCTTTCATATCTGTTATTTTCTACGAAACAAGATTTATTGATTATATAATTGAAAATTAATTTGTGAGCAAGTTTATAACAAGACTCGAGGAATTATTTAAGAAGAAAAAATAAAATTAATTTTTCAGTGGATACAAATAAGCATAATGAAGAAATAACTTTTATTCTCATTCTATTACATGTATTATTGTGTTATTATTTATCATTATCTATCTATTATATCATTAACACTATCATGTTATTATTATATTATTATTTGACTTAAATGAATAAAGAAAATGGATAAAAATGAATTTCGCATGACTTGAAGCTTAAACTGAAATCAAGATAGTTATCTTATTATTTAAGAGAAATGAAGAGAATTTTTAAATTTAATAATGAAGAGAATTTTGTTAAAACATGTCACGATCGTGTCACTAAGTGGATTTTATGTAATAATTAAAAAGTATTTATCATATTAAAATATAATAAACTAATTTCAATTATCTCAGATAATTAATATTTTTGTATATCAAATTAATCTAACTCCATTTTGTTTTTTAAATTTAATTATATGCGTACAACGTTTTAGTATAATCTTTACTTTATCTTTTCATTAGAATAATAAAGAATCACGCGTGTTATCTGTTAAGTGAAAAAGATTTAATTTTATTTGGAACTTTATATCTTTATAATATTTTGCTTGTGCTGCTAAAATTTTATATTTTTATACGATGTTCTGTATATAATGATAAAAACAATAATTCACAACTTGTTGCATATGCTAATATCCAGTAAGCGTGTGTGGATATCCGAGTTCAAATCGGGATCCCGAAAGTTTGCAATTTTCGGGTGGTCACGTGTGTTTCGAGTAATCGAAGTTAGATTCCGGTTGGGCAGTGCTCGGTCGAGATCCCAAAGTTTGTTAAATGTGGCTAAACTAGACTTCCATTCCATTGTTTTCTATGCGATAAAATATTACTATCGTAATATATATCGTATAATACTTTTGTTCTCAAACATCAATGACTTTTAATCAATTTTAATGATTTTGACTTTTATTGATAATCTATAAAAAAGGGATTTGAGTTCTCTCTGATTTTCACAGATTTGTCGCACGTTTATTTTAACGTTTTATTTCTTAGATTTTTTAGAGATAGGGAACTTTTTTTATTAATTCTGTAATTCTTGAAAGCTAGAATAATCCAATTCTTTTTTCTTTCGTCCTTTTTTTTTCGACAGAAAAAAAAAAATTACAACATGTTACAATTTGAAATTATTAGAGAAATTTTTGTTGTTTAAGATGTAACATAAATGTGTCCTGATAAAATAAAAATGGATATTGGCTGATAATCTGACTTTCAGAAGTAAAATTATTAACGACAAAAGAAAATGAAGTTTCTCAAATATTCATTCGATTAATTAAAATTAATTCTTGAATTAATTGATTTTGCAAGAATTTTTTATGATGGTTGTATAAATATGATGTTTTGAATAAATTTCAGACATTCAATTAAATTCATATCGAAAGAGTTAATTATAATAAAAGATATTATGTATCGTAATACATGTACAAAACTTTTAATTACATTTCGTTCAAACGTTTAAATTTTAAACTGTTGAAAATTATATTATCGGTTCCAATTTTTGGATTGGACAAAATTTTTCACAAAAAGAATTCGATCGTATTTTGAACCATGATCGGGAAGCTTTTTGCATGATTTTTGCATAATTTCTAACTTGACAAACTTTGTATTTAACGCGTCGGTAGACAAGCGTGGCAAATGCAGCTGAATAGGTAGGGATAATTAGGATTTCAGAGTTGAAGAGAAAGAAATGTTTCGAGAACGAGTAGGGCAATGGGGAAAGGGCGTGACAGTGAGCTGGCATCGAACAAAACTAATCTGGGGCAAATTGCACCCTTGACCTAGCCACGCTAATTCGCGTATCCCGTGGATCTGGGCTATATGAGTGAGTTTCGGTTGATGGGGCCAGTTGTTTGAGTGCGCGAGTACATGCTTGTGCTCTGCGTCGTTATTTCGTAAAAAAGAAGAATCCATTGTGTCGTGCAACAGGAACAAAGCGCGCGAGCCGTGCATACGCTCGACTTTACCGATCGAGCCGATTGCTTACGAAAAAAAATGCCGAATATCTATCGATAAAATCGCACGCTAAAACAAACGCGTATATTATTGGCCTCCTCTTTAAGTAAGTGGAATGAAACGATAATTGTCGTGGATAGAACAATTTTTCCCTTCATCGAGAGAGTAAAATTTAATTTTATTATTGTTAAGTATTTTAATTTATTCCTATATTAAGAATATAAAAATCTGTTTTAATAAATAAATAAAATTCTTTCCAATATATCCTATCTATATTTACTCGAAATAATTTATACGCGATTTTTCGTGTTATTTGTGCTATTTGTTTATACTTAATAAGTTATTTTATTATTCGATTCTTAATGGAATCAAATAGTTTAACGTTGCAAAGATTTTCTGACTTCTGAAGTCAGATAATGATAATGTCTCTTTTCTTTGGCATTGAAATCCTTTTTCAATAAGTTCTAAACTAATAGTATGGGCCAACCTCTTTCATTCTCATCATATACAAAAGGCGTAGTCGAATACGGGTATTCGAGTATTACCATCTTTCGCAGATAGCATCATTTGGTATCGCTGCGTCATTTCTTTCATGGCTTATTGAAATACGATAAAACCAAATAGGTATCTTTTGACGTTTATCATTTTCCGTTACCGTGAAAAACAAGTACGAACTTTTCGCAAAGTTTTAAAGCAAAGTCTGATATTTAAAATTTCTCCAAGTGAAATTAAAAAAAGAAATATTTTCTTTTGCAATATTAATAAATTCGGTATCAATAAATTATTAATAATCAAAATAATAGGAAATCAATAAAAATTAATCAACAATTATCGATATGATATTCAATGAATGAAATTTACGTGATGAAAATATTATAAATAAGCATTATGATATTTAATAGAATAATATAAGAATTTATTTTTTAGACCAGACTGTACATGCTGAGTTAAAAGAAATTTTCTTTTGATATATAACTTTTGCAACATTAAGAAAGAATATTGACAAAATATTCAATTTAACTAACTAATTTATTTAGAATTAATAGTAATATTTTTATCAAGGAAAATTTATTTATCTTAAATTGTCGAAACGTAATACGAATAAAAATATTTTTCCAATCAAGATTCATTTAACTTTTCTCAACAAAATTTTTAAATATTAACGTGTTAATGCATAAAAGTTTTTCTCGTATAAATATTTTCTATCGAATTTAACGAAACGAATCTTTCAATTATGAAGCAATACGCGATGCTATTATTTCAAAATCCGATATGGTATGAACATACCGTATATGACGGATACTCTAAGGTATATATTCAACGTGGTCGTTTTCTAGAATGTATTCAACGAAACACTTTTTTTATCGCTCTGTGAGAGCTCCATTATACCAGATCGTCAGATTTTCGTGCCCATTTTCTACCTCTTGCATGCTAATTCTCTCTTCAAACATTTTTCTATAAGTTTCAGCTATTTTAGCAGTTTTTCAAGCTCGATCGATTATTTTGTTAGAACACGAGCATTAGTTAATATTCTGATAACAAACATTTTTTATAAAATTTACAATTTTACATGTATAAATTGTTACAATACGAGTTATTGAGTTTTTTCATTTTCATTTTTTTTTCTTTTTTTTTGTAATTTATAGGAATCATTAATAATCACGTGAATCGTTTAATAATTTAACGCAATATTCAATAGATAAAAACGTATATCGTACAAACGTGAATTAACATTGGTATTGTATAAAAATTAAAATACAAACAATGTTAGTAAAACTCGAGAATTGATAAGTAATAAATGCAGCTGGAAAGTGAAACAGTTGAAATATAAAACATGTTAGGGCTCATTTATATATCGTTTATAAAATCGAAGTTGTCACGAACTCGCAAAAATCTTTGCAATTCCAATGATCTGCATACCATCTGCATATTACTGACCATGTAAAGTATAACGTGATTTTTTTTTTATTATTGAATGCGTGTTTCTCATGAAACTTATTTCACTTTCTATGCGTAATTAAACTTCGCGCAATATAATACAGGAGAACCTTGCACTATCTACAAGTTAATATAAATATGTTTATAAAAATTATAATTGTAAAAACGAATTAAATGAATAAAAAGGGAAAAAAAAAAGAGAAATTAATCTCATTATTAAATATTTGTTGTTATTTGTAAAAGATGAGAAATAAATTTTTCTCTTTCTGATTTTAATTGATTTGAAAAATATTAATACGTAAAAAGGATTGTAACATATAAAAATGGATATTCAAATTTCAGCAGTAAAAATTATTTCTCATCGTTAATGATATTTTAGTTTAATGTTCTTTTTCAAAGTTCAAATACACGTGGTATTTTTTTATGATAAATTTTCATCGAATTAAAGTAATTATTTTAATATTTTAAAATCGCTTATATAAACTTTTACGTACTAAAATTTTAATAATAATTAAAATCGACAGAAATTATACTTTTTTTTGTATACATTTAATAATTATCAAAGTTAATATAAATTTAAAAAATGCTAAGATTTTCATTACAAAAATATTAACATCTTTTTATACTCGTTACTATTCTATGCAATAAAAATGCAAATCCCCTCTCTTGTATGTAACAGAAAAACGCAGTTTTTAAATTACAACGCAACAATAAATCGATATTTATAAATTGTGCCTTTTATAAACAAAAATTAAACATTAACATATTTCTCAGTTTTAAAAAATTCGTCAAAAATTGAATCGACTCGATAACTAAATAATTAATTACGAAATATATTTTTTTCTCAATCAACCCAACCTAATCTAACTTCTCCAAAATTGTCACAATCTCCCCCTTTCTCTTTACAAGATCCTCGATTCATTCGACACTTAAATTATATCACTTGCAAAATACCTCACGCGTCTATCTATCTAAAAAAAAAAAAAAAAAAAAGAAATCGTTTCAGAGCAAAGATTCACGGTATCAGGAGTTCAAAAGAATTTTACAAAAACGTCGTGGCGAGCGTCAATGCAATAAATAGATCTGGCACAAAAGCGGTTACAGGCTCTCGATTCATCCTTTCCCCCCAATTGGGTATCGGGGAATGGAGGTTAAAAAATGCAGCTGATGAAGCGGCGTAAACATCAGCTGTTTGACTCGTCGAGCCTGTTCAAAAATTGAAAACGTCGGCCCTGTTCGAATGAATTGGCACGCAAGAGAGAAATCTCCCATTGTTCGGCATCCATTTGCTCATGTGAATTCTGCTTTATGGACAATGCAAATATATGTATAGTATAGCCGAGTACGAATCGTCTATGAGGATAGTTTACACGATAAAGCAAAGCGTTATTACACACACGGTGTGTGTTAATCAGTTGCAACCTTGTTGTTCGATCGATCGAGACATCGGATAAGGGGGATTCTGGTAGATTCGTCGAATTTTAATCACTTGTGACACGCCTCGATCATTCGTTTCCTTTCGTTTTTTTTTTTTTTTTTCCAACGTTGACCGATTTGCCGGGGTTCGATTCAATGCGGTTTAAACGAGTGAAATAATAGTGGCGGGGAAAGTAAAACGGGGACGTGGATGTTCTTTAAACAGCGGTGGCATTATCCTTTTGTTCTTTTATAAGTGAGAAATATTCTATGTGGATATGGATGTACACGACGGCGTTGCCCATTTTTAGATATCGAATTATTATAATATATGTATGTATATGTTGTATGATGGATTGATATTGCGTGAAAAGTGAAAAAATGTAGAGAATTTTTTTTTAATAATAATTAATGAGAATTGTAGTGTTATTAGTGAATAATTAGATTAGGGGATTTTAGTTTGCTTTAAAATTGAGAGAAATTACGAAATATGAGAATGGAGGATTAACAAATGAAAAGATTTAATGATATTAAATTTAAAAGAAAATTATTGTTTTACGTGTATACGCATTTTTATTTATCAACTGGATGATTTTCAGTGATTTTTGTTTCGACGAAAGTTATTACTTCGTCAAAGAGGAGAATTCGATCAATTACGGGATTAAAAACAATGAATATAGATTCACTCGTATCAAATGAAATTAAGAAAAAAAAAAAATCGAATAAATATTTTATTATTTTAACGATGAAACATTTTCTATTGCAATACGATTGCGAGCGTCAATATTAAACATTATTATATTACTTGTTTTTCTATTAAATTGAATTGGAAAGGAAAAAATATTTTTTTCAATGGTGATTTGTTATCGAAAAACTTGTAAGACTAAAATAAATTTTATTATTCAAAATGGAATAATATCGTTCTACAAAATCATTCTAATTTTTTTAATACATCACTGACACATTATCACGCTTTTTTAAAATATATATAAATCATATTATATAAAACAAAAAGCTTGAAATAATTTCAATTGTCTCTCCCGCACGTGTGTGTCATCTCCACGTTGTGTATGAATGTGACAAAGATAAAGTGAAGAAAAATAAGCACAGCACTGGAAACTCTGGTAGGCATATTGTGACGACACGAGGAATATTGATTTTCGAATTTTCATTGCGCCGTGGAGAGAATGGAGGCAAAAATGCATTCTCTATGTTGAACCGAACCGTATTGCTTTCAAATTGTATACTTCGATCGAGATTCGAGATACGTATCCCATACACGCGTATATACACGTAAATATTTAATTTAACCACGAGATACGGGAAGAAAACGTATACATCAGTTTTTATTGTTGAAATGTACAAATCTAATTTGTGATACATCGTATGCATATCTTTATCTCGAGACAACGTAGTACATCAATCAAATATTGCATCTATATTTGTTTTTGATTTATACAGCAAAGTTGTGCGAGAGAGAAAAGTTAAAAATAAAAATTTTTTAAATATTGTTGATCAGTTAGTTTAGCAAATGGTATTGTGGATGTTAATTATAGATATTGAATATATAAAAATATTAATTAAATGTGACATTAAGAACTTAAACATATATAATAAATTTACATTTTCTTTACCTCCAAAGAAAAATTCAATGACGATGATCGGATCATCAAGAAGCTGCTGAGCTTAGTGCTTTTGCAATGCACGCAATATATGTACGTATAATATATTCAGAATAGAAGGTAGAATATATTCCAAATAGAAAATCGAATGTTCAAAGAATTTGGAACTTAGAATTTCTTATACAATAAATTTTGAAAGAAATGTACATTAGATTGAAATTCACAATGGGTTAGCAGCATTGAAACTATGAAAGAATAAAAATGTTTCTTGGATCGATGTCTTGTGATAATAGAACAGGAGAAAAAAGGAAGAAAGAAACGAGAAACGTCATCGTTTGAACAGGAAAATAAAATTCTGCTTGGCTTGATCAAAGTAAAGATCTCGAGAATGATTTCGAGTTTAAGATAGAAACATAAATGATAATGTAAAATCCTAGATGATTAATAATTATAATAATTAATTCTTCAATCTCTTGTCAGTGTAATAAAATTACAAGTTTTTTTTTATCATTTGATATTTTTAAAAATTCAGAAAACTTTCGATTTGAATAATCATATTAGGCATTGTAATATTTAATTAATTTGTTACTAAATTTATATAATTACTTTTAATAGTTTGTTCGAATCTCTTTCTGCATTCACTGTAAAGAGATTAATATTTCACATCGAGCTTCAACAATGATTAAAATGTTAATTAAATTATGACGATGTGGAAAAAATTACAAATTTGTATAATTAATAGAAAAATTTTTGTAAAATATTAGAAATAATCGGTTAAAATAACTAAAAATAATAATAAAATATTGGATTATTATCAGCACATTTTCCGCCTCGACGCGTCCAAGTTACAATTAGCTACTGTTAGTAGTCGAACTCAACGATTAGTGACCACGATTAGATATTGGTTAGCTATTTGGGCAGTGATCGCAGCCACTAATGCAATGATGCTTTTCAATGCTTGTCATCACAAAATTAATTAATTTCGGATATCAAAGACACGTTCAAATGATGATCAAATAAATGATCAGATATAATATATCAAAATCACTGTCAAATCACTTATAAAGAATGGTAATTTCTAGATACAGTATCAACCAAAAATAATGTGTTTTATGGAATTCAAAAATTTAAAAAAAAAATTGGATTAAAATATTATTTTGCATAGAATATGTTGAAGCATAAATAAAATTGATATTTGTAGTATTAATATGAAAATAATTTAAAAAAATTAAATTAAAAATTTATGGCATTTTACATTTATAATTATGTGTTTTGAATAAATAAATAATAAATAATTATATATATATATAAATTGCATTATTTCAATAATAATGCAATTTTCATTATTGCATTATTTGATTTTTAATGGATCAAATGGACATGAAACAAATATCATTTAATGATATATTCAGCTTATAAATCTTGAATGATTTTACACATTTGTGAAAATTTGTGAATAATATTTTAATAAATATAAATACATAAGATAAATAGAATAAAAAAATTATTTTAATCATTAAATTATTTTAATAAATAATTTATTTTACATTTTTACACTTTTAAATTTTTTACATGAATATGTATAATCTAAAATTTATAAACTTAACTATACTCATTCCCTAATCATTTATTTATGACATTTTACCAATAATCATCAATGTAGAAAGTAAATAAAGGCAAATCGTTTTCGAGTGAGTTTCGGATCATTTAATGATTTGACATATGTCTACGGTAGGATAGAATGTGGTTAACTGTGCGGAGATCCGAATCGGAAATGACAGAATTGAACTAGGATATGAATCTAGCTGTTTACCATTGCTATTTCTCTTGTATTAATAATTAATAGATTCAGTAAATCTCATTAACTAGTGTCAGAACTAGAATGCTCTTATTTCATATGTATTTAAATGAATATCTTCTGAGTTAACGAATTCATAGACAAGAAAATATAGAAAAATTTTGTCTAAAATTGGAATATGTTAAAAATGTATTTTTATAATCAAATTTCTCAAATTTTCTTATTGTTGTAAAAGTATATTATAGTGATATTATATATGTATATATATTGATTCATCAATAAATCCTGATCATAAATAAATGATGATTAAATTATTATTATGTTATATTGATTTATATTTTATGATAATTATATTAATTTCTATGAGATTTAATCTAATTTTCAATCAATTCAGAAAGTTCAAAATTTTTGATAACGTACAAAAATAAATATTTTTTGTTATAATCAACTATGATATTCAATAAAGTTGTAAAATCAAACTATATTTAACACTTTAACTATATTTAATACGTATAATATGGATTTTCTTTCAAGCAATGATAAAAAAGATTTCAAGCATTCGGATTTCCATTAGCATGTGCAATCATTTTTTCTTCGTTTCAAATTTGTATCAAAAAATCGATAAAATACCTTTTTAAATTTTTTATTGATCATTAAAATTTATCGCCATACTATCCCTTTTCTTGATAAAATAAATCATAAATTATTGTTTAGACTTTTTTAATAAATTCCAATTACTTTTTATAAATGCTTTTTATAAGATTTTATGCTTTTATATTCCCTACTCTTAATTTGTGATAATAAAAAATAATTGAATCTGCGTTTCAGATAATAATTTTGTTATACTATATTTCATTTAGCTTTCTTCAAAAGTATCAACAAATATTTAACATTTTAGAGCGACAACATTTCATCAAGATGATTAATAATTTAGCAAATCTCTATATTAGTATTTGTCCCATTAATCATGTCAAAGAATTCGAACCTATTCCTATAAAAGATTCATAGATCTCTCTTGATTTTACCCAGATCAAGTTCCAGAAACACGTATCTTGTCATGTCCCATCAACGATGATACATAAATGTGTCGATAAATCAATTTGGATTTCGGTTCTACAGCTGTCAAGGATGGGATCAAGACATGAAAGCGAATCAATCTTTTTAGATAAATCGCTAAATAACGATATTGATCTTGAATCCTTTTTATCTATCTTTATAACCCAAATCGTACAAAGATCGTAACTTTGTCGTTCTGGATACTTGCTTCGATGGAATTACACATTTATCGATTGAAAAAAATTTAAATTTACATGACATTTATTAAATCAAACAATCAATTATTTGCTCTGATAATAAACGTACTAAAAGTATTCATTCACGTGACTTCAATCGTTTTGTATCAATAGTTCTCAATTAAATTAGATTATATTAAGTTAATTTTTTTCTCTACCACAGAAACGTTATCAAATCACGTACAATAATTGTTTTGGGATTCTTAATCATAGAGTTATTTCCATCAATTCTTAAAATTAATTAATTAATACTTTAATTCTTGAGAAATGTAAGATTCTAAAATAAAACACATGCTTTTTTTTATTTCAATCTCTTTCTATGTCATTTATAAGAAATATTTTTCTTTCTCGATTCTCACGAATCAGCAAAGCAAATGAAATCAAAGAATAATTTTCCAATAATTCTGAGAGAACACCTCCCCGGATAACTGATACATTTCTGTTAATTCACCATTGTAGTGTCTACATGTATACGCGAAACAATTTTTAATTAAAAAACATTTCTTTCTCCCTTTACCTCTTTCTTATCTCAATATATAAACAAGGTTCTAGAACGAATTAATTCATTTTATCATATCCCACTGCACATAAATTTAAAATTTAATATGATTTGATTTAGCTTGCGTACCAGTTGGGAATATTTTATGTACCTCTGGTAGTAGATGGACTATGTATCGAGAACCGTTGTTTTATATATATATATATATATATATAGTTCAAGCTGTTATTTGAATATTAAAAGAGATATAGAAAAAAATAATGAAAATTTTATTTGAGAAATATTCAAATAAGAAGAGATCAATAAAAAATTGTAAGAATTTTAAAATAAAAATTTCTTAGAGAAGTATGATTATAATTATGAAATGAACTGGACTTTAAAAGTCTAAATATCGAATACAAACATCTTTCATATTTTCTTCATGTTATTATTCGTTTCGAGCTTCTCGTTTTATAAAGCTACACAAGCTTCTGTTGTTTAATACACCGAATACGTTTCCGTTGTTTCATAAGTTTGTCTGCTTTTATCATAAACGAGGAAATATTATATAGAAACAATGAAAGCATCCTATTCGAAATACGTGTGAAATTACTTTGGATAAATTAATTGCTTCAAATTTAACGGGTATAATGAGCTTCAAAATTATTCACGCTGTATGTG
Organism: Apis florea; assembly: GCF_048593485.1. Classification (NCBI taxonomy): domain Eukaryota; kingdom Metazoa; phylum Arthropoda; class Insecta; order Hymenoptera; family Apidae; genus Apis; species Apis florea. Next base: position 306,352 of record NW_028256838.1, on the reverse strand, counting down.
TACATTGCAATTGATGATTTTAAATGGTGGTTTTTTTTTTTTTTAAATTAGAATGGAATTATTATTATTATTATCGTACATTAAAGGGATGAGTTTACTATTAAATTATTATTTGTAGTCGGTAATAGGAATTTTATGAACGAAATACATTCTACAATAAATAGATTAAGCTTTTAACAATTATAATTAATGTATAAATTGAGCTCTTAATTGTTTTATCCTCGAGATCATTATTAATCATTATTTTGTTGGATTTGCTTTAATTGTGATAATATTTTATACGAAACTTGATATGAGATAATTTTTAATTGTCTTGACATCATTATATTTTTTTTTAAACGCGTAATATTTAAAATCAATATTTCGTCTCGTTTTTCGTTTCTTTTGGATAAAAAATAATATTTTGCATGATACAAATGAAATTTCGAGACAAAATATCTAAGGAAATTTTTTAAAAAATTGCACGATATTGATATCATATAAAAGTTAAAAATAGAATACGTAAATAAAATTCGTGATGATTCTAATGAAATTTATAATTCATATAATAAATACATTTATTATACAATTAAATTTTTATACGAGAACCTTAAGAAATAATCATATTTTGATCGCATTGTAATTACTTGTTTCATAACCTTTAAAAAAGAATTAAAATAGTTGATTTAAAATAGTCATTATCATATTCTTTTTTGAACCTCTTGTATTTTCATATGGAGCCAGAGGAAGCATTGTCAATATAAAAATTTCTGTCGGGAGTAGGACTGATGCAGAACGATATAACGATATAAAACGAAAAACAGGAAACAACAATGGCTAGATTACAATAAAAACGTGAAACTCTCTGAGGCTCGAGAGATTCGTCCTTTCTTTCTTCTTCTTTTTTTCTTCCTTTTTTTTTTTTTTTTTTTTTATTTTTTATTTCATGCTGCATTCTCTATGATCCGTACTGCCCACTTTAGCTCCTGTTTATTTTCTGTGAGTCGGAAATACGAGTGCTTAACGGCATGTAACATTAGCTACCTTCTTTTGTGAAAAATATCCGTAACTGAAACTAAATATCTTTTACATGTTCCTTCCTAATAATTTTTCTCGACATGTAACACGACATTAACTGTTATAATTAAGAAGGTAATTATCGAATAGATTAAAATCTAAGAGGCGAATTAGAAAGAAATTAGAGGAAAATTATTATTCACTGTGTGATTATTTCTTTTTTTCTTTTTCGTAAATTTTGTTATGAAATCATCACAAAAGAATATAAAACCTTCAACAACAATTTAGTTTCAAATTAATTCCATCGAAATCCATTCAACATTTAACCCTTAAGAGTCTTACGAATATATATTCTATATTCAAACATTCTTTAGAATGTATGAAATAAAATCTATTAAAAAATTTAAAACTTTGAATCAACGATTGAGAAGAAGAGATCAAGTTTTCAAAGAGCGATTTAGATTCGATTTACATTGATCGAAATCTTGACATTCCTTACACCCGTCGGAACTGTCAAATGGCGATGACATTTTCATGTAAAATGAATAAAGACACCGTCCCGTAATTACTGGAAATTGATACGTATATACTCATACGTATGACGTATAGTTGATGTATGTATATATCGTTTTATCTAAGCGATGACAACATAATGTTCCCTATCAGCAACGTCTATGCACGTCACTTAATTATGAGCCAGTCTTTGTCTTCCGATGAAACAGAGATGAGGAAAGACGGATAGACACGATGGGGTGGGGCACGTAGTGGCATTGCATTAACGGTAGCTTGATTATCGTGCATCGAGTAATCGGAGAAATCACTGATTGATATTGATTATCTGCATACCGGATAAAACGAAATGTAGAACAGGTTAAGTCGGTTCTCGTTTTCAACTTTCTTTCTGTAATAATTAAATAAACAAGCAGTTTAAAATTAGTAGTATTTAGAAAATCTAGGGGGAATATGCAACAAGTGAATTAAATATTATTCAATTAATTTTATCAAACTGGACTAAATTTTTTTTTTTTTAAATGTAATTAGAAATAGAAAGAGTTTAGAAGTTATACTATTTATACAAAGTTTTACTCATGATATAAAATTGGATAGGGGTGATGATTTAAAAAGTAAATTGAAAAAGAAGAAAGAATTTTCTTTAGACTTATCGAGAGAAGTGAAATTGATCAAAATGGATCGATATTATTTTTATTTAAATTCATAGTTGCTTATACGCATATACTTTACGAAAATTAATTAAACATAAGCGTTGTAGAGATTTTTCATTTTTATAAAAATAAATCTCACTGATTACTGATTTTTTTTTGATACATTTTTAACAATATTTTTATTCAATTATTCTTTTTAATAAATTATGATTTATTAAATGTTAAATATTATGCGTTGAGTTATTTATATCTCGATAAAAGCAATAAATAAAATTATTAAATTTTACGCCACCATTAATACTTTTTTCACATCGTTTAAAAATAATTAAGATTAAAATGATATAACTAATAGTATAATAATAAAATTTAAATGGGATCATAATAATTAACTGAAAATTCGTGCTTGATAAATCAATCGTTTTAATAGCAGTTGAAGTAATCGAGAATACAATCAGTTTTGGATTATGACCCTCTTTTCATTGCGGTCTCAACACTTCTGCTTTAAAGGGAGGGTGGCATGGCTTTTGTTCGGTGATAAAACTTCAAATCCACAGATTGGTCCATAAAAATCGTTGAAAATTACTTGCTGACTTGTTCCTAAGAAACTTCTAAATTTATGGCATATTGATTTATTATCGAACGTAAGGTAAACGAAAATTATGAGGTAATAAATATTAATTTCCATTATGACGATTTTTCTTACTTTTAATAAAAAAAAAAAACTGAAATTTAAATTAATAATTAAAAATTGCCTCTATAAATAAAAAGGATTAATACGATTTGTAAATGAAATTAAAAATATTCTTGTATAATTCAAAATAATTTTTTCGTTCAAATCTTTTTTATAATTAGAATTTTGTTTTGTTGATGCTAATTTTGTTATAAATTCGAAATCTACAGTGCTACAATGCTATATATATATTAATACCAATTTCTCTTACTTTTGTTTTAACTTGTAGATTCGTTTAAATTTTTTGATTCTATAAAACACATTTCATTCGCAAGTAATTCCTAACTTTTATCGTACATATTACAAAATATTATTAAGAATTGATAAAGAAGAAATATTTTTATAGATATAATAGATTTAAAATAGACGATAAAATTGTGCTACATTTGCATTCTTTAATTATTTATACAGAGTCACTGAGCACTTTAGCGACGACTAGATATATATAAAGGACAGTATTACCAGAGTAATAGGCCAGTGATAAGAACTTTAATACCCTAGTATTACAAGTCGTGAAAGCTTCTAAGATGTGGATAACAGGGCAAAACAAGATGGAAATGATGGAAAATACATTTAAAATACGCAGACAATGTGAAATATTATATTTTTTAACGTATTAAACGTATTAATGTATTTTGATATTCATGTTTGAATCAATTTTTAATTTTATTAGGTGTATTATATTCGCTGTGATGATCGATTGAAATTTATTTTCAACTTGTAAAGAGAAGTTTTATAAAATTCGATAAAATTACATTTTTTACGAATATAAAAAAAACGAATATAAGCTATAACGAATTTTTTCGATCGGTGTAAGAATATTTGCATCGAAGAGAAAACGTTTCATTTCAATGGAGTTTCAATATTATTACAAGATAAATTTGTGTAGCTCTTTGAACAATCGAATACTCGTTTTATCTTCGCTTTTCAATTATTTTCCCAATCAGAATTACCAGAACGTGTTAAATTGCATTTGTTCGTTCAACACTTGTGTAAATCTAATTTAATTACTTTTAATAACGAATAATAAAAAGATTAATGTTTCAAATATCTTTTCGATCTTAATTAATAAAACATTCGAATCTTAAATTTGTTAGCACCTTAAGTCTTAGAAGTGTTTTTAGAGCTTATTATAAAGCTTATTATTCTTTATTTTCGTGCAAATGTGAAGTTTCTATGTAAATCCGTCGTAAAATTAAATATTTGAGAACATAAAAAAGTTTATTATTCTATGAAAGAACATTAAGATGTATTATCGAATTCACGTAAAATTTATCTAATCAATAATCTCTCAAAAACCTAATCATTTTTTGTTATTTATTTTATCTTAGTTATGCTTGTAATTAATATAAAATATCATATGTTTATCTTATTTTTTTAAAACAAATTTTGTAAACTTCAAAAGAAATTAATTAAAGTTTAATAAATATATCATTTTCAAAAAACAAATTCTAATAATTTGTATCACACCATGAAGTATGCAACCTTGTGACAAGAAACAATTCTCCTATTTATTCTATTTAAAAATAAAATATTAAAATATCGAATTAATTCTTCGACATTCTAACGATCTTTCTTTTAATAAATTCATTCATATAATAAGCTAATATAAATGTAATATTCAATACAAAAAAAAAAAAAAAAAGAAAGAAATAAGAAAAATTGAATAAATTCATTACAAAAAAAAAATATAAATTGTAATAACAAAAATTTTCAGCATTTACTCTCTTTAATATATCTATGTATAAATAAATAAATAAATGAAATAAAAAATATTAAAGATTCACGATTATACAAAGATATCAAATGCTTTATATATTTTTTACTCAATTAATATTTAGTTTCATTCATTCATACCTTCTGTATATATGTATACACACAATTCACATCCCTTTAAAAACATAAAACATCATATTTCAAAAACACCTGTTAAAAATACAATTTTTTCATCTCGAAAAAACCGAACGAATTCTTTCCATTCAAATCGATCAATCCATTCACAATTTCTATTTTATTTAAATACAGAAATATCAAAACCGTTCGACACACTTTCCTCGACAACCTCTTCTTTAATATGATAAAATACATATCGATCATGTATCGTAAAGATAAACAAACTTATCGCTCAACCTAACGCGGCAACTAATTAACCGTTAAATAATTCTAGCTTCTACTAGAATCAAAATCCCTCTCTTTGTAGATGGAAAAAGGAAATTCGTCCTCGAGGAATTAATTTACGCACGAGAGAATGCGAAGCTGTCGCGCGAAATATCATCGATCACGGGTTGGCTACTGATAACATTGGAGGGAATTTCCTCTCTCTCGACTTTCGAAGAGGGTCTCGCCTCGGCATGATTTCAGTGTCAAGCCGTGGGCGATCGTATGCCAGCATAGTTATTAAACGCGTTCGTTCAATTCCCCCGAGCGATCAAGCTTTCCCCTGTAGAGTTTGCTACATCACCATCGCCATCGTAACACTGATATTTATGGAACACGGCTGCCCTCCGCCCAAGTGTAAATCCGATTTGATCTCTATCTATATTAAGCTTTCACCACCACCACCACCACCACCCTTGAATCGGTGTGTGTAGAAGAAAATTGGTCTACAATATCTGGCGCAACACCTCTGCTGTTTTCGAGAACATCTTCTTCCAGAGATCGCCCCATCGCTCTTCCCTGGCTTTAGCCACGGTGTATCGAAGTTTTCGATCGATTGTGCTGAGAATTAAGAGCAACTGTGAGCAACCGTGTTACATGTCTATCGTAAATATTTGGACGAATAGGCAATTTCGATTATAATCGAGGAATCGGTCGTTTCTTAATTGAGAAATATCGATTCTTTTCTTCGGATTCTACATTTAATTTTTAAGATATAACGAATTTTTGCGAATGAATACAGTTGAATGAAATTTAACACGTTCGAATCTGATTAATTTGAATTTAAATAATGAATAATAAATAAAACGTGTGATGCGTGTAATAAGTATGATAATGTGTTTTGTTTTATTTGAAATAATTTCATTTGTCACTTCTCGCGTGTGTGATTCTGTTTTAAATAATACGTTCGATAAATAAATTAATTTAATGTTTGTTCATTTAATTTGTATTAATATCGTGTCTGATATTTGTAATTTAATTTTTTTTATTCTTGTTGTTTTATTAAGGTTCGAAATTTATTCCAATTATTTATTATTTGAGTAATGATGTTTTTCAAACAATCAGGGACTATCGGATAATATATCTGATAATATATCTCTGAATAAGAATTACACCTTAAAATTTGTAATATAACAAAATTGGTTGTTCGCGGCAATACTGAAAGTTTCTCACTAAACTCTGGGAAACCTTCAAAGAAGTTAGCAAATTTTTCGACAAGTGATGAATCTAGTCTTAGTGCCAATTCTCTTGGACCGCAGCAACGTTCAATCTCGGGAAATTTTCTGCTAACTTCTACTTTCATCTCTAGACTTTTGCGCGCCGAATTTCATTCGCGCAGAGAATGAAACTAAAATCAACAGGAAACAAGGGCAAAGTCAAAAGGGGATTAAATGGGAAGATGCAACCTCGTCAAATTGCTAAAAACTTGACTCATTATTCGCTTTATATGAAACAGATTTCATTCTATTCATAAATATTAAAGTATTTTCCAAACGTTTGAAAAAAAAACGGTATAAATATGAAATTGCCACTTGAATATTAATTTTGGATTTAATTGTAAAGCGTTCGCAAACATAACGAAATCTATCTAAATGAAAAAAATTCTCTTCTTCTATCTTCCTTTTCTATATTTCATCTGAAAATTTATCATTTTCTGGAAATTGGAAAGGGAGAAAAATTATTTCTAATAAAAGTTATAATGTTCCACTTTTTTTAAAAACAAATATTTAGAAACGCGTTCAAAATGTATTTATCTTATATTTTCTATTCTTTTGCGAATAATTTGTGGATACTTGATTACGTAAAAGCGTTAAAATCTACCACGTCTATCTTTTCCCTCGTCCTTCGATTTCGCTAAAATTTTATCCGAAATCTTGATAAAACGTTTTTAAAAAAAACGATTAAAAAAAAAAAATTACGAAATATTAAAACGAATGTATAACACGTAGAATATATCCGTCTACTTTTTACTCATCCTCGCTTGTTCTCATTTTCTTTCATTTTTGCCGTTGGCAAACTACAACCAAGGCAGTGAAACATAACTAAAGATGAAGAAAAAGAATAATCATCGTTCGAGATACATATCGATAAATAATTAAATAAAGATCCATAAGATAAAAACATTCTCTAAAAAATGTATTCTAATAAAATATACGATTAAAACGGTATAATTAAAAATTTTACAATTTCATGATTTGATTAAAAAGTTATAGTATTTTCGTATCTCAATCAGTTTTTCAATTAACTAAAATTTTTAAGCTTTTAAAAAAATCACAAAGATTCTGTGTCTCTTAATTCTCAATGTCTCTAAGACATCATCTAATAATTTTCATGAAATTCACTTTAAAATGAAGTTTAAAAATTAAATAGTTTAAAACGAACGTTCAATTAAAGCTGAATCCTCGTTATTTGGGATATTTACTTATCGACTTATGTTCCAAACGTGGCATTTTATTTTCAGAAAAATTACTGAATTCTCAAAATATCGAGGGATCCAAAATTTTTACGTATTTATATAAGAATCCTAAAAAAAAAATAGGATTCACTTTCAAACAAATTCACCTGAATCCATTATTTCTATTTGGCATATCTCGGTATCGACACGTATATTTCAAACATAGCGTTTCATTTCTGTGAAAAATTACCGAATTGTGAAAAAATTATTAGCCTGGGCTGGAGAATAGTGTAATCATTTTTACGTCACGTAATACGCCATATTTCTTGCGCGCCTGTCCAGCGAACAAAACGAGGGCCGTAACGATTCGATTCATGCACATGCACGAAGTTTCTACTAGTCTGTGGATCCGAATTTCCCTCTCTCTCTTTTTTTTTTTCTTTGCGATAACGGCCTATTTCTTACAAGAGGTGCATCGCAGAATTTAAGGAAACGATGTCACGGGAAGAAGAAACGGGGGTGTGGGGGAGGGGGAGAGGGGGGAGAGGGAGCAAGCAGATATCACCCTGGAGCTATGGGTTATGTATTTCGTGCATGGCGAGGCATCCTTTTCAAAGACTGCATCCAGATGCGACGAGGAGGAGAAAATAAAAATAGGGTTTCCCTTGAGGGGGTTAGCAGGAAGCATCGAAGAATGGATGGTGTGATGCGGACAATTCGTCATGGCTTTGCCACCCTCCTCTTCTGGTAAATCAGTCGTGTCTTGTTGATGGATTATGCTCGATATTTTTCTATTATCAACCCGTGTACTTTATCAAACTTTTCTCTTAAATTTTCTAATCCTTTATTATAATATATTTATATACGATAATTGAAAAGCTTAAGTGAATTGACTTCTGCGTTCTAATTCTAATTTCTTAAATTTTTATTTCAATTTATTGTCTTCGAATTAAATACGAGATGTGTAACTCTATTTATTGATCGATCGATCAAGAAATGGGCGTAAGCAAGAAGCACCATGTACGAAATAATTTAATTAGTTGTTAATTAAATTTCTGAGTTATGATGATGATGGAATGAAAAGCAATCAAGGGTTCCATCAATTCCTGATCAATCTTTATTCGAGATACTTTATACAACATTAACCGTACAGATAATCACAAGGGGATCCCTGTTACACGGCTTTGTTCTCGTCCATGGTCTTCTCGCTAGAGACAGAAGAATGAATTACGTTGACTAATATAAGTGCACATATGCATCCGTATAATCCGTGTCACGAGTTAACGTTTCTCTGAGCCTTCACCTCGCTTCGTATCATACCGGTAAAAACGAATTAGAAATGTATGTTCAATTTTCAAAGCTTGTTTAGTTGGTAAAGGCACGTATAGGCACTACACTCGAATAATACAGTATTAAAAGCTTCATCAAATTGTTATCATTTCACTGAACGTACGTACATCTTGAATTTCTATATTGATGTATCTTTAATTAGCTATTTTATATAAATAATTTTATTAAATATGTAATTATCCAAATTACTGAATTTTTAATATTGATTAAACGTTTCTTAAATTTTTAGAGAGTAATAAAACCAAAATAAATCTCCAAAATAAATCTTACGAGGATTGATGGGTTGTCAAAAGTTTTTATTGATTGCATACTTATACGGAACATAGAATTTCACTATAAATAGAAGAATATATCTCGCTTTGAAAGTTTAGGCTCGCCCTATTTTTTTTTTTTTTTTTTTTTTTTGCTACATCGACGTAACTCGTTCACTTCGAAAATCTATGAAATTTAGAAGCTCGTGTAATTTATTTTATTCAAGCAGTTTGCTTTTCAGTATATTTTTTCTTTATACTATATTTTTAGGATAAAAGTAAGTTGTAAAATCAAGCGATTCAACTCCAATCGTTTATTTTATCCGATTGAAATTTATTTTACACGAGTGATTTTAAATAACTCTAGAGACCGATTAATTTGTTTGACCGATTAAAAGTTGCTCGCATTTAGGCATTTAGGCATTATACTGTTAAAACAGTAATTAATTTATAGGTCAGCTTAATATCAGCAACAACTTTTCGTTTCGTTTTCAACGTAATGAAACGACTTTAAAAGGTTAAAAGCATAATCCATCTCGAAAGATCTATCTTAATAATCTTTTTCATCTTATTACGAACATAATAATTTTCGAATTTAATAAATCAATTAAAAAATAGACGTCCCATTGTTTCAATTAACGTTATGTTTTTCTATCCGATTGATCAAATAAATTTCAGATAAGACGAATGTTTGGAAAATAATTAATCGAAGAAATAACACTTTATATCTGAAAACTGGAAAACTCGATTTTTCGATAACTTTCCGATTACAGAAATATTTAAGTTAATTTAATTTCAAACTATATGATATATCTAACGTAAAAAAAAAAAAAAAAGAAAAGAAAAGAAAAAAGAAAACGTAACGTCCAAACTCCTAGCGAAAAATTACAATAGAATCGTGAGCGATTGAGCTCAAGCCATGCGAAAGTGTTCCACGAGTAGTTCTTCTCGAAATCAGCAAATTCTGACAATGTCGTTGCAATACGATGTACGGTGTAAGAAGCGTCTGCCATTCATCGGCGACATTGTCGATACAACGGTAGGCAACCGTAGTTTTGGTTCATTCTTGGACGAAACGAAACGAAACCGCGAGTAGCGTTTTCACATAATATTGGAACGATGCCTGCTCGCTATGTACTTGTTGCCTCTCCTCTCCACATCTCAAATTCCTCGCCTCCATCCCCTCCAGGCCGTGGGTATCCACTCCCCACCTTCCTCCACTCGCCCCCTCCATCCTTCGTCTTTCCACCCGTCTTTCTCTTTCTCACTTTATCCGTATGATCGTGCCATTCCACGGCGATGATCCTCCGCTTAACGGGGCTTATATACCCGCTACCCTTCACCATCCTCTTGGCACACATACACACAAGGATAGAGTCTAAGGTACGCGCAAAGCGGCGTTGATTACTGCCGATATATTTCAACCTCTTGTTTATACGTTGTATGGAAGAACAAGAAACTTTTTCTTGATTGTGAACTTTCATCGTTCCCCGTTTTTCCTTTTATTTTTTTTTTCTTTTTTTTTAATTTGGAAATTACGATTTTTTTACGGGACAAAGAGAAAGCCGAGGAACAATGTAAACAAAGGAGGTACTTTGGACGGATGAAATTTAACTGGGACTCTCTTTTTTTTTTTTTGCGTGCAAGTTCTTTAAACTTCGATGGATCGCGCCCATTTTTTTATGAGATGCTTCGCTTTAATGCGGCAAACAGTTTACAAGGATGTTTTTTTTTTTTTTTTTTTTGCCAGAAATGAGACGAATGGCGGACAATTGAACGAAATGAAATTTAGTAACCTTGGTAAGGTTTTACGCTGAGAATTTTTTATGATTAATCTTGTTGGAAAAAGGATACGATATAAATTATATACATAAAATATTATATAATATTGTTCTATATATGTATATAAAATGTATATAATTAATTTCTTTATTTTTAAACTCGTACAGATTGAATTATTATTATATATTGTAATATTCATCGTTTCATTCGAATGTTATCAAATCAGACATCATACTTTCGGAATAATTTATAGAATACGAATGATTTGGAACTAAAGCACCTTCCGCGAAGTTAATTAAAATATTTTCACGAATGGAACTGGCACACTTATATATTCAAAAGCGTGTCCATGATCCCTGAACTGTTTTTTTTTTTTTTTTTTTTTTTTTAATCAAAAAAAAAAAAAGGATTTTTCATATTTTCCATAGTCACTTCTCACATCTTTCCGCTTTCTATTTCGGTTCACTCGAGCTTTCTCTCGTTGAATTCTCCTTTCATCTCAAGGTATTCAAGAGGAACTGAATATCCGCCACGTGAGTATCGTTCATTCGAAAAAGAGACTCTCGCGTAAATCCCTAACGCAGAAATGTACACTCTGCCTGTCACTGAATTCGACTATTCCACGTGTCTTCGAGGGAAAATGCCAATGTATTCGAAATCTAGGAAATATTTTTTCTATTTACGAATGAATTATTTCGCATTAGATTCCGCTATTTTTATTAAATTAAATTTATCGATTAATTATCGTAGTGTGAAAATAATCATTTTCAGAGTTCTTTCTTCGACCTCTCAAGTTATAATTATTCTTCCGGGGGGAAAAGTAGAATTGTCATTGTTAGAGGTGATGCAACATGTTGATCTTATTTCAATATGTTGATTCAGTCAGGAAATTTCTTGTGAAAAGTTTAGATATGCAAATATATCTGAGGATAATTCTCAGGATTTGCATTTTTTCGCAAGTGGACAATGCGTGGAGGAATGGATGTCCGAAAGTAACTTTCACCCTCGCTACGCTGTTCATTAGCGAAAAATAACTTTCAAGTACAACTCTCAAGAATTTTACTCTCTCAAATGTATTCACACAATTGGCCGAAAAATAAATCCGGATGAGCCACAAAGAGAAGAATAAGATTTTTTCTGTATTCGATTTTAAAAAAAAAACTATCAAATACAAAGGAATTTGGTTAATGGATTGAATTTCAATGAGTTATTATGTTTTCGAAAAAATCGAATTTTCCATATCTTTGAAAACGAGAATTTGAAAGAAAAATTTTCTTCTTCACTTTTTATTTATCTTTGCACGTAGAATAATCTTTCATCAATAATCCAATGGAGAATTAATCAAACTTTTCTCGCTTCAATTTCGATCTTTTCAGAAGCTACGAATAAAAATATTATTCTTTTTTTTTTTTTTTTTCGATTTATTTTTGCACATATAGAATCATCTCCATTCTATTGTTCTACCCATCCAGCATCATCCTGTATGGCACGTAGAAAATATTTCGCACACGAACGAAATGAAAAGTGAGATGAAAACAAATTTTACATATTTGATTCAAATGAATGACATGTGTGTGGAGGTAAAAATGCATGAATATTAAAAATGCGTCAAATATAGTTCAAACAAGGCATAGCAGCTTCCATATACGCATGAATGCTGATAGTTATTAGACGAGAGATGTACAAGATAATGGGCTATCATATACGCATTAATATTCTAAAGATTCATTTTAGCGTAAAAGAAGCATTTTAAAAAAAATCATAATTCCGCTTCTCTGTAAAGCCTTAAATTTGTTAAGTGTTCCACCATAGAAGAAAAAATGAAGTTTATGCATTATTACGTATACCTAAAAAAAACAATTGCACAATTACTATACATATATTAATCTTGTCATCTGTTAGTTTATTTAATAAGAAAAATTGAATTGAAATTTATTAATATTTCAAATCACTGAATAAGTGTTATCGTTAGAATTATCTTTTGAAAGAAATATATACAATTATTATTTACTGCTTGAAATATTAATAATTAATTTCTACCGTTCTTGCAAACTGCAGATTAAACTTCTCAGGAGTCGTTTACTCGAATCTCGCAATCCGTATTAACCGACTCTTGGCAAAATATTTATCTTTACTTACCTTTATGGAACATACACATTTGCGTTTTTATTACACAAGCTTTTGGAAACTGAGGCTACTGCAGACTTTAACTAAGTGCGCTTGAAATTTTTTTCTTAGACCCACAAGATCTGGGTCACCTGTGCAATTTCACAACACGATTTAATTACGAATCGTCTGTAATTAATAAAGAATGGGAGACAATTATCCAATACGACTCCCTCGACAACAGAGTTGAACAATTTTTCATTTCCGCCAATTGACCGTTTCTCCATTTATCAGCATCTGAAAGCTACGCTACGCCAGCATTAACAAACATTCAACACTTTCAAATAATTTTCACGATCACACTTTTTCTTTTTCTCTTTTTAAATTTCCCTCGAGCGATATTTTTGAAAAAATATCGAAATACGAGAGAAATGGGAAATCCTGCCCGACCGAAGGGTGTCTCCGGCTGTTCGACTCACGGTTGAATGACCTTGATGAGCGGGCATTACAACTCATTAGACAAAACGGATACTTTACCCTTGTTTCGATGCACGAGTTGAGGCAACCCATCGAGCACCCTTTCCTCGTCTAAAGTACCCTGCAAACGACCCCACGCTACGTAAGTAAGTGCCTTCCTCCTCGGCATTCGGCTCTTACCGATCCTCTTCGAACTCGTTTAAATACACTCTGAAGTGTCTTTAATCCATCGTCATGGATTTTAATTCCAATTTTTAAAAAATAACAATAATAATTATCTGTCTTTGAATATTAAATAAATATTTTCCAAGGAAAAGGAAGATGCGAGAAATGTGGGAGACAAAATTTTCAAACTCTTTTTAAATATTCTTTTTTTACTCTGGAAATGATTATTCAGATTTAAGAGTTGCGTACTGTATAATAATTAAAAGGAGATCCTCTCAAGCAGGATGAGAATCGATTTGAATTGCTTTGTGAATTTAATATAATTGAATTGTAGTAGGTAGAAAATGCATAATTCTAAATATGATATAGTATTACAATTTTAAAGGGTTAATGTTGCAAATAATGTATTCAATATGTCAATATTTTGTAATTGTTGCTGGAACGAAATATGGCTGGAATGAAAGTCTAGAAAATTACATATCACAATATGATGGTACTTTTACAAATCTTAACGATAATTTATAGAATTATTCCATAGATTTTATAAATAATCATTTATTTTTATTATTTAGTAACAGAATTTTCTTACAACTTAATTATTTTTCCTTCAATTTGATTAATTTTTCTAAGCATCTAATAATAAACGGATAACACCTATGATAAATATGAAAGATTTCTTTCTTTTCGAGGTAAAATATATTTTGATTCGTTATGTTTTTTTTTTTTGTTGGTATTAAGCTCGCTCCAAGTTCCAGTTAATTATAGGTAGTTGGCTCCTCTTTACGAATCATTTCACTTGCTAGAGCTGTAAAAAAGAAATGCCGCCATAACGAGGACAAGTATTTACGAATCATTTCACGGTGGCGCAACTTGAAGAGAAAGCCTGCTATAACGAGGACAAGTATTTACCCTCGAGAACATTGAAACAATGGATCTCATCTCTCTATCTTTTATTCGCGTGACTTCATTGTCTGCGTTCGCAGAGACCCGTTCTAATAATCTTAGAACGATCTCATTGATTTGCAAATCTAATGTCCAACCTAAGACGTTACATCAACTATACTGCCCTCTGTAACGTCTTTCGCTAAATTAATGGTTGGAAACGAGTTATTACATTTATTACATTTTTCCATTCGTCAATCTTCGGTTCGATCTTCGGAGTACGTTATTTAACGCGACGTTATATTGCGAGGAGTAATGTGTTATAATATATGAAACAGAATTAAAAGGAATTATTATTCCAAGTTTTTTTAAAATTTTATTTCTTGATGTACCTGTAAGTTATTGAAACGTTAAGATTGATCTATTGATCTTTTAAATATTATAAAAAAAATTTAAAGCTTTTAACAGAAATTTTATAAAAAAAGGAATTATTGTAAAATATTCATTTATGATGGAATCTTTAAGTTATTCAACTTAAAGATTAATATTATATCAAAATATTGTAAAAATGTAATGATAAATAAACTGTGGATATTTATTTAAATGCATATTTTTACAATAAATAGATAAAGAGATGAAACTTGGACATATTTTTTATTTTTATCCATATTTTTTTCAAATTTTACATTAATACTAGTTTCTAAATTCTATTCTAATTCTATTAAAAAACAAAAAGCTCCAAAAAGATTCAAATTTTAATGAGGTATGTAAAATTAACAATGTTTTAAAAGATGCAATTATTAATGAATTAATAAAGCAAATTGTGCCGCAATATTGGAAAAAATACAGACATGCGTATCCCGCGACATTGAACGAATATATTTGGCGTGTAAATTAATTTTTCCTGCGCAAAAGCAACAACTTATTACCTAAAGTAAAGAAAAAAAAAATTATAATTATAATACAAATTACAATAAATAATAAAGAAATTCGTATTATTTTAAATATATTTCACGGTCTAACGTATAATAAGAACAACAAATTAACGAAGCAGCAAAATACAAATTTATTTTATAACTAATCATTTAGTCGAGATACTCGCGATTATATTTTTCTCCTCTCAAAGGCAAGAGATACAGAAAAGTGGATGAATATTTTGCAAGATAAGCTCATGAATGAACGACGTTAATCACATCTTTCACGAATGTTGGATGCAAAGGACGAAGGTAGCGTTTAACTACCGAGGGGTAGTTACGATCGAGTAGCTAAATTATTTAAAAACGAGTCACCCTCTTTAAGGCGGAGGCCCATCGTTCCTTCCCTCCTGGCGACAGGGACCTGCGAACGGAGGAATGGATGTGGTTCCATTCATGCTTATTTCAAGCTCATTGTGCGCCCGGTGTATTCAGCCTTTGACTTGCTTCTCGTGTTGCCACTGCAGCAATGTTTCATAGAGAGCAAGAGGCATGCGTGTCACTAGCTAAAATCAGGAAATACCGCTGTCACATTTTCTTCGATGCTAACGAACATTACATTAAAGAAGTACGATTCTAATTCTTCTTTCGTAGGAAATCGTGTCACGTCCTACTCCTGATATCGAGTATAATTTATTTTTGAAATAGGAAATTCTTATATTTTGCTCGAGAAAGAACACATTAATTCGAATATTCTACAAGACTGATGGATTTTTGAGTAGTTAAAAATGTATTTTCAAAGATTTAGTAATAAGCAGTTTGCTTATCTGTATTTAAATATTTGTCGGCAAAGTTGTCAATAATTTTTCTTGTCAAATTAGTACATGAATAATTGAAATTAACTTGTACTTTAAAAGTCTTCTATATATTATGTCAAATATATTTAGTTTTTAACATATCTTCCTTTTTTTAAATTTTCTTTTCAAATGATTAAATTATCATCAATAGTGAATAGAATGAATACAGAGTGTTAATATATTTATGGGATATATATTCATTGATTCTACAGAAAATTTGATATACAGAAAAATAAAGTTTATTTATTAATGCATCTGTTATTTCATTCTCACGATAAAATGATAAATAATGAAAATTCATGTACAAAAAGGTTGAACAGGAGTATAATGACTCAGAGAGACAGATATTTTTTTGACCAACTAAAGGAGTTATCTATTGCGACAACATTAATACGAACAATATAATACTTTCAAAATAATTTTTAGGAAACGAGAGAGGCAACGGGAACGTCTTTGTCGCATGTACAATCAAGTTTTAGCGGAATGCTCCCAGCTTAATGGAAGCTGGCCTGACCCGGATGATCCGCGTTGGAGCAGTGGGGAATATGTAGAACTTCTATCAGAATGGTTTCCGTCAAATATTACCAACGGAACGATAACGGGGAACGCAACAACCTTATCAACCGGTAACACAATTAAATTTTTCACGATTTTGTATCACTGTTCGTGCTTAATTGGTGGGCGAGTTTAATAATTGGGCTGAATTTTAACTATGTTTCAAATGAAATTAGAAAAAAAAATTGTAGAGAAAAATTGTATACCGTTTGACAATCTTTGTGATTAGAAGATGCAGGTGCAATTGTTTTTTTTAAATGCAATTTTGAAATGTTTCTTGTTTTTATACAATTTATAAAAAAAAAGAGAGAAACTTCGAAAATCTTCGAAACTCAATAATTTTCAACCTTTAAGAATTTAGGAAAAGAATAATTTGCGTAAATAATAATTTAAAATAAATTAGAAATAAATTAAGAAACTTTGAATCTAAACATTAATCTATTTCTAAGAAGAAGTTGCATTCATAAGATGATAAATATTGTTAGAAAACGTAATATTTCTTTTTACATTTATTTTTTTAGAAGAGAATTATATAATTCAGCTTAATTATTAGATTGCATTTTATACAATTTAAATTATTTTTCGTTATAAAATATGC
This sequence comes from Apis florea, assembly GCF_048593485.1. NCBI lineage: Eukaryota > Metazoa > Arthropoda > Insecta > Hymenoptera > Apidae > Apis > Apis florea. The sequence goes on along the minus strand of NW_028256838.1, from coordinate 288,974 downwards.
GTAATAAGATATTATTTATTTAATCATGCCACTTTCTTTATTTAAAAGCAATAATTTCTTTTTTAATATATATATATATATGTATAATTCAAAATTAATTTTAGTTGAAAATAGTGCACATATATACAAGTAAAAACAAATGGGATGAATATTCTATATATTAAACAGCGGAACCTTTCACACCTGTTCTACCACCCTTCGAACTATGGCAGACGATACTGATCGCTTTCTCCCTCGCATTATGTATACTATTAACTGTCGGCGGTAACATTCTCGTCCTCCTGGCGTTTATCGTAGATAGGGCTATCAGACAGCCGAGCAACTACTTCATCGCCTCATTAGCAGCCACCGATATGCTTATTGGTAAGTGATCCTCACGTGATAAATAATAAATATCTCTAACAATAATAAACTAACATCTACTAATTCTAGAAACTCGCAATTTCAAAAATATTAATATCAACAATAATTAATTGCATAATTGCCCCAAATATACTACTGGCTACCTTAAATTAACCTTAATCGTGATGCACGATTGTTATAACAGGAACTGTATCCATGCCATTCTACACGGTCTACATTCTGATGGGATATTGGAATCTTGGACCTTTGCTCTGCGATTTATGGCTGTCCGTAGATTACACGGTATGCTTGGTATCCCAGTACACGGTATTATTGATCACAATCGATCGATTTTGTTCGGTGAAAATAGCGGCCCAATATCGCAGCTGGCGCACGAAAAATCGCGTAATCTGGATGGTCACCATCACCTGGATCATACCGGCCCTTCTCTTCTTCATCAGTATTTTCGGCTGGGAGCATTTTATCGGTTACAGGGACCTGGATCCCGGCCAGTGCACCGTGCAATTTCTCAAAGATCCAGTATTCAACACCGCTTTGATAATCGGTTACTATTGGACCACGCTTGTCGTCCTATTCATCCTTTACGGGGGTATATACAAGACGGCTTACGACATGCAGAAAAAGAGCGAGGCGAAGCAGAGGAAAATGCAATCGATGGTCGCGCTTAGCGCGGGTGCGATGTCCGGCATGGCGGGCAGGGCGGCTGGAATTGGGATATCGAAGACGCAAAGCACCCTCTTGAGCCAGGATAAACCGAAGCTGAGCGCGTCGGGTGACGAGGAGGGGGGTGGTGACGGTTCAGGGCAGAAGACTTCCTCGAAGACTTCTGGAACGACAGGCGTGACGACCGATTCGACGGAGAAGCAAATCGGCGGAAGCATCGTCCCGACAGAGACGGAAAAATCCGAGCGGAGTAGCAGCCCGGCGTTCGACTCGGACGAGGAGAGCACGATGGGCCCCGGCCAACAGCTGACCAGCATCAGGAAACGATCCTCCTTAGCCGGCCTGGTCGTGCAGACCGGCGCCCTCCCAGTTTTCTCAACTAACGGCCACTTGAACGGGATCATTCATCCGGCCAAGGCCGACCTGAGCGTGCAACCATCGAAGAAGCTGGCAGGATCGACGTGCGACACGGCCACTCAGAAAGCCCAAACATTGCCGAAGATACAAGAGCTGAGCCTGTTGGACACGGACAACGTACTCGAACCGGACAGGTCGAGCAGTCAAACGTTGACACCTGAACAGTCCCACTGCGACGCGACTCCTCATCAACGGCTCACCTCAGCCGAGACGTCGCCACCCACTCACCCCACCCGCTCGATCAGCGGAAGCCAACAGAACATCATACCGCCGCCTACGCAGTTTCGAAGCAGCCCCCAAGCGTCAGACAGCCCATCCACGTCGTCATCCACGGACAGACCCAAGTCGTTGGTCGTGTCGTCCCACGGGACAGGCACTTTCGATATTCTGACAGGGTTGGACGGCGGGGATTTGAGGTACATGGACGAAAGCTCGGTTATATTGCCGAGTCCCTCTTACGAGAGTCCATCGTCTTCCTTCTCGTACAGCCTAGCTAATCCACTTTCGAGCGCGCCTTCGTCGCCCATCCTAGGCAATGTCCCTACCTCGTCCAACACCAGTTTGCTGCAGGCCGCACTGATCAGAGCCACGGCCCAGCAAGTGAGCAATCAGCAATCGGGCAAGCAGAGCCAGCCTATAATGTCGAACGCCTCGAGTCAAACGCATCCTCCTCGCGTGTTCATCACTCAAAAGTCGAACGTCGCCTCTCAAACATCGCCAACGGTGAGCAAAGTGCACACCGAGGTTAGCGTGAAAGCGAAGGACGCGAAGCAGCAACCGGTGACGACGATCGTCAATACTCACGCGGTGGAGAAGAACAACGCGACGAATCAGCACTCTGATCAGGACGCGAGGACCAATCCTCCGCAGAATTCGTCCTCGAGCGGTAGCACGATGGTGCCCACGATCTCCGGCACGACAGGGAACGAGCAAGACGCGAAGAAACAGTCGAAGAAGAGGGGCGACACGAGGGGCAGCGAGGAGGGTGGCTCGAGGAAGGATTTCGTGAAGACGATCGGGAAACGTTTGAAGACGAAGACGCAGAGGAGGGACCCTTTGTTGAGCCGGCAAAAATCACGGACCGAGAACAGGGCTCGGAAAGCTTTCAGGACGATATCTTTCATTCTAGGCGCATTCGTCGCTTGTTGGACACCGTATCACATTTTGGCGCTAGTGGAGGGTTTTTGTACGAACAAACCGTGCACCAACGAACATCTGTTTATGTTCTCGTATTTCTTGTGTTACACCAACAGCCCCATTAACCCGTTTTGCTACGCATTGGCCAACCAGCAATTCAAGAAGACTTTTACAAGAATATTGAAAGGTGATCTGCACATGACGTAAAAGAAGGAGGGGATTCGTGGAGAGGAGTAAAGAAAGAAAAGAAATATGCTTGGAAATAAGGTGAATAAGGCCTTCCATAATTAAATTAACCGAATTAATTAATTTAAACGGCCAATTGCTTAATGGCCAAATTGGACAATAAGATTAGTAGGATGACTTGCGATTTAAACGCAATTGCAGGCACAAATCGAGTACCAGTGTGCTTCGTGTATATAGTAATAGGATGCGTTGGTGTAGCGGATTTAGACTATGCGGATGTACATAATGTATATGTATGAATATTTGTTAAATCCTGTGCAGGAAAGCGTTAAAAAAGAAAAAAAAGCAAAATGTAGAAAGAAACGTATTTGTAGTATTTAGATAACTGTGCGTTATTACAATAATAATCGCTTTACAATAAGTGCTTCGATAACGTGAAAACATCAATACGAGTTAGGATATTCTTTAAAGAAAGGATATAGTATACACACGTAAGTCTATTAGGTTTAATTGAACGATCGAATCGTTCGTCGCGAGGGAAGAGAGCAAGAGAAATGAATAAGATTAATAGAAAGACATCGATAAAAATCACTGCATCGGAATGAACAGTTTTCTCGAAACAAGAAGAATGAACAAAAAGCTTTAATTAATTTTCGCCAATCGTACATGGCATATTATACCGTTGCACGAGCCTTTAAAAACGCGGATTATGGTTTCATCTCTCTTCAACGATAGACAAATATTTTTTACGAGCAACGAACCAGATCGAGATGGCTCGTTTCGAAGAAGTACCAAAGAGTCAAGGATTTTATTATCTATGTACACACTGCCTTGGGGTGGCCTATTGATACACGGGCCTTCTTTCTCCGAATTCAGTTACATTTGGTGCTGTCCTCGTGAACGAGCGTCCATGGATTTCTAATCGATAATGTTTGCTTTCAAACATCACATTGGAACACTTACACCGAACACAACTCCGACGAAAGGAGTTTTTGAACACTCGTCTAATAACACTGGTATAACGTTCATTTTAGATTTTATTGAACGTAGAGATCATGCGAGGAAAAATTTTAATCGTGGTGAAAAAAAAAAAAATAAAAAAATAACAATACATATATCATCAAAAGGATACAGAAAATGGTAAAATATTTTTATTCGTACGTTTCAGAAATTTTATATATATAATATTCAAAATTAATAAAGAAATATGAAATGTTAGAAAAAATTCAAATTGATAAATATTTATAAAAGCCTACCATTCTCAATCCCGATGACTTTTGAATATATTGTTTAAAAATTTTACTTGTCTGTTTGTTGTTTATTAAAAAGTTATTAACCTAAGTTAAAAAAAATCAAATCCAAAAATTATGAAACCAGAATAAAAAAATGAATAAAAATTGAATAAAAATTTATTTAACTATTGTTATAATACAATTCAGGATGGTGACAATATATTAAAAAAATCATCAAGATCAGATGGAGATATATTTTTTTAAATAATTATTTAAAAAATAATGAAGTATTCTTATCAATTGATATAACAGATGCAATAAAATGTAATAGTTAAAATCTAAAATAATTGTACGCCAGTGTTATTAATTCATTCGTAAAATATTCGTCGTAATAAGTGATGCAATTTGTACGAGTTACAATTATACACGCTTGTATAAATGTTTCATTCGTGTTTTTTCGCATTTTCATGGATCTTTCTTAGAAGCGAATATTAATTATTTATCAACATTTATTTCGTGATAAATGATCATAGACTTTCGTGAATTTCCATGGATTTTATAATGCAATAGATTAACATTTTGACTGAGTATGCTTTTTATTAAAAAAAAAAAAAAAAACATATTTTTTAAAGATACTGTCGAAACATTTAAATTGATCTCACGAGACTAATCCAATAAACGATGTACAACTTTGATACTATTAATCGAGCTTTTCCAATACAATCACTAATTAATAAAGAAAACATTATCCAAATCCCTTTCCAAAATGTCATGTTTTGCGAGGGATATATTTTTAAATAACTGACTATACTGTACGACAAGAATTTTACACAAAACCACAGTTATCATTCATCAATGGAATTACTTTCGTACATGAAAAAAAAAAAAAAAAAAAATGATTCAAATGCGACAAAATCAAATGTCAGATCAATATTTTTCGCTCTTCTTCCTAAATACGTACGTTGTGAAGTTACTTTTATAATATAGCTTTTATGCAATATTGCATATGGAAAACTGGCAATATTTATATTTCTCATGATTTAATCATTTTCAAGAGTTTGTACCTTTTTTACAACAATAGAAACACGCAATTATCTTGCACGGTAATTTACGTAAACTACAATTTGCTCGTATAAAAATATAATTTTCATATTGGCGATGTTAATGAGCGTTAATAAAATTGTAAATTAAAGATGAATCATTCTAAATGATTCAGAATGGTTAAATGTATTTATCAATCGTTATACGTATAATTGGCATGAACTCAATTTCATGTGAAACGAAATTTAGAAACTCGATTTTATAATTATATTATATCCTGGTTAAAAAAAAGAAAATAAGAAAAAATTATAAAAATTATAATTTATAAGATATTACGTTAATTCATTTTTAATTATGTTGATATTTTATAAACATTTTTCGAAATTCACTGCCAATACCAAGTCATCCTATTTATATTTAACATATCTGTAATTATTTATTTCTTATAGTGATTTTTTATAAATTTTATTTATAATTATTCCTGATCTTATTCACAAATCTGTTATACTATAATAACGTATAACAATATATATACATATATTGTTTGAAGGAAATTACATTGTTTCATGAAAAGAAATAAATCTACAAAAGAGGAATATATTGAATATAGAATTGTCCAATCTAGAATATTATATATAGTATGACATATTAACATAAAAACGTGTAAAATCATTTTCCTCTTCAAAATTAAAAATTTCTGGAAAAATAGTAATATATTACATTAAAAAAAAAAATATATATATATATATAAATAGAAATTTCAGGATGGAAAATGGAAGTGAATAGCATACGTTAAATGTCAATTTTTTCAGAAACTCGAAATGTATGATTAGCGTAAAATATGTGTACAACAAGGAATTAAATAATTAATAAATCGAAAATCAATCTTCCAAAAGAAGAATGTGCAAAAGTCTTAAATGTTTGTAATGCGAGTTATTGAATAAAAATGTATATTCATACATTAACATAAATACATATATCATATGTCGTGACGAGTTATTTTACAAATTTTATTATTTAAATTATATATATTTATATTTATATCATATATTCTAATTAATACAAATAATTTATTTCATTTTATTTTTTCGACAAAAAATTCTAATCAATTTTGTATCAATTGCCTAATTTTCATATTTTTCAACGTTTGAAAAATCAAAATTATAAAATTGCATTTGTTCAACTTTAATATAATAAGAAAAAGAAAACTTTTATTGCTTTCTTGATTTGATCAATCAAAATAACCTAAACATTTGAAATTTTTCCAGAATAACTGGAATGGAATTCGTAGAATTTCCATTCAGATTATTAAAATGGCTTGCTATTAATTGGCAAACGGTGATCACATATACAATGTAAATAATTATAATTTTAAAGAATTAATCTCTTAAGAAATAATTAAAATAAAATGAAAAATTAATTAACAATTATTTCCACTTATACTTGTTCGTGCATTAATATTTTTATGTACAAATTGTAAAAAGAGTATAAAAGGATTATATTATGAATCATTTAAGACTTCTGTACAAAACGGTAATTACCTGAAAGTTCGATTTTTGCATACATGAATAATAGTTAATATAACTCGCTTCCAAACAGCTGACGTTTCGTCGTCTCCAATTCTAAGAACAATTGTGTTAAATAACGAAACATGCTAAATAAGTAATTGCTTATGAGCTACGCATCACTGTAGCATATACATAAAAAAAAAAAAAAAAAAAAAAAATATAGCGTAAAAACGATAGAAACGGATTCATAGAAATTAAGCGTTAGAAAGAATTAAAGTTAATGTTGAACGAATAAGAAGAAAATAAGCATGAAGCCTAGATGATAACTAGACGTTTGCCGTGGGGAAAGTGAATATTCGCGCTCTCTGCATTTCTTTCTGTGTGCCGAAGCTTTCATCGCCATAGTATTCTTCGTTAACGCCTACCAATGAAGCAGAGTCATTAAAAACGAAAAAAAAAAGGGAAGGGGGGGAGGGGAAGGGGGGAACGTTAATGAGCTATAAGGCGTTGGGAAAATGAGTCGAAAAAAAAAAAAAAAAAAAAAAGAAAACTCCACGTTTAGTCTCAATTAAAAGAGAATTGAAGATCAATTAAGACGTTCGTTTATGGGCGTACAAGTGCTCGATTCATTACAATGGCTCGCGATATCTCCTGATGAATTTCACTCTTTCTACCTCAAAACACAGATATACAGATAAAAATACGAGAGTCATGCTGCGGATCAGTTTTTTGATTCGCTATTAAAAATCATATTACTGAATGAAAACTGATATTTTATAAGATATTGTATCTTTTGTCTTTTGCTTAGATTATATGCATACGCATATAATCATTTATATACTTTTTTTTTTTTTTGTTTGATAATTTGACGTGATATTACTTATTTTTTTATTCTTTGCAAAAATAGAATTGCTTTAGATCAATTGGAAACACAATATCTTTCCTTTTTCTTTTCTAAGAAAATTATGATAAATGATATAGCGATTAAAATGAAAAATTGAATATATAACACTCATTTTTAAATAGTAAAAATTTATAATTCGATAAATACGAGTTATTAAATATTAATTTAAAAAATAAACATATGTATTATTGGTTTATATCAAAAATATTTTAATAACATTAATACGATAATTCTAGACAAAAAGACAAAAATTTAATTATTTTTATTATTTTAGCTGATTCAAATTTATATTTTATATAATTTAATATTTATAGAAATTTTTACACGAATCTTTATCTTATAAGGTATAACTAATAGTAATGAAATGTGTCGAAATTGATATAAACTATTTAATCTTTATATCTAGTGTAATCTTTTGTAAACATTTTGTATATAACGTATATTTATATTATTTTATATTTTTAGTTCTATCGAAGTCAAATAGAATTTTAATTTATATCGTTTCTTTTTTTTGACATACAATTTATTGACTGACAAGGCTGATTATATTGCGAGAATACGTAATATTTAATAAGTTCTTTAAGACTTTTTGTCTTTTGACTTTAAGACTCTTTAAGAGTCTTAAAATAATTTACTATTTATTCCATTTTAATTACTAAGCTCTTTTTAAAATATATTTATACTTAATTCTTGATGAGAATCAAGAGAATCATTTCTTATATGAAATTTTTACTGTAGATTGTACATATTTCAAGTATTATTTACAAAGATTATAAATTTATCGATTTTGTATAAAATATTGGCATAAAATTAAATATGTTTATATTTTTTTGTATGAAAATAAAAAAAATATAATGTTAGTTTTATTTAAAATTAATTAGTAAGACGTGTAATTATTTCTTTTTTTTTTTTTATTTTTTTTAATAAAAAAGGAGTATTTAAATACAAAAAATTAATCGTTATCACATTCATGAAAATATAATTCATCAATATTATTAATATATTAATAATAAAATTACATAATATTTTATTTATGATTTTTAATCATTTTTTTAATTTATATTTAATTACATATAAAAATAGGAAACTGATCTGCTATAAGACAAAAGAAAATATAATGTGCTTTTATGGACATCCTTGTCTATCATGGGATCAATGAAAAAACATTTCGTTGTAATTAAATTCTAGACAATACTGCACGTGCTCTCGCTGGACAATCTGAACTTCAACAACCCTTAAGAGCTAACAATATTGTTCAAAATATATTAAACTTTGATTAAATTTTCGTTAAAAATTTTTCTCTCTTTTATTGTGAATTCGATAGAAGTTTTCTAAAAGAAAAAAAAAAAATCATTTTTATTTGAATATATAGTATATTTTTAAAATATATAATACTATAAAAATATAGATCAATTAGCTTTTAAGGGTTAATTAAGAAAAAAATATAAAAAAACAATATAATTTTATCAACAAATACGTTATCGCAAGCTATGTGCATATTAAGATAAAAATTGAATGAAAATATTAAAAACTTCTTATATTTCGTCAATCAATAATGTGAATTGTTAACATATAAGTTAAGATATGTTTGCATTTGACATTTTTACTTTTAATTATATAAACATTATTTAATGTTTTTTTTAATATCAATCTTTTCAACTTCTAATATAAATATTATTTTATGAAAAGTTATATTACAACGAAATATAACGCTTGTTGCCATTCTTTGGAAATAGTTTTCTAATTGTTAACAAAAAATTTTCGTTTTAAAAAATTTCTGTCAAATGTAAATGTATCTTTAAATTATTATATTAATAGACTTTTCCAAAACCTCGCTAATGTATTAATACATGAAAAAGCAAGTCCAATAAACAAATTATATTAAAGTAAACAATTAATATTACAAGTGTCATTAAATATGATAGAAGTGCTTAAATGTCACATGTCTGAAAGTAGTTCTGGTAGAGGAAAAGAATTGTGTCATAGAGAAAAACTGTTCTTATTAGCGACAGTCAATAATGTAATAAAGTGTGTGAATATATGTTACATATTGAAATAAAAAATAAAAGAAAAAAAGAAAAAAAAAACTAAAATGGACGCGTCTACTTAATAGCGTTGTAAAATTGTTAACAACATACAGCTGCACATTCAGATGTACGTATACATATTAATATGCTGAATTCTTAAAAGAAAAATTACATTATATTTTAAATAATCTTTATTAGAGTGATATTTATATGTGTATACACAGTGCAATAAAAAAATTATAATATTGAATAAAGATATAATTTATTTTGTAATTTTTGTTTTGAAATATTATAATTCTTAGAGGCGAAATTCTTCTAGAGATGAATTCTGAAGCATGAATAATTCTAAAATGAAAAATATAAATTTACTATATTATTAAAAATAAATACTTAAAACAATAATCATTATATCATTTTTATTTTAAATGTAATCTCGTTATATTATTTGAAATATCAATTTACATAAAAATTGTCATAAATTGATAAGTAACGAAAGACTTTTTTTGCACTCTGTATATATGGCTTAATATTTTTATTTAAATATAAAGTTGATTGTCGATATAATGGTGAACGACTCGATATTGGCAGCTCAATCATATAAATAAAATAGTTAACAGAACTACAACTAACATGACATAGTTATAGTTAAATAGTATTAATTTTTTTTTTTTTTGTTATTTATGATTGTGCACGCAGCTGTATACATATATATCAATTACAGTGGATGATAATGTATTCAGTTATTCAATATAAATAAAAAACATATACAGAAAGAGTTACAATAAAGTGAATAATGTGATATAATTATAATTGTAAAAAAACTATTATGTATAATATTCACAACCTTTATCATTAATTATTTTAAATATTATAACAACTCTAATAATTTTCAAAAATAAATCTTTATTTCAAACAATGATTAAGTTTAAATAAGTTTAAGTAATAAAAATAGTTTATTCAAACAATTAATATCATTCTCACAAATTTTTCATTTATAAACAACGAAAAGAATGTTATTCAAATATCAAATTTTTCCTTATTATTTATTGTTCTATATTATTGTACTTTCATTAAATATATTTTTTATATGTAATAATGAGGAAAAGAATTCATTGAGTAATATAAGTTGAATAGAATACATATTAATCATTAAATCAGCATGTAAATAGCTATAATAATAAAAAAATGTTAAACCTTTAATAAGATTCTTTGTTTTCATTGCACAATTTTTTTATAAATAGTGAAAATAAATATTTATTCTATTTTAATATTTTCTTATTAAATTCGTATTTTTCTGTAGTATAATTCGTTAATTAAGCCAATAAGTAATATTTATAAATAAGATATAATTATAGAATATTAATATAATAATAATGATAATGATAATATAAAAATAATGATATAAAAAAAAGAAAAATTATAAAAATTTAAAAAATCTCCCCGGCGGGGAATCGAACCCCGGTCTCCCGCGTGACAGGCGGGGATACTGACCACTATACTACCGAGGAATCTATGTGTTGGATTTGTTAAACTGATAGTATAATTGTAACTTAGTTATTATAATCGTATTTGTATTATTATTATACTTGGATCTTATGCTGAACAGTAACCGATTTATAATTTATTTTTATAATTTTTGCAAAATATGCACAGAGCATATATAGCACGATGAAGGAAGCTAATGCTAAAAATTTTACAATAATGTTTTTCGAATAAAATTAGTTTTAATAATATAGAAATAAATTGATACAAATGATTTTCATCTATAATAATTTTTTATTAATTTGATAAAAGTAGATACTTTATTTCAAAGATGAAATTGAAATTTTTTTATAGTTCCAGCATAGATATTAAACCAGAATGTATAGTATTAGATCAGCATATATAATTTATTAAAAAGTTGTAATATAGAATTTTGATTTGCATTATCGTTTGAATAAAATAATAGACGAGGAATGATTTTTGCGTTTTTTTTGTAGTATAATTAAAATCTAAATATAAAATTTAAATAATATATCCTATTTTCTAATGAACTAGATTTTAATTTATTTTCTATCTGTTAAATTGTATTGGAATATTGTTTTTTTGCCCAAGTATAAATTTTATATATGGACAGTAAACAGATTCAAGTTATTATAAATGAAAATATAATTTACAACCGTTAAATTAATAAATAAATAATAAATAAGGAAAAAATATAAATCAAAATAAAAATTATTCATATAAAAGATATAAAATAAAAATAAAAAAATACCAACAACACACGGTGTTCCCAAGCGGTCACCCATCCAAGTACTAACCGTGCCCAACGTAGCTTGACTTTGGTGATCGGACGAGAACCAGTATGCCCTACGTGGTATGGTCGTTGGTATTATATTTTTGCTATGCATAATTTAAAAGTGATTCAATATAAGATAAAGATACTGGAAAAATTTATCTACTGAATTACAGTAGTTTTGTAGTATAAATAAAATAATTTTTTTATTTATTATACGATTATCTATTTATCTATATATATATATATATATATATATATATATATATATATATATATTTAAATTTATATCGATTTTATTTATATTTAATAAAATTTTTTAATTGCATGTTTATTGCAACTTTAAAGCTTCGAATAAGTAATTTCTAAATTTATTATTATAATTTATATATTTAAATCGTAAATAATACATCAAAATTACTTTTTCTCATGTAATCAGTAATTTAGAAGAGGGAACATAAAATCCCATAAAATGACGGATCTATTCTGCATCTTATCTGTGCTTATATATTTCTAATATATCTTATATAAAATAATAATAATGGTAAAAAAGACAATGTTTATTATTATATTATTGTTTATAAGATTTTTATATAGCATATAAAATAAAAACATTTGAATAAATATAAAGATTAAGATGGTTTTTTAGGTTATGTATGATCAATCAGAAGAAAGATGGCGTATATATAAAATTCTATAGTTGGGTCCGTGTTAAATAAATTAAATTGTGGAAGGTTATGTTCAAGAAATAATACAGAGTATTCATAACACATGTTAAAACAATTGATTGAAAAATTAAAAGTTATATAAGACATTAGTTTAGAGGATAAAAGAATAATGGAAAACTATATAACTCGTTCAGCTTTTAGTTTTGGCATTTTTGCTTTTTTTCTTTATTTTATAAAAGTGTCAAGTGTATTAAGTGTATCAACATCACAAAGTATTATAGATGTAATAAAAAGTGACAGTGAATTATGTAAAATGCCGACAATTTTGTATGAAAATAATATTACAGCGGATTGTTATAATGTAACATATCCTGAAGGAGAACATGTAATTGCGCAATATGATATGACATACAAGAATATACGAAATTTTTTATGTTTGATATTTTATGATACATTGTATAAAGTTTGTCAAGCTAAATTACAAAATCAATTGAATCATACTACTTTCTATTCAAATATTCAACGATATTTCCCTGAAGAAAATGAAAATGATCAGACAAATTTCTGTAAAAATATTAAAGATATTAAATTTGCATATAAAAAATTGGAGCCATTATTATCACATGTACATTTTAATAATTCTCATGTTTGTTATGCCGCATGTTTTAATTTGTCAGGAAAATTTATTCCACTTTGTGCAATATTATCATGGAGCAAAAGTATTGATGAAATAAATGAAGATTTTGGAAAAAAATTTGAAAATAAACTTGAGAAAAAACCTGCTATAGATATAAAACAGAATTTTACGGCAATAAATGAAACTTCTAATGAAACGAAAGGAGATAGTGATAATAAATATAAAACAACATCTGATGTGAAAAATATTGTGTTAGAACAAGAATCCCAAACTGAATTTGTTGAAGTTACTGTAACAACATCTGATTTTGAAAAAATAAAAGAATTAAGTGCTACAGGTCATATTTTTGAAAATTCAGAATCAACGCTACAAAAATACAACGCTAAAAAACCTGATGATAATGATAACAATAATAAAAATGATGCGAGACTTGAGAATGATAAAAATGATAAAGATATAAATTCAAAAACATTATCTAAAAATGATGAGGATTTTAAAAAAAATGAAAACAATAGAATAAATACTATAAGTAATGAAGCTGAAAAAAATATGAATAATATAAATGATGATTATAAAACAAGTACAATATCAGATAATACTGAAGATCATGAAAATTTTGCTAGCATTAAGCAAAATGGAAAATTAACTGATGGTATTATTTAATTCATGTTTTCTTTAATTCTTACTTTAATACATAATTTACTGTATTTAAATTTAAATTTTTTTTTTAGATACAAATGATGTTTCTGACCAATCTGATGCTGGTAAAAAATAATTTAATAAAAAAAAAATATTTTATAATTTTTGATATTATGTATTTATATTTAATGTATTTTTATGTCAGCAGATCAAGATCAAGGTATACCTGAACCATCTGAGCAAAGAGATATCTCAATACCTCAATATCATCCTATAAGAACAGATGAAGAATCTCATTTTCTTACTTACTTAACTGCACTTTCTTTAATCTTTGTAGTTGCATATTTTGTTTATCAACATAAACAAAAAGTAAATAAGTATTTTTTTTCTTATTTATAAAACTTCAATCATTCATTTCTTTTCTTGATATTTTACATTTTAGTATTTTAATATTACAGATAATAGCTATCATAGTAGAAGGACGAAGATCACGAAATAGTCGCGCTAGACGACGACCAAGCACTGCTAATTACCGTAAATTGGATTGTACATTAGAAGAAGCAGTTACATCACAATGTAATGCAAATGTTACCCATGTTATATACTAATGCATGTATCAAATATTTTAAAGCTACTGTATAATAGCACGCGTGTAACATATTATTTTGTATTCGTGTATACTTCCATTATAATATGAATTTATTTTAAATTAATTATTTCTTAATATTTCATTAAATATTATTAAGTTAGATATATTAGCAAATAATATAACATTTAATTTTAAATTATAATGGCTAAAGCGCTTTTGCTTACTTTTAAACTCAGTTTGCTTAATTTACTCAGTAACCTATTCTTTCCAGTGAGCTTTTACTGTTTATTCATTGTTTATATATTTACATATGTGTAATTTATTTTTAGCGTATATATATATTTTTATTGTGATTATAATTCTTTTTAGAATTTTTTTCATTTCGTAAAAATATTATAATATACATATACAATTATTACAATAAAACATAAGTTTTATTTTATTATATTACAGACGTACTGACAAAAACAAGGTTTAATTTATCTTGTTTTTAAAAATGTAATTTGAAATTTAAATATATTATAATTTTAATTAGATATATGTAATTTTATACTTATGCTTTATAATTTAAGATTCATTACATTATTTAGTATTATTATTTATTTTTTTAAAATTCAGAAATTAAAATTTATTTTATAAATAATTTTGTATTCAAATATTATATATATATTTTTCTTTACATTTAAGAATATAAATTTTAATATTTTATTACAATTAAATGAATTTTAATATTTCTCAAAATTTATCTTTGTTCAATATCAAATTGCAAGCAATGATGTAAATATAAATATAAATCAATTAAAAATAATATTGATATAAAAAAAATTATTTATTTATTATTTTGATTTTTAAATTTATTTTTTAATAAATATATTACAAATAATTTCAGATAAAAATTTTTTAATATTTCTTTTTATCGAATTTTTTCATTCATATATATAAAAGTTGTATGAAATGATGAATGAAAAACGCATTATATAATTATATGGTACATTTTTTCAAATAGTTCCTTCGATGACATGTATATTGTATATTGCAGTATATGTTACTATATCATAATCAAAATTTTTATTTTCGATATAGCATGTGGCGAAATGTTATATTCCGAGACAAATTTGTAATCGTACGTCATATTTATTATTTAGAAAACTCGAATATACTAATCCTACAATGGTACAATGGTACATTTGTCATTATACCAGTGGAATACTTATTTTTGCTATCCACCATTGTTGCAAATATAAAACTTATAATTTTCTTTTAAACATATAATTATACAGACTAGATATTTAAAAATATATCAATGAATTTTTTCATAATTTTTTGTACGATGTAAATATACGAAATACGAATTAAATCTAAAAGATTGCAATAATATCTACTTGATGTATCGAGAAAAAAGTATTATATCATTGTAGGGTTAATAATAATAAATATAAATAATACAGATACTTATGTACATGTATTACGTTTAAGTGAATTTAATGCACAAAGTATTCATATGTTTATATGGATATTCATATATTTATACCTTGATCACATTTGAATGAATTATTGTACATTCGTTGATAATTATATCAAATTAATTTTTCATGATTGCAAATACCGTCCACTTGTACACGCATTTACGATATCGAGTATGTAATAAATTTCTTACAACAAAATAAATATTATTGTATGTAAGCAAGAATATTATTCATACTGAAATTGTTGAAAATAATTATTTTTCTGTTTATTAAGAAATTATATTAATATTTATTAATGATTTTATTTTTCTTTTTAAATTTAAGATAGCAGATCAGTAATAATACTAAATAATAATTTATAAGATAAGATAAACGTAAAGTACTACGGATGTTCTTTAAAACGATTGTATAAGTTCTTTTTTATTTAAATTAGATAAGATTTGATAAAATTATTTTAACAGCATCAAATTTTAAGGGGAAAAGATATGGATGTTTCTAAATTTATTTAAAATAAAAATGAATATTAATTTTTTGTTATTAGAATCGCTATATTTTTTCATTCTGCATAAATTAAAGGATGCAAATGATTAAAATTTATATTGAATAATGAAATTTTTCTCACATTGAAAAATAATAAAAATAAATTTATTTTGAAATGCAAGTATTGTAAAAAAATAATAATCTATTATTTTGAACAATAACAAGCATCATTGGTTTGTTGTAATATCCAATTTAAATGTGGGCCAACCCTCGTGAATATCGAAACTGCAGGAATATTATCACACTTGTTTATATCTGAAATTATACCTGTTACAAAATAAGATATTTTCATTAATTCACTATCCTTAGCATGAAAAATTTTATTTATAAAGAAGTTTTATTATACTATACGATAAGCCCACTGCGATAAGGCTATTACGAAAATTAATTACAATTATTATTCGTGTTATTCAAAATTAAATAATTTAAAAAAAATATTACGCATACCAACGAGATCATACACTCCAAAATATGAACGATATTGTACTGAGGAACCCACGTCGTTCTGAAACGTACATTTAGATATTTAAAATTTTATCAAAATAAAATAAATAAAGTGAAATAAGAATAAAAAAAGAATAAGAAGGAAAAGAAGATCACAAATTCTTCTTAACTTGTAAATTATAATTTAATAATAATATTTTTCTTCGGTTCATCCAATTATCCCTTAATATTTATTTTTTGTAACAAACTTATAAATATCCGTATTTGATTAATAAGTGTACTTAATTAAAAATAATATTGCCGATAAGTTAACATACCTCGCATACAATAGAACTTCCACCTAATACTCCAACACAACCGGAATCATTGTGAAAATTCATAGGATTTATTCCGGATTTGACACATTCCTCGTGTCCCAAAATTGGAAGTCCCAATTTTCGTGGCCGACAAGTTTGATTATTGTTTGAATCGTCTATGTCCTTCACCGTCCATCCGACCAACGTTCCAACTTGTCCAAGATAAGTCGAACCTTAATAATGATATATTTTGTATTAATTGTATTTATTTATCAATTTTCCTTTTATCATTGTACAATATACGTATGTATTGATCCAAAAATTATTTTTTCAATATCTTGTAAATTTCTTCAGAAATGTTGGTTTGATTTGTTGCAAGTTGTATTAATGATATATAAAGAAAAAAAAAAATCAATAAAAATGAAGAATTTTGAAGGAATATCTTCTAATGTCAAAAATGATAAAACAAGCAATTCCCAATTTAAGGATGCGTATATATTTGAGAATAAAACTTTTATGAGCATATAAAAAAAATTACTATATATATGTGTATATATTTCAGCTCTTTCTTGTATTATAAAATTTTTACATTTTACATCATAAAACTTTCGAATATTTTTAAAAATAACGAAGAAGATATTGAAGATGTTATTGGATACATTTTTTATGTTTCTTTACTAAACTCATATATTATTATTAAACTAAAGAAATTTTACGTATTTGTGCAAAATTTATATGTATAAAAAATCTATGGATGCATTGTGATATTGAAAAAGATGGAAAATATTCGTAACAAAGAATAATAAAACATATCATTTATTTCAATTTCAATAATTGTGTTCCATAGAAACGCAAATTTGCATAATTATCAATTATTATTTTACGAGTAGATTATTTGAAAGAAAAAAAGAGAATGGAACAATAAGAATTAAATACGTGCCTGGATTTGGTAAACAGATGGGTGATAGCCTTCTCTCGAATTTAACAGTTTGACTCAATTTGATCAATGCCAAGTTATGAGCATGAGACTCTATGTTATACTCTGGATAGAGAATCAACGATTCAACGCTGATCGTGCTCGACGACACGTCCAAATTACATCGATCGTATTCTCCAAGGGATACTTTTACTTCCGCCGCTGTTACGCTGCGAATAATATTCTCAAGTTGTTCCCTTCAAAAAATTACAATAATGAACATTTTAATGCAAAATTTACGAACCCAACGAATTGATTGGCCGAAGAGAGAACGTAACGATCGTTTATCAGAACTCCGCTGATGAGAAATTTCGATCTCACGTGAATATTCGCAAGCCATGGAAATTCGTGAACTTTTGTATATTCTCCACCGAGAAATCGTGTTTCGCCAAATCGATTCGGTCGACCGCAAACTATAAACAAGCTAGCTATTTAATAATCAATGAAGAGTTTAATCAATTGGATATCTGGTAATACATCATACAAATATTCTCTTACGACAATTGCCACAAGTTTTGAATCTGCCCAACAGGAAGTCCAAAATGCCTCGTGTTTCCCGCAATTTATTCTAATAAAAAGTATACTTTTATATCTTATTACATATTTTTACCATCCTTTCGAACGTCAAAATATTGAATTTACTTTCATGAATTTATTTTATTTACGATATACAAAATGATAAATCATTTAATTATATTAATTATAGATAGTTTTACTGTTTCAAAGATCAAAGATTGCTCCTCAATCATTTTAGCAGACAATAGTTAATTAACAGTGTTGATAATTAAAAACGAATTATTAGTGAGTTTATTGAAGTTTAATCAAGAATGGATAGTACACGATGATTTAATCAAAATTTAATAAAAATAGCGAATATAAAATATCTTCTACTTTGTACTTAATAATTTCTTACTACTTGTTTCCCCCCCCTTAATTCACATAAATAATGCCATACAATTAAAAATAAATTTTGAAATTCGAACTAAATCAAATTTATACCCAATTACGCGTCTCTTTTTCATTCCCATCGTTCTCTTCGACACGAAATCGAATTAGAAAAAATGAAAACAAACGACAATGTACGACAAAAAAAAGTTCAATCAATATATCGAGAAACAAATCGAGGATGTCTAAAAGAAAAATCGCTTACGGATGGAGCAACCTCGAAACAGCGAATCGATCTCGTGGCGAGCACCAACAAAAGACCGCATACGAGGTATTTAACGAAGTTTTGCAGCTTCATGGCTTTTCTCTCGGCTGTCGAAACGGTACTGGGTCCGGTTGAACGGTCGGTTTCTCTTGTATAGCGGGATTATCATTGCCCGCATCTCGAGCAGAGGCCTTTTCATAAACGTCGAATCCACGAAAGTTATCGAGACCCCAAGAATTCGCTCTTGGTTGTCTCGTTTGAATGGTAACCGGTCGCCAACCGGTTGCTCCGGTACCGTTAGAGGATTTCAAGATGATGTGATCAGGAGTCAATCCGTGGAAATGGAAATACGTTTGACACGTATGATAAGCTTTGAGCAGAGAGTATCGGCTTCGATTCGAGGGATGTGCACGCATTGGTTTCGGCTTTGCGTATCGAATGTAATTGATTCGCAGGCACAGTAATTGAATCATATTGATTGGACGAATTGATAAATTCATCTTGCAGCAAGGGTTGATTCATGTTTAACAGAAATGTATGAAAAATGATGTCAATTATTTGTAGAATAAAATTGTTTTCATATTAATCGATAGTATAATTAAGTAGGCGTTAGATTTTTATTTCAATTTTTGACGAATTTGTAAATTTAAAAATAACGAGCGATAAAATAAATTAATTTATTAATTGGAGAACTTTATTTTTGCACGAAACAGTTGAAAATTTATAAATTCTTAATAACTTGTTAAAAAATGGATCTATTCTTTCTTCTTTTGCTGCAAAGTCTACAATTCTATATATATTTCTATATATATTACTTTATTCTGATTGAATTTCTTAATTTTGATGTTAATGCGTGCGATTAATTTTCTATAAAATAATTAATCTCGATAGAAAATAGCATCGATAAATTTTCGTGTATAGGGAATTAGTGAAATTTCGAGGAATTTAATGAAAGGAAACATGACGAATGATTTAAGTTATTCGATAAATTGAATTAAATTTTTCGTTATTATCAGGATGAAATAAAAAGATATTTATAGATAATTATCGTTGCATAATTTATGTAATAATAAACGTTTATTGACTATCTCGTCATTGAGCTTATTACTTGATCTTTAAAATGAAATTAAAATTTTCACTTATGTTTGAACAGATCGTGTAATTTTTTTTTTTTATTTCAATTGATCTTATACTTATATTGTAAATCGTGATTTTTATATTTGTTGTAAAAAAAAAAAATACAATAAAATGAATAAATTTATGATCATTAACAATAATAGATGAAAAGTGATATACAGAAAAATAAAAAATTTGAGTATTTCGTAAATATATATACGTGTTAAAATTATTTTTGAGCTTAGTACTCTCCTCTCATTTGAGTCATTCGTAGACAAATAAATTTAATTTTGAATCACTTGGAATATCACTTATATTCGACACATATTTCACGAATATGAAAACTGATTGTTAATTAATATTCCTAACGAAATCAAAGTTTTCCTCGAACGTGCACCGAATTATGTTATAACATTTCAAATCAAACTAATATTTATCTCTCGTGATATTTTTCGGTGATAATAATTGATACGACAAAACAGAGAAATCTATTGGTTTGAACATCGTTGTGTACAACAATTATTGATCTTAATTCTGTTCACAGAAACATCCCTCTCGAGAATGATAAATGATCCAGTCTATGTATCGCGTAACTCTCGTATAAACACCAGGATATCCTGGCCGAGCACATCCATTTCCCCAGGATACTATACCTATAAGCTCATATTTCTTGTCTTCGCGTTCGGTTATGAGTGGCCCTCCACTATCACCCTAAAAAAAAAAAAAAGAGAGAAGGAAATCTGTAGAAATAGGATATTTTTTCCTTCCCCTTTTTACATCGATTTCGAATAATAATTGTAAAATAAAATGATACGATATTTAATTATTAAAATTTTATATATCGTTTTTATCATAACGATATGTAACTAATTTCCAATTATCAGTTATGCAAAAATGAATGAAGAATATAGGAATTCAGTTTATTTTAAGTCCTCTTTTTCCTCAGTTTCACACAAAAAATCATTATCTCTATGCAATTTTTTAAAATTGACATAACCGAGATAAAGCTCACCTGACAAGAATCCTTCTGGCCATCGGGATATCCTGCGCACATCATGTTATCAGAAATCATGCGTGGATTGTAGCTTGTGTTACGGCAATCCTGAAGGCTCATAACCGGTACCTCGACTTCCTGCAGCAGGCAAGAAGGCTTGCCATCCTCGTACAACGTACCCCAGCCGGACGCGATTGCCTTCGATCCGACGTATTGCTTATCTGAAACCCATTAACACGGCCCGTATATATACGCGCGAGAAGAGAAATGTGCACACAACAAGAAAAAAAAAAAAAAAGAAAGAGAAGAATTGCAATGCCAATGGTATGCATAGAGTTTTTAGAATTATTTTGCATTTGACAGTGTGTTTATCCACTTGCACTTTTCACCTGGATCTCGTCACCTGCTTCACACGAGTTACATAATTCGGGATAATAAATAATCGTTGCCAATTGTTTGTGCATCAGAGTTTTATTGTTTCGATCGAAAGTGGCTGAATAGGTACCCGTATATTGACCAATTTGTAATTTTGCAACGATAAATAATGATTGAAGCGTTTGTAGATTAATTGCGATATAAGAGCTTCTCGTCCATGCGTGTGCTACTTGACTTTTCGTTTTTGATGGAGTTATTTGAGATTCTGTTACTTCACACGATCGAACAGTGGATTTTTATGAGATTCAAATATACGAGTGTGTAAAAAGATACTGGTTGAGACTTATTTGTTAAAGGATTTCAGTTTGCACTAAGACGATTTAACTTAAGATAGAACTTATATTGCAGAATTTCATTAAAGGCATTTTTAAGAAAATGTGTCATTGATAGAGTGTGATAGATGGAGATAAAAGTGTCTTATTTTATCTCTGTCTTGTTTTATTTAGTACAAAATTTACTATAACTTATTAAACAAACTTTAACTGATATTTTTATATTTGTTTTAATTTCTAGAAATTATTATTAGAATCAATGAAATGTATCATTGCATGAACATTAACAAAGAAAAATAGCTATGAGATCTTCTACAATTAAAAGTTTGTTTTATATTTCTATCTTAATATTCTTATCTTTTGAAAAAATTAATTTACAGATTGAACAATATTGTTCTTTGACATTACAAAATGTCTTTGAAACATATTTAAAACTTCAACATTACTTCTTGAATTGTAACATTTATGTAATAAATTATTTATAATTATTTCCTCATTTCAGAAAATCTATTCAAAAAGTCTGTATCTATAAATCTATATAAAAGTTTACAATCTATTGATTAATTAATTCAATAGTCAAATATATTTCCATATTATCCAGTATTAATAAATATCTTTCAAAGATCCATTCTAAAAGAAATATAAAAGTATCAATCAAGATTTAATTTAGATATCAAATTATAGATAGTTTAAGAAGAAATGCAGTTAAAGCGAGATGATTTCATCTTGGTCGTCTCATTTAATACAAACTTCAATTACTTATAATTTAATAAATAAGCTTCTTTTTTGTTTGTTTCCCTTCTAAAACCTTTCGAAGATATCCAATGAATATATTAACACTCTATGCATGATTATGACAGAATGAACATCTTTAATATTTGCATACGTGATAATAGAAACAGTAAAATAGTCGCACCTCTTACTGATGGCAGGCATATGGGCCTTATGGTATCGCTGAGGGGCACTCTTTCGTTAAGACGTAACAGGGCAATGTCGTTGTCGAAATTGAGGAAACTGAAATCACCGGTTAGCACTCTCACCACGTATCTCGTTTCTGCTCCTTTCTCGGTGCACCTGTCATGCTCACCGAACGTGACCTTGATCATGAACCACATGAACCTGAAAACGGGGCTAGGAAAGCTGATCATGCTTCTCTGGAGAACTTAAATTGTCATTTTGTAATTCAAAATTCAGAGATTCGAATTGCTTGGTTCATTATATGTACAATAAATTGTTTTTGATCCTCTATGAGTGTTAATTTTGTTCGTTTTTTGATGTAAAAAAGTTACGTAACTGATAATATAGTTTCTGATTTATAAATTCGAATAACAATATTGTTGCTATGAATATTAATTAATTTCATAACGTTCTTTTTAAAGGAGCTTATTATAAAGCGAAGAATTATCAAGGGAAAAATTTATAGAGAAGAATTAAATAGATAATATTTTGATAAATGAGCAATTGATTTTGAGCGAATTGCAAATAAATTCTTATTTATTACAGTATCTGATTATATATGGCAAAGCAACGAAAAAAGCTATAAAAAGCTTTTTGATTAGTATTAACATATTATATTCGTTTTGATTGAACTAGATTATAATTGTTACAATCTCAATTGTCATAGTTGTTGATTGAATTTATATTTTTGACACTTCTTATTTACTTCATATATGAAACTTTTTAAATAAAAATTATGATTAGAGTATTATTTATAAACTGAAAAGAAAAATTATTTTCTCATAATAATTAAAAATAACTATTATTATTTTCTATCGAAAACAGCATCAATTATAAGATGACTTAATATTACAAATTACTTAATATCAATAAAATAAAAATATATAT
The DNA here is from genome assembly GCF_048593485.1 of Apis florea. Lineage (NCBI taxonomy): Eukaryota > Metazoa > Arthropoda > Insecta > Hymenoptera > Apidae > Apis > Apis florea. The sequence goes on along the minus strand of NW_028256838.1, from coordinate 265,154 downwards.
GTAAAAAGAACAAATTAAATTTGAAAAATACCATAAAAAGTTACAGATATGGATATATAAATTTTAACATACCATTATAGAGGATTAATTGCCTGTTTTGGTGAATACTTACCCTTTGACACAATGAGCCGCTGTAAGTACATATCGATCGTTTATCAATGTTCCACCACAATAGAATTTGTTCAAATACGAAAGCCTGGCCATCCATGGGAATTCATTCATACGAGTCGTTTGACCACCAACTATTCGACTTTCTTCGTTTCGCAGGCCGCAGCCTAATAGTTTGAACAGTTAAACGTGTTAGCAACCTGGTTTTCTTAACTAGGAGTCGCAGTTAACGGTAACGAAAAATAAAATAATAATAATGATAAGTTGGCAATATTGACTGTTATATTAGAGTTTGGTGTTAAAATGTTTTAGAACGTAGTGTTAAGTTAATCCCAATAATGTAAAATTTAATTTAAGATTCATTAAAATTATAAATAATATTACAGTTAAATGATATTACAGCATAATTCAATAATTATAATGTGATTAATATTGTTATAATTCAATTTTTTAGTTATCCATTTCAATATTGAATAATATGACGGTAATATTAATTTAAATAAAGATTATTTCCCAAGTATTGTATCATTTTTGCATCACGTTATTCTTAATAATTATTAATTATTATTTTTATTATATGATTGAATGAAAATGTAATTGTACTTACTGCAGTAACATGGTCCAGGTGCTTCTACAGCATACGGTGGTTTGTTACCAAAAATACCAAAAAAGTTTTTCACCTTTTCACCGAAAGTACTTGCCTAAAAAAAATTTCAATCACATTCAATATAAATTTTTGATTAACAATTTAATACGTAACACTTATTATTTAATATATCTCCATATAAACTCTATGTATACATTAACTTGTTAATTTAAAAATTAACATTAATATTGTTTCTTCAAGAATAAAATTTAATTCATATTACATCACGCTCTAAGTTTAAATTACTTTTTAAAAAGCAAATTCAAATTTTGAGACAAAAACGAATCGATAGAAAACATTTTCACAAATTCAATTTGATTATTCTGCAATTATTTAATAAAATTATCCCTAAAACAATCTCGATCACTCGTTCATTCCATAATTGTAGAACAAATAATATTCTACAATTCATTCTGCATTCGTCTGCATCACCTCTCACAGTACCGTTGATATTACTTATAAAAATAAGTTTTACCGCAAAGATGGTCTTACTTGACAACTTCTTGAAGCCAGAGCCAGGACCGCTAGTAATCCAATGCACGGGGAGAACCTCATTTTCCGATCGATCAAATTCTGCCCACGTTTGTTATCCGTGCGAAGTTTACACGTTCCACAGGAAAGGATTCTCTCTGTTGACGAAGGATCCGCCGCGCGGACACTGTCAGGAACGAGTTACGAACATATCCCTGGCTGGGAGTTGCTATCGCCAGTGTCCCACGGCAACTGAGGACGACTCACTTCGAGGAAGGTGATTGCTATTCCAGAAGAGAAGGAGGACACGACTGGTCGGCGACTGGACAGTACCTGACCAGTTCGGGTTCACGTTCAGGGTCGAATTACGGGTGACTGTTATTGACCTTCATCAGGGTCACGCTAGGTTTTTCAACGATGATTGCAGTTCTTTTTTTTTTATAGATTTGGATGCATTTAAATATTTTTTTGATAATTTAGAAGTGACGTTTGAATCTTGATAGAGATAATTTTATATTCGTTAATAATGCGCTGTCTTTTTCGATTGAAAATTTGCTTGTCACATTAATGATATTATTTATTGTAATATTAATAATATTAATAATACGTCTTATCGATTTAGGTTATCTTCATTAGTTTATCATTTGCGACAACTAATAAAATAGAAATATTAATGAAGAAAAGCATTTGAAAATACTTATACTTGCTATATTACTAAAAGTAAATTTTACGTGAAAAATTCAATTTATTCGATCATAAAACAATATATCATTCAATTCCATATATTCCACATATTATCTGTTGTTATTAATATGTCAAAAAATATTTTTTTTTTCACGTATTTATTACCATCTTGTCACAACACGTCCAAAAATCGAATATACCACGAATATATTATGCAAATTCCAAGGGAAAAGACATTACAACTACCTTCATCACATTATATGCAAAACTCTTATTATACACAAATTTGTCATGCGTCATTCGATACCGTTCAACAGCAAGTATTTTTGCACTAATATTGTGTCTATTCGAGATAATGACTAGGCTATTATAGTCTGGTTTTTCCACTTTCGACTAAATTATGATACGCCTTGTTGGCCGTTTATTTTCGGTCTCGACTATATCGAGGGAACAAAAGTTCTTTTGGATCTTTTAGAATTCATTTTTATTTATTTGTTTATTTATATTTTTTTTTCTTGACAATGATCTTTTATAAATAGTTGTTGAATAACGTCAATATCAAGGAATGCGAAAAAATAAAGAGAGGGAAGCTAGTTTTGATGGATCGAAAGGAAATTTATTTTTTGAGCAAGTGTTGCATCGAATATATTATTGTATTTTATATGAAAAACGTAAAGCATTGAATGCAAAGATTGAAACATTACGGTGCACGAATGCACATACTGTCGTCTTGGTTTTGTATTAGCTTCATTAATTTAATCGTGGTTCGACAGAAAACCGTTACTGATCATTATTCCAAGTACGTACGTACGTTGCCATTCACGCAACAAAAGGGACGATACGAGTACAGTTCGAATATTATACAATATATTTTCTACATGTTGCAAATTTTTACAATTGTTACAGCAATCTCCATGAAAGCAATCTTCATATTTTACGGAATAAAAAAAAAAAGACTATTATTTGTTTTACAAAATAGAAAAAAGACAAAAAATGTAATGTTGATCAAAATATTAAAAAAGAAAACTACAAATTTTTACAGATGTTAAAAAATGTATGAAAGCAATCTCCATATTTTATAGAATAAAAAAATATCAAAAAGATTATTATTTGTTTCAAAAAATAGACGAAAAAAAGACGAAAAATGTAATGTTGATCAAAATATTAAAAAAGAATATAAACGTTTTACCGAAATTTCAAATTTGATTTTGTTTTTTTGTATGAAATTTTAAAAAATTTGTGAATTTATATAGTAGATTATTTTTTAATTTACAACATACAACATTTAAATACTTTATTTACTTTTTTCTGCCATGATAATAATTATTCTAACGTTATAATTTATTAATAAATTATATACAATTGTATATATAAAAATAATAAAGTATCCTTTACAATTATAATTATTTATACTTATTATTAACATAAAATGATGATAATGTGCAATAACTTTTCTAATTACTACTAAACATATATATATATATAGATTAAATTAATTTGTAGCAGCTTCTTATTTTATACATTATTTAGTTGTGAGATTTTTAAGTACATTTAATTTACTTTTCTTATATATTTGGCTAATTAATAAAATTATAATAATTTTCAATAATTATAAAGTAATAATTTCTATTTTGTGTTAAATTGACTTTTATAATTATATTTTATCAAATGATAAAATTAGTGAACACTCTTAACACAACATGATTAGATTAATAAATAATTTGATGAATTATAATATAAAATATTGTCATTAAATTAGAATAGCTTGGTAGAAGATTTTCCATTTTCTAGATTTTTTTATGGAAATATCATGTCGAACGATCGATCGATTCTTTTTAATTCGTACATATACATCCTTGTTTCATGTTTGTGTTAATCCAATTCAGATACCTAGATACTCTAGTGTAAACCCCAGGATATCCTGGTCTTCCGCAGCCAACACCCCAAGAAACTATTCCTATATTCAAAAGAAATAAAAATTAAAAATATAAATACAACATTCTTATAAAAATATTATGATTTTTAAAAATTTGTTTTACATCTTAAAAAAATAAATTATATTAATATTCAATAGTTTAAAAACTATTATTTTACAATCATTTGATATTTAAAAATTTATTTATTTCTCCGATATTTATTAATTTATTTAATCAGTTTCTACACAGTGAATTTGTATTTTATTTAATTATGATTTTATCAAGGAAAACTAAACGAATAAAAAGAATACGTAGAAATTTAATTCTTCGACAATTTGAAAGCAAACGTGTGAAAAGTTGAACGATATTTATTTCTTACCAACTATTTCGAGTCTATCGCCTTCCTGCACGAGAAGAGGTCCGCCACTATCACCCTGACAAGAATCTTGACTGCCTCGACCGGCGCATATCATATTATCCGTGATTCGATTAGCTCGATATTTCATTTTACGACACTGTATTAAACTTAATATGGGTACTTGCACCTCATGGACTTGTCCAGCCAGCATACCACCTTCCGATGTCCGACCCCAGCCTACCACGGTACCTTCTTTACCAGCTGGATCGCTACCTGCAAATATTTCTGGTATTTAAATTCATTTTATTGGAGAAAAAGAAATTTTTGTCCTTTTACGAAGCAAGGATCAATAGATTTATTTTTAATAAATTGTTTTTAGTTCTTAAATAGGATAAATTTTTATCTTTTTTAAATAAAATTATTTATTCTATAAGGTATCAATTTGTTTGCAAAAGCATGAAATTAACAATATTTAATTTTAATAAATTCTTCATGATTTTTCAATTTGTGACAATTTATGAAATTCATAAAAGATTAAAAATTTTACGAAATATAAGATATTATTTGTACAAAAAAATTGTAAAAATTTTTCGTTAGCACGTTTGAGACGATTATTTATTGTTAATTGTTACCTTTTTGAGGTAAACATACTGGTTTGACACGTTTGGAAAATTTCACAGATTTTCGAAGTTTCAGCAAGGCAACGTCATGATTGTACGAATTCATGTCGAAATTTTTGTGACGAATTACAGCGCTCACTGCTCTCATTATAGCTTTTCCATCGGTATTCACGTATTGATCGTAATCACCCAATATTATACGCATTTTCGAACGCTTTAACCTGGAAAATAATTCAAAAAATTTACATATTATTGCATTACAAAAAATGTATTGAAAATATATACAATTTTTTCTTTATGACAAAATATTGATATTATTTTTTTTTTTTTATATATATCGTATTTTAATTCGTGTAATCATTAAATATAAATAGTTTGATACGTATTTTAATAGGGAGTAGGAATAAAAATATAATTTTTAATTATAAATGCTTTTATTACCGATTTATTTACAATAAATTAATAAATATCTCTTGATAAACTATTTTTTGCATAAAAGCAAAATACACAAAGAGAAATAATGGAAGCTTTAAAATGCTTTCGTTGCATTCTATTTCCACCGTATTACTGCTACCTAAGCATTCTACTTACTTAGCAAGTAGTAAATTCTTTTCTTAATAAAAAGTTCTGCAGAAAGAAAACGATAATAGATTAAAATTTATTTCAAATTCGATAATATTTAAGTTACATGATAATAACGTATAACGCGTGTTACATAATTGTCAATTATTTTAATCACAATTATGTAATTTATATATATTTATTTTCTAACGAAGCATTTTTTCATTTTCTACATTTCATCTTCAAATTTCCCTAATTATTCGTTCAATAAATCACATTTAAAAACTTTTCTCACTAAACTCTTGCACACTAACGATATTTAATTTTCGCCAAATAAACGAAACGATTAAATTGAATCGGAAAAATTAATGCAAATTTCGAAAACGAAAACTTACCTTCGTACACAGTGAGCAGCAGTGATAACGTAATCATTGGTAACGAGGCTCGCTCCGCAGTGGAAACGACCCTCGTACACGAGCCTCGCCACCCACGGGTATTTATTCGGGGCTGTCGGCCGTCCACCGACGATTCGATCCTCCTGATTCGATATACCGCATTCTGAAAGCAATTCCTCCATCATTGTTGCCCGTTACGTGACATCGTCGCTAGAGGAGCCGGAAGCACTCGACGACGCTTTCTACCGTGGACTGTTACATCGATAGCTAGCCAGCGCGCAATCATACGTATTGACTGACGTTATTACACTTGGCCGACGTGGTCAAGTGTAAATTCCGTCACGTGATGTAATAAGTTTGCAAAGTCGTATGGGGGGAAAGTGATTTTTCGATCGCACTTTCGTTCCACGCGGTCGAAGAGAAAGAGAAACGAGCGACCATGGAAAAAACTAGTTCGTGGATTTTTTTCTCCCTCTTTTTTTCTCTCCCTCTTTCTCTTTTTTCTATCCCATCCCATCAAGTGGAGTTAAACGCAGGTGAAAACTATTAAAACCAGTTTAATAGTTTATCTTTTCTATCTTGTAATTGGAACGAATCGATCTGTGATCTTCGAGCATTGATCATTCAACTTGATCATTTTATTGCATGGTTGAATGTAAGTAGAGTATTAGGGGCAGAATTTCTCAACTGAATGTGTTATTAGTTTGAGAATAATTGTAATTAGAATTTGATTCAATAAATATATAATAGATTTTTCGTCTTTTCGTCAATTTTTCGAAAATTCTATAAATTATAATTCTACATTTCTGTGATTTTAGATTTGTAAAAATTCCATGTCTCAATATACATGTATACAATAATTTAATCAAGTTTGTAATGCATGATATCGTGAGTTTGTAATATAGAATTTTTGAAAACTTGGACAGAATTGGAATCATTGTATATGTATATTATGTAAATTATACGTATATTATGCAGAATAAAATTCTGCACATTTATGCAGAGTTGATGCGTTTCAAATATAGTTTCGATAATTCCTATTAAAAAATTTAACGCGAATATCAGTGACTCATAAATTGGTGTAAAAAATTATCAAAAAGATATTCTTTGTTATCGTAAATATGTATAATATTGGAAAATTTCTTGGCACAAACAAATTGTCAAAACAAATTGAAAATGGCACGTGTCATTCGTCATATTTGTTCACATTTATTTTTCATATTCAGTGAAAAGTGGTATATTTCGATTATCCAAGAAACATATTTCATCTCTTATCAGGAATAATGGCATGTTTTGACTTTGCCACGAGAAGTAATTTATTTCGTTATTTGAAAGAAATCGTATTTGAACGTTTGAGGCGAAAACTAATCAATTTCACTCTTTCACTAGAAAAAAAGTCACATTTAAATGAAACGTGTATCGTTCGAACGTTTAAATTTTCATTGCAAACGACTGAAATATTCTTCTGTTTGTAGACAATCAAAATTAAACGTATTCGCAATATATTACTTTTCATGGGAAAAACGTAATAGCATATTTTATTTTCTACTAAATCGTATATAAATAACGCTTTTCTTTTACGGAAGAAAAGAAAATTATAGAATATTTTGAATCGTGGATGAATATATTCTTTTACGTAAGATGAATAAAACGTGTTATTTTCAGATATAAGAAAATAAAAAATATAAATTTCTAATGAAATTTCATCCAAATTGTTATTCAAATTTTCAAAATTTGAAATAGAAAATTTTAATAATTAAAATGAAAAAACAATAAAAAAAGATAGCAATTTTAATATTCGTGTTATTTCAAAACTCTTACAAATTTTTGTAAAAATTACTTATTTACAACTTTCTATTATAATTTCACTCTAGATATATCGAAAAATCAACTATAATTCAAAGAATACTTTCAATATTAAGAAATGCATATGCGTTGGAATTATTTTAACGTGTTAACACAATCTTACCGCATGTACAATTCCTTGACACGACATCATCATCGTCCACGCTGCCACTTATATCAAGGCCGAACAATTCATCAAACAGGAACTTGCCCTTTCGATTACGGGTCGAATTCGTCGTCTGAAAGAAACGCATCGATCACTCTTCAAGCCGTACGCTCACTTTCCATTGCAAATAAGCAAAGAAGCCGTCAGAGAAAGTGACCATGATTCGAATTATGGGTCAAGGCTCGTCTCGTTAAAAATTCCAATCTATACAACGAACAAATCGACGAATCCCTCTAAATTATCCAAATAAAATTGATTCCTTATTTCATTCCAACGAGATATTCGCGAAAGAAATAATTCTCCATCGAAACTTCCCTTCAAAATACTTTTTAAACACTCGAAAATTATTATTATCTAATTATGATCTTAATCAAAAATTACCACTCCCTCCTCCCCCCAAAAAGAAAAGAATTCCTCGACCAAAGCAATTTTTCAAGAATAAGATTGCAATTATTACACTGCATATAACATCACTCGTTTAAACATCACTCGTAACGAGGAGAAGCCAATTTCACTGTCCAATGTGAACTACTTACACCATAATAATTCGAGGTGGTCAAAGAATTATTACGCAGAAGTTTAACATCCAAACAAGCCACGTGAGCGAAAAGCAACAAGAACAAGGCCAGTGTCCACGTTTCCCGCGATACCGTGCCTCGAAACATCTTCCGCCAGTCTGAGGAATGTCACGCAAGATTTTCCCATTCGCCGGCCAAACTTCCTAGACACTCGAGATTTTCACGGAATTTTTCATGATCGCGCATTCTATCTTCGCGTGCCAACACACCTTCCACACCAGATATTCTTCCTCTTCCTCTTTCCTCTTTCTTCACGTTCCCTAGATTCGATCGAGAGAGGCTGCAGAGGATCGACGGACGTGGTGCAGACGCTTTCACCGCGCTTCCACGAAGACATCGGACTGACCGAGCAAGACCAACAACGAGCGTTCCTCGCTCGCGAAGAAAGTTCTTTCACTGTGTCCTGTTGCTCTTCCCATTCAGTATGCTAAGCCGATCGCACCGATGATCCTCTCTCGTTTCGAAATTGGCAAGATGGACGTGGCCGCGTCGATTCGTGTCACGCCAGATTCTCCATTTGCCCACCGATTTCCTAATATTTCGTCCCTCGATTTTACGAACAGATCAGTCTTTTAATAATTTCACAATTATGAGAATTTGAAATATTTTTGATTTTTATCGCTACGCGAAAAAGGAATTTGTGCATTCTTATTTCTTTTTTTCTTTTTCTTTTTTCAACGAGACGTTTTATCATTATTTTACTGCCAAGTTTTTCGTAGCTATTTTTCGTAAAGTGAAAGTGGTGTTAATGCGATACGAAATTTCATATATTTGGATTTAATTATTAATTAATATTTATGTGAATGCTGTAATGATTACAATCGTGTATGAATATTTTTTGTAGATGTTGTATAATAGTAAGAGAGAGATATGAATGGAATATTTCTTGTTTTTATTAGATAATTTATGTCATTGGGAAAATTTATTGTTTTATTGTTTAGTTAAAAAAAAAAATATTTTGTTTCATTCGTAAGTGATATTAATTTTACGATTACGTTTCTTTAAGTATTACGATTTTAATACTATCTATTTTTTTCTTGAATATTATAATTTTACCATATTAAATTTTACATTAAACTTAGTATTATAATTCTAAGCTTATTAAGATCAACAATAAAAAAGTGAGGTTAGAACATCTATATCTACTATATTATTGTCAAATATTTTTATATCGTGGAATATATATATATATATTTTTCTGATATTTCGTTTAGAAATAGAGGATTATTTTTCCTCTAAAAAATTTAATTCAAGAATCTTACGTTTTCTCGTTCAACGAAATTTTGAAAATTAGCAGCATGAAAAAATTAGATTACTTATAAAATATTACAACGCCAATGTATAATGTATGTATCATCGAATGTATATATTTTGCATTTAATTTTACAAATAAGCTTCAATTTGCAATTTGTTTGATATTCCAATGGTAATTATTCTCTTTAATACAGGATATGGAATCGTTTTAACGATTGGTAAATATTAGAGAAACTTGGAATATATATTCAACGATTAATCGATCGTTTTTTCCAATGATAGAAATTGAGAAATGCTTTTTTCGCATGAAAGTTGAGAATATACCATTGGATACCAAAAAGAAGATTCCTATCATTATTTTCAATGATCAAATTGATGAAAATATCTTTTCGAAATGATACGAAATCTTTCCATCGTGAACGTTACTTTTATTACTTCGATTCGATACACCCCATCTTAACCAGATAAAGGAGGCACGCTTTCGATTTATCCTTTCAAAAAATTTCTCTTTTAGCGGCCGACCAAACGTGGACGTGTCCCCATCCTTGACAAATGAAATCACGAGGCGAGAAATATGAGTTTTGCCATGGAAAGATTTTATTAAAAAAGTTCTCCGCTCATCGTCACAATTTTTACGCTTACTTCTCTCGTGTCCTCTGATCATGTGCCTTTTACGACCTGCAACAAGAGTTTTTCCATCTAAGAATTACCATTAAGATTGTTCTTACCATTTCAACTGACAACGAATTCGATTAATGATTGTTGTTTGTTCAAAGATTTTAAATTAAATTTTCTCCGAAATTTTGAGCTTTATCCCGCAGTTGGTAATTTTAAAACTAATTCACTGAATTGAAGAATTCATTTTAAGAAGACAAAAGTATTAAAGGAAATGGAAAATTTCTTCAAATAAACGAAACATTTTTATTATTTTAAAAGTATTAAAATAATCGTAGTTAACTAATAACGTACACAGATTATTGGTTTCTTTACTATCATTAAAAGGAAAAAATATTACATAGAAAGAATTATCATTTGTTGTTCACCAAGAGTATAAAATTTTTTATAAAATATTTTTAGAAAAGTAGTATAAAAATGAAAGGAAGAAATATTATTTACATCGTATTTTAATATTATTTCATATATGCATAAATATATGCATAACGTTTTTTATTATTTATTATCATAATTGTCTTAATTTTCACGTGTTATGTAGCGTAACAAAATATTCTATATGTTGTTTTTACACAATAAATTCGATTGCCATTTCTGTTTCATTTTGGGAAGAATTAGGAGTCGTTGGTAACGGTCTGGAGGTTTCACTAACCCACATTCATCGTTGAAAGCAAAACGTTTCTGACTGCTGACCCGGTTTCCGTTATTACCAGTTCATCTTGATCGAGGACTATCTTTTATCTAACTTTTATCTATTTCGTTACGAAGTCCAACTTTTCTTTGAGTCATTTTTCCTTGACCGTTAGATTTTACCGGTTTTTACCGGTCGTGACCTGCACTTTTCTTTTTCGTAATTAATCAGTAAACGAAGTCGAAAAATTTATCAAATTTTAGAGGAAAATGGAATTTTTCAATTATGCTCGAAACGTTGTGATTTTTTATTCGCAGAAATATTTTTCTAACAATTTAATTGTCTTTTGGATATTTTTTATTGCAAAGTTTTATTTTAGAGATACGTGTACGAATGAAAAATGATTTTAATCGAAATTTCTTAGTTATTTATGTAAATTATTGATAGAATTATTTTTCTAATTTTCTGCATTGATTATTCAAATTAGTTATAAATATTCAAATATTTTTATTTTATCAATTACATTACGAATTATGATGAACAATTATTATAAAAGTAATATAAAAAGGATTTAAAGAAATGAAGAAGAAACCCGAGTAATGTAAATTTAAAAAATTAAAAATTGTGAAGAGAAAGAAAGTTTCACGAGTTTCAAAATGACGGTATTCGATATTATTTTTTACCATCTGTTTTTATCAAAGTATTTGCGAATCCAAAGTAAAAGTTTTACTTGTAACTTTCTCTCTTATCATGTAATAATTATCTTCTTTGCAACTTTAAATTCGTCTTTTTACAACTTTACAGCTCTTTCGTTATTGTTCCTATAATTTCCAACACAGTGAAAGGCTTCAAAGATGGTAATATCAAGATAAACACAAATTTTTTTATTTCAACAATCGTTTCAATACAGAAAACGCGGAACATCACAGAAAAATCTTGTGGAACTTGTCATATATGTACACTGGACTAGATCACCTCAACTATGTGCAATTGTATCCCAACAATTGCAATAAATTAATGATAGATACGATGATTTCTAATTCAAATTCAACAATTATTTACAATCAGATTGTGAAGTGGCAGTAACAACTATCTGCTGTAAACATTTATAAACATATTAAGTAAAATTAACTTATCAACTATGGAATATAACGATAATACTGATCGTATTGTTGCGTCGATTATCTTAACGGATATAAAAGTGTTACGTAACGAAAGATCGATGTTGGAAAGGTATGTGTGATCCTGATGAATTATGTACTTTATCTTAAGTGTAGAAGATTTTTGAAATAGAAAGTTAATATCTCTGTGACGACGACGGTGAACACATACATTCTTCGTGTAGATGATCTTTCAACCATTCCAGATAATTTGTTATTTTTGTATAAACACCTGGATATTTTGGTCTTCCGCAACCACGACCCCATGAAATAATACCTGAAAAAAATATGTAACACTGATTCCAACTGATTGATTAAATATTTTCTTACGTTAATATTATAAAACAATTATTTTAATTATCAACGATAACAAAGTACGAATAAATTACCTATTACTTCCATGTATCCAAACCTGTTCTTCACATGGAGAGGACCACCACTGTCACCCTAAAAATAATGTAACGTTATGAAGTAGAATAATGAAATATTTGAATTACAATCATAACAAATTAATATTGTTCTAATTCATAATCAAATAAATTGTTTTATTCGTGTCTTAAAAAGATAGATATTTTTATATACAAGATTGATTGTTCTCTTACGAAGCAAGCGTCGAATTCACCCTTCAAATATCCCGCACAAAACATATTTTCGGTGATCATATGTTTGTAGTAACCCGCTTGATCGCATTCCTCCTTGGACAAAATTGGGAGATTGACTATTCTCAATTTATTGCTCACAGGCTCATATTCCCCCGTTTGACCCCAACCAATTGCTGTGGCTGTTGCTCCAGTATAATCGACAGCTTCTGTAAATTACACGAATTTTTTTTCACGATCTGCTTTTCTTGTCTTAAAGAACATGCGATGTTTTTTTAAAGGAAATATTTATCGAGGTGCGAATTAATCGAAATAAATAATATTTTTATAGAATATCTATAAAATATGTTCACTCGCGAATTATGAGATATATTTTACTGCACGTCATTGACTTATTGCGCTATTTTTCGTAATAAGCAGCAAAAGTGTACTCACTGTCTTCGGGCAAACAGGCGGTTCGCACGATGCCATTCACATTCACTGGCCGATCCATTTCGATAATGGCTATATCGTTGTTGTATTTGCTGTATTTATTAAAATTCTCGTGTATAACGACCGACTTGACACGACGAATTATAGCATTTCTGTCTACTTTCGTTCTATCATTGTCCGCTAAGATAAGTTTGATCACTCTTCTGTCGAATCTGAAATTTATTAGAAAATTGTTTCAGAAATAATTTTGTATATTAAAAAAATTGCAATTTTTCTTCAATGAATTTTATATTAAAAACGAATAATTCGTTTAAACGATGTGATTATTCGATTTCAATTTCAAGTGGCTTTTATTAAAATTGAAATAGTAATAAAAAGCGCTATGTAAAGTAATAAATAGAGGTAAATAAACGTGTACAGAAGAAAAGTTAATAAATTACTTGGATAAATAACGTTGAGAACGTGTAAACTTGTAGATTTATTGTACAGGCAAAGAAAGGAAATTGAAGAAAAGCTTTAAATCTTCTTAGCTACGCTTGATTTAATCATAGTAAATGGATTAACAAGGATCAAAAAAGGAAACGTATGCATTGGAACATTGCTTGTGAACATTTTCATGAAAAATTCAGAACAGAAATAAAATGGAAAATTCTTATAGAATTTATAAGAAAAAACAAATAATTATATAATTTGATGGAATTGATGAGAAATTTCTACGAAAAATTTTTATCTCTTCTCTTTGAATATTATCAATAACTCACAATAGTTATCGTCATTTTCAGTATATTTTCAGTAAACATGGATCCTCGAATCGGCATCTAGCAATAAATAAAATAAAATGAAAATCGATAACAAGAAAAACACGACGAATCATTTATTTCAAAGTAATATTTTAATACGTTCAAATTTTAAAAATTTATTTATATTTTTTTATCTTATAATTAACTCGATAAAAAATTGAATAGAGAATCGAATATTCTGTTTATAAATAAATACTCACCCTTGCAAACAATGAGCTGCCGTGAGTACATGTTTTCGCGTGATTAAACTGCCAGCGCAATAAAATGCATTTTCCTTAAACATGCTAACAATCCATGGATACTCGTAAACGCTTGTTACGTTTCCACCTATGATTCTTGTTTTCCGTCCTATGCCACACGCTAAAATAGATACGTAAATATTGTTAACAAAGATAAAATACAATTGTTCATTAATTTTTTATTTTTCTCAAAGATTTTCAAAATTTAATTTTCATCATTTATTATCGTTTCTATTCTAAAATAACTTTTTAAGTAAGAATAATCATATGTGTTTACAATAAGTTTGATACTTTTTTCAATGTAATGTGAAAATGTATTGTAAAATTTGAATAACTTTTATAACAATTCCTTTCTATTTTAATCAATTTATGATAAATTTTAAACGTCATTTTTTTAAGCAATATAAAAATGAAGTTTTCATTATATCTCAATGTAGAACTTTTATTAATAATAAAATTGTTTAATTTATAAAGTTGATTAATAATAATCGATCTGAGAAAATTCAACCAAAAATTGACAAAAAATTTATCATTGTAAAATTTATAATTATTATTATCATATTATATATTTTTTTATTTGAAAAATTCTTCGTTCATCTTTACTGTTGCACAGTGAAATTATAGTTAATAAAGGCTTTAATGAAAGTAGTCGTAGACTCTTTCACCCTCTTTTATTTTCAACGAAGATGACAGTTTCAGAAGAGTGGGAGTAATCGTGTTTCGATAGTCGATCGTTTTTATTAATTACCACAATTGTTGCAGACGTTCGGTCTCTTTGATGGTATCGAAGAGATTGGATCGAAATCGATGTAAGAGACTTCATCTATCGATTTTAAATTATCTATCTCGCTGCTCGTAACGTTTAACGCTGGCAAATTCTTTTCCTTATCGTTTGATATCTAAATAAAAAATGAAATAATTATTGTACAATCGAATTGTATTTTGTGTTTAATATTATTGCGATTGTTTCGTGTTAAATACAAGATAAATAGGAAAATTTTAGGTGAATTGTTTCTGAGGTATCTAAGAATTAAATCTGGGACAAGAAAGCTATGAAGTCAATTGAGAATGAAGGTAATTGAGAATAAACTATGGAAGAGAATGCAGTCATGTGTGCAATAACAAAAATCATAATGTTTCATCGTATGTTTAACAAGAAAAAATTTTTTAAAATATTCTAAAATTTTTACATATTAAATATATTTACATATTATATTCAAATAATTTTTAAAATTATTTTTGATATTTGCTGATACTTGTAATGCATTTATTTAATGATTCTTTAATCTATTTTATTTTTAAATATATATCTATCTTTTTTAATTCATATCTAATTTAAATTTCTTTATCAGAAGTTTATATTTTATAGATTGTAAAAAATATTATTTGCTAAAAACAGATATTACGTTATTGGTGGATAAAAATTTATTAAATCTTTAAAAATAATAATTTTTAAGTTATTCGCGGCACTTTGAGAGAATTTGTTGATAAAAATCAGATTTAAACATAAATATCACCGCAAAAGGTAATATTTGGCCCTGTATTAGAAGTCATAAATAGCATGAAAGGAATTTTACCCCTATATTTCACCCTTTTATTATATTAGTGCCATATAAATTTCATTTCTAATAACATTCTGACCTTATGAAACATGTAAATTCAAATAACAATTTTCGGCATTTATTTATCGTCGAACATATGATTTAAAGTATTAATATCGTTACTTTTATCGAAATTGTCTTCTGTGCCCCTATATTTTTATGTCATTTGTACAGGACATAATTTATCTGTATTAAAAATCTGTATTAACAAAATAATAACTGACCATTAATTTTCAAATAATAAACGTATATTGTATATCTTAAATTGTACAAAATCTCATAACACTTAGACATCTAATTAATCTGAAAGATAGAATCACGAAATATTCGGATATTTACGTGCCCAAAATCATTTTTACGAATAAAATTTAAAAATTCCATTCTTCAAACTGTTGCATAAATTCACGAAAGGACATTATCGTGCAAAATCGATCAATTATAAATTCCAAAACTAAATATACATCGACCAATAACATTGTTCAAAATGCCCGCGATAACGTTTATTACAATAGCTATTACGCTCAAATTGCTCGTGTTCACCGGTTATAAGCGGAATAATAAATAACGAATTATCCAAGCAACTTTATTTTCTCTGCCTATGCACGCGAGCGTATTCAAAACCGATCTATTTCACGATCGAAATAAAATTAATTAGACGAGGGAGACTCACCACTCGCGGTAACGCGTGGCCGCAACAACTTATCCAGAACAGGAACACGAGTGTTCGTCGCATTGTCGCCCGAAATATCGGCGCGTTGTCGATACCAGCCTCGTTGTCGATCCCGATCCCGATATTATATATAACACGTACGTCCAGTGCACGTGGCTACGCCAGGCAAGTGTGAAAAGTGTAAAGGTACCGTGGCCGTTTTGCCGTTTTATAGTAAATTATAACTATTGAAGAAGCCGCGGTTGCCGGTGGGGATCGTCAACCTTGAGTGGTGCGTGTGCATTGGCAGATGTTGCATGTGACAGCTTTTAAATCAGCCCGAGTTGTACGTGTAAGCGGCACGTTGTCTCACCTGCACAACAACCGATTCGACACACGGATACACTCGAAAAAGGTGACAATGTGTCTCATGCGTAACGAGGGATACAGAGGTGTACAGATGTCGTCGAGGCAACCAACGACCACCAACGACGATCAATGTCAAACAACGGACCCACCACTACCTTCGACCTCTCCTCCTCCCAACATTTCGACCCTTCCTTCCTTCCTTTCGAAGATCCGACGGATTGGATCAATGTCATTCATTTTCGTCACACGAAATTCTTCTTCACGCCTCCTCCTCTATTGTATTCGAGAGGAGAGAAGATAGGAGAGGAGAGGCGCAATATGGAACGAGTTAATTGGAAGGGTTTCACTTATCGAGTGGAACGAGCTCTTGTAATTGGTTGTGGGCCGTTTCACGAGCGAGGTGATGGGCCGTGGTGGATGTTATGGGTGTTGCTGGAATTTTTTAATAAGTTTGAAGCCGTAAGAAACATATTGGGTTTGCTGTTTTTGATGTTGGAATAATTTGTCTCGTAAATTTCCTCTCTCACTCTCCTATGACACGTTCATCGTTAACTCGTTTATAATTACGTAAAGGATAATTTTTGTATTATATATATAGTGGAGGAAAGCTTTTTGTATCTGCAAAATTTAGTTAATCAAAACGAAGTTTGATCGAAAACAACTTTGTCATATGTATCACAATTAGATATTTATGCAACGCAAGGAGAGATCGATAATATTTATATACACTCAAATTTTCTACAAATGCATAAAGTGCTCACGTATATCGAGAAGATGAAAAATTCTACAAACTTCCGAAACTCAACTCGGAATTACCTGCAAGGGCCATGAAACAGTTTCGATACGCAGGTAGTAAAGATTTTACTGGCCGAGATTCTAAGAAGTTTGTGACACTTTAAGCGATATTACACGGGTTAATGTTGCCGCTCGAAATCGGGTCAATGTAATAGCCGTTTGCCCTTGCCTCCGGATTCGTAAAGCAAACATTTAACGAGCGTGCGCTATCGCCCTGTCTCTCTTTGTCACGCGGGATTCCAATGCTCCGCGAGGGTGTTGAAATAATCGTGTTCGGTTAATTGCACGACGCGTGTTTAAAAATTGGACGCTAAACATCCAGATAATTGCTCGGCGTTATCTTGTGTAAATTCGGGAAACTCGGGTGTCAGAAATTCGTCTCGTCTCAACGGATCATGGGCTAAGCGTTAATTGCCTTTTAGGTAATTACCAGACGTTTGTTTTCGATTATTTATGGTTTCTACTTGGTCGTGTAAACCTGATACTAGAATTATAATATATGGAATGTGGAATTGAAAAAAATATGTGTGTTAATATGGTGTAAAATTGATATAAATGTTTATACTTGTGCTTGTTATTAGGAATATTTATAATTGTAAAGATTATATATATTTTGTCTCGATATTTTAATTAGAATTAATTCTATTTATGACGTATTTTTAAATTATTCTGCGTTCGTTTTTTTTTTTTTTGAATTATTGAATCCTTGATATTTGCATTTGTTATATCAATTCAAATCAAATTTAATTGTCATGTAAATTAACATAAATCAGGATTATAACTAATTCTAAATAATGTTGTATTTTCATTATTGTATTTCAATTTTTTAAATAAATTTTACCAAGGAGTGGTTGAGAATAATAAAAATGTATTAAATAGATATCAACAATGTATTCTTATCATTAATGCTCTTATCATTGCATTATTGTATTATATGGAACGAAAAACTAGGCCATTGTCATTTCGTATTTTTGTTACGATTTTTATAATAAGATATTTACGAGCATTTAATATTTACGTAACTTTTAAACTGAACTCGTTTAATTAAAGTTACAACGAGTAATTTTAATTCGTAAAAACAGCTCAAAGAGAAAGGAGAAATTTTTTCCCTCGGAATTTCTTTTTCAAAGAAATTGAATTTGAAAATATGTTAGATAAAAGTATAGTTGAATCTATCGATTCTCAATTGAATATAAATGCATTATTGATAGAAGGTTTCTCTGCCAATGCGAGAATAAGTAAAAAAAAAATGCAGAATAAAATTTTTAATTTAAATTCTTCTTCTCGAATAGTCAGATACTTGATATACTCGATGAATTTTAACAATTTTTTTGAAAAAAAAAATACGAAAAAATTGTATTCAATATTTTTTTTTTTTTTGTTTCACGTCAAATAACCTTCTATCAATAATTCCAATAACTCGTATCGGAAATTTCCCTATACGTTTCATAACTCGATTTTTTCGAAAACCAAAAATGAAAGAAAAAAAATTTTCTTTTTCTATATAGACTCGACATCATCCCGATCTTCGATTTAACGTATTTTTTTCTATATTCTTTAATACATTCACAAAAGATCCATATACAAAAATTTGAGATTAAATAAAATCCATCTTCCTCTACGAAGCAAACTCGAGACACTTAACGTCTCGATTTTTATATTTCAACACTTCGTTTTCATCGACCTTTCATGGTTAAAAAACACTGGTAAAGAAATCCAAATCACACCACACAACAGCATCGCGTTACAATAGAAACAAAGCTGGCTGTTTTCACAATTTTTCACAATTTTTTTTTCACCAGAAAAGTTCGCGTCAAAAGGTGGCTTATCCCTTTGACAGTCGTAATTTACCGATTGATTGCGTTACTCGTTCAATATCGAACAAGTTTCACCGGGTAACAAGATTCCTTCGACGTTTGGAATTCAATTATTCGGGGTAAGAAAACGCGCCGTCACGCACATCCAGTGGATGGGTTCGCACGGGTATAATTCGTGGGACGAATGTGCGACTCGCGGCAAGGCAAAAAAGTGGCCAAGAAACGCGAGTATCGATTGGATTGGTAAAGTAAAAAAGAAGGATAACGAGACGAGGCGATCGTCTCGCATGCATCGAACTGTGTCTCGATAATTTATGCATGCTTCTTTTAATACCACAGTCTTGTTTTACCATTCATCAATTAATCTGTCACGTTCCATCAAGCGATATGAACGCGATTATTATCTCGAATTTCGAGCCACGAATGAAGCAAGAATTTTCATATATTTCCCAGACGGTGTCTGCTTTTTATTCATTTATTTTATATCACGAAAAGGCGAGGGAATTTTAAATAAATTTCATTTCTATTATTTTTCCACTCGATCAATGATTTTTCTTCCAAACTTTCATTCTTTACATATAAATCGATTGATAAAATTTAGTTGTTACATCTATAATAATTACGATTCATCTTAATACAGTTCTGAATATATAATATCGTGTACTCTGAGAAAAAAGGAGTACAATAAAAATTAAAAAATATTTTTCTTAGCTTCTAATCAATCATTAATCACGATATATGTACCATCGCATTATCTTCACTATCGATGAACAAGAATTAATTAATTCCATGTAATTATCACGCAATGATCTTATTTCATAGATTCCATTCAATTTGATCATCGATGCTCAAAAATTATAAAAAGTTTATTGCATCATCTCTAATACACAAAAGATAAAAATCGTGGAAGAAGAAACGTAATCTTGCCCGTGAAAAATTGAAATCTTGGTGACAATCTGACCGTGGCGATAAGTGTAAATAAGGCAAGGCTGGCAGATAAGGTTAGTCATCCAAGAAGACAATGAGGCGATGTCCCACCCGCATGAGGGTGCTGCGACCCATATACCTTGACCCACTGTCCACAGGTGAGCTACATCAATCCTCCGTCCTACATCATCTTATCTTATTTCTCTCACGACCATTGATAACGGCTAGTATTATATATTACGTGTAACGAAGAAAATAACGAGTTGATTACATGTCGACGCTGATATACGCGTCTCTGGTCAGAAAAAATATTTTTATTTTCGTGTTTTTTAAAATTTAAAAAAATCGAACGAAATCCGATATTGTGAATTTAATTTATGATAATTCTTATGAGAATGTTTATTTTATATATATATATATATATATTTGTCATCGTGCTTATTTTAATAAATAATGTAACTGGTAGTTAATAATAAAAATTATCGTTAAATATTGTTTGTTACTATTGTTAAATTTTATTAAAAATATTGAAAATCGTTGATAAAATCTTCCACTTAATCGACCTCTTTTACACAAGATTCACGCGTACAAATCGTATTCTTTCATACAACAATTTATAAATTACAATTCATGGGCGCATTACAAGATATTCGATTGTAAAATATTCAAATATTCCGATGCATATTCTTTGTTCGAAGGATTCGAAGAATGATGGATATTCGAGAACGTTATTTGCGTGCCTTTAAATATTTACAGGATCGATAAATAATTATCTTCAAAATAAATACAATATTTCTTAATTAAAAAATCATTTCAAAATCTAAAATAAAAAAAAAGAAGAATATCAATAAAGATATTAAAATCAAAAAGCCAATTAATGCACTAATCTTCCAAAAAAAGTTCTGTATATTGCCATCATTTTCATCGCAAATACATGGACAAATATATGCCAACAAAAAAAAAAATACACCAAAAAATAAAAAAATCTCCGTTACGAACCTTTCGAAACGAACCAGTAAAATCGACAAAACAAGATTCCACGTCCGCATCTCCGCCATACCCAACACCCATTTCGCTCTAGTAAATATGGCCAGCCTAAATTTTCACTTCGACTACCCGCCAGTCCACTATTCCGTATAAATAAAGATGCGACGGCCACGGCTAAGTGTCGTGTGAAAGTGTACGCCGTCTTGGTAGGAAGTGTAGATCCCGAGCAACGATTCAATCGGTTGCTCCCTTTTATTCGGCGACCGAGTGCCACGGAATTCACACACAGTGTATCCGTTTCGCGCGCGAGAAAGAGAAGTGCGACGATCATGTGCATCCGCACGATAATCTGTTTGCCCGTCATCGTCGCGGCCTTCGTCGTGGTCGCGTGTACTGTTAATTGCGAGGAAGTAAGTAACGGCGGTGCACCGATAAGTGATCGACAATTTCTCTTCGAGGGGAACACGAAATGGATGTGGCACGGAAGTGGAAAAATCGATCGATTTCGTTTCTTTGAAATTACTTCTTTTTCTTTTTTTTTTTTTTTTCTTTTTGCTTTGCTTTAAGCGTTGGTATCATCGATTTAGGTATTAACTCGTTCGTAGGATTTTTTTGACGAATAATTTAAGGAGCGTTAAATTCTAAGAGTTGAAAAAATTTTCCTCTTATCGATGAAGATTTAGGATATTTTTTTTTTTTTTTTTTTTTCATTGAATCATTTATGCTTCGAGGAACAAGATTTTGAGATATCGAGCGAGATATACATTTATATTTATTTTGTAATTTGTTTTTATTAATCATGTCTCGACTGGGTATAAAATATATTCAGATAAAACAAAAAAAATATTAAACGTGAAATATGTGTATCGATGTACTCCAGGTTATCCTCTGCAATTTATTTCTGTAATATTTTATTTGTATTGTGAAAATGTACACTAAAAAATTAGTAAATGTATCTGTTGCTTCTGCTCTTGGAATAATAAATGGTATAAACTTTTACAGGTGCAATCGTCGGTCATCAAAGAGGGAATAAATTTGAACGCAACACAATACAATGCAACGATCAACGATGACAAAAATTTCTGGGAATGGATATTGGCCGGGATATTGTCCCCTAGTGATTCCACGACTGAAAATCCGAAACCAGAAATTCCTGAAACGTGTTTACCTTGCAGTAAGTGATTTTCTTGAATACATAGCATTCAGAGACAAAAACTACCCGTGTTTCAAGATATATATTTTTATTGTTTAAAGTTAAACTTTCGAAGAAGTTTATATCTTAGAAATCGAGAAATCTGGAGATAGTTTAATCTATTCGTTCTTTTGTAAAGGATAAGATTTTTAATTAAAGATACCTCGTTTTTTTTTTTTACAAAGTGTAAGTTCTGATCAAATCTTTAATGTGAAAATATAACAAATAATAAGAAGGAGAATATTTATAAAAATAATCGCGCCAGGATGATTTCTAGTTAAACAATCTTTATGCAGTATTTTACGCTAAAGAAAAATATTAAATTTCATTATCTTTATATTATCTCTCGATAAAATTGATTGAACACGACACATATTACGTTATACTTTATAGAATGCGGTTTGACGAACGTACAGAGACGTATCGTCGGTGGTGTCGAGACTCAAGTTAATCAATATCCATGGATGGTTTTACTGATGTACAGAGGACGATTCTATTGCGGTGGATCCGTTATAAGCTCTTTTTACGTAGTAACTGCCGCCCATTGTGTCGACAGGTGATCTCAAAATACAAATAAATTAATTGTAATAATACGTATATTCATATTTTTAATTTATTATATTAACACTTCAATACGTGAGATTTTCCTAATTTGTTGTTTTTACAATACTATTTTATTTAAGAATACATCTCGTATCAATTTCAACGATTTTTCTGAAATTTTATGCCTGTCAGAGTCAGCAATAGTTGCTTGCCCCTGGTCGAAACTAAATTTTTAATGGCGTACCTCGTATTCCAATTCCAGGTTCGATCCCAATCTCATATCGGTGCGGATATTGGAACACGATCGCAATTCCACTACAGAGGCAAAGACGCAAGAATTTCGTGTCGATAAAGTGATTAAGCATAGCGGTTATTCGACGTACAATTATAACAATGACATCGCGCTCATCAAACTGAAGGACGCCGTTCGATTCGAGGGAAAGACGAGACCTGTTTGTCTTCCAGAACGAGGTAAATAACGAAAAATTTCTGTAAGAAATTTCAGTTCAAGCATTAACGTATAATATATATATATATTTGAATTTAATTAACTTTTTATTAAACGAACAATTGACAGGAGATTCTAAATAGAAGCGTAATAAAATTTGTTTATTTAAATTCTTACTTTCAATTAAAATCGAATATGTTCATTAAATGTTGCAACAAATTTCATTCTACATTTTTTTCTTTTTCACGCAGAACAATTAATCCATTCATACCAGAAGTAAAAAGAACTTTTCAAACTTTTTCAAATCGAGTTTGACGCAAAAAAATCCTATCCCCCCCCCCTTTTTTTTTTATCAAAATTACAAATCATACATATTTCGACGAGCTTGGAAAAAGAAAGAGAGAAGGAAATATCTGTTGATGTCCCACGGGGGATTACTTTTTTTCAGCGAAAACTTTTGCCGGATTGAATGGAACAGTGACAGGTTGGGGAGCGACAGCGGAGTCTGGCGCCATATCGCAAACTCTACAGGAAGTGACGGTTCCGATTCTCTCGAACGCCGATTGCCGCGCCACTAAATATCCATCGCAAAGGATTACAGACAACATGCTGTGCGCTGGTTACCAAGAGGGAAGCAAGGATTCGTGTCAGGTAATTAACAACAAATTCTTCTTGTCCTTCTTATCGTCACTATTAACACCTCTTCTCCGCATTTAACAACATTGTTTGTACATCTTTGCACATTTGCAACTCTACTCGAGTTTGTGTATCATCCGATTTGCACGTCCGTTTTTTGTTTATCACTTGATCACATCGAGAAAAGTTTAAATTTGTGATTTCTTTTTTTTTTTTTTTTTTCTTTTCGTTAGGGAGACAGTGGTGGTCCCCTGCATATCGTCAACATGGATACATATCAAATAGTCGGTAAGACTTCCGCTATATTGCTTGGCTATGAATAGAATTATCATTGGAAGAGATGTAAAGTTGTTGGTTTGTCAAATATAGTGAAGAATGGAGAAATAATGATATGATCTTGGTAAGATAGTAACGAATAATAATTTCATCGAAACGAAACGTGTCTCTGTACGTCAATCGATCGAAAAATTAACTCAAAATGAAAACACTGTTTAAATATAATATTACAATTTCGTGAAATGCTTTATCGTTTATTTTCTTCTTGGGAATAATTCATTATTTGAAACGAATTCTTATTATCTAAATATCGAGTATTGAAGAGGAATAATCTCGTGATTCTATCCTCGATATATCCTCGTTAAAATTCAAAAGAAGACACGAACTCGAACCTCCTTCATATCTCATCCAATGACTGCTCTATACTTAAATCTACGATCTGTGGTGTATCTAATTCACAGGAATTGTATCTTGGGGCGAAGGATGCGCGAGGCCTGGCTACCCTGGTGTTTACACCAGGGTGAATCGTTACCTCTCGTGGATAAGTCGCAACACCGAGGACTCTTGTTACTGTTAATTTACAAAAATGAAGAATAATCACGCGTGGACGCAACAAGAGTCTCGTCTCGTGATTATTTTTAAATTCATCGTCTTAAAAAAAAAGACGACTAAAATTCGTCCCCGTGAATGAATATCTTTTTTCAAGTTTAGAATGTTATTTTAGAATGTTCGCGAATTTTTACATTGAAAACCTCGGCGTTTTTTTTCTTGGAGGTCTTTCATCGTGTGTCCATGAATTAACCCTCTATAATCAAACACCTGTATTTATATTTATATTTTATAGACAGTGTAATTACAGTTTTAATTTATTTTGCCGTAACATCGTTGCCTCGTAGGGGGCGCAATCTGTACGCAACAATTATTAATTTCTATTCTGTATACAACTATGGGGGAAAGCAGAATTCCTGCACCTCGTGGAAGTTGATATAAACTTCCAAGGCTTCGTTAAAGTGCAGTTATTAAAGTTTTAAAACAATAGTTTGTATAAAATGTTAATATATTCGTGGGACATCTTTGAGGTTAATTCTAGAGAGACTAAAAACAAACCGAAAAATTGATGTATAAAAGTATCGATCGAGTAGATTGTTTCTACAATTACGAGCAATTTAATTTTTACGAATCGAGGACGAAACAAACGATTCTCCCTGCGTCTTACTTTATCTAACTCGAACTTCAATCCTCTACAACGACGCGGATTTGCTTATGCGAATTAAACAAAATTTTTATGAACACAATTACAGAAATTTTCTTCAGATTATACTTCGATTTTTCATAAATGTATAAAGTTCCACAATGTACTACTTATTCTCTTATATATAATACATTAACATCTTGTATATAGTGCTCCATTGAAAGCATTGATCGAAGCAAAATATTCAACTACCAAAAAAAAAAAAAAAAAACTCGTTTATAGTTACTGCCTTCCCCCACAATTTGACAACAATTTTTCTAGTTAAAACGAACGAGCTTCTCACTTACTTATTCTTTCTTTCAAAATGAAAAATTTATAGAGGGTTAAAGCGATTTTCTACGTGTTCCACGAGAAGTTAAAAATATATATAAATGGCCACGCGATCCGTTATTCCACATATTCGATGGAGGCGTTGGAGAGACAATTGAAAATTAAGGCACGTATCGCGCGTTCTCCACACGACTCGTAATATTGAACGTACGAGAAAGAAAGTCACCCGGACTTTCTCTGTTTCTTCGAACTGGAATTTCGGTGAAAACTCACGGGTATGTGTATATATATATACCCGTTGCCCACGGAGCTTTGATTCTCCGTGTATCCGTTTCCATCAATTTTGTGGGCGACAGTGAAACGTCGATTGTCATTGACCCGACAAAATTTTTGTCGCACTCGAATTGTTCGAAGGAATTCGAAAGTGTTCAGTTTTAAGTATTTATAGCTCGAATATATGAAATGTACGAAATACTCGAATGATACTCAATTTAACATAAGTTAATTTTAATTTTATTTATGTATTAATTTTTTATTTTTATTTTTTTTTTACTGTTATTATTATTAAATTCATTTGTATTAGAATTGCGTGGAATTTTTATTTTATTATTCTTGTAACGATGATAAATAATATAAAGTTAAAAGTTGAAATTTGGAAAATTTTCAATTTTCCGGAAGAACAATGAATTGTTTATATTTTTCAAAATAAAAAATTTTTTATCGAATTTTAGTATCGTAATATTTAACTTTAATCGATAAGTTTTAGCGAAGGATATTTCATCGAATTTTTCTTTTGTATATAAAAATAAGAGATGTGTTAGAGAGATAGTTAATATTTTAATAGAAACGGAAAACTTTTATTTTATATAACTTTTTCTGACTGACGTTCATTAGAATTTTTTCCAAGTACTCGAATACTCGACTGGAAAAGAAAAGTCAACATTTTTTTGAATCACTTCCAACTTTCAATGGAGAACAAAAGTTGTTCCCCATAAATGTGTTTCAAGACTTTTAAAGACTAGAATTCATTGGGAGGAAAAAAAACAAATATTGTAAAATAAAGACAAGAATGGAAAAATAAAGGAAATATGCTTCAAGGAAAAAGAAATTTTAATTTCGAAACTCTTGCCGTATATAAAAAATTCATTTGACTGAAACTAATTTTCGTTTCAAGCTTAATTTAGAACGTTACTTTTTTTTTTTTTTTTAATATCAGTTGTACGACTTTAATCCCCACCTTATTGTAAATTTTTAAAAATCCTTCTAAACTTTTATTTTTTAGTATTCTGTTTACTAATTTTCAAATTTTGAATACATTATTTAATTCAAATTTGTTTACAATTCTTTTACGAATAAATATATATATTTTCATTTTCATTTATATGCATTGAGTCATAATTAATCATAATTGAAATTATCAAACCAGATTTAAATAAAAAATTAAAATAAATTAATTTCGCAGCTTTTTTGTTTCCCAATTAAAAATTTGTAAACACTTTCGACAAAATTAAAATATCGATTTTATTTCACCTCTTTTTAACATTTTGATAAAAGAGAATAGTTTTAAAAGATTTAATAGCGAGAAGAAGTTACAAAAAAATTATATCAGGGATAAAATTGATATACGAAGCAAGGAAAAAGAGAATGTTATCAAAGAAAGGATGTAAAGAATTGAAGAAGCTCAACTCGACAAACAGTCTCTAAAGCCTAGTACAATGTACAATGAAACAGCAAAGTAAATAAGAAGGGATAAACGGGAGGGGAAGTAAGGAAAACGGAAGAGAAATTCATTTACTGTAACTTGCTTCAACCAAGAGCTTTTAGCTCCTTTTAGTAATTGTTTTCTGTCAATCGACGTATCATTGTATCCCATACATACACGATCTATCGTTATTTTATAAATAATTCGTTAAAATTTTATAAACACTAAAAGAATACTAAATTAAACACATATTATTTCGATTACTCAATGATGATAGTCTACAACATCGTTTCATCGTAAAAATATAGGTAACTCTCATACAACTTAATAACTCTCTGTACTTGTATTTTATAAAATCAATCATAATTTCATTAAATATGATTTTGATTCAAATAAAGATTGACTCTTTTGCAATGTATGATATAGAAATTTAATAATCTCTAGAAATTTAAAAAAAAGAAACTATTCTACAATTTTATTAATCGAAAATTCGCTTTGGCATTTAAAAAAAAAAATTCACTTTTACGTATAATTTTCTTCAAATTTTAACGAGCTCATCCCATGTTTAATTCGATTCAAATTTTCTTAAATAAATATATATTTCCTATATAATAACGTATATAATAATTATTAGGACGAAACGTACATTCACGTTTTACGCGTAACGCGAGTCTTGCATAATAATTTTTATGTAACTCAAGTACCGTGTCATACGAGAGTTAGAGTCCCAATGATATTCTACTTAAATATGTCTAAAATCGCACGTCGAAAACGTGAATTTTTGATCGTTTTTTTTTAACATCGAAACGAACATCCACAACGACAAAGAGGTAAACGATTGGTTAAAATTAAAAATCGTCGAATATACTTTTATACTTTTCGCGTATTAAATATCGGTGACTAGAAGTCCTTCCGGTCTAACGGCTTGTTCCTCCATCAACTTAACGTTTGCTTCTACTTTGTCGGACAACCAATATGTTTCCATGTTACCCTTACCCTGCACGGAAACGGTAAACTAACGAATTACACAACCTGGAGGGGAGGGGAGGAGAAACCTAAATTAAAAACTTTTTGTGATACGAACCTTGACCCAGACCAATCCGCGTGATTCAACGTGATAGCGATCCAGCGATAATAAGGCTTTGGCGTCAGACGAGATGTGCACCCTTCCTGGCTGTAACGTGGAAATTTCGAAACAAATTTAAATTGACGTTAAATTTATAGCAAAGGAAATGGGAGAGTAATAATAATTTGTTAATTGATAATAATCTGAAAGATAGTTGAATCATTTAGAACGAAAGAAAAGATTTTTTTTTACTTTTTAAATATTTTAAAGTGAAGAGTATTTTAGCTAGGAATCGAAGAGATGATGGTTCTTGAATGAAAGATGAGTGTGGAATAAATTTGAAAATTGTATGTAATTCATTCAATTTAGATAAAAAATTCACTCTGCAAATAAAGATTTTATTGTATATTTTTTTATTTATTTTTAAAATCAAAAGTCTTGCTTTCTTTTCCAATATTTCATAATTTTGGTGATATCATAAGAAATTGTGTAAAAAATCTGTGTGCAGAATTTATCTTTATGAAACAAATTCTTTTTAAGTAAAATTTAAATTAATTTTAAAGTTTAAATTTCAGTTCATAAATCTTAAATCTTCAGCAAAGAACAAAGAGTTTCGTTTTTTTTTTCATCTACTCTCTACTTTTTTTTTATCTTTTTCCAATCTTTCCATTGAGATTTAACTTGAATAAATCAACTTACCAGGCTAGTCGTTTGCATCCTAGAAGCAGTATTCACAGTGTCACCGAAGAAGCAATATCTAGGTACTTTGATGCCAACCACACCTGCCACAGCTGGTCCAGAATGGATTCCTAGGAAAGTAGAACACACTTGTATGCAATTGTGTTCATTCTCTGATTATTCTCTCGAGAATAGAAAGACAAATCTAATCTCGCGAAGACAAAAGAAAGAAGCGACGAAGAAAAAAAAAAGAACAAAAAGGAAAAAGAAACAAAAGAAAACAGAACAGAATAGAGCATCGATTATCCAAAAATAGGATAAGTATTACTTTTACTTTTATCTTTTAAATCTATCGAAAAACGTTTAATTTATTTCTTGTTTATATATTCTTTTAACAAATAATAACATTGTTAAATTTTCGCTCCACACAAAAAATAGAAGTGAAAAGAATTTTTCTTTTATTCCTTCCAACTAATATGTAAAAATTGTATTGCTATTCCAATTTTTGAAAGAAAGAAAGAAAGCTTCGATTTCTCAATCGATTTCCAATATTTTTCACGAAAGTTTGAAAGCAATGCGAGCTTATTTTAAATGAATCTTATCCTAAGTTACCTATACGAATTTGTATATCTAAACCAGAGGGTAACTTAAGGGATCGAACGTGTTTTAGCAGCTGCAACGAGACATCCGCGATGTTCTGCGCATGATTTTCCGTTCTATCAGGTGCCCCACTGGCTGCCATATAAATTCGACCGACAGTTTCTACCTGTTGAAAGTCGTAAAAGTAGAGTGTATCACGCTGGGCTGGGATACTTATTTTCCTCTTATTTTATTCCACTCCTAACGGTAATTGGCAACGTTTTCGTCTTGTTTGGACACTTGTTATGCTTACTTTGTACACGTTAAACTCGTCCATCAGCGAGTCGAAACAGGAGAAAACGGCGTTCATCGACGAGACAATATCCATTGCACCCTCGATCGTCGAGTAATCGAAGTCGCACAGCTCGCAAAATAACACGGAAATAGACTCGAACGACTAGAGAATATTGAAACAAACTCATCGTTGAAAAGTTTATTACAATCTTTTAAAAGCGTTTTCAATTTTAGAAAAAAAAAAAAAGGAAGAAAAAACATTATAACTTTCGTGTTACGATATTTTCTATACACATTTATATATTCCCTTTCGATTCATTCGACTCTGGGATAAAAATCAAATCCCACGATAAATCAATTTCATATCCATATGTGACTGAATATCAGATTAAAACTCGATATAATGTACAGAGCGTGCCGTGAATAAATTTTGCATCAAAAATTTGAACAAACATTATATATTTTGGTGAGAAATCTCGTTTACAAGTGATAAGAAATTTATGTTACGTAAAACTTTAAAAATTATTGATCTGACAGATGAAAGTATATATCATAGTTTTTAGAACTAATTCCAGGTTTTAGTAATTCAAATACAAAACACAAATTTTTTAAGTTAAAATGTGCAGTCTATTTCTGTGAAAATTATTATGCTAGTATCTCATATATGAGTCACCAGAAAATTAATTGTCAGATATTGCAACGAAGTGAAAATAATTTATTCTGTTATCGAGAAATAACAGATAATAATGCTTATTCAATATATAATAAGCAAAAATTTGTATGTTTAGTACAACGTGTACAAAAAAAAAAAATAATTTTAACTATAAATCGGAGACAAGATTAAATAGATTACAGGATATGCATTGTTATATTCGTATGAAGAATCAATGTCCTCGATGTTAAAGGACGCTCTTTATATTTGTAACAAATCAGTTATATATAATTCTATTTCTGATAACAATTATTATAAAAAAAAAATAATAAAATTATATATATATATATTTCAAGAGATTCTGAAATACCTCACAAGTGCTTAAAGGACTGGCGCCAGCACGCAATCGATCTGCGACAGTCTGAGGGATCATAGAATACAAAAGTTCGTCGCTCTTGTTCTTCCAACGATCCAATAACGCGTAGCTGTTCTCCAATTCCGTGGATCTTTGTTCCGCTCTCTCGAACATCATCTCCAATCTGTCCAGACATGCACAGTGATAACATCGCATCCCGTGGAAAATTCTTTGCAAGTGTGTAATAAAATAACTTATCCATGTATATGTACAAAATGCAATTTTAAAATTTTCTCTCAAAGATTCAAATGTGCTTAATAATGAAAGGATTCTGTGAGACTTCGTGAATGATAATTTACGAGTAATAATAATACTTAAATATACAAACCAAAACAGATATTGAAACAATATACAAGTGGATTTAAAGCCAAATGAACGACAAATCTGTTGTTCATGATATATTTATAATTACACATTGTCCTATTAAATATTTCAAACTCATGCAACAAGTGACAATCTATAAATTATGTACTGCCAAAGCTATCCACCCTATTAAAACCTTCTATCTTTAATGTGATAATTGAAACAAAATACCTTCAATAGCTTGAAATAACAAATCACTTTAAAACTTTAAAATCTGTTTATGTACATGCTATTCGTTATATTTATACAATAAGTGAAGTATGAAATAAATAAATCAAAGAAAACGACAGAATTTCCTTCACGAGACTTAAGACAGATCGGCCAATCTCATTCACTAGTTAAAAAATGATATTTTACCTTCCGCAGTGCTGCCATCCAGCGAGTACCAACTCACGGCTCAAACCGTGGGGATTCAGGTCGTTCAGGTACAGGCCCATGTTAAGCAATTCGTCTAAACTGTTAATTCTGTCGAAGTGATGATTTTATTAAATTTCTTCCCTTTCTGCTTCCTCTCCTCTTACGTTTCAACGAATATATTTTTTTACGAAACTTACAAGGGGCTACATAAGAAAATGATCGCTTTGAGATCCTCGATATATCTCATCTGACCTTTAAGCAGTATGCTCCTAGCTCCTTGACTACCTCGTCTGTCCAATCCCGTGCTCGTACTCGGTGTATTGACTGCGTTCGACGAAGCATTTTGATCGTTTAATCTGATCATCTCCAATTCGAACATCACCGAATGTAGATATATCACCTGTACATATACACGTTGCTTTATAAAGAATTATACGAATATTAAATTATTAATATATATTTTATTAAAAAATAATATTCATTTCAAATAATTGTATCTAATAATTTTTAAATTATCAATTAACAATAATCATCTATTCTAACATTATATAAATAGATTCTACAATAATTTCTAACATACTTTTGAAATCAGTATCTCGAATACTGAATTTCTTTGAATTTTTTTGAATATAACGTGAAAAAAAGAAATATAAGAATATTGTAGGTAATAAAAAAAAAAGAAAATCTTACTCAAAGAGTATATTCATTTCATACAAATATAACGTGTCACTTCAGTGCAACATCTTTTTTATATCGGGAAAAATAAAAGGAAATGATGCCAGGAAATACGATACTCTCTCACTTATTTTTCACATAAAATGCTCCCTTACATTTCCCCACGTGAAGGATATTCCTTTAGGCCTACGAAGTTTAAAAACATCCGTGACGTGCTTATTCAGGATGGAGGAGGAGCTGCCACCCCACGCTTGCAGCAATTTATCACCAGCCCCTAATATCCTCATATCTTTGTCGATTATCGCACCAAATGGGAAAAGCCGTAAGAGAAATGAAATTGACACTGGCGCTAATTCACGGCTAAGTGGAGTTTTCATTCTATTGTTCTTCGCGATCTAAGCATAAGTTTTTTTAAATTATAAATGATTGATATTGATATACAATAATAGAAGATATATTCAATTAATGAATCTATTTCTATTTCATGGTACCCTTTTTTTTTTTTTTTTTTTTTTTTGTAAATTTGAAATACAAAATACATATAAAGATCTTTTTTAAGAAAATTCTTAAAATAATTCTTTCTTCGTGCTTTGTAAAAGAAAACTTTCGTTGTTTTAACTTAATTGTTTGTTTTGTTTGTTTTAATTGCTCGATTATCAGTCTCACCGATTGAATTATTTATGATTGATTACTTACGTATTCACGATTGTCAAAATCGATTCTAAATTTAACCATCACGCTTCTGGACCCAGGTATATTATTAGAACTTCCTAATACACGTATGACCAAATCTGTCTCGTAAAGTTCTTTAGCTATTTGAAATAATTGACCTACGAAAAATTGTATTACATGCAAGTGAAACATGTGATAAATATTTTACAAATGTTATTATAATTTTCTCTAAGTACAATTTTTTCAATAATTTTACTCGAATGTTTGAAATTAAAATTAATCCATCTTACCCATAAGGTAATGCGTAAATCCTTTCCTGGTGCTTCGATAGACTAACTCTACGCCTTGTGGGTCGATGTGGGTCGTGTACATCGAGGGACTTTTCATTTTAGGATACGTGAATCTCATCTGCATGTGAATATTGTCGACGTTTTGTAGAAAGTCGCAAAAATAACGCCCAGTGGCTTTTATCATACAAGCATATCTGTTTACAAAGGCAAATAATTATCGTTGGATTTCGATTGAGAGAGATATCAACTTTATTTTCTGGAAATTTCAATTGCAGACGAAAACGGCACAAGCCGTTTCAAACGAAATCGTTTTCAAACATTATTTCATCGATATTTCCATTTTTGTATTAATCTCTTATAACCTTTATCGACAATTCTTCGTTAATAATTATTTTAAAAAATCGATTGATCGTTAATATTTTCAAAATCATATCATTAAAATAATATAATAACCTGAGTTCATTTTGTATTAATAAAATATAAGATCGATAATAGTTTCATATTTCGAAATAATATTAAATTTTCATTTTTATAAGAAGAAACGTTAAAGGAAGATAAAGTATTCCTGTTAATACAAGAGAAAATGGAATCTGATTTCATTCAACAACATTTATGAGTTATAACCATCTAACGTTTCAAATTTACAATCGGTATAAACCACGCCTGCCTCGTGTTCAGATAATCATCCCTCTCGAGACACGGAAAACTGATAAGAGGAAATACTACTTGATCCCATGCCGCATAAACTATATCAACAATAACCATACGTATAATTGACATAACAGCCTAGCAAATCATTTTATTCTCAAATTTATTTTTATTATGAGGCACGGTTCGAAACGAATTCAAGTACTAGTTGAAACAGGCAATATGGCTTTCCATTGTTCAATGAGCAGTTTGCTAACGATTCCAAGTAGAGTATCGATTCAAATGCAATAAAATATTAATTGAGGCTTTTAACGTGACTTCGTCCCCAGGTAATAATTAATTTCCACATCACGTAGTTCTCGACGTATAATGGTAATTGAACCGTTTAATTAGCAGGAACCTAAATCTAATATCAGCTCAATCTAATCGTGCACGTGTTCAAACTCGTGCGACTAAATGAACACTTTGATTTTTCTTTTCTTTTCAATCATTAATCACTCTTGTGTTCGTTAAATTTTCTTAATTTATTACAGCATGCAATGATTAAATTTTTGAGAATTTTTTTTTGTTTTTCATATATTGTAATCTTATTTAAGATAATATATAATTTAATTAAAATGTTTAAAAGTTTTTTAATTATATTATACTAGATTGCAATAAAATTAACAGATTTGAATGTAATGTACCTGTGGCGACATCTGCAATGGTGTTTATATAAGCTTAATTATAATTTAACCAATTCGACTATAATTATTATATACCATGAAAATTTAATTTTTACATATGACGTTAATAGATTAATAAATTATTTCTTTGAAGGATCGATTCTAGTTCTAAAACAAATATAAAAATTGATGTGCAATAATTTTGATCATTAAAACTTATTTATTAACCTATAAGCAATCAAAGTTTAGATGAAACGAAAATACTGGGCACAAATTTAAATTGCTTACAACTTGATGAATAAACTGTCAATCGACAGTTTATCAACTTTTGTTTTCCACAATCGATCCTTCAAAGGATATTCCACGACATTATATCGACATTTTGTAATAATACAAAATTGAAATGCATATTTATTTATCCGAGATATAAACAGTCTTATATCGATTTTCAAAACTTTTCTTATTTAAATTCTCGCTACTGTGTGTAACCCAATTACACTTATAATCCAAAATCGAAATTATGAAAGTTCACTTACCCTAGGTTGCTAAAAAATCTAACGAAACACTTTCCAAAGAATTGCATCACATTCTCCACGGATTCGCCATTAAATTCGGCCAATGCAGCAGCTAAATTGGTCATAAGCTCGTCCGGATACGTTTGTCGCGTGTTGAAGACCATATGCTTGCAATCAGCTCTTTCCAGTAGCTGCAGCCACATATCCTCCCCGTATTCTAACTGTAACGAGAATTTTATTGTCCCTCTCAGTATTAGTAGTTTTTCCTGGAGAAACTTTCTCATTTCCTGTTTGTCACTTCTTTCGATACTTTTTAAAATTACAGTTTTCTTTTTTTCAAAAGGTTGCATCACGTTTGTGTAACATTTAACATTGAACGACTTGGTGGCATTCGAGGATCAAAAATTCCATTTCTGTAGAATTTTCATGGTTATGAAATGTAATATTATACTTATTATGGTAAAGGAATAAAAGGATGAAATTCAATCTTGGATATTTGAAATAAGTGTTTCGTTTCTGTGATAAGTAAAATTAAATATTTAAATATTTATTTAAATATGTTATAAGCAATATCTTAATATGACCTTGAATTGATTAATTGAAATAAATATCTGAATTTTGATGAAACCTTGTCCACAATAAAATTGCGATTATATTCGTGATGTGCATATCGTAGAAGTGAGTGATTGATTGATATTCATTTAAAAGTTTCAATCATTAATCAAAGAATATAAGAAATTTATTTTTTATATTTATTTCCATTATTAAATATTAATGGATAAAGAATAATATAATCAATTCAAGTTTAATTATATAAAATATTATATCAAATAAATATTTTCTACACGTTTATTTATCATTATGACGAGTAAAATAAATTTTCAAACGATATTTCGATAACAATTTTTATACGAAGTATTAATTCCATTGATGAAATTAAGATTTCATTTTTTCGAAGAAATTCTCTTTCGTTATTCAACGAATGCTCAAAAGATTTGTTGTTTAAACCTTTAAGGAAAAGGATTATTACTCGATTCCATTGATGTTATATTTCACACAGATTTTACTCTCCACAAGACGATTGATTTCCGATAAAAGTAGCTTAGACACGGTGACAAAAGACGATGTAAAAGGATAGAACGTGTAACCGTTTCTATTATGCTCCGGGGAATATTTCTCCCTTCATATTTCCTATTGTTCCTCCATCACGAAAAACAAAGACAAATGTTTTATATTGTGCAGCTCGTAGCGTTATTCATAAGTTATAATTATGAACCGAAATAAAAAAAAAAATATACACTGTAAAATTTAATACCACATGGCATTTTTATTATAAAAAAAAAAAAAGAAAACTGCAAGTGCAAAAATTTCTTGATTCATTTTTAATATTTATTAAATTATATTAATTATATTAGTAATTTTAATTCTTTACACTAATGATAGATAAAATGTACTGGAATTCTATATTGAAATATAGTTTATTATAACATATTATTTTCTTTTATAATGAAATAAAATAATATTTAAGTTATAAGCTGTCAAATGTTAAATTATTAATGATTATTTAGTAAGATATTTAATCATCAGATTTTTAAATCGAATTTATGTAAAATCAGCTATTTTATATAGAACAACTTAATAGTAAGTATTAAAATTCTAATTTGGAATATAAATCAATATGTTGAATAACGAAAATTCAATTAAATTTAAAAAGGTGTTGAGAAGCGGATAAAAAGATTTCTTTTTATCTTTAATAGATAAAAAATTATATTAAGCAAATAATCTTTAAATTCTCAAGTATTAATAATTAAGAAAATTTTTTTACAAAAATCTATCGATATAATTTAAATTACTAAATATACAATTAATTTTTAAACAATAACAAAATTTGCAGAAAATTTGCAAATATATATTTGCAAGTTTATAAAAGTGATTCCTTTTTTAATCGTAAAGAGAAAAATGATTTCAATTAATTCCTCTTGAAATAATATACAAAGAAAACATAGTATTAAATAAATATTTTATCAACTACCATTACGTTTATTTATTATCTGAATTATATCGCATAAAATATAATAAATGATTTTTTAAAATGTCAACAGTAAAGTTGGTTTGAATTTCAAATTATAAAATTAAAAGTAATAAATTCTTCATATTACATCTACATATTTATAAAAAAATGCTATAATATCACATGTATATTAATACATGAATTGTAGATGAATTTTAAACTGTAAAATTGAAAGCAAAAAATTCTTTTCTAACTAATCTAACACTCGATATTAATCACATTTTCACAAAAGAAAAACTTTTCCACATTATACGTATTTGTAATAATACAAATTAAATAAAATTTGTTATATTTTCTCATTTCAATTTCGTTTAATTTATTTTTAACCTCTTCCCTTCTTTCGTATGATTAATTCGATGGCCATGAAACGACAATACAATTGATACATTCGATATTAAAAATTCACGGAACGAATCACTTAATACGATACCAAGTGAACACAAAACTATTCATTCCACATATTTACAAGGAATTGATTCGCACAATCAAGCCAATTTCTGGCTCCCTATAGAATAATCAATGCTCCTTCTGCAATAACGACTCTGGTCACGAAAATTAATAGGAACCCCATTTAATGAAATCCCCTAAGGTTTAATACGTCAAGTGGACACGCACAAATTTGTCGATCCGAACGAATCATCAATTTTTAATAATCGAACTTTTTCACAATTATCTGTTGTGAATTATAAAACGAAGAAGCGTATTAAGGCACGTTGAAATATTACTTCGAATAACATGTCATGTCATTTCATAATTTTTTCAGACATTTTATAAAATGACAAATGAAAAATTTAATTCAATTCTATAATTACTTCGTGTAATTATTCGTAAAATTAATCAAGGAATAACATTCCATTTTAGAAATACTAATTATAATTTCTCTAAATTATAATTTCTAAAATATTACCAGATCTTAATTTATATTGTACGATATGTAATGCTACTTCTTTTTGACATTATTTTGACTTGATTACATATCTTTGCCAAATTTAAATTAAAAGATAAGTTTATTATTCGAAATTATTCTCATCCTTAATATAAAATTTATCCAAACCTGTTGTTTCGTAAAATTACGAACGAATGATTTTCTGAAGGCAATAATTTTGGTGTATACACGTGTATACACGATACTTTGCAAGATCTATTCAAAGGAACTAATCAAGACTACGTATAAGTACATACTAATGAACATAACACGGTCACGTTTCCATTCTCATGTAAGAGATTTACATGTTGCATTTACTTCGCTAGTTTCAGAAACTCTAAGCGTATTATTACATTAAACGAAGAGATGACAATTTTCTGAATAGATGTGAATCTCGTGTGTATGTGTGCGTACTCCATTATTATTTCTCTTCATTTATATACGTATAAGAAATATATGTATAATTATCCAAGCCTTTCAACTTACACAATGAACAGCATGACACAATGATGGCTGACGAAACGTCATTGATACATAAAATGTTACATTAGAAAAACAAATTAACCGTTCTTTAAGTGATGGAATAACGATGCTATTTTTAAAAGCTTCGTACAATTAAGGCGTTGCACCGAAAGGAAGTATGAATCCATCCATATTCAGGTACCTCGTTTGTTGCGTACCTTCAGACCATTTCCTTCGTCCACTACGTGACTCTTTTCGCAACGACCGATTTTTATTTTTGGACGATACGATAAATCAACAATTTTGCACACTCGTTTGATAAACACATCGATAGGTTTCATCTTGTTCCTGTTTTGCACGAATTAAAAGCAAAAGCATTTTTCTGATGGAAGAATCTTAGAAAGAGTTTTATTTTGTTTTTCGTTCGTACGAAATGGCAGAGAAAAAAAAATTTTTAAACAAAAGTAAAGAGTTTTGTTCCTGTTTGCATACACAAAATTCAGATGAATTTAATACTAGTAAAATATTTTGAACGGTATTAAAGAATTTCATTTATTATTTTTATTCGTACGTATAAAATACAAAAAGTAAAGATTCGTTACGTAGAAAAAAGCTGTTGAATAGCGTTAAAGAATTTTATCTTGCTCTTTTTTTTTGCACGTAAAATTCGATGTATGTAGTGTAAAAAAAAAAAAAAAAAAGAATTTTCGAACGAGTCAGCGTTTTCGTATCAAAGAAATTTATGAAGCAAAGATTCAGTGCATGTAACATGGCGGGGGGGGAAAATTTTTCGAATAATATCAAATCAATCTTTTCCGTAAGTATGGTTTTATAATCACGTGATCGAGCTCGAGCAGAAGCGTGAGTGAGTTTGAAAATGCGCGAAAGATGAAGGAAATTTATTTCACTTGTCGATACTTAAACAACTTGGGATACTTAATCAAGAAGATTAAGAACGGACGTGAATCTTTAAAGCTGAGAAATGGAGGATATTGGAGAAAGCTATCACGTTGCAGATCGGATCATGTTCTTTTATGGTTTCTATTCGCAGAAAAGTTCTTTTCGATTAATTTCTTTTATATTCGTTCAATGCATCCTCTTGGATGATTTTTATTTGTGTTAATGCAATTACGTATCTCATTAAATGTAATTAAAATGGAACTTTTCAAGTAAATACACATAATATATAATACCATTAATAGGACAGTGTCATTTTGAATTATGTATCATTATATAGATATTGATATAAATGTTATTAAATTAGAAATATGAAATGATTTTTACAAATTTTTCTGGAATAAATATTTGAAGAAATTGCAGAGAAAAATGTAAATGTGTATTGTAACATTGCATCATTGAGGAGAATTTTAATTAGAAATAGCATATTTAAATAACACCGTTATTTAATCCATTAAAGCTAAGCAACGAATTAATGAAATTTTCACGTGATTATTTATTATTTATAGATTTATAAAAAAAATATAAATAAAAAAAAATATTTTAGAATATTTCTAATATATTTATCGATAATAGATTTTTAAAAATATTTTGTGTGTAAAAAAAAAATACATGTTATAGTAATAAATGTTATATGAATGTTCAAATAAAATATAATTATTTAACAAAAAATCTATTTTTATCATTATTCAAATTTTTTAAATTTTATAATATGGACAATTTTTTAGTTGAAAGAAAGAAATTAAAATAAACAAAAAGTATTAAATGAATTTTTTAAATTCCTTTTTGTAATATACAAAGAATTATGATAGAATTATGTGCATGAACGAAATTTGAATCACGCGCACTGTTGGATTTTAATGAGATAAAGAATGAAAGAAACTTGAATATTACTAGCACTATTAAATGTTACTATTAAATGTTAATAATGTAATTGTTAAATTAATAATGAAGAATAAAATTAATTGATAATCTTTCAATTATAAATTATCGATATTTAAAGGACTAAAGAATTCATAAAGAAATTGTATATAAATTATTTATTGTTCAAGCAATAATTATATATACAATAGTACTAATTAAATAAATTGTCAGGTAATTGTCTTGAATAAATAATCATATATACAAAAATTACATTATTTTATTGTTTGAGATTTAATGGATTAAATGTGGCAATAAAAAATAATTTATTTTTGATTAAGTTCTTAAGCACATTATTCTTGTACTTATTATAGAGTACAAGATTATATATTACTTTGAACATTATATTTTTATGATAATAATGTATCATATAATAACAACAAATTACAAATTAATAGCGTGATACATAATATACTAGGTGAAAAAGTGTAAATATTTGCAATAGCTGCAAAAACTTTAAAAATTTATTCACAATCACCTGCAATTATTATTCTCTTATTTTGCTCTCTAAAAGCAAAATCAAAAAGTGTTACGTTTCTTTTGTACGATACACGTACTCACATCATGGAACAATAATGCCGCAATAAAAAAAGAAGTAATACAATTTAACGAGAGAAAATATCATTGCAGAGAAGTTTTCATTATCAGTTCAATTGATACGAATTAGATTGACGAAGATCAAGTATATACAGGGTGATTCTGAAAATTAACAATAAGACGAATCACAATTAATTTTTAAATGAAAACAAAATGCTTTGAAAGATTTTTATTGTCTTCAATAAAAGACATTTTATTCTGTTCGTTTTTTTAATCTTGTCATATATACTTTGTACTTTTTTATCTTTTATGTAGATTTAAATCGTTTCGTATATTTTATACAGATTTAATTATTTTCTCTACAGATTTAACTTGTATTTCATACGATAATATTTAATTATATCTTTGCATTTTAAGCTATTTGTCAAACCAGGAAACCTATGTGTATATAATGAAAATGAATCTATATGTTACCAAATATTTACATATATATTCATAACAGGAAATCGTATTTGATCGAAGCAAAATTTTGAGTATGAATATTTCGAGAGCTATTTTTATCATTTAAAAAAAAATTCTACAATTTCATTAATAAGGAAAAATGCAATTGTAATTTATAATAATTTGATTAATTTACGATATTTGCACCAAAATTTATCCAATATTTTCTTTCTTTCAACGAGTTATCAGAATCACTTTGAACACAAGCTGTTTCCAAGTATTTTCATCCCTCTTTATTCCTATTTTCTTCTTTACTTCTTCTCGAAGTAATAATACCTTATCTCGAATCAAAGAACATGCGATTCTATTATTTATAAATTCTCTTCGAATTCTATCTATTGCTTTTATTAAAAAAAATAAATAAATAAATAAAAGTATTTATAAAACATGCGCAACCCTATTCTACCCGCAAACGAAACTTAAAATTATAATGGATATTTAGAATAATACAACAACTCTATGCATACATACTTTACCTTCAAATTTGTATTAAATTTACAACAAAACAAAATTTTCGAAAAAATTGTTACACACTTTTGGAAAATTTCCTAAAATTTCTTTTCCTACCGAACAAACCATAATTATTCTCCTTTTCACCACCTTATCATTATCCTTTGAACTCAATAAATCCTACTAAACCTAAAACCTACGAAACAATATCGTATAACGGATCAGATCAGATTTACCTTCGAAACAAACAACGAGCAACAAAAACAAAACTCTGTAGCACTCACTCGAACGAATCATCATCATTCCTCCTTCACCCCAATCACGTTTACCTGCACGAAGTGCTGCACACTCTCCAACAGCATGCCGTACATTGTGTTTCCGCGATGCGTTTTTTTACTTCACCACCAAGTTGCGTGCGCATTCATTCAAATGGGTGGACAGAAGGATCTTTTCGCGGATCGTTTTGGAAAAAACGATGAAAATCGCATCGTCGCGCCGCCGCATATCCCGTCGTCAATCAAGTGTTTCGCGCCATTGCACCGCGCCTCATGACATCTCGGCTGTTGCGCTCCTCTCCTCTTCTCGCTTCGCCTTGTGAGAGCGCGGAGAGGACTGTCCGCATCGGCGGCGCGGTTAACTTTGAGTTTCAAGCCGCGAGGGTTAGGCTCCACGGGAAGGGTGGTTGAGAGATACGCGCCGACTGCGTGCGCACCACGCATCTTGCTTCCTGGATCCTTTTCAAACGTGTTTGTTCCACGTTATACAAAGGGGGGAAGAGCTACTCCCTCCCTCCCGCGGAACACGACGTGTGTGTCCAAGTGTGTTTTGGTCCGATTTTTTCATTCCACCAGGGGAATCTCGATTTTTTTTTATTTTTTTTAATTTATGAGAGAATAATCGTGAAATGGTTCCGACAATCCGCTGTAACATTATTTTCCGCTGTAAAAATATTGGAATTGGATGTGTGTGTGTGTGTGTGTGTGTGTAGGTACATCTGGTATACTTGGCATTTTTTATGTGAAATGAGAGAGAGAGAGAGAGAGAGAGAGAGAGAGAGAGAGAGAGAGAGAGAGAGAGAGAGAGAGAGAGAGAGAGAGAAAAGTTATAATTTTTGAAATGATTCCTTTAATATGAATACTGTGAATTATTTTTTGAAATTGTGATGAGC
Organism: Apis florea; assembly: GCF_048593485.1. Lineage (NCBI taxonomy): Eukaryota > Metazoa > Arthropoda > Insecta > Hymenoptera > Apidae > Apis > Apis florea. The sequence goes on along the minus strand of NW_028256838.1, from coordinate 221,694 downwards.
GTGAACTTGCACAATTTAGTTTGTTTGTCACAGAATTTTATAGAATTTTTCAATTAATAATTAATATATATTTTAGTTTTAGTAAGTATTAAGTATTATATTATAGTATTATATATAGTATTATATTATATTGTATTAAGTTTGTTATATAATATTAATTCTATATATAAATTTAAAAGAAAAATCTATGTTCTTATTTTAATCCTTTTTCAAATTTTATATTCAAATTATATAATTTAAATGAAAAAACATGAGATGAGAAATTGGGAGAATGTATTCCGTATTTTGTATTCCACAGACAAAGTCTATTACGTAGGAATGGGACATTTGGAATCTCGAAACCCTTCGAAATTTCAAATATTTCGTGTTATCGAACGAATTTAACAGCTTTTAATGCTTTTGTGAATTAAAATTCTGAAAATTCAGATAAACGATAATCTGTATAACTTGCGAAACTGTAATATATGATAATATGAATTTATTTATTCTTTTTATTTTTATATACACGAATTTATAATAATATAAATAAGTCTGTGCTTAGATTTTAGAATTATTTTAATTGATAAGCTTGAAAATTTCAATAAATTTCAACAATTCATTAAAATAATTTGGATAAAGCAATGAAACTAAAAAATTGTATTTTTTACAAAACGATAATTATTATTATTGTTTAATCCGAATTTAAAATATTTCAGATATTAAAATTTGTTTTAACAATTTTAAACTAAGATAAAATAAATATTTCTTAAAAAAGAAAATAAAGGAAAAGAGTAAGAATTGGGATTCGAAAGTTTCATGATTTTATAAAATTTCAAATTTAAGTTTCACAAATGTAAAAGTCCAATGTCTATCATTAACGATATATTTCACGTTTTATATTGCAATTCAGAGAATTCGAAAAGTTAAACGATACTTATAATAATGACTTGTGAATAAAGATTTTTTTAATAATTTATATAAGTAATTAGTTGTAAATAATAGTGTATTAAAGTTAATGCGAATTGACTTGTTTATTAGACATTTTGTTCTTTACTCTTTCATGAAACGATTCGTGATATGTATATAAGATCCTTCCATTTCGATAAGTAGAATTGAATTTATGTTTCGTGTAAACGCAACATTAACCTTCGATTAAATTTTAATCGAAATTGCTGCTTAAAATAATTTGACATGTTAGATAAATAATATATTTAACTCATTATATATGTATATATATACATATATATATATATATATGAGACAAATATGAATTTATATACTAGTTGATTACAAAATGTACAATAAGGAATAAAGTAGATATTACATTTATCCAATTAATCAACTTTATTAAAATTAATATTTGACTCACAATCAACGTGTTTCTTTAACATTTAGCTATTTTAAGCTTTAGTGTATTTTGAAAACTAAATTTTTTTTTGTATTCTATGTACTATATAATATAATATAAAATATATAATATATAATATAAAAATATAAAATATATAATACTATATAATATAATATATAATATAAAATATATAAAAATAAATCTAGATTTAATTTTTTAAATCTAGAAATACAAATTTATTATGTAGAATTTAAATCTGATGTAATTTAATCTGTTAATCTGATTTAATTATTTAAGAATTAAAAAGTTTCTTGAATTTAGATTTACAGAGAATTTTTTTCTCATAATTATGCATTTATTAGTTTTTTTTTTAAATAAATTACTTAACTATTTTGATTAAAATCAAGTGTGTGAACTTTATTTAAAAATTTAATGTAGTTTTTTTTCTCAATCATACATTTTTTTATATTTTTTTTAAATGAATTAGTTATATAAAAAATACGTATGAGAGAACGAAATCGTGTACATGATAATGTATGTCACAAACAAGATGTACAAGTCATGGAAGATGTACTGTTATCTTTTGCCACACACGCGTCAACACACATTTTATCGTAACTGGTTAGTGGAGACGTACATGGCATTACAATTCCTTTTTGAAAGTGGGAATTGAACGTGCTAAGACGATAATATCTTTTATTTTCTTTATAGAAAATTACAGTTTAGTACAAAAAGTGTATATATTTTGTGTAATATAGTATAATATAAATTTATATTATATTATATTAAATAGTATGGTTATGATAAATATAATCATAATTATTTTTATTTTATATTCATAATATATTTATTTCATAAATGTAGTAGAAAATGAACTTAGAATTGACATAAATATGACGAATCCTGTATAAAAATAATATATTCAAACCATTTTATTCGATGGATTAGTATTGAATATTTTTCCAAAAAAAAAAAAAAAAAAGAAATTTAATCAAATTAATCCATAATTATCGTATTTATAAAACTAATTGTTACACTCGTTATCATTTAATTTATATCAATGTATCAATTTTTTCGACAAGACGATTCATATTTCCCGCATTTTAATGTTGATGTTTCGCCATTGATTATACCATTAACGATCAACAAGTAATATTGTCATTGAAACAGATATTCTATTCGAAATAAAGATATTAAGTAGTGATGGGATTAATTCAATTGACACTTAAATTTTTTTAAGTTTGGAAGAATATAAGAGATAATAGAATCTTATTATGAAATAGAGATTAAAATAGAAATATATTTGTAATAAAAATATATCAATATAATAGAGAATTTATAAAATAAATATGATATTAAATAATACATATAATAATAATAATGATAATGAAGAAACACAAAATAAAATACATAATATTACTAATGTTTATAATTAAGTATTTTTCACGATAATCAATATTTCTTTAAATAAGAAACATTTTACAATCCCTTGATGATCGCCATCCATAAAATTTAAAATTTAGAATTTATACTGAAAATGAAAAAGTATTTTAGTAAAGTATTTAAGTATTTAAAATAAATTTTAATTTTATAGTTCTTATATTAAAAATTAAACGAAAAATTATAATTTGTATTATAGTTTAGTATTATAGTATTATAATATAAAGTTATATAAATTAATATTAATAAATATTTATATTTCTAATTCTCATTTCTGTATACTTAATATCGATATTAATATCTGTTTCAATATGAAATAAATATTTTTATTTATTATACACACGCATATTAGCACACATTCTTACATATACTTATATATATATACACACATCGATAATACGAAAATAATACGAGATAAACACGATAACCGATAGTAGTATGACAGGTTAGAATACACAAACCGACGATATTTCTACGTAATCTCGAATATCAATTGAACTTAACAAATATGACTATCAACACTTTCAATAACACTAACGTTCATATCCAGAACAATAAACTATCTTACAAAACTTGAAAGAGTGTCGTTCCCATCGCTAACTGCGAGCGCACGCGAGAACGCATGAACGCAGGCCAGCCATTCGGTAGCAAGCGCGCGCGCGAGCGTACAGTGAAAACGTAAACATGGCCGCGGAGAGTAGCGAAGGTTTGCCAATATCTCCGTCCGAGAAATCGTTAACCGGTAGCTTAGTGTCCGAGGAGAATGAGAAAAGTGTATCGCGATCGCCATCGACTTACTCGATACGGGAGGACAAGTGGCCGGATCTAGTGGTATCGAGGCCTAGAAAACTGGACGCTTGGTGGTTACCGAGACGTAAGTACTACATAGCACGATACACACAGGTGCATGTTTTCGATCCGCTTTCGGCGCGCGTTTTAAAGTCGACAGTTTCGGCTACGTCGATGCAAAGTGCGCGTGATTCAACGTCGCTCAACCGTGTATATGTATATATATATACATACGTGTATAACGTAGTATACACGCACATTAGCGCTCACACGCCGATATTTTCTTTATCGAGATACGCCTACTTCACTAGGGTTAACTAGTACGTCACGTGATCGTCAATGATAATGTTACACGTGTTAGATGTGGCTCGAGAAATGAGAGGACAAATTGTACTTACTTTTGTTATGATCGTGTGACATTACGGTAATTATTATGGTTTCGATTGGCGAAACGGTAATGAAAAAAAAAAAATTTTAATTAAGAGAAAAAGGAGATAAATGCTCATTATATAGTTAACACGTGGAATTAATTCTTAAGGCATTAATTCTAATTTTCGATAATATATAATATATGAGATGTATTATTAAGATTTATATTTTGGAAATTTGAATCAAATAATTTTAGAAAATGAAGTATTCGAATTAAAAAGAACATTTAATTTAAATATATAAAATTTTAATGCTTTTAATACCATGATAATGGTATAAAGTATCGAATATGTAAACAAACGATTAAACGATTTTATTTTTCTTAAAATACATTAATGCAATAGAATATTTACAGATAACACATATATTTATCTTGTATTATTATTTGCATCAAATGATCTTTGACATTGAGCAAACGTATTTCAATTTATCTTGAGTTTATATCGTAATAAAAAATCTCAAAAATCGTTCATGAAGATATTAATTAGATATAATTAACTCAAATAATCTTTATATATTTTCTTTAACTTATATTTCATGGAATTTCATTTTGAAAATATGATTAATGTTTCACAAAGCTAAAAAATTGTGAAATAAAAATGAAACAATATTTTACAATCTTAAATATAATTATATAATTTTTACAAACAATTTAATTTGTTCAATTTGATAAAATTAAAATAAAATTTTATAATCTCATTCACAATTGTATGTAATTTTTAAAAAATATCTTTAAAAAGTTACTTTATTTTAATTATATTAAAAAAAATATTTTAATTAAGATATTATATGATATAAAATTTCAATTTAATTTCTGTTATATAAATATCTTTTTTTTATTATCAAATACTGTTTTATCGGCATAGTAGAAAACGAAGGAAGGCAGATGGCAGCACTTCCTGGCCAGCTGCTCGAGCATGTGTATTGATTATCGTAGGTGGAGGTAAAGTCGGCGGGAAAATCAATATTACTTTACGCCGGCGACACACCATTTTCGTCGTAAAAATTTTCGCGAGCAATCGACACACGTCATACGCGATTTTCCTCGACAGTGAATCAGTCTCTTCCACGTTAAACTCTTAAGAAGCCAACCGACACGAAGTTACAGCTACAATGTAGCTCTAAAACCGAAACGCGAACGCGATTGTTTTTTCCGCTTCAGCAAAGATTTCTTTTCACCGCTTTTACCGCAGTGTCTATATTTCATTTTCTCCATAACACGGATTTAACACTTTAACGATATCGAGCAAACATCCCAACAACTTACTAACTTTTTAAACCTTCTTAAAAACAATTATTATTCGTGTAAATATATACAGTGGTCAATAATTAAACACATAATCATCGTCGTTTGATACACCAACCAAAATTACCAATGAAACGCATCGAGTCAGCTGATTGAAATTCTCAAGAGCAAAACCTCTACCAAGAAACGATCGAACTGGGACATCGGAGTGCGAGGAAGACCATCGAGATAACACGAGTAAAGTAATCAAATAACTCTGAATCATCACAGAGCTCAAAATATCATTCTTTTTCGAGAATATTTTTTCGAAAGTTATATATAAAATCGAAAAGGAAAGAACAGAAACATTGACCGGGGTTCGATCGATAGCGATAGAGGAGACCAGTTCCAGTCACTAATCCAAAGTACAAGTACTCCGTGCGCGGAGTAGCTTAAAGGGATCCATTGTTACGATTTCTTCTATGCGGCAAGAATCCCAGAACGGTCTGAAGATCAGACCAGCGGGTGACCACGGTGTGCATCACGGTGGTGTCATGCTTGAGGAAGACATGGCTGGCGCCCAGGATACTATATACCTGTGCAACTTCCGTGTGTCGGTGGACGGCGAGTGGCTGTGCCTGAAAGAGCTTCAGGACGTCGAGTTCTCGTTGCACGACTCGATTCAACGATCTCCCTCGCCACCGCTTGCGCTAAGTGGTATTAATCATCATCATCATCATCACCATAATGATCATCATCGCCAACAGCAACAGCTTCCCGATCAGCGAGAGCTTCGCGATATAATGCCGTCAAGCCCACCGCCATTGCAGCACGTTTCCAGCTTGTGTCTGTACTCGATGTTCTTGCACTACTCGCTTCGTTCATTTCACTTCTTCCTCGACTAACGTTTATTTTACGAAACAACGATTTATTATTATTGCACCAGTATCGTATATATTTCGACTTGGACGAGTTCGAGTTTTGATATTTTCTTTTTTTTTTTTTTTTTTGGTTGTAGTTGATTTCGTTTGATACGAGATCAAGTTTTTTTGGGGGAAGGGAAATTTATTCCGGCTCGAGTCAATTATTTATCGTAATTAACCGTGAATGTGGAGTTTAATTAAATTCAATAATTTCTAAATTATTCGACATTTTAAAATGATTATGATTATCTGGCAGATGTTTATGGATAAGACAAATCTTTAATTTATTCAAGTTTCACTTTTTCCAATTTAATAATCCTCATTAAGAAATCTTTGACTGAGAATTATAAGATATTTATATAGAAGATTTTTTTGTTTAATTTTTAATTTTTATTAAACTGGAATCAATTTCCTTCGATGTGAGATTATCATCTTATCTCTGTCTGTTCTTTTTTCTTTTCTTACATTCACTTCGCGATTTCTAAAATCCATAATTCTAATTCTAACTAAACTATTTCTATATCTGTAACAGAAATCTTTTTTTCTTTTTTTTTTTTTATTAGCGCAACTTTTTCTTTCTTAATATTTTTTCGTTGCGCTTCGCCGATACTCGCATTCGTATCATCATCTTCATGCTTTCGAGAAGAATAATTTATTTTTTTTTTATTTTTTTTTTTAATTTAAATTTTCAACGAAGAGAACACGGATGAAATCAGCGATTATTACCAATGAATACGAAGATACACACGTGTACACACATATACATATTGATTTGCCGATTCGAATTGGAACAAGAACATGTTGTTTTTGCAGCACGAGATCCGGTCATCATCGAGAGGAGTAACCTCGTTAATATCTCGAAATTAATCGTGAAGGAGCTGATCGAAACGTCTTTGAAGTATGGTCGAATGCTCGACTCTGATCACATGCCATTGCAACATTTCTTCATCGTTCTTGAACACGTGCTTAGGCATGGTTTGCGACCAAAGAAGGTAAACCATGTACCTTCGAGTTTATATAAAAAAATATGAAAAAACAATTGGGAAATTGGCGCTAATTGCCTTCGATTTCAGGGTCTCCTTGGACCCAAGAAGGAGCTTTGGGATATACTACAGCTCGTTGAGAAATATTGCCCCGAAGCGCAGGACATTACGTCCAGTATTCGTGATCTACCCACTGTTAGGTATTATAATTCGATTCCCCTTTCTGTCTTTATCCATTCCCCCCCTCCACCCCTCGAAAATTATCAATTTTTAAATCCATTATAAATATTCGTCCCTTACACCGCAAATCTTTCCAATGCAAATTTTACCTAAAAATGAAATATATATATATATATATAAAAAATAACGTATCATTTCTTCCAGAGATTTTTCAACGACAGAATATATTATTTTAAAATTAATCATCCTCCATTCAACTTGAGATCAATCGAATCTTATTTTTAAAATAAAACTCCTCGATTCTCTTTTGCAAACTGTTAAACTCTGACATTTATATTTTCGTTACGCGTTTAAAAGAAAAAAAATCAGCCGCAACGTCGAATTGGACGGGTCTTGTTGACCGGATTGACCTTTCCAGGACTGCCATGGGTAGGGCAAGAGCGTGGTTGCGCATGGCGTTAATGCAGAAAAAGTTGGCGGACTACTTGAAAGTTTTGATCGATCACAAAGAAGACATACTGTCCGAGTATTTCGAGCCTGACGCTCTGATGATGAGCGAGGAGGCGATCGTTATAATGGGCCTGTTGGTTGGTTTGAACGTGATCGATTGCAATTTCTGCGTAAAGGTCAGTCCCTCCTCCCCCCCCACTTTGTCGCAGAGTGTTTGCTCGAACAAGATGGAATAGAAACTGAATGGGGGAACTTGTTGTTGGGACAGGAGGAAGACCTCGATTGTCAACAAGGGGTGATCGATTTTTCACTGTATCTGCGGAACAGCAATCATATACCTGGCGAATCCCCGGACGACGAGCTGGAAAATGACAACATGACCACCGTGCTCGATCAGAAGAATTACATCGAGGAGCTGAACCGCCACTTGAAGTAACTATACATTCCCCCGCATGTATATATATGTACACGCGGACGATTCGAAGCCTTTTGTATCATCATCGATTTCAGCGCGACTGTGACCAACCTTCAAGCTAAAGTGGAATCATTGACAACGACGAACGCTCTTATGAAGGAGGATCTCTCGATCGCTAAAAATAACATACTGTCCCTTCACGAGGAGAATAGACAATTGAAGAAAGAGTTAGGAATCGAGATCAAAGACACGAACGAGGTACGATACGTTTCGTTTCTCTCGTTTCCCTCTTCGTTTCCCTTTTCATTTTCTTCCTTTTTTTTTTTTTGATCAGATTGACAGTTCAAAAGGTGAAAAAAGGGTTTCTCTGGTTTCAGAATGGGAAACCACCGATCAAAATCACTGAAACGACCACGGAAATCGAGGAGTTGAGAAGTAGATTAGAGGCTGAAAAGAAAATGCGGCAGGATGTAGAGAAGGAGTTAGAGTTGCAGGTGGATCGGCCTATATCTATCGTTTTTTTATCATCCTATTGTTATCCCCTGTTCTGAAATATGAATTAAAGATTGTTGGAGATTAATTGTAATAATAAGGAAGGGAATGACCGGTTTTAATTTTTTCTGGGCAGATGAGTATGAAGTCGGAAATGGAAGTGGCTATGAAGCTGTTGGAGAAAGATATTCACGAGAAACAAGACACGATTATATCGTTGCGGCGACAACTCGACGAGATCAAATTAATTAACTTGGAAATGTATAAAAAGCTACAGGTGATCATTAGTATACCTTTTCACCCGTTAATCGCGACGAAGGATGCTTCATAGTGCGATCATACGTACATGTCTTTTTTCTTCCCCTCCCCCTCCCCCCCTTATACATAAGAAGAATCGTAGATTTTTCGATCACGAGGCAGATCCTCGTCGCGATTACCACTTAACTTGTGTTTCTTCTAATTTATGTGTTCTTCCAACCGCACTTGGATATTGCGCTCTCCCCTTCCCACTTCTGCTTTTAATCCAGCTTTTCAGATTTTTTAGCCAACTTTGAACATACATATACCACTCAGACAGTTTATGCTTCCCCTTTGTCAAGCTGGGGGTCGGGGGTTGGCATTCGAAATTCCTTGTTTCTGGGAATATTTCCATTATAGGAATGTGAGCACGAACTAACGCAGAAAGGCGAAATGGTGAGCCGGCTCCACGCCAAGACGAATCAAATAGGCAAGATCCTGAATAATCTCGAGAAGTGCAACCACATGAAAAAGGAGGTGGAGAATATTCGTAGCCCGACGACACCGAGCAGTGTTTCGAAATCGATTCTAAATAAGACCAGCCCCACCTCGCCCAGATGTTACACTGACAATGCGGTTGATTATCAGCAACATCCTCAGTCGAATAATCAGCAACAATCGGCTAACAATCTACAAAAGTCGGTTAATAATCAACAAGTATCGTCCATTAACAATCACCAACAATCGAATAACGTTCAACAAAAGTCTGTGGTTAGCAAGCAATTAGATTCTCCTAATAATAACAAACAGACGAGGGTCGACGGTCGACAGAATGGCGCCAAGTGCAAGGCGACGAAGCCTGACAGCAAAGAGCAGAGTAACGGTGAGGTTTCCGTGGGGGAATCAGGAGAGGAACGATCAACCGCATAAGATAAACATTGTCTTTAGAGAAATGGTTTTTATACTATGCATCTTCTATCACTACGTTTAATATCTCGAGTTTAATAATATCGAAAGCGTCTATTCGAAAGACAGTCTTAATTCTTTATACGAAAAGGTGTTCCTGATATGACCAATGACATTTTGAAAACTCTCCATATATGTGTATATATATATATATATATAGATGTTATGCTTTGTATTATAATATTATTTTAAATTTTCTTCCTTTCTTCTAACATATTTTTATCATATGAATTTTTATATTATAACTTTTAATTATATAGTAGCTTTTTAAATAAGTTGAGACTTGGAAAGAGCTTGAGTGTTATTCAAGTCAATGGATATATATATATAAAATATTGTATAGTGTATAATGCAATCGAAGCCTAAATATGCATAAATGTTAACATGATTATGCACGGAGAAAAGAAAAATTAACGTTTATGTGGTTGTTATTGATAATTAATCGTTGAAATGTTGTTGGATCATTCAGAAGCACTGCTATTATACATTTAACGCTATATCAAAATATCACTTAGACCTTTCACAGGACAGAACTTTATATATATATATATATATCTAAAACGCGTAGAATATTTAAAACGAAATATCCGATAATTAATTATTTAGCATTATTCATGCATCGATAGGCTTTCAATACAGCATTTAACGTGGTGTGTTTCGATCGAGACACTCTATGGAATTAACTGTGCTCTGTTACGGCATAGTTTACGCTGTTTAATAATAATAAAATTGCTGTTATCATCTGCATGGAACTACTACTACTACCGAGGACAATAATGTTGATAGACGTACATTTCTTTTTCCATTATCTTTGCAATTGGTTTCATAACCTTCCATTCTGATCATGATTATTATTATCCTTGTAGAGTGTCTCGCACATATCTTTTCAATCCAAAGCGGATGTATTTTGTTATCGAAATGTTAATTATCTTGTCACATTGGTAGCATTGCATCTTCCTAATAGACAATTTATCATTGAATATTTAACAGAAGAGATTTAATTTTTTCATACAGCAGCGCGTTTTAATAGTATCCAATAATTTTAATAAACCCCCATCTCCACTAATTCTTCATTCATTCATTTCCAAATTTCTAAAGCTGGCACTGCTGCAAATGATCTACCAGCTGACAAATTAATTAATGTCGAGCTCGTATCGAGATCACGTTCATCGAGTGAGATTAAAAGTACATTGCATGATTTTTCAGTTACGAATCTCTTTTTTTCTTCGAAGGAATTTTTTTTTTTTTTTCCTTGGTTTCACTTGTTTAAATTGCGAGTTTGCAGCTGTGTAAACATTTAACATTTTATGTAAGAATTGTGTGCGAATTTCAGGGTTGCTCCTTTAGCGAGTAGTGAGATAGAACGAAACGATTCTTTTACTGAAACATAGTTTATTTCAGGAGTGCGAAGGCTCGCTTAAGCATAAAACAGAACTGATCACTAAATTGGAGGCTAAGACGCTATCGATGACTGAGACCATCCAGAAAATGGATGAGAAGTATGTTTAATTTGTCTTTCATTAGTGTTAATTAATTTGTAAGCACGACTGATTCGGTATTCTAGATTATATCGTTAGATCGAGCTGATTTATATCAAAGTCAATAATAAACGTTCTATCGTGTAGAATTCGTGTCGCATTCCGGTTATATACTCGTGTGCTTCGCGTCATCGTTGTAAAATTTTGTTTTGTCAATATTTGAAATGTTCGTTTCGAATCATCAGCGCGACTAACCAACGAGGAAGGCTTTGGTGCTTACGCTTCGATAATTTCGAAACAATTTCAGACAATTTTTCTCCCTTGAAAAATTTGTTTGTCCTGGCTGGATTGGATATATCAATATTGGAAGTATTAACCCTTAAATACATTTTAAATATAATAAAAAGTATTATGTTTGAGTTGTTTATTATATAATGAAAAAATGATAAAAGTATGATATATATTCAGAATTATGAACGTTAAAGAAAAATAAATTCCTCCTTATAATATGTTATAATCGTATCTTATAATTATCCGATAAAATATTTAAGGGTTGATATTATACCCTTTAATAACCAAAAAGATTGACCTAATATCGACAAAAAAAAAAGAATTTCAAACAAGTTTACCAAAGTCTTTCTTACGAATGACATCATTCCATCCTCTAACGCTTCTAATTCGACAAAAAAATCTCACCGAGTCTCTCATTGTTCTTCATCTTCATCCCTGAGGAGGAACATTACCGATAACAAACGATGAAAAAAAAAAAAAAAGAAAAAGAACGAAAGAAATAAAAAGAGAGGAAGAACTTACTAAAATATCACCTTTATTATCGTTTTTAGCGATTTACGTACAAAAAAAAAAATAAAAAAATAAAAAAGAAACCTAGTCGTTGTGATAACAAATTTTCTATAGATCGTCGATTTGTTCGACGATTATGATATGCGAGACAACATCGAGAAACGATGAACAATATAAACGCTCGAGGGCTGTAGAGTTAGAGGTGATTTATTTTTTACGTAGGCGTCTCGCGAACGCGATCTGACTTAGAGTAGATTAGCCAAGGCAAACGTAGTAGAGATTATCGTTAACGGGGATGTTGGCAAACCTTCACTCAAAGGCTACTCGATTTAAGATTATTAATTCTATATATATATATATATTATTTATATACAAGGCAATTTCAGAAATGGATAGCCAAACTTTCTTGTTATTATTCCTAAAGATCGAAATTTCATAGAAGTAGAAATTACTGCTTTTTTCCTATTAGAAGAATAAGTATGTATCTGCGTGACCAAGATAAATCAGAAATTTTATCTAAACCTTTGATTCGAGTACGAAGAATTTTCGTACTTATATCATATGTGTGACTTGTTATTAAAAATACTCTTCATTTAAGGAGAGTAGAAAAATTTGGTTGCCCATTTCTGAAGCAGCCTGTATCATATAGCACGTATAATATATAAATATTAATGTTATATTTATATTCATGTTTCACGCAATAATCGGTAGATTTATACCTCGAGTATAACGAGAATAATATCGATAATGCTATCAGATAGAGATGTGTCGATCTTTCGTATCGTTGATCTTGCCTTGCTCGTGCGCGAAGTATAACTTTTTTTTCTCTTAATTATGCTCGATATTCGATGAAATTGGTGGTATCTGGTCAATTAGTGTAACGAATCAGGATGAATTTTACAGGAACTGACTTGCGATCATTTTTACTCGTCATCTTGCTCCCAAGCATTAATATCTGCTTATATTATTTCTCCTCAACAATCTCAACCTTTATATTTGCTTTTATATCGAATCAAATTGTTTCTCGATCGTGTATATGTATATAATATATATTCCTCGTCGTTATATACACAGACACACGTACGTAAACATGTTTGTGTCGATCACGTTCATCGAGACACATACGAAAAGCAAACGTGCCATATTACCAACACTATCTTTATATAAATTATATAATTATGTATAAGCATCGAGCAATGGTCTTTATAATGCACCGAGACACTTGTGTGCTTGTATATCAATGCAGCGGAAAATAAATTCATGACAGAAGATAGATAGTTTTTTCTTACCATTTAATTACCCTCAAGATCATCATCTTGTCGTACTATAATAATAAGGCGGTGCACGGATGGTTTCGAAGCTCGATCGATGCTTTATCGAGCTTAATTCCTTTTATTATATTTAATGTAATCAGTCAGAACATTTTTTCAAAACGTTTGTATATAAAGATTAAAATAAAGTAAAGAGTAAAATATACGATTTCTAATTTCTTAGAATCTTTCAAAAATACATTAATAGTCTTCCACAATGATGGAAATTATATATATATATATTGAACAAGAGTTTTTTTAGTATATATATATGCATTTAGTATTAGTTAGAGAATTATTAATAATAGTCATTTTGGATCTTGTATGATGTATGCAATAGCGTTCCAGTTTTAGCAAGACTTATTGGCTTAAATCTATCGCTTGAGTCGAAAGTGTAACACGTTCTCTTTGTGCTCCTAGTTGTAGAAAGTTGGTTACAAACTTATGAAGGATGTGTCCACATAGGTAGTCCAATTCTTTTATTTTTTTTTACATTATTGAATCTCGCTCGCGACAAGTTTTGCTCGCTTTCACATAGATATGAAAGAATAGAGATTATTATTATTATTTTTTCTCGAGATATCGAGTTAAATCGAGAAAAAGGTAAGTCGAGCGAAGATCGAATTGGAGGGAAGAATATAGTAGAGCAGTAGAGAGTTCTGTTAAATTTGCTCGGGGATCGCGGCATAAAGCCGTTAAAAAAACAACCCGCCTGTTTCTTCGGCCGGATGAAGGTATTCAGTCATGAATAATCATGGCTGAAAGTTTGAACGAGAGGACTAACCTCGAACTAAGTTACAGATCTTTGCTTTTGTAACTTCCTTTCCGCTTCGAGGCTTATCATTTCTGTAAACTCGAAACTGTTCACGCCGGTTGGAAACAGCCAAATGAATTTTCCTCGCTAAACGGATGGTTGGCCTGTATCGGTTATTGTAATAATAATTTATCCTTTTTGCATCGCTTCCTCCCCCCCGGAATAATCTCTCGAAATAACATAACGGAGAATTCTGCGAAACTTTCATCGAATCGTATCCCCTTATCGTTTAATTAATAATTACGTTACGTAAATAATGTCGCCATTAAATGATCGCAAGGCAGTGCCTTCAATATGGATTCCTTGATAAAGGAGATCGTTTTTCCATTAAAAATAATTCGTTATATACGCGCCATGCAATCTCTCATTATTCCATCTTTTTCATTGAAACAGATTTTAATATTTTATATTACATCACACGTATATATACATATTATTTTTTAATCAAGAGATCAATATCTCTCTTCTTAAATGTTAACTTGGTCTCGCAGATGTCACTTTAAAACACTTTTCCTTTCTTTTTTTTTTTTCTGCTCTTTATTAAAGATTCCACCTTTCTCTTAAATCTTTCACGCAACGATACAAAATTAATCCATCTCGTTCCGTGAAAATGATTTAAAAAATCACATTGGCTCGCCTCGTTACGTATTTTTAATTTTTTAATTTTTCACGAACCATCAGCCCTCGCGCGTACGTAAATTTTCTCGAAAATTGTCTTTGCATCTCGTACGAAGAGCGGCACGATGTTTCGAGTGTCAGCTATTTGACTTAATCAGGTGCAAGGAAATGGACGACGTGAAGTCAGGAGCGGTGGAGAGGGTGAAGATTTTGGGGGCCGAGGCCGCCGAGAGGGAGGCGAGGGCGAATGGGGTCGAGAGGGAATTGCGACTCGAACGAGAATGGCGAACCTCCTTGCAGGAAGCATCGATCTCTAACGCGGAGAAGATCTCTCAATTACATCATGAAATCGATCAGTTGAGGCGGGTGTCCGAGGTACGTCTGTCTATCAACTTTTTAGCCAAATATTTCAAATAAATTCCGATGGCCAAACTTTGAGATCGAAAAGAATGTTACGATATAATATTATTATATTTTGTGAAACTTTTTCTTTCTCTTTGTCGAATTTTAATTTTGTTAGAACCAAAATAATATTATACGTGTGTGATTACGGAATTATTAGAATTATGGAAGTTCTGTTTTAAAATAGAGAGGTCGAAAAATTGATAAGAATAACAAGTTTCTGTTTTTTTTTTTTGCCAAGGAATTGAGATTTTCTTGATTCGATAAGGTCGAGATAAGGTCAACGTGAAATATACTCATTTTTTTTTTGATTGGTTTAATTTGATTAGAAGTTCAATATCTGATGTATCTCAATGTGTCCAAGTTGAATTAAAATGGGATATAATCATGTCTCTGAAAAGAATCAATATTAGTTTTTCGAAAATAATTTAGCATAAAATTAGTATATTTTTTTGATAATTGCAGAAATGCAAAGATCTAAAATCAATTAATTCGATTGGTTTGACAGTTTTAGTGTTAATGATAAAAAAAATATGAAAAAATTGGTTTCTAATGTTAAAAGAATTAAAAGTAATTTTGCAAGTTCTCTTTGATCGATATTTTATCAAGATGAAAACAGAATTATTTTTTAAAACATTCAATTGAGGTCTTTTACAGAATAAATGAAATACTGTTGCTAGCTTTTTAAAGGGAATTGACTTTTATTTTATTTTATTTTTTTTTCAATAAAATAATATATAAATGATATAGTATTTTATATTATATCGAATCATACTTTAATATGTTTGAAAAATTATTTGTATTAATAAATTTCATATACTTTTCTTTTAAATTCGTTGATATGTTATTCTCTTTAAAAACCTCAAGTTCTAGATCTTTACATGAAATATGCATGGAATTTCAAATATTGCAAGATATCTCAAGATATTTTAGGTTATTAAAAAATTCCAAATAGAATATTATTTTTGACTAAAGAGAATAAAATGAACGCAGAAAAGAGAAATAAAAATAATTTTTTTCTAAAAGAATATCAGAATGTAAAACACATTTATGAATCCAATATTCTCACAGATTGGTCATCTATAGAACACCTTCAATTTTCCTCTAAAATGTCACATTATCTTTCTACCTTCAAATTTTTCATTCAAATCCAGAAAAACACATAATATAAAAACATTCATAAATCTATCTATGCTGATTGATCTTCATCCATAGAGGAATATTTTCAATCATTTTTCTACTTTCCAACTAATTTATTTCGTATCCTCCTCCCCTCCCCCCCCAAAAAACAAAGAATATCACAATATAAAACATTCATGCTTAATTATTACCTTTGAAACTTTGTTCCTTATGAAAACTTTATATTTTAAATATTTCCAACCGTCCATTTTCTTCCAAACAATACATTACTTCCCTGATCGATTTTTCGCCCCTCTCCCCTCTTCTCCCCCACGTCTCTATCAATCTCCCCAAACTTTCTCCAGCCCCTGCAATCGAATCTTTCGCGTAATAGCCGGCGACAGCTCGACTAACAATCGTTGTCCAGAGAGAAAGAGAGAGAGAGAGAGAGAAGAGAGGCAAAGTTTCCAAGAACACGTGATGCAATTCCAGATGTCACCCTCCTCGCGTGTGTTACAGAAATACCTGGCCCTGCAGGAGGAGCATTACGCGCTGAGGGAGATCTGCACCGAGCAGGAGAGAACTCTGGAGGAACTTGGGGGACAATTGAGCGCCGCGAAATTGGCGGCCGTCGAATTAAGGGAGGCCGCTGACAACGCTCAACAGCACCACCAGCAGGAGGGCGCGGCGACCTGGGCGAACGATCGGCTGGTCACCCACTGCAAGAGCTGCAACCGTGAGTTCAACATCACTCGTCGCAAGGTAATCAAACTTTTTAATTGGCGGAGGATCCCGCCTCTTTCGTTCGCCTCGCTTCTTCATCTTGTCCTCTCCCTCCTTCCCCTTCCCACGGATTGCTCGAAAGGGTTAACTTGCTTCCCTTAATCGTTCAATTATCCCGGAGTCACCACGTGTGCACACCAACATTTGGAACTAAGCGTTCGACGAACCACGTTGCCTCTGAACCACGTTGATGACCGTCCAGTTTTATGGTTTTATATATATATATGTAGAGATACGCCTGTTCCTCGACCTCGAAGATCGGAATCGCGTGCGCCAGGTGGAGAAGTTTGATGCATGACAGTTCTGTTATTAGAGATAACACGGGTTGTATCGGGTCGTGTTAGGATTTGCAATTACAAGCGGCCCCGATCCTCGTTTGCTGGCAGTCCGTGCCTACTCCTTCCTTCCTCCTATCCGAAGGGTAATTGAAGAGATCTCGACCCGTGGATTTTTGATTAGATTGCATCGCGTATATTCACCACCAGTTTTCTATATTTCTCTTCTCTCGGATGTTTATGCTTACGGATTTTGAACGTTCGAAAGTCTTGGAAAAATATATCATTGCATTCGGGAACAATTAATGGAGTATTAATGTATATAGAGTTTGAAGTAATTAAAGCAATTGAAGTTTTGTTTGTTATTTAATAAATAAATATACTTATTGATCTTTCTTTGAATTTGAACGATCTTGAATCGTAATTCATTAAATATAAAATGCTCTATTAAATGATACATAAAAAGAAGGGGAAAGAAACACGTGTCTCAATTTGTATATTGATTGAATAATAAATTTTTGTTCTGTTCTCCCAATTTTGAGATATAAATTAAAAGATAATATTCTGATTTGTTTATCGTATTATTTGTATAAATAAGTATTAACACTGTTCCCCTCGAAGCTGTGCACCACTTTTTATGCTATCTACGGGACAATTCGTTTTATCTGTGAATGGTCCAATGAATTTTCTCCTCATTTTTACAGAGATTTGAAAAGATTGAAAATCCGTGTTGGCGATAACGGCCAATGCTGCTTACCCACTTTTAATGCTCCACCCAATGTGTTAACCGTTATTCATTGAATAGGAATAATATTTTATTTCCAAAAATCCATTTAAGTAACAAAACGATTTTCAAGAATCATTTTATTTTTTGTCGAAATGGAAATTTACGTGTATGAAACGTAAATGTTGAATGTAAACTAATTTTGCGAAATAACAGAAATATCCTTTTGATAATTTATTTTACATCGAAATAAAAATTTACCCCATACACCCATAAAATGTTAAATAGAAAATGTTTAAAATTGGCATTTTTCTCGAAAACGTTTTTTTTTTTTTTTTTTTTTTGCTTTTATATTGTTATTCAATTCCACTGAAATATACGTACATTGATTAACGAATTGAAAATATAAAAACTAATAAAACATTTTTTTTTTTTCATAATATTCGAAGTAAGCAAGTAACATAAATTTTAATTCACATCAAACAGCACGTTTTTTGCACGAATAAAAGAACGACTTTGGAGACTTTGGCATTTTTAATGTACCTTCTCTGCACTCCTTCGCAACATTGGATTCATTTCCTGTTTTAAAATTCGCTTAATAAAAAATTATCTGTGAATAGGAAATGGGGCAACAACAATCGTACATTTGAATATTTCCCGAGATAAAAGTGAATATTGTAACGCTAATGGAATTTGTAAGTAACTAGAAGAAATAATGAAGAAGCATAGAGTGTAAAATAGAATAACAAGAAGTGGCATCTTTATCGAAATGAGAGGCTAGAGAAGATATTTTACCGAGAAAGTTGAATTAATCTTCAAGGGGTTAATTTCTCTTAAAATATTCATCCAACTTATATTCAGCAAGATGACTTTTCAGATTCGATATTAATACACAAAAATGTTTAAATCGATTATCCCCTGCTAATTCATTCCGCTAATTTATTCGCTTTTTGCAATCTCAAAAAACGTTCGCGATGAATAAAAATCCCTAGAATCGATAATTCCAATAATTTCACAAATTAATCTATTATCCGTATTCATCTTCAAACATTAACATTGCTTGCAGCAAAAACAAAAGTCGAATTAATTTTCCATTCAAAAAGATATTCTAACTTGCAATATGGTTTTTTTCTTTCAATAAATAAAATTCGGTATCGACTACTTCTTTAATAAAAAATATCTATACAAATTGATGCACTAAATAAAAACCAATTATCTTGAAAATAAAAAAAAAACCCTTCCACGAATATAATTTTTTTAACTCGCACAGAAAATATCCCACGCGAATTCAATAATAAAATCTTATCCAAAACAGCCATCGATCAATAATGGCGCGAATAAAAGTAACGGCTTCTCCCTCCACTTTCTCACGCACGACACAATGCATTTAAAGTATTCCGCAACGATCAAATCGTTGCGTGCAGTTGATAAGGAATGCAGGGGAGATGGTGTTCGTGCGTTCGTCATACGATAATATAATATCCCCTGGAATTTATGCACGGCCGGCCCTCGATCGAAATTTCGTGGACGGGCGCGATAGAGATTTGCCAAGAGCTTCTCCAAGGATTTCTCGGCGCTAATGGGGGCAATCCCCTTCGAAGGGGAAAGAGTTGGGATCGTTAAACGCGCGAGATTTCCTTGTCCAATCTCGGAGATTCGATTTTTATTTGGGGGAAAAAAAAATAAATAAATAAAGAAAACGCTTTGATAATCATTTCGTTCGATCGATTTCCTTTTAAAAAGAATTGGAGAAGACGAGAGACGTTTTGGAATTGATTAGGGAGTTGTTTTGTCTTTCCTTTTTTTTTTTATGAGTTGAAAATTTACGAGAAATTGTAATAATAACAAGGTTTGGAGCATAATTTTTAACCAAGTGCGGATTTTTATAAAAGATCAAATCAATGTGATTAAGGAAAAGGAAACAAGGAAAGAATGTCGTGCGCATCTCGTATCATTTTCCTATATTCAAATTTTCTATACATAAAATCATTAAATAGTTAAATAGTTTCAGAAGTAGAATTTTGAAGTAACAAATGAAATTAGTTTCAAAGCGTGTTGTCATTCACCAGGTTTATCTTGCTGTTTCGTTCCTTGTTAATTTATCTGCACCATTCGAATCTATTTATTTGTGCAAAATAAGTTTGTTCGTGTAAAATAATTTAACTATGTAATTCCGTTGTTTGCACACGTAGAGAGGTACTAATTGTTGCACACTGGTAGCAACATAATCGTTTGCAACTGTACATTGAAATGAATAAATATATTCAATATTTAATTTTTATTCCTATCAACGTAAATATTAAATTTCATTAAATTTGAAAAATAATTGTGAAACACCTTAACGAGCAAATTGAAGAAGAAAATCCAAATAGAAAACATATACTTTTCACTGTACCAATAATAAAAATGATAATAAAAAATTTTTAACAACAAACGCACGAATCCAAAACAGTGAGAATTATTAAACCAAGCAATCCAACCGAGAGAGTTCTACAAGTTCTCACCGAAATCAAAACTTTCCATTCCACCAGATAATCATAAACCCAGCCGAAAACACTTGCTTACGGTGCAATCACTTTACTGCATCATCATTTTTGCCTTCATACGCAATCATACCCACGCAACCGCCTCGTTCGATGCACGCACGCACGAATACATGCATATTCAGATAGTCGCGTCTCGATAGAGACGTTCGCTTGGCACCATTTAGACCTCGCTTTCTTTCGCCCTCTTTTTCTTCTTTTCCATCCCCTTGCATTCGATGGCTCGCAAGTTATTGCATAATAACAAGCCAGACCAGAGATATCATCCTCGTTACTCATTTTTCACGGCGCACGAAATAGCGATGGGATCAAGTGTACTTTCGTAAATCAAACCGAACGATCCTTTATTTGATTCTCATAGACTTCAGAATTACAGAATGAAATTCAAAGTGAAACGAATTTATATCTTTCTCTCTTGTTCCGTTCGTGATGAGAGAGAGAGAGAGAAAAAAATCCATCAACAATTCTTCAGAGCACAATTCACCGAGAAGCTTATTTTCACCATTTAGTTTAGATAACAAGAGTTTACGTAGAGTTCACTTAGACGGATATCGATGAAAGTTTCGAAAGTTTCAATTAATAAAGTTTTACGCAAAGTTCGGTTTTACTTATTGCAAATTTCGATTGTAAATGTCTAATGAACCTACTCGCGATGTATTTAGTCCCGTCACTAGATATTACCATATTGTTACCATACTGTTTAATATAGAATAGAATAGCCGAGCGTGTTGGTGGATAAGAGGTGTCGGTTGGCCGCCGATGTATTTCGCTGGTGGCTCGTTCAGAAGAGGGTTTTGCTGGAAAAACCCGAAGTGAGCGCAAGCAAGCGGCTTGGCACATGCAAACCCCTGCAAAACAATAACCGCAGATTCGCCCTCGTCGTCGTTAAGATGGCAGAGTATTGTTGCTCGGCCCTAATTCTATTGTTATACTTAAACCGGTTAAGTTGTTCGAGGCTGTTGAAAACTTGTAATTTAGGCATTTGAAATTGAATGTATTAATATTGAATTATATGAATCTTGAGGAATTTTTAGAGTTGTAACGAGGATGGATGAAGTTTAAAGAAATTATTATGTATATATATATATTTTGTTACTTTTATATTTATAATCGACATATCAGTCGATTAGATAAAAAACTTTAAAAAACTCTTTTAATCAATTTAGAGTTTCAATATATCATAAGTAAGGAATATTTTGATCGAATTAAATATATTTAACGTAGATTACCTTAAAACTCGATTAAAATTTATCAAAACTTTGAACCGGTATAACTCCAAAGATAATGCTCCGTAATCAATGAGTGAAAGATCATTAGAAACTCAAAAAACCTTTCCTTTTAAAATGCCTCTTCGTTTATCCCGATACGATTTCCGGTTTCCGAGATATCATCGTGTAAAGAGAAAGGTAATTTTTAATCTCGTTTATCTTAAACCCGTTTAAATCGTATTAAAATTAGGAAAACTTTGAATTGTTATAACTCGGAAAATAATAACCTCCGGTCAACGAATGAAAGCTCGCCAGAAACGCAGAACCTTGCCCTTTAAAACGCTTTTTCAATTATCTTGATACGAGTTCCGGTTCCCGAGATATCGTCGTGCAAAGAGAAAGGTAATTTTTAATCGTTTACTATCTTCGTCCTTTTCGGTTATTCGGACCTCTCGCTCGCGCCTCGTCTCGCTGACCTATCCCAAACTGCAGACAAGCGACAGACGCGATTCCTAGAAAAACGTAGTACGCATTCCCAGGAAAAATATGTATGTCACTGGGTCGCGGATCCATTCATTAATCGCGCGCTATCTTAAACGCTACGAATACTTTGAATCGTTATATCTCGGCAATCGATTGAGATATCGGGATAAAACAAAAAGGGATTTCAATGGCATGGTTTTCTCTATTTCCCGAGCGTATTTTGATAACAAAATTTTTAAATTTTCCTCAAGCTTTTTTATGCGAAACATCAACAATAGTTTCATTCACGTGACTGGATACGAATATGGATAATAATAATAATATATTGATAATATATGTTTTATAACGTTTTGATAACGTATAAAAATCCGTAGATTAATTATAACGAAGAATGTTGTACATTAAGAGGACGAAAAAAGGAAAGAATTTGTGTCACGTATTTTCTGTGACGTGAATTCTTTTCTTGGTATATTTTTATTCAGAATATTCTTAGCTAAAACTCGTTGAATAGAAAATATTTTAATAATGAATATATTGAATCGAGGATTTTCACAAAGAAAAAAATTAGTATGTTCTTTCATTTAAAAAGAATGAAAGAAAAGATTTTTTTTTTTAGGTTTATACATTTATATTTTTGGTCTTTATCGATTAATTAATATTACTTAATTTAAAAAAGGCACGTGCATTATCAATTTATCATTACTCAATTAATCGAAAAGTTGAATTTAATTTTCCAAAATAATTCTGTTAAATTTAATCTCTCTCTAAATTTTTAAATATTTTATTTCAATAACATTTTCATTTATATCCCCTTAATTTATATAATGCCAAAATATAAATATTCTGTGGTATATTATTAAAAAATCTCAAATAAAAATGTTTAATTATTTTCAATCATCATTTTCACCAAATATTAATTTCAAGAAATGAAACATTCTTTTTCTTATAAAAAAAAACTTTCGTGATTAGAAATTTGTTATTAATCTTTTTTAAACGTTTCGCAAAGTTTTAACTCCTCGAATAATTTTAACTTTTCCATCCGATCTTTATAGAGAAAATTTCATCCAGTATAATCCAGACTAATAATCGATTGGGAAATAACCATAGTCGATGCATGCATATGTTGCAGCAACGAAATGTTATAACGCATAAATTGTAAATTGGAATAAGAAGCCAGCATCGTTTCGATACCAAAATGGCGTCATAACGTTGCATCATCGGCGATATCGATCCGTACACAGATGTTAATAAGTGAAACACATTGAACGTCTTATGTATCGTAACAAAATGATAACGATATCTCTTCCTTCCTTTCTTTTCTTTTTTTTTTCTAACACGAATGGATATTGCACGATTTTCTTAATCCAGTTTCTACCTATATAGATGCAATAAATCGTGCAAATTTCACTGCGGTATCGTAGTGAAAAGAACGAAACGAACTCCGAAAAGATTCAATGCTCTTCATCCTGTAAATACAGCTTTAAAAATATGATCAAAGAAAATTGGAAAAATTGGAAAACACGAGTACGATACGATTTTCTTAATCTAATTTTCTCTTAATTGCGCGATAAATTATACAAATTTCTTTTCTTAAAAAACAACGATGTGAGAGGGTGAAATTAATCCTTAAACTTTCCATATTTTTCGTTTCTTCTTTTCCAACAGTTTCGAATTGTTGCTAATCTAAGAAACACGGAAAACACTGGTGTGGATAATTACACGGACAATAACACGAAATAAACTTCTGTTTCTCGAATCTGGGATAAAATACACACCAAGGAACTACACCGGCGCCACGATGATTATTAAGATTTACCATAAACTTCGTAACGAATGCTCGTTTCCCCTGTTTCTCGATGCACGAATATTCCATCTGTTTCGAGCCGGGAAATGGCTGCAAGCAATAAGATACCTTCAATTAGGTTAACGATCCCCCATGTGAAAAAAATCGTTTCGCTGGTTCACGCGATCGCGCGGAAAATGGGCGGAATAGCTCTCGCGGTGGGAAGTTGAAACAAGTTGAGGGGGGTTGGGTAGGATTGTTTTCACCATTTACCATTTCGTGTTGCACTCGATTCATCTTGTTTCTCCGTTTTAATATCATAAAGCGACACTTTATGTCGATTCAATTTATAATGGCACGAATATTGATTTAATCCACGTCGGGTTAAATAAATCAAAAATTAAACTCGAAAATCTTTCTGTTCTATTCGATGTAAAAAAAGAATAATTCGTTCATTCAGGAATATCCATCCGTCGATGTGAAATTTGAGATATTTTGAAAAATGTATAGAAACATAATCAGTCTTCAACGATATTCTATACTTTTGTTTTTATACATTCAATAAATTATTAATCAATTATCTCTTTATCGCTGTATGTAATAAATTCCAAACGCGAATTATTTCTTCTTTTTTAATTTAATCGAGAACAATTAATAATATAATTAACAAATTTCATATCACATCGATCTGAAGCTACAAGCTACCCACCAACCCTTCTATTCTATTGTAAAAACGATCTATAATCCGAAATCTTAAAAATCTGCCGTTTCATCAATTAGGAGTTAGCGTTCAAGTTGTATCTCTAGGGCAGTGAAATTTATCGTTATCGATTGCAGAATTGCATTATCACTGTGTGCAGTAACCACGTATGTTCTAAATATTGGAAGCAAATACTCACAGTGCTCATAATCAGCCGGGGCGTCTCGCTGTTGGAATTGCGGTGATCCCTCTACACTTGCTGCTACTACTGGGACTCGAATACCAGCATAGTATTCTCACGAGTCCTCGCCTAATCATTTCGTTCGCGCAAACATTATCTCTGACTTGACCTTCTCGTGTTCGAGGCACGCCAGACTGTAACTGTTACTACATATTTCTTCTCTCTTTATAAAATCGTTTATTCGCACAATTCGTATTTATTCAAGCGACTAAGAAAAAAAGGAGAGAGAGAGAGAGAGAAATTTCTACTCGTGCATTTTATTAAAGAGATACATCTTCTTATTTTCTTCCTTACCTATTTTTTTCTTTGAAAATCGGGGAGGGAAAATTCTTTTCAGTAATTTGTAAATGTATTTAAGCGGCTGAAAAAGAGGAAAAGTTTTTCAGAGTTCTCTTGCACGTTACATTTAATCATTGTGCATGCGTTTTAAAATGGACTGAAATATCATCTTCTTTTCAATTTATAATTTTTAAGCGAATATTTTAAAATATTTTCTTCTTATAATGTACATATCTACTTATCTATTTTTTTTTTTTTTTGGACTTTAACATTTAAGTAGCAGGTTTAACAACTAATTATTTCTAGATCGAATCTTACGACTTTTATTTATATCTTGTATAACAAGTTTTAAATTGAGCTATGGGGTTACTAATCTCGAAATATCATCAGGTCGTTACATGTTAATATCAACGTTCAACTGGTTGGAACGTAGCGTTGAGAATAGGTTAGGACATTTAATTTCAAGCCATTTAATCCTGTTCCTTGTTCTCACATTTTAACTCAATAGTTATAAATGACTGTTATTAACGATAATCGCGGTCGAAAAATAATGAAAGGATAAATACAGATTGTTAAATAAAATTTAAAAGTAAATCTTTCAGGTTAACTATACCAATATCGATATAAGTTCGCTCGATTATTAATTCAACACTATTTGCTTAATGAATTTTCTTCCTTTCAAACAACGAAATAATGAATATCCATACGCGTACTCAAGTACTCATTTACAATGGAAAAGAAGTAAAATATTATTCGAATCTCTTCCGCCAATGTTATACGAATTGCAAAATTTACCTAAAATGTTAATATCCTATAGCTCTGCCCGACTATCTAGTAATTTCCACGTTGATAAATCCTCTATATATAAGACTTTCATCAACAACTTTCATTACACCTTGAAACCAACGTTAAATATCACGCATTTATCGATCGTCATCAATAAATCTTCCACGATTCTATCTGCGAACTGATTTATTCCTGTTTAAAAGCGTCCCTATATAAGTGTATCATCTATCAAGACTCGAATCAGATGATTCGTGGTCCAAGCTAAACGTTCCCCCCTCCCTGGCAAGTCACGAGTTGATACGGACGGTTCAATAATTAACCCGGCGTGGAAATCGGTTATCGAGATGATATTATTCGACCTCTCGCCTCGATAATACCAATGCTCGAACGAACGAGCCGTGCCGCCATTTCACCTCACCGGCCGGATTCAATTTAGATGTAAAATTTAGAGTGGTGGTCGCGCCACCCCTCCCTTCGACCGACGAATTCCGCATTATTATAATAGACCGTTGGTAATGGCTCGAAAATAAAGAGCCAAGGGGTAATGGAGAAACCGGATAGTGGAAGGAGTGGCGCACCTTTTGGATCGAGGATACGTATATACGAGCCATAAACTTCCCTCCCCGTCGACCCTCCTTAAATCCTCGTGTGTTTCTTATTCTCACGATGAGCGTGGTTATAACTTGAATGTTCGTTCTCTCGGTTGGAAATGAAATTGACGAAGTGACGTTTATTATATTCTTGGCCTATTCGGGTTATTACCGTTTCCGATACATTTTATGAGACGGATGGATGACACGGAACGTAAGGATTATTTATGGAATTATTGTCATCGGATTTTTTAAGATCGGATGTTTGATTGATTCTCACAGTTAAAGGAAATTTTTATTTTTATTCGTTCATTCGTTTTTAAATAAATTTGTCATTTTTAATTTTATTTTTATGTGAAAAATGTTTGCTTTTGATAGATGCATAACTTTGAAATCATCCGTGATAAGAAGTTTCTGTAAAAAATAATTGAAAAGAAAAATTAACGTGCGATATACTATAAATTAAGAAAGTATTTTTTTTTATATATCTTTTATATGAATATTGCAATGTTTGAAAATGTTTTAAAAATATTTTGCATATCACTTAATCTATTTTAAATGAAGAAAAATATTCGATGTTAAATTCGATATCGCTTCGACATCGTATATTTTATTACTTTATTTTAATTTAATTTTTGAAACAAATTTTGGTTTTCTTTCTTTCTTTTTTTTCTTTTTTTTCTAATATCTATGTTTAATGAATAATTTATATCTCACGTATATTTTTCCTATATTTCCTAAACAATATTTTAAATATTGTTTTCCATTTAAAACTTCCAATTTGTTATTTTTTAACAAAGTTACAATCAGGAGTCAAAATATAGAAATGTAATTAATTATTCTCAGAAATGTGCGAATATAAACGATAATAATTTCAATAATAATGATTATTAAATAATACAAAATTGAACATAATTAATATAATATCCTTGGTGATATTAATAATTGTCATTATTATATGGTAATCACTTGCCATGAGAGAAAGAGAGAGGATGAAAGAAATGAATTTGAAATTTTAGCTTTCAGATTGTTCGATATTACATAAAAAACTTTGCAATTATATTAATATAATAATGATTAATAAAATGTATTAAAAATAAACACACGTATATTTCTATTTATTATTATGGAAAAATGCATCAGAAACAAAAAATCTTTCAATACATTGCTACTCAAATAACATTATTAAAAATAAAATAATGCAATAGATGAAAAATTTAAAATTTAAAATTTCACTTGAATAATTAAATAACAATTAATTGCAACCAATTTTTTCTATTCTGTCCAAAATAGCATAATTACAATAACATTAACTTGTACATTTATATCGGCACGAGAAAAAGATAAGTAGAATACTCTCCTCTCGTTATTTACTTTATTCCAACATTTCTCAATTTTAAAAATACCATTTTCCATAATTCTCATATAATAATAATAATAATAATAATGAAAAAACGCTGAATGAATAACAAAATAAGATTTTCTACAATTTTCTTACCTGTCCTTAACGTTTTCCAACACTTTCCAACACAATGTAACAGAGAGAAGAAAGGGATATTTTACAAGATTAAACGTTCTCCTCCCTGAAATTGACGGAGGGACAATGGAGTCGCCAGGCGAAAAAAGCTCTGTTGTCCGTGTGCCAGCTTCAGGTGTGCGAGCCCGTGAACTTTTTTCGACTTTTGCGAACGTAATCCTCAATCACGAGCCGTACCGCCACGCCACTTTTGCCTCGACGCGTTAAAAAATTTCTTCGAACCCGTGCACTTTGTCGCCGATCCAAACAACTACGCGGAGAATCGTGGATACGTTCCTTTAATCGAGATCTTGAACGAAGCTGAGAATTTTTCTACTCTTTTCTTCTTCTTTTATTACCGTTATTATTATTATTATTATTATTATTTTTTGAATATTGATTTTGAAATTTTTGATTGGTTTGAAATTTCTTCGAATACGTTAACAAGATTAACGAGAAATGATTTGTTTTATCATTCGCCATTTTTGAAGGAATATTGGAACATTTGGGAACACGATTAAAGCCATTCTGATTTGATGGAGTTCGATTTGGATTATCATACGCGTCCATTAGGCGCACAATGACATTTCATTCGGTTAATATATTTACGAAAATGTATTTGATCGTAGGGACGCAATGAGCGGCAAGAATGTGATTAAATCGTGTAATTTTATTTCCACGGTGTATTTCGACATTTTCGATTTGAACACACGAGTTCTTGTGACGTTGCCATTAACTCTGATTATCGCTTTACGAAAGCAATGGACGTGTTGTTATACATAGGCTCGAGTGATGGAATTAAAATCGATTTGTTTCTATCTTTTTTTTTTCTTTTTAATATAAATATATATATATTTTTTTTATCAAAAGAAATTTATTAAACGAAAATTAATGGATTTTAATTATTATGTGGTTTTTTGATACTTTTATTCTTTATTATCTTTGTTTTTTTCTTATATGTATGAATTTAGTGAATAAAACAAAAATGAAGGGTTCGTTTAACAAAGGAAATCAGCAATTGTTATCAACTATGAGATGTACTTTATGATTTTATCTACAATATATTTTGTTATAGAAAAATGTAAATCTATTTAATAAAAATTGAAGATTACTAGAATATTTTTTTCTTCTGTTAGAAAAAAAAAAGGAATGTTATCGTTATTCATTTTTCAATTATAATTTTTTACTTATTTCAATTTTTTCAAAAGAAACTTTTTAAAGGTAAAACAATTTTTTTTATTAATTATTTTAATGAAATATTTTTGTAAAGAAAATGATAACGTATTAAAAATTTGAAATCTGCAAATTTCATTGAAGAAGTTTCACTGGAGAAAACATTTTATTTATTTTTTAACTACTTAATAACTAACAATCAAATTACAAGACATGAAATTCTCGATGATGAATAATGATAAATGATGGATGATTGCCTAATATGATTTTATGTAACAATACATGATTCGTTTGATTCTTTATTTTTATTTTCATTTAAATATTTTCATTTTGAAGTAATCTTTGTTTTTTGATTTCAAATTATATTTTTCCATATTTTTGGTATTTACCAAGGATATAAAATGAAAGAAATTACTTTTTAATTCTAATAATCATTTTAAAACAAAACTTATAATGAAACGAAGGCAATATCTTAGTTTTGCAAGAGAAATTAATTCCTAATAAAACATATCGATTGTTAAAAGAAATAATATGATTTATCAGAGCAGTGTTTTGGAAGAACTGTTGCTCGAGATTTTTGTTTTATTTCTTAGCAAACGAATTAACGAATTTATCTTAATGAGAAATTCGACGGTAAACTCGAAGCAGTGGTACATACCGTGCATTAATTGGAACAAACAAATTATACGTAATTTGAAATATTATTGTCTGTTTCGTATTAAACAATTAACGCATGAATCTGATTTTCAATTACTTACTTTTGCATGTTCTTTTTCTCTTCCTTCTTTACTTTAATAATTATGCACAATTGGAGGATCGGTATCGATTGCAGAAATTTCCTGGATTTTCTTTTACTTTTATCTTTACTGCACAATCTAAATATACTGTTCGACGGAATATTTGTATTCACCTTACGATACCTTTTAATTAATTAATACTTTTACGAGATTAATTTTCAAATTTAAACCCTCGGATGGAAAAATGAAATGAAAATTTTTAATATTAATAAGTATTTAATTTTAAGTGATTTTTATACTGAACATTTTTTGCAATTAATATTTTAAATTTACAATTTAAATTACTTCAAATTGCTCGTTTTTACTACCTTATTTTGAATTTTTTTATTTCCAATTATTTTCAATTACCTTATACACTGTTATTCTCTAAATCGATTAATTTTTAAAAATCCAAGAATCCAAAAGAGAGGCAAAATGTTAGTACAAATGAATTTCCCCTTAATAAAATAACTAACAAAATAGCTACAAAATTTGTATCTACTTCTTACAAAATGATAACTTTGACTTAAAATCCAACAAAAAAAAAAGAACATATCTTTTCCAACACAATAAATAATAATCATTAAATCAAAATGTTATTCAATTTCAATTTTTAACAATGAAGAAAAAAAAAAACTCTCAAATAAAGAAAAATACATACAATATTCAATAATCACCTATCCTTCCTTCTCATTTCCCAAGACTCACATCCAACAACATTTTTTAATTAATTAATTAACTATTAACCACTTCTGTTCCAGCACCATTGTAGAAACTGCGGCAAGATCTTCTGCAACGCTTGCAGCGACAACACCACGTCCCTGCCAAATTCATCGAAACCAGTACGCGTGTGCGACGAGTGTTACGTGTTCCTGGTCGGTCGTTACACGTGTGCACGCTAGCACTAACGCTTCCACGACCGGTTGTCCATCGGCTGTGGCCGATTCACCCGGGAGAACGACGGGCAAACAACGGAAGAAAGGATCTATCCCGCACATATACTCTTTCTCTCACATACACACGTAAGACGTTTCTGATGTCCTCGAAGACCGCTTCCTTCTTCTTCGACGCCGTTCATTTTCAATTCGGCGCACGCGGTTGTTGTTCGAAAAGCTGTTGTCGAGCTGTTGGCGAGGCTGCATCGCCTCGAGTCCAATTCCTTTCATCGCAATATCATCGTGCGACGTTTTGTAAAAGATTTGGAAAAAAAATTCGATGCCACCCGCCGCCATTTTGGGGGAAAGGCTTTCGTCGAGATGGAAAAAGTGTTTGCATTTTATATTTTGACGAGGTAATTTTTGGGGGTATTTTGGGGTATTTGATCGACTCTCTTGGACGGGTTGTTGGGTTGTTCGCGTGACCACCGCGTGCATCTTGACGTAAAGGAGAGAATGTGGTCGAGACGAAAGTATTGAGAATTGGTTGAGAAAATGAATTATTATTACTATTATTATGTTAAGATTAGAATTTTTGTAAGTAGGGGACATTTGAAGGTCGTGATTGTTTTTTTTAAAAAAAAAAAGAAGTAGAATTATAACATTCACTTTTATCGTATTGTTATAAATATTATATATGTGTTATTTTAATTATAGATATATTTTTTAATGGATGAATTAATTTTCGTTATTCGTGAATGGAAAATGGATTATATTTTATAGATGGAATGTTAAAAGCCAAAAAAATACTTGACAAAAATGTTATCAGATTTATTATGAAAGAAGTATTAAATACAGTATGTATGGATATGTGGTATCAACATGATGGATGTTCTGCTCTCTATGCTAGGATATCGAGAGAAACGTCAAATAATAGTTTTTTTTATTATCGTTTTGCCTTTATTATTCTGCAGAGAAATAACGTGTAATTCAAGATAAGGAAAATATGTATGTTTAAATAGTTACGTGAATCATATATCTTTCAATATTTTAATTAACAATTACAATGGTTGGATTATTTTTGATCCAGACGATTTGATGATCGATAACGAAAATTAGATAACTTTGAATCCTTTTCGTCCAATTATCGAATTCGAGAGTTGAAATATCTTTTAAACCAATAGTTTTTCGATGCAAATTAAATTTAGTATTTTATTTTATAAAGAATAATGAATTGATTCATGTATTGAAAAATGTATAATTTTATTTAGAAAAAAAATTTGACTTTGAAATGTCTTCTATCCAAATATTCATTTGTAAAAATTTAACTCTTGTCCGAATCATTTTTCAATACAATCAAGAAGATTTTCAAATTTCAATCTTAAGTGTCTTATTTTGTGGAGTTCAGAATTAGCTAATTGAAAAAAGTTTTATCTGTGATTCTTTTATGATAGAAAAATATTCTGATGAATAATTGAAGATAAAATAAAATTGTTTTCTTTTGTATTAATTAATAGGATATTAAAGTAATATAAAAGTAAATAAAAAATATTGGAAAATAATAAATAGACAATTTATTATACATTATTAATATTTTAGAAACGAGTAAAGTTATAAAATATTGGAAATTTTATTTCATCTTTCAAAAATAGTGACTTGACCATTGAGAATTTCGTGTGTATATTGTTGTTGTGATTAATAAAATATTTTTTTTTTTTATATCTTACTATATTTACTTTCTATCATAAAGAAACAACAGAAATTTTTTGATTATCTAATCATTTCTCTCAATAAAATTGTATTTTATTATATCATTAAATAAATTGTTAACAAAACTTATATTATAGCAAAATATTTATAAAGAAGAGGAATAAAAGAAATATTTATAAGGAAAAAAAAAATTAAAAAGCACGAATTAACTAAAAAATTATTCATTTTTAAATTACCTACAATGAAAAGTTATGTCAATGATTCAGTTCAACTTAAATTTGGATAAAATTTTGTAAATTTGAAAAATATTTAAAAATATCTAAGTACGAGTTTCTTTGAACTGCAGTAATTGAAATCTTTCAAATTTCTAAGTGAAAAAATTTTTTAAAATCATATATTATTATACAATTTTCGTTAAAAGAATTTTTTTCATCCCTTGATACAATTTCATACAATTTTTGCTTGTTCTTCAAGTCTAGAAAATTTTATCAAAAAATTGGACCGTTTACGATATTTCCTTGTCCATATTGACTATTCAAGGAATAATAAAATAAATTTTTATTATTAGAAATTTAATTAATTCTGGGACAACAAATTCGATTGTGATTACGAATTCCAAGAAGGAAATGTTTTATCAATGAATAAATAAAAGTGCAAATACTTTTCACATCCGCTCCACTGAAAGTAATCTTCATTCCTTTCGTTCTGAGCGAGAAAAAATTTTCAATCATCGAATTTTCGCTGTTAATCGTATGTAAGCAATATACAAATAATGTAATATATACGTTGCTATATACGTTTTTCCGTTTCTCGAATTTTAGATGTTCGTTAGTTCCTTTTTCGCGGTGGAGAACTGTTATCGAGAGACGCTTTGACAAATGTTAATATAACGAATATTTTATATTCAGATTATTATACGAGTATCCGCCCTTGGATTGGAGTTGTGAAAGAATTTCGAAACGTGTGCCTGTACAATGATATTTTTCAAATGTTCTGTAGCGTCGTGGAAATATTTTATGCGAATAAAAGGCTGGTTTTATATTTTCCATCTTGTCATTTACTTCCCTGTCTATTCATGTGCGATTCTTCAGTCAGTAGTGCAGATCAATGATAGCTCAGAGAGGCTCAAAAAGAAATCGTGAAAGAGAATTTGTGTTTAAATTAGAAAAACGTGTTAATGAAATACGTTCCGTAATACGTGACCACGAGCTTTGAATTATGTGTATTTTTTTAATAAAATTGTTATTAATAAAAGTTAATAGTATTAATAGCATTATAGATTTTTCTTATAGAATTTTATTTTTTAATTAATTCACAAGTTGCTGTAACAATTATATTAGATTAATAATTAAAATCGTATAAAATTAAACAATAGTTGATCTTTTAATTTAATTTTCTGTTATTTAATCTTACCTCGATCTTGAAATTTTTGAATTAAGATACGCATCTTATCTATTCTTGTTTACAAAATATATTTTCTCATTTTATATTTAATCATTTTTGAAAAAATATAATCAAACTAATGATTTTATTAAAATATTTTTTAAATGCAAGAAAACTATTTCAACATTTTTAATACTTTACATTATATTTATTTTGGATAATTCGAATCTCAAAACGTCAAATCTTTGGATTAAGAACGAATTATATAACTAATATTTATTAACATATCACACTCACCATATTTTTCTAATCAAGTGTTAAGAATTACCATTTAACTCTGAATCTTTTCAAATTCAAATCTTTGAAAACACAGATCACAAACACTTAAACATTAAACATTTCTTAGTTGAAAAGAAGAATTTTTCAATTTTTCAAAATGGAATAAAAAAGAACGTTATATATAAAATAATTTCACATTTTGCACGTATAATATCCACTAGTAACTACCAAGTATCTCCTTTAACAATCAAACTACGTCAAACTAATTTGATAAATGTGAGATACTTTAGCAACGAGTAGATAGTAAATTTGCTCGATATAATCGATTCTTCCCCGGTCAACACACAGTTCCCTTTGTGCGTCGTTTCATCATGCGTCAGGCTATTGCGTGAAAGCTGGCCAAGAATCATTGTTCTCCAGGTATCGCAACGAGCTTTTTGAAGCGAAGACAATGGTATATGGCACGATTCCTATGATTGAACGTTTGCCCGGAACGAAAGGCACGTTGCAACAGTGTGAAAAGAATAGGTCGAGCCGGATGCCAGGTATATTAGAAACTTTTCCCTCCTTTCTTTCCCGATTTAGAATTATTTATGGACTTTACTCCACAATTATATCCCATTCGATTTTATTCACGATGATATAAGTAAGTAGTTCCGTATCGATTATTATCATTCTTTTTCTATCATTGCATCGTTATTTTGTGAATAAGAATAGAAAATTGAAAAAATTACTTTTTAAAGGAACATGAAAAATTTTTTAATCAAAATTGCTCAGATTTTTATCTATTTAAATTCGTTGTATAATCTGACTCTGGAAAATTTTTTATGAGATTAGAATTTTCGAATCTCAAGAAATCATCAAAAATTCCAAATTTCGCAATCTCAATCCGAAGAATCCACGAATCTTGTGCACAACGACGATATATACAAAGCTGGGACTATCGTTCAAGAAGCGGATGGAATAGAAATGCGGGAAAATTTAAAAGAGTGCACTGCAATCGCAGTGATATCTCATTCAACGATATTAAAGAAGAAATCGCGTTCGTTCGAGAGGAGTGTCCGTGGAAAAAGGGAGAGGATGAGGGAACCGTGCCCGTAGAAAATGTCGACCGTAATGTGCAATCTACCCGCCGAACGTAAATCTGTTCCTCAGCCGCATAACGCTTCTCTCTAATCTTCGCGAGGGTGTACTGCACGCCACACAATCGACTCGCCCCTACGAGAACCTGGCCACCTTCCACCTTATGCTCTTATCCTTTCCACCACTTTCTAACAGCGTACATGAGACGTATCTATTGCGACGACGTATCTTTATACGTGTACAAAGGGTGTTTCGTCTTCGTATTTTATTTCGTCTCATTGTTTAGCAATATTTTGGGAAGTAAAGTTTGTTCGAAGTCGAGTTTCCAATTTGAGGATCGTGAAATAGTTCTCGGTTTGAGCATTGATTCTGTATTATTTTTTTTTTTTTTTTTTTTTAAGGAGAAAAATTTGTAGCGTTTGTTGGATTTAAGATAACGCAAAATTCTTGCAAAATTTCCTTTTATGCATTTAGCTAAATTTCTGTCGGATTAATTTAACGCTCGTTTGATTGAGATAAGTATGAGTGTGATTATACATATAGGTTAATTACAGGAATAAAGAAGCAAGTAGTATATCTCGATCATTAGTCCGACAAATAATACAAGATATAAGGTAAGTAATATTTCTTCTCTTTTATAATATACAACCATAAAATATATCGAGATATCGAGCAATCTGTCGGACAAAAAAAAAAAAAAAAAAATATTCAAATCAAGATATACTTGATGTCAAAACACATAAAATGAAATTTTCTTCACAGTTTTACATAAACAAAAGAACTCTAAAACGTGCACACAGAATTCTCTAAATGTTACTCACAAGATACCTTAAAATACAAGAAAGAAAAAAGATTACATAACTTTTCAATAACAAAAATTTCCACACACAAAATCTCCTTAATATCATTCCCGATCCTTTCCACAATTGAACACCCTGTATACCGATCCACGTATCTACACAGATACGTGGGGGGGGGAGGGAGGGGGAAGAGGAGGAGGAGGAGTTATCGGTGTCTTGTTACACGTGTGCTTGCCGCGGCAAGTTCCTAGGCGGCGGTGATTCCGTGTAGGCCAACTTGTCGGCTATCTACGACTTTCGAAAGCTCGTTAGCCACGAGCGTGCACGCTTAAACGGCCGCTAAATTGAAATCGATCCTCGGCAGCTTTTGGCGTCGATCACCTCGCCCACGTCTCGAGGATCCGCGGCGGCACACGTTCGTACCGCGCCACGTGCCTTGCACCAATGTGCACGCGACACAATCCTGTTAAACTCGTTGTTTTCGGGAGCTGGGATTAGGGTTAGGTTTGCTCCAAGATTTCCGCTCGAATCGACTCCAAGTTCGACTAACCAAGTTTAAGGACCGACGCTTTTTCCTCGACGATCCTAATTTCGAACGATCCTCGAGTTTGTTTGAAATATTCGAGTCTTGGTGTATATATATATATGGGAGAATGGCACGAGAAAGGGAAGAGGTGTTGTTGTTTTTACATATAGGGAACGAATTCTTTAATCTTTGTAAAGAAGAGCTTTCAAGTTGAATCGAGTCTCTTTATTTCTTGACAGAGAGAGAATTTTGTATTGTTATTCGATAAGATGAAACTTAAGCAGTTAACAAAAAATACGCGTTTATTTTTAATAAAATAAATATATCAATAAATTCTTTATATATATATATAAAATTTAAAGCATTTCGGGAATATGTTATATCATTTTTTGCCGGAAGAATGCCAATACGCGTCACGAGCACAAATTTCTCGCACCACGAGTTCTCTGTAAGCGAATTAAAGGCTAGAATACCGTGACTACGAAATATTTTCATTTTTCCCGTGCAACGGTATTCGATGAATGTTGCTCGCAAATCAATGGAAGGGGGAACGGTTCGCGATTTTACGATCCATCCGTGTCCGGAATGACGAGCCGTAAGATCATGCAAATAAAATAATGCATAACAACATTAACGATGGCATGGCGTGTTTGTGGCAACTCGTGGAACACTGTGCCTAGATCATGGATGCAAAATACATCTGCATGACTGACACGCGAAATGTTTAAAGCTCGCGTTATTATTTCACGAGAGTGTGTTTATAAATATTACAAGAAATGTATGTGAATTGTGTTTAAATAAAAATATCATAGACACACTCCACGATTTATAATAAATGAACTTTTTTCTATAAATCATCAGACGAGAGAAATATTTTTGGATATGATGCATTGCACGAAGGAAGTAAGTAAAAGAAAGATAAGTAAAATAAAATTTTTTTCTTTGACGATTTATTTATTTATTTTATTTTTTTTTTTTTTTTGCTATTGAACAAATTTAAAATGTTCAAAATAGATGAATATCCTGATTACGAACGATTTTGACATTTATCAAGATTAAAGTAACAATGCATGAAGTTTCGATTAAAATATTATTTATAATATTTTAAGTTGACAAATTTCATGACAAATTTTATATTAGAAACAATTTTTTAAAAATATTGGGTATATCATGCTAATAATAATAACAAAAGAGAAAACTCTTCGAATTAAGAAAAATTTGAAAATATGAAAGATCCATGAAACGTATATATCTTTTAATTAATAATAATATCATGACACTTATTTTAAATATGATTTTAATATTTGTATACAAAAGTTCCATTTGCAAAAAATAAATATTTTACACGTAATCTACAATTGTTTATTACTTAAACAAACAATTCTTCATATTCAATGTTTAAACATCTCGATGAAATAACTCGTTAAAAAAGCGTATGGGATTGAAATTTTCTTCGATTCTACATTTTACTTAATATTATTATTATACAGAGAATAAAAATCAATCCTCGTTTCGAAATCATTTACACGATGCTCTAAGAATATTTCAGAATGTGTGCCACGATAAAATAAACGAAGAAAAATTTCAAAATATCCATCTCGATACCGAATTGAACACGTGAGAAATGATGGTGG
The DNA here is from genome assembly GCF_048593485.1 of Apis florea. NCBI lineage: Eukaryota > Metazoa > Arthropoda > Insecta > Hymenoptera > Apidae > Apis > Apis florea. The sequence goes on along the minus strand of NW_028256838.1, from coordinate 183,146 downwards.
TTTCGAAAACAGGTTACAATGCCGAGAAATATTCACGGCATTTTTCTATTTAAAAGGAGAGCGTAATAAGCGAGAGCAATTGCTCGTAATAGGCCATCTGGCCAGGGGCGCGATTTCATCTAGCGTACTCGTCGTCGTACGAGTATTCGTGGCGAGACTGAATTATCACGCGAGCGTATATTGTTACGAGGAGAACGTTTAAAAATCAACACTAGATCGAACAGCACGGTTGACGATATAATACGATCAGAATTATCATTTACCGAGATCGACCTGATACGTACACACACTTCGTCACTTTAATCACATCGTCGTTTTTATCGATACCTTTTTAAAAATTTCATGCTCCATTCAAATTATTCAATGAGAAACATTAGACGTTCCGTTTAAAAAGATCGAGTTATTTGTTATTTCGATAAAACTAGAAGCAACTTTTTTGTTTGGAACTGGTCTCTTTTTTTCCTTCCGATGAATTATTTGAAATTGTCATGTTACCAGAATTATTCTTTCATGACACGGTGTAAGAATTAGCACGATACAACATGGAACGAATTAACCATATACAGAGAATTTATTGTATTATATATATATATAATGATATCTGTTGGAATAGATTATTTGTATATATATATATATATTTAACACCTGCAGAACTTTCACGTTTAATTCTTTCATATTAATCATTTTCTGAGACAAAGATTTATTTTTAATAGTGTATTGTAATAGAAGATATATAGATAGTGTTATATAACCACGTGAGGCGAGATAGTTTTAGAGTCAGCATTAATTATAATCCATGTACCTTTACTCATGCCCTATTAAATGAAATATTTTGTTATACGTCCATAATTATAATAAAACATGAATATTTCAATACGTTTCGTTTCGTTTAAATATTATATTTCAGTATAACGTATAATCGTGTATTTCAACAATTATATACTCGTATGTTAAAAAATGGATTAAAACACAGGTATATTAATTACATATGTACACAACAGTGTTCTAATTATTCTTGCTTGCTTATCAAAACAGCATGGTTGCCTTGGTATTTCGACGTATATTTCCCATTGTATCGTATTATTAATTAAACACATCAATCATTCCTCGCGAAAAAAGAAGAATCCGTACGCAATAAAACTTGTAATTAGCGTTTTGACATTTTTCTGATACTGTTTTCTTTCTCTCTCTCTCTCTCTCTCGTGAAAAAAAAAACTCTTCTCGAGAGTCTGTTCTTCGCGATGCAAAGCGAATTAAACTGCAAAACTTTTCGAAAATCTCTCTCTCTCTCTCTCTCTCTCGAAGAATCCTTTCGTCAAACGCGATCCCTTTCAATAGATGCGAAGCAATTTTTACTTTTACCTCGTTACCCCTTTAAAAACACTAACGAGACTAATTGTAAGTGAGTTTTCCGCGCGGCAGCGTAAATTCGGTTACAAACTGCACGGTTAGAAACCAGCTTCGTGCCAACCTTCCGTGTAAAATCTGCATTTTCTGGCAAACTGAAATTCACAACTTGTTTGTTGTTATTCCCGATCCTGGAATCGTGCATTAACCGGCCAGGTGTGGCAATGACGCGTAACATTGGCGAGGGACGACGAAAGGAAGATCAGAGTCGACGAGGAAAAAAAAGAAGAAGAAGAAGAAGAAGAAAGAGAGTGAAAAAATTCGGATCGCGAAAATTTCGCGATGCTTCGAAAAAAGTGATGTGGAACGTGGAGAAAACAAAAATAATAGTTTTTCCGTAACAATGCCCACGGCAAGCTGCCACGTATATTTTATTGTTGAATTCTCACGAATTTCGGGTTTACATCAACGAAACAAATGGATTTACGGTCGCTAGGATTCGATGGATGGAAAATGGATTCACGTCTTCGAGTATCATCCCATTTTGGAAGAGTTGACGCGAGTAGTAGCGAGTAATTGATCGAAGAAGAATTTGAAGCGAATTTTTTGGAAACGATAACACTGATAACTGTTTCAATCGTGCTCGATCTTGGAGATTCGAATTTTATGGTTTTTTTTTTCATATATTGTTGTTATATATTATATCGTATAATTTATTGATCTAATTAAGTTTCGATCGAAGCTACGTGCGTTTAAGAGAGTTTTTAGTGAGAGGTATAATGAAAAGCAATTGTGAAGATCGTTGCAATATTTCTAATGGGGGGTAATCGTTGAACTTGTTTTTCGCCAATTTTGCCGCGAAATTATTCGATATGAGTAAATTGAATTGTCATTGAATGAATATTAATTTAAGCTTAAAGCACCGAATTTGAAATTAAAAGTAAGATAATAATCGAAATACGATTCTGAAAATTGCGATTCTTTAATTAAATATTACGAATATTGATTTTATTATATATATATATAATTATATATATTTATTATATATATAAAATCGAAGTAATAAAAGTGTGAATCTTAATCGTGTGGCTACGTTTGAATGTTCTTAGAAAAATTCATCTTTTTTAAAAATCTAAATTAATTTTTAATAACTACGAATCCTTTTCAATTATTTTTATGTACAATATCCTAGTTTAAGCATTAAAAATATCTAATGTCTAATATTTAAATAACACTTATACAGATAATTATAATTAATAATGAAAATAAATAGGTACATGTAATTATGGATATGGTAGTTCTAATGTTAAATTTCACCCCTTAATGAACGTAGAATTATCTTTACTGATTAAAGGGTTTGCAAGAATAGAAGAGGGAATTCCACATTTTTTATCTTATTAAAAAAAATATAATGTTTTATTTCATATAAAAAAAAGTAACCAGCTTCGAATAATGATGTTGCAAATAACAGAAATTTTTAATACCAATAGAAAAATAAAAGTATTAGGTATAAAACTGGAAGTATTCATTACAATGAATAATTTTCAGTCTTTTTTAATTTACTTACACAAAAATTCCTTGCATCGAAAGTTTTAAAATTTAAATATGTATTAGAGTATAATAATACGATGTTTTTATGATATAATATATGTTTTTTATTAATAAACTGAGAACAACTTGTTACCAAATAATTCAAATAATACATAGGATGAAGATGATTTCTCTCTATAAAATGAAATTTTCATGAATATAATTAAAAAGCTTAAATAAAGATTTCATTATTCAAATATCTTTTTCGAGTATTTTTACAATTTATAATGAACAAATTACATCTATTGCTACATTTCAATATTTCGATCATCATTACTTTATCTAAATAATTTAATTAAGTAATCAAGCATTCCTACTATTATCGTTACTACATCGAAAATCAAAAGTCGAATTCTATTATATTTTCTCGTAGACGAAACGAGATAACGAGATGGAAGTCGATGAGTCGACGAAACAATTTCGATTACGAAATAATCCAGTTGACGAATTAAGCTGGGAAACTTGGCTTGGACAAAACTATTCGTGCCCACGTTTGGTGTTTCAAGTTCTTCGAGATCGGTCGTAATAATAATCGCGTGAAAAGCTTCTCCCGTAGTTTGATTAAACTTCTCGATGCACGATGTAATTTATATTCATCAATGCGCGAGAGCAATTCTTAAAGCTTGTTATAATAACTTTTGCCGGTAAAAGTGAGGGAGACGGTGTTGGAAAGTTGAATTCGGGCTATTGCAGTTTTCAACTTGATAATTAATTATTACGAAACGACAAAAAGGTTGATCCTGCAGAAATTGAAGGGATATCTCGTTGTCTATGCATGAAAGAATAAGGCGAACGGGAAATTAAAGAAAACTTTATATTTTCGTCGAGCAGTTTTTGGAAAAGTAAATAAGGGATGATAAAAAAACGAAGAAGAAGAAGAAATAATATTAAAAAAAAAATTGAAATTTTAATCATATAAAAATATTATATGAGAATTAAGAAATAATAAATCGCTATAATTACGTATTTTAAAATTTATTTCACATTCAAAAAAATAATTTTATCATTATAGAATTAATAATTTTTTGAAAGTTTAATAAAAAAAAATTATAAAAATCAATAAAAGTATATTTCAACCTATCACTCTTTTTAATAAATCACTTTTATAATCACTTTAAATATCACTTTATATATTTTTTATATCAAAATGTAGCCAATTTTTTTTTCAAAATTTCCTAACAATTCCAACAATTTCAAAATCTTCAAAAAATTTTTCCCTTCCCTCTTTGACATTAATTAATAAAATTGATAAAAAAAATCCTCCCCCGCCGATCTCTCCATTCGTGAAAAAATTTCATCGTCGGTATTTACAAAAAAGGGGGAATCAAATCAAATTTTATTCTTTTGATCGAGAAAATCGTATGTAAACGCGAATATAGAACATTACAATTATCCCGATTAAGGTATTTCAATTCTCGCGTATTTCTAACCCGCGGAAAAAGAATCCGTGACTCTCGGCCAAATGCAATTAACCGGCTTTTAAGACTTGAGAAAGACGCCGATGAGATAGAGAGGAAAATCTTAAAGCAATTAAGATTAATGTAATTAGCGCGAAAAGTGACTCCTGAGAGAGAACGAGAGAAATAGAGAGCCCTCTGTTCACCCCTGTAGTATCCGTGAAGAGGCACTCGTGTCGGCATGCCTCGCCCCCGCGATTGTAAACAGATATTTTCGCGTTATTTTCACGGTGGTGGGTCGGTGGGTGTGCGCGTGCGCCGTTCCGTTGGCGGCAAAGCCGTATGCTCGACCGGCGTACACCAGTCAGTTGACGTAGCCGCGTCGTCCACGTAACAATATGCTCCCAGTTCTCGCGATCACGGTTCTCTGCATCGCGACATGGGCATCCGCGTTGAACGATCCGCTCTCAGGTAAATCAATCACCTGGCCAATCAAAATACCTTGCACCCAATCGTTGTCATCCCCAGTGAGAACGGTATCTCGAAACACTTCTTCTTCTTTTTTTTTTTTTCTTTTTTTGGTTATCTTCTTCCATTTTCTTTCGTCGCGTTCTAACCTCGTTTATAAGCCTGACGTTTATAAGGCTGAGCTTGGCGCAAGTGGTTCACGAACGTTTGCAAATCACTCGAGCGGTTAACGGAGACGTGCAACGAGGATGAACGTAAACGCTCGTTTATGTTTGCCAGTGTTCCCAAGAAGTGTTGGTATATATATATATTATGTATATATACATTTACGAAAGATACGTCTTTCGTGCGCGTTTGTACGAAGAGGCGAAGGAATATAAGCTTTTGTCTATGGATCAACGAAGAAATGGTTACAGAGGTCCTTCTTTGCTGACGTTTGGCAAAGATCAGGAATGCTTGACAAACATTTTCGAGTGTTTACGTGTAGTTTGCGCGGTTGATGAAACCTCGATTGTACTTGTCGAGTGTATTTGGTCGTAGTTTCTTGAGAAATTTCATTAAAGTTGGGACTTTCGAGTGTGAATTTCGTTGGAAGATGTAATTCGATGGTTTAGCAGATAATTTTATTAAGGATTTAATAACACGTACGTGATGGGACACTGATTATTAGATTGTGGATTTTTAGGCAATTGTAATCAATATGTATATATATATATATATTATTTATTGGAAATATCAGTGATTTTAAATTTTAATTTTTTATAACAATAATTTTTTCAAAGTTTAAAAAATTAGTAAAAACATAAAAATTCCAAATTAAAAGTTTACGATTCATTCACAACTTATTTAACAAAAAATACAAAGATCTTTTTCTCAGAAAAATTTTGTAAATATTTATTTATACCATCATATTTTCACACATAATAATCTTTCACCAATATCAAACTTAATATCACATATTATATTGTTTGAAAGAGCCAAAAATTTATAGCTACGAAATTGTGTAGTAGCAAACTGCAAAAGCCTCAAGTGTTTTTCTAAAACTGTTGATTTACACATATGCATCTGCATATTGAATAAGTTTATAACATGATTGTATTCACGTTCGAAGATCGTAAAAAGGGATTCACAAATCGTGACAGAGTCAGAGTGTTTCAGTGTTTTATGTCAAATTTAACTGTGCAAAGTTTCAGTTTTATGTGTTAAAGTTCTTGGAAAGATATGGTGTGTCAAGTCATTTCACGTTCTCGAAAGACATATTTCGAACAATTTCAATGTGACAACGATCGTAAACTGACTGTTTGCTGGTCTGATTGCCGCGTAACAGGCGCAACTGTTAAGGTTTCTCTAAACGAAGGATACAGCAAGATATTGGCACTGATTATTACTACGTTTTATACAATTTACGTGTTGTATTGGGCATAATATTATTATATTATTTGCCAATTAATTAATGTTAATTAGTGATAAACGAGAGTGTTATTATATACCTTGTTTATTAAATTAGCGATGGAATTGTAAGGCTTCTCGAAATTTTGTGAGAAAGTTTATATGGTGGTTTAATTAATTGGTTAAGATTCTGATTTTTTATTGTGAATCACCACGATAAAATTGATTATTTGTTAGAGAAGTGAAACAAAAAATTCTGCTATTGTTGATTATTCTCTGCTATCTTTGAATTTATTCAAATTTCAAAATGTTTTTGCATATTTAAAGTTTTATTGTCGAAGTTAAATTAGAATTGTATTCAGTAGAGATTTAAAAATAATTTAATTTATTTGTTTTAATGGAAGTGATAGAAAGTGATAAAATTTCAATTATTTTTTTCTAACGTTTTAAGATGCTAGGTATTTTAATTAAAAGTTTGTCAAATTTGAATATTCGATATTTTTTGTAAAAATGGACTGCTAGTTTCTTTTACTCAAACATGATTTTAGAATATTTTAAATAATAAGATTAATAATGATCAATAATAAAGTTTCTGACAATTTTTTCTTTATGCTGTTTCCTTTAAAATGGATTATAAACAATTTACAAGTCAAAGTTAGTGCTTAATATAAATTCAGTTTTAATATTGTAATAAAATAAAATATTGTATCAAATAAGTGTAATAATTTATATATTGATATTAATATTTCACAATTTTCAGATAATGATTCAAGTGTTTCAAGAAAGAGTTTAGGAAATTAAGAATTATTAACTTGTAAATGATAATGTAATATTTGATTTGGAATTGATTTAGAATTAAACAATTTATATCAAAACATAGGAGATGAATCATGCCATTATAGAATGCAATTATCTTTCAAAATTTTCTGTTTTCTTATTCCATGCAATTTCTTGACTCGACTGCAGTATTTGCGAGCATTTCTCTGTCTTCTCACTTCCGCAGATGATTAAACATGGGATTAAATCCTGGTCCCTTCATCTTTGGCGTGTAGTTCGTTACGTTTGCGAATCATTCATTCACGTAGAGAACGGCATCTTAGTGTTAGTTGCTAGATTTCGCGTCAATTTGTTTAGCATCATTCCATATTTATGCGTCTGGTCAAGCATTCACGTTTTAAAGCTTTTCAGTTTCATATTTTCCCAATTCAATGCCACAAGCATATTTTCAAATAAAAATTACTAAAGATGCTTTTTGAAAATATAATATAACACGATAAAAACAAAGTTTTTTTATTTAAATTTAAACTTTCGATAAGATTCACTGTTGATCGAATTCTCGTTACGTGATTATTTATTAAGAAAAAAAAAAAAAAGAAAAATAATATATAATTCATGTGAAATTTAATTTTATACATCTAAATTATTGTGAAAAGTTTTTCGAAACTTTGCAATTGTCAAAATTAAAAATTTTACGATAATTAAAACTGAGGCTAAAATATTGATCCTTTTATAGAATGAAAATAGTATTTTTATTTATTTATTGTGCCAAACATTAATTATAATTTGAAACATGGTAATTATTTTAACCAAAATTCATTTTTTTGATTCAAATTGTGACTCTTTTTTGTTGTATAGTTGATTTATTCAAACTTATTCAATTTTCTGTGAAAATATAATTTTTAAATTATAGCATTAATATAAGAAATGAAAGATATGTTTTTTATCAAGTTTCTTAAGATGATATCATTGTATATATATATATAATAAAGTACATATCAATTTAAATGACAAGCACAACAAACTCAATTAATTATAAACGTTAACTACTATATTACGTTTACATTTGTCTTCATTTGTAGGTTATCTTTATATTATTATCTATTATCGCGTTCTTATTCGTTTTAATGAAACATACACATCATCCACATGTCTTAAAATCGATATTCTCAGGTACTTATACATCAGGTTTTTACGTTATTTTAATTTCTTAATGTGCATATATTTCTAATTTGAATAATTTTGACACGCATGTCATGATAACAAAATAAAAAAATTACAAAATTTTGAGAAGGAAATAATAAATAATTAAGCAATAGTGTGAAATGAATTTAATTCTACAAAATGTGTGATAAAGTTTTGTGTGAAAATATATTCGTAGTATATTTATGTAGATAATAGGAATTCGATTAAGAACAGAATATTCTATTCAAGGGAATGTTAAAATAACTGAAAATTTAGTAAAAAAAAAAAAAAAAAAAAAATATAATCGATTCGAATCTCAGCTAAAAATGATTATTCATTTATTATTTTAATAACAGAAATTTTATTCTTGATAAATCAATTTTCACCCTAAAATTAGTAGTAGTTATGTATATATTTTCCAATCTTTTATTTGAAGAAATGTTATTATTTCATTTTTGTTACATGTATTATTCCTTAAATTTTTCCCTTTCTAACTTCCACTTCAATTTTTTTTATAAAAATAATTAATATTAATTATTTTTTATCTCTTGACAAGCGATTTCTTGACATTATTATCTCATTTTGTTCATCAATGAGAAATTTACGAAAGATGATCGCTTCGAATATCAAAAATTAAAAATAATAATTCTTCTCATTTCAAGAAATTTCTTCAGTTCTTCGTTCCATTCCAATTTTCTTCACCATCAAATATATTATATTCCAATACCATTATTATCGCATTGTTCAAAAACTTATATCAAAATAATTTATTTATTTTTAAAATAAAAAAATTCTTAGAAATTTTGCTTCAATTCACACACGATTTCTTGAAATTATCGTTATCGTTACAATCACACATCGTTCAAGAAATTAACGAATCGTCTTCGTCCAAATCCGGTCTCAAACCATCACCCTCCTAAAATACGTAAGGGGGTTTCCAGGAAAAAGAAAGACTTGGCCGTGACACGCGCGATAGAGCAGGAGGGAGGGCGATCGAAATCTTATCACCACGTTGGATCTCTTTAATCACCACCCCCGTTTTACTGCTTCGTGTATAGTTGCATAAAATGCGCGTCAGTCGCTCGCTACGTCAACGCCGTTGGATCGTGTTGTAAATTCACTCCCTCCATCGATCGTGGAAACGATCGTGCCACGCTCTCTAAATTATCTCTCGTTTTCCATTTTCGTCCCTCGTATTTCATTTAACGACCGTCCAATCTAAGAAAATTCGAATGCTCGGATAAACAATGCCGTTAAACTGGAACGATGCTAAAAGATTTTTATTGGATTAAATTTTTTCTGCGAACGAAATGCTTGGAATCCATCGAATCGTTTGGTCGTTGGTGATTCATTTTTGAATATCCGTGGGGATAAATTATGAATTGGTACGTTGAATGTTGTTGTACGATGTTTCGTACGAAGACAAATGTAGATAGAAATTTCGTTAACGTTCTCTGACTCGGAAATTGTGAAAGATATCGATATTTTTAGTTGGCACACGTAACAGAGTGTATAGAAGGAATTTTACGATTATCGAGATCAATATATATATATATATATATATTAATTTCTAAATGCATTTCTAGAGCACTCCTATTTGGCAAAGTTTGTAGGATAGTTTACATTTTCTTCAAAATTGGAAAAAATGTAATATACGTGTAATAATAATAAATATGAACTTACTTAATCTGATATTTTGTACAATAAACATATTAAAAACGATACGTACTAAGAAATATATACAGTTTATTAAAGTTTATAAAGCAAAACTATATATCTGTCTATTCAAAAACAAACTATTTAATCAATAATGATTTGTTGAAACTAATTAAGTGATTATTAGTAATAATTAGATATTTAATTATTATATATAATAAATTTATGAATAAACGTATATCATGTAATTTTGGCTTGATGCAGTCCAGTTTTTATTTTTGCAATAGATAATTTATCATTTTCTCACATAAGTTTTAAAAATAATTAACTATTCGACAATAAAATATCGTTTCAAACAAAATATCATATTCACATGAATAATAAAAGAATTAAATAATAAATTAACATAAAAGACATAAAACGAATAAATTATACTTAAAGAAGTAAAATTCGCGACATTGAATGATGTTTGATGATGTATATCTAAATAACAGTTCATCATAATGGATTCTATTGTAAAGAGGGGGATGTTTCAATAGTATTCGTATACTAATGGCACAATATTCCATGAAAATATGAATTTAACTGCCAGTAGAGGAAGCTTTGGAAATGGAATAAATATCATATATATATATATGATATTCGTATATTGTTTCAATCATATATTGTTTTCTGACAAGAATCTCTTTACATCGATATCAACTCTCTTTAAATTATGGAGATCCTCATAACTCTAAAATAAACATATTCTCTTTGATTTTATAATATTCATGTATATAATATATATATATATATATATATATATATATATATATATATATATATATAATTATTTCAAAATTTATGGCATTGTGTTTTAAAATAGTGCATAATAAATTAATTTGCATACTGTACAATTAAAATTGCGTGTAACCTCGCAAAGAAACCTCTATAACCCGTTGAAATCATTATCGTGATTAATGTTGTTCTATATAGGGTATACTGACTCACTTATTAGAAAATTAATTAATTTTTTAGAAATTAAAAAAGAAGTAATTAAATTATTATATTATTATATTTTTAAAATTTAAGTCAGAGTTCATATTATTTTATTTTATTCTTTGATAATTTTTCTAGAAAAAAAATAATAAGTAAAAAAGGAGTTAACAATCAATTTTTCATTCAAAGTGTATTACAAAAGAATTTGAATTATTCAGAAACTATCAAATCGCCATTAAATATTTATTATTTATTTCTGTGAAAAAGTGAAATAGCACAATGAACAGTCAGGAATCAAGATGGTGAATGGTATTTGCAAATGACATAGACAATGAAGTCGATAAATCTATTTTTTATGCTGTCTAGAGACTCATTTATATTTTATGCATTATCTATGGCCATTATATAAGTTTTCTCTAGGATTTTGAATTTTAAAATTCATTATGAAACAAAGATGTGTAATTTATTCTTATCACAATTCAATTCTATTAATTAATTAGTAGATCATTCAATATATTTTCTATACATCAAAGGTTAACATGCTTATTTCTCATTTCATAAAATAGCAAATCAAACAAGATAAATTACACTATCAACTTTTAATCAATTAATTTGGCTCAAATATATCAGGATTTTAATTCTTTTCTTTTTTTTTTAACTATAATGATATAAATATAATAATTATTAATAATAGTTTTATTCTTGATTAAACACAATTTGATCTTGTTTGAATTAAGATACTGATTCTGATATGATTTTTACTTCTTTTACCACAAAGAATTTTAATCTAATCGATCATATTTTCGTTAATATAGTATAGCATATCATTCACACTATATAGCAAGAGGCTAGCAATTGGTCATCAAACAAGTTTGTTGTGGTGGAAGGAAGCTCTGATGAGTTCCTCGTCTTTATGGATGCACCTCATAGCAGTGCACTATCCTTCAGCTTGCAATTACCAGGGGTGACGAGCTGGATAAATTGCCCCGTCATCTTTTAATCAGTTCATTTAGCTAAAATATGGAAAGCACGATCTTGACATTTCAAGAAGCAAGAAAATTTATTCTTGGACATCCTGTTATCGGTTATAGGTTAATGAACAAAATGAGTTCATCGAGAATGTCATTCAATGGTAGAACTGTCTAGTTGACCACTGCCTTCGAATACTTGATCGCGATGTATTTATGAATTTATATTGAAAGGATTAAAATGTGTAATTCAAGGGGTGATGAGTTGGATAAATTATTCTCCTATCTTTTAATTTTTACATTAATACTCAAAATTTTTGTTATCATTTAAGTTTTAAATTGAAAAATGTAATTTAAATTAATAATAAATATACTAAATACTAACAAATTTTAATTTCAATTTTAATAAATCTTCAGAGATATTGATATAAGAGTTAATTCATTTTGCTGCCTTGTTATATAAAAAACTTGATTACAAGTAATGTCAAAAATTATAATTAAAATTTTGATAAATTTTATATTCCTATTTTTCTTTGAATTAATTCTACTATATATTAACTAATTATTAATTAAATTTATTTAAATTTTACAATATTATAATTGCATTTACTAAATCTTATAAATCTTAATTTATTGTACAAATGTGAATTTCAATTTTTAAACAAAATACAAATCGCAGAAATAAGAATTACAAGAATACAAGAAATATCAAATTTTTTCTTAATGCTTTTCAGCAATTCAGAAAGCATTGCATTTCCGATACATCAATAAGGCAGAATTCAAGCGACAGCTCTTCGACCGGTCTAATAGTTATACCAAACAGAATTGATAATGTTAACGAGAATCAAAGTGCTGCCTAGCGGCCGTAGTAGGTACTATGGATCGGCATATGGGCCGATCACAGTGATCGTGATGGTGGCCATCTAGCAATAGTAAAGGATATTAACTGACGAAGCGTGACAATTTGATTAAAATAAGAAAAACATCTCAGCACATCAGAGAAAAAGAAATTCTTCAATCCTCCTGTTATTAACAACGCTAACGAATTCATCATTCCATCGTTGAATTATCAATAAAATCATCTCCATGATCACGATATCCTCGCGAATTTACGTACTAATACTTATTAATAGAATTAAAGCATACGACAAAGCTCGATGTCAATAATATCGAAGCATTTATTATTTGACGTGGAGAAATCGGTTTATTATGTTGGTTCGCGAGTCAATTGTACACGTTTGGAAATGGAAACGTGCAAAATCGGCATTGTGGCATTTGCGCTCTTTCTTTTCCTCCCCGACACTATGCTCCATCATCCTCTAACCTCCACCATCTCACCCTTAACCATGGCAAGTATAAATTATCACGGGCGGAAGTTAGTCCAACGAACTCTCCTTATCCTCTCGCGTGATAATAATTACTCTCTCTTTCTCGGCCGGTCGGGTGGAAATAGGTTCTTTAGTCCTGTGACGGGACACTTCGTAGATCGTGCTAGAGATCCCTCGTTTATTCGCGCCGAAACGATTATTCTTTACGTCCATTGGCCGCAGGGGGGAAGATACACGTGTCTGGCCGTGATTTAAACAGCAAGTTCGAAAGTGACGATCGGTTTGGTGGGGAGGTGTCTCTTAAATTTTCCTTGAATCGAGTTAGATTTCGATTTTTAATGTGGAAGATATAATTTGTGTTGTTTGAATTTGAAGTAAAAGTATTTGGCTAGATCTTGGCTTGAAAAAATATAATTTTTATTATATTACTAGTACAATGACTATTATTATATGTAAATAAATTGAAATAGGAGGCGTCTTTTTAATATTGTTTTAATTTGAATTTCAATCTTTTCGATTAGATTTTGATTTTTAATAGAAAAGTTTCTCCAAATTTGTTTGAATTTGACATAATTCAAAGTTTTTCTTTCTAATATAAAGAAAAATTGTAAGTGTAACTGTCTTATTAGAAAAGAATATTTTAATTATGCAGTTAAATATAAATTTCTATTTATATGACATTATACTATAATATAATAAGTGAAATTTTTGCATGCAATGTGGTAATGTTGTAGTTTTTAAAGTTTTTTCTGATTCAGATCTTTAGTTTGAGCATTAATATTACTACGTTCCATTCAAATTTGTATTTAATTTATATATTTATTTTATGCAATTTAATAGAATTGATAATCAACGAGATGTTTTGTAAATGCAAAATGTTGTCTGTTAGAATAAATATACAAATACAGTCTATCAAAAATAACACACGAATATTGTTTGAATATGTATATCTTTTAATTATTATTATATTAGTTTCTCATTTATTCTAATAATATATATGTAACAAAAGATTAAAAAATTTAAAAAATATTTCAATAAAAAATCAAAATATTAGAAAATTACTTACGTAATAAAATAATTATTCGTTACATTATGTCGATGATATTTTATTTTACTTCTGACACTTTATTTCTCATATAAATTGTAGACGTTGTTTCCTATATATTTATATTTCAAAAGAAATCGGGTGACAAAATTATATTTAATCGGATTTATCGATTATACAAAATTATTTATTTATTTGTGTGTAAAATAATATTATTGTGATATTATTAAATTTTCCAACGGTTTTGTTTATCCACGTGGACAGTGAAATAAAAAAACCGCAAACGTTGATTGGAAAAATTTTAAATAAAGATAAACACGTATCAGTTTTAGAAAACAAATATAAAATGAATAATAGGATCGAAGCGAAATGTAAATAAAGAACATTGAAAACGGAATTTCAAAAAAAATTATAGAAATCATGAAAATTTACTTTTTATTAACAATTTATTAAAACATTATGAAATAGATTGCAAAATATAAAATTATATATTAAAAACGTAATGCTATGCACTACTTTTACTAATATTAGATTATAATCTTAATAATCTCTACCAAAGAATAATCTCCTCAAAATATGTTGCAAAATTTTATCGATTTTTAGACACTCTCTAATTTTAATAATCACTCGATGATCAAAACATTTCTAGAAAAATTACTTAAATTCCAATATTCCTTTAACGAACACGAAATACTCTTTTCACGTTTTACCCACCAACAACATAGATTATTCACATCAACGTTCACAGATTTGAGACCAATAATAACAGCAGAATTGCATGGGAAGATATCAGCATTAAGATTAAGCCGAGTCTCGTTAAGCCGGCATCGAGTTGCGAGGAAAGTTTGTTATTCCGGTTTAGAGCAGCGTAGACATAAAATTGAAAGGATAATTGGAACAACGGCGGGGGTGGTTGCTCGCGAATTAGGAGATACGGTGCCGCTATTATGCGCATCTTGCGGTGTAATCGGCCAGGCTAATGACTTAGCGCCGAATTATCGCGCGTCGCTCCACGTCCTCGTAAATCTACCGCCCTCTCTTCTCTCTAATTGCGCGGACGTTATTACCCGGAATTAGTTACGAATTTACCCCCGCGGAGAAGAAGAAGAAGAAGGAGAAAAAGAAGAAGGAAATACGAATTTAACCCATTTGCGGTGGATGATATATTCGCCGTGTCAGAGATTGTTGGAAACTTTTTGGTCGGACAACTATAAATATCCGTGGTCGAGTTAGAATTTCGTTGATTAGGAAGTTTTATTTTATTCCTTTTTTCACCAACATTTTCTATTTCGCAATCTTTAATTCGTTATGTTAAAGTATATATAGTAGCGTATTGTATATATACTATACTTTTGAATAAAATTTCAAACCTTTTAGAGTTTAAAAAAATCGAATTCGCTTAGAGATGAAGAAATTGAAAAACTGTAAATCGTAACTTCTCCTTTAAATTATTTCGATTCTTAATATATTGATTCACCATTGTGATTGGCGACGCGACACTAGCGCCACGCAACTATTAACTACGAGTATTAGAATATATACTTGTGTAGTTATTTATTTGTTCGTCTTTTAAGTTATTTCAAATTATTATTATTATTTTTTTTTTTATAAATGAGAAAACGTATTGAAATCGCAAAAAATTTTACCAACTTTGACACGCGGCACAAGAAAACAATTAAACCAAGAACGAATAAGCGTCATTGTGAAAGATACTCTTTTGTTCCACGCTCCAAAAAAACTGTTTTATCAGCCGTTTGTTTGTCGATGTCGTATGCCAGAAAATGGCGATGAATGAGATCGATGATTCTTGTTATTTTCGCGATTCTAAAAAAGACAAAAAAAAAAAAAGGGAGAAATAAGAAGAACGAATGAAAAAAAGGCGAATCACAATGCGAATATTTTTATTAGACAGATATGACGGATAATCCGGACGAACGTAGGACTATACATTATTCAACCGGCAGATTTCCCTTCGGTGTCTATAATTTACACCCCCGTATCTGTCTCGCGGCCTTTGTAAAATTTAAATCTTCATTTCTCGGCGGCCAAGCCAGTTGTTTTCCTTCGTTTCGTCTGATACGGCGCATATTTTGGCTCCAAGCAAATAAGTTATAACGCGTTTTTGCGGAATAATGTCAGGATTCTCCGTTCGGACGCCTTTAATCTCGATGTGCAAACAGTTAAAGTACACTGTTCGAGTCGGTACTTGATTTCTGTACTGTTTACACCCCCTCTTCCCTCATTTTATAGATACTATGTAAATTGTGGTTGGAAACAAAGATGACGAAGACACGTTTTTGTTCGGGAATGAATGAATAATATTTAATTAATAAACGAGTTAACACACACCATATATATATATATATATATATATATATATATATATATATATATATGTATAAAATGACAATTACAGTGACTATTATTTATTCATAAATATATATTCTTTGAACGATGAATTATTAATTGAAGTAATTTTTTTAATTTCAACCATTCAATTAAAATTTTGCTCAATTTCATTATAATAAGGGGAATATAAAATATGAAATCGAAATATTCAATTCAATACGGGAATATCATTGCATTTCAACAATTATTTCACGCCTAACCACGACGTGTCATCGAATGATAGACGTCGTACGCGTTATCCGTCATGCTTTTCCAATCCTTCAAATGACGCGGGTGAAAGGCAAGGATGAGGCGTTTAAATTAATTGCATCATCGATTTCAACGAGCGTAGGGCACCTGATTTAATTCGTTGATTACACAAGCTGACTGGTGTTTGATTTACCGCGTTATTTCGAGTTATTAGACAATGGTCGATCGAAATCGAGGCTGCATAATTTCATTGGCGAGGTTTTACTTTACACGTTATCTGTCTTTCTTCTTCTCTTTCCTGTCTAAGCTTCATTTTCTCTTATTAAGAACACGACGTGTACTCTTTTATTCCTGTTCTTTTTAAACGATTTATTAAATGGAATTGTATATTTGCGTTTTAATAATAAGAAGAATTTATCTTTCATCGTGATTTGATATATGAAAAATAGTTTGATATACGTGTCGCTAGATGTCGCTTTTGCTTTTAAATGTATCTTTCGACTTTCTTATTAGTTTAATATTATAAATTATTTTTACAGCATAAATAAACAAATTATTTATATACAATAATGATTCTTAATTCAAATTCTTAATTTATATATAAGTCGTATTTGTTTTTATTCAAAATTATTTTTAGATCTATAATAGGAATTTTTATTTGCTAAAAATATAAATTAAAATATTGTCGAGTTAATAGAACAAATTTTTTTTATTAATAGATTTATTAGTAGATTTTAATGCATTAGAAGGATTAATTTTGTGGATAAGAAAATGTTTTTATTTTATCTATCTGTATCAAATAATTATTCGAAATACAAAAATCTTGACTTTGGATTTAAATCTTATGAAAATTCTTTAAATAAAATATCGAAATAGATTAAGAATAAATAGAATATTAATCAATTTATTTTATTATTTTCAATTTATTATATTCTATTTCTTCTCTAATTCCCTAATTAATTTTTGATTTGACATTTCCTCTTTCAATTTTATAACGACATTTTATTCAATAATTGAAATAATATGAATTTAGATATTCTAATTTTTGATTTAGATTCCACGAAGAAATTCGATTAATAATAAATCGAGTTAAATTTCGAATATATTTGATTTTTATAAAATAAGATATTAATCTTCTTAAGATAAGATAGAATTTCAAGGGATGTAATATAATTTTTGAATTATCATTTTTTCATTGCTCGAAATCGCGAACGAGATCATAATTAATTAATATTTATCCAGTGGCATCATTGTCAATTAGGTTGACATTTTGGTCTCGCAAAAGTCATTTTATACCAGCAGCTTGTTAAATTTGCAGTGAATTATGCACACGTTATAATTGAAACCACGAATGATATTTCTGTTTCGATAAATTATAATAATAACGATACAGACGTATTCGAACATTGTTATAAGAAATCCTGCGAATCGTTCGTGCAATACAATTTCCATTATTATTTTAGTTGAATATATTTATTTTCGAATATTTTTGTACAATTATTTGCAAAGTAACATTTTATTATTAGATCAATAAATAATTATGAGTTCCGCATATTCTTTATAAATTATACATATATATTTATCATAATTTTATCATAATATTCTTTCTTAATTTATGTAATTTCTGTCAATTCAACTGATTTCCATTAAATATTACTTTAATTAAGATTGAATTCCATTTATAATTAAAGCAGTTATTTAATCGGATTTCTCATTTCGCTGTGATTCTTGAAGTGAACCTTTTGGTTCATATTGCATTGAAGGAAACAATAATACTGGAAAGTATATTAAAAGATAAAAGAGCCAAAAGTAAAGTTTTTATTTCAATATTTTTCAAACAACATCTCAGTATTTATCTATAATAATTGAAAAAATATGATTTATAAACACAATTGGAAACCGTAATTAATCGCACAGAATTATCTCTATTAATATTAGCTAGATTAAAAAATTTTTTTAATATTATATTTTTGTATTTGATGAAACATTTATATATATATAATATGTTATTTCAAGTTCAAAAAGTTATTTATTCCAAACGTAGGAAAAAAACAATATGAATGTATATTTCAATAATAATTATTAGACTATTTTACATATAAATTTATAATTAAATTTCGTTTAATGTGCGAGTTCTTCAACGAGTTTGATTGAAATGAACTTCAATGATCCGTGAATTGAAAAAAAAATGTAATTTTGAAAATATTATATATTGCATAATTTATCCAAGAATTCACGTTATTAATTTCAAGTTTTTTGGATGTACGTTTTAATGAGAGATCACGAAGCTCATAGGTAATTTAACAAAATGTAGTTTAATGTAATTAAACAAAACTGGGGCTCATTTAATGCGGAGTTTGTAACTGCGAACGTGTTATGTACTCTCTCATAGTTTGCCTGACTTTAGAACTCCAACTGCTTTTCACAGTTACTACTTGTTTTTCTATGAACAACATAACACGAAATATTATTAATATTGTTGAAAAAAATTGATCAAATTGTCTAATATATCATACACTTCACAGTTTTTTCTGTATTTTAAGATATAACTATTATACTTTTAAATTTATTTCGATAATTGTAAATTTTTCGAACACTATGCTATATTATTAATTTTATTATATATTATACAACATTAATATAATATTTTTGTATTCTATGTTTTCCATTTTCTATTTTCAATTAAAAGTATTTTTTATACATTTTGTCTGATCAATTTCGTACATAAATAAGTAAAATATTAACTATGATTAAAATTTTTTTATATTATGAAGAATGGAATGGTTACATCAATAAAATTTGGATAAATTTGCATTAAAAAACACTGAAAATTGTATAGTATTTTATCATTTTGTCCAGCAATATAGAATTTACACAACCCAAAATTTGAATTATGAATTTTTAATTTTTCAATTCTCTCTCTTTTTAATTTTGACACGATATATCTATACTCTTGTCAACCAACACAATAGAAGAACCTATCTACCTACAAAATACCTACATATTAAAAAATAAAATCTAATCATTTTCCAATAAAAAGTAGAAAAAGAAGAAAAAGCTGAACAATAATAATAGAAACAAAGAAGAACGATTCCACGAAATTTTTCACCTTCTATCACTGTGATTCTGTACAACTCCATCGCGCCCTCTACGCGATCTATCACTTTCCAACAACACTCTTCCGCCCTTAAACCGCGTTCAACTTCGCCCGTGACAATAATTAGCGCATGGCACATCTATGATTGGCAAATAGAGCGATATTTGCCGGTACGATTTTGCGTTTGATTGCACCTAATTCGCAAACAAGGAACCACTGTCAGTCGATGCATCCCTATTTGCACGAGCACTCGGTATTAAACCGGCAATTCGCCACTTCGCACCACCAAAATCTACGCGCGAGAGTACAAACACGCATATAGTGGTTGGGTCAACTTTTCACTTCGAAACTTTCACTTTTTCGAGTTTGTTTTATTTTGTTATTTTGTAATGAAAGTCTGGCAAGACGTTAAGAAATTATATACGTATGTATATCAGTTTCTCAACTTCTTACTAATCTCGGTTGTAAAAAATTTAGTTTCGAAGTCATTAACGACTATACCATTGCACAGTTGGGGAAAGTTTGGCTGGAAAGTTGAAAAGTTTCGGTCGAAGTAACTTTATTTTTAAATAGCGAAACGTTTCGTGATTAAAGAGGTAATTAAAAAATTACATGTTACTTTTAACTTTTATTAATTCTATTTAATAAAAAATTATTCTCTGAAGGATTCTGAGTGAAAAACACGTCACATTTTAATAAGATGAAAGAAAATTGATGGAAGCTTCAGATGGAGGATATTTCTTAAAATAATATCGAAATATTATTAATTGTAATAATTCTTTCATAATTTTAATGTATAAATCGATATTGTTTCTTCGTAAATTACAGGTTGAGAGAAGAAATCGTTCTCTATTCATATTTTTTCTTTTTACTTTAAGCACACTGAATTTTTTCAGTTTTTAATATCTCGTCGATGCTCAAGAATTTTCCTCGGAATACGATTAAAGTTAAAAATCATAATATTTGACTACGACAGAAAAAAAATGCGAGAGGAGAAATATTTAATGTATTTGTTCATGCAAAAGTTCAAAACATACGAAACATATGAAAAATATGTTTATAAAAATTTGCATTCTATTTACGAAGAATCATATTTGTTTTTTTAAATAGTAGTATGATAATATTTAATAAAACGATATTTAATATTTAATAAAATGATATTATCACTAAAGAATCGTGAAATGAACAAACAAAACTTATTTTCCACTTGATCTCTTTTAATCTTCTTAAAAAAAAAAAAAAAAAGAAAGAAAAAAAGCAAAAAGGAAATATTTCGAATTAAATGTGCAACGATTTAAAGAGATTTAAATGGAAAATTATATAATTCTTGAAAAATATAATCTCTTTCAATCACGTTATTATATTCTTTAAATTTTCGATACGCTTAAAGCCTGTATAATCTCGCAAAAATTTTCACGTGAATGTTAAACGAATGAATTACAAAACGGGTAGAACGTTACAACTTCTCAAAGCGTTTTGAAACTTTTCAGAAACTCTTAAAAAGAGAAAGGAAATTGATTTTTTTTTCTTTTCTTCTAAATATTTTATCGAGAAGAACAATGCACGCATACATCGTGCAGAAAGAACAATAAATGTACTTTTTAGTGGTGAATGAAATTCGTTCTATGTCAAGTAGACCGGTGACGGAAACAGTGGAAGAGGTGTGTAATTTTCAACGCTATAAAGAGTGGCATAGAAAGCTTGAAAGTTTTACAAACAATCCATCAGTACCGTTTTAAAAAGATACAATTATTAAATCCCGAGAAAAAAGACAATGAATATATAAAAAAACAAGACAAATTCAAAAATTTAAAAAAAAATGATTTTAAATTAAAGAAATTTAATTAATTACTTGATCGTTGATATAATTACGTGTAAAAAATTTAATTTCGTTCAAAATTTACTCGTAATAATAATAATAATAATAATAATATTTATTTTCAATCTTATGAATACATAAAAATTGCATAGAATTCCTACGTATCCTATTAAAATATTTTAATTCGATAAAAAATTCGAAATATTATTACATAAGATATTTTTTTTATATTAAGAAGTTAATTCAATATTCATTTATTATAAAATTCTCGCATCCACTTCCGATCTATCCTCCTGTCGATGTGTGCATTTTCGTCGGAACAAAACAAAAAAAGAAAATTCATTGTTTTTTAATGCACCGAAAAATTTTCGAGAAAAAAGCAAAAAAAAAAAAAAAAAAAAAAAACGCGAAAGAATAGATTTACGTGTTGATCGAGCACGTGGAATAACTCGTTTCCCAGGAGCCAATATGGTGGGCGGAATACAAAGGCTACAAAGAAATCCAAACAGACCACCACAGTCATTATACTATAAAAAAACATTTCGGTTTAATACATTTCCCTCCCCCTTTTACTTTCATCGCGGTAAAACTTGTTTCCACGTTTTTTTTTTTTTTTCTCTCTTCCCCTCTTTCACCTGTCTCAAAGCATCTCCGGTTCAACGGCAAACCTTTTCCATTCTGACGAATCAAACCGCTTTTTTCAATCAACACGAGGATAAACACGTAAATGTGTTTAACTTCTTCGAAAAAGAGGGGAAAAAAAAATACCATTACTCCTTCTCCGTTCATTCGACGACATTCGAAAGGCGCGTCTCGAATCCCCAACTAGAAATGGAAGAAAAATTTCAATTACTTCGTCGAGACTGCCAAGGTTTCTTTCCGGGGGGCGAGCCTCTATGTCCGAATAATTAAAAGCGGGAAGCGGTTTTGCGCTTTCATTCCTCGAAGAAAACTGCGCACGGCTGATGTCGTGTTACCGAATCGTACTCCCTCATTTAACTTTCAAACTTCTCCACCGGGGAAAAATCAGATAAACCGGGCGAAACGGCCAGGGAACCCGATACACTCTCGCGTTTATCGCGAGACATCTCGAACCGTGATTAACAATTACTGGGTAAAACGTGTAAAATGAATTTCCTCTGATCGTTGGAGCCGCGTTCAACCGTCTCGAATTTATTGAGAAAGATAGCTTGGAAACTAATTTTGGTTTATAGTACTAAAGGAGGGTTGAAAGAGGGTGCGAAGATACATGTAACAAGAAGAATGAAAATTTTTTCTTTTTTTTCATCAGTGAAAATTTAGTCAAATCCATTTTTGTAAATTATTTTAAATTACAAAGTTATTCGTTCGTAGAGAAAATAGAGAGTGAGATAAAATATTTATGATAAAAGAACTCATGTAACTTATCGATTAAATTTTTAAAATTTGAGAGCTTCTTTTTCAAGGATTTATTATTTTTTTTTTTTTTCAGAAACTTATTTTGGAATTAAAATTAACACGATCAATTTGAAATTGAAGGTTTTCAAGTTTTAACTTGCTTTTTATCTCACGTGTTTTCAACGAATAGATGCAAAGTTACGATAAAAATAATTCTTTAAAGACTACAAGATGTCATTACATAAAATTCAGTGTATAAAAAATTAATGTAAATATTATCATATCTGTGGTTGGTTAAATTTCCAAAGCCAGAGTCATACACGTTCTGTCGGATAAAAAGGAATTTACCTCTATCTATTTCCTTCTTTATTTTCCGCTGGTTGTTTTGTTTCGTCGGGAAGCTTATCAATCTCAGCTTGGTCCACGACATGTGATCGAGCAATGTCGATGGTTACCGGAAGACGAGTGGCCTCAGTGGTTCTCCGAAAGCCGATCGATGTCCTGTACAACTCACAGCGTGGAATGCGATAGAACCTCCATTATTCGAACTAATGGATAAAGGAATTCTCAAACAATGGAACACAGATTTTTTTTCTGAATGAATTATGTTTCAAGGAAAATAATATGTCTATATTTACACGATAAAATTATATGTAATAATATGAAAAATAGTTTATTGTAAAATTAAAGATCCTATATTTTTTTTCATCTATCAAATTGATACATGTATAAAGAAATATCCAAATAATTTTTCAATGTTCACATACTTCTTTCTTTTCTATAATATTCTTGCTAGCAATTTTTTTGAATATTTTTTCCATCTCGTTTCAATATTTAATATTATATATTTTGTTAGTACACACAGTGAAGATCAGTTTTAAATTAAATTTCCATTATTATGGTGAGAAAAGAAAGTTTTTATCATTGAGAGCAAAGATACAATATACATTTTAAATAGCAGAATATTTGGATATCAATATTGGATATTCGAATGGTAGATAATGGAGATTCTACTGTTTGTGAACTTAGGTACGATCTTTGGCACAATTTAGTCCAGATGAAAGCTTTCATTTTAATCGATCCGATCGAATTAAAAGCTTTTATCGTAGCCATGCTAAACGAGTGAGGGACATTAATCCTGGTTAGTTTGGCTAGATCAGAAGAATTTATTCACGTTTGCTGGATTGAATTAGAGACGATCGAGAGGGATTTTGCATTTTCAGCTGGTTTTTTCTCGAACGATAATGGCTGTTTTTTCTCGTTTCCTTTTTTTTTTTTATTTGTAACAGTTATTTTTAAATTCTGTTATTGGTAATGATTAATATCGAGTATTCTTTTTATTTTTTAATTAAGCATTGTCCTTTTTAATGTTTTATTGATACTATCAGATTTTTATAGTTATATGATCAAATATGAAAATTTATATCCTATATTCTTATTATTTTATACATTAACAACATTTTAATTTAATATAAAATAATTTTTAAAGATATACATGTTTTTGCTAAATGAAATATACACTTATATTATGAACTTTTTCTATTTTTCTATATTAATGTGTATACAATATATTTTTAAATATTATATTTATATTGATTAAAAATAATCCACTTTTTCATTTATCTAATTCAAATTATCACGACATCTAATTTTCTTCAAATTGAATAATATTATTTCTCTCTTTTATCTTTTTTACATAAATATCTATACATATATTCATTACTCACTTTCGAAAATAAAGTTAAATTTTAAAGATAATTAAAGATAATTAAAGATATATATATTACACAAAATTCTAACACTTTCTCGTTCATTTTGCCACCATCTTTTTGGATTTATTCCGTCCCTGTCGAAACGTTCCGTATAATACACACGTGAAACTATCTGACACGCAATCGTTACACTATGACATTTTATGGCGGATAATAAAAGCAAGAATACATATTAGCTTTGCAAGACGGATGATTAACCCTTTAAATATTGCGCCCACCCCCAAGCGCGGGAATAGAAAGCGTTCGTGATTAAATCTTTCGAGGAGATCTGGTCTCGCGATACCGTGGCACATCGATGAAAAACCTCCCTTCAAAATATCCCTAGTCTCTTATTGCTGCTGCCCAGTCCGTAAAATTTCCCTTGAATTCGCGAAAATTACAATTTACATTTGTTGAAAATATAACGATGAATATTTTCCTTGAAAAATTTTTACGAATATGAAGAATAAAATTTTCTACAAAGAAAACAATCAATTACGATTCTTAACAATCGAAAATACTCGAATCCACGCATTGCAAAGAAGGAGCCAACCCAAACTTACCCATCGTTCGACGATAAAAATCATCTTTCCTTCTCACTTTCCTCCCGCTCTTATCCTTCATTCCACAATTGTTTTCAATCAGCCGACGCGAGCACCCTCTCCATACTCGCATTTCTAATGCATTTCTAACCCGATACACAACAAGCCCCCGGTAAAAGGGGAGGCCGCGCCGCGAAAGTCGAAGGGTTCATCGCATTGTGCAAAGTTTCGTGGAAATTTCACTCGAACTCGACGAACAGTTGGGCGAGCCATTTTCACGCGGGCGAAACGGAATTGTTAAACTGCGTTTCCGTGGTTGTTGGCCGTGGGGTTGCAGTTGCGCGCACACACACACACACCCCTCGCATGTCTGGCCATGGCTGAGTGTACAGAGTCAGACACCTACCGAAACGATACGATCTCGCGACGGGGTCGAGTAGGACACACGTAGGTAAACGTAAATTATGGCTTTGAATCTCTCTCTCTTTCTCTGATGCGAAATTCTACTAACCATCATTTAACCGGGATCCTTTTCTTCTTTCTCCGTCTTTCTTGGCGAGCAACACTCGATTTCTCACCCTCCCTTTTTGAAGTTTGTTCGATCGTGTCGTTAACAGCTCGATGCCTCCGCCATTCCTTGGAAGGAGGAACAATTGGCTCGTTAAGATATAATATAAAATATATAAGATGGTTTTTTTTACTTCTTCGAAAGGTGTAGAATAGATTTCGATGTTTGGATAATTCGACTTCTCGATCATTGTTTTTTATATTTTTGATTAATCGAGACGATTTAATTGATTTAATTGAGTCTTGGAAAAATTGGAATTTGTGATGATTTTGTCTTCTGTTAATTATTGTAGATATTCCTTTAAGAAGAGGAAAAAGTAAGCGTTTCGAGAATTTCGAGATTTTAATTTCAGATTTCTGATTATATTATTTACATAATTTATTCTAGTTTCAATTTAATTATATTACATATTGCTTTGTACAATTTATGATGTAATGTTGAAACGTTACTTTTTATAAATATTCTTATTACTTTTATCTAATTATAAGGAAGAGCGAGTTTAGAAATCAATCGAAACAAATACGAAAAATTCGATTAAGACTTATTTATTATTGTGTTGCTAGAAGTAATTTGAATGGAATGTTATAGATAGAATATCTCGATGAATAATCCTGCAACAGTTTAAATAACTCAAATGATGGACAACGTTAACTTTGATTCGATTATTATTATAAATATTATAGTTTGTTATTAAGGATATTGTTATAAGGGTTGTATTTTTCAAGATCGAAAATATTTACGATGAACTTTTCAATGAGAATAATAAATAAAATACTACAAACAGTGTTCTATTTCGAAGCTATCCTGTTATACAATATTTAATAACTGTTCAAATTTATATCAACATCATATTTCAAAGTGTCAATAAAGTGAATTTAGTCTCGGTACCGAAATACATTTGTCTAACGGAGACATCATTTGATATAATATGATACAGCTAGTACAAACAAGCGCAGAAAATTGTGAAGTAAATTTTTCTTTCTTTCTTTCTTTTTTTTTTTTTTTTTTTCATTTTCATTTTACACTTCGTTTTTTCGAGGAAAAATCGAGTTTGAAAATGCATTAATTACGCATGCATGTTGAATGTTTTCTCAACTTTATTACCCAAATTTATTATATTCGTTAATTGAAAGTACAATAAAACAAAATGTACGTTTTAAACAATTTATTTAATTTATAAATCATTAATGCAAAATTTATAATAAATAGAGATAACGTAATATCTTGCATATATGATTTAACAAGTGGAATTAAATTTAATTAATTCTCGAAAATATTTCATTGTGTATGTTTCATTAGCTTTATTTAAATAAAATAAATCCGTTATTGTTAAAATTATTATATAAACGATACCGAGTATACTGTGATATTAATGTTATTAAAATTAAAATTTTATTCATCGTTTTACATACAATGGCTTGATATCATAATTTTGTTACAAAAATAGAATTTTACACATCAAAGAAAGAAAAAAAAAATTATTGTTCTTATTTTTTATTAAAGTATAAATTCAATTTATTAATCCTTTACAATGTCATGCAATTTGTAAATTATCCTTGTATACGTATTTCAAAAATTTTATTTTATCAATCTGACAATTATTATATTGCAATTATATTAATTAAATAATTTATTTATAATATTTATTAGTTTCCAAGTCATTGTTATAAAGAATAAAAAGTGTTCAAATACATTCATAAGCCATCGTATCTGATCATTTACATGAGAATTATTAGAATTTCTAATTTTCAGACTAGATTCAGACTCTTTAATTCGATTATCATCCTTCTGACAACAATTTCATTTTAACCCTTCATTCAAATAAAATTCTGTTTCATAAACTTTGCACCTAAAATTCTATTTTTACTTATCCCTTTATTTATTTTCTCAAAAATCTCCCCCAACGATGATTCTTGACTCAATCCATTAAATTTATCCAATCAATCAAATTTTATAAACATCACAGTCGATGCACAGTTTTTACATACAACGTTTGCCACGCGTCAGTGTCACGCAGCGGAGGGTGCAGCACAAATAAAGGGTGTATTTTGATTTTACCAACGTCGACGAGTGTTGTTTCACACAACGCAACGTCACCGTCGCCGTTCCTCGCAATATTCCATGCCTCGTCCAACGTTAGACACGGCTGCTCGTCATGTTTCCCTTTTCTCCCTCTTTCTTTTTTCTTTCTTTCTCTCTTTCTTTTTTTAATTGTCACGAAAGACGAGCGGTCGACGCACGCGGTGGAAACACGCGCCCTTTGTCTTACGATCGCCTCGTGAAATGAAATTGAATCTTGCTCTCGTAGGCGAAAAAATAGCGATGGATATGACACCAATCTTTCTCGCAATTTTCAAACAATTCTTCTGTACTTATTTAAAAATTCAGGATAAGAAACTGTATCGACATCACGATAAAAGAAAAAATAATGAAATATAATTTCGATGTCGACAACATAGTTATTTCTTCGATATATTATTAATTCAAATTATCTATATTACATAACGTGTATAATTCTTGTACAATTCTACAAATTGATACTTTTTTAAATGATTTTGAAATACTATCAGAATCAATGCAAAATTGATACAAGTATTTTGGATATCATTAAAATAGATTAAAAAAATTATAACATTTGTGAAACATCTTTGATGGATTCTATAAAGAAAAAAAGTAGGTATAAATTTATTTATTAATGAAAGTTTGCATCAAACGAAGTGGAAAATGGAAAAGAACAAGAAGGAACTGGAGAGAATCGAATCTCAAAACCACACACGTTACATTTACTATGTACCAAATGTAAAAATACTACCATCGATAGCTTCGAGATGGCAACAGATACGAATTGCAAATACACCGATACCAATTTCTTTCGAGATATTTGCAAAGATTCGACCAAGCATCGTTTACATTTCGATTCCTTTCGATAGCCAAAGAATCGCGTACGCTTGACCATTTCTCACTGAGAATCGATACTGTGCTCGAGGGGGATCGCTAGACAACAAAACGCTTATTTCGCGTCGCTTTTCTTGTTTGCGCCATCGAAACAAATTACGTTTTATTCCGCGCGAATTTCCGCGGAATATTCTATTTGCAACCCCTCTCGAACAACCCCGCGACGCTCTTTACGTGACTCGATAATTGCGCGCTGAGTACACCCGGGCTTTATCCGCGACACGCGATTTCTAATCGCCCTTCCGAATGTAAATGACGGGAGGTGAAGTGCGGGGTAATCGATCATCCGGCTCGTGAATGAGAATTTCTTCGCTGGAGAATTGTTATTAATTTGGTGGTTGGATACGCTGGATTCAATCGTATCGAGTCGAGGTGGTGTGAATTTATTGCTCCACGATTCTGTTATTTATTGTTGTTGAAATTGTTATTTATGTAGTAATTGAAATTAAAAGGTAAGTCAAATTTGGCTGATTTTATTTTTACGAAATTAATATTATTTTTCTATTATCGATAAATGGAATGGAAACTGATATTTTAATTTTAGTTATTTCGTGTATAACATGTTAATTCCGTTGAAAGAATTTTATATATTGAAAATTATAGTGCAATCGAATATTAGAATATTGATTTTGATCGATTTTTGATATTCATTAATTGTTGTATACGTCTAAATCTTTTTTTTGATTCCTTGACCTTTTGTTCGATTAGATATTCTTCTCGTTTCGTTTAAATTATTCTTAAAGCATCCAGTTATAAATACCCGGATGGAGTACGTCGTTGTTCCAATTATTGAGTTGTACTACTACGGCACAGGTAAAACAGTAACTGAAATAATATTGTTGGAGACATCAATTCCAATCGAGCGAATGTATAATCGATAATTGATTGAACTTAGAAATTAAAATGCTGATAATATGCTTGGTGATTATGCGTGTGTTTTTATTTTAACGACAATTATGTTATCAACGTAACTAATTGTAAGATTATCTTTCTATGCTAATTATGTCATCACATGCGAGATTCTTCGTATGAAGCATAGTTTATCTTTATCATTTTGCGCTAGAATACCGAGTTAATCGAATTAATAAGTTTATTTTGTAAATGAAACAATCAGTATATCTACTGGGTGTTAAAATAATACAATATCAAATAATTAGATATTAGATATAATATTATGTATAATAATAATTTATTATATCAATATCATATTAAAAAATTTCACTTACAATGTACAATCATTTATTTCAAACGAGTATCTGATTACAAAATAGATTTTGAAAATATTTTATATGACATATTCAATATTTTTTTCAATTTTCGTTAAAGTTTATATATTACGTGATTCACAAAAAAATTTATTTTATGCATATAGATATATTTTATTGAAAATACATTTTATGAGAAAAGAAGAAATAATAAATTATCTTGTTATTGAAAGCAGCATATTTCGAACACAACAAATTGAGAAATATTATTGTAAAAAGTCTCGAATATCACGCATACTGTATTCAACGAATTTTTCTATGAAAAGTATCTCGAATACTTTCTTAAATCGCTCTAAGTAATCTAGGAATTTCACGATTCAACGTTTATTCATAACTCGCATACTTTCATCGTGCATTTATCGAATAATCTTTTCACTTTTAATCATCCACCATTACAAACCCAGTTTCAAGAAGCATAAACGCGCGCATACCGATCTATCAACAAGGCATCCCACTTCAACTACTTCGAGTACTGTTTCGTTTCGCCGAGATCTTCTTCATGGGCATAATAGCGAATCGACAACCCGCATGAAAGCATTGAAAAGCAGGAGAATATTCAAAGCATCATCCCGTGTATTTCTATCGATTTTCTTCGTGCACGCACAGAAACTGTTTATACGTTCAACGGTGGGGCTAATGTGTTCCAGATTTCTTCCTCCTCCTCTTCCTCCTCCTCCTCCCCCTCTCCCTCACCGTTACCATTGTAGTGTGCTTCCCCTCTTTTCTTCGTTATTTTTCTTCTCTTCTGTTTTTCACCTTCAATCTCGAGAATTTATATCGAAAAAACTAGCCTTGCGTTTATCTTTTCTATTTTTTTTTTCCCCCCCTCTAGAAATTTTTCATTTTTCTTCGAGAAAGAGAAATTTTCTTCAATGATAATTATTTATTGTATGTTAGTTGTACAAGGAGAATTGTTGTAATTATACTACAAAGGAAGGATCAAATCATTATTTAATCGAATAATTAATTGGATTTTAAAATTGAACACAGTTTTTTTTTTAAGTTATAAACAATGTGATTTTTTTCCATTTTTTTTTTTTTTTTTGAATATAGGAATATGAAGTTGTCTTCGAGATCCTAAAGCATTCTTAAAAGGTGAGTTTCGATATTGAAGATTAATTTATGTGTTTTGAACACAATCAAATATTTTCATTCATTTTAATACATATACATATGTATAAAAAGATTGTGATGTAATTGAAAATCACAAATATTATTTACTTTTTGACAAAAGTAAATTTATTTGAGGTTACTCTAATTTATTTACTTATTTTCACTCGCTCTCTTAAATATTATTCCTTTTTTACTATGATTATTAATGCATTATTTGCATCGTTTGAAGCTTCCACAGATAGTTTGTCTACTATCGCACACGTTTCTATGTTATTGTTCCACTATTCAAATATTTAAATGGAATATATTATGCCATATTATTTCCAATTATGTAAGATATATCTACATATATACGTGAAATATCAATAACATCATTATATACATACATTTATCATAATTTGCATTGAAATATAACATTAATTATTCTTTCCAATAAATTAATATTATTTATCCTCACAATTTATAATAAATTTCATTTTATTTCCCTCTCACCTTCAATACTTTATATTCAATCAGAATTTTTAACTTTTTCATAATTACGATTATTTCATCACAAAAAATCTATTTATCCTCAAACTTCCTATTATTTTTTCATCATTTTAATGTTAGACAAATTGCAACAATTGCTCACGAGAAAAAATACTGGCATCTTTAATACTTTCTTCCAGAATTTTTAATATTTTCATAATTACGATTAAATTTATTTTCAATATTCGATCACGTATATATACATTTTTCATGACCAAAAAATCTATTTCAACTTTCTCGCCATTTAGCACGAATGTTAGGCAAATTGCAACAGTTTCTCGTGAGAAAAAATACTGGCAGTTCCATCTTCCTCCCCGCGGCGACGCGTACGCGCGTGTGCGTCCAAGTTTCACGGTTAATTACCGATGATGAATCGCGCGTTCGCCAGCCAACGGGGGAAAAAGAAAACATTTATCATCGGCCCATTTTCATCGCGCGACTCTTACATTGTGTTCCATTCCTCCCCCACCCACTTTTTCCGATATCAATTTGCTTTTTCTGCCGGCCGACTGCTTAGCATCGCAACCTATTTGCACCGTTTACGTTTCATCGTGGCTCGGGCGGGAAAACGTGTTGTCGGCTGGAAAAATTTGACGTTGATAAGGAGATTTATAAACTTCTTGTCGATTTTCTCGAGCGGATAAATTTATCATATTCTTCGTCAATATCAACGAAACGAGATAAGTATTTCTCTATTGATATCGATGTAGGTTAGAGACGAGGTTGATTACGATAGACAATTGAAGAAAAGGTAAATTGGGTTAGAAAGATTTTTCGATTTTGGATCGAGAAAATTAGTTTATAGGATGTTTTTTTATATTGTAAAGAAGCGAAAGATAAATTAAGAGTATGGATAGTTGTTTGTTTGTAAATTATATTTAATGAAAAAAAGGGGTGTATTTTTTAAATATAATCATTGCAACATCGATTACCATGATCATTGAACGAAAGATATTTTAAGTGTGAGAAATATAAAATACATATGCAAATATGCGTCAGAAACATGAATAAAGTATACAAGATATTAATTATTAATTATTGCATTTATTCTATAAAGAATTATTCTGATCTCAACTTGCAATTATACTTCCAAAAGTATCTTACTACAATATTTATTTTACTTATAACAATATATAAAAATTTCCTTATCTTTTAAATTTTCCACGACAAATAATTCTCCACCAATGTTACATCAAAATATACATTTTTAAATTCCTCCAATCCAAATAAAGCAAACGTTCCATCGAAGTTTCATTATTTTATCATTATTTCCCTACATACGCAAATATCATATTCGCATCAACTTCGCTCTCCGACTGATAAAATTTCCAAAACGGGAAGAAAAATGATGAAACCTCAAACAAGGCCGTTGGAGTCCTCGCGGCGATCAAACTCTCGTCAAATGATCGATTCCCATCAACAAACTTCGTTGCAAAAATTTCCACTCTTCCGTATTCCAAGGCCTCGCCAACAAACTGAATACCGATATCAGTGTATGAAATCGAGCGTGCAATAAGCAAATACGTAAATTGTCCGATCCGATTGGTGTTCTTTCGCCCGTATGGTGATAAATAAAAATTCCCTATTCGACGGTGTTCCTTCGCGGCCACGATCAATCACTTCATTCCACTAGGTTCTCGGATGAAAAATCACCGGCCGCGCAATAAATCACCGAGCCCAACTTATAAAATATCCACACGTGGCTCATTCAGGATGATGCGTGACCGCGATCGCTTTCGAATACGTGCCACCACCTGTGTAATTCGCGACACATTCCACGCTTCGAGTGGGATATAATCTGCTATTATCGATCGAGATCTATTCCATCGTTCTCTCTCTTTTTTTTTTTTTTAAGGACAATTGTATCGAATTATATAGTAAAAATTTTCGCCCGCTCGATTTTCGCGTTGGTTAATCGTTCTTTTCAATTGTAAATTGTATATTTATTACAAGAGATTGTTTAAAGGAATTTTAATTGAAAATTCGTTTGTTTCGGAAAGTGATGGAAAGGTTAATTGCTTTGAGTAAGAACTTAATTGGAAAGTGTATAATTAATTAGGAGGGAAATTAATTCCTTTGATTTTTGACTTTTCAACTTATTTTTTTTTTTTTTTTTTGATTACTTAAATTTTCCTTTAAATATTTTGAACAAAGAGAGGATAGATTAAGAAATCGTACGAAAACTTGGATTGTTAGGTTAGAAATTGAAGGATGTTCGTTTCTGATATTCCGTAAATTATCTTACGATTGCATCGGTGAAACTTTAGTTTTATCGACAATTTACAACATATTGTTAACTTCGAAAATTAAAAATATAAATTTTTAACAACCAATCGAACAGATGCAAGTTTTTCTGCAATTTCTAAATTGCTCTCTCGCCTCTTATCAGTTTATCCTTAGTCATCGCTACAGCAACGAAAAGCTTTCAAGACAAGCTCGAGGCTCGGTGCAAATTTTTAACCTCGTTATCGACGAAAACGATTGCGACGTGATATAACCGCGTCATAAGTCAGGCCTGAATAATGATATCGCGGTTGATTCTTCTGACCTGCTGACGTTGAATTCGAACCATGGTAAATTCCACGGATAGGATACCTATTGACTGTACGTTTATCAAGCCTGTTTCCCTCGTCACTTTTACACGCTTCCACGGAATGAATGAGAAGCAAACAATCTTTGTTCGCGCGCGGTTAAGCAAACAATGTTTCTCAGCGTTTGCGGTTAGTTATTATTCATTCGAATCGTACTCAGCTTTATTATTCCGGTGGATGGAGACAAACATCTTGTAACAGCTGGATTTTTGAACGAGCAATTCCATTGTTTCTTTTCGTCCAGATATATATATATATTGGTGAAATGTGAATTTCTTTGTTTGGAAACTGGGCAAATTGTTGTTGTTGTTGTTATTTAAGAAAATCCTTGTTACTGAGGAAAATGGTCGAAGGTGTTTCTTCTTTAATGATCTTTACCCTTCGTCGGAAATATAGGTGTTTCAAGACACGTGGTTTCTTAGACTTTCTCAGAATTCTTCAAGGAATGAACCAATGATTCGAAAAAGAACATTTATAACGATTAAAAACTGTTGTTTTAAACGTGTTAACAGAGAATTTTGTTGAATCGAAAACCATTGCTAAATAATCCAGATTAACGATGTTAAGAGAGAAAAGATCTATCGTAAAATGAAATTTTGAGAATAAAATAAACTTCTAAATTGTCGAAATGCCTTATTTCATTTCACGGATAAAACAAAATTGGATTCTTATTTTAAAATGTTGAAATTTTTCCCGTAACTATACAATACGATATTAATTAATGTATTTATAATACATAATTTTAATTACAAAAGTTATACACGAAGATATTGTTCTTGACTGATGTTCACAAAGATCTTGGTGAATATATCCTCTACATTTCTCTATAATGTTATATTTATTGTCAAATTGACGCTTCTATTCATATTATTGGCTCTAATAAATGGAAATATTAATTAATGACACGATTAATTCGGATGATGTTACAATATACACACTGAGAACTTTTAATCGTTCTCTGTATTAATGGGAGTTATATTGGTCAATGATGCATGTTCTGAATGTACGAAATGTATAATAGTTGTTGTAAAACGTGTTTTGTTAATGTTCTCGGTGTTATCTGATATATATATTGGTATCGATTATCTGATATTGTTTAGTTTATATATAGTGTTATTTAGATATTGATACGCAGCAAAATTATTGTAAATTATAAGATATACGAAATGAGTAATTATTATTATGCAAGACTTAATAAAAACGTTAAAAATTAAATGAAAAGAATTGTTTTAACAGTAATTTAATTTTATTATGTTGGTGCGTATAAAGTGTCTTTTTCAAATAAAGAAAAAAAGTATAATTGAAGTAATTATTATATAATTCAATTATAGAATCATTGATAATTTTTCTCAATCTTTGATTAATTTTATTATCTCATGCTTATAAGAATTGTCTTATTGGTTTAAAATTTAGCAAATTTTAAAAATTTCGTGATTTACATTATTTATTTTCATTATTTATTTCAAATTGAAATAATATGAACATTATTCATGAAACACATATAAATTTTGTTTAACATTTATGTATTGAGAGCAGGGCAAAATTTATTATATTATTATTTAACTCTTATAATTATATAAATTGTTAAATTTGAAAGGACAATAAATTTAACAGTTACTTAATTTGATATTAATTATAATAATTGTTGAATAATTCGATTTAAGATTTATAAACGACAAGCTATAATCATTTAGCACGTTATATTATCGATTTTAAAGAAAGTTTCTAAAAATAAACTTCTTAAATATATGTACTGTGAGATACGCTCATTCAACTTCACAGGTCAATTGACTTATCGAAGTTCATGAATCGATTAAGTGTAATCGTAACAAGACCGTACCCTACTTTTATCTTATCGACTTTCTCCTTTCTTGTTTGCAATGAATATTAATGAATTATTGTAGCTAACTAACCTTGCAAATTAGTTGCAAATTTGTCCTCGAATATGCGTTGATTGTCATCCAATTTAATTAACCTTTTTATCTATTATTTCGACGAATAGAATCGGGTTCGTTCTATTTAATCCAGATATAAAGTTATTTCAATAATTATACATTCTTCTGTACTTTTTCTATCTACGTTTATCGACAAAGTTAAAAAATTTAATTATTTCAATGATCGTGATGTCATTTTATAATATTTATATTAATCTTTCGAAGATGGATTTTTTTTTTTTAATGCAATGAATGTTATAATATAATTTTTACTGACATCAATAGTCTATAAATAAATAGCAACAAGATTTATTATTTATTTAGATTTAAAAAGAAATTAATCTTCTTCGTATATTTTTATTATTCTCCCGTTTCAATATTGGCTCGATTTCAAACTAGTATATCGAGATATCAGTTAATTACAGTCTTAAAATAATATGAAATCATAACACTGTTCCATTTTTTATCTTGGACTTACTTGGGCCACTATTCTTAGCCCTCCTCTAGTCCTATTTTCTTTCATACATATAGATACGTTTAAAAATATAATGCAACGAAAAAAAAAAATAGCAATTGTATAACAACAAACAATTTGTCAAAAAGAAATTTCAACCCTTTCTCCAAACCGTCGTTTCCAATTATTATCATTATAACCGTTCGAAACTTCGCTTTACTACGCTCAACCACCCCCGAACAAGCGAACGATCGCCTCCATTCGAAAATTCTCCAACACAAATTGTCTCATCCTGCAAGATGTCAAAGCGACAATTAAACGTAGAAACTCTCGAAACGGAACCACCCTCGGCGGCGTGCATTTCCTCGCTCAACCTGTTCGACCCAGTTTTATTATCCGCGCGCTTTTTGTTCGATGGGATCAGAAATAGACTTAGGTCGGTGACTCGGCACAAATGAATTCTATACTCCACGCGAATTAACCCATCATCTCCCTCCAACCTATATCGGTTGACGCTCGATTCGAAAGCAGAGACGCGACATTTGGTCCCACATTAACTTTCCAAAAAAAAAAAAAAAGAAAAAAAAAGAAAGAAAGAAAGAAAAAAGAAAAGATCGTTCACGTAAATTTAGAACGAAGCCAATTAACTCGGCGCTTTTTTTCTCTCGAGCAAGAATGTTTAAATTTAAGCGAGTGGGTAGAGGTAGACGGTCGAAATACCGAAATCGTGGAACTCGATTAACCTCGCCTACGTGAAATCAATGAGCGGTGGAGAAAACGGCGAGTGAACATAAGGGACGAAAGGCTATCGGGGACTATATAACCAGCCCCATTATCAAGCTCATTAAAGGTGCCTCTCTCTACTCCTTGGCCAACCCTTGCCTCCGTAACCCCTGCTTGAACTCTTAACGGGGTTCTCGATTCTCGAGCCGCGTGCCCGCCACCTCGACACGCCAACTATTTTATAGTCGGTTACTTAAGCCCAATTAATTAAAGACCCGAACTCGTGAGGTGCTTTCATCTTCTTTGCATGTGAAGGCAATTTTCTTCTTTTTCTTCTTCTTCTTCTTCTTCTTTCTTTTCCTGTTTCTTTTGTGAATTCTTTTCGTCAATTGGACTCGTGCAAGTTAGGAAATTTTTTTCCCTAAGCGATTTATTGTGGATTCAACCTTCGTGATATTTTGGATATTTCTCGAGAAATAAGATTTTTCGAAATTTGAGAATAATGTTTGCATTTCTTTCGTTTTTGTTAATTGGACTAAAAGAAACAATGTGTTTATTTCGTTTGTTATAATTATATTCGGTTGAACAATTGCTTAAATATGATCCAATTATTGAGTTGTATCACTGAATGTAAGTAAATCAATAATTGAAACGTTATTATAAATAAACATAGAAATCAATAGATAAATTTTTATTTTAATGAATAAGAATTCCTCTATATGTTAATTACATCATCGTATAATTATTCAAAATTCTTTATATGAAGCAATTTATCTTCATTATCTTTATACTAATGAAGAATAACCAATCGATCAAATTAGTTTATTTTGTAATAATATTAATAAAACTAAATTCTTTTTTCTTTCTTTAAAATCTGCTAATTCGACTCCTTTAAACTTTGTCAAACGACGTTGTATAATAAGCTGGGAACTGGTTCCAAGAGGTTTGTTGTGAAGGTTTGGCCAATAGTTTATTAGCGAAATCAAAGTTATTCTCGCATCAGAATCAACCAAACTGGTTGGCTGGTTTAACGAACCGTATTCTGAACAGACACTTGATAGATTATCAAAGTGTTCTAAATATATTCTCTGGAACGAATGATCCGCGTGTCAGGTTAATCTTTCGTGATTGATGGTGACTCAACTGGTGTGATCTGGGGTAACAAGGGAGTTTTGCAGTAACATGATTACGACTTGTGCAGTTTTTTTTTTTTTTTTTTTTTTTTAGGGAGCGCTCTCTGACTGCTTATCAAATTGAAATTCATTATAACGACGTTTGATTGATCGTGGAGGAATTCGTGCTTTGATGGTTTGCCAAGTGGAGTAGAACCTCTAAACTTGTGTTATTCAAATCCATTATTCCGGATCCTCTATTATTTGAACAGAGTATTGTGAAGGAAATTGTGCTTTCGTAGTTTGGTACACCTGTGTAGAACCTCTAAACCATTATTATCCGAATCCATTATCCGAATTATTTGAACCTATACTTACCTGAACGCTTGATTGCCCCATATTCTGCATGTAAACATAGTTCTAAGACGATTCGTATGCGCCACAGTGTACGGTGTTGTACAGATCACTAACAGATTTTTAATTCATTGTATCGAGAAACAAAGAAGTGATTAAGAAAGTGGCAAATTATTTCGATAAATTGATAAAACATTTTTACTTGTACTTTGAGTAACATATAATTTTTTATTCGCATATGGATATAATCGATTCTTACAAAAATGCATCGATTTATTTTTATTGTTAAGAATATCATTGATTTGGAGAAATAAGAATCGACGAGAAAAATCCTCTTTTTCTTTCATACGATGTTTAAGAAAATTCAAATTGCAATATTTCTTTAATTCGAAAGATTTATTGAAGAGTTTTATTTCAAAAAAACTATTCTCTTTCCCTTTATTTTTTTGCTTCAAATTCTTAACTAAAAATTGCAATGAAAATTATTTTCTTTGCTAATAAATAAAACACCAACTTCTTCGTATCTTTTTTAATTTTTACAAATGCCCCTCCCTTTTGTAAAAGGATAAACGAGTAGAGATTGCAAGCAGAAAATTTTTTATGAAGTTCCACGTTCGAACTTCATTGACTTTAACTTTTCCCTAATTTCGTAAATCGATACAAATTTTTCCACGTTCGATTGTTCAACGATCCAGGAAGAGAGAATATTTATCACAAATTGTCACGAATTGGATCGAAATTCAATCAGCTTCGTGATCGTAAATAAATAAATAAAAAAAAAAAATCATCGTCCATAAAACCGGTGTAATCGCGGGTGTAATTTATTTTTCCTGGATGGAATAATAATTTTTCGAAATCGTAACAAATTATAGCGCTCTGCAATTTCGTGTCTCGCGAATGTTAAATCGTCTGCGTAACGATTCGCCCCGTTTTGATCGTTTTTCTTTATCCTCAAATAGCCCAGCACGATTCCACCACCACCACGTTCTAATTAAATTGTCCTCTGTTGCCTTTTTTGGAAACTCCCGAACTCTCGTTTCTTACTTATCCACTTTTTCTCGTCGATTATTAATTTCGGGGAAAAACAGGGCGGATATTAACGAGAATTTCGCAAAAGAATTTCGCCCTCGTTTCTTGTCGCGATTCAAACTCGCCAGAATCCTAGTTGGGAATCGATTTCATCCTTCATTTGACACGTTCGATATCACTGAAACGTTACAAATTGGTGCTAGGTTTTTTTTTTCTTACGATTTTTCAAGTTTTTTTATTAATTTTTTATTAATTTTCTGCCGTATAGGTTTAGCAATTAAACATAGGATTTTTTTATTCCAAGTATCAAATTTTTTTTATTATTTATCAAATGATGTTAGACTAGAAGATGGCATGCATAATATTTAGAAGAATAAAAATTTTATTATAGCTTGCGAAATTTGAGTATCTTTTTATTATTTTTTATTTTCCATAAAGCTTTAAACTAGAAATTAAGTAATATTTCTTGCCTCGATGTTATTTAATCAAATTGTAAGTAAAGATTTAGAAATATCGAATTTAAAATAAAAAAATTTGCGAATAAGATTTTACTTAAGAAATAATTGAGAAGTATCGATGTTGCTTTTATAATCGGTGTGCAAATGATCCTGACAGTAATTAATAAAACAGACAGTTGAATTAATAAAACGAAAACAACAATAATTTTGGTAAGAAATAATTAATAAGCAGAATTATCAGGAATAAATTATTTCCACAAATGTCTGACCTGTCATTATATTTATAACTAATTCCCAAAACGAACTGATATTTCCATTTCGCAAAAGAAGTATAAAATGGAATCCAATAAAATAATCCCCAAATTCACCTTGTATATAATCGGTAAAATTTAAAATGGCCGTATAGATATATTTCTTCCTTTACTAATCGTAAATTCAAAGGATGAAACAAGCCTGCGTAGATTAAAAATTATTATTTCACGGATGCTAAGCTCTGCGTTCATAAATTTCAGAAATATCTCTGAGTGGATGAAGTGCGTTTTAAGGGAAACATGGATTACGCAATGAGAATCAATTATTATTAATTTCACGAATAATGTGAAGAAAAACGGACGAAAGAATGGGAAGGAAATATAGAAATATTATTTGAAATATTGATGAAAACTGTTATTATCGTTAAAAACGTTCCAACTTTTTTCCCGCGTGTACATACATTTTTGAATGTTGTTTACAATTATCGGCAAGTATCGGTGAAGTGGATTAAAATATACTTTATTCGAACGTTTAACGGTAGATTAAAACGTAACGATTTCATTTCGTGGAAAAATTAATAATAATAATATACCGCAGTTATTGGATTGTGATTAATTATTGTTTTAATACGATCGAGTATTTGTTGAATTAAACGTTCCATACATATTGTATCGCGCGAAAGGATGTATCGAAATAATTTATTTCTCAAGATTTTGG
Organism: Apis florea; assembly: GCF_048593485.1. NCBI lineage: Eukaryota > Metazoa > Arthropoda > Insecta > Hymenoptera > Apidae > Apis > Apis florea. Next base: position 141,781 of record NW_028256838.1, on the reverse strand, counting down.
AATTTCATTTGCAAACATTTATTCGTCAATAATTTTTTAATATACACAATGTTTATTTTGGAATTTATTTGCAATAAACATTTTCCAATAGAATTTTCATTCGCTTGAAAATTATTTAATTACGGATGAAGGAAATAATAAATTTCATTTTTTAAATTATTTAACATATTAGAATTACATATCTTATTATAAAACGATTCTTTTCGCAGAAGACACTTTATTGCTAGGCTTCTTAGAATATCATGTTATTCATTATTCATTATTCATTACTCGGTGTAATAATAGTCGCAAAGATAACATTCTGTCGTTCGTGTGCAATTAGGATTGGCCTAATTGACAAGATAATGCAAACGGTATGCAAACAATCAACGTGCATTGTCTATGAATAAACTAAATAGTACATTTATGTAACGTTATAAAATTGAATAAAATTGATGAATTATAAATTTATCATAAAAAGGGAAATTTTTTCAAAAACGATGGCTAATAAAAGTAAAAAAAAAAAATTGATAATAAAAATAATGAATAAAAACAAACTACTGTAATATATTTTGAATGATACTTTTTTAATTAACATTTTTATGTATTAAATTTTGAAACGACATAAACGTGATACGATGTAAAGCTGTCTATCTCTATCTAATACATCAAGTATTTCGAATTCAAGCGAATGAATTTTAATTTGTTCAAAGAATTGCAAGAATATTTTGAAAAATATGGATTTACATGAAAAAAGTATTACGTAGATCAGACTCGTGAATTTTAAATGAAATGAGAATAAAGAAAGTAGAATGAAATTTTATTAACGGGAATAACAGCTTTCATTTTACCAAAATGGAAATATACATGTATCATGTATATTCTGATTCAAACGATTAATATCCACCGGGCGTATCGATAATGATGATGTACGTATTGAATATACGACTCGGCTTTATTATCAACTTAAATGGCAATCTCGTCAAATGTCACGTATGTATGCACTGTTAGACGCCATTGTAAGTTTCAGCGAAATATCCATCTCCCCCTCTGTTATTTTCGTTAAATAATTCAATTAATCAAATTTAATCGTACCTCAATGGTATAATTTTCTTGAATTTTCGATAATATAATAATAAAATTGAAAATCAAATGATTACAACTTGAATCCATTTGAATTATCAAGAACAATTATAAGAAATTAATAAAAATATTATAGTTCTTTGATTATTTAACTCAATATCGTAAATATTGCACATTTCAATTAAACGAAAAGTAAATATTTAACGATACCATCCAAAACCCAAAGATCTCATAAGAATATTACCAACAACACATTTTATCCTCAACTTCACCAAATTATTAAAAAAACACGGTAAAATAACAAAAATTCTAATTTTCTCTCGCCACTTATTTCACTTCTTTCGCTATCTTCATCTCGAAAACGCGACAATTGGTACTCTAAGCGAGTTTAATAAGTTTATGTACACTTGCTGGAATACTTTTGAAAGAATTTCAAACAATCATTTATTTCCTCACAATTATCTCTTTCTTTCTCTGCAACTTTCAAATGAAACGACCCAGACGATGATATTTTTGAGATCGACAAACAACGATAACGTTAAACGCGATAATTCCTAATTTTAATCATATCGTTAAAAAAAAAAAACAATCGATATAAGAATTATCGAGTCGACTCAATTCCCAACGTTCCGACAGAGCTCATTAAACGAAACCTACCTCCTCGTAATTCGTAAAATATCGTCCTAATGTTGCAACACCCTCTGTATAGATCCCACCCCTCCTCTGTCGTTTAAGAATCACTTCGCAGGAAGGGTGGAAGGGGCTGAAACTCGTTCTCGAGACCACGATCGTTAACAAGCAACTGCAAGTTTATGTGGCGAGATTTCTCCCGTTCCACCGGTCGGAAAGTAATAAGCACGGAACACGCGCGGACCTTGCATTCGACCTGGCCGTTACTTTTTATAGGAACCGCGAGCTCGACTTTACCGTAACGTGTCGTGAACGCGTTCCCTCGAGTTATTTGGTAGACGAAATCGTGGAGGGAAGGGGGGAAGAAGAAGAATCTGTTGTTTGCGAAGGATCGAGAGTGTTTGTTGTTGGAGGAATACGATTAAGGATGTATATGGAATAATTAAACGAGTAATGCTTTCTTGCCGGTTTGTTGATCGTGTATTATAATTATTTTAAGGTGAATCGTGTATTTTCGTTATGGTTAGATGTTGTTGTACGGTCGAATAATTGTTTTATAATTTTATGATTCGTGTTTGGGGGAAGTTTATGTTGATTTGTGAAATTATGATGTTTCGAATTTATATTATATTATTTTTATATATTTATACATTGTAATTTTATTATCGTTCGTTATTTGAGTCGGAAATTGAACGAGTTTTTGGATTAAGATATATGGGGGTTGTTAATATTGATTAATCATTGATTATAATATTATAGAAAATATGAATATATGATAAATTAATATTATAATATATATTTAATTTACAATGTATAATATCACATATTATAATCTACTGTTAATTTAATAGTGATATTAAATGTATATAATTAATCAAATCGTTGCATAATAGTTGGTACATCGATGCATTTATGCATCAAATTTTTAGAAAAGATATAAAATAAAAATGTGAATGAATTGATTCACGATATGCTATTTCAATAGTACCGATATACGAGCAATTAATTTTCTAATTTATTACGTAAATAGTTATCTTCACGAATTTTCACGAGTGTCATAATCAAATGAATGTGAATTAATGTAAATTCTGCTGAATTTACTAATAATTTCACGAGCATGATAAACGTGATAATAGTCGTAAATAAATCATAGATGAAAATTCATATTTTACAGAAAGTTAATAATAATTTTGAACGTTTTAAGGTTTTATTTCATTTTTAGTTTAAAGATGCACTACTTATCGGTTATTTATCATAAATCAGAATTAGAACTTGAATATTTGAAAAGAATTTTCTGAAATGAATTCATTGAATTTTCGTATTGAATTCTCGTACTATTGAATTCTAAGAAGAGAAAGAGTCGGATTATCAATGAATACAGATCAAACTAAGATCTTTCGTGAACGAATCCTTTAATCAATTTAACTGTTCAATGAATTTTTTTTTCTTTTGAAATTCTATAGTTAAAGCGGTTTGTTAATTTTAAATGCCACTACATTATATTTTTATTTTTCTTGTTCGAAGAAATTCAATAAATAGTGTGTTATAAATATATCTTTTCACAATTTAACTTAATATTTAATAATTTAATTATTGAATTTAATTTAAATATTTGGAGTCAATTTTTTTAAATATATACAAATCTTAATAATTAAATATTTATAAAGAGAACTTATTTTTAAATTGTATAAAGAATATTTTGAAAAAAACTAAGTTATAATTATCGATGAATAAATTTGGCAACAAAAGTGTTTCACGAACAATCTTGGATAAAAATATTGAAAATAGAGAAAAAATTAAATTATTTTTTATATTAAAATAATTATACATGCAATAAGATATCACTTGAATATCATTTGGATGAAATTCTGTTCACCATATAATTTACGATTGTATCTTAAAAATTCAGTGTTTACACAGTGTCGTGAAACAAATGATTGATTAATATTCATCTAAAAGTTAATTCATTAATCAAAAAATACAAGAAGCTTATTCTTCGAATAAACTCTTCTTCCTTCCTTATTTATTCCCCTTAATAAATAACAATCGCGAGAAATTATTTTTATTTGAAAAAAAAAAAATTATTAACTCCAATAAATCATTTCAACAAAATATTTCATCCAACTACTTTTTAAAACATAACCAATTACTTTTTTATCGTCTCATCAAAAATCGTCAAACATATATCGATTCCCAAAATTAACCAAATCTCGATGTACATGCGTTTTAACGTAAATTTCATTTACACCAAAAAAAAAAAAAAAGAAATCACAGAAACGAGCGACCCGAGAAGAAGATTCCATTCCAAAATCCCAGGAAGAATCCAGTGCAGCCTCCCTTCAAAGGAGCGCAAAAGAATGGTAATGAAGGTTTCTTTAACAATCGGGTTCACCGTTCCGGACGTTTAATATCCCAGCTTAATAATACAGAAGGTCTTTGTTCTTCTTTCACCCCGATTGATCCAACCACCCTTTCCACTTTACGGTGTGTGGCCCATCGTCCGAACGATAGAAATCCCATTTTCCACTGTCACAGCCCTCCCACTCTCCACCGAGATTTCCGCGAGATGGCGCGAGAAACGTCGAGGCGTTCTCCCCCGTTGTTTTCTCGTGATCGTCTAATTTCCTTCGTTCCCCGAATAAAGTGATAAATTACAGGGAATGGAGAGGAGGGAGAGGAGGATTGTCGCGGGTTGTAATTCGAGACGCGTCCAAGTCGGCGTGGGCTGGGAACAGTGGAAAGTTTCGCGAGCCTTCCACCTATCCTGATTAATTCCTTGTAATTAGGCTGACTGCTCCAGATTCGAAAATCGTAGATTCGCTTTGGGAAAGGGACGTTGAACGGGCACGATTTAATCGTAGGGAAAGTTGAATATTTTTGCGAATTTGTTAAGCAGAAAATTAGGAAGGAAGCGTGTGCGTGAGGCGTGGTAGACGTCGTATTCTGAGTAATGGAAGGAAGCAATAAATGGAGAATATTATTAGATCAGGTTGTTGGCGAGAGAATGAAACTTTTTCCGTTCGAAAAATCATTGTCACGATTATAGATATGTTTATGTTATTTACTTCAAATTATGTTACGTCACTTTGTGATAAGAAATATGAAATTAGAATTGCAATTCATATTTTTATTCCTGAAATGAGAGATTAAATGATTTATCGTGATGTTTTATTTTACTTGATTAAAAATGTCAAAATTACCATTCACAAATGCCATTGGTTAACACATTTACTCTTGTTATTTATGGTATTGATAATAATAATATTATTTCGAATATTTCAATAATAATACTACAAATATATTGCCCCCTCTTTTCAGAATAACCAGAATAATTTTACGGAATCAAAGTTTTGCGAAAATATGTTTCACTAGAAAATTCGCAAAAAGGAAGAAAGAAGAGAAGAGCTAAAAATGCGAAATCGGAACGTAGAATATTCTTTAAAATAATCAATATCATTTCACCAAATCAAAATTTCCACAATTTTGGTGAAAACGTTTCACCAATGAAAAATTCGCAAAGGAAGAAAAAAAAAAAGGAAGAGCAGAACAGCAATTATAATCACAATCGTAGTAAGCAATTATACAGAGTGTCCCAAAAATTAGATACCATAGTTGAGGGGGAAGGGATCCCTGACAAACAAAAACATCCGACTGGTTCGTGAAAATATTTTCCCAGCGAGAAATTCGCAGAAAGGAAACAAAAGAGGGTAGTGGAACGAGATGAATCGGGGAACCGGAACAATTTCGCGCGTTAATTAAATTCGTCATCCATTAAGAGGTCGGGTTGTTGCTCACAGTTTCGTGGGTGCAGCGTTTGCCGCGATTGAAAAGCCATTTCCTCGTGTCACGGGCCATCCCAGCATCGCAAGACGAGCGTCGTGAAACACGCGTCGCGGACGCCTTGATGTGCCTGGAGAAGTCCGGCCCCCAGGACTCGACACATGTACTTGTCACTGATTTCGCGTGCGTTCAAAGGGAGCTGCGTACCCGTGTCGTCTAATGGGACGCCCTTTGTGCGCTGTCACACACGACTGTCGACCGCAATGCGCGCTCGCCCGTGCCAAACCCTCTTGCGAAGCTATCTGCGGATTGACGCCGCGAAAAGACAATTGAAACTTTATAAATCGTACGTTTGTTGAAGATGTTTGTGAAATTTCTCAATCGAAAATGAACGAGTACAACAACGAGTACACGTTTATTGAAGGTTTATTTATGAAAATATTTTGGAATCTGCATGCTTTCAGTATCTGCAGATTGATGATATTTTGGAATTGACGATGAACGAGTACAATGATAGAAATTAGGTTGCCATTAAAATAGGCGAAATTATCAGATTGACAATATTTTGGAAAAATATTTAAACCTTATAAATCATACGTTTATTGAAGATATTTATGAAAATATTTTGGAATCTGCATGCTTTGAGTATTTGCAGATTGATGAATTGAAACTTTATAAATTATACGTTTATCGAGGATGTTTATGAAATTTTGGAATTGACGATGAGATATAATGATAGAAATTAGGTTGCCATTAAAATAGGCGAAAGTATCAGATTCACAATATTTTGAAAAAATATTTGAACTTTATAAATCATACGTTTATTGAAGATATTTATGAAAATATTTTGGAATCGAAAATAAATGAGAAAATAATGATAAAAATTAGGTGAATTCGTTGTCATTACAATAGATGAAACTATCTGCAGATTGATGATATTTTGAAAAAGAATTGAAATTTTATAAATCATATGTTTTCTGAGGATATTTATGAAATTTTGGAATTGATGATGAACGAATATAATGATAGAAATTAGGTGAATTTGTTGTCATTAGGATAGGCGAAACTATCTGCAGATTTACAATATTTTGGAAAAATATTTAAACTTTATAAATCATACGTTTACTGAAGATGTTTGTGAAATTTTTGAATCGAAAATAAACGAGTATGACGAGTAACAAGTACACGTTTATTGAAGATATTTATGAAAATATTTTGGAATCGAAAATGAATGAGTATAATAATTAGGATAGGCGAAACTATATGATGATATTTTTGAATTGAAACTTTATAAATCATACGTTTATTTAAGATGTTTATGAAATTTTTGAAAATGAACGAATATAAGGATAGAAATTAGGTGAATTCGTTACCATTAGGGTATCTGCAGATTGATGATATTTTAGAAAAGGCAATTGAAACTTTCTCATACGTTTATGCAATTTTGGAATTGACAATGAAACGGCTCGTGGAATAATGGAAATTGGACTAATTCGTTGGTTGGCTGTTGAGATACGAAACTATCTGCAGATTGACCGATGATGTTTTAGAAAGGACGTTTGAAACTTTGCGATATGTTTGTTGAGGATGTGTAAAGTTTAGAATGAACAAAGGTCGTAACAGTGAGGAAGGTTATTTTGGTATTTATTATTAAAGTAGGGGAAACTATCTGCATCTGAATGAGTGATATGTTCCAGAAAGGACACTTGGAACTTTGCCATATGTTATATGTAGAAATTTTGAAATGGATGACGATTGTAGAATAATGGGAAGCTATCTGGTGATACGTTCTAAAAAGGGAACTTGGAACTTTGAGATATGTTTATCGAGAATGTGGGAAAGGAAATTAGGTCGATTCATTGGTTGTTATTAAAATAGACGGAATTATCTGCAGATTGATTGTTTTAACGTAAAAAACACTTGCAATTGTAGAATAAAGAAAATTATTTTGAAATTCATTGGTATCATTAATTGCTATCTACAAATTGAACGATGCATTTTAAAAAGGACAATTGAAATTGCAATATATTTTTGATTGAGAAAATTCTATTCTATTAATAATAACTGTAAAATAAAGGAGAATTTTTTTTAAGATACATCTATATATTCTAAAAAGAGACAGAATTTTAATAATCGTAAGAAACTTTATGATACACGCCAAATTTAATAAAGTTATTGATTTAATCTAGCATAATTTAATATAACGATTCTCGGTAAGTAAAATCTATTTAATAAAAGTATAATATATCGAGAAGTTGATTCAATTATAAAATAAAATATGATGAAATATTCTATTTATATATTTCAATATATATTGTTAATTCGAACGTTAAAAAACGGAAATTCGTTTAAAAGGATCGCGGCCATATCAGACAGACATGGTTTAAAACAAGGATTGAAAAATAAATTCTAACGATCGAATCGAAAGGATGTTCCCCTCAATCAAGATAATGCATACTCGCACAATGATCGTTTAAATTAAAATTGGAAATTCTATTTGGTAACGTTTTCCATAAACTTTACTTTTCCCGTAATTGCCCGATTCAATTTTCATTCGCGTAAATTTCAGAAATGATTTTCAGCGAGGATCATATTGAAAATTCGGATACCGTGAAAATAATATTACAGGAGGTTACATTATCTGAAAATCCGCTTGCATTTCATGAATACGGAAGCACACGCGTAATTTTTGTTATTAAAAACGAAAAAAATTGCTCTTTTTTAATTTTTTTTTAATTTCCTTTTTTTTCCCCTCTTAATTCGATTAGAGAAATTTTTGAAAATTTTTTTTTTATATTATTAAAATTATTAAACGATTTTTTTTACGTAAATTACGAGTGTTGTGCGATGCAATGCGAGGCTTAATTTTAATAATTAAAAAAAAAAAAAAAAGTTATATATGGATCGAAGAATCATTTGATAAAAGGTCTTTTTGGGAACTCTTTTTTCATAACGAATTCCACATGGCTAGGGATCACTAGAAATTTGCCGGAGCGAAACAAAAAGTTTTTGAAGTGAAAGGGAATTGGATTTTTTCGTAAAAGCTTAAGCCCTCAAATGAAATTTCGTTGATTGGAACTGTTTCAGTGCATCTGAAAAGTCTGTGACAAAAAAAAAAAAAAAAAAAAAAAAAAAAAAGGGTGAGAAAGGACAAAACAATCGGATCATTTTTTTTTTTTTTTTTTTTTTTCGTGAAAGGTTTAAACTCTGTACAAGATTAATTAATAGCTTCTGTGCGATACTGTGAAAAATAATTGCTTCAATCGTTTGATTTATAAGATTTTAATTGATTTCTTTTCATTAGACTTGTTGACCCTTTTTTTTTTTATGTATTTTATTTTTCACAAAGAGAAACGTGCGAAATATAAAAAAAGTGTAATACAATAATAAAATTTTTCTACACCAATAAACGCCGATGTAAAAGAATCTATCAGTCTCAGAAAAAACAAACTAACGATAAAATTAAAACGTTAAATAGTTGAAAATGAATTAGCGTTCAATTATATTCTTTCGAGGGATGATTCCAGAATTTCAAAATTAAATTTTCTATTTTTTTCACGATCTTTGCCACTCTCAAATTTATAAATATTGTAAATATCAGCTTAAAAATTACACTTGCATGGAATGTTAGAATATATAATTTCTACAACATCTTCTATCGATTTTAGAAACACGAAATAAACACAAAAACTCGATATATAAGAATTTCGATCGAGACTGACTTATTAAATCATAAACAATTGAAAATAAATTATCATTCGATTATATTCTTTCAAGAGATGATTCCAGAATTTCAAAATTGAATTTTCTATCTCTTTCACCCTTATCTTATATCAGCTTATTAAAAATTACTCTCGCATAGAATGTTATAATATATAATTTCTACAACATCTTCTTTGGATTTTAGAAACACGAAATAAACACAAAAACTCGATATACAAGAATTTCGATCTGACTTATTAAATCACAAACAATTGAAATTGCGTGAAGCTTGATGTGATAGATATACCTTTTCGTAAATAACTCGAAATAACTTGTATCTTTAATGTCAAACTCGTTCATCACCCTTTCACGCCCAAAAATCGAACCGCTTTAAAACTCTTCCATTTATAAATTATCACGACCTCGGCCAATCGATGATTCGACGAACGAAGGCTTCGAAATCTCGTTCCCAGGGAGGGAAGGGATGGATGCAAGACAAATTTCAACGAGAGAAGAAGGCAGACAGTGTAGGCGGATAAAATAAGCGAAACGTCTGCCCGGCGCCAAGCCGATCCACGTGACGGCATCAAGTTTTCATTCGGTGAGAGATCGCGTGTCACAAATTATAGGTATCCATCCCTTCCTCGACGACTCGTCAAATCGATTTTCCCCACGATGCTCGTACGATTTTCCTCGCTCGAAACCGCGATTCCTCCCTCTCTCTCCCTCCCCTCCTGTAATTGTAACTCAAACAGCGGATGCAACGAGCGATGATGCGATAGAAATTTCCTGAGGTTTCGAGCCGAGAAATGTAAATTATCGACGGATTACGTGGGCTGGAACTGGGATCATTAGAGACCGGATCAAATTCTCGCTCGTGTGCACGTATTAGGTTGCTCGTTTACTTTCCGAATAGAAAACGAGTTCGAAGTTAGAGCTCGAAGAAAGCGACGACGCTTCATTTCGTCAATTTCGTCGGTTTCATCGGCGTTTTGGGTCTCGAAATAAGGCTCGTACGATTGGTACTTTGTCTTGATTAACGATTTTATACGTTGTTATAATGAATTTTTTTGTTATTTTTACATTTTCCGTGAGGAGATCGAATTTTACATTGTTGCGATGTTCGATGATATTATTGAGAGGAACTACTTGAATGGATCTAATAGTTCAAAGAAATTGTTATCTTCTCTATTATGTGTGTTATGAATCTTCGTGAGAAGAGATTTTTATTGAATTTGCTTATATTGTTTTAATATCGAATTATTCTTCTCGTATCGTATACGAAAAATAAAATATTTTGATTACATATGCGAATATCGCATATTTGTTACAGGATAATAAGAATTTTATTCGAATATTTTTGGTATATTATTTTACGTCGATGCGAATCGACGAGTGCGTTGAACGAATTTATTCTATTCATAAAATAAATATTACTTTCCATGTTTATTCTCTCGACAATGCAACACGTCCATTCTCTTAATTGCAAAATTTCGAGGAGAAAATATTCAAACTTTTATTTCTTCAACGGTCTAAACACCTTTCGATTATTCGAAAGGATATTTCTTACGTGGAAACCACTTATAAGAGAAGAAGAAAATGTTCGTAAAGCTTTTTCACCAAAGGGAGCGCGCCACACCCTTTGCTCGTTCTTAATCAAAGTTGCATGCACCTGCATCGAATCTGGCTACTTCCGGTGCGGTACGAGTCGCGGTTTTCTCTACGCTGCTCGCCCGTTCAATATTGCACGCACACGTATCGCGTATCGATCAAGCTTTTTGCCAGTCCATTGTTTCGTAAAAACGTCGCGACCAATGATTCCCAATAATTGCTAAAGCGTAACGAAACGCCGTGAAAATCTGTGGTAAAAATTCGAGTTTCAATTGTAAAAGTAACGAATTCTGCACCGTATAAATTTTCATGAATTAGACTTAATTTCACACGTCGTTAAAATATTTTAAAATCAACGTACTCGATTGCTCATCAAATCGAAAGCTTATTATTATTTTATACGGATATTAGCCATAAACGATTTTAAGAAAAATTATATTTCCGTGTGTTAAAATCTGTGTGAATGATTGCAGGTGATTCTCTTTTGGGATATAACGGTAAAGGAAAAGGAAAAGGAAAATTGTACTTTCAAGAGTACGGATAATACATTTCATCATCTGTCTGACTACATGAATCTTCTTTGTTTAATTTTATATTTTAATAAAAAGTACAAACTTACTTCATTCTTCAATAATAACTTTACCTTTAATCTTTCGATAAAAAGTACACGCTTGAGTGTGTCCAAGACACATGAATTATTTCGTGCAGGTTTTTTTTTTATAAAAAGAGGATATAATTTCACGTCAAATACTGATTTTTAAAAACTATCGTAATACTATATCATAAATCATTCTCCTGTCCAGTTGATGAAGTACTGCAAGCTCTTGAAGTTTCGTTATCAATAAAGTTTCCTATTTCCTAAAAAATGATCTTGAAACGCGAGCACGGGGTTTCATCAATACCCTTTCATAAATCCAGCCAAATTGTAAACAGGGCAGGATACATTATTAATCAAGCCGAAGATTGTCCAAGATTCACCCGCGATTCATTTTAATTTTCAAATGGAAAATTCGTATAATCCGCAAAAAGGGCGAAATTGGAACTGTTGTTTTAATCAGAGTTTCGTCGAGGCCACAAAGGCCTCCTCTTCCCTCTTTAAGGTTGAACACCCACGATGCGGGATATAAATATTAACGAGGCAGTATAGAGGAACCGTTTCGTGAAAGTGAATCTCCTTGAGAAAAAACGGAGAAAACGATTTTCCTTCCTTCCTTCGTTATCCTATCCGTTCTATCTTATCGACCGAGTGCGAATATAGAAGACACGCTGTTCCTAAATTGCGTTTTAAACGGGAACTTTACCTTCTTACCTTGTGTCCCGCGGCACTCTTATCCTTGTTGAGCGTTCCACCGTTTTGTTTTGTTTCAGAAATTTGAAATATTGGGGATTCACTGGAAAACTTTGGTCGATTTTTGGAACTTGGAGATTTTAATAAAATGAATCTAATCGGTTGTATTTTACGAGGGATTTAAGGGAAAGATGATGTTAATTATTATTCACATTTCACTTTTTTGTTATCTCGAGCTATTACGATTGTTACGTATACGATCGAGGAAATATGAACACGAAAATATTACCTGCTCTGTCATTTAAACGCAGGCACGCTCACGTTGATATGATACATTTAAATGTACTTTGTTATTACTGCCTTCTCCATTAGATTCAAGAACCAATTACGGTAATTTATATGCGTATAAAATATGTAAAATATGATAAAGTATCTGAACAACAGGATACATCTTCCTATGTATATATATATATATATTTTTATTATTAGAGAAGCTGTGAATAATTATCTTCGTCGATGTATTTCCTTATCGTTCGTATCACGATAAAATCGATAATCGATTGTTCGAAGTAAATAAAGATAAATTTGATTTGAAATTAATCAGTTTATTGTGAAATAATTTTAATTTCTGACTTTATTGTTCCCATAATTGATTACACAAGTTGCATTCTAGTTGTTTAAACTTGAAAAAAAATCTCTATTTTTAAATTTTACGATTGGATAATACAGATATAAATATAGATATAAATATTTTCTCATTTCTAGATATCTTAACACTTCGTTATTTTTTCCATTAAACATTAACAGTTAATTAAAGTCATTGTACAATATCTGCCATAAACTTCATTCACTGTTATTTATTATATTCTCATTTAAAAGATATAAAACGATTCCTTCAATTTACAACAAAAACATCCAAATTTCGATCCATCCATCCATTCCAAACTAACACTCGTTGAAACAAAGATCACAGAAACAACAACACGTTCAAAAATCCACCATCGAATCGAATTACAGGCAATATAAATCTATATATATCCAATAAATTCCGCAGAACGAAGGAACGTAATTACGAAATTTCTTGTTGAAAACTTGCGCGTCACGATATGACAGTTCCGCCCTGCAACGATAACGTCGTATTCAAATTTAAGTGATACACTCGCTGCGGTCTGAATTGTTGCGAGGCTAAATCCCCTACGACTCCGCGTAATCAGATTCAGGTAGTAATAAACTCTCCATCTATGAACTCAGACCTCCTCGTCCAGGAACAATTTCGCGCTTTCCCCCCACCCTTGCTCCCTGTCGCGTACTTTTCCTTGCCCAGGACAATTACCACGAATTTTAATTAAAAATTCTATCAATTTGACGCCGTCTCGCGCGAAAGGCTCCCATGGGAGGAACGCCGCCGTTTCGAGGTATTAAACGATAATTTTAGAGACTGTTCTTCGTGTGACGAAGGGAGGGGAGTGCTCGTTATCGTACTTGATTATCGAAATGATCGATCCTTATTTTTCTATCTCTCATTCTTTTTCTAATCGTATTTCTTCCCTTTTTATTCGTATTTTTTGATATTCGCATATACAGAGATTGTTTTAGTTGGATCGGGATGAATTTTTCACGGATGTAGTTTTAGTCAAACGAGGAACGAATTATATTTGGAAACGAAGATTGTAACGTGAGAAGAGTGATTGGAAGAAGGTATGCACGAGATGTAATCTGGAATAGTAATGGAATGTTCTATGATTGGCACAAGTGAATGAGTAATTCTATTATATACGGGATGTATATAGAAATCGAGGAATTTTGATAATATATTTGGAAAAAATTCAGAGAAATAAATATTATAATGCGTATATGTCAAGGATGATTGATTCATTTTTACTTTTGAAATATGAGAAATGGTGCAATTTAAAGTTATTTCGATAATAATTATTTATTTGAAACTATTTGATTATGTTTCATGTTGAAAATAGATCTTGTTTTTAACATTTTGCTATGTGATTTAAAAGTTAAAAATTAAAATAATATCTATTTGTCATAACATTACATATTTTACATATTTTAATTATTATTTTTTTCCTTTTTTATATCGCACATGTTAACACATGTTAAAATTAGCATATTATATAAACTAACTAAAATCTGAAATTGCATTAATATTTATTTTATGTGATAATTTTATATGTGAAACACAAAATGAATAAAACAGTTTCATAGAAAAATAAAGAATGACAAGTCAAAAATTTAAACGTTAAACATAAATTTTTTAAAATTATTAAAATTTAAAAGTAAATATAATTTCTATTTTTCAAAAATTCTCTAATATCAAACAATCTCTAATATCTTTATTGCGATTTAAAAGAGATACTCTTAATAAAAAAAATATATATATATATAGTATACCTGTTTAATTTATCAGGAAGTTAAATTAATTGGAAAGCATTTTGTAAACAGCGTCCTTGCCGATCCACCGATTTTCAAAGCGAAAACTTAATTAAAACATTACCCGAACCTTTGCACAATGAAGTTTTCGACCAGAATTTCTCACTTTCTGATATTAAATTCTCTGCAATGTTCTTTTTAATCGTCTTGTACTTTTAATTTTTATTTTCGGTTATTCCGCCTTGTGAATTTCTAACGTTTCTTCTCACGAAAACTCGTCGAAGCATGAAATCCACTATAATTAGAGATCAAACGCGAATTAACAAAGTGCCTCAACTATAAAGGGGAATACGTTTAAAGATATCAATTAACAAAGAAAACACGTGTTACACGTGAATGTTAAAAATTATCGCGTTAATGATACAGCAAATTGTTTCTCTGCAATTACGAAAATTAATATTGAAACTCATATGTCATTCAATTTATATACGATTAAATGTATGTACAGTTTCAATATTCATTTTAAAATATCACCTATTAATAATTGAAAAAAATATTTTGGATTTATTTTCTTCGAAAGTATTATACACATTAAAACGGCAATATGCGGCATATTAAAATTTCAATTTTCGTTGTATTGAACAAACGGGAGAAAATAAAACTACAAGAGTGAAAAAAGATAAAATAAAAATTCCTATCATTCTTGATAATCGATATTAAGTTCTATTGTGTATATTTGTCGAGATTGAAAAGAAATTATTATTTATTATAAAGGAAGCAGTGTTAATGCTCAAACGTTGCTTGGATTGTGTAGCAAATCAAAAGAAAAAGAAAAAAAAAATTTCTTGAATTTCTGTGTAAATTTTTTTGGAATACATTTTGTAAGAAATGAACTCTTAAAATTATTATTGCAACAGATTCAATGCGTTGAAGATTCAATATTAATAATTGATATATATATATATTATTGTAAGAGAAGATACATTTTATTTTAGAACGAAAGAAGAATTAATATTTAAAATATTATTGATTGTCAATTAATTATTAATTATTGATTTTAATTTATTAGTTATTCGTTTATTTGCCTTTAATTCATTACTTTTCGTACGTTTTCTTTTAAATTACAAAATTCACTATTATTCTGGATAATCCGATTGATAGATAACTATTGATCTATTTTTACACTTTAACAAAATTTACTTTAAATACAATGAAAAAGAAATTTTGTTCTTACAAAATTACGAATTATTGATTATTATATTCGATATATTATTATATTATATTGATATAAATATCATTATAATTTGTTTACATGTATTTAGAAAATGTACATATACATAGCAATGAAAATGTAATTTGTTTTAATAAATCGTAATTCATTCAATTATATATCACATGATCGACTAATTTTAATGATCGGGCACCAATATTATTGATAATGTAATGCAATTTAACATCAAAGTACTTAACGAGAGGAACAGTATTATAAATGATCTACCAATTTTGTCAATGTTAAATTTCACAAATTTCGATCCAGCGACGATACACGTCAAAGACATCAAACAGAATATATTTATTCAAAAGCATATACACAGATTTATATTAAATATCTTCCTATCTGCCTCTTCAATAATTTAAAACAAACAAAAAATGTGAAATCCATCCAGTTTAACGAGTTCACATATTCGTGAAACTTTAGAGAACAAACGAAAATATACATCGGTCGAGATTCACTTATTAAGTTGCAAACATCAATAATAACTCGATAAATATGATCCACGATTATCTTGTATCTTTTTTGCTCTCAATTCGAGAAGCAGAAAAAGCCAACTCACCTTAAACCTACTCTCACACTCGGAACAACAAAATTAAAAATATATATATATATATATTTCCTATCCTCTTCTCTCCGCATCATCCGTATAAAAGGAAGAAAAAGGAGGGCCAATTGTCCAAAACTAGTTCAGAGGGGCAAGGATCCAATAATAGGTTGGATCGGGGGGAAAAGAAACTCGGCCCACAAATCCGTACTATTTTTCGACGTAATGAGATCGGGATAAGCCGGGACTCGGGATTGACCCATCACGATCCCAGGCTTAATTGTTCGTAAAATGAATTAACGGCTCGCATGCGATGCACTTTAACTTATTCGCCGTCAGCGTTCACCTATCTTGCTGGCTGCAGACCCGCGTAAAATATGTTGCTTCAGCATGAACGATACAACTTCTCATCAATGCGGTGGCAGCAACGCCTTGCTTTTGCCCAGCCCTGTCTCGCGGCTCCGCCCGTTCCTCGGCGTGCAATTTGCTAATGAATGTCGAACGCCTTCGTTGTCGTCCATTTCGATCGCAAATCCTGATCGAAAATTGTACGCGTGAATGTACAAAAAGGGACGACGACCCGTTGTACAGATTGATATTTTTCAATCGCGTGTCATTTTCTTGAATGAAGGAAAAATGTGGGGAATTGGGACGAAATCTGAACGTAAGTGATTCGACATTGAGAATTGTAAATTGTGTTATTTTCTCGGGCGAGAGAAACGAGATTATGGAAAGGTGAAATGTGATGATAATTACTTTTATTGAGGTAATTTTATCATCAGAATTCATTTCTGTTTTGAAGATGTTAAATGAATTTCATCAAATTACTATTGAATGTATACGTCATTTTGATAATTGATACTTTAAGTGAGTTTAATGAGTTTGTATGCACTTGCCGGAATACTTTTGAAAGAATTTCAGAGAACAATTTATTTCTTTACAAGTATCTTTTCACTTTCTTCTTTCTGCAGCTTTCAAACGAATCTTGTTGATCCAGACAATGATGTTAAACGTAATAATTCTTAATTTTAATCATTAAAAAAAATATATACGAATTATGAATCTGTCAAAATAGTATTTTTTTCATATTCACACAATATTTTATTCACGAAAAATTCATTAAGAATTTATAAAGAATTCTTTATTTGCATTATAACAATCTATCACAAGTTCATTCACCTCTACTATATATATAGTACGAATATATATATAGAACGAATAATAAAAAAATCACAAGAGTAGAATAAATTCTTAATAACTTCATTCCAATTTTATCTAAAATTAGAGAGAGTTATTAGTAAAGTTATGAGCTCAATTATAGTACAATTAGCAACGTGCAAAAAAGAGTTGATTATAAAGGAAAGATTAGAGTGAAGTATACCACAGTTACTTCTGATGGTAAGAAAATTATGTATTTAACAGATCTCCACGAAACGTTCATAAATGAACCGGATAATTATCAAATTCTTAAATTACATGAAAGCTCTTATCACATGAAGCTCGCAACCAAAAGTGCTTCTTTATCTTGATCGATTTTTTCCATGATATACGTATCATCGATCTGTGAAAAAATGTCTGACCAATTATTTCATACTTTGCTGTGATAATTATATGTTGTTTAATTATATTTTATTATAGTTCATTTGACTACTTCATCAAACACAAAAAAATATGTCATTTTTTTGATGTACATATTATTTTGGAAAATAAAGTATATAAATTATAATATATATATATATATTAAAATATGTTGAAAGTTCTGTATATTTTTTGCACTTTGGATCAAGTTAAAAAGTTATATTCGCTTCATATTATAGAGAATTATTTGTCCTGATTAAAATTGAAAGTAGAGACTTTATAGAATTAGTTTATTCGTTTAGTTCTAACAAAATTGATTTAGACAAAGTTTTGTTGAAAATGTGTATTTTATAACTATATACTTCCATTGTTTGCAAAATTTATTTATCTAATTCAACCTAACTTAAAATTCTATCTATCTAACATAATTTCTTTGACGAATCTTAAATATTAAATGAACTAGCTGCAAAGACAAAATTTAAAATTTCATTAATTCCTTTTTCTTTTGTAAAAACAAATAAAAAATTATACTTTTCATTGCTCCAAATTGTAAAGTATTTAAAAAAGAAAGGCACTAAATTATTAAAATTAAAAAATAAGAAAAAAAAAAGCAAAGAAAAACAAATCATCGTGAAACGATACAACAGAGTCATAAATATCATGTAAAGAAATCTTTTTTACCATTCTGTATGTAGATTCTCCTTTCTCGACTTCACAAACACCGATGTATCGACGAAGTTGAGAAACGAACTAAAGATGTTTCTACTCGAGATCGTTTATTATTTTATACAACCTAACAGAAATATCTGCTGCATTTTAATATCGTTTTTCACTTATCCATATTCCTCTTGCATCTTTTTCTTTTTTTAACAACCAATTCGAGATTCTTCAAATGCGTTGTAGACAACAATTGATCGCGCATTCGAAAACATCTCAATTCGTGGAATTTTTATCGCCGCGATTTCTTACAAATTTTTATACACACGATTTCTTGAAATTTTACCCTCCTTTTTTTTTTTTTTTTTTGTTTTTTCCATCTTTTCCTTGCATTTGCGGTTCACGACGGATCTCTTCACATTCGGCATCGCGTAAAACCAGATCGATATTTTATTTACGACTGTTGAAACCGTTTCGTGTGCTTTACGATCGACCAAGTTTTTTCGATGAAAGGAGCACAAGGCATCAGAATTTAGCTATAAAGTAAATAGGAAACGGGGTTCGATGTCGGTGACGCGAAGACATGTCGCGAAGAAAATGGAAAGTTCGTGCTATATTTCAGGACGTGTTGCTTTTTGTGGAAAGAAAGTGAAACGTGTTTTTTTCTTTTTATAATTTTTGGAGCATGATAGATATAAATAATTATATTGCAATACATATATCATTCTATAAAATCATTATGGAATTTTACTTTTAGATCGAAAATATCTATATCTTAAATATCAATTTTGCATCAATACGATGCCCAATTCAGCGCCAAATGAATATTTTATTTTTCTTTTAAATAAAATGTTAAAAATTAACCGTACATAATTTCTTTTATTTCGAAATTAAATGAATTAAAATTTATATCAAGACTTCTGACAATTTTACTTTATATCATCTTCTGGGGTAAGTTTATACTTAGAGAAGGCTTGCATAAATTGCTCAACTCCAGTCGTTTACTTTATTCAAATAGAATTTGGTTTACACGAATAACCCTGAATAATTTATAATCGAATAATTTGCTCGAAAGATCAAAAATTGCTTAATGTAAACGTGATTTCGCAACGTAATATGCTAATGTAACTTAATGCTAATGCACGTGTATTAGAGTACGTACAGCAATGCTAATGTAATGTGCTAATGCAAACAATAGATATTGTATCCAGGGGCCACATACGATAAATAATTTATAGATTGGCCTAAAGCAAAATGGTCTCCTCGAATTTTAACCTTTCCTTCGTTTTCTAAAATACGATACAATGTTAAATATCTACAAACTGCGATTAACTCTGTATCGTCAAAATCAACGAATATTCGAAATATGAAAGAAACTTTCGCCCCTTCGAAGATGTTTCTTACTTTATAAAAAAAAAAAAAAAAAATTGTTCATTGCAAATCAAAACTTTCCAAAAGTTTGAACGAAACATCCATTCCACACCGCGAGGGATCGCGTTTCAAACGAAACGAAACAGCCATTTGTTATCGTATTAATTAATTCCATTCCAACCTGTCGTCATAAGAATCACATTGAATCGATCATCCCATCCGATTCGTTCTATTCGAAACGTCCGTATCGTCCCGTCGTAAGACGCGTTGAATCAATCATCCCTTATCGATTGGCGAGTTTTTAAATAAGCTGGACAGTCGGTGGTGATCGGTTACCGGTTATGCGTGGCCATAAGCATCGCGACGTTGCAAATTGACGTTTTTCACACACACACACACACACACCGTCCAGTTTCGATCCCCATCGATCCACGACATTGTGAACAGGCTGATCGATGAGCCATCTATCACTGGCCCATCCTCCCCGCATTGCGTTGGCCCGACCCGGTCGAGGAAAACGTTCCTCCTGCAGATAGGTGGTGGCGAAAGACCGCGATAACGCTTATCTGCTTCCTGGATTTATTGCAGGCGCAATGAAAACGCATCCGCTCTGCCCATTCCGATGTTAATTAGAACCGGTTCACGGTTTCGATCCGTATTCTTACGATCTTATAGATTATGGTCTGTCTACCGGGCCTCATTCTTTCCGCGTCGATTGTAATTTTCGCCTCGAATGGCGCCTGTCGAGAGGAGGGTGGAGGATGTCGTTCGGTTTAGTAGGGTAACTGGGAACTCGGTTTTACTGCTGATCCTTATCGATCGTTGTTTGTAACCAACGGTGGGTGTTACAGCTGAAATTTTTTTTTTTTGAGAAATGTAGAAGAAGAACGATTTTTCCAAGTTTTTAATGGTTGTGCAGCGAATGATTGAGAATTTGGAAGTGGTCGAGGAACGAAGAAGATTTTTGAGAATTTTTATTGTTAATGCGTGTAAGTACGTGTAAGTATCCGTCCGTTGATGCAGCTGGATCGAATCAATTAAAAGTTAAAAATTAATTTATACTTTGACACCGGATGATATAGCAAGGACGGATTGCTCGAGTAGTGTTTGTTTAACTTCTATGGGATCCTGAATATTCATTTTACCTTTTAAAATTTCATCAATTTATAATATAATTTCGAAATTATAATTTCTGATCAAACTTGATATTTCATTTTGTCATAATATCATCTTTTATATCGTCGAATATTTTTTTTTTTTTGATTCGTTAATTATTTTTTTAAGGTATATAATTTTTCTGTATATAAAAATTCTTAAATTTCTTAAATTTTACAAGATTTTATGGAATAAGAATAATTTGATTTATTGAATATCGTGATGATTGAAATTTGCAAAATATTTGAAATACACGAAATCAATAATTATATAAAATGTAAGTTTTATTTTCTAAAAAAAATATTGTGTAGATTTGGATAAATATCTACCAGAAAATTTAGAAATTATTGGATACTGTTATATTTAGATATCTTGTGGAATGTGGATGTCGTTACATTTTAGAATTTTACTATGGGATTAGTATTTATTTTATATCACGAATTCCTCGAGCTTTTAAGTTAAAGTTAAGTTTAAAAAGCTTGATAGCTTTTTAAACTTTCCTTCTGTTCGAGTTTGCAACGATAAGTTATTATCGAAACTTTTTAATCGGATTTCAAAAAATAAACTACGCTCTGAAATGTGCTACTTTCATCGACCTGAAAAATATTTCTAATCTAATGTTTCCGTCTAGTCTAATGTATCATTTCTTTCTAAGAAAATCATTTAGAGAATATGTAAAATATAGATATAAAAAAGAAATAGTACGTAATAATCATATCGAAGTTTCTAATAGTAAAATATCAATATTAAATGTTTTATTTCCTTATAATTTAACATTAATGATATTTATTAATTTATTAATATCATATATAAAATCTGAATTAATTCTCTATAACTATTTCTATTACTTCTCGAATCGTTAATATTTAATAATGTCAAATAAAATATTATTTAGAATTGAATTTAAGAACATTGTATTCTTTCTTCGTCGTTGAATCTCGCTTCTTACATTATCTATAAGCTTACATCAAAGAAGTATTATCATTATTCCTCGAAAGAACGAAAGCGACTCTAATGCTTCTTTGATGATTTTCCACGAAGAAGAGCATTTCCATCGCGTGTATTCCCGATATTTCGTTGAAAGGAAAATCGTACTTAAATTTGCATCCTTTTTTTTTTCGCAATAATTAAATTAAGAAATTCTATTGCTTTATTTTTTTTTTTTAAATTCAATTTAGTTTTCAAAATCTGAACAGTTTGTTTTTTTTCTTATACCTTCACATTAAATTGTTTAAAATTACCGGTAGCAAATATTTTTCAAAGTATTTTTTAAAATTATTAACACCACATTTATTATACTATACTGATAAGCAAAAACTGAAAAAAAAATTGAAAATTAAATGAAAATGAAAAAAATTATTTTCGATTTTTTATGACATTTATATGACATTTATGTCGCAATAATTCTTTTCTCTTTTAATTTAACTTATTTTATATTGGAAAAAAGTTTTAGTAATTCCTATTTCTTCTTTCCCTATTCATTTTGATAATCTTAAACTAGAACTAATTATTGATTTGATCTACTTTTTAACAAAGAATAAATTCTGATAAACTGATTCTTTTAAATTTATACAATAAGAATAATATTTTACAATATTATATTTTTATATTTTAATAATTTTTCTTGCATCCTTTCAATTCTAGACATTTCAAATAAAAAAAAAATTAATGTCACATATAGTGTACTTTTTACAAAATTACATTTAGACTTCATTTTTACTATTACTAAAACAAAATATCCAAATGTTCCAAAACATTATTTTCACTGGAATGCTCAAACCACAAGAATGCTCAAACGAAAAATATAATTATAGATTTTTCAAACATTCGTTTCTTACCAAAACGAGATAAGGAACAAATAGAAGAATATTAATTTCAAAATTTTGAAACCACAAATTATAAAACGTAATCACGATCGTAATCGACACGCAGTGGTCATCAATTATCCTACTCGAATCGTTTAAAAACGCCCGTTAAAAATATGAATATCGAGGCGTCGATACACGAAGGAATCCTCTCCCGATTGAGCTCGATTAGGTCGACGACAGCTTAGAAGCTTCTCTGGATTACGATCAAAGCCTCTACCACCCCCCCTCCCCGCATGGCGCGAGCCGGCTAGTTTAATGCCATCAGATTCGTGAATTGTTCGGCCTGTCTAGCCTTTCCCACCCTAGTGTCGCAATCATTCAAGGAGCGACACTCAACCTCTCGACACGAGAAGCTTATCAAAGAGAGCCTTCGTGCCTGGCCACGTTAGTCGCATGGCCACGTTATTCCCTAATTAATCTGATTTGCCTGGACGATATACACATTGTCACCGGCCACGCTCACGCATTTCCAGCCTTCTGTCCCCGCCAACTTATGCCCGTTTCTCCTCTTCATCCGTCAATCTTCCCTCTCCTCCTCTTATCTTCAAGCAATGTTGAGATTAGAATTCGTCAATTTATGCGGATTGTGAGACACTGCGGAATGAGAATTTCCTCGAGTTGTGGATTAGTATCGAGTTGTTGTTTGATGACGTTTGAATTGCAATTTGAATTTCAATGTAATGATAGAGGAGAAATTGTGCGGCGAATTTCTCCACGATTTTTGGATTTTAGGTTTTGAATGTTAAAGGATTGGAAAGAAATGTTTCAAGCAGTTTGTTTCGATAGTTTTTTTTGGTAGGTTAAATAAGAAGTGATCGATACTTGTTGTTTTTGTATTTTTAAAAAAATGATGGAGTTTTTTTTTTTTGAAGGTTTGTAATTATAACATAAACGACTCTTATCAATTGTTTAATTAAAAAAGAAGAGATTGCGATGAATATATTCATTATGAAGATTTCTTCATGAGTAATAAAATTAGATTTTTCAAATGATATATTTTACTTTCTTTATAATTTAATTCAATTTTTGCAGTAGCGTGTACATTATGTTTGATGGTTTGATATTTAGATTGCAGGTTTGAAAACTTTATAATTTTTGGAAATTATTTGTTGAGTATACTATGTTTCGTGACGTATAAAAGCACTCTGAATTTTCCATATTTTATGTGACATGGAGTTTTATGGAAAAATTCAAACTTTTAACAAAAAACTTTCTGAACGATAACAGTATCTATACATGTTTTGTATAGAATTCAAGAGAATAGGTTATTATAGTCAAAAAGATACATTAATTTTGATTTAGAAGTCCAATTAAGTATATATTTGAGTATGATTGATGTGTAGCTGAATTGTAATAGCATTGTCTTACTATCGTCATTGTTTTTCTACAAGAAATTTCTACAAGATTAATGCACTACTAAATATTCATCTCTGTTAACAAAAATAACTAATAGCAATATATCATTATCACAGAATCCTCTTCAAACTACTATTATCAAAATTACTTTTTGAAAAATATTTTGCTTCTGCATGAAAATCCTTACAAATCTTTTTTCTAAAAACTCCTGGAAAGAAAAAAAGCTTTTCTTTTTCAAGTGCATCACAGACATTTATACATATTTGATTCAAATATAAATTTATTGGCAATGAAAATTAGAATTTTTTGACTAACTTTATAATTATGATACACAATAAATATTATAAAGTTTATTATAAAGTACAATGTAATTTTATTTATTATTGATATAACGAGAATAACGTGAGATTGTGAGACGTAGAAACTAATTTTAACTACATTGTAAAATATATATAAGATATTTCCAATTTTTCCAAACAAATTGTGAAAGCATAATTTAAACTAGAGAAATTAAGAAACAAAATGATCATACAAAAATTTTGTACGAAAATTAATCTTATATATGTAAATCAAATGTTGTTTCATGGATAGATTAGATGATATACTTAGATGCAGTGCAGAGGTTTAATCTACATCTAATAATTATCCTACGCTTCTAATCTAGTCTTAATGATCTAACCTAAACCTGATTTTCTGCTAGCTAATAAGGCCACCATATATGACACAGCTAATGCGAAATTAATTATATATTCTACCTATAAGATCTAACATCTTGCACTTTACTATTTCTTGATACATAGTATGTGTCATTTAATATTGCTCAACACGATCTCTATCTTGGAAGGAAGCCAACAATTTTCTTTTTCTATTGCGTGAATAAAGAAATAATTCTAAACGTTTACTGTAATTATTTCTCCATTTCTACAACGTATAACAATCGATTTGTAATAATTAAATTACCTAAAAACATATTTTGACGAATATTATTAATCTTAACCATACTTTCAATGACAATATTACAACTAGTAAAAAAGAAGTGTACCAAAAAGTAAAAAAACATACACTTGTTCCCTTAAATCTTTTCGATCAATCGATATATCCAATTTTCAAGCAGACATCGACTTTCACGTTTCCCTTCAAAGTCTCCTGTCTTAATAAAAGAAGAAAAAACCCAAAAGACAGACACAGAAATCGTAAAACGAGATCGTAAAAAAAAAAAAAAAAAAAAAAAAAGAAAAAGAAAAAACGCCACACTCCGATCATTAGTATACTCCATTTTTCAAGCGCCATCGTACGTGGATTTAATCCCGTGATCATGAGAGGGATCAGAGAGATTCGTCGCTGAGTTTCCGGCTCGTCGTCGTTTACCGGTCTCAGCTGAATTTCGACAACGTTCCTCGAGGGGACAATTTTTCGTAGGAGCCGCGGAATCGAGCCCTCCAAGTAATTGAACCGTTAAAACCCTAGCCCGGATTCACCATTCCGGATGCCCATTGTTATTCCGCGAACGAACTCGATGCTTCTTCCGTTTATCGAGGAATTAAGCGGGGCCATAGAGAAATTGGACAACAAAATTTGGAGAGGGAGACGGCTATAAAATAATTCGGAAGGATCAGCTTTTGCGGAAGGAGGATCGTGGGGCCAACGATAAACGGCCAATTGTCTTAAACTCGGCCGAATGGGAGCGTTTCCGGTTTAACGAGGACGGCTGTAGAGTTAGGCTCGAAAAGAATCCCTTATTTTTATTACGATTCTTTTTAAGTATAGATATTATACTCTTATTTCTGGAGTATGATAATTATCGTGTGTGCGTGTTTTTTTAAAAGAAATTTTTATTTGTGAATAATTCAGAGAATATTTGAATGTATTGGCATGTATATTGAAATCAATTGATAATATTGGAAATAATACTGTGAACGAGTTTAGTTTTGGACACTATTTTATATAACGTACAAACTTTTCTATAAAAAGAATTTTATCCAGTTCATGTATGTAGACACGGTTTAGAAATTTTATTTTGTATTAAATTATAATTAAAATTAAGATATAATAATAAGTTACAGCTTAAATTTAATTGTAATTTAATTTAGCTTGTAAATTTGAAATTAGATTAGGGAAAAAAGGCATAATGTAACGAAGAGATAGGAGGTTAATTTAATGGGATAAATATGATGACAATATAATAAGATATTAATGGTGATTTAATGTTTAAGGATTAATGCGTTTATAAACACAACTAAATCCGTTATGGCAACTATATTTAACAATGTGGTACCAACAGGACGATTATGAATTATGCATAAGTGCATCAGATATTATAAGATAATCCACGAATCGATAAATCGAGTGAATATTTTCATAACCGGCTTATTCTCCAGACTTGACGCTATTGGATTATTTTTCAAATATTGGTAGAAGAATAAAGTTTTTTCGTCAATATCATTGTCGATATTGTTTGAAAATATTTGAACATATTATATAAACGATACTTCATTGATCAATTACTTGCAATAATTACTTTAAACATTACTTATATAAAAGTTATATAAAATAATTATTAAATTTTTATTGATTAATTGATAAATTTATATGTACGATTTTTATTGGACATTAAATATTCTTTAGAATAAGAAATAATATAGCAAAGAAAAGCTAGTAAATTTTTTTTGATAACATTATATCTATTATATTTATTATTAAAATATTTGAACCATATTATTAATTTCATCACGAATCCTCAAACATTTTCCAATTTCACGCTTCGAGTCCAAAAAAAAAAAAAAGAAAAATCCAAATGAAAACCAAGTTTTTCATTTGCCAATAAATCACGAATCATTCATCAATCCAATATCAAGAGTCAAGAATACCATTTCGAATATTCTTCGATCCGAGAAGGAAGCGACTAATTCATAATTAATAATATCCGTTCCCAAAATCTCGTTTTAAAATCAACGATTTATTCCACCATCATCAGGCATCATCTATCGTTACAACGCGTACATGCAAGTGCAAATATCATGTGTTATTACTGGTCAACAGAATATTAAACGATGGTGCGCAATGTTAGCTCAATTATTTGCACGCAACTTGGTCGCCATGACAGGCTCGACCGCTAATTATGGCATCGCTTCGATGCACGCATTCAACGACGCTTCAGAACTCGAAATTATAATATTCCTTCATCAACGAGGATAATTATCGACGATTTAAAATTCTAACCGTAGCTATTCTATCCTGTCGGGCCCTGGTTCTTCGGGTATTTCCCTGGACACTGAATTCGAGCCATTCCCCGCACGTAAACTTGACAGGATACTTCATCTTGCTCGACTGATCTTGTTGTGACACTCGAGGTAACAAAACAACGGAACTGAATGGCGAACACTAGTTCGTGGATCGCGTTTGATTTTATAAACTTTTTTATTTAAGTTAAGTTTGATTGTTTAATACGAATAAAAATTTTTTAATAATATTTTTCGTTTATAATTTCATTTTTAATTTTGTGATGTAATAAAAAGAACTATAAGATCTTATCATCAATTGAACGATATTTTTTATGAGATAAGGTTATAATTTTCAAATATTTTTATGTTTCTATAATGAAATTAATTTTGATTTTTGTCTAATTGTCTAAATAATTTCTCGTACGTGCAATATTTGCAATAGATAAATAAATATAAACTTAAAATATTTACAATAAACTTTTTCCCTAAATTTTATATTCTTGATTCAATTAAATTTTCTTCATCGTTGTCTAGTTCTTTTTTTTTAGGAAAAAAATTCGTGAATTGGAAAACTCATTGAAAATTTCGTCCAGTTTCCATTTTGTCATAATTTGAAAATCTTGTTTCCTTCAAATAGCTTTGCGGAGATTGGAACAGACAATAATCAGAGGATGGTATATCTGATGAATACAGCGGATTTCCTATGCTGTTTCATTTTTCTTTGACAATAAATCATCATAAATTTCCTATTGCATCAGGTGATTGTAATATGATCTATTTTTTTATTATAATCTAAGTCAAAATATTTTAAAGTTTTATTTATATTTATATTTATTTTTATTTATACAATATTTATATTTATATTGATATTTCAAAATATAAAATATAATTTAATAATAAAAATCATAAGTTACTATATATTTTATTCCAAAAGATCATATGATTCTTCAAAATATATTTCCCTTAGAAAATAGCTTAGAAAGATATATATACTTCAATATAATTTTGAAAACAATTTTGAATAATCTTCACATAAATTTTGATATCATTAATTTTATGAAAACATCTTTCATCCAGTATTTCTTTTATCTTTAGATACTAAAAAGAGTTGAAAAAGAAATTTCTTTCATGCAATATGCACATACATCATTTACATTTTCCACAATAAAAAGAAATTTCGCTTTGCAGATAATAAATGATCATAGAAAATAGGGAAGAAATTTTTAATGATTAGATATAGAAATTTAAAAAATTTTATATCAAAATTTATAAAATAAAAATTAATAAGAAGGAAAACATTATCTATCCTCCAAATGCATCTGATTATTTGCACATATCTTACCTCGAGAACATACTCGATCCATTATGTATATAAAATTTTTTACTTAGAACGATATGCTAAAGTTTTTTATTTTTAATGGAAATACTATATCTTCTGATATTTCGTATAACTATTTCTTATTTTTTACTTCAAAGTTTAATATTTGCTGATTATTTCCATTAAGATTTTTTTAATGACTGACAAAATTATTTTTATGCTATAATCTTATTTTTAAATATTACTTTATCTTCGAGCTAACCAAACGTATGATCAATTTTGAAGACACGGTTTTCTTTATGCTGATTGAGATTGTTTTTCCATTTAATGGGATATTATTTATATAACTAGCAACAATTGAGATGTTTCTCTTTATATCTCTACGAATAACATGGATTTCTATTGAATTTCGCCACTCCCTCAAGCTATGATTCAAACATGTTATGTTCCTTCTATTCGAATCGAGAAAATACGAAGTACCTTCATTGGTTTCTCGTTGTGTAAATTTCTTGACACAATATCGATAATTGTTGTAATTGAAAATAAAATAAAAATATAAGAATTACATAATAAATTATAATATAGAATTTTATTTTAATTTAGAATAAAAGCTTACCCCATAGAATGTTGAACAGTATAGTTTGATCAAATGAAATATCTGGAAAGAATGTTAATAGAAATTTGGATACAGCACTTTAACCTTTAAAGTATGGTGTTCAAAAATGGTTGAAGATTAGTGCGGATTTTGACTATAATCCATGTGTCGTTAAAATTTATTTCCTCGAAGCTCGTCAATCACTTTCTATACATTTGATGGATTATTTTTATTACGTATATAATCCATTTTTATTTAAAAAAATTAAAAAGTAAATAAAAATATTTTTCAATTATGAACAAGCTGAAGAAAAAACTTAAATTAATAAAACATGCAAATAATTTATTAATCCAATAGTTATCGGATGATTCTGAAATAATTTTTCCCATATTTTTATAACGATATAATATCAATAACATATAAAATAAAATGGCAAAAAAAAATGGGGAAATTTCTTTTAAATCTATAATTAATATTTGAGAATAATAAATGTAAATAAAGTTTTAAAATATAAAGTGAATAAAAAAATTTACTCCGAATGAATATATTTCTTTTTCTTATTTTTCTCAAGCCAGCTCAATACTTTCGAAAATTTGACATATCTGATTGAAATAATAATCGATTGAATTTTGGAAGGGTTTACAGAATTGTAACTTCAAGAGTTCTGACGCAATGAACGAATACACGAATAGTTCTGAACTGCGAAAGCACAAGAGCTCAAGAAGTTTGGTCACTAGAGTTCAAAACTAGTCTAACTCTAAGGACTGATCTAAGCTATTTCTAAGTAAGTTCTTTCGAGCTATTGTCAGTTGCCACTTTAAATTTTCCGTTTATTTTGTACACAGCATGTTGTATTACAGCATGTGTGCAAGAAAGGAATTTATAAAGGAATTATAAAATATTTAAAATGAAACAGGATAGAATTTTTTTTAAAATGTACATCAATATTTATAAAAATTTTTAATTACATGTATGAATAAATACACATACGTAATTTTCAAACGACAATAAAGTAAAGAAGTATATACAAATTTTTTAATTAGAAAGTAAATTGGAAAAGGATTTTTTAATAAGAATATTTTCAATTAAAAATTTTTAACGAAGTGACTGTTTTTTAATCTAATCTTTTGTTAAGAGATATCTTAATATGTAACAAGTCTGAATTGTTTAATCTTGAAGAAAAAATTTAAAAAAAACATTTGAAGTAACAAATATTCCAATAATGAAACAATAAATTTGTAATAGCAATAATAGTAATAATAATTATTTTTCCAATTTTATTATTTTATAGGATACCTTGTTAAATGATAAATAGAAAAGATTTAAATTTAACGAGCAAAATTGAAAATTATTGAAATAACGAAGTTTTAGTTATTGAATGATAACGATAATAGCAATAATAAATTTCAATCAAATGAAAATATAATTTATACAACTTAAAAATATTCATTACATTATATAGAGATATATAATAAGAGATATATCGATTATATCGTTAATATACTCTTCGTTCAAAAATTTGAATTTCCAAGGTAATTTAGGTATCCAACAATTTGCAATTAATCAAACGTAATGTAATAAAACGCTATAACGTAACGACAAGGAACGTTTCATTTCCAATTATTTCGAACATCGAACGTAGAAATTAAAAGTGTTATTGATTATATTGACAACAACATCTGGCGTATTACACCCGACAATTTGAAAACTAATTTAAACAGAGAATAATAGATATTGGAAGGTGCATTGAGAAACGCTTGTGACATGGAATAATGTATCGCTAGACGAATTTCCAATTTTCGTTACCCCTGACAATCCATTAGTTCAATGTTCTATCGTTCTTTTAACGTTGTCAAAAAATTCTTGTTATATTAATAAAAAAGGAAGAAAGAGGAAAAAAGAGAGAATAAAAATATATTGGAATTTAATAAATATATAACTATTTTTAAAGACCACAGAAATATGTTTACTCTTTGAAGTTTGACGATAGATGCTACGATAAATATTGAGTTTTGAACTTATATTCTATAATAATTAATAATTTTATATTTAATAAAGAAATTCTTTAATCTCTTAGAAAATTCAAAAACTTTAGTAATTCTTTGAAGACATGTGAAGCATAAATATATAATTTCTTTTCTGTTCAAACTCTTAATCTTTTCTGAAATTACAGGAAATTTTGATTTTTAAGAAAATTTTGGAGAACACTAAAATTACTAATGTTACTAAAATTAAAGAAACTTTACTGATAATAACAACAATTTTTTTTTATTGAAAATAGATTGAAAATTACTGCTCTAAGAGATTAATCCTTGAAAATATCATTCTATTTTATTTTATAAAAAACGCAAAGAAAGAAGGAAAAGAGAAATATTTTTTATCATTAAATTTTATGACAAACATCTTGAAAATTTTCTATTATAAATTTTTTATATCTAAAATTTTATCAATAAATATTCGTTTCTCCCTCTTTCTTTTATTCAAATAAATATGATAAAATCGATCGAATATTTTAATCATAAATTTAATTAAAATTAATTATTATTTTCTATTCATATTAAGTGTTAAAAAGAATTTCAATTTAGCATTGACGTATACTTGTTCATTTTCTTTCTTTCCCTGACTTGTTTACAACCGTCAGACGAGTCGCTGACAGCTAACAAAGCATTCATATTGGAGCCGTCACAGTTTGGACAGCTTGTAACAATATTATTTATTACTAATGTCAAGATATACAATATATTGATTGTATCTGTATCCATCGGTGACACGTTACCATTTTCATGTTATTCGTGTGCATTCGTATCTATATTGTTCACGCTGTGTAAACAATTTTTAAACTAGACTTCATTTTTAATTTATGTATAGCTGTGCACCAGCAACATTTTTACCACGCTATAATTACAAATCGATTTCATCAGAGTTAAAAAACAAATTATCGAGGTAAAAATTGAATATTATATGAAAAAGTACGAATACAATGATTTTCTTATTATACAGGTAGAATACAAGTTTTTATATTGAGCTAAAAATTAATACGTAATTAAACATCGACATAAATTAAACACTGTGAAGGCAATTCTTTTTAAAAAGTTAAGCTTCGAAGATTCGTGTAATAGAATATTTCTGTCGTGCAAAAATAATTCTTTTTAATTTTGAAATTTTTCGAAATGTTCGAGTTTCTCGTTATACAATTTGAAAATTAAAGCTATCTTTTTAATTAAAAATTCTGCTCTATGTTTTAATTTAAGTGAACTTCTTTTTTGAAAAAAAAAAAAAAATATTGCTATTTAAAAAGTAAATTCTTGCAATGAATAAAATACGTGATTATTCCGTTGACATTACATTAGAAAGAATATAATGGATATTTTTATAATAATAATTATAATAATTATATTCAATATTTCTTACATTATTTTTACTGGATATAATCAGCTGTTGTAGCAGAAAAAACATTTTTGCAATTTACTGAATATTTGTTTATTGAAGTTGGATAATAAAATCTATCGTTTAGTTCTTTATTAGAAATTACAATCGTGATAATTTAATTTGAAAAATTTAAATAAAAATTTTGCAATTTAAATTTAAAGTAACATTAAAATATAGATTACGTATGGATATACGACTTAATAAGTTAATTAAATTTAATCAAATATTACTGTAATATATGACTATAATTGTCAATATATTAACATAATTAAATCATAATTACAAAAGCTGTTTCAACCATCAGTTTCGAAATGATCAAAATACGTCCAATTCGAAACCGAAATTAATTATTTAAAATAATCAAAAATGATGACGATCGATCATTTTTTAAAATAGAACCCATAATAGTTCTATAATTGAAGATTTTTCGTAAAAAAAATACAAATGATAAATTTTTCAGAAAAAAGAAGAAATTATTCCTTGACTTTTAAATTATTTAAAAAGTTTGATTATGCTTAGATATACAATAAAAATGTATCGCAAAATTTTTACATTTATACTCTAATTAATATTTCATCAATTCTATAAATAATTAAAGGAAAAATTTTTCACAATTTTAATTTCATTTCATTCACTTATATTTCTCTAATCAATGAGAATTTCATGATTACCGATCACATTATTAAAAATATTATAAATCTCGTGAGCCTTTTCGTGTTCGACAAAAAAAAAAAAAACAAAAACTGAATTCTTTCTTAAACAATACCGACTTCCAAATCTCTCCTAGTTAGAACAGGAAAGCATGAAACTAACGTTCGGAGTTTGTGTACGCAATTACGATTTCCTCGAGGTAGTTGGAGAATAAAGCTGCAATTGTCACAGCACAAAGAACGGTCAGGTAAGCAGGATCGAAGCGAAGATCTCGTTAATTCCGATGCTAATACTTGGTGGCCAGATTAGATTCAAACTCGTGGACACCAAATCCGGTATCCTTTTTACAGGAGGGGGGAGAGAGGTCGACAGATAACATCAGAGGGTTTAGAGTCACCAGTCGTCCACTTTCTATCACGCGACGATAATTCGTGTGCCGTGACAACAGAAATCGATGAGGAACACGTCTCCTCGAATATTTCGCCACCACCTTCCGCTGGAAAAATGTTCTGGCCAGTATAGCATTCGATCGATTGTGCTGCTCTATTCTATCCTTTCCGAATTCTTTCGTGGAAATGTTTGAAAGGTGATAGAAGTTTAAGAGCTTCGTGGCAATTTCGCTGGATCGAGATATCTTGTGTTCGAAGATTTCCTTTTGTGCTATGATAAATAATGCGAAACAAATATTTCCCAGGGATATTTATTTTACTTCTAAAAGTTTATTAGTTGTGAAACGAAAAAAATTTGATTTTTTAATTCTTCTTCTTCTTTTTTTTTTTTCGAATGAATTATATTTCATAATTTATTCCATTTATTATATTCTGGTGAACATCCACATTTTTTTCTGAATCAAGCATATCACGAAAGAAACAAATTCGTTCAAAGAGAAAAACCAATTTCAAAAAATCAATAATTTATCTATGAAATAAAAAAGAATCCCTGACCCTAATATTCCATTTCATACCGTACATTTGCACACTAAAAAATGTGATCCTATCACATTTTTCCTAAAAAAAAAAAAAAAAAAATCAATATCGTACGGAATCGTAATAAATTGATAATCTATCCATGCCAAAACCAAAAAATCTACCAAAAAGCCCAGTATCGCCATCTGGGCTCAATCTCTATTCCAATTAATCACAACTTCGACTATCCTGCTATATAGTACATATATACATTTACACGTTTGCAAACATCCTATTCCACATTTTTTTCCCCAGAACCACGCCCAGAGCATAGCGAAAGAAACAAACTCATTTCCCAGAAGTTTTTGTCCTCCTTGCCAAATATCGTTCCACCAAAGAAACCCAATAATCCGATTACGTATTCTCCGGAAACAGAGTATTATCCCAACGTATCATCCTCCCCGAAAGAAGAGACACTTCCAACTTCCAAAACAAGCCACGTATCCCCCTTCCCATTTTCAATCTTCCTCCCTCGTTTTTTTTTTTTTTCAAAATTCGTAGTAGAACGCTCGCATTGTGCACGGGTATAATTTCAGAAATGGCCAACTCTCTCGCATCGGGATACGTCGTTTCACGGTTCGTCGAGACGCGTATGGATCTCCCGATCTTAGATAAAATCGTTACGTTTATTTTCGGATGCCTTCATCGATGGTAATACGTGGACGTGGCGAGACTCGAAAATCCTTTCCATTCTTCCGCGTTTCTGTTATTCTTTTTTTCCCAATTTTTTTTTTCTTTTTTTTCTTTTCCGTTCACTTTTTTTTTCTGTTCACTCTGGCCATTCAACCGTCTATACCACTCGGCTGAATTTACATAGAGCTCGGGTCAAGCTGCAGATTACAAATCTAGATATCATCCATCGGATCTCTGGTTTACACGCGAGAAATATTCGATTATCGTTTCAATTAATAAGAGTTCCGGCTTTTCGAAATTTCTGGCTTTCTAGATGTTCTGGCTTTCATCCCTGTATTAAAGAATTCTTGCAAAAATTTTACGTTTTTGTTCTATATCGTTATTTTATACTCTTCGACGTGTTTCAATTTATTTATGTTATTAATTATTGAAAAATTTGTACGTCATAGTTTTCAAGTCATGAGATTGAAGAGATTCATAACGATACTTTCTTTTGTTTAATCTACTTATTAAAAATTTTATTCAAATAGAGAAACAGGTTAAAAAGAGAAAGAAGGCAAGAAAAGAAGTTATTCATGATCTTGAAATGATTCTAAACTATCTTCGATAATAAAATTATCTTTGGTAGTTGAGAATATCATTTAATCATAAATGAGAGCCTCGAAGAAACAAGAAATCTTGTTTCTGATCAAGTCTTGTAAAGATATACATATTTAAAGCTAAAGGCTAAACTATATTTCAAGCCCATAGTCTACAGCAAGTTTATCATACAAATTTATTGTACAAGTTTAATTATAGCATAGTCATTAGTTACATCACTATGATTATAACGATAAAAACTGTTAGCTATTATGTATCATTTATCCATTATCTGAATTCATTATTAGAAATAAAATTTCTGAACGTTCTTTCTTTTTTTTTTAATTACTTTTCATTAATCGACACAGATATTTTTTTATATTAATTCAACATTACAAAAAAAAAATAATTAACATAGTAATTATCCATAAACTATTCGTGTATTGTTTGTCATTATAGTATGAAATATGTAAACAATATTTATTATGATAATTTAAGCAATATTAGAATAATTAAGAAATAGAAACATATTTTTTTTCTTAAAATATTCAATGTTATCAATACTACCTTTTTACACAGACTCATATGCTCGCTATTATTCCCTCTACATTATATCTTCCACAGCTTCTATTTAGTTTTCACCAGCTAAAGTAGCACACCTTTGATGCATTATTACATCCTGCTATATCTATCAGAACTTTGGCTGCTTTTCATCGGTTAAAGCCATTATCCTGTGACGTATTATATATCTTTTATTATATTCTACGTATCTCGTTTTACCAGGAATAAATTAACGCAAAGATCTTTTAATACGAATCTTCTTATCAATTCGCTAATCAGATTTTTTTTATCCATTTCATTGTGAGAACTAACGATAAGCAAGTAAGTACTACGCATTTCTTTTATCTTTATAATACCAGTAATAAAAAAAAAAAAAGAAAAAAAAAATAGAAGAGAAATGAACTACTTTGTCTTTTTCTGAGATGATAATAATAATAATAATAAAAAAGAAGTAAAAAAAATTGAAAAAAAAAAATGAAATGTAAAAAGGGATTATTCGAGAAAGCTAAATTAAATTGAAAAGGAATCTCTGCAGCAGTGGTCTATTTAATAAACTCGAGAATTAATTTCACGTTCGTTTCAGTAAAACAATTTAACGTTGTTTCAAGTAAGGGGTTGTTATCGATTCGTTTCATCCTTGCGTGCTGATTTTTGTTTCCCATTTTCCCGTTTCTACATCCATCAGATTAGTAGTACTCTTGAAGAACCACAAAGGAAATGAGTCTTTAATTTTTCACGTTACCTTTTTAAAAACTTTACGAATTTCTATTCCATGATCGGATATACCTTGTTAAACTTTTATAGCATGAATTGCTATTCTTGTTGCTATTATTTTTCTATCACAGATTTTTATTACAGACACTTCGAGATTGATTGTTATAAGATATTTTAAGGATGCATTCGTATTACAAAATATAGCGATGGAAAATATAAAAATAATAATTTTTATCTCGATTGTACAGGAAATTCTACAAAAATTATAATAATAATTTTGAAATTATTATTATATTGTTGATGAATAGAAATAAAAAGCAGTATTAAAAAATATGATGTTAATAAATAAATGTATATGATATTAAAAAATAAAATGTCCAAAGTGTAATTATCGATCAATTAATTCATCTTCAAAGATGAATTTCGCCAAAAATTATGAACTTTCGGTTGATTGGCTAGTTTTATAAAAACGATCGTTCGTATTTGACGAGGCAATTTCATCCGCATCAATGGATCTTCCCTTTCATGTGAAATATTAAACACGAGTGTTTGCAAAAACATGAGCGTGAATTTTCCCTTCATATGTATTCGTTCGACTGTTTTCCTAACGTCGCTTTTCGAATTTGAGATCGCAACGTGTTATATGTCTGCAAATTGTTGATTAAATATCTCCTCGATTCCATTAAATTGAAGAGAATAGAAACGTGTATCTAAAAATTTAAAAGGAAATTCATAAATTCATTTATAAAACAAAATAAAATAATATTTGTACGCATTATATTTTGCGTATTTATTATTATTCGTATAATATGAATATAAATTAAATAAATTTAATTCTCTGTATATGCTTTGTATCGAATTAACAAATCATTGTATTCATAAAAAGTCACAAATGAAATTTTAATTTTCCATATGAAAAATATAAGAAGAAACAGAACAATTTTGTCATTAAAATCCAATAAAGGAAATAGAGGAAACTATGCAATCGCTTTTTGTTTCATTCTGATATCTCAAAAATTCAAAGTTGTACTTAAAATAATACAAAGATTATGAATAGGTCCACGACTCAATGATTTATATATTTTTTTTTTGAAAATGTGTATTAGTTTTTCCAGGAATCGCGTCTGTCGATTGTTTGGAGTTTGGGATAGATTAGTGAGACGAGTCTGACTAAGGACGAAGATGGTAAACGATTAAAAATTATCTTTTTCTTTACACGATCAATTTTAATTTTATTTTATACTATTAATACTTTAGAAACGATACTAATATCAATTATAATTATAATCAATGCAGAGAATGCATATTTTTTAAAGTAAAATTAACCAAACGATTCTTCTCTATTAAACAAATTTTTCTCTAAAAATCTTTTTCGTTCATATCATCCAATGAAAAAAAATTAATATTTACATATCCAAAAAATATTTGACTGTTTAAATATAACACATATTACTTGTAATTAATTTTTTAATAATTTTTAAAATTATATAAAACAATTAATTCTTTTATTAATAATATAAATTTTATTAATCTTAATTATTCTTTTATAAATTTCACGTATTTTTATCTTTACACAAGCATTGCATTTTTGAAAAAATCGAAATTAAACACGTAATCAAAATGTGGCCAAATATTTATGCACTCGACGAACGTTTTAATATCTTTTTGAAAAAGTGCATTTAAATGAAAAATTTCGTTCTTCTATCGATAATTCATTCATATTATTCCCATTTTTATTTAAAAAATTTTCAAATCTGACTTAAAAACGAAACCTTTAATGAAACGATTGTATTCTTATTCATTTTCGACTCATTTTTGCATATAGAACCACTGTCCACAGATTCCTCGAATATGTAAAAAAATTAATATGAAATATAGATCATATAAAAGTACTGCTACGAAATATTACACTTGAATCTAATTAATTAACAATTGATAATAACAAATGTGTGCAAATATTTTTTAGTAGTTTACACTTTCATTTATTTTTTCTTTCTCAAATTTTTCAATGACCAGAACCAGAAACATGAAAAGATGATGGAGCAGGATCGGTTCTTTGCCACGGATTTACGTTATTAAAAAAAAAAAAAGAAAGAAAAGAAAAGAAAAAACGGCGAAATTACGCGATGAGTTTTACTTTGGACCCCCTGCTGCGACCCCATTAAAATACAATTCATTAAAATCGCGAGAGCGCGGTGACTCCTCTAGTCGAGGGAAGTAGGTTAAAAACTAGTTTAAACGTCCCTTTTTTCTCGTTGTAACAGCGGAATCCGATTTTCCGCAATTAAATGCCGCGGGTTCTTTGCATTAAATAACGCTCGGCCCGCTTTCATCCAACCCTCCCCATTCACCCCAAGGATTTCTCTCGATATTATATCCAAGGGTATCGGAGGGGAGAGGAGATCCGTATCCGGCGAATCTCGGCATCCCTTTCATCGGATAAATCATCAAGCTTGCGCGGACATTAATGCATTTTATATTTTTTTCCTTCACGTGCCACGACCTAGGTGGCATCCTCGAATTCAGGCTACGCGAAGAAACGAGAATAACCGCGCTGTTTTCGTCTTGAAACTTTGGGGATAGCTTTTCAAAGAAACCGTGGTAAATTTCATCAACTGGCTTTAATGCAGGGTATCTAAAGGGTTGTTTTTTATCTAAATATAGCGAGGTACGTTTCAAGGAGAGGAAGAATTGAGAAAGAAATGTTTTTGCAGAAGTTGTTTCAATATATATAAGGGGATGATATTTCACTATAGAGGTTATGCGAATCTTTATTTCTTTTAAGATGGATTAATTTTTAATAGTAATTTTTAATATCGGCGCAAGGTTAATTTAAAAAATTGTTAGAAGTTTGAGAAATTTCCACGTGAAACACAAGGAATATGGGAAGTATCAAAATATTCTGTTAAATTTAAAAAAAATCTTCGAAACCTCCCTTCAAAAGAAATAATAATAATTTGTCAATTATGAGAATGTTGATGAATTTATTTTTATTTATAATTACAAAGTATAAGATTTATTAATAACATTAAATTATTACTAATATTATGACCATACTACAAACTCATTCAAATTTAATGAATTAAATTAAATTTTTCTAAAGAAATGAAATAAAGTATGAATAACTTTAATCAACGAAAAATTTTAATTCCAATTCTAATCTGATTGACAGAAAGAGGAGAAAGTATTTGATTTAATTTTCATATTACGTTAATTCTTCAACGTATTTGCAAGATGTATTTATCAGCAATCTATTTATAGATTGTCAAGAGTACATAGCATTCATTAATGAACTTTTCGCAGTTTCCTTTAAATATTATACTATTTCATAATGCTCGAAGACATTACGAGCATTGGACATTACTGAAACATGTTTCCTCGTGTAAATAAATTGAACGGCCACTAGGTATCGAGAAATTAATTCGTATTGGCTTGCGTCTGAGATCGTCTTGATATTCCTCTGCGAAGGAATATTTCCTCAGAATGTGATTAACGTTTAATTATTGTTTATTCAATACACAATATATTATAATTATTATTGAACGAATATAAATACAGAACGTTTGTAATTTACTTGGAGACATGTAAATAAAAGTGATAAATATAAATGCGGATTATGTGATATGGAATATTTTGATATTCAATTGTTATTATATTTATTCCTTTTTTTTTATCGTACCTGCATTATGAATAAAGAAATATATACATCAATCATCTGTATCAAATGTTGAAAGCTTTTACGTTTTATATCGATTTAAGATCGATTTCAAGATAAAATATAATCATTGTAGCAATATTATGGAAATATTTATCAGAAAAGATAAATGGCCGTGTATCGAAATCAATATCTAACGATATAGAAATTTGAAATACGAGTGAAAAATTCGAGCTAAAAAATCGTGAGATAACGAAAGTGCCAGATGTCACGGTATAATCAATTTCACATGACACTGTTAGCCACGTTTATTGGAGCTTTCCTAGATTTATCACGATGATCATACGCCGTCGTATTTTCGTTTCGAGATTTTGAAGTAAATTAATTTTTAATTGTTATTTACTCTTTCAATAACGTGTTCTTGATACGTGTTCATATTAAATGCAGTCGAATCTTCTATTCTGTTCCCTTTTTTTTTTTTTTACAGATATTATACAAATTTATTAAATATAAAAAATATAACTGAGATATGGAAAACGTTTGAATGAAAATTCGGTGAATTATTAACAAAAATTTATAGGTTTAGAGAAACTTTATGATATGCTAGAGGAAATGTAACATAGATTTTTAATTATTCTTTTCATATTCAAGAACTTTTAGGCTTTTGTTGGAAATGTGCATTTTTAAAGTTTTTCGCTCTAGTACCAATGACGATCGATGTGCCATAAATTTTCAACGTGGCATGTGTAACCAATGGTCTTACGAGAATTGAAATTTTCGTGCCCAACGAACTTCCGTATGATATACCTCCGAATCGTTTATGATATAGGTCAAATATATTTCGATATATTTACTATAGTTACATATCTATAGTTTTATCTACTTTAAAGTACAATAAATTTCTTTCTAAGGAAATATAATACAACAAAACAAATTTCGAAATTACCAATATAAATGATTATATAAATGATAATTAAAGAACAATCAAACAAATCCATTTCACTATTATCACTCGAGGAAAAAAATCGAAGTACACTAAATTAAATCAAAATATTTCAGATAATACATTTAATAAAACGTATATAGATTTTCGAAAACTGCCCTCGATTTCTCAACATTATTCCCGCAAAAATAAAAATATTTTCACCGCAATATTCTCAAAACTCGAGTTTAAATACTCGTCATTACATCTACTATCCTACCCTACAAGTCAGTCCCTTTCGAACCTTCAACAAAAATACATCCACATCCACTCGAGCACATCCGGTATTATCACAATAAACCCCCGAATCCCTTCGACATCTCTCTTTCTCTTGTCCCTTTATTTTCATGGGACATTCGCTGCTGGGATGACCGCCCCTTTGGCCCTGCCCACCCTCCCCTCCTTGATCGAACGAACGCGAAATCAGGGAATTTCGCCGGGAAATATAAAGAGGCTGGCTTAGGTCCCAGGTTGACCCGCTTACGTTAACTCGCCCCATTCACCGGTCGAGTTTCTCGAGTACTTTGCAAACTTTACCGCGCTCCTCCACCCGGGTTATAAGTATAAGTAGCAAGGGAGGGGTGGCGTGTATACCACGGTTATGCAAATCGTTCACCGTTGACGGGATACTTAAGACGAGGATCTTTCGTGTTGCAGATTTACCCAGGTTCGGCACACCGCTCAACAACCTGACGGTATCCGTGGGCCGCGAGGCCGTTTTCACCTGCATCGTGGAAAATCTTGGCCCGTACAAGGTGAGCGCCACCGATCCACCTTCCTCCACGCCCTCTTTCGTATTCACGCACTGTTTCAAACGTCTTTGCAATTATTCACGCCATATTATGCGCGAGCATACCGCCTCGAATAAATTAGAGGCGAGCGCCTCTTGAACCAGGAACAGATATCTTTCGTCGTTTCGCCAGCTTCTCCGCTACGCGTGGCATGAAATGGATGTTGGGAAAAATAAAGGAAGCCGCTTTTCTCCCTCCCCCCCTTCCTTTCTTCTAGTTGCTCCACTTCTTTCTTTGCGCTTGTTCTCGGTATAGGGGGAGGGGGATGCGTTGTTTAAGAGGGAAAAAATTAAGATACTCTCGTTCTGCCTTCTCAACGTTGATATGAAAAATTGTCTCTGTCGAATGTGGTTGCTTTCAACGAAGATTTAGCATCTTCTAACATCTTCTCTCTTTATTTCAATATTTATTAAGAGGATCAAACGATTTATATAGTTTGTGAGATGTACATGTAACATAGTTTGTGTTATTACGGTGCATAATGATGATAATTTTTCTTTTTTTCTTACGCGTTATTCTCGTTGTTGATTTACTTGTAATTTATTTTGAATAATGAAGAAAGAAATTCTTCTAACAAACAATCTTTCAAATAACTTTTTAAATCGTTCCTTTCTTACCAATTGTTCTGTAATTTATACCAAATGCTAAATAATACACAAATTATAATCTGAATTTCACACAAAACTAACCGATGCTTATAATATATTCGTGAAATACCCCCCCCCCCCTCCAAGGCTTGATTCTAGAGGCCAAAACAAACTCGCAAAGTTGGCAAGGAAAATATTGGTTCGAGCTTATTTATTAAATTATGATCAATGATTAAATTCACATTGGACGAAATAAGACGTTTCCACTAACACAAACTTAAATCGCTCGCAACTAATACAAATAAGCTTCGACAATATTTTTTATAAACTAAAATTCATCTTGCTTCGATTTCTCCAAACCTATCCTCCCTGCAGAAAAAGAATAAAACAAACATATATAGAGAAACGAACCAAGCAATACTTCTACCATCCCTCTACTAACCTTGAACGGGTAGTTTCAACGGGAAGGGAGAGAAATTTTATATAAGATCCGTGGAGAAGGGCGGATATACGATCGAAGCCGAGGATAAAAGAGTGTCTATAACAAACGGTACAAATAAATTCGTAGCCAGAGATCCGGCAAAGAATCCAATGCGTATCTCGCCAACTCCATTTAAGTAGAAATAAAATCCCGCGGGGTGTGAGTTCAGCAGTTTGTTAAGTGGTTCCTCCTCGTCCAACCCCTCGCTCCATTCACCGCCCGACACTTTCATCCTCCCTCCACCCTTCATCCTCTCCTCTCCACGTATCTTCGTGCTCTCCTCTCGCACGTGCCATTCGACCGACCCGACCACCAGCCGCAAGGATACGCGAGTTATAGTTTCCCCGATAGGGGTGGCGCCCGTGCTCTGCCGATAAAAATGCGTGCACGAATTGTTTTATGGTGGACGTCGATGCATTATCTTCGCGCCACGGTGGACAAGGGCGTCTGGCAGGAAATGAAAATGCCAAGGTTGCTCGATGCTCTCTGCTGGAACGAAAGACAAGTGGCTGGGGAGAAAAGCGAGGAAGAATCGGAAGAAGAGGAAGAGGATACGTGGAGAGGAAAAAATGGAAAGGGGTAAATGGGTAAATGGGAAGTAGTCGATAATGGAAGATGCGCTTCCAGTGAAATTAATTCGTTTCACCGTGAATGATTTATCTTGACGAATTTTCTTTAATTTTCTTTAATTAAATTAAGACCCAATAATAATTTTATCTTCGAAATCTCAATGTTCAAATGCAATTGTCTATATTGATATAATTAAGGATGGTTAAAATCGTCGTAAAAGAGAGCGAGAGTATTTAGTAATCGCTTTTAACATTAAAACTGTTTGTATCGATGCATTCGAAGTACTAAAGTATCCTAATTAGCTAAATGTTTTTCTTTTTTCAGTATTAATGATTCCTTTTGATCAATTGCAAGCAGAATGCTTCGATATTTAATATCATGAAGAAATGTATGAAAAATGTACTCTTTTATTTAAGAAGTCTGAGATTATCCAGTTGCACTACTCGATACAAGTTCCACTTCGAGGTAATAATTAGTATGCTCATGAGCAAGGAACAAAGTTTACAGTGACATTATCAGGTATTCGACGTGTACGTGTCACCGCTAATTCCTTTGAAAATGATGAAGTTATCTTGCTGCTCCGTCTATGGCAATTTCTGAAGTAATCAAAACCCGTGATACTTCGGGTGGCGTATTATTTTCAATAGGCTTGAAGGCATCTTATCTGGAATGCATCGAGAAAGTGACTTTTCCTATCAATGGTTAATTTTGCACGATAAAAATTTTATTTGTATAAAATATCTCTTTGATTCTCTCAAGTTAGATTATTCGAATGATAAGATTTTTATAACGAAAGAATTTCTTCTTAGCTTAAAACAATGCAAATTTCTTTTAAAAATTTTCTTTTGTCTGTATGAAATTCTTTTAGAAACTTA
Source organism: Apis florea (assembly GCF_048593485.1). Taxonomy (NCBI): domain Eukaryota; kingdom Metazoa; phylum Arthropoda; class Insecta; order Hymenoptera; family Apidae; genus Apis; species Apis florea. The sequence goes on along the minus strand of NW_028256838.1, from coordinate 96,914 downwards.
CAGAGAAGATTGAAGCAGGACTTAAAATCTTGTGACTGATCGTGGCTTGTGAATGATTTATTGGAATAATCTTTCCATTAAAAAAGCGCGAAATTCCTTAAATGGCGAGTGTAGAACTCTTTTTTATTCGACATTTTAAAAACAACAACTAATAACCTGTTGAATATACTTCACATTCCACCAATTATATTTAAATAATATCGAGTCTCAGAAATTTAACAACTCGTAAATTAAGTAATTTGGTGAAATAATTAAATAACTTGAATAATAAATATTTTATATATTATATATAATAAAACAAATTCAATATCATAGGTATTAAATTAAAAATTCCATTTTCCACGAACAATAAATTTTCCTTTCCCGTTTGTAGGAAAGGAACCGATATTAATTGAAAGTTTTGATTCCGCCGCAGAGGATAAACGCTTAATATTAACATTCTCTCTGTGCAATCCGGATGAAATTTGCGAAAATTAAAGAACATTGGTCCGCGAGGCGAATACAGTTTGCACATTATCCGAAGTCGGCGGGAAATTTTAAAATTTCATTAAAGAGTCGAAATTACTTCCTGCGGAAACGGCGCTGGAAGTGGAAGCGGCCCTAACCCCCCGTATTTTTACGGTGCTAAACCTAATTGAAGTTGGAACCCTCGAAATTTGTCGGAGTTGGCGGGATTAGCATCAGGAGAATTTCTTTTTCGTCCCGTTAAAATAATCGTTCCTGCTCGAATTATTTGTTTTCCATTGCTCGAAAAGATTTCATCGGATTTTACTATCGGATTATTATTATTATTATTATTATTATTTTTTAATAAGTTAATCGACGATGAGGTTGAAACATACAAAAGTGAGATGAATGGAAAAAAGTAATTTCTCAAAATTAAAGTGAAAATCAATTTTTTAATCTTCAAAATTTAATAATCCCTCGAAATTTCTTAAATTATAATAAAATTGTATTTGTTTGAAGTAAGTGTTACTTGCTAATAATGATAAGATGCTATTGAAATATTGATTAGAATGAAACATGTGAAACGTGATAAAAGAATAATTTTCAGAATTAAGCAAACAGTATTTGAAAATGGTAATAAGTATGATCAAATTATTTTAAGAAATCCAGTATTAGAATTATTACATTTGGATTAATATATTATTCGTGTATTATTAGACGTATTGAATTATTGCATTTAAGAAAATTGAAGAAACATAAAAAGATGTTTCAATAACAGCTCGTTGCTTGGTCAATATTTCTTAATGTCAGCAATATTTGTAAAGATATATAATTAAGAAATATAATATTTTTTGTACATATTTTATTAAACAGACATTCATATTTTTCTGTTTATCCCATTCCAATTTACATTTATATTAAAATATTCTGATTATTATTCAATAATTAGATAATATTTGAAAGCTATAAAAGTTATGAACTAATTTAAATACATATTAAATAATGTTCCATTCAGTGCACGAGTGAATTTAAAGGGAGGGTAAAATTTGTGTATTTACGCCGTCAGCGAGTTTCGGTCCACTTAAAGCGGAATAAATTTCACTCTAATAGAATTGTTACGTGATTTTCGTGCTTGTTGAATGCAATGAGGATCAAGTTCTACTTCGTGGGACGAAGTGATAAATATGTAGTAATGTAAAACGCGATAAATGTAGAAAAACTTCAATGTTAATTTATTAATAGAAGCACGCAGCTATTAAATTGTTACATATGAAACACTCGTTTTCCGCGAATGCGTTCAGAATTTAATGACTAAATATATATTAATTAATTATTTGCACGTTAATTTTAAGCTTGAAATTAGCTGAACTATAATTTGAACGATGTTTTATTAATTGCTTTATTATTAAAGAAAGCAAATTGTACGTTATATAACGAACTATATTTCAACACCCAATTCAAATGCTTTTCTTATTCAACTTTAAAATTCTGTATAAAACACCGAACATTAATAGAGTCTTCTTCTGAGAAAAATTTTGATAAACGTAAGAAATAAATAATAAAAATTATTATTTATTATATAATGAGTATCGAAGAAATATTTTAATTACAAAACTCTTAAAAATCTTTTTAACTGAGAAGATATATTGAACTCGTTCGAATCGATCGAAATCATTTTTAATGAAGATATAAATCAAAAGTCCACGTGCGGATTAAATGTTAAATTTTATCAAAAATTCAACCATTTGTCACAACCTAATAATTTATCCGATGGAAAATTTTAGCAGACGCGTGGGATAAAAATTATAATATGAAAGAAATATGATATGATATGCCTATATTTTACGTGGTGAAATATCGTTATAATTTATCATTTGTTTTTTTCTACTCTCTTCAACATCAGCTACAATATTTTTCCTCCTGTTTTATTCTGCTGTATCGTTGATTGAATAAATTGAATAAATCGCGTATTTAAATACTGTTTTACATATACTTTGGCAGTTGCGTGAGAAATGTTTTATTTATAGAATCAAGAAAGAAAAGAGCCCTTCTCCTTCCGTTTTGTTTGCCGCATTTCAACGTGCAAATAGCGATATCGAGTTCCGTTTCTTCGTCTCAACCCAATGTTTCAACAAAACATTGTTTACGGTACGCTTAGTTTCCGAAGCTGAATCGCGAGCACATTTTCTTATACAAGTTAAATGATGATTCGAACGTTCAAATAAAAACTAGAAATTATATTTAATATTTGAGATAAAAAATTATTTCAACGCCCCAATATATTCCATAAATTTAAACAAAAACTTATCCCTCCCTTCGTCTCTTTCGCACAGATCGATTAAAACGATCGATAAACCTAAATTTCCCGATCCATCCGATTCCATCAAAACGAAATTAGAAGACTTGGTGGCCCATCGTCGCAAACTTTCCCGACGACATTCATTCGTGCTCGTCCATACGTTTCCGTCGCGACTACACCGTCGGATTACCGGTTTGATTTCGCAATCGGAGCCAGCCAACTTTGCCAAATGGTTGCACGCCATTCCGTTTCCAGCTTGAACGAATATGAGCCGGCCCCTCCTAATGCAGTTTTCGCGATCGCAACATTATCGAACCGTGGATCGGTTGCCAAGTGTTGCGAGTATATTCTCGCATACTTGCTCGTGTGTGGGGAGGTTCGAGGAAGGTCTGTGGTAAAAATCGTGAGAATCAATGGTGGAGGCGAGATTTCATTGCAGGTGAATAACGACGAGCTCGGAAACTGCGATTCTCATGCGCGATGTTCCCGTTAATACGTAATATTACGTCGGAGAATGGCGCGCAAGCACGAATACCGGTTACATATTCAATGAGCAACACAATGCGGATGCAACGAGCGGCGTGTGAGTTGGTTGGAGAACAGAAATACGAATAAATTAATCGGAGAAATAAAGGGGGGAGATGGGATCGTGTGATCCTCGTAGGACTGTCGAATGATTCGATGAAGGGATGAGATAGGGAGAAGATTTGAATTTGGAAATAATTCAGATTAGGATGATTTTACGAAACTTCTCTGTACAAATGTTGATCAGAATGTACAAAATTTTCAATTAATTAAAGTAGTCGAGTTCGAAATGGATTAAAATAAAGATTCAATTTATCTTCGAGTAAAAGATATTGGGTAACTTTAAGTATTATTTAAATTTCCTTTATTTTTTAATTGAATCTTAATGACGAAGTTTTTAGTTTCTTATTATGTTTGTGAAAAGTTTCATTCGTAACTTTATACAAATGCTCTGATGTTATTAATAAATCATGTTATTTTTTGTTCAAAAATTAATTATTTCACAGTATATTGGGTAGGTTTCACATATATATATTATATATGTGCGCAAGATGAAAATGGTAGAAAAGAGGAGTAAAGGAAAAAGTTCAGGAAAAGAAAAAGGATAAATCTAAACCGCATTTTATCACGGGAGAATACGGGAGGTCAGATTCTGGTTATTTTTCTCTAATACCATACTTTTTCTTTCTTCTAAATTTGGCGCTTACCCTAGATTCTTGGAACTTATTCCGCGTAGCGCTACGTATTATTTTCTTTTCCATTTATCTCATTCTCTTGGGCAAAATGATCTCTCAAAGTAACTTTTTTTCATCGTATTACGATATGCTAAGTTTACATATCGTGTTTTTATAGCTCGAGACAATCTGTGAATGTTGCAAATGCATTAAAAAGCTCTCAAAGAAAGTTTCGAAGGAAATGAAATTGTTTTTGAACGAATCGTACATATAAATTGTACAGTATATTCCTAAAAATATATTCCCTCTTTTAAAAGGTGTGGTATTTTAAATAAATTTTTAATATTTAAATTATATTTAAATTACATCGTAAATTTAACAACAATTTCTCGTTACACATCTGTATAAATTATTTCATGTTTCATCTCTGCTCTGTTATATTATTTTGATTAATATTTACATAATAATGGAAATATTTTACTTGGTAACAATGCCAATATTCTTTCTTTGTTTATTTCGAATATATATATATATATCAGAAATCACGGATTTATTTATTACAATCTAAACTTGTTGAATTACAAAAAAAATATATACATCTACCATGATAAAAATGTTGGAAATCTCATATGAATATTATTATTTAAAATTAAATTTCCATTTGATACTTTTTCTTTTCTTAAAATAATTGTTTATTTCAATATGAATATGAATATTATCATTGTGTATTGTAGATTGCATTCATGCAATTCCTGGCAATAATTATTAGAGTAATTTTTTTAAAATTGGACCAAATAAATTAAAATTTTTTGAAAAATTTTAGCAGTTAATCTTAAAGAGGAGGAATGCAGATGTCATTCTTTAAAACTTCTTACCTGAGACTGCATTGAAAAATTAAACAATACATTTTGCATATTTATACCAATTATATGAAACCTCATCCAAATCGATCGATGCAAAAGCAACGAAAAAATCTATACATCTTAAAAATCGAATATTTGCTAGCAATTCTAATATTTACAAAAGATATTTCATTTTAATTCTAATTACATATTCGTTACAAATAATATCTAATAAATATAATAAAACCAATTCCAATTTCAATTACTTTCTATGCTACGCTCCATCCATCTTGAAATCACCCTAAACCACCATCCTAAAAACCAGCCGTCAAAGGGCACCCTATTTCATCCCATTTCCCCGAATCTAATAACACCCTTTCGCACTGTCCTCCTCCTCTCCCCTTTTTTTTTTTTTTTTTTACACCAACCTCTATAATTTGCCCCAGAGGTCGGTCCTCGTGCCCCGAGGATCATCTATTAGAGCGCGCTTCCTGCTAAATGGCCGGCCCTATTAAGAATCCGTAATTACCCCAAGATCTCGAGGCAGGTAGACGCACGATTTCCGACGCGTGTCTGCCTTCAGCTCTAATGCGGGGTTATTCCAAAGTAAGGAGGTTAACCCGGCAGAATGCGGGGTAGGGCGCGTCTCGAAGTCAATAGCCGAAGTGGAGGAGCGAGAGTGGGGAGGGTCGGAGAACTTGTGTGCACGAGCTGCCCTGTGATTGCCCATGCAAACAAACCACCGTATTAATTATTCGTAATGTCGATGGTTACGACGAACCAGGCATTCAAAGGATCCCCATGGGATTGGAAACTATGCGATGGGACGAACGGAGGAGGGTGTCTGAGTAAAAAGTTTCCTTTGAATCTTTCGAGTGATTTTATTTCTGGATTGATGGATTATTATATATATATTATTTGATAAATTTATATATATTTGATAAATAGTTATTGATAGAAGAGATGGGAAATTTGTGAAATTTTTGGTGCTGATATTTCAGGATCAGGTTTTCTTTTCTGCATCGATCCTTAAGGGTGAATAATTTTGGGTAATTTTATGGGCTGGAATTTCTTCCATTTCTTTGCAGAATAATCTATATAATGGTATTGGATTAGCCGAGAGATGAGAATTTGTAATGTAATTTGTGTTAACGATTTCTAATGTTAAATTTAGATAGAGTGTATGTGACATAAAGGGAAATTTGTATCAATTATACCATGTATTAATAATTTTTAATGTAAGCAGTGTTCGTTTCAATCACTTTTCAGTATTAATTTCTAAGGATTCCTTATCCAAATTTCAAGTAACTCTATTTGCTGAAATCCCTTACAGAATAATCTAATAATAATGTAGGATTGAGCAAGACGGGAATTTGTAGCGTAATTTGTGTTAATGATTTCTAACGTTCATCTCGGATATCTTAAGTGCTTCTGAGATATCTAATATTAACAAAATTGTATAGAGATAATATAAATTGAGAATTTGTATTAATATCTAACTGTATCTATTTTTTCTAATCAATCTATCTATTTCTTTCAATTACTTTTCTCAATATTCGTTCTTTTGAATTATCTTATTTGCTGTAACGATATAATAATTAATAATTTCCAATAATTTCCAAAATTAATTAATCTAAATCTTTAAATATTTTTGTAACAAATTTCACGAATAAAACTTATTGAATATTTTAATTTGAATAAGTTAAAAATTAAAAAAAAAATTGATTCGATATTCTAATTAAGGATCACGTTCCTAAATTATTTTTAAATTATTTATTTTTTTTTTTCGTAGAGTTCTAATGAAAAATATCATCCTTAATTGGAATTATGAATAAATTATTTTCGATTCAATCTACTAATTGTGAAATTGAGCCGCGTCTATTGGATTCGAAATTAATTACAAATTAATTTACGAATTAATTTCGTGATAAAGAAAGTTTCGTGAAAATAGATTTGACCTATTTTGACCCATTTTATTCAGAAAGCATTGACCTAAATTTTCTGATAGAATCTAAAATTTTGACGCATTTTCATTCGACATTATATACATTATTCGCTCTTTATGAAAAATATAAAGATATAAAAAAGTAATTGCTTAACAGCATACGAATCATCATTGAAAAAGTGTTCAACAATTCGTTATTAATGTATATCATTGTATTACATATTGTATTATTAATTACAATACTTCCTTCTATTTATCGTTCCAACCGTATATTGAATAAAATAATATATCCATTATTCTAATTTGCAATAATTGCAAATTTTCGTGCAGCTAAGATATGCTCGATATTCAACTAATATATATAAATATATATAAATACCATAGACTCTATATCATAAATAAATTGCATCTGCGAAAAATCAATAATTTCATTCTATAAATCCACTACAATCTCTTCCTATCATCAAAATCAAACTGCTCAAATTATTCGAATTATTCGCATAAAAAAAAAAAAATCACATAATCTACGCTTCAAAAGAACGCTACAAACTGTGTTCAGACTTAACAACGAAAGAGGAAGAGATCCCCGTGTCAAAATGAAAAGGAAAGAAGACGAGGAAGATCGGAAAAAACAGAAGAAAAGAATCTCGAATCGCGCAACTCGCTCGCTCCACTCCGGATCGATATCAATACACCGCGATAACGCTAATTGCTTCTTAGGTTAGGAACGATTCAGAGGTGGCGGAGAGAGCGTAGAACCCTAGAGATGCGAGCCTTTGCAGGGGCCGGATGGAACAATTATTAGGTCGACCTGTCGTAAAGTAAAGCGAGTGCGCGCGTTACGTCCTCGAATGGAATTGCGATACCGTTGAATTTGCATACAGTATCCTTCTCCTAAACACTTCTCCGTCTTTGTGCGCGGTTCCAACTTGCATTCGCCGCTTATTAAATTTACGCGAAATCGACGAACGAAAGCCCTCACCCACCCACGGTTATCCGGCTTGCGATAAGGGTAATAATTCTGGGTAATTACGGCGTGGAAACTGTGCCGCGTATGTAGACGTTTTTGCGAGGGACGAGCGGTTGTGTGAAAAGTAAGCAGGTTGATTAACCGTGGCAAGGAAGGGGTTTGCGCCTATTCGAGATAATACCAGTGTTGCTAAGATTGCTATTTTTTCTTCTCTTTCTTTCTTTTTTCTAGTGGTGGTTTTGGAGATGTCGATGATCGTGGATACGACGAAAGGAGATTCTTGATTGACTCTTAATTGAATCAAAGGGATTTGGGTTTTTTGATTTGTCGAATTATATGATGCGTCAGAATGAGGTTAATGTTTGGAGTTATTAGGGGAATATTGAATCGAGGGAGTGGGATCAGTCGTTGAAGTTTCGGTATCTTTAATATTCGGAGATAGAGAGTTTTAAGTATATCTAAAATGTTCGAATTTTAGTGCTTTATTGTAAAAAATATTTTTATCGTGAAAGACGAGAGGATGAAGGATTTCGAGGATTAATTTTTTCGCGCTCAAAGAGACTTTTCATTGAGAGACAGAGATTATTAAATGTATAATCCGTATTATGTTTTGCACAAAAATTTCATCGAAATCAGAATTTTGTGATTATACCGCGATTAATTTATCAGCTTTTGAATGAATAATTATATCCCAAAGGAATAGCTGTCTATAAATTTATCGATCTACGTATCTCTAAAATTAACTGATAAAAATAAGCTACTAATAACTCTAACTATTAGAGACTCGATATAAAAGTTGTACAAAAAATTCCACAATTTTTCTCAAGGCGTTCATATTTATAAATCTTCGAACGATCGTTCGCAAGACGCCAAGTCGTCTCGTGTACGGTTCGTATGTAATTTGATCGCACGAGGAACTCCAAAACGGAGATTTATCATCGATATTGTCGAGAATGGCACAAGATGCAGCTCCACTTATCGACGCAAAATATTTGCCAGAAGTCGGCGGCGCTCTTTTCCTTCTGGATATACGATAGAATTTCCGCACGAACCTTCATTCGCTCTCTCACGTGTATTACGAGCGGGGCAGCCGTTGAAATACTCTGGCAACAAGGAAGAGGCGCCTTGTAATCTAGCTGCCGAGAACCGTGAGAATCGAAAGGTGAAGATGAAGCTCCAAGTAGTCAAGGAGAGTGAAGTGGCAACGTTTTCACGATTTATATGTATATATGTATATATGTGCGTTGCTATGCACTTTCGCAAAGGAAAAAAAAAAAAAAAAAAAAGAAAAAATGAAAGAGAAGCGATGAGAAAGCTTCTGTCGGGAAAATAATGCGCGATGACAGTCCGTTTATGCGAATCTGGCGAACAGGGGACAAGCAGGTTTATATAGGTGACTAGATTATTCGTGTAATCTCTCAAAGGGATGATTTTTTTCAAAGATTTGTTTAAAATGTATCATGATTAAAATTAAGTTTTCAACGTTGTCATTTAAAAAGTTTTATAAGAAAAATAATCGTTGAAAAGACAATCGTTTGTGTATCAAAACTGAATGTTTAATCGATTTGATTTTTCACTGTAGTTAGATTTGATCAAATATTACAAATTTGGAAACAATTTTGCATGATAATTGCTTCGTATAAAGTGGAGTTTTATTATATATATTGATGGTGTTCAAATGTTAATGTTTTATTTAATAATTGTAGATTATTTTTGTGATTACCCGAATAAAATATTAATTTGCAAGAGGAAAGATGAATTAATTTTAAAACTTAATTTATTGGGATATTAGAAAAATATGACAGGTATTAAATACCTAGCCATAGATTTGAGATTATCTGAAGATCGGTGCACGCAGTACAATTTGGATTATCAGCATTCCGTTTGTACGTACCGTTGTAATGCTCACTTTAAATTATTCATAGATGAATCTCTATTATCCGAGCCGCGGTCAAAACGAGGCATTAATTATTCTCATAATAGATATATGACAAAGGAAAAACATTTTTAATTTACGAATATTCAGAGACACGTTACAAATTTACAATAAATTAAAACATCGAATAAACAAATAATTAAATAACACTGTTCCGTTTCAAAGTTTAAATTAAAATATCCTGTTTCCAAGCTAAGATGTGAGTGCTTGAAACGCTTAATAAACAGTCGTTTTATTCGAGGAATACGATCTTATCCAGCTAAAACCCTCCATAAGAAAATAAATACCCACTCGTTAACTCTTAATTCGAATTCCATTTTATCTGTTTCCCAAACGAACCTATCGTAAATCTCGAAACAGGAAAAGAGCAAAAAACTTCATAGTCTCGAAAACAGCGAAGAAATCACGTTCGTCATAATCCACGGTACGTGTCGTTGTTCTCAACAGGTAGCGTGCACTTTGTGCCGGAAGTAGGTACGGATCCAATCGGAATAACATCGACTTATTTCCTTTTCCCCTCTTATCTTCTTTCTTTCTTTCTTTCTTTTTCCCACTTTTAAATCCCTTGTATCTGCCACTCGAACGCGTTTCGATCCACGACGATATCGCCTCGTGTTCGCGGCAATTGCCGTGGGAATTAATTGGACTTTATCACGTCAAACGATTCAGTTCGGTCAAATTACTTCACGGTTGTTTAGTTTCGCGTGAATAGCCGCGAGAGGGGAGAGGCGCCACCGTCGACGCGCATTCGTGCCACGTTTTTCCTCTATTTTTCCCCTCCGTGGCCCTGAACCATAAAACATTTCGGCCTTTTCGTCCTCCTTCACATGCTACGACAGTGAAAATATCGCGTTGATCTTCCACCCACTCTTTTTCTTTCCCATCCTCGTATCTCTTCTTCCTCTTCTCGTCATCCGTCTTTACTCGTTTATCCCTGTTTCTACGTTGCGTTCGAGCTCTGCCATTTATCGAATTTATCGATGCATTCCAAAGTGTAAAGTGGCGATGATCAAGACGATCGTTGAAGAGCGATGAAATATGAATACGTAAAGAATCAGTGATTTTTATGTCGATGTGAAATGTATATGATTGGTTATCTAGTTTATCTTCTGGGATATTAATATATTTTTGTTGTCTCTTTCTCGGTTGGGAATTGCGTGTGGATAAAAATAAAATGTATGGAATAGATAGATAAATAGGGGACGATTCCATTTAAATTGAACTTTCTACAAAAAATATTCAATCAAATTTTTAATTAATATAGTTTCTTTTCGAGATGAAAAGTTATGAGCGTGCTTTCCAAAATACTTCGAGTTTTGAAAGTTTTCATTGAAGTTTAGAGATTCCTGTGTATTTAGCTTCAAATAGGTAGATTCTTCTGGATTCTTTTAATCCTTTAATTTTACAGATGAATTAAAATGAAGAAAACTCTGAATTCATATAAAAATTGCTTTGCCTGGAATTTTTCTTTCGGTTCAAAGCGTGTTTTCAATTAAATTTTATTGAAAAATCTATTAAATTTGAAAAATTGCATATAGATTTATTTCTATGATAAATATTTTCTCTATATTAGTGATAGTAGGTACAATTGATATTCGATTCTACGTGAAAAAATACATTAAAGGAATAAAATATTTTAATTTAAGAGCTATTTTCAAGAAAATCGTGTGATCGTGAATCAAAATTTTTAAGTTACTAAAAACTTTCCATCAATTCTAAGCGTGTCAAATTTTCAAGATAAATCTATAATAAATTTGATATCGATCCTTTCTCCCACTTGCGCTCATTCTTTCTCTTTTTCAATTGAATTTCCACAAGTTATTTGCTCAGACAGATAACTGTCTGGATTCGTTTTGTGAGAAATTTAATATAAAAATTTAATTCGGGGAACGCAATTATGCATGCATAACGATGGATAGTATTTTCAATAATTTCTCCATTAATAAATTCCATTTAATTAAGATTAATAATTAAGTATTTGAAAAATTTTCAAAGTTAATCTTCTCGAAAGCAAAATTTCGAACGAACAAATTGTATTTTTCAAATTAAATTTTTCTTTTTTCATAGAATCACAATCATCTCATTAATTGTACCATCAACACAGGAACACCTTATTTATTACGATAATCACGATAAACAATTTTCTGTCGTCGCGTGAAAAAATGAACTCTCACGCAAAAGCCTATTAATCACGCTATAACTCGCGTCACGTTTCCAAATTATCACGTCACAGAAAACTCTCTTTCCCTATTCTTTATACCCTAATAATATTTCAAACAATGTTAAAAAGATACTCGTTTCTTACTTTTAAATGTCCTTAAAAATCCTTCAAAGCTTCCGAGAAAATCGAACATTTCTCCAATGGATAAAAATAACGATTGTTTTAATTCCAACATTGTTTTCGGCTAATCTCAATATTGTTTAAGGGATAGAATTTTTCCACGTAAAAAAAAAAAAGATGGATCGTGATAACGAAAACGATATTGATCGCGCGGCTAACATCGCTTTTCCTGTTAAAATTGAAAATTTTCAAGCTCGCTCGTGCACAAAAGAAAATGGTGCAGATAGATAGAGAATATGGGGCGCGCCACGAGAAGAGAACACGCTTCACGGTGAAGTTTTCTTGCGAGCTCAGACACACGATGGGCGATGCATAAGGATGTTTCGTGTGTGGAACGGCGAGTCAAATGGTGGAACTCTAATGAAATTCCGTTCAGACGCGCTATTTGCGATCGTTGCTCGTCCTATGAAAGTCATAAATGAATATCGAAAACTTGGCCAATATTATTAAGTTTGCGGAGTGGAATTGCGTCGTTTTCGTCCGGAAAGCAACGATCTACTCGCGGATGAGAGACACATTTTTAATAACGTTCGAATGGAAATAATATCTATATGATTAATATTTCATAGACGCAATATTATTCATGTTAAACATGATATTATATTTTTTTTAAATATGTTTTAGATTTTAAATATTGATAATGTGATGAATCTTTTTGAATTTGAAATTTGTTATATATTACAAAAAGTTTATAATTTTTGAAGTAGATAATCTCGATTCTAGAAATCGAAATAATTTTTATATAAATTTCTATGCAACGAGCAATTTTGTGTATGGAAAATTTTGAGGATTGTTTAATAACTGGAATATTCTATTTTAAATGTTGCATTTCGAAACATTATTTCTAAGAAAAAGAAATGAAAATTTTTGTAAAATTCTAGAGAAAAGATTTGTTTCCTAACAAAATATACTCGCAACATTGTACACGTGGTAAATTTTGTATGAACGATAAAATGAAAACGGCTGTTAAGAAACACATATATATATATAAACGCACGAGGGAAGGAATCTATGTATATAATATATGCATAACAATATGGGAAAAAGAATGGTAAGGAAAAATGCATTCGAGAAACATATATCGTTACTGCGAAATTCTTGTATCATTGCGATGCAATATTTTATTTTAATATGAAATTGATATTTCATCTCTATTCTCTACAATTATTACTTTTACTAATAATTTTCACTATAGTTATTTCTCTTTCAAATTAAATTCTAAGAAATCAACTTATTTATTTTAGCAAAAAAATCAAACAATGATATATATATATAAAATAGAAAAAAAAAATTATAATTTAATTCTCAATCTTCGATGTGATATAATTTTAAACATAACATATTCTTTTAAAAATTCTGACATTTTAATTAATTTTAATTACCCATTCCCTCCTTTAAATTTCAATCGATATTATTTTAAAACATTGAAAATCTTCTCTTTTCATTCAGATTAAACAGTTTTATAAGAAAGAATATTAGAATTCATATTTAGCATTATTCGAGAAATATTGTAAATTTAAAGTAATCGTTCGGAAGATTTTTTTTTTTTTTTCTATTAAAATTGTTTCGATTTCAAACGAGCGGCGGGAAATTCTTCTGATATTGCTTTCCTCGCGTTCTCGCAAGCAAAAATGACGAGAAATGGAGAATTGATGAGAAACAGAAACACGAACAGGGGGGATAAGGAATGATCGCGCGGCTATTCCCACGGAAAACGACGTTACTCGAGCCAGGGAAAAGAGAATTGCGTGTTTTCGTGTCTCTTTTTGGATATGATCATTTATTGTAGATGGCGCTTATTGGACATTTAAGAACCCAAAAATTTGTTATATTTTATACATGATGTATTTGTTATATTATACAGAATTTAAAATTAAGTTTATTTAGAATAATGAGATTAATTTGTTTGTTATATTATACGTTATCGTTATTTTAAATAAACTTAATTTTAAATCAATTAATAGAATTATTTAATACTATTTAATGAATATTAAAATATAGTATTAAAAGAATTGATAGAATATGAGAAATTGACAAATATATTCAGACTATCAATTTTCTTTTAAAAAATCATTTAGATTTTGAAAAATTAATTATATATTATATATAAAATTAAGAATATTTTGAAAAGAGGTTCAGAAGTTGATTCGTTTGAATTTTGAGAATGTGATAATATAATAAATTGTTTGATATTATTTCAAACAAAAGATTCGCAAGATTAAATGACTTCTATCATAATTTGTTTTTCTTAGGAATAGAAATATTTTAAATTTAAATTTTCTTTATGGAAAATATTATTTATAGAAATTCATTTTACATGTATTTAAAAAATATATATATATGTATGTTAATATAATTTATTAACATTTATTTCATTAATAATGAATAAGTAATATTTTTAATTTTAAAATGATTTTGAAATGAATTTTTGTAATAAGAATATCCTTTCGAAAGTTAGATGCATTAAAACATTATCTATTCTCTATGAAACTTAGAAGAAAGAACAGAAACAGTATTCTCTTTGAATACTTTTTGGAATTTATTCAACTCGCGTTGCACGAATGTAACGCCATTGTTTTAATGGAATGGTATATCAAGCTTTACATTTTTACACAGCTTGTTTAAAAATTAAGTTAGATTTATTTGAAATAACTTTCACAGTTATTTTTTATATGATACTTTTTTAATTACACGACCCAACAAAGGGAAAAGACGAATAGCTATTGTTAACATTTAAAAGAATTACGTGAATATTGTTTTTATCTAAACAATTAATATCTCTTATTGAATATTACTTTATATTATTTTTTTAAATATACTTGTTATTATTAGATATAAGAATTTCAATATAATATAAATGTCAAAATAAAATTTTATCTCTATTTTTCATGTTAAAAAAAAAAAAAATGTCGCATAGTAGGGATGCGACAGACACGTGATGAAATAAATTATTTTGATGTTGCAGTTTTACGATAGTACACAAATAGTACAATCCTATGATACATATGTAAAACAGATTTTTATGAGTTTATAAGAAACGTTTTGTTGTACGAAAAAATTGTTGCAAAAATTAAAAATTTTTTAACCGTGAAAAAAATTATTCAAATGTTACACTTTATAATATTAATTTAAATTGAAATTTGAAATTAATACTTTTTACCGTTTCATATAAGTGAAAAAGTCGTTCAGATTTTTGTGAAATTTAATTAAATTACTATTAATTCGATTTCATTATTAAATTTTTCGCTTATTTTAGTTTTTATTCGTAATTAATATTAATTCTCTTGCACGCATCCTTTACTGTATTCATTAATTCAATTTTCACGTATCATAATTTCTTTTCAATATGCAGATTAATGCTTTTACGTGTAAATTAATATCTCCCGTTTCAACAAAATATATTTTCTTTCAACAAAACCAATTAAAACTTTCAATTTTTCGAAATTTTAAATAACATATTTCAACTAAAAAAAAAAAAATATAATAAAATAAATTATCCTCAAAACAATATTGATTTTCCATTTACAAACAGAATATATTATTAGCAAATTAACAAAATAAAACCTCTTAAAAGTAATTATATATATATGTTAATTTGTCGAAATAAATTTTCACAAATAACGTTTCATACATCATTATTTAAGCAAATGACCATCTCTCAAGGTATATACATATATCATTACGCGGGAACATTATTACCGGTGTGATACGTATTTTTTTTTTTTTTCTCAGAACGATTTAAATCCCTATAATTTATTCGATGTTTCCAAAGGAGTGCATTCTCCAATTTCATTTTAAGGAGGATTAACGGTACCATTTGGGATTGCGGCGCGATAATTTACGTTCTATAACGAGGGACGACTTGTCGAGGGAGGGGAGGACACTCGATCGATACCACGGAGTAAAATGACAGTGGCGTTCTGTTTACCATTTAAGATGGAAATTGGAATAAAATAACGCTATAGTTTCCTTGGGCATTAAAGTAGTTTCGTCATGAATATGTAAATAACGTCGAATCTTATTTGCGGGGGTGGGTATATCACGTAAAGGGAGTGAGGTAATAACGTATTCGTTACGCAAAGGATGCTTATGTAAAAAAGCGTTTGTAAGGAACAATGAATTGCTAATGGGTCGAAATAATGAAGATGTCGCGTAAAGAACGAGAAAACCAATGTGCTCCTTTATGAAATACATTTCTATGCTCAGTGCTTAGTTTCAGTGGTATAGTCGATGAGTTGCCAGTGGAATGGTGATGAAATGATATATGGTTCTCTAATAATAAACTTGGAAATTCCTTTAAAATCATATTTGTACCTAAGAGCTTAGAATTATATTTATGTTGAACTGATGGTAGATAAATAATCCTTCAATTATAAATTTGGGAATGTCTTGTGTTAACATAATGTGTAGTGGTTCGTGAAAATATTCGAACATTATCTGAAAGAAAATTTTAA
The DNA here is from genome assembly GCF_048593485.1 of Apis florea. NCBI lineage: Eukaryota > Metazoa > Arthropoda > Insecta > Hymenoptera > Apidae > Apis > Apis florea. The sequence continues at coordinate 80,481 of NW_028256838.1, read as the reverse complement.
TCAGATGCAATGATGAGATATGTTGATTGATTGAAACTAATATTATAAGCACTTGTAATAAACTTATTTCATTAATAATTTTATAATGAAATTGTAAACTTTGTTTCTTTTTAAAAATAAATGAGATTTAGATTATTTATAAATATAAAATGTACAAGTATGTTATTTACGTTAATATTATTATATTTTTATATTTAATTAACATCTAATTTTATCCTGATTTTAATGAAAGTTCATTTGCATGTCGACCATAATGGATTACAAATGAAACAAATTTTTTTCAACAGGAATAATATTTCGCATGCAATTTCACTTGGGAATATTTTTTACAATGGGATGATAAAAAAGTATTATAATTTAAAATTTAAAATCCTACTAACAAATTATATTTTTAAAGAAACGAAAAATAAAAGTATTAAAATTTTAAGGCTTGATATCATTCTTTCATAATATCATTTTTCTAATAAAAAAATTCACATATATCTTGATATTCCTGTCTTATAATATTTGCAATAATCTAATATACATATTTTCTTTTGTTAACAATTTTATTTATTATAATAAGTGTTCCAATAATTTTACGAACCATTGTACGTTACAACAAAACAACAGGTTTCAATAAATCGGTTCTAAATACAATGAATTATTAATATCTTGAAATGATATTGGGGGTAAGATGATTGTTATTTGTCAAAATTGATATCCAATTGATAATCACCGCATAATTTAATATTATTCTAAAATTATTTACATTACTGCGAGGTGTTATTGCAGTATTAATTTGCGAAAATTGATTGCATATCCATTGAACTCTATTTACAATATTTTACATGAATTATTTATACAATATAATCCAATTGAAAATTCTAATGTTATTAATATTTAATGTTCAATTAATTAACATTAATTAATCAATCGCGAACGAAATTGTTTACATATCTATTAATTATAGAAAATTTTACATGAATTATTTATACAGTATAATCCAATTGAAAGTTCTAATATTAATAATATTTTAACGTTTAATTAATTAACATTTAATAAACCGATTTCGAACCAAATTGTTTACGTTGATTTAATATTGTTTAAAGTTTAATTATTCTCTTTTATTTTCATTCGGACATAATTTTGAGATTCTCCTGTAAATTTTCATTTAATATTTTAAAAAATTTGTTTACAACGAAAATGAACTTCTCTTTCGCAGTTTCATAAAAAAAATTATCAACATATCAACGTTTAAAAAAAATAAATATCGATTTAATTACTTTTTCTATTATCTCTATTTATTGTTTCATATTTATATTAACATCTCGATCTATTTGTTATAATACATAACATTTCTTGATTTCACGGTATAATCTCAATGATCCAACGTGCTTAATCATTTTCGAAAAATATAACTATATATTTTCGAATAATTTAGAAAAACGATATCAAAAAATCATAACAACAACAGCAACAATAATAGTTGTTGCATTGCAGAGAGAAATAGCCTAGCTTATCCTAAGAAATGTGACATTTTGGTGAATTTTTCGCTTGATCGCAACTTGACGGCCATATGAACGACATTTCGCGAGTGAAATGGCAAGATGACAAGCCGTTGGATAATGCAAAATGTCATTGTTGCGACTCCTGTTCGTGTTCCCCTCCGAGAAAACAATCGCGTGTTGTGAAACCAAGACAACGCTAAACTCACGAAGGTTTCGTTTTAGACTGATCTTTCAACCGAAACCGGTGTTTATTCTTCGAAATTGCAACATTATCAAAAAAAAATATGATTGAAAAAATTCTGTACTTTTTCCGTGTTAGAAAAGAGAAAAGTACTAATAAAAAATTATTTTATTCAGTGAAAAAAAAATATAAATATTTTTTTGAAAGGAAATTATTAAATATTAGAAAAATATTTAATCCTTTTTATTTTTGGTTCTGGAGATGGTTATTTAGCTTTAAAAAACTCGCATCGAAAATTGTGATGCAAAACTGGAAGAGGATGATTCTTGCAAAGTAAATCCAAAATATAGAAATGAAAATTTTTTATACAAGTCTTCGTTTTCGAATGAATCTATTATGAAATTTTATGATGTATATGCGTACAAAATCAAACTAATTATTTATATTTCTTTGATAAAATAAGAAAGACGATATTGCATACACAAATATTATTATTGTGAAAATATCATTGATGTATCTATAAATCGTAACAAATATAACAAATAATCCTTTTGTGTATTTTGTATATAAAATAACAAATTTAGAGATAGAACATAATGTTCAAATATTAATGCAAATATGTATAGGTATTTCATTTCATTCATATTTCACTTATTTATGTTATATTTATATTATTTATGCAAATGGAAATTTTCCACTATTTTTTGATATTATATTTACAAAAATGACATTGTTATTACAAAAGTTAATATTTGCGTTGTGAAAACATATATTTAAATTAAACTATTGAAATTTCGAATAATATAAAAACTCTTAAAAATCCTATAAACAATTAAACAATCAATCATTTCCTCTTTTAATTTTTACTTGTTCGAGTATATTTTATGTAGATTCAACTAAATCTGTGAATTTATCTATCTACATTTCATAAAATGGTTCTATCATTTTTTACTTCAGTTTTGAAAGGAATTAACAAAGTCGTACGTTGAATAAAGCTTTAAAATCAACTATTTCAATCGCTTCTGGTATTAATATAATTCGTAAATCTGCGTAGAAAAACATGTTTCGATGAATAAGATTTATATGATCTATTTTATGCATTTAAATATAAAATGATTTTTATCCTAATATAATAAATTTCATTTAAAATGAGTAATAATTCTATAATTAATAACAGTTTTATTATTAATTATAATCTTTTCTGTATAATATTTGTATCAACGCAAAAATTCATTATTTTTTATTTAATTTTATCACATACCAATTTCATTATAAATGTTTCAAATTTTATGTCCAATTCAATCTCTACATTGCATCTCAATAAACGTTCCCTAAAATTTCTAATACAAAAAAAAAAAAAAAATTAAATAATTTAATAAAAAGTATGATACTTTTGTTAGGAAGAATACTAAACTAAATTTAATTTTTACAAAAACATAATGCAAATTTCTTTCAAAAAGAAACAAAAGTTTGTTCAAATATCAATAAATTTTTAAAATGAAAAGATACGAACGTAATTTTTCCTCGAAAAACAAAAGACATATAATTAATCTAATAGATATTTTATATAAAAATCTCGGATTCAGTTTCATTTATATCATAATTAATCATAGTTGCAACATTTATATCTATCCGTTGATCCAAGATAAATACTGTATGAGGAAGATTAATTATAGAAAATTGTTCCTCTTGTTTTGTTCGTCGTGGAAACAGAAACAACAATCGAAATTGCAATGACAAGCGGATATTCTCCGTTCTTTTCGAGGGGAACTCGTTTCAATTTCTTAATTGCAACAGCTGGAACGATGGACATAGCTAGAGATAAATTACTTATGTATAAATGGAACGCAATTTCGTTCTTGAGGGGACGAGAATCCGAGCTTATTTAACGTCAAATTCGTATGGATACACGACAGAATTTTCTTCCACCGAAATTTATTTAATTGCACAACGAAACCTTCATTATGAGAACTAATAAGAAGATTCAGATTCAATCGAATAAGAAAAAGATAATGAAACACAGATTTTTCTTAGTTGAATTATTTTATATGTGAAGGAAAATATTATTGCTTGTTTACAATAAAATTGAGATAACGGCGTAAGAAATGAAAATTAGAAATTCTATTTTTTTTTTTTTTTAGCAGCCAAATTCCATAAAATATTTAATGTATAATGAAACGTATTTATTTCAAACAATTTTTTATTTCATCCTTCTGGTTATCAATGATTGTGCCAATTTTTCAATATTATAGGTTTCCAATTCCCTAACAAATTCTCGTTGTTAATATAATTTCACTTCAATAGTTAACGTAACACTGGATACTTATTTACATTTTGATGATATTATTATTAAATGTGTACCAAACGTGATTTCAACTCAAATTTTATATCGTGGTAATTTTTATAATAATATAGTTGAGAACAGAATAACAATATTCTGTAGATATTAAAATAATTGAGAAAGGTTCATTTTCAGTTCATATTTCGATTGTTGAAAATTTCGTTTTTTTTTTATTCTTGCGAAAAAATAATTATTTTCAATTTGATAAATTATTTATACGATTCTTCGAATATTCATCATTTTAATCATTCGATTCTAATAATTGTTATTCTTTTTCGATTGTTTTTAGTTGTCAATAGACAAATTTATTTTTTTTGTAACGAATGATATAAAGATCATGTACAAGTCACGCAATTACAGTCTTAACTTTCCATATTCGTCGATTTAATTATGTACTATGTATTATTAGGTACTATAACGTTACTGTACATCCTATTCATTATACAACAATAGTTAATAATGAAATCCCTATTTATAAGTCAAAATTGAATTGCAAACTGCGCAAGTTTCTTCAAGTATAAAACCACAACATAGCGTGCATATTGTAAAATCTGATCAAAATATTGTTGAGGAATCTCTTAATCTCTAAATAAAATTAAATTTAAATTCATAAAACAAAATATATATTATTATTATTATTTTTATCAAAAATAACTGTCAATTATAATCAAAACTTAATGGCAAACATTATTAGTTTACCAATTTCAAATTTTATAGGAATGACACATCAACGATAAATCCAAATTAAATTCCAAAAAAACGTTAAAATGTATAATAAACGTCCTTAATTTTTTACCCACTTTTTCGATTAATCGAAAATATTTTCTACGTGAAACAAGATTATAAATTATAAATCTAAATATTACGAAAAAGAATATGTATTGTTTTATAAAAAATTGATTACTAATAATCGTTAAAATTTAATCAAACTCAAGTAAACTTTAATAACGCTTTAATGGCGGAATTCGAATTAACACATCGTTTGCCATTGAAATTCTTTTTTCTCAAAAAAAAAAAGATTTCCAGCGATTCATATCAGCGATTAATAGAATTTTACCCTAATCGTAAAATGCGATTTCAATCTTAAACAAAATAAACAAAATTGATAAGATCAAGCTGACGACTTTAATTTCAAAAAAAAAAAAAAAAAGGAAAAAAAAAATTATGAAAGATTGTGAAGAAACATTAACTAAATTTGCTACGGCGATGATGAAACGCAGCCCCTTAAAACAACGCGAATGATAATTGCGTTGCTTTGTGGAAATTGCGAGCTACCGTCTTTCTAAGTCCTCTCCTCTCTGCGGTTCGCAAATTAACAGAGATGAAATTGCGCGAAGGGCGGATATTTTTCTTTTTTTATCCCTTTCTTTTTTTTTCTTTTTTTTTTTTCTCCTCTCTCTGCCATTCATACTTCATTAGACGAGAGATAGCTAGAAGATTTCGAGAATATAGACAACACACGCTCAACTTGTTGGAGGATAATTAAACGAGTTTGTTTAGCGTTTCGTTGTTCGTTTTTTAATAGTATATGGAATGAATCGTACGAGGAAAACAGTTGTTCAAACATGCATTCTCGAGTTTTCGCATTTGTTGGAAATTGTTTTCTTCTCTTATGGAAGTTTTCACAATTAATAAATAAATAAGTCAGTGATACAATTATGAAGATGTGTTTCTTTTGTGTGAATTTGAAAGAAATATTTTTCGTTGATAAAAATTTTTCAATTTTTTTTTTTAACGTAATAGGTATTAAGTGATATATAATATGATATAATATTCAAATTTAAGCATCGTTTCATTTTCAATTGTGTCGTGATGATTCGTTCATTTGACTTTTGACAGATTTTGTAATTAATTTAAAAGATCGAAATCGATACAGTTTTTCTTAATAAAAAAATAATTCTTCCAATATTAGATATTCTACTTTTTCAAAATTAGTTAGTAAGTATTATATTCCGTGTATTTATGCAAATTCGTATTTTTTTACAGACATAGATAATGAAATGGAACATCAAGAGAAATGTGTTTCATCTATTAAATATCATAAATAATTTTTTATATAAATATATGTATTGTATTATAAGTCAGATAGAAATCAAAAAATTCCATTTCTTCGTTTTCAAGAAAATGTACGATCCTATTCTGCATGGAAAAAAATAACTAAAAGTTATTATAGAATAAAATTTTTCTCTTTAAAACTTTCGTTTATTTATTGTATCTTATGTATCTGATTAATTATTACACGTGTATTCGATTAATTGTTGACTACTTTGTGTGTTCATTGTTCAATAGCTTCTAGTTTCAGCTGTCTACTGATTATTCATTCTCCAATCCTATGATTCCCAAAACTAGTTTAGTACATGTATTCGATAAATTGTCATGTTTATATTTCACGTTTCATACTTTTTATTTGTAGATATAAATTTTCGATATCGATATGCACGCATATTCTATAATAATTTTTGATTCGAAGTTAAAAAAAAAAAAAATGAAATATGTATTGTATTAAAACATCCATGAAATATGATAGTTTCAAAGGCAGATAGAACTAAACTTCCTCTGATTATATTTCAAAAAGGAAGAGAGGGCTATAGGAAAATGAACTCCATTATATCATTAAACTTTTGTCTCTACTATTTTCCCCTATCTCTTGAAACAGAAAGAACCCTCTACTGTTCCAATTATACGATTCACCTTTCGTACAAAGAAATTCCATTTTATTTATACAAATACGAAATCAAATATGGAGATATGAAAAAATATACTTATTGTAAACCTATCACTATAATAGATAATTGAACATACATTTTACTATCTTGAAAAGAAAGTTAATAAATAATTATAATACTTTTCCAATATCTAAAATAATCTATAAATATTTTAACTTATCAATTAGCTCGAATAAATCTTTTTTGGAATTGATTCCATCGATTCTAAGATAAGCATAAATCGTATCAATGTTTAACGAGGATATCGAAGATGAAACATTGTGTTGAAATACGCTATGAGAAGACATAAATACACCGATGCTTATCAGATAATGTTGACAAATTCAATATTTGTAATCCACGTGAGTCAACAACAACGTGTATGACGTATTTTTAGATTTCTTACTTATTCCTCTGTATTTTCTACTGTAGCAGATACAGGATTACAGAGAGAGAGAGAGAGAGAGAGAGAGAGAGAGAGAGAGAGAGAGAGAGAGAGAGAGAGAGAGAGAGAGAGAGAGAGAGAGAGAGAGAGAGAGAGAGAGAGAGAGAGAGAAAGGAAGAAAGAAAGAAAGAAAGAGTTTTATTTATCTCAAAACATCCCCGACGTAAAACAATCGTCAATTCATCGTATAATTTGTTTCAGAATATATTTTATCCGTAGATCGTTCTCCGTTTTACAATGTTAATTTCCAACGACGCGTGCCATTTTTCATTCATTCGTGAAACAAAACGATAAACGATATTTAATAATATTTATTCAACGTTACATTTTTTCTGTTTTAATGATTATAAATCGGGCAAAAAGATTTAACATTCAATAAATAGATTCCATTTAAATAAATATTAAGAATATCTATGGAAAATATGGTAAATCTGAAAAATTAGCAATGTATGTAATATTATTGTAATTATTTCTTATCAAAATATCTTTAAATTTCATAATTTTTAATTTCAATCAGAATTCTTGAAAGCTGATTGAAGATTGATCGTTGTAATTGTAACGTTTTCTTTCTTATATTTATTATTTTTACTTTTATTAATATACGTGAAGCTGCACTTATCTTCTTGCATATAATTATTGGCTAATTATTTATTACATGAAATGAAGAGTGACATTTTTTAAAAATTTCCTTTCTTTTTTAAGATAAAATGCATAAAATAAAAAAAAAATAGAAAGATATAAAAATCTAAAGGCAATGTATATGTATAGTCAATAAACTACATATATTTCTTCAATTTCTGATTTCATGAATAGCAATTCCTTTTTCTCCCTTTTGAATAGAAAAGAGAGATACTCGTGACAGCAATTTCAATGTTCGAAAAGATTTAAACGATGTTCCATTTTCTGTGGTTTATTTTTCTTTTTCTTTCATCATTTTCTTTTATATTCTTTTTTTCTTAATTAAATTATTTTTAACGACAGGGAGAGAATTCTTTGATAAAAGAGTTTTTATTGATGTTAGAAGTTCTAAAATTTCCATTTGTATTCTCGTGATAGTAGGATTATAGTTTTAAGCACGAGTATTCAAAACTCAAACAAAATGAAAATTTAATTTAATTTAATTGCATAGAATTATACTATAGAATTATATAAAATGAACATTGTACGTAGACAATTTGGGATATGAATTAATAATACCTTTTAGCATCCTTTCTTCTTAATTCTCACTCACAGTTCAAAATATAGTATCAATAATATGTTTCTCAAAAGAGCTTCTTCGAAAGTTTTAAGAAAAATTTTATCATGTGTGCGTTTCATCGCACTTAGTAGTATTTCGAAAGTTTCAAAGCTTTCACAATTCGACACTGCTTTTCTATACCCGTGTCTTTTGCAAGACGTTAGAATGCTTTTATACTTAAACACAGTTCGTATCCAAGAAAAAATGAACAAAGCATAAGAAGAGAAAATATGAAACGTTGCGAAATAGCTTTTAAGCTTATTAAGAAAAATCAAAACTTTTAATATTTTATTTTATTATTATTCGTATCATTATTTTGTATCTATTATTAAAAATTTTTATAACAATTTCAATTTTTCATCGTTGTGACATAATGTATATTCTTCATCATCGCTGTTAATAATTATTTATTTCTATATTTTCGAAGAATGTAATTTAATTTTCGATTTTTAAAAAGATTCAAAACTTTCGACAATGATAAATAATTGTTTTCGTGAATTATATTTTTGAAACATTTTCTTTATTTCTTTTAATTCGACATTAATAATATTTGTGATAAAATCGCAAAATAGAATAAATTAAACAATGTGTCTCATTGAAAAATCAAGATCGAAAGGAAAAATAATCATAAAGTTAAATATAAAACAAAAATACGATATTAATGATAAAAATAATAAAAAAAAAAATCTTTAAATCATTTAAATTAAATTAAGTTGGATGCAATATTTAATTTCTTTCAACCAACAGAGGATTGATTGAAATTGGATGAATTTTATAAAATGGCAGAATCATTATCAATTATTTGCCAGTGCTTTTTCATTACACATCTATAAAATTTTGAGAATAGAAAATGCATCTCAAAATTAGTTTTCGAATCGATGTACGATCTTTCGTGCTTAAAACAAATAAAATACTACTAACGTTAACGACTACTATTTTTAAAAGATCATCTATATTTATTTGAACCTAGATAATAATGAATTAAATTATCGACAAGCCAATAATATAAGCACAATAGATTTCATCACGATCGAATTTTCCATTCGTATTGATGTTTCCTCGGCAAATTCGCGTTTCCACCACCATGCTGTAAAGCATTGTTCCCATTTCACCACCAACGTTTTCGATTCGTTCGACGTTGGATCGAGTACCTTGAAACATTAGTCACTAAATGTCCCTGATGATGTATTTTCTGGGACTATAATCAAGCCTCGGCTCATTGTACACGCTTATACTTTGCCGGTGGATCGACGTTGACGGTAATTGTAGTCTGATATCATGACTGGCATGTTTATTATGATAGCGTATCATGTTTCCTCCCGTTTAAGTGGCGATATTGTAATTGCGAGAAACGATTCCTCGAATATTTTGCAAATTTTATTTTACTTTGTAAATACAATCTTTTTAAAATTTTAGGTAAATAGGTAATTTTTATTGATTTTTATTAATGATAACAGTTTCATCAATATATTTTTACGACAATTAGTGTATGAGTGAACAATGCTATCCTTTTAAAACTTGGATATGGAATATGGAAATGATTTTAATTAAATATATTTATACAGGATTCTAAGAAGCTGTAAAACCTGTCTGACTCGATTTAATCATGAATTAAGAGATATCTCGAATGAAAGGACATATTTTATTAAGGCTTTTATAATATTATGTTTAAATGTAAAATTTACATCAATCATTATGTGTATTTTTTTCATAAATATAATAAATATGTGCATGCTTTAGACAATGAATGTATCTAAAAATTAAAGATATTAAAGATTGAATTAATTAAACTCAAACACAATGGGAGAGTAAAAAATTTTATATATTTTGAGGAATATCTAATAGTAAATTCTTTTGCTGAAAATTGTAGCAATTTACTTTACTAAATGACACGGTACTTGGCGTTTCAGTTTCATCGGATTAAGTGACTTTTAGTCCTCGTTCTCAGTAACATCATCGTGAGTGGTTCGTATAAGGTTTATACGAAGATATTTGGGATTACGGGATCCCCAAATCCAAGCATTCAACTGCTGGAACATCTCTCGCGAATTAAAGTGACATCGCCTATCACGCAAATTTTCTTGAAAGCAAAAAGTCGTATCGTTTGCTTACACATCTTATTTCCTTCATATTTTTCTTCTTATTATACTTATTCCACAGTTATTGTATTGTAAATAATAAAATCCGTTTTCGTATCTTTTCTTTCACTGTACATTAACATTCTTCCTTTCCATTTTCTCCCCCCTCGTTTTATTCTTACTTATTCTTTTATTATTGTGGGAGAAAGGTGCGAAAAATAGAAATGAAAACCTTGATTTCTCGTTAAGAGAAGAATAATGCAAAATAATTTGTACTTCAAGTCAAATAAAATCATTCGTACCTTAACACCCCTATACACATTCTTCATATACATTCTTCTTCAAATTCAAGAGCAAACAAACAATAATTATTCACAACAATAAATATTTCCGAAAAACCAGAAGCATCATACTTTTCCATCATATTAACCTAACCTAACCTCCTATTCGCATTTGAATTCAGACGTACCGACACCACTGAAACGGTGGACTACAAGCGCTTAACAATAATCCCCCGAGCGAAGCGTTAGACAGGTCGATAGGTCTTGCCTGCCTCGTGGAATTATCACTCGTGGAATTTCGTTAAGAATCGAGCCCCGGGCTCGAAGAAAGGGTATAACCGATAGCTAGAAGGGGCGATGGAAACCGCGTGAGACGAAGGAAGGAAAGAGAAACGGGGAGGGGGAGGAGGGGGGGGGAGAGGAGTGACGTTCGACGATTCAATCAACGTGGCACATTGTCGACGTCAGACAGGGGTGGAAAATGTCAGCCGTCGTGGAGGCTAGGATATTCCTGGGCTGGGAGATATGAAAAATGATGTGTGACGGCGGCACACAGGGTGAGTAACGCGCCGTGCACAGTCAAGATATACCCTAGGAGAACGGTTTTTACGGGTTGTCAGATGGGGGGCCAGCATGCTCGACAGATATTCTCGCCTGTATTCGTGCTGGGGCGATCCCGTGCGAAGCGCGTATGAGCAAGTCTGTATTAGTATTCGGGGAGGGAGAGGATGTCAGTCGGGAAGACAGTAGGATACCCACCATCGAAATCGATCTTTCCCTTCCTTCCTTCCTTTTGTTTATTCCTTTACTTTGGTTGCTTCCCTTTTCATGCGTCTTGGCGAATTCCCACGTGGCCGAAATCGTGACTGATCCAGCTTCGACGAGTGTTGTTGATCGGGGAGGATTTGGAAATGGATGATGGATGGACAGATAGAAATTTTGGATATTTTCTAAATTCTAGTATAAATAAATTTTCTATTTGAAATAAATAAGTAGTGTTGAATGTCTATTTAAATTCTAGATATTTGTGTATCATTTTGTGTTTTCCATTTTATATATTCCATGTTTTATACATTGATACATTATACAAAGATAATCTATATATATATATATATATAAGATTCAAATACAATATTGAAATTTTAGTGTAAAACTTGTATTAAATTTCTATTGGCCGGTTACAAATATTTTATGAATCACGTACTTACAATGAAAAACCTATAAGCTGAAAAAAAATTCGGATGTAAAAATCGGATTTTTCAAAAATCTTCCTCTCTAAAAATGTCAACATTCTACGTATCCCCGCGTTTTATATGTATAAAAAAAAAAAAGAGATATATCAATCAGACGAAACTGATTTAAAAAGTAAGAAATTAAATCACTTTAATCGATTTAGAAGATTGAATTTTTTTTCTTTTTTTACGAATAATAATGGCTGCAACATATTACGAACAAAATACAATGAATAAATAAGAAGTTGAAATTGAAAATGGATATTTGTTTGTCTTTAATTTGTAAGGGAGGTACATTACACAAACAGTTAATAATTTATCGTGTTTTTCAGTCTTTTAATTCACGGCTATATATCGGTGAATAATGTAATTTTATAAAATACGGTTATCGTCACGTTTATAAACATTTTATGCTGCTATGCTTGAACCGCCTGTTGAAAATTTCAATTCTATTTCATCATATCGTTACCTCTTTTCTTCTCCGTAATTAAAAACTTTGCGCCAAATTAAATTTCAATATACACCGAATACTCTTCCATAACATTCAATTTATAAAATTACAATTACTACCACTTAAAAATCTCCGACATTTTAAACAATCGCCCCAAACGATCCCCCACCGCTTCTTATTCCACCACCGCTTCTTCGCTCGTCGTTGAAGAAAATTCGTAAGGCTGCCCTTTCACGCGTCCGGCACGCGTCCACGAAAAAGGATTATCCGTACGTGACATTCGTTACGATGATTACCTTTGTAATTAACCGAGTCCCGTGCTCACGGGCGATTACAATTAACAGTGTATTCCTTGTTTAGGTAAAAGCGGTTCATTGGTTGCCGCTCGTCGGATCATCGACGTGATAGCCCGTGTTTCGATCGTGGCGGGAATGTTTGCCGGATGTAAAACGGTCGACATCCGCGCAGGAGGGAGGAAAAAGAGCGAGTTGGACAGAGACGTACGATAATTATGCGGATTGCTCCACCGAGGCTAATTATCCTCTCCCGTACTTGCCTCCATCCGCTCCACCCGCCCCTCTCCCTCGCTCCGCCTCTGGTAAACTTTGACGTTGCGGACAGATGCTTATCTCTCCTCTGTCCTCTGATAACCCATCGAATTAACCCGTAACCTGACCGTCCACCCGGTCACGGCTACCGACTTCCCTCTCTCGCTGAAATTCGCGCGCTGAATGGGGTCGCGCGCGATGTGTACGGGTCACCGGATGTGTCCATTGTCGGTTTTCATTAAATTATCGGGGAATCGCGGTGGGAATCTTTGCCAACTGGATTTTTATAAAACGATATTTTCGAATGTGAATGAAAAGTAAGGGGAGGTGTTAAGAGTGTTGCTGTTACGAAATTGTTGAATCGAGTGGGGATGTTTTAATTTGCTTATTACGAGTAATAACGTGGAGGCGATTTTATTAAGGATGTACGGGGAAGGAGATGTTCTCTTTAGAAGTAAGAAATGCATATAGTTGGAGTGATCGATTTTCTAAGTTTTAGCTTGAAAAAAATTAATAATGACTAAAAATAATTGAAAATAATAATAAGATTTATTCTTATCGAATAGAGTGTTAATATTATTATACTCTTAATTATTTAAAATAGGTCATAGGTATGTTATATGACATATTTGAGCTTGGCTGTGCATGTTCAAGTACATACTCGTGAGAGCATTAAAATTTAAATTTATTGAATCTTACTATGTGAAAGATGAAGAACACAACAAAGAGTGGTGCTAGTTCATAGTTTCATATAGTAAATTTTACAAAATTTAAAATAGAAAAATCCAACTAACTATATTATTTATTATTATTTCACTTATTTCATCATTTTTTCATTTTAATTTTATAATTATATGATTTTACATTATCTCAAACACCGAAGGAAGAAAACAGTGTTGTTAAAAAAATTTCCTCCTTGGAAAAAGTGGAAACAAGTAGTACAGTTAGCAGAATAGTTATTAGTCCCCCAATTACAACAATTTGGCAACAGTTCACTAGCCATATAATGAGAGCAGAATTACATGCATTTGTGGTTTTTTTTTTTTTTTCTTATATTCAGAGGCATCTTTGAAATAATATCGTTTGAAAACTGCATTGAAAGGAAATAGAGATTTAAAAAAATAAACGAAGAATCTACTTTAAGTCTCTAATTAATAACAATAACAACAGTAATATTTTCACAATTTTCATAACATTAAAAAGAATCCATATATATATCAGTTGTAAAATTTTAATCTTCATCGACGCTTGAAATCAAAATCCGCGAGAAACGAGTTCGTTATTCGAAAAACTCTTTCTGCCTTTTTTTTTTTTTATTCGTAGCTATTCGTCATGGAAAAAAAAGAGAGAGAGAGAAAAGAAAGGAAGAAAGGAAAAAAGAGGAAAGAATGAAATATTACTATAATTCCCGAAATACTGAGCGCAAACAACGTCGACACGTCTGTCGAACGTTTCATATTTCGTCGTTCGGCCAATCTCGCCTCTGTGGCCATCAGCTTTTCGTTCGTTTCAATACGGACGGAAATAGAGCTGTTGAAAAAATGAATGACGGCGCGTTCGAGATGTTTCGCTCGTAAACGATTGTGTGGATACGATTACCAATGTACACCGGCTCGATATACGACGTTTCCGAAGCCTTGTGTTCAGAATACCGCGCGGTGTTCAGAATTTCCAATATTTACACGCCGGAATATTCAATATTTTGCACAGGTGTGCGCCACGCCACAAGAAAATTTGAATAACCCAATATGCCTGTTTCGTTATTGCTCGTATATACGTATGCCGCGTTCCATGATTTTTTTCACGGCGTCGAGATGCCTACAGTGACGACCCTTTGATGTCTGCCCTGTGTTTCTGCCTTTTTTACTCGAGACCTGTTAGCCATGACGTTCGATTTTCATCAATTCGATTTTGGAACACTTTTTTCGCAAGAAGGAAGAATTAACGAAGGAGGGAGAATTTTAAAATTATTGTTGGCAAAGATATCGGATAAATCATCGACTGTTACTCTTTGTTACTCGATTTACGTTAAAACTTTTTATTGCATACTTTTGCTTTACTTACTTTGCTTCGTGCCTCGTACTTTTTTTTTATTCCGTTATATCGAATATTTGATAACGGTATATATATATATAGTAATTGCTATTTATCGGGCTGAATTGTTCCCCAGCTTGTCCGTTAATCGTTTTATTGTTTTTACTGATTTGCAGGTATTGTTCGTGCGAGTGTATAATTTTATGATCGGTTTGTGAATTGTTTGAGATTTTCCAGAACATCGATGGGATTAAGATAATTATAATTTAGTTAATTAATGCGTGTATTGTCTTTGTAACGTAAATAATACAAGTAATAACCTGGATGTGTATGTGCGTAAAATGATACGATACGGAAGAACGAATTAATACGAAACATATATCCATGAATACTCGGAACAATATCACAATTAAACACGATATTCGAAACACGATAAAATATTTATTTACATTCAATATTTTTAATAATAAGATATTATTTTGCAGATTAACAACATTCGATTTCAACATTCTGTAAATTATTTTAAAGGACTATCAGACGTAAGAAGAGAATTTGTACAAAAGGAATAAAAATGGAAATAGAGCAATCAATTATTTCTCGCAATCGTAATAATATTATTAATTGATATCTACATAAATGTAAAAATTTCTCCTCATAATTTGAACGAATAATTTATATTTCATACGTAAAACTTGTTGGTCAATTAAAATTGATTGACCATCAGTTGAAAATTGACAAGTGACAATCAATCACTGTTGATCACTGATTAACAATCGACTGATTATCATTAATTGATTATTGACTTTAACCGACCGACTATCAACTCGCCATTGATCCTTCATTGACTACTGATTAACAACCAACTGTTCCGATCAATTATCCGATTCCTAACTGGTTATTAACCATCACATATCGACCCTCAATTAATCACAGACTGACTATTAACCGACCATTGACTGACCATTCATCGACCACTGATTGACCACTGAATCGATCATAGAGTATAACCATTCTAGTGATCGCTGATTCAATCTTTCAAACATCATTTGCTCTGAAGAGCCAGAATTTCCAACCGAAAAAACACGCGCAACAAAATTTTCAAATAAAAGACCGTAAAAGAAAAAAAAAAGTAACAAATTTCCAATAGTCCACTGCCCATTTTCCACCGTCCTCCCAATTCCTTTTCTCTTTTTTTTTTTTTTTTTTTTTCCCTTTAAACGCGAATAGAAAGGAGTGACAGCGCGACCACGACGGGGAAACCCCGATCGAGACCGACATCGACAGCTTTTCGATCATTCGAAATCGCTGGAAACTCGTGGCCGACGTTCATTCTCTCGTTGATTATCGGCAAACTTGGTTACGGTGCACGCGAGGGTGAAAAGATGGTAGGAGGGAAGGGGATGAGCGATCATCGCGAGGGTACCGCGGGCTATTCTTCCGTGGAAGCAACTTTTCCCAGTCATTTTTCACGTTGGTCGAGTCGAGGAGAGGGACTCGAGGTATCTCGAGGTAAATTAAAGAACTACATCATCAGTATCTGACCGGGGAAGAAAGCGAGTGGAGGAGAAATAAAATGAAACTGCGAGGAAAAGGGGAAGAAACGGTATTGACTATCGAATCGAGCGAAATAAATGTCATCGGCCGGTTAATCTTCCTTAATATCGAAAGATTGATGAGTCGAATGATCAATGTTTTCTCTATTTATTACATCGTTATTTATTATTTTATATTATTGATGTTATTCTAGGATAATGAGAAAATTTGATATATTGGGAACTTGGTAAAGAAGCAGATCGAGATGATATGTCACACTTTTAATAATGGAATTTGATATTTAATATATTTTCTTTTTAGAACTTAATTGTAAATTGAAGAATTTCATAAATTTTTTACGTTTTTCTTTAAATTAAAAAAACATAATAGATTATCTATTGTTGTAATATATATTTCACGAAATAATAAATCAAATAAAATAGAAAAATAAGTCAAAAATGTGTGATATTAAATATTCTTTTATCATTTAGCCTTCTAGTTTTGGGGAGAAAATAGAATTCAAAAAACATTCGGTTAGGAATGAGTCAGATACATGCGTGCGTACTCGATGAATATCGAAATTCGATTTTCTGGAAAACGAACCTTTCAAATGAAAAAGTTTTATTCTACACTTTTTATATCTATTTTGACATGTAGAATAACTTGCTACCGATTATCCACTCGTATCGAATGAAAAATTAGTCAATTTTCACGTGTGTTTGACAATTTTTTCAAACTCTATTTGCTCGAGGTGATTTTGTACAAAAAATTGTAATTCTATATTTTCTATATATCCTACGTTAAATTTGACATTGTATTATTCACTCTGTTCAACTTCTGTTATAATTCTCTATTCGTTCTGGCCTATCCTAAATTTTTAATATTTTACATCAATTTTCTTTCCTCTATCTCATAAATTATTATTTTATAGAAAAGTAAAATAATATATAAAAATTCATATATTTTATAAAATATTATCAAAATTTATTAAAATAAATTATAATCGGGATATATTTTATTTTATTTTCACTTTCCACTATCTATACCTTCGGCTCATTTCACCCAGTGCAATATGGTCTAAAAGGATAGCACTTTAAAAATCACGATAAAATGAAAAATCGAATCGATTACTTTAGCTCCAAGTGGAATCCAACTCTGAAATAATGGCAATAAATCACTCGAGTTAGTATGCATTATTTCAGTAAAGACAAGAAATTATGATTACAATTTTAACAAGCAAAGGCAAAAAATTGTAATTATTTTAAGAAATGTAGTGAACCGAGTATGTAGAATTTAATGAACGATCTGATATACAAGTGAGATTATTTTTTCACTTTAAAGTGTCATGATATGTGTAAATAAAATATATAAATATATAATCAAAGTGAGAAATTTATTCTTTTTTGCTAACGATAATCATTTAAATATAAAGTAATTGTATTAAAAAAAAATGCTATATGTGCATTAAATTCTTTATCTGTTATTCGCTTATATATACAGGAAAATACATAATTCACAAAAAGATATTAAATCATCCAAAGTTTTATTCTCTCGTTTTTTTTTTTTTTTTTTTTTTTTACATTCATTTGAAGAAAAAGTTTGTCTTTGTAAAAAGTTCAATAAGAATCTCAAAAATCCGTATTCCCAGTTCACTCGATCGAACAATTCCTTTGTAAGATTTGAAATAAGGATTTTCAACTCAACGATTCTTGAAGAAAATCATCATAATCTTTATCTTCGAATCTCGAAAAATTCAACTATGATTTACGCTGATTATGTAGTACAGAAATTAATCCCTTTTACAATTTTCTTTTAAAATTTTCTTTACAATCACTAATACAATTTCATTTTATTTTTCTTATAAGCAAATTAATTAATTAATAGGGGTAAAATATTAAATGAATTTCAATTCAGATAATATATCGGATAAAATATTTTACTGCTTATTTTATTGAAATTACAAAGAAATACTTCGTCACCTAATCACAATAATTGAATTCGAAAAATTATTTAAAACTATATTTGACTTAAATCAAAGAAAATTGTTTCCTCAATTTGATTGTTTCGTACATTTTTAAAAATTTCCTTGTTATAAAAAAAAAATTGTGAAAAAACAGACATACACCTATCTTGGTATCTTTATTTAATTATATCATATCGATCACGTAGTAAGTTGCACATGATCCATATTCTTATAAAAAAAATGCTATAAAAAAGATTATTAATTTTTTATTACACGATTTAACACTATTATATTTTTAATCGTCGCTTTCGTACTCATTTCTCCTCTCACAATTTTCAATCTTTTATTTAATTTAAATCAAAGATTTAATAAAAAATTTAAATCATTCTTATAAAAAAAATGTTATAAAGAAGATTACTAGTTTCTTATTATACAATATATTAACACTATTATACTTTTAATCGTCACTCTGGTATTCCTATCATTTCTCTTTAGAGTCTTTAGATTCTTCAATCATCCTTAAATAAACAAATAATAAAATTATCTTTAAAATAATCATTAAAATCACGGTTTTAGCAGCACAAACTTTCGTATTCACTTCTCCTCTCGCAATCTTTAAAATCTTCGATCATCCTTAAATGAACAAATAATAAAATTATCGTTAAAATAATCATTTAAAGTCACGATTTTAACGCTATCGTATCCGCGAGCTATATTTTTCATCCGCTAAACAATAGACTCGGTAAACTACGTTGAGCTAACATCGAGGCGGGGGCGGGCACGATTTGCAAGTTTCCTCCGCCACCCTCCTTTTCTTCCTTTTCTTCCTTTTCTTCTCTTCAAACCCTCCTCGGTTGTCTTTGGAAAACGTCTTTCTCGGGGTCCGCTTCGCGCCGCCTCCCCTTGTTCTATTAAAGAACCTCGCGAAACGGTCTTCGGAAAACGTTCCTTTCTCACCCCTTTCCACGGAGGCGTACTCGCGCGTCACGAGATAAAGGCGGATAAAAATCTATTCACGTGTCTTTGTATATAACACGGTACACACACACAGTCCGCGAGATATTACCATCGCCCTTTTATAAACAAACATTTTTTATTTTATTCTTCAACTCTTGATATTCTTTATAAGACGGTATTAACTTGCGTCCAAAGAATCGTTCACGAGATAATTTTATGAAATATCTTAATGAAATTCTAAAATTCGAAGGAAAAGAGTCATCCACTTATGAAACAAATTAGCAAGAGTATAAGAATACGCCGTTTCCCGAAACCATTCAACTCGAATAATGGCGACGAACCACCCTGTACACGCGTGCAGCACGGAACGTGGTTACATTTGTATCGCCCACGAGGATGAAGTGGATGTGTCTTCCCGCGGAAGAAGAAATCAAGCGGGAAACAACAAGGCTCTCCCGGAATACCGGAATACACGAGGGAAGGCGGAAGCGAGGAAATACGCGCTTTAAAACGGCGACGAGTGTATTACGTGTGTTTGGCGAGGAAGTTTTTCCTTTTTGCGTAACGAGTACAGTTTTGTAACACGGAGCACATTGTCGCAGCACTTGGACAATGAGTCACTGAGAGACGATGGCGACAAAAAGAAACAAAAAAAAAAAAAAAAGAAAAAAAGGAGTGGAAACCAGAGTTTGCGGCGGCCTAGAGAGAGAGAGAGAGAGAGAGGGTTGGGAAATGTTCCAGAAGGAATAACAAGGAGAAGGAGGGAAAAAAGGCGGAAGTGGTGGAAGGGGCAACGTTTGTAAATATATAGCCCCGTGTGAGGATTTGTTTCGACGAAATTTCTCACTCCGTTCCTCTGGTCTCGTTTCCAAGAATACGCGGTATACTTTTAACGAAATGTCTTGGCCGCCACGGGACAATGCGTGCCGAGAGAATTCGTATTGCAAAGTAATACACGGATATGAACGAAAGTGGTCGAGATTGAATAAAACAAGGGGAGGAGAAGCAAGAGGGAAAGCGTATTTTTGTAATGCATACACACGTAGGTTGTAAGCGTTGGAGAGGGCGGGTTGGAGATGACGCGTGTGACGAGCGACATCTAGGTCAGATAAATTGTTATTTCTTTTGATTTGGAT
Source organism: Apis florea (assembly GCF_048593485.1). Lineage (NCBI taxonomy): Eukaryota > Metazoa > Arthropoda > Insecta > Hymenoptera > Apidae > Apis > Apis florea. Next base: position 59,869 of record NW_028256838.1, on the reverse strand, counting down.
CGCGACAATCGCGTGTTGTTGTTGGTGCTACCGGCTTTCAACAGATCCTCGTCGCCACGCGTTTATTTTTTATCCGCGTTCTCCTTTCCGTCTGGCTATGAATTATTTTCGAACGAAGAGGATCCCGCTTCTGCTTGAATTGGTTGTCGCTCGTTGATGTATTTATAGAGAGCGTTTGTCGCCGAGTGTCCATTGGTGGTCGCTCTTTTTAATTTTCAATCGGACCGTGAAGACGACTGTCTCGATTTATCGGACTATGGATTCCACGTATGAAATTGCAAAAATTGCTTTATATAATGAATATATATATTATTTTTGTTTCGTACGTGTAATATATCGCAATGATACGTATTATGATTTGTTGTGGGAAAAAATTATCTGAATACTTTGTTAGTTATTAACGCGCGAGAATATAAATCATTTGTTGCAGCTTGTAAGTATGAAGGAGTTTTTACTCGTATGATGGATTTCGAACAAAGGAATATTGAATGTTGAAAAAATTTAAATGAAGTTATGAAACAAACGAGATACGCTGTTAAACTACTTCTTTAATTTAACCAAGAAAATATTTCTTTTTATAACATGAAAAATAACGCGATATTAATAATACGTAATTGTTATAATGTTTGAACTCTTTTATCTGTAAAATATAATTTTCTAATCTATTTGTAAATAATATGCGTTACAATTGAAAATAAATTTCAAGTTGTAAATTTAAGTAATGATTTCTCCTTTCTTCGACGTCTAAAACGATATCACGTCGCAACGAGTGAAATTCTTCGAAGTTAGTAAAATTAGATAACAACATTGTCGACGAATAACAAGTTTAATTTTCCCCCAAGTTCCATGGTGAAACGCGTTTCAAGTTAAATTACCTTTCAAAGAGCCCGCTTCTGTTTGTATTGGAGGATACATTGGTCGATGGTACTTAATGTCGTTCGATGTGTCTCGAATCGAATAAAAATTGAAAATTGTTTCTTTTGTACGACAGGTGGCGTGGCTACGCGTGGACACACAGACAATTCTTACTATAGCAACGCACGTTATCACGAAGAATCATCGGATCGCCGTGACACATAGCGGTCATCGTAGGTGGTGCCTTCACATTCGAGACACCAAAGAGACGGACAGGGGATGGTACATGTGCCAAGTTAACACCGACCCGATGTCCAGCAACACTGGATTCCTCGAAGTAGTCGGTAATCAACTGTTTATTTATTTATTTAATTTTCAATTTGTCGATAATAAATATATTTTTCAAGTAATTAAATAATTCAGGGAATAAATAGGGATATTTATATCGGCTGTTTTCCTTAATTTGTCATTTTTAGAACTTTCGTGGGTTTTAAAAATAAATGTTAAAGAAGTGTTTGAATAAAAATTTCGCGAATCTCCATTAAAATCAAATACATACTATTCTGCATAATTAGAATTTATTTTTAATATGAAAATTAATTCATTGATCCTATTATAATTATTGAATTTAAATTGTTGAATTTTGTATATGGTATATTTTCGAAATATGTATAACGGAAAATGTATTACAACTTTCTATATAAAGTTTACCGAAATATCAGGAAATGATGTAATCAACTTTTTGAAAAGTTCAACTTTCAGACGTCTACCTTCGTACGAAAGGAGAGATGACATTCAATAAGTGGAGTCAACTATCAGATCGTACAACAAATATCTGTAAAAATTCCAAACATTATGGAATAGTGATTTCATACTTATATTTAAACTTTTTTTTTATTTAAAATTGAGATAAAAAACATATTATCGTTACTGTTTATATTCATTTCAAATTTAATGAAATTGATAATCCTCGAAATAATCCGAAACAGAAGTTACATCATTATATCGCACTAACAGAAATTACAAACAATATGCATAATAATATACAATAATTATCAAACATAAAACAGAGTCTGATATTATTGTTTTTATTAGAACCATGAAATTTCACAATATTTTAAATATTATTTCAAATAATTATTATCATTTGAAATAATTATGAAATAAATAATATGTGTTTGAAATATAAAATATAATTTTAATTTTAAATAATGACTGTTTATTAAATCAAATTAAAACGATATTTTATAAATATCAAACGAAAAAGTTATGAAATAAAATAATATAATTTCAAATATGTTCAAATTTGCCTATATTGAATAAATAATAATTTATTCGTAGATAATATATTTTATAATAACAAATTAACCATGATTTTAATATTAATGAATTGTTATTTAAAATTTAAAAATGTTTATATCTTACTATACTTAAAAATATTCACATCTATACTTTTTGGTATTTTTAAAAAAATTTTAATAATCGAGGAAATGTACTAACCAATGTGAAAAAGTTTAGAAATTTTTGGAAGCATTATTTATATTATTTATATCTATGATTAGTTGCCTAATAGATATGGTCTATTTTACAGTAATTAAAAACTTCAATACATCTATTGCAATACACGATACACTACAGAAATATCCATTGCTATAAAACTCTATAGTTTGAATTCTATTTGGTTATAAAAGATAAATATTCAATTCGTAAAAATTACTTAATTGCAATATAAGATTCTCACTGATGTAATAAAAAATTAATTAAATTATTTTGCAATCTTCAAAATTAATTCTATCTTTCATCCATATCATATCATAATCTCTTTTTTTTTTTCCAATTTTTTTACCATGAGGAAATGAAATTACATTCCACAAAAATAACAGTGGTTCTCAATCATCTCATAAGTGAATACCATTAAAATCAAGTTAATCAATAAACGAACCAAAATATAAAAAGCTCACTCTGCTCCTTTCACTAATTTTTAACTTCTTTCCTGTCTTCCCTTGTAATTTTACTCTTTCGTACAAATAATGTAACCTAAGTAATCCCTTTAATAGAAGAATCAACTAAGCATTATTAAAACTTCTCTTATACGAATAGAATTCGTGCAATTGTAATTCCATTCCACCATCAGTGATCATTTGAGAATCGTTCCACTACAATACCTCCCCCTCACAATCAACCGCCATTTTCACCAAATCCAAGATCGACAAAAACCAGCGAGAAATCCCAAAATCTCCTTGGTATTAGCCAACAAATACTCCGAAGTTTAATAAGGATCATTCCGCGATGAGGAAGGAATTCGCAGAATTTACGCTCACTGTTATTCAGATTTCAGGGCGAATTCACACTTTGTGCTATTGCACTCATGCTGGATGGACGCGCCATTACGGCAAATATTCGCAGCCGAATCTCTGAGATAGCCGGTCGAATTTGTATTGCGCCTCGCGTGGAAACCTTCCCCGCCATCTTTCGGCCCTCCTTGGGAAACTCGGCTAAGCACGGATTCAGCGTTTTCCGTGTGTTCGTAACTCACCCTTGGTCCCGCGGAACACGTCCTTTGGACGGCTAGGCGGCATCCTTCTTCCGTGGCCATGCATCAACCGATCCTTCCCCGCAACTTTCTTGGCACTTGGTACCACCGTTCCTGTTACCGCCAACTTGTCAAACTTACCCAACTACGGTCGCCTTAGAATCCGCACTGGTGTCTCTCTGGTCGCGTGATTGCCACCACGTTGCACCGATATTTAATCCCTGATTATTTCGTTGGTAGTTTGTCTCGCTAGTTGGGTCACTAAGCCAGGGGAATGCATGGCAGCGATTGGATGAAACATAAGAGTATCGTAAGAGATACTCTAAAAGAAGGAAGGGTATGGCAGAAACGATTATTTTGTGAATCACCTGAATCGAATCGTGGAATTTTTTTTGTTCGAGCGTTTGAAACGAATAATTAAGAATCGATCTAGAGTCGATCTTTCAATTCTGTATGCATAATTTTGGCTGTTCTTTGCTATTTCCAGACATATTATTTTTGACGCTATACGTCTTCGAAGAGTTTGATTTCGGTTGAAATTTGGTTTGTACTAAGTTTAGGTTATGTTTGGGTTAGATCGAGTTTACAACGTGATGGGTTATGATACTCTAGTTTTACTTATCCTACTCCTTGGATATTTTGCGAAGCGAACTAGATCTACGTAGGATTATAATTTTAATTTAAGTTAGATTGTTTACAATCAATGGTTGCGCTTGTTAAACTAGGTTAAATTTTAGACGAAATGGATAAGATATAATTTCCTATCTTGAAAAAAGGAAAAATATTGGAATTTGATTTTCAACTTTTAATTACTTTTTTGCATTATTTTTATAATAATGTTCATGAGAATACGACAATCGCCATATTGAGATTAATAAATAATACTTTTATCGATTTTAATGAGAATATTTTGATATCTACATTTCGAATTATTTTCTGATACGCATAAAAGAAGGTATGGAAAATTTTGAAAATTTATAATGCGATATTAAGAAAGACAATTTTTGAAAATAACAAGGAAAATCATTTATCACGTAATAGTAGATTAAGATATTCAATTAATTTAAATCAACATTGATATTTTAATATCTTTATCATTAGATACTATTTTTATTATATAGCTCTTTCTATAAAATTGATTAATTTTTCGATCGTACTGTAAAGCAAGTGAATTAATTTTGCAAACGACGAATCTTGTCATAATTTGATCGATATTAACGAGTTAAATTTGATCACCATCTATTGTAATATACCAAAGAAAAGGAAATCGTACTTATGCAAAAAAATTATATCAATTAAATCATCACACGTACATCTAACAATTAAACTATAAAATTGCACAATCCATATTAAATTTATAACCTTACAAAAAAGATACTTAAAAACATTATATTCTAAAAAAAAAAAAACTAGATTTTAAACTTTAAACTCGCTAAAAGTATAATCTCTTAAAAAAAGAAAACTAAGACTTCTATTCTCTAACACTCCGTACACAAGGACCAATTAACACTAACCCCACGATCTTAACGAGGTTGCAAATGAGTCTCAGGCTATAAATCCACATAATCACAAATCCACCGTACACACACAACTCTCCTCGTACACTCTCTCAAAGCGTCCGTAGTAGACCTGTCTTCGAGCCAAACCCAACACCCATCCCTTGCAAATTTCTCCTGGGACCAAAAAAAAAAAAAAAAAAAAAGAAAAAAAAGCAAGAGAAAGAGGACCACCCGCAGCGGTGGAACAAAGGGCACAAAGGAAGCCGTTTAGCGTGGAAACGCGAATTCGAGACAGTGTAATCAAGGGGTGGAAGGAGTCCGGTCGGCCAAGATAGAGACACCTGAGGGCTGCTCGCGCCCTCCCCTAGATTGATGTCGAATTTGCCGCGGTGGGATGCAAATATATGTAAAGTGCACACCTTGTACCAAAAACCTCCTCCTTGCGCTCGTGATTGTACTCTTGGTGGGCTATTAAACACCTTCCTGGCTCGACTCGCCCTAATAACTGGCCGGTCCCTCCCCCCTCCCGCCCCGCAACAAGCCCATTTACCAGTCGCTGAGCACGGCAGAACGTGAGCCAGAGAACAACCTCCGCCTAACCCCTCGTTAAATTTCTTCTTTATCGGTGCTCGAGGATCGGTCGACGAAAGCCGCCATTTCGCGAAGGCGTCAGAAGAGCAGGGGGTTGGGAGGTCGCGCAGGAAACGCGCTATCCCTTAAGCTCTTTGATGATCGATCGAGCGGAATTTTTGCGGAGGAAAAGGGGCCTCCTCCTCCTCCTCCTCCTCCTCCTCTTCCTCCAGCACCGTGTGTCGTACGTAGTTTGCATAATTCACCGTTTAGCTGGTGAACAGCTGGACGGCCGAGGGGGCGCTGATGAATTCGTAAACGGGGCAAGATTATATTTGCATGGAAGCAGCACGAGTGTTGTTAGCGGCTGGTAGGTGGACACGCGTAAATAAGTTAGGGGGACCGTTTCTGCGAGTAATTAAATGCTCTCCGCGGGATGTTGCAGGGAGAAACACGCGATTAACTTTCAAATGGAATTCCCGAAATTCCATTAGTCCAGTGGACGAACTGAAGCGTGGCCTCCCCCGTGCAACGGACAATAATTTCCAGGGTGCCCCGGTAAGCTCTTAAGTTTATCGCGTATAACCCTCGTTAAATTCCTTCCTTTATCGCTCGCTGTGCTTTACCCACTACGGCCTGTTGACTACAACACCGTGAAAACACGCGCTCTTCTCACACACTTTCCGCGCGTTCGATTGGCTCTGATGTTCAGTCGAGAGAATTTTGGGATTTAATTGCATTATGGGATTAGAGTCGATAATACAAGGATTCAATTCTTCTGTTTTAATCGGTTCAATTTATTATTATACGCGGATGGAGCGGATTTATATCTTCACAACAAAGTGGACGAAATAATTTGCGTAATAATGATGATATCTGCCATGTGTCGGGAAAGTTGGCAGTTTGAATTTTGGCACGTGTCGAGCGAATCGTTATGCGAGGCACGAAATGTTTTTCCACGAGTCTTAAAGAAGCGTGGAGCTGAGGTGGACGTGAAAGTCCTTTCGTTCGTTTCATACTTTTCTTTTTCTCTCTTAATTAGTCTTATTTCTCTAACGTAAAGTCTTATAATATATTTCCTTCCTTGCCCGTCCATGCTAATTATTCCCTCCGTGAAAATTTTTAATATTTTTTGAATGGAATTTTTTTTTTTTTTTTTGTTCAAATATTTTTCTCGTTATCCAATTTTTAGGATCTTTCTTTTTTCAGATCACAATGAAATTCTCGTTGTTTGCTATTTTCTTCTATTTTATTAGAAAAGCGAGCAATAAATATCAATTTGATCGAATATAGCATTTGATTTTATGTAACACAACTAGTAGGTTATATTATTATTTTTCTTTCTTGATAAAATCTATAACGTTATTTTTCTTCATAATTAATAATTATTTTGTAACATTTAAAAACGAATTTTTTTACTTATCGATTCACGAGTGAAAAATATTCCTAAACATTGCTCGTTTTTTACACGTTTTAAGGAGTTTCTGCTGTCTTAAAGATTTAGAATAACCCGTTCATTTCGCAAATGGAACGGATGTTTCGCGCAATCTGCGATGAAAAAGAGGAAAAACTTTCGCGGAAAAAAAAAAAAAAGAAAACAAAAAGGAACCGCAGCACGTTGTCAAGCGAAACACGTGCGAAATAATAAATTCGACGCAATTGTTTCCCAGTATCAATAAATATACTATCTGCGGATACGAGGGTTTTTTGTCGCTACGACGTAGCCAGAAATGAATTGCACTACGCATAGCTTGATATTTTTCTCCACGACCCGGCCCAATTGCTTTTTTGCTTGATGGCCCCGCGTTTACTTGATTTTCCACGGGAAATTTGTTATTCGTTTTATTTCCATTATACGGTGTTGTATTTGCCCGTAAATTGTGAATTGTATCGAGAAGAGTTTAATAATTTAGTTCGTGCATCGAGAAAATAATTCACGATTCCTCCTCGATTATGTAGTTTCGATGAGACGGTGCAAATGGAAATTCGATATCTCTGTAACAAAGTGTTTTTGCGTGTTTGTCAATCGGGGTAAAACACGCGTTTGCATTGGTCCATAGTTTCGCATTCGTACAAAGCGAGGAAAAAAAATTTGTGATTCTTTTAAGATAGATAATATTCCTTGAATGAGAAAAAAAAAAATAGGGATTCTAGATTTAGAGTCAAAAAATTAATATGTTTAAAGGTGTAGTGCGATTTACGTTATACGATATGGAAATGAATGCAAATTTTGCGTACTAGTTTTATCGTGATATTCTGCGTCCTAATTCTAAAAATAAAGAAACTTTTTAAGTGATATTAGTCTAATAGATAATTCAACTTATGTTTGAAATTCAAATTTTTTGAACATGTTTCGATTTTCTAAAAAAAAAAAAAAATAAATAAATATTTAATACTAAAATTAATTTAATTAATCCATTATAATAACTATCGTTTCAATAATAATATATGAAATAGAATTAAACAAATAAAATTTATATTTTCGATATTAAAAAAAGTTTAGGATTTCTTAATATTCGAAAGTTTCAAATATGAGAATGATCCAATTATCCGTTATTTAATATCTGGTAAAGAAAAATACTGTAAGAATAAATCATAAGATATTTTATCTCGTTTCATTAAATTTTAGTCTAAATTATGATGTAAATAGAGATTAATGAATGACAAAATATACCTAATAGCCTTCCACACTATTTCTTCTTTTTTATATAAGGGACTTATTTAAATTCCTGATCTGTATGATACGAAATCAAAGCGGAAAATAAATGAGCTCAAGTTCTGATTCTACCACCCTTAATAAACAGCACCCACCATTTTTAAATGGTCACACGATCGCTGCATTTGTCAGGATGAATAATTTTTCTATTAGTACGAATGTATAATTGATTCTTTTTTTTTTTTTTTTTTTTTTTACACATTCGTTGTAAATATAAAGATTCGATATAAGAATAAATATATTAATTTATACTATTCGATATAATATAAAATATCTTGTATAAAATGTAAGATCTATACAATGACGTATTTCAAAATCGTTATAATTGTCTAGTTTGCATTTAGAAATTTAATTAAAATACAATATTACATTTCGTATATAAAAGGGTTAATAGAATTGTCGATCGACGATGATATATTATAAACTAGAACCCGTCTGATATAGAAATCCTACACAGTTAAGTACAATATTCATGTTGTACACGTGTAATTAGATTTAAAGCATTAGAAAAAATATTAGTAATAGTAGAAATACATTAATTGCAAATATATTGTTATATCTCTATCTGAATGAAAACCGGTATTAATTTTGCCAAAGTCGTCTTCACGTTTTAATAATTATAAAAACATCAAATTTAAAATCATTAAAAAATTTGTTAATAACCTCGAATGATTGGCAAAAATTAATTTGATATATATAATAAATATTTTTCACGATGTTTTATCAAACTGAATTGTATTAGGTCTCGTTAATTTCAGTTTCACAAAAATCTGATTTTTTTTTTTTTTTTGGAGTAATCTTGTCATATTTATAGCCCCGAAGAAGCATTACTCATAAAGAAAACCACGTTTCTACACGTTCCGTTTTTAAAAACGAAAATTATTGCTTTGATAATATTATTAATTTTATAGCACCAAAGATAAATCTCTTCATACGAAACAGGATACAAATAAAAATAATCATCCATGATTTTAAAATAATTGAAAATAATAGGTCAACGTTTATTACGCAGTATAATTATCACCAATTCGATATGAACGAGACAAGCAATTTCAAACGTTTGCTCGTTAACACGTGTTTATATTTTTGATGCTTGTTTATTTGATTTCATGATAATTCAATATGGCCGAAATTTCTGTTCATTTTTGTCTGTCTGATCATTCCAATCAGGGTAACAAGTTGCATAAATGGGCGAGAGAGCTGGATGAAAAGTTCACGCTCGAAGATATTTTCTCGTGAAAAGTTCGTTCTTAAACTATTTCATTTTCTGAACACGTCTTCGAGAACTCAGTGCTTATAGGAGAGAGAAAGAGAGAGAGAGAGAGAGAAAGCTTTTTAGAAAAGGGTTATCCTTAATGGTGATCTTCATATAAGGATATAGTTAATAAAGGCTTATACATTTTCCCTTTAGTGTTTTTATCTCTGCAAGAAAATCCATGATTAACTTGAAATATTTCTTAGAAATTTGAATATCCTTTAGAAATTTGATCGCTTTAATCGATACAGGGTATACTTGATAGTCTTGAAGTGTGTATTGAGAGAAGTATATTTTGATCCATAAATCGTAGAAGATACTTATTGATTTAATAATAAAAATGTCAGCCATACTTCAGAATAAAAATCGATAAGTTATTTGCAAGAATTACGCAATATATAAAATTAATAATAATTTTATTTTATTGATTTTTATTCGTTTAACTATTGAAAGAATTATAAATACCATTAATATGTTCCATGGAAATTATAAATTAATTTCTTTAATTAATTAAAATAATTATTTCGTAAAAGATATATCGAAGAAAATTAAATTAATAAAAAAAAATGATACTATTGATTAAATTTGTAGCACTAATTTAACAAAAATTTGAATACGAAAATGAAAATGATTCTAAATTTTTAATCGATCTCCTTCAAATTATTTATATTATTTAACTTGAAATATTGGATTCTTTCTTTTTCATTTTCAACTAATTAACGGTTCATTAACTTTGAAAGATATAATCTCTCTTTTAGTGCAAACTTGGTGCAGGTTTTTTAAAGAAGTGGCTGCAATAGCATCTGTGTCTGCGGGGAAAGTTTTCTCCGGGCTTTGAATCGTTTGTCAAGTATACGGGTTTCTAAGGATCGTTAAAAACTAATTTCTACCTTGTTCTTAAAAAGCTCTTTGGATATGACACGACTAGTTGAGGATGAAAGAAGTAAAAACTTTAAAATCGAAATTCTAAACTTCAAGCGATATAATTTAGTTTCTTTTACAATAACTTTCTTCATTATCTTTTATTCTGATAACAACTTATTATATTTTAAATAGGATTTCTTGAATATAATTAGCATTTAGAGTATGTCAAAGTATGTTATTATGAATGATAATATTTTATATGCAAAAAAAATCGAAGCTCGTTGAACTTTGAATTTTGAATTTCGTCCAATCTTTGAATTTCAAATTTTCAATTTGGATTTCAAATATAAAATTTTGAACATTGAATTGTGAAGCTAGCCAAGTTTCTAAGACAGTCAAATTTTATAAAGATTTCCAATACTTTTGAATATCTTCAAATTTCATGGTTTTAAAAATTTATTTATATATTTATATATTTCTTTGGCATAATGCCAAACATTGTTACTAAGAATTTGAAATAAATACAGTTTTTTTTATAAAAGTTTCTAGTAGAATTCTCGCGAAATTGCGGGACGAAACATTGAACATCAGTGATACGAAATATTCGAAAGCAATTCTATCCAATTTTGTTTTCTTTCATTGAATAATTGAAATTTTTGTTAATTTAGATACTTTTATGAAGTATCTTTTTTAAATAAAATCTTATCAATAAAATGCATAAAATGCATTATCATATTACATTATGAAGTTTAATTTCAAATTTTATAGGGAAAATTTTTATTTTAATTTTTCCGTTTTTTTTTTATTCCTTTTTGTCGCGTTTAATACACGTTCGATGTATTTAATATTCACTTTAATTTATACACAATAGTTTCATTTATTTAAATTAAAAAAATTGGGCAATTTCATTTAATTTTATTACTTTTTGAAATGATTTTTCAAAATTTTTAGCATTTTTCAATTTTCAATCTTATTTTCTATCAATTGTTTCGAATAAAAGAAACACGATATGTAGAATAGTATACATAGAACACATAAAAAAGTGTTAAAAACGAACATAACGTTTCAATTTTAATAACAAGCTAAAAGTTTTTTAAAAAACTATCGATAGGAACTAGTTTCATGTTCCAATGATTGATACCAATATACAATTAACGAATGTAAATTGCACTTTTTGCAAAATCGATATATATTGATATCCATTTATCAAAACAATATCTGTAAGGAGTAATGGAACGAAACAATTTAATGCGAGAAAAAAAAGAAAAAAATCCTTTGAAAATAATAGATACACGCAGAAGTTTTGATTTGTTTAAGTTTTGAATTCCCTTATAAATAAATAGATTCTTCTTTGTCATCGGTTAAATTTCTAGAAAAATACTAAAAAATTTAAACGTAATTCAAAATCTATAATTCATAAATTAAATTATTGGAAAGGAATTGGTACTTTTTAATAGTAGACGAATTTCCAAAACCATAAAATCACGATTCGAATCATTTAAAATCGTAATTTTTCTGTATAATTAATTTTTTCCTGGCGTGTGTACGACACAACTGATCGAATAACTCGTCTTTAGCAAAAATAACACGATTCGTTTCATTTCGTAATAAAAATCGATAAAAAGTTTTCCACGCACCACGTAATAAATTTCTATTTTCCCCCAAGTTTCAGTAAATGAGTACACGAATGAAACTGTAAGCCCCAAACGCTTGCAGGATTAAAAAGTGAAATTGCAGGTATATATGGTAACATTAATCGATAAAGTCCCTTTCGCCTTTCTCGTTTAAATTGAAATTATAACCTTCGGTAAATTGAAGAGCGTGGTTATCATCTCGCGCCACGATACGCCATTTAATTTCCACCGCGCGCGAAACAAAACACTCTTCTTCCCTTTCCCTTCTACCACGATCGAGAAATAACGATTGAAGTAGCGGAATTATCGTGGCCAATTATCACGAATCGATGGCAACGAGACAAAGGAGTGCCGCGGCCTCTTCCGTTTCTCTCACATTCGAGAGAGAAACGAAACCAGAGAACCGTGATAAGGACCATTCAATTCTCAGCTTTTGGGAAATTTAAACGTATAAAATCCTTGATCGTATCAAATATTATGAAACTTTTTTCATTTCTTTGAATTTACAGCCTTGTGTAATTTATTTCTTTTCCCGTTTCTCAATTTATGGATTTGGAGAAAGTTTTTAATGTACAGCCATCCACGAAAGTTTCGTGTAAAAGTAAAATTATGTGAAATTTTTTTTGTATGAAGAATTAATGAGTAATAATCAGAAGATTAATTAATAACACGTGGATATTATAATTTTTGTTAGAATTTTTTTTTCTTAATTTAAAAAATGTTCATGTCAAATATATTTTGTTAGAGACAAAGTAGTCGTTAATTTTATTTCTCGTTTCATCGTGATTTTTTGTCTTATTCTCTTTGAATGTATTACACTGGAGTAAATATGGTCTGAAGATGTAGTAGATGTAGTAGTAGATGTAAACAGATTATTCTAATAAAATAACGAATGTATGAAAATCATACAATTACAAGATTCAGAATTCCTACATATTGTGATTAACTCTTGTTGTCAGATCATTACTTTATTACTTTCATAAATTTCTTTTTTTCTTTAAATATTCTATCTTTTTATCATTTTTATTTTCATCGTCGAGAATCCAAACTGTAATAGTATTAAGTGTTAATTAAGCAAGAATCAATCATCCATTTAAACTTTCCAACTTGTGTCAGTAACCTGTACTTAATCAGCAATTAAAAAATCGATAGAGATACAATTAAGTAATTAAATCCATTTTTTCGTTGTTATTCCTCGTCACGAACGTAAACGAACAAATATAAAACTAACAATAATCGTACACGTGAAAATAAAACTTACAAAGAAGCTACGCGTTCACTATTTTTTTTTTTTTTTTTTTTGAAATACAAATTCCAACAAAACATGTATAACCAAAACTTCTATTTCTATGTTGTTAACATCCACCGTTACCATCATATATTTTCCCGACAAAAGCTACATAACATTCTACCCTGTCCATCCCAAACATCAGGCATCCAATATCAAATTTCGATCCAATACGATTCAAAAACTCGCGAAAGAAAAATTCGTCGTCGCGTAATTTCAAAGCCTGGTTCAAACGAAACGAATTACACGCAATGATTCCAAGTGATCGAAGGCACCTTAAACGCGTCACCGCACAATAGAGACACGGATTGGTGAATCGGAGCACGTCGTTTCGCTAGTGATGGGATTAAACATACCTCAAGTACGTTTGAACATTGACAAACAAGATTCGTATATTTTCCAATCGAAATCGATACTTTCGAGTAGATTCGAGAATCCGTGAAAGAAATAATTCATCGCTTCTCTATGAATATTTCCAGAAAAAAAATGTTTGAGAGTAGAATAGTAGTCTCGTTAAATATTATTTTTTTTTTCTTATTTTTTAATGAAACTATATTGTTAGTCAAGTATTATTTTTCGACACTTACGCGAATCTCGTTCAAGCTATTATTTGAATTCCAAGCTTCGTTTTAATTATATAAACATCTACTACGAAAAAATACACAATAGTTTATCAAGGTATTACAAATAAACCAGATGTAAGCTTGAGCCTATTTATCTAAACCTTGAACTCTTATTTGAAAAATTAAAAGTTACCAGAAATATAATCGATTCCTGCTATATGAATTACTTGTCAAATATAAATGAAATATATATTGCATTTCCTTGTAATTTTTCAAAATTTCATAGTTCCATATATAACTCATAACAGATTCTACCTAACGAATGGTACTTAAATTTTGAGATTCGAAACATTTCAACACAATGAAAAAATCAAAACAATCATTTAACTAATAATAATCCGATTCTTAAGCGAATCTTTATACAAAAAATTCGATTTATAAGCGCCCAACACTTGAACTCAATCCTGTATAGTTCATCCACGAGCGTCCGAACGATTCCCGGATTTTACGATCGAATTGGCGCGGATGGCCCCCTCGTGGTGTGAAATATTTGCGTATACACAACGAGACATTGGTAGATCGGTGCCGATTTCGGCCAGATAGCCATCTATCCAAGCGAATGGCGTCGCGCTCGAGCGTGCCAGTTGTACGCGAGGTTGCGCTCGGTACACGAGGGAGGCGGGCTATAGTTGTCGTTGCAATGTGGTCATTGTTTCAGTACCACCGGATATCCTGGACGACTCCACCAGCACGGATATGGAGGTGCGGGAGGGGAGCAACGTGACGTTGCGATGCGCCGCGACCGGCACCCCGAAGCCGAAGGTCACGTGGCGTCGCGAAGTTGCAGGCACCCAGGCAAACTCGCACGAAGGTATGTGGTGTTGGATTTGGAATTTTACTGATCATTGATCTCCCTTCCTTGTAAATTTTTACGCCTTTAGTTATGCTCTTTTGTTACGATGTTGATATGATATTGATTTTTGCGGACCACAGGTTTGAAATATGCGCATATTTCATTCGTGATTCTTGATAAAATTTCAACTCCCTGGATATTTTTTTTGTCAAGAAAAAGAAATTATAAAAATGGAATGTGCATATGAAAAAGGAGATGCATATTCTTACGTAATGGTTAAGTTTGATATCTATCGAAGATGAAAATGTTCGATTCTATACTTTTGACTGTATTTTTTCGCAAGGAGTTATTCTTTCTTCCATTGTATCGCAATTTCGAATCCTTCATTTTGTGTGGTCGCAACAATATTAAGTAAATTTTAATCAAATCAGTTAGGTTTCTGACAATAGATTAAATGATTGTTCAAATCGCCTATTAAATATTTGCACATATCTTATCATAAAGATAAAAATTGATAATGCATCAAGAATCTTTATAATAATATTTGGTTTTCATTAAGTGTAAAACTTCATTTGAATTGTTCAAAAAGATTAAACTAATGAGAGAAAGATAAATGATAAAAATTAGAAATTAAAACAATCATCAAACGTCAATAATAATAATAATATTTCATAGTCCTCGCATGGTTTTCATTAAATGAAGATATTCAGAAAATTAGGTCAATGGATTATTCGACCCAATTTGCCTTCTCCAATCTCGACGTAGCTTCTACTTGACCACGCTGCACCGACTGACCGTGTGTTTTTTACCTTTCGTATCTTCCTCCATTTATATCTGCTCTCCATCTACAGCCATTGTTACCCGACAATCGTTCTCGCCTCGTTCCACGTATATTGCCACTTTCCTCTTGCAGAGGAGCATACTTTGCCCAACCTTCTTGCAAATAAAGCTGTGACACGACCCGCTCGACCCGTCTCATCCTCCTCTCTGATTGCACCAGATCTTTATTAGCGAGGATAGACTAGCTACGTTTTGATAGCAATCTGGACGAGATCGTCCCTCGTGTTCGTTTCTTTGATATTTTTGCACGGTCACCAATCGTGCACGAGAGAGTTGATAACATATATATGCGTCAGAAATATACCAATTCTCTAAACTATTTCAAACAAATATAGAAAGTAATTATATTATATTAATATTTTAGAAAATTTGGGCAGTGCATGAGTGGACAATGAATAAAATGAATAATCTTATTACGATTGTATCTATAAAATAGTTAAAAATAAGTAATGTGAATTTGAATAATGTGGAGATTTATCAAAATTTTTTGTATATAAATATAAATATAAGATAACAATATTTAGATATTTTTTAAAAAACTATTAAATATTAGGAATTGGTATATTTTTAATATATAACGTTAGATGACGTTTTCAAAGAAAGAGATTACCAATAGAATTTTCGATTAATCTTTGAAAATAGGTAGTTCCATGTTACCATAATTTAAATCAATAAATCACTTTTCTTTTTATCTTTCGATAACAACCAGATAAATACAAGATTATTTTCTGTCTCAGAAGATTTGAACTTTTGTTTCAGATTCATTAAACTTTGATATTAGTTTTCTACTTTGTTAGACTTTGGGAAAGGAAAAAGAGAAAAATGAAAATTTGTATCGATTGAAATACAGAAACAATGCAATTCTATATATAATTATTGGAAATTTAAAAGAATCTAAAAGGAAATCCATTTTGAAGAATTTTCATCCAGTTTGAATAAAATTAATGTAATTAGATTACATAAAGATTCGCAATTTAACAAAGAGAGATAATCTAAAACTGGGGATCTAATAAATTAATAGAAGTTGATAGAATTAGTGAAAATATAAGATGAATTAAATAGAATTCAATAAATTTAATTACCAAACATTTGTTCCTAAGATGTCAAAATAGAAAATAATATTATTTTTATGTGAAATATAATTCGTGGAAATATTTATTTGAACTGAGAATAAATATACGTACAAATTAAATAAATATTTCACATAGAAATAATCTTGATTTGTTAAATTTCATTAAAACAAAACTATTATACACACATATTTATTTTTCCATTATTATATATATATATACGTATAATAATTTTGTTTTAATAATCAAATCGTTTTGATTTTGCAAATTAGTACATAAGGACAAATATAATTCAATTTTGTTGATTGAATGTAATTACAATTGTACTTCTATTCAAGAGAATCATTTAAGAAAAAAATTTTACTCGATTCTGCAAAATGAGTAGAAATAGATTAAAATGATCGATTCGAATTTAAAATTTAAAACATACGATTCAATTTGATATAAGGAGAGAATTTTAAGATGGATAGTGTAAAGAGTAATCAAAATTTATTTCATTAATCTCTTTTTCGCATTCGTCTGTTTATTATTTTTTAATTAATTTACCTCGCAATCTACTTATCTCGCAATGCTTAAAAAGTTAATGTAAATAAATTACATTAAATATCTAAACATATCTATTTGCTTTTATAATAATTTTGACTCTCTCCATTTCAGACGTATCATATGTTCGAATTTGAAACGTGATAAAATTTGTTTATATCTCTTTTTAATGCGTGGAAATAAAAGTCTGCTCTTGATTAATTTTATCGAAAGATATTTTACAAAAATTTTAATATCGAGAAAATTTCACGAGAAAAATCATTTTTATTAAAAATTATTAAGAATTAAAATTTATATATCTCTGTAAAATAAATTTATATTCATTGTTAATTTTTAACAATTTCAATTATTACTTGTTTTTACGAATATCCAAACGAATTCAAAATTTAATTACAATTATTAAATAATTAGAGAAACTTTTTATTTTCTCTATCATCACTGTCAAAGATTAACATAATCGAGCATTATTCGTGTGTTCCACTGTTCATGAAATGTAATTGATTTTGTAGTAATACGTTTATTGATGTCGGGCGGACTTCTCTGTCGCATGCGCTAATGTAACAGGAATAACATTATTCAAAAATGATTTTATTTCATTTCGACGTTACCATTTGACACGTTATCCGTACAACTTTTCCATTTATTCACTTAAATCATTCTCTATCTTAGTTACGAACATCCGTCAAGAATTCCTAACGATCTGTCCAACGAGAATTCTAATTTACAACGGAACAAGTCACGAAAACGTCCGACGAATCTGAAAATTGCTAATAAATTCCTAATAATAATCAGTCTGTGCCAGAATGAAGACAGACCGATGGAGATTCGATTAATTTTTCGATATCGTTTTGCCATTTTTAATCTTCAAACTGTCGTGCTTTTTCATTTATTAATCTCTTATTTCGCGAGTTTTTTTTTTTTTTTTACAAGCAAACGTGTCCTAAAACGAATCTAATTCTTATAAAAGAGTAATATCTTTAACCAATAATTTATACATTTTATATTGTTAGATCGAAATTTGTATTTTCATTTAAAATTTTCAGTACTAATTTCACGAAAAAACGAGAACGAGAATCTAAATTGATCAATTAATCGCACAAGTATTAAATAGCAATCGATCAACAATCGAGTGTAAATAGAGCACACGTAGCATTCAAACACTTTGAACGGCTACGCATTTGTAACGTCACCCCCCATCAAAGTTACCCTTCAGCGCGGATAATTTAATCATCAATTTAACTCACTTCTATCCAAAGGATTAATTACCTCCTCAGAAGTGTGCCAATCAATTAACCGTCTCTATCGTGGGAACGAATCGTATCGATAGATCGAACGATTCATCATATTCGAGAATTCGAAAATCGATTCTTTCTTTGTTTTCGAATCTATTCTTTCCCATCAAGTAAAATCTTCCCTGAAAAAAAATTTCCCAACTATCAAGCGATCGTTTTACCCCCCTCCCCTCCCCCCTCTCCCTCTCCTCAATTACCATCTCCTCGTTCGAAGCACTCCTCTTCTTTGTCCCAATACGCCATTCCTCTTGTCCACTTCCTCCCTCTTTTCTCCCTCTCTCCTCCCCTCGAGCCATCCTGCACGACTGTTCAACCGTTTCGTGACTAATTGCACACGGAAGTGCAAGGGACGTTTCGAATTGTGCAGGTGCGTAAAGGAGAAGGTCTCTACTGCTAACCCTTTCTCACCTCGCCTCGCCACCCTCTTTTCTCGCCTTTCCATCCTCCTCGTCCTTCCAGCTTAGAATTGAGAACAGAGGCGACGACGACAATTGCAGCGCGTTTGTGGTTTCTCCTTTGAACGAAAGGAGCCGACAATTTTTGAGCCGCTCTCAAGCCAGATAAATGGTCAAGGTTCTCGTTAATTAAGACCCTCTGGTGAATGGATCTCGAAGAGAGGGTTGGACTATTTCTTTTTTTTTTTTTTTTTTTTCGAGAGGACAGCTTCGAGAGGACGGTCTCCTCCAAGATCAAGAGGTGTAAGTGTTAAGTAAGAATTGAAACTCTTGAGGTTTATTTCTAGTGATTTTTTTTTTTTTTTAATGAAAAAGAAAGGCTGAGAGTTTCTCGAGTTTGATAAGATTCAATAAATCGATAGTAACACATTATAAGCAAGTATATACTATTTTCTTTAAAGCGAGAGAATTTATTGATGCCTGTTATTATTATATCAATTAAATAGTTAGTTTGTAAAATTTTATTTAATTAAGAGATTATATAATTAAAGAGATGAATAACAAGATTTACTCGATTTCTCTATCTCATTTTTAAAAATTGATATTTTAGCTTGAATTGATCCCCATTCATCATCGTTCGCCAGATCCGATCTACATCCGACTTCGACTCGAAATCTATCCAACTATTCCCTATAAGAATCGAATCAATCCAATACTGGAGCAACAGGATGTATCGAATTCATAGGTTTCAACATCAGAGAGGTGTGATGGCTCGTCGTACGAAAAGGGATTTCACAGGCAAGCCTCAAAGATACGAATGAAATTCCACTGATTTATTCACCGGATGAACCTTTTTATCGTCCACCAATAGGTTCTAAGGAATCGTTCCAAGCATTTGTCGCGTTTGCTTCGTTTTTTTTTTCTTTTTTCTTTTTATTCTTCTTATCCGCTTCTTCCTCGACATCTGTCGTTTCCTCACAATGGCGCACAATTCGATTCCATTAGGCGATAAATAGAGGGGAAAGTATAAAATATTCCATTGGCCGTGTACACGATTTCTCTCCTCTATTCTTCCTTTTCTTTTTTTTTTTTTTTTTTTTTTTTATCCCTCCAGGCGTTGATTCTCCCTGGCGCGACCGACACACACGGGGGCAAGCTTAATGGCCATGGTTGATGAAAAGCAAAATCTTTTCCCCTGATGAAACTTCCCGTCGTTAATTTCAGAACAACTGGATGCTGTTCGTTTAATTAGCTCGAGGACAGCAAAGACAGACGCGTGAAATGAATTTTCAACGGAACGAATGCTCTTCTCAACAGGTGTTCAAAGGGATGTGCTTGCCTTTTTCGCCTCCTCTCTTTCTCTCCCGCGATTCCGATCGAATCAATTACCGGAAATAAATCCTTTCTTTTCAACTTCCCGATAGAATTTTCCGCTGTATTGACGAAATGTCTATAAGGATGATTTAAGAAGTTTTGTGTGTGTGTGTGTGTGTGTGTGTGTGTGTGTGTGTGTGTGTGTGATTTCACTCTGGATGATAAATCGTTTTACGGTTTATCTTCGATTTTGCGTTTCTAAGAGTCGAATTGAGAATTTATATATTTTACGTTCGATTAATATCTTCTTTCTTTGCTTTTTTTTGAAGATAAATGATTGTTATCGTGCGAAAGTGAGAAATTGGAAAATTAGAAATTGGTCATTTAATAATTAATTGGAAATTGAGAGACTTGTAATGAAACTAGGCCCTATTCGATTTTGCGATTGAGAGGAATATATTTAAAAAATATCATATGAAAAATTGTTTGTATGGATATAGTAAAATATAATAAAATTTAATCAATTAATTATATTGTCCATGAAAAAACACTATATTATATGTATATAATATATGTTAAAATAAATTTCAATTCGTATTTTCTAGAAATTCGAAATCTATTAAGTTAATTTAAAGTTATATAATCGAAATAAAAAAAAAATAATAATTGTATTAAATAATTAATTTTTTACATAATTATATTAAATTCTAACAATTGCGTATCTTGGAATAATATAAATTTTGACTAAAATTTCTAATTATATAAAAGGGAAAAGAAAGTTAAAATGAGAAGTTGTAAACAGTGAGAAAGTTTCTCCGTAAAAAAAAAAAAAAAAAAAGAAAACTTTTAGATTATTTTTCTCTTTAAACTGTTAGTTGCTTCTTAAAGGAATTTTTATTTTCTATGTGAAATCCCCTATGTGAAATTTTCTTCGAATTATTAAACTTTTACAATAAAAGTTTGAAACTTTTAACGAGTTAATAATTGAAAAGTTCATCTTTTTCCATGAAAAGCAATAATAGTTTAACTCTCTATTAACAATCTGAATTTTTTAAGGCACATTGTTATTCTCTCAAAATTTTCCAAGAAATAAATTACTACTACTGTTTAACGTTGTTAAAAATACAATCTATCCTTATTTTTAACAACAAAGAAAACAAACAACAAAGAAAATGTTCATTATAAATTATAAATGCAATTTACATTTTATTCTTTTGTTTTAATCATTATTTCATATTACACGTCCGATTTTATTAGTACACATCACTGTAATTATATCATATCTTATCAAGTTATTCATTTACTTGAATATTACTATAATATATAGTAGCTAAAAAATAGTATCTTCATATTCTATTTATCGACTTGAACAAATTTCATTAAAATTATTCCTCACTCATGTAATCAAAATAATAAGATGAACAAAATTAAATATCTCGATTACTACATTCAACAATACTTTAACACTTTTATACTGAATACTCGTTGCTCTATCGAAATCCATCTGTAGAGAAAACATTGTACCATAATCAAAGTTCGTATTCAGTGTAGAAAGAATCACTTTATTCCTTAAATCAAGATGGTTAACACATGCAATTCTTCATTATTACTTTTTTTTTTTATTCAATGTGTTTATTATCTACGCATTCTGAAACTTATCTTTTTTCTTTATCAGCCTATACATTCTTAGTACGCGAACTTCTACCGTTTCAGATCCGCGAATTACATACGCCATTGAAGTTCATAACGTCATAAAATTAGCATCCCCTTTCACGTGTTCCTGCCAGTATACTCGCTACTTTAATAAATCGTCGACTACGTGAAATTTCACGTGGCACACAGCAGGTTTCCTTAAAGCGGTTACATCACTTACACGCCCTTTCAAGCGATCTAATTAAATCCTTTAAGCAGGTTTTCCGTTTTTGTGTGTCACGTTCAACCGAGCCAAGTATATCGCATCCAGACTCCTCGTGATTCGAATATTTTCTACCGGATTACAACCGTTTACCAGCTTTTGGTGCACGGCAATGTTATTACACGTAAACATGGCCACTGATTAGGCAAACAATTGGTGAATTTTTTAACGATTTACGTGTTTCGTGTATCTAGAATACACTTGCTATTGAAAAGTATTTGAACCTTGCTTCAATTTTGATGTAAATTGATTTCAAAAATAAACATAAAAATGAAAAGATCATTTTATATGGGAAGGTACATAGATTGAAATACAGCTAAATAAATAATTTTAATATAATTTAATAATAATTTTTATACGATTTACTGAAGCATCAAAAAAATTGGTTTTAAATATCTTTATGAAAAATAACTTTTCTTCTCTTTTATTTAAGTTATTTAAGTTTCAAAAAATGTTATCCTAAACTCCGTCTCACTTCCAATTATATTAATCTCGCATATCTTATCCATTCGAGAGATAATTTTCTTCTTGACAATGAATATAAAAATAATAATATCAAGAGAAAATTAATTTCACATGAAAAATCAATATTCCACGAACGTGAGATAGAATTCCTAATGCTTGAAAAGAGTTCGCTTCCTTTACACGAAAAATCAACTAGCCAAAAAACGTCACAACGGATATACAAACGGGAGCAAAATCGACTACTTAATGCACTCGGTTTTCATGCGGTCGCATCACAGCCCAGCTCCATTCGAGGGTTGCAAACCTGGTCGAGCGAGATAGCGATTTTTCGAAAGTATCTCAGTTTTAAACGAGACCAGCCCCGCTTATATACCTAGCTCCAATAAAATGGAACACGCGCCGCTCTGTGTATTATACGTTTCCACACGTTTTGTTACAGTAGGCCAGGGCTCCGTGTTGAAGCTAACGCGTGTCACGCGTGCCCACATGGGACCGTATCTGTGCATAGCGTCAAACGGTGTGCCGCCAGCAGTGAGCAAGCGGATCGTCCTCAACGTTTACTGTACGTATCTTGAATATGTATGCATATGTATTTTCAGTGGTGGCGCGCTTGTTTGTCGAGAACAACGTATATATATATAACAAATTATAAATCATGTGGAATTACTTTCTACGCTACTCATTGAAAATTTTGTGGTTGGATCTGGTAAAATCTGATACCTTTTAATTTTAAAAGAAAGGGTTTAAAGTTTGTTTCTCGCGGTTAATTTTTGTTGTTTAAGTGATAGACAAATGTCTCGTGCATGAATTAATTATTTTTGTATACAGTCAGTGTATAAAAGTGTTTGTACAGGTTAGGAAAATTCAATTAATAATTTATATCGTTGAAATCAATGATAATGATATCCTAAAGTACCTATTAATATTATTTTCAATCAAACAATATTTTAAGCTATAAAGAAATTTAATACTCCTTTTAATTATCCTGTTGTAGAAAATATTTTTAGATGAAATG
The DNA here is from genome assembly GCF_048593485.1 of Apis florea. NCBI lineage: Eukaryota > Metazoa > Arthropoda > Insecta > Hymenoptera > Apidae > Apis > Apis florea. The sequence goes on along the minus strand of NW_028256838.1, from coordinate 36,390 downwards.
TTTTTAAAAGATCTATCTTCCATAGAATTTTGTGACTCACTATATATTAGTACGTGAGAAAGTATATATTTCAATTTTTACAAAACACTGATTTATCAGATTTTGTTATACGATTATAGAAATTATGTATTCAAAAATGATCATTATCCTATAACTAAAGAATAACCAAATCATTTACTCTATACTATATGAAGAATCGAGAGTCATAAATCACACGAAAATTATTTTAAGAAGTTCAAATATAAAATTAATAAAAATTGTCTAATAACCGTAACTAATCTAATTCTTTCTAACAATAAAAATTGTCAAAAATCCATACTCAAATTAAAAATTTACCTTCGCATTTACCTAAGCCTATATCTAAAAATCCGCTGAAAATAAAGAGGAGAACGCTCGTATAATTTCAATAAAGAGAGAGAATTTAATCGTTTGTAAATCTTCGACTCGAAGAGCAGTTAATGGGTCACGAGCACGGCACAAAGGCAAACAACCGAAAGCGTTAACAATGCATTGTGCACGCACGTTGGAAAATGCAATTTAAGGTCTGGCTACGTGGTCGTGGTCTCCCCGTGGGGAGAGCCGTACCATAATGACGCCACTTGGGAGGCCGTGAATGGCAGATGCGAAGGACCATTGTTTCCACCGCTCAAGTAACGCCTTAAATATTTTCCGCCACCGGCGAATCTCTGCTGTCACGGCTTGTCGACCATCTTACCGGATTGATTAAAATATGAGGCCTTTGAAACGTCCGCTTTGAGCTGAAAATATTCCATCAGCCGAATCTGTAGTAAAATTCGCGTGCGCTAATTTCTTTTCATTTTTCTCTTCCCCCCCCCCCTTTTTTTGATATTGACGAAACGAATTTTGCAATTTGATTGATTTCTGCTGGATAAATTGTAAATTGGATTTTTTTTAACAATTGTGTGTCAGATGAAATTATACGATATTAAAAATCTTCTTTGATAATTGGAAATTATAATTTTATTTCATGTGGAATTTATTAGTTAATGCAAATTTTATGAGGGAATTATTGGGGATTTATAAAATTTAATTGTAATCTTTGTAGAAAGAGAATTTGCATTTTCTCTCAGTTTATATTATTTTTGGAGTAATGATTTGTTTTGAATTTTTCTTAAAAGTTCATACTGTCTTTGAAAAAATATATGGGATGAGTAACATAGAAAACGATGGATGGAATTAAAATAATCTATGATCGTAAAAAATGATGATGATCTAATGATATTTATTCTTATTTCTCATCAGCTTCTCACGAAATTTTCGTATGAATAAAAATAAAATGTAAAATGTTTAATTGAAGAAGAATCTCTGTTCAGTAATCCTAGTACAGTTCGAAAAATTGAAAAAATTTAGATAGTTATTGATAAATATTTGATACTTTATAAAAAAAAAAAAGCATAAAAACTAACAATCTTATTAAAAATTGTATTATTAAATATTAAAATTTTAGTAGAAATATAAAAATTCACGAGGATTTTGAACACTTATTTCTGCCATACATTTCTATAATTAATTTTCAATAAATTTGATGTCAATTCAAAATCACTTTGTATTACGTTTAATATTTAAGTACAAATCCATCACCACATAAATTCATTAATGCAACTCTCTCAAAATCTATTATATTCTCTATCAAACGTTTAGTCGACTGTACAAGCGAAGGAAGCAATTAACGGTAGAAAATTTTGATTTCATATGTAGATACAAGGTGTATGAAATATTAATGGAAATTCTGTTCGCAGTTCAGCCAATGGTATGGATTGAAAACCAGTTAGTTGGCGCTTATGAGGGTCAAACGCTCGTCCTAGAATGTCACAGCGAGGCTTATCCAACAGCAATCACTTATTGGACTAGGCCGTCTAACGAAACGATTACGAATGGTATGCAAATATTAAATTTTTCTTCTGAGATGACATGCTTTTATTTTTTTTTTTTCTTTTTATTCAAATAACGAATAAGAAATTAAATTTTTAATATAGGTATATATTATTACATATATTAAAGTAATTCACAATTTTTCGAACGATACATTTTTTCAATGGTTCATCATTTTATAAGAATACCATCTATCTATTTTTCTGGAATAGAAATTTTTGAATGCAATCTTTTTATAACAATTTATTAGTAGTTATTGAATTCAAATTATATTTTTGTCATAAATTTCTTAAAAGGCTCATAATAGAAATCTAATTATGAGATCTATCATTCGCAAGAAGGAATACTTTTTAATAAAAAGAATTTTAATCTGACAATTAAAAGTTCCAAATAATCATAAATATTATTCCCCGCTTCTGAAAAAGGAAACAAAAATACTCACATCTCTCAAGATATAAAACGTTAAACCAATCATCAACGAGAAAATATTTTTTATACTTCAAAAAAACAGAATTTTCCTCGAAAACGAATTTTCCCAAATTTTTACCTCAAATATCTTCGAAAGACGGGATTTAGCAAACTTTACTACACTGCTAAGTAACGCTAACGCGGTTCGCTTAATTATTTCAATCTAACGTAATTGTCTTGCCTTTAAAGTCTAATATCCTTTCGTGATAATTGGCGAAGAGTGAGGAGGAGGAGGGATGTTGAAGGGGCACGCACGTGAAACAATGGAGCGCGTGCGTGCCGCTTTATCCCCTTCGAGTTAATTGTTAACGCGTTGAAAATTAATAACACGTCTCGTCGTCCCTCTCGCGTGTATCTTAATTTCCTTCTTTCTTTGTTACCGAATCACGGCCATCTTTAATCGCACATTCTTATTTCTGAATTAATTGATACGTCGACTCCGGTCCGTGAGAAAATACGCGTTGCGTGACAGAAACTCGTTAAACTCGTACGGATTGAGCGGAACGAAACAAAGAAAAGGGGATTAAAAAAAAAAAAAAAAAAAAGAGAGAGAGAGAGAGGGAGGGAAAAAAGGAAGAAAAGTGACACAGCAGCCCAGGGTGAAATCGCCCTGGCCCGATGATCGTTTTCCTTGGTTACGGAAAAGCTTTTGCGGAAACGGTTAATCCTTTGTCAGTTCAGGCGTGTTTGGAAGTTGATCGCGGTGTCTGGATTACGTGGCATGCAGTAAAAATAACAGAGAGAAACAGAGGGATTTGTTATTGGGACAAAGGACAATATTTAACAAGTCGAAATATGATATTTTCTCACTGTTTTATATTCTCTTGATGGAAAAATAACGATGGAATTACGATTCCGACGATTACGAATAATTTTCTGTGTGTAAATTCTTTATGCGAAAAAATGCGGCAAGTAAATATGGGGAAAATAGCTAAATAAATTCCTACGATATTTTTCTTTGCAAAAACTCTCGACTTCGTCGATAATAAAAGAAGACTTCAAATATCAGCCATACAATCAGTGCCATACACAGACTGTCGTAACGTAGAATGTTTTCTATATTGAAAAAGTTACGATTTGAATGATTTCCTATTCAGAATGTATATAGAAATAGATAGTTAAGCTCTTAAATTAAGAATGAAGAGTCATCGAGAGAAATTTTATCGCCATAATATTTAAAAGTTTAATTTTTTTTATTCATTCCAACCACGTATTCCCGCAAAGCATAATAAAACTTCATTTTCGTTATGTCTCCACGCGTCACGTCTGGCTAGAAAAAAATATTAATATTGTTCAAAAAATATACGGGGATGAATGCTCGAATATATGTGGAAAAAGTATACATTAGAATACCAAGCAAGGAAAATATGCTGATAAGCAAACGCGTATGACGTATCCGCGTTCTCAGAACATTGAACGAATTTCAACATTCGTGAAATTTAGAAAATGGCAGCCATGTAAAAGCATGGTATATCCAACTCACGTAATGTTGTAACAACGAGAGATAAAAATTTTTTATTCTTTCGTATATTTTTTATTTTCGTCTTCAGAATATGTGTGTTTTTATAAAACGTAAAATTGGAAGAAACAATCTTTTTTTTTTTTTTTTCATTCTCATATTACAGTTAATCCCTCGAAGATTATAAATCGAATTAAATCGATTTCGATTATTCCAAATTAAATCAATCTTTTTACGCGTTAAATGAATTATACCGAATTCTTCAAATATAATGGAGAATAATAAAATAGAAATTACGTATTTTGTTATCGATTTTTATAATATTTAATAATAGTCTGTTGGATTATATATATTTTTAAATATATACTCGATTTTCTTATACAGAATTATATTATATCTAATAGAAAGTCACGAAATTACATATATCTCAATATATGAGAAAAAAAAATAAAATATATATCATTATTTATATCATCATGATATTACATGTAATTTTTGTATATTATTTTATTTTTGTCATAATCTTTTTTCGCTTAAATCTTACAGAAAAAGGCGCCATATTCAAATAGTGAAATTGATCAATCACATTTACAACACAACTTCTTAAGCGTATAAGTCTGATTTAAGAAAAATCTTGTGTCTTGTGTACGAATCAGAAAAAATTCCTTTTTATTGCATAACTTACAATCCTTCGTTTTTCCACATATTTCTAGCAACCAGTCTCGTAGCCAGATGATATCGATTACGCCACGGAATAAAATAACTAAAATTAATCTAGTTCTTTTTATGTCATTCAACACTCATTACTCGAATAGATCACATTCTTATCGTTGTCGTCTCGTAGAAATGAAACGAATTAGGTTTTTAACGGACGAGCAATTACACCACCACGGGATTAATAGCGGAACTCACGAGTGATGAGTCTTATCAAGCACTTTTTCATTGCATTCTTCGTACGAACAACGTGGGTGGAGATTGAACGAGATTTTCAATTACGAAGAACGATTGTTCGTGAGAATACGTTTTTTCTTAGGAAAAAATGTTATTAGACTAGTGCACTGGTTTTCTCTATAAAATTTTGATGATTCTGATAATTTTATAGAGGATACTCTGAGGTTATAAATAACGATAGACGGTGGACGATGAGAATTTCATTCTTCTCTTTTATATATATATACAAGTTGATATTTTTTTAAACGTATTGTTTTCAGATAAAATTGTGTCAATTTGTTTTGTACAAAAGAGAATAGAAATACGTATCGATTTCATTTCAGGAGAAAACTTTTCAAATATCTCGATTTTCAATGTATAAACATGCAACATCAAATCAAATGTCATTCCAAATAATTTAATGTTTCTATTTGAAATATTTATCTATCCTCGATCGTTTCAGATTTATTATTTATTATTTATTTGAAAACAGTTAAACGTGAATCATCTTGTATATTCGTATATTCTTTTATAATGAAAATAATTTTTGAATTATTTTTTCAGAGTTAATTTTTCACTTCTTTATTTAATTATTTTTCAAATATGATTCAAAATAACAAAATCTCTCTTTATTTCCGTTTGTAGATAATTATAAGGTTGAGACAATTCCAAAGGGATACGAGATCACTATGAAGCTTACTATAAAATCCGTACAACCTCAAGATTTTGGATCGTATCGATGTGTCGCGAGAAACTCATTAGGCGAAATGGACGGGAAAATCAAACTGTACAGTAAGTAAATCGAATTCTATTATTTATTATTCAAGATTCGATATATAAATATTTCCATTGGAAATATTTTTTTCATTTTCATCAAAAATTCTCTATGATTTTTATGAATCATTGATACCGAACAACATCGAACCAAATATTAATAATTGATATCGATTAAAATTATTTCCATATTTCCATTAAAAAAATTTTTAATGTGACTTTCACTTTATACGAACTCTCCAATTCCGTCAACATCGATCAACCGTTCATCATAGCATTAAAATTGCAATCTCATCGCACATCTCATTTGAATAATAGAATTAGGTTAATGGGTATAAAAATAAGAGAATGCAACTTCGTTAACCTAATTTAAATCAAGATTCTAGTCAACACTATTATCAAAAATTGTCTAAAATGTTATCAACCACGTATGTTGTGTAACATGATAATAATTAAAATTAGAACCGAAAAGGAGAAAAGAATTAAAAAGAACGTTACTATCGATAATAATATATTATTCATTTTCTTCTCCATTCTCTCTTTTTCCTGTACTTCACTTCCATTCAAAGTCTCTTTCGCATGCGCGTGACATGATCTACATTACGCTTAGAAAAACTGACCCGAGCAAAGAACAAAAATTTTCAAAAAATTTTCCATCCGTACTAATTAATATAATTAGTTATATAGTCGTCGGATATGTAACATTTTCATTTCTATGATAATCCTCTTGTTATTTTTTGTCGAAGAAGGAAACGAGACAATTTAAGAGGATATCTAAAGAAATTATTTTTGTAATGGTTCATTCAACGGTAGCAATTGCACAGCAATTTCATAACTGCGCAACTTTTATCAGTTGGCGAGATCCTCTCGTTATCGTAACTTTCGTTAATTACACGGCTATGTAGTAACTACTCGATGATATCGAATCGAGGGTGCAAGAGAAAAGGTCGAGAGGGTTGAGGAACGAGGCCCTAGTATTAAAAGACCTTAAATTTCGTCGATCAATTCAGGCTGGCAACGATATTTTCGTGCCAGTCAATTAATTCATCCTAATAAACGCTACTCTACTTTGCTAATTTACCAGTTACTTCAAACTCTAAGCTTCGCACGGTGAAACATTTAAAAACTCGGGAATGCTCGTTATAGATCAATTCATCTGTTGGAAAGAACGAATTAAAATTGTTTGAATAATTTATCAGCGTCGATCGATTCACTCGATCAATTTGTGAAATAGTAGAAAGTATAAGATGGGTCATACTTTATGATAAAAATGATATATATTTGCCAATTTTCAGATTTTTTAAATTGTTTAGGAAACTAATTATAAAAAATAAGTTTATCTTCCTATTGATTAACTACTTTTTTAATATTATAAATATATTTTATGGATGCTTATTTGCAAATTTATGAACTACAATAGAGTTAAATCATTAATTTCATGTGAATAAAAACTGGGTGAAATTGAACAACTTTCATATTGGAACGCAAAATTTGTTACAACAAGACCAAGTAGGAATGTACGTTTATATGAACGCTTTTTTATCGATTTCGCGTGCTAAATCCATTCCGGAAGCCGTCTCCGCATGCTACGATACAGCTTGTACAGGTAACATAATCGAACCATTGGGAGTCGTTATTAGGATTCGCGATATTCAATTAGTACAACTAATGTGGAATTACAGGGATACCTTTGGCACCGTTTTAAAGTTTTCACAAACCGCCATATTGCGATAGTTAATTATATCAGAATTCGTCTATCGTTGTAGACTAAGTTTCATTGCGATAATTAAACATGAAATATGTCGTGTAACTACTTAATATTATGATTTGAATGGTTTTATCGAAGAATCAGTTGTAGAGATTGAAATGAAAAATAAATTATAGCCACTATATATCGTTTTAATCTTATTTTAATTGTAATAATCGTAAATATATGTCGATTTTTCACTAAGAAGAAATTATTTTTTCCCCTGTTTCAGATAAAATGAAACAAAAAAAAAAAAAAAAAAATTCTAGAAGAAAATTTTGTATTCTTTAACAATATTCAGTACTCTACGATGTGTTTTCTTTATTCAAGTTAGCAAAAGTTTTATGTGTTTTATAGAGATCTAGAATCAGATCTAATTTATTTTCCCTAACAAGGATTTCAAAAAAACGATAAAAACATTTTTTAACTAAAAAGGATATAATATAATATCTGCCCAATTACTAGATAAATAAAATATACTTAGAAATTTCTATTTTAATAATTCGAGAGATAAAAAACTAAATAGATTGACTAAATATTTTTAAAATAATTATTAATTAAAAATTATTAGATAAACTTATTAAATTCGTAATTAAAATTTATATAAAACATTTTGAAGAAATCGATATAACTAATGTAATCTAATTAATATAGCCAATTTCCAAATAAAAATCTAATTCGATTCGAAAAATATTCTAAAGAGTACCCATTAAACCAAATTTATTAGGAATTTAATTAATTGTAATATAAATTTCGTTAATTTCTTAGCGTAAAAAAATATAAAATAAGACTTTCGTGTTTCTCGCCATTTACCTAACTCCTTCTTCCTCATCTTCCTTTTTTTTTCTCGCCATGTTATTAACGATTTTCGTTTCGTTCTATGCGAAAAAACTTCTTCGTTACACGCCAGGCGAAAAATTTAATACGCTAAATAACGTTACGTGTTGAAGATAATGGACAAACTTTCTTCTGTTTTGCAACTTGTTAATTATCGTGACGGTTCTTTCAACCGCTTTGAAAAGTAATTTAACCGGTGAGACTTGAATTAATTAAACAAACATACGCGTCCAGGTGAGCTGTTTAAACGTTATTTAACTGGAGAAAACGGTTAAGCTGTATGTTAATCTCTCTGGCAAACTTATACGATATACTAATTAGAAACTTGTATGATCACAAAGAAACAATGGATCTTATTCAATCGTTTCTCATATTCGGTGCCTTAAAATTATAATATTATGTAAATATTAATATCAGAGATCATTTAATCCTTTTATATATTTTTCATTTATTTTATATTGTTTTAATTTCATTTATTTTTTTTTTAAATTTATGATACAGTTAAGATAATCCACGAATATCGATAATTTCAGAGATCCTAATTTAATTCTTTTTTAAATTGCTCCTTTCTTTTATATTATTTACGATTTTATCTTTTTAAATCTCTTTATTATAATTTAACACAATAAAATAGAACATGAAATACAATTACAAATATATTTATAAGAAAATACTTATTTCAAACTCAATTAATTTTACTAATTAATTAGTTTGTCATAAAATATTTCTTTATGTGATACTTCGCTATATATATTGCTACTGTTTCGTTAAATATATATTCTTTTATATATAGATACATACAGATTAAGAAGACTTTTTCTATTTATATTCTCTATATATATTTTTTGCTCTAAATTGAACAATTAAGATAAATTCACGAGATTATGTTTCTGTCATATGTTACTCTTGAAACTATGATAAAGTAAAGATAAATAAAAAAAATATATATATAATTGTAACATGAAAGAGATTTTTTAATAAAAAAAAATGATCAATATTATACATGAATAATATCGAAAATCGAAGCAAAATAAAAAAAAATATGGATATAAATCTCTCTACATGTATATAGCGAAATTCGTTGATTGGTTACATAGTTCTCATCAATTTTTACAAATTGGCAGAATTTCCTAGTGAAATTTTATTTTTGAATGGAAACGAGCAAATCAAACAGAAAATAGAATACGAAACTCGAGCTAAACTAAATGGACAAAAATAAACAAATTTGAAGTTAACAATAAATAAAACTAAAGAAGAAATTTTGCAGTATATACGAATTTTATCACAATGAAATGAATGTATATAATATAATCTTAGTTATAATCAAAGATACATGTACTAAATTGATAAAAAAGAAAGATTCATAACTCTTGTGATAAGTAGTATCTGGTAAATGAAAAAAAAAAATATCCTTTATTATTAACAATGAAAATATTAATGAAAATATTTTCAAAGTTATAAACAATTTTTTGTCAAAGCAAGTAATGTTTAAAGAATTTTTAAACGAATATGTAATTCTAATGAAGATGTCAAGCGCGTGTAAAGAAACGAAAGGAGGACATGTAAAGAAATCTTTTGTAATCGGGAAAAGAAGAAATAATAAGACTGTTGTTTTTACATGGCGCGTCAGTTCTCAAAATCATCCTTTTCAACCAAAACAAAAAAATTATTTACAACATTGAAAATGTTGATTTTTAAGACTTTTTTTCTTTATTTAATAAATTTTATTTATCCTAAAAGTTTTTTTCATCTGTATGTATTTCGTATATATAAATGTATAAAACTATCGCACTAAATCGCACGTATTAAGTTATTTTCCTATATGCTCATCATTCAAATCATTATATCTTGGAACTTGTCAAGTTTTTACCTTTTTTAAAGTACTCCCTTTCAGTCACGAGTTCGCGTGAAAAATGAAAAATCAATAAAAATGAACTTATCGTAGCTTTTCTCCTGTAAACTTCATAATATATTCTATAACTTTACTTATTTAAATCTTTCGCTTTTAAACTTCAATTTTTAACATTTTATACATTTTACTCTTATTTCATTCATCGAGTTAATTCTTCTATTCATAGCACAAATTAGCTCATTTTAACAAGAAAATTGCATCAATATTTCTTTTTTTTTCTCTTCTTTTTATTTTTGTTATTGCAAATATTTACATGCTTCTCAAAGAAGTTGAGAAGTATCCTGAAGAGAAACATTCTGTTGCAAAGTTGCTTCTCGTTAGCTAATGACGTTAGTATCGTAATTTGCAAAGGGAGGAGGAAAAAAGAAAAAAAGACAGAGAGAAAACATACTGGAATCGATGAAGAATTTCAGATAGCTTTAAATTATGACAGGTCGTATAACCCCACGTCATGTCGCATCATATCATGTCAAATTTCCTACATAAACGTCACGCGGCTATACAGGGTTGTTCAACTACTGAACTACTCGAATATTGATTTTAGGGGAAATGATAGTAATTATTTTTTTAATACTAGTACTATCGAATCAATCAGGTTGATTGATTTCAGATTTGATTGTTTTTATTTTTTTATTTTTCTTTTTTTTTATTTTTTAATAAGCTGCAAGTGATTTTGGGAAAATTAATATTGATTTTTGCCTAAGAAGAAGAGAAAAATGAGATATGTGATGTGTCATTACGTATGTGGAAAATAAATTCTTAACACGAAAATAAATCGAAATTGAGTGAGTAAAATTGTTTCATTTGAATTTGTTTCTTATTTTTCGGGAATATCAAATTTGAAAATATAAATACTGGTAAATTTGACCAATATATGAATGATAGTACGTTATTCCATACGAGTAAAAATGAGTAAAAAGGGAAAAAAGAATTTTTTCATTCGAAAATTCATAAATAATTTTTAAATTTTTAAATCCGCTCATTATTTCATGTATCTTAACTGAATATCTGCAAATTTAATTTTCTTGAACAAAAATTTTTCACTACATTTTTAACTGATTTTCGCACGTGGAATAAACTCTCATCCATTATTCATTCCCGTCCAAATGGGAAATAATAAAATTCATGTATACTTGATAAATTTTCACACCTTCAAAATAATGATTTAGTCGCTTCGAATGAACAAAATTTATTTTATATTTTTAGCTCATCTCTGCGCTTTAAATTCAAAAAAAAAAAAAAAAAAAAAAAAAGAAAAAAAGAAAGAAATACTCGAAATGAAATATCGCGTTAACGCAAACGTTCAGCTTTAAACGGCTTTAAAGTTTCCCTGCAATCTTTTTAAATACATACTTTCATTTCCCGTATTCCATAAAGAAAAATCTACTAAATACAACAAACAATCATAATACTGCTTGCACAAAAACCTCCATTTCCCCTATAAAAGTATGCGACATAACCATCCATCATTCGAAATTATCATGCCGCAACTCTATATACTACACATCGTGAAAATCAATGCAACGAATTCCTAATTTCTTCGGCAAAATTCATAGAGAAAAAGATGCAAAAAAGAAGAAACATCAAAATTATTCAACAAACATCCTTCTATTCTCGATTTTCCAAAAAAAAAAAAAAAAAAAAAAAAAAAAAAGAAATCTCGTTCTCTCCGCAAAATCGAAATTACTCGACATATTCATTTCCCTCCGAAATCGTTCAATCCCCGGGCAAATAGATGGCCAGAAAATCAAGGGGATAGCACCACCAGTTCCCAGTTCCTTCAGCGAAAACCCGTCGTGGAACGTGATTTTCCAATGGCATGCATACGATTAAACCGCGAGGCATCTATTCACGACTCTGCTCTCTCCGGCTGATAATTAATCGGTCGCCCGATTAGAGTATCGGCCGGCAAGGAAGAGAGGTCGCATGAAAATGAAACGGAGACGAAATAGAAATGGGGACGACGGATTTAACGAAAACCGCCGGGTCAAGGGAAGAAGAGGGAAAGACGGGTTGGCTCGATTGGCTCGATTCGGGCGCGCACTCAATTATCGATAATTTGTAAATAAAACCGTCGTGCAATCGTCACCTCTCGTCGAGTTCCTCGTCGAGTAAATTGGCTCCGAATAATCGAATAATTCGCGGCCCATTGAAACGCACCGTTTTCCCTTGCTTCCTCGGTTTTCTTAACTCCCCCGGTATCGGTCTCGGCTGATAACGTTAGCAATAATTATCGGGGGAGTAGGGGGAGTAGGGGGGGAGGGGGTTATACGCCTCATTAAAGTCGATTAATTTCGATGGAAATCTCGTTGGAGCGCGAGGAGAACGAGTTATCGGACAATGGGGTAAGGAGGAGGATGGAAGAGAGTGGTAGAAGGTAAGAGGGAATTATAAGGGATGAATGTTTTCAAGATGGATTCCGGGGCCTCTGATTGGCTTTTGCCCGACTGCAATTACGCGGTTCTTAATGGATTTCGTATTGTGCGACGGCGGAAAATTAAAATGGCCGCGACAGGAAATACGCGTGGAGGCTTTTTAAAGTTGAGTTATGTGGACAAGTGTGTACACGGAACGCGGATATGAAGTAGGAGAATGGAAAATTTAAGGAGCGATTTTCTGCAGAGTGAAGGAAACGTGTAAAAGCTATGCCACGTGTAGGAATATTAATTTATTTATTGGGAAGAATGAAATTAAATTGTTTATAATAAACTTTTGCGTTTAATTTCCAGAATCATCCTTTATATTTTCTAGCTACTTCGTGCACTACGCCGTATATAATTAGCTTCATTGCAAAAGTTTTCTATCTTACGAGTTAATTTTATCTCGAAAATTTTAATATTCCATCTCGCATCATTACAAAGTTATATCGAAAAGTATATTAAAATTATAAAGAACGAAGTGTCTTATCATTGAAAGCAAGACAACGCAATTTCTAAATACTACACGTAATATGTTATTTATTAGATTTAATATTATTATATCATTCACGCATTCATACGTCGAATATGTAATGTTGTAATGTTGGGATATAGATTTCGGTTTAATCTGATTTGTCAAATAAGATATTGCTAAATTAAATAGCTAAATTAAATCATAAGTTAAATCCGAATTTGATTCTAAACAAACGATTCAATGTGACATATTTAATTTTGAAAAAAATATCGAAAGATGAATGTATGATATGAAAAAAAAAATTGTTTATAAAAAAAACTTTTGATAAATATTTCGATAAATTGTATAATTCACGTTCGTATTAAATTTTGATCCTTCTTATTTTCTCACTTAGATTTTATTCATCATCGAATCATGGAATAAAAGAGGGATGATATAATATTAATATGCATATAACGAAATTCGTGTGCACAGTAAATGGGTTATAATTATGAACAAACATGACTTCGCAATTGTCATCGAAACAAATGCAATTACAGTGGCGAAATGAAATTCAACAATGCAAACCTATATAAACAAAGGGCAAGTTTGATCACCTCGTACGATTTAATATTTACCCAGATGAATCTGCGATTCCAGCAGACGCCACGTATGCACATTAAGATTTAGCCTCTGAAATATGGATTCGAATCCATATTTATTGATGAATCGATGTTCGAACAATTCTTGGAACAATTTTCGAAGAGTTGGACAGATCGGTCTATTGAATTTCCCTCCATATTTTCAATTTTCATAACTTGACATCGGGAAGAGATCAAAATTAAAGGAAAATCATATTTTACGGTTACGACTCTGCGATAATTCACCGAAACGGTGAAAAATGATTGGATTTCAAATCATTTTTAAATTATATTGCACGTAGGAATATATGATCTTCTCTGAAAATTGATTCAACGAAATGAAGAATTCTTTGAATAAAATATACGATTCGAATATGTTATTAGAGATCTCTTTAGAGATTTTAAAATAAGATTGTCATTCATACGTAAAAAATGTATATGAAATAAATATGGATATAGAATGCATCGAAAATTGTACGAATCTTAGGATGATTCCGTATATTACAATGCAAACCTTTCAAAGAATCATAATATACGTTTAAAAACTTCACCTTTATCATTGGAATAACGTCACGAATGGAAAGTTATTCTCTCTTCTTGTCCAACTCTCGAATATACTGAACATTATCTACATCATCCATCTATTACATATAATTTCATTTTACGAGAGTGATATATCCGTAAAATATTCTATTTCATATTTGAAGTTAGAAATCAATTTACGTATTATTTGCATTCACATCTATAAACACGCCTCCTACGAATAAAATTAAACAATCTCACGAATGAAATAAGAAAAAGAATTAACGATCTTAATCCCACGAAATCGCAATTCCATACACGAAGCTTCGTTCTCGAACGTTCGATCGTGAATTTCTGACAAACACTGCGTTAACTAACAACAAACTATCACTCCATCCAATATATACAGTACAGATCATTCTCCTATCCATAACCACGTCACGTTCCCTCATCAAACTCGTTCTACGATGGAACAAAAAAAAAAAAAAAAAGAAGAAGGCACGCTCGATGAAAGAAACTTCGAATCGTCTGATCCGCAGTCGGTTATTACCGGTTCAACGATCGCGCGTCGTCGACTTTTTTTCGGGAGCTTTGACCACAGAGATGAGCAGGGCCGATTGTCCGTTACCGGTAGCCCCCTTTAAAGGAATAATTGGAAGAAGTGTATTTTCGAATGGCGCGGGCGAACGCGGTGGATCCACACGCGCACCGAGAAAATTAATATCGTCGGTGAACGTTTTCGACGAGGCGTGCAAGTGACAAGTGCATTCCCGCTTTTGCGGCATTCGACGTTCCAATAGGCGAAACGCGGTTGACACAGCCCGATTATTTTTCCCCGGTTATGACTCGATTTTTCGAGGAGGAAAAGGGTAAACTTCTTCTTAATATTTGAGAAATTAGAAATTATTGAATATTAAAATGCAAGTATTTGAAATGATCGAGTGTTTATAAAGTTGGTACTTTCGAGTAATTTGTGGAGAGTGGAACATCTTTGGAGATTGGAAGACCAGAAAAGTAATCACGAAAGTTGGCGTACATCTTGATTGGGATTTATTTATTTAATTATAAACGGTGATTTTTAAAATTGATTTTTCAATTAACATTCTGTAATTAGTTAACGTATATACTAATGAAATGAGTGTTAAATTCAAAGAATAGTGAAATTGAAAAATGAAAAAATAGTGCATTCATCTTTGCATGTTGCCATATTAATACATTCTACAGCCAATTTAATTATTAGCACGTTTTTTTATAAAAGTTTATGACGCTGTCTGTCATAATTTATCAATTTAAACTTCGTATAACTAGACATATTTATATTACATATTTATGATAATGATAATGAAACTACAAAATAATACAGATCCCCAAAGTCCTTTCTACGTTCCAAGTGAAATTGAATGAATAACTCTGTGCCCTGAACCGAAGCATCCAAAACTTATCAATATTAAATTACCTTCGTAACTTTCGATACAACGGTTTTCTAACGATGAAAAACTTACGAATTTTTTGAATTCCACTCATTAAACACGGGACGAGATAACAAAGAAAAATTAAAAACTATTTTGGCACGTGCTCGAGCATTAAATCCTTTGCACCAGAGACTTTGTGTCGCTGATGAGATTCCGCGCGTTCATCTTTATTAATGGACAGATCGGTGATAACGCGCGTTATCATCCACGCCGCGACTATCCGTTACGTGGACGATGCGCTGTCCCGTTCGATGGGACATCGAGATGCAGATTGGTTTATTGATTGACAGATTCGATCTTTGGCCCGCGAGTGATTTAAAGTCACTTAGATGGATTTGATTTATGTGTATATATAGCTAGCTCGTAAGTTGTTATTTGCATTGCACAAAGGGAGGCACATAGGAGATGTTTGCATGCGTGTTTAATTTGGGGGAACGAAACCAGTGATTCCACAAGTTTTCCAGTTTTCTAGCTTTTCCTTAGGGTTTATGATTATACTGTCAGTTACTGTTGAGAAGTAAGAAGAAACTTTAAGTCTTCCAAGTCTTAATTAGAATGCCGAGTTTATTACGAGGAACGGTAGCGCCACAAATCTCGGCCGCATACTTTTCACCTTTTCTTTATGATTGATGGATGCGAGACGGATAATCAAATAATACTTGTAATTTTAAGTTTTGAAATTAATTTTTTTTTTTTTAAATCCTTTATAATATACTTTAAATTCGTTAAAAAATTTTATCCTTAATTAAGGAAGTTAAGAACGATAATTTATTGATATTTTAATGAAGAATAAAATCTGAAGGTGTATAAATTCCAATTCCACATTATAAGTCTCAACTTGCTAAAATATTTCTCATACATCATTTAAAAGTAAAATTGTGATTACTTCATAATGGCAATTAGGCGCCATCTAAGTTTTAACTGGCAAACATTCTAGAATTAATTAATTAGCGAAGGAAATTAAAACTTTGTTGCCATAAAAAAAGCATACCATAAATCACAACTGGATTTTTATACAAAAATTTTGTGTAAAAATGGAGTTTGAACAGAGATCTGCTTCATTTCCATCGCAAATCTAATATTTGCACTCCAATCAAAATTCAAAATTTTAAATTAATATACTATATTATCAATTAATCGCTACTAAAATAAAATTCCACTACTATTATCGTCAATATTACTATCGCTACAAATGTCACCCGATTAAATCAAAATATAAATCATAGACGGGCGAAACACAAAATAAGATTTCAAAGTGAAATCTAAAATGGAAAAGAATACTCTTTCTAGAGATTGTACTAGCGGTATACCGTTTTCCTGTATCGCAATACACGCGAGCACTAAAGATACGGTTTAATGCTATTACTTTGGTGTATATACTGCCACACCGATGGACCGGATTTCAAACAAGCTTATCAAATCAATGGATACGACGGCAGATTAACGTAGACTGGCTCAATCAAAAGCGCTTATCGATATCCTGTGGTAGTGTAATAGGATTACAATGCTACATTGACATGGAAGCATTCTTCCTTTACCGACCTCCATGATACTGAAACACGTATGCAGTGTTATTTCTCGAATCAGTGGCTCTTGTCGCGTCGGGACAATAGACTTCTGGGTAATGGATTCGGCAATTCGCACTCTGGAAATCGAAATCTTTCCTTCGTTTATTTGCCGCCACTTGTTATTGCGTTACTCGCTAAATCGCGATTTTCTTCCACGAAATTCTTTTATATTTTTCTATATCGCACAGGATGGGAGTTTCGATTTGAATCGTGCGTTACATGGGAATATTTTGAAAGCTGTCGATGATTTTGCAATATGCTTCCATTTAAAATTGGATAAACTGTGTAAAACTTTTTTTTCTGAAAAAAGTTCTTTTAATCCAAGTAAAGTATTTTTATTTCATAAAATATTTTGGACGTGTATATATATATATTTTTTTTCTATGAATTTGAAACATTCTTCTTCTTGTTCCGTTTAATTTAGTTTTATTATAATAGGAATCAGAATCAATATTCAATCAAATGCGTTACTAGTTGCAATCGAACAAGTAGGTTACGATTCTAGTACTTCACTAAAGAATTTTATTTTATTCATCAACCGAGAACGACGAGCATCGGAGAATTCAATTGCATTTCGTTACACGGGCAAATATTTGTCATGGAATCAAGTCTTTCCGCGAATGAAGATTTCTTCCTTAAGATAAATTTTATTTCAATTTTATTTAATTTTTCCTTTCATTCAACATTGAATGAATTTGATTGTTAACTAAAAATGTTTTGAAATAAACAAATACAGAAGAATCTAATTTCTTTTTATTAATATATTTGCAGTGCAAAAACGAAAAATAAAATAACGAAGTAAAATAAGATAACGGAACAATTCTCTATAAATAAAACCTTGCACAAAGAGAGTCTTTTCTCTAATACCATACTGTCTCGTCTGTTTAAGTACCCAAATACGACTGTCATAACAATTCACTCTTCCCCCCCCCCCTCTCACAAGTTAGAAATACGTCAAACGCAGAAGTTCGCAATTGCTCAAGTAGAAAGCTGTAAATTCTATCTGTGAAGGTATCAAACAATGAACTGTGGGTCCAAGTATGAAGCTCAAGCTAAGGTTAAAGCCATAGATGAACCATCGTTGAACTAATGGCGCATTCGGCTAACATTGATCAAGTAACAATGTATCGTACATAATGCTGAATTTATGTGGAACAAATAGGGACACGTCAGTCCATAGATCTGCGTTTGGGATATGGATCTGCGAGAGGTACGAGGTTACTTTTCATCTCTGTGTTCCACACACACTTCGGACCAACACGGCCGAATTCTCGATTTGAACTCGTGATCATTTAATGTCCTTTTTGATAAATGTAACTTGGATGTATATCAATTAAGAATTGAAGATTGATTTATGATAATACCGAGGAATTTCGAGAAATCTAATATTTTATGAAAATATCGAGAATTTGAATCATTAAACGTTCGAAGCTAAATTTGATTAAAGTTATTTTTCATTTCGATAGCCGAAAAAATAATTTCTTATTAAATAATATTTTTAAAAAATGGAAATGTCAAGAAATTAAAGTAAAAATTTTGAAGAAAGATTTAAAAAATTTATTTTTATTTATAATCTGTTTGTTTAATTAATCGTATAATATAACGTGGAAAGAAGAAAATTATTACACCTATAAACTTTTAAGAGCAAAAAAATGAGGATAATAAAATACACTTATAAGAACAATGGTTCTAGTTAAATTTGAAATAAATGAATTAATAAATATCCGGAATTAATCGATAGAAATGAACAAGAACACTTTGAATCTCGTGTATCGATGAAGGCAAAAAAATATTGAATCTCAGATGGAATATTCATTTATCCTATTCAAAGGATGTAATCTCACTGTCATTTATTCCAGTTTTTATCAAACTTTTTTGATGAAAAGAAATTAAATATTGGAGAAGCTTATAAAAACTATTACAAATAGATATTTATTGGCGGAATAGATGAGCAATTTTTTGAAAAATGATTGACGAAATTGTATATACCTATACTACAAAAAAATTAATTTTTATTTTTCTTTTTATATATCGCAAATATGTCATCATATATTCATATAGATATGAATATAAATATTCTTATATCTCTTAGATTGTAAGTTAAATTATGATAATTCTATCTAATATTTTCACCATTACATTTAATAATCTATTTCCGAAATATTTAATAAAACTTCAACGAATAACGATAACATTTCACGTCTTTTATACAGATACGAATCACGAACCTTGCATTCACGCTAAACATTTAACTTTATTTATCGATCTGTATCCAATCTGTTTCCAAAATTTCATAAAATTTCGATAAACAACTGATCAACATTTACCTATACGCAAACTGAAGCGCGAAAGCAAATTATAATTCGCGATTCGATAAAAGCACACGTTCTTAATCACCGCGTCGAAGTACAAATCGTTTCCCAATCGCGAAACAAGATCTCCCGATTCGATTCCAACCGAATTTCGAACCGAGGCGATATTTCTCCCCGGGAGTTGCGGTCATTTGATCGGTTGCGCGGCCGTGGTCACATCGTAAATTCCGAATCGCGGCCAAGAACGTGCTTTTAACACGTCAAATCTCTATTTTTTTTTTTTTTCAGAGATCGATAGATCGCCAACGATGCGTAGGCCAAGCACCAGACGAGACTCGAAGAAGAGTTGGAAGTTGGATCACAATCACGAGAGGAACACGACCGGCATGAAAGACGAGCCGATGACGAAAATGATCGAGAACGACGACGAGCAGATCGATTTCCAATCCGCGACCGCCTCGTCCCCGTTCCACTGCCATCTGCTGACCAATCTTGGAATCATGGCCATCACCGCCATATTGGCCGGTGGTATGTCAACGTAGACCCTTCTGTGATCTCAGTTTTACGTATGAAACTGATCAATTCGCGTCCGGATGAGTTTTCAGGGTCGCTAGTCGCGAGAATACTGGTAATTATTGCCGGATTGCGACTCTAATGTTAATGGAGGACCAGTCGGTTCGATGTTTCTCTTTACGTTCTTGTTCGCGAGAACATTCCATGGATTTGGAAAGAAAGGTGCCGAGAGATTGAAAGAAAAAAAAGTGTCTTCTGAGAGCAAGATCGCCTAGAACGAAGCTTGAGAGAATGCGCGTTCCTCTTATACGAAAGATTCCATTCGTTCTTTAACCCTTTAGCGCGAGTATATGGCTCGAGAAGAATGTTGCATATTTATGGAAAGTATGATAGATAAAAGACGCTAGTGTTTTATAAGATCCTTTTTTGTTAGATATTTACGTGTTAATATATATTTTTTTGAATATTAGTCTAATATTAATCATTGAATTTTATTCTATTGTAATTTAAAATTTACAAAATTATCTTAAATTATTTTCATTATTAGTAGATCAAAATTTTTCTTATTATAAATGATATAATTTCAAAGTGAAGACATTTGATTTTTTTAAACAAGTTCTTTAACTAATTTTAATTTTTTTGTATGTAACACAATGATTTTCCTGTCTATCAATTAATAGATATCAAGATTTCGATTCATGGAGTTTGAAAACAAGCTTTTTTGTATTTATTAATTTCTAATTAAATTTAGCAATTTTGTGAAAATATTAAAATAATAATGGGGATATTCTTACGAATTTCTTATTTGAATTTAAACTTGGAAAAAATCTAATAAAAATTTAAAAGTTAGTTTAATTTAATAAAAAGTTAGTTGGTATATTTTATATCTTTCTTTTTTTATTTAAATTTCTAAAAATATTCTATTAGCTGCAAATTTGAAAATTTTGCAATTTGTAATACTCGTAATACTTTATTATTTTAAATTTAATACGCGTCTGATCCCGTATCTATACTCTAATAATATTTTACAATATATACATCGGAGCTAAAGGGTTGAGAATAGTATTACCGGTAGCTTTTGAACTGACAATGCATTTATTTAGAATAACAGAACTTGCTATGTTTCTTCTTCCATGTAATTAAATTATATTTTATAAATAATTCTTTAAATAATAATCATTTTCTTCACATTAAATCCAGTGTATCGAGAAAACGGTATCAAGAATTAACGATAGAGATATATAAACGAAGTATATTTATATTTGACATAATTCATATAACAAGTCAAAGGAAAGACCTAATTTAATTTAAATTTAATTTTCTCTACCTCGAAAGTTTTGCGAGAAATATTGTAAACGATTCCTTGATTTACGTTATTTGTTAATTTGTAAATTCTAGATCGTTCGTAAGGCCTATTATGATATCGAACGAATATATTTTTTTACATTTCTTTATAATTTTTAATAACGCTTAACGATAATGTGTGATAAAAAATCTGAAGAGCTTTCACGGATGATGTCTTCGATTTAATTTATTCGCTATTGAATTTTATGCGATTAATTTGTAAATTTTTTCGTAACATCATTCGTATAATTATTTATCATGTGATATTTATAAATTTAGAGAAAAATTTATATTTTGTAATTTATATTTTCTAATTCGCCTGATTTATAATTTTAATATTGTTTATTAATTATTGTTTAATATTGTTATTGCGATATTTATCAATTCTAAGTATTCGTTTTTAATTCGTATTTTCCTAAAGTAAAAAAAATCTCGACAAGAGTTTTTATTTTTATGTACGTGTGTTACGCTTGTACCTAATCTACATGTAAGTACATATCATTTTCTTCGTGTAGCGACATGCTTTACGACAATAATTGTTTCGATTATTCAATTACGAACAGAACCTATGATTTATAACACGCAACAATGTTCGTAACATTGATTCCGAATCACGTTATATATTTATACGGGAATAAAAAGCTTGAAATTACTTCACTTTTTTCAGAGAATGAATCGAAAATCACAAATCGATTCTTTTTTATTGTACAAAGCTTGTAAATTCTATCGTTTACTTTTCTGTTTTATTATTATCGTAATATTAGGAACTCAAAACGAGTATAGATTTTTTTTTTATCTCATTTCAAAGAATTACAAAAAAAATTGATTCTCACGTGACACGTTCAATCAATGAAACATTCAATCGTATTAAATCACGTATTGTAATATAAAAAGTGATTCTGAAGTAGATAGCTTATTTTACTCTATTTATATTAAAAAGATAATCTTATCCTATCAATTTAAAACAATTAATAATAATTGAATGACAATAATTTTCACGCGTTATAAATATATCTTTGAGTTATTATTAATATTTGAAATGATGTTTAATTTTAATTATATAAAATATTATAAAAATTAAATATATTTAAAAAAAGAAACTTTTATTTATAGTAATAATTATTTTAAATTATTATTTATTTATGAAATTAAATTATCAATTTAAATTATTAATGATATCACAAGTATTTATATAATAAATATTGTAGTAATTCTTTATTGTATCCTTTTTTAAATTTTAAAAGTTAATTTAATTGTTAAAAAAAAAAGATGCAATAGAAATAAATATAAAAAAAGGGCAGCATATAAAGATGAAAGCATCACGTCGCGACGCAAAAAATTCATTACTTCAGATATCAGAGTTTCTATGCGTGCATACGCAATAAGTTTGTCCACTGCAAAGATAATCAACTACCACAATTCAAAAGTTTAACTATCTACTTCAAAAACACTTCATCCTTTATCATCGTTATTTACATTTCTGTAATGAGTACAAGTGGAAACAATGAGAGAGAAACTGACTTCACTTCCTTCCAACGGTTCCATCGTTTTATAAATGCGTTTGCAAGTTCTGTATCCAATAGTTAACAATAATGAATAACCAAAGTAACACCGATACGATTAATAAGGATGACGATCTGGGTAATATTTTAACGTACCCTAACCAATAAAATCAACCACACGAAAGTCAAATTGATCATCTCTCGTTAATATAAATATCGTTTCATTTTTAAAAAATTACTATTATTAGTCATATAATATAGAATAGTGCATATGAAATGTCATTTTCTGAAATAAATTTGTTTTTAATTAATATTATATATTTAATCGAAATAGTTCTTTTATTTGATCTAAAATTTAACAAATCTTTAAATGTTAAATTTATCTAGATTGCTTTATTTAATAATCTAGATAAATTTTGAAAGAAATTATTCAACGAAATTATTCTTAATTTGTTTGCTTTGCGTGTAATAAATAAAATATTTTTTCTTTCTCAAAATATTTTATAATAATTTAACATAGTTTATGATAATTGACAAAAAAAATGTGTAACTACCATTATAATTTATAATGAAATTCGTTTTCATAATTGATGACAATGATAAAAAGACAATATTCAACTGCCATGATCGAAATTTATATATAATGACTTCTCTAATTCCAATAAAAAATAAAAATTTAGAATTGCAAGTTAGTTAAATTGAAAGATTCAGAAGTCAATCAGAAACATTTAAATTATTCAAATTACTATAAACTTTTAATAATGATAAATCAATTGGATCGCTAAACTACCAAAATAGTCACTTAATTTTTCAATTAAGAGTTTACTAAATTATTTACTATACTAAATAATTACTTAATAGATTTGTCAATTGAAAGTTTAAACGACAAGGGAATTCTTGCACTACGTGAATCACTTTCAGAGAATACAATTTACACCGATAATATATCTTTTTAAATCTTTATACATATAAATCTCAACCCGATTATTAAAGTTTACGTTTTACATTTAATAATTAAATCACATGTTAATTAAGCGAAAAATTAGGAAATATTTATAAATTTTAAAATATTCAAAGATCGCGATAATAATTTAAAAGATTTAATAATTAAGAAACGACATTTCACATGCGCTTAATTTAATAAAATTTCGAAATTTATGAACAAGAAAATGATCAGTGTGACTTAATGGTGACTTAAATAGAATCATACATTCCTTCCACTCTCTTCGAGTCGACGTACGAGAGATCGCTAGTGATCAGACAAGTAGAGCGAACCGAGCCTATAATCCGCCTTTACACATATTCTTAACGTTGACATTGCTTGTTGAACACGAGTTTGGCGATCATGTTTCAGCCTTAATCAAGGAGATAAAGAGGAAAAGAAGAACAAAGAAGAAACGAAGCTGTGTGCATTATCGTTCATATAGCCCAGCTTGGCAACGATTCTCGTTGCGTGTAACATAATGGAACGTTGTAATGCCTAAACGTGATCTGTAAAGCGTTACAGATCGTTGCTTTCGACGCATAGGATTATACGTGGTATTGTAAAATAATAGCGTGTGTATGATAACGTGTAGAATAAGCCTCAGGGACATGTAAATACGTTAAGCTGTAAGATGATGTGTTAGTTTTTGCATTTGTGACCACACTGCCACTTCTACCCTCCCTCATCCCGTGTAAATAAAATGTACTCTATCGTGTACTTGGGCAATAAATGTTAGACAATCGTACAATCTATGTATTTCAATTATTTACGTTTTTTTCTTCTTTCGGTTTTTCGAATATTTTGAGAATAACAAAATTTTGTAAAAAAATTTGTTTGTAAACGATTGGATTAATAAATATATTATTTAGAAACAAAAATAATAAATTTCATTTCTTGAAAAAATTCCGAATTTTAATATCAAAATGATTGGTATTTGATTGTTTACTAATCAAAGGAACTAAATGATTAAATTTGATTAGTTGATTAAGAGTTGATTAATTTGGTTTCTGTATGGTGAGATATTTATGAATTATTTGACGTAGAAATTTATAATTATGAAAGAAGAGTATTTAAATTTAGTATTTAGCATAAGAAATTATAGATATGAATGAGAATATTGAAATGGCTGCATCAAAAGTATGTATCGTGTGAATGAAAAATATATAGTGATTTAAGACTTGGAATATCTTCGAAGAATATCATGAGAAAAGATAAGGAAAAAAAGAAAGAAAAAAATCTGTATATATGAGATGAATATTATATGAAGAGAAGAATTTGAGAAGAATACTATATATGAAAAAATCAATGAATAATAAAAAGGATCTTTAAGAGAAATTAAAATTTAAGAAAAAAGATATTTTAATTAAAATCTAAAATAATTTATAATCTACCTACCTAAAAAAATAAATAATTAATACCTATAAAAATTAAATAATTTTTTTCCATTTTAATAATTCCTAGCTATCGAAAATTTAACTTATTCGAAGCATAGAATTTAAGATAAATTTTAATGCAATTTCATACCCTTAATAAATTACTATACTTTTCTAAATATAAAAATATCTTTCACGTAATTTATCTTAACTCAAATAAACTCAATTAAACTCAAATAAATTCTGTTAAAATTAGATTTTAACGGAAAAGAAAATTATTAAAGGCGCGAAATTTTATTTTTTTTCATAATACGACAAAAATAGATATATATAAAATGTACATAAGTACTTACAATATATAAAAATTGGATTGAATAAAATTTTTAATTAATACATAAGCTAAAAAACAAAATTAATCAAAATCAGTTTTTGAAGAACAAAAAGATACAGATAGGATGAAAATTCTGGAATCAGCGCCATCTCTAGGATGTCGTATATAAAACATAATAGAAAGGATAGTAAATAGCAAAAAAGAATAGAGATAGAGTTGATCACTAGCTCCATCTTTCGTTAAAAATATGTATCTAAAATTAGATAAGATAAAATAGGAATTGATAATTAGCACCATCTCTTGAAAAATTTTAAAAGAAAAATATCTTTGGCAATTGAAAGATAGCGCTAAGTATCAATTCTATTCTATCTATTATCTATTCTATCTAAATATTTATTCTATTTTATTGTACAGAGTACGATATTTTTGATACGAGATGGCACTAGATTCAATTCCTATATCCATATTCTATTATTTGCTGTTTTTATGTATTTTGTCGTGTAAATCAAAAACAAACGAAGAATTTTTAACAAAATTTTTATGGGATTTTACATCACATTGTGAAATATCAATTTCGAAAAAGATCAAAATATTTCTTACGTTATTTAGAATACGATACACATATAAAATAAAAACCTATGCTTGCATATCATATACCTATATTACCTATATATCTATGCTTGTGTTATATATTTTAAAATTAATAATTATTAAATAAATTAAAATGTTAAAATTTATGAAAAATACAATCACACTTGCAGCCCAGTTAGTTCATATTATTTCTTATAGAACATATTATTAAATATATGCTATATTTTATAAATTATATCACTCATATTAAATATCACAGATTAGATATAGGATTTGTACATCTAATTTATGATCACATTCAAAAAACTTTCTCATCTCACATTTAGAGAAACACAAGTAATACAGACTAGTTAGATCTAACATTCGATAAAACTGAATTTCACGTTCTAAAATATCGTACGCGTAAAAAATTTAACAATATTTCTTAGAGCGTTAAGCAAACGAATCTATGAATATTTAGGATAACTATACAGTGAATGATTACGATTACAAAAAAAAATCAAAAAAAATAAAAATGAAACAACTAATTTACAACAAAGTAATAAAACATGTATTGAAAAAAATGCACAAAAACAAACAACACAAAAGGCAAGTAAAATTCTATTCAACAAATACATAAAAGAAAAAGTAATCTTGTTTAAGAAAAATAAAATAAATCTTCAAATACCGAATAAAAAAAATAAATGAAAAAATAAAATAAATAATGAATCAATAAATCAAAGATCTATAATAACTGCAAAAACTTTCTACAGAAAATATGATAGATAAAAATTTAAAAAAATAAAAAGAGATTAGTAGAATTATTTTTTAAAAATCGATATCAAAATACGCGTATACAATTTTGTAACATTGTTATACAAAACAAATAAAAAGATTTCTACCAAAAACTTGGAACGACGAGCTAAAGGAAAAATTAAATTGTATCATAATTAAAATGTACATTCATACGTTCATAAACACTATACTATGTACATATAACAATATTTTATATATTCATTGTCATGAATTTATAAAAAATTGATAAAAATTTGATTAAAATTTAAAAGCAAAATAAAAATGCAAAATGCATTATAACATTTTACTGATCACAACTAGGTTTAATTTCAACACTATTCACAATAATATCACTACTATTTATAATATATACAATATATCAAATTATATTGTATATATTATAAGATAATAGTAATAATATTACTATTATTATTATTATTATTACGCATGCAATCACATATATTGTACACATAAAGTACTTCCATAGCAACAATTCTACAAACCATCTACTTCTATTCTGAAAACTCTTAACAATTTTAGGCTAACAAATTTCATGAAACTTTAAACTTCAAAGTACATTAAATACAAACATTAAATACAAAAAATATCCTAACTGTGAAAATAATTTCCATTCTTAGGAAGAAACACATTCCTAGACTTCTAATATTCTATATAATTCTCAAAAAGAAAATTATTACAGAATATTTTCATTTAAACCTACAATTTTTTTATAATTTTCCATTAGCTAAATACATTGTGTAATATAAATTTAAAAGTAGTACCTTCCCATATATAACAATCGCAAGATTTTAGAGAGAAAAACCTCAATAAAATATGAGGGAATTAGATATATAAAATGACCGATATAAAATGAAGGAAATTAGATGAACTTTACTAGTATTCTGTTGTATACTAGTCTATTCTTTCAAACAACAAGGATTAATAAAAATTATATAAAATATACTTACTTTCGAATTGATGATAACTTCGAAAATCGAATATTTTTTGAAAATATAACTGATAACTTATACCTGAAACAAACTTATTTAGATGATTAGCACAATAATTAAAAAAAGTAACGAACGATTTCATAAATATGACTATGGAATAGAATAAAAAAAAAATTTTATAATGAACATTCACAATTATTCCTAAAAAATTTAGTCAAAGAAATTTAAATTCGATATTTTTCAAGGATTTGGGAGAATCGTTGTCTTAACAATGACAAAGAGAAATATACTTACATGTAACAGCAAACGCAGAATGTGAAAAGAATTGCTGAAAAAGGTAACAATTCAGTAGCCAGAAGGACTACAAATATCTTCCATTCGAAATAAATCCGAACAATAAACCGAGTGGAATATTCATTTTGTATCGTAACACCGATAACGAAGAAATTCAGTGCAGTCTGTAATGACTGCTGCCGTACAATCATCCTTGTTAGCTTGCTTAGCCAACGTGAGATGATTCAGGAACACGTATTCTTGACAATCTCACAAAAATTTGGGCATTTAATGTTCGCAATATTACTAGAACAAACGCGATTATTTCTTGAACGCAACGCTACTTTTCAAAACGAAATCGATAAAATTATTATTGTTGTATAAATATTATATTAATATTGTAAAATAGAAATATTAAATCGATTAAAAGAAGAAAATAATATAATCTTTCATATAAAAATTTTGTAGCAATTTATAATTAAAAAAAAAATACGCGATATCTTAAAATTTCCAACGATACTATAAACGAGATTCTTATTTTAAGAAAACGATCGTTCAAACCGCAATTATCTTTTCGTAACTCTAATGCAAACGCGATTCTGACGCAACACTAATTCAATCCGTTCGTTAATCGCAACACTAATAAAAAAATCGCGATGCCCATGATGTCTGGATCTGGATGATGGGCCTGCATGCAAATAGGCCAGACAACACAACAACAATTACTACATATACTAAAACGAGCACAATGACAAAATAGTAACAATGACTTCCCATCCTTTGGATCCAAAAAACAAATCCAAAAGATGAGAAACCATTCGTTGCAGCCCCTCTTCGCGACAGTTTGTCGGGGCCTCTTCGGTCTTCCTCCTTCGGGCGCAATGCCCGCTGAAACTTAAATCTAGGCTCGAGACTCGCTAATCGCAAACCAAAGAAAAAAAGAAAAAAAAGAAGACTAAATCGCGAAAGCTAAGTGCACGTAGACGATCAACTATCAATTACGATCGTCGATCGTAGAGACGTGCAGAATCTCGAGCGCAACGTCCGTTTCGAATTTACCTCGCGACCGCGACCGCGGAAATTCGAAAAATCGATGAATAAAGCCAAATACGAATGGCATGCTCCATTCGGATATTCCAGCTTCATCCTCCATTTTTCAAATTATATTTCCTGAAACAAGTTGTCACGCGAAAACGCGCCTACCCGACCAGAGACTGTGACAACTTGCCCGGCCCTACCTACTTATAATTAACAGATACACCAGAAATATACTACCTATCCTACCTAACCCTATATTTAAAAAATGGCAAAACAGGCATACCAACACATTCATTCTACGATTCTCACGCATAATACTCGGGCGCAAAAGCCTACACTAGGGAAAGCGTCCCGGGACACCTCCGACACCCGAGCTTGGCACACAACTCGCACACTCTAACTTTACGTACCATTTTCCTGAAATCGACTGACGATGGCTAGTGACCATTGCGTGAAATGCGATAAAAACACGCGTATATTTTAATTTTAATTATGAATATTTATTAATATTTATTAATTTTATTTCTTTATTAATAAATGGATATATCCTTTAAGACAATTAAATTATTAAAGCAGCATGAAAATTTGATCACTATTGACCATTATTATAATTTGAAAGTAAGAATTATAATATTGTGTATAAATATTGTTGTTGGAAATTGTAATGATATTAATCGTGAATATTTTAAATATTTCAAGTTATATTGTGTTATAGAATGAAACGACGCAATTCCACAGCCTAAACCACACACACAATATGGAAAATACGTCGTGCACGATACACTAACGCATCGTCAATCGCTAAAAAATGTTTATTAGCTTATAAACTAAGGTCATCATGCTCATCGCCTCTCTCTCACTCAAGTAAGCACTTGGGCACGTGAATGAGATCCTGGCAATAAACATGGAAAGGGTTAAACCTGAAAATCCTGAGCTA
Source organism: Apis florea (assembly GCF_048593485.1). Lineage (NCBI taxonomy): Eukaryota > Metazoa > Arthropoda > Insecta > Hymenoptera > Apidae > Apis > Apis florea. Next base: position 6,373 of record NW_028256838.1, on the reverse strand, counting down.
AAAAAAAGTATTAGTGCAAATTTAACGGGCTAAAATTATATCATTTTATTTCATTCTTTAATAAATACTTTACTTAATAAATTTAATGAATTATTGAATTATTAATTTTAGAAAGTAAAAATACAATAAAAAAGATATTTATTTATAATAATTAATAATAAAAAATAATTGACTCTAAATGAAATTATGAATATTAATGAAAATAACCTCAGGCGATCTCTTCATCAAAGCATATGTTCGAAAATGAAAAATCAATGTGTAAAACTTCTTGCTCTGATTCAGAAATCTACCTGTCGCGAAATATCTTCTTGCACATAATATTTCATACATTTCTTCTTTTTTACGGAGAAAATTAAATATTTTTTAATTTAATTTAATTGAAATCATGCTTATTATAAATTTATAACATATCAAATATACATATGATTAAAAGTAAAATTGAAAATTGTTTATTACTAATGTTTATCACTAATGATAATATGCATTTTATTGTATAATCGATATTTTTATCCATTATATAACAAAATCGAAGGACACCCAATCTTTTCACTACAAGATATTTAATTAAAATCAATTCAATATTTCTCATTTATTCGAATATTCGTTCTTATTATTAAATTCATATAGTTATTCAAATAGTTTGATTCATATAGTTGTTTAATCTTTATTTTACAAATAATTACGAAAAAAACATTTTCAACTATAAACAATCAAACTAATTTGTATCCTTCATACTAATCATATTAAAATAATTTTAGATATATATTATATAATATTAACTATCAATATTATCTTAAAAACGCGACGTGCAAGAAGATCTATCCTGATCTAATAAATAAAACACAAAGAAAGAAATGTTACTATTCACGGGTATGATAAATACCCGCGGTCATTATGCTCGTGTAAAAATCTACGTATACAACCAATCATCCGTGTCGATTGGGACCTTTCGTCCTACGACATGATTGAATGACCGGAGGAACATAAATGCATGCGACTCACCAATAGATGCGAAGAATCTGCATTGTCGTGGCCCAAGATGTCATCGTGAAAGTAGTCAACATCAGGAAGTGAAAACTATAACAAAACATGAAACATTATAATTAAAACACAATACTGATTATTTAAAAAAGTTGAACTGGAAAATATATATAAATAATTACCTCTTCGCGTGGTGGATGATTGCCCTATTCCTTCGAGAAACACTGACTCTACCCTGTACCGAAAACGAATATTTAAAAAAATAAAATAAAAAATAAAAAATTACCACCGCGTCGATTTAAAACGATATAGGCGACGAAGAAGCACTGACTCTAATTTCGCGAATAATTATGATAATTTAATTAGAGTTATTATGCACTAAAATATTAAAAAAAAAAAACTGTTACGGAACAAACACTGATTCTACAGACCGCATTGCACGCGATCACAAATATTTTTTTAAATTATAGTCCAGTAGAAATGTCCATAAACACTGGCAAAGTCAGGCATCTTTAACAAAATTAAAGTATTATGTGTAATTATTTTTTTAACAATACAATATTGATGATATTAAAATATTTAAGTAATAAAAAAAAATCTATTAAATTTCAAATTTTAATATGAATAAAGATTGAATATCTAACAAACTGTAATAACGATAACAATATATAATAGAAAAAACTGAGAATCTATTAATTTTATTTCAATGGAAGAATTTGATTTTCTTTAAACTAAAGATTTCTTTTATTTTTTAATCAATAATTAAAGCAAAATACAAAGAATAAACAAAATTTATAAAAATAATTACCTCTTCGCGTGATGGATGACTGCCTTATTTCTTCGAGAAGCACTGACTCTATCCTGTACCGCAAACGAATATTAAAAATAAAAAAAAATAAAAATAAGAAACTATTAACGCGTCCGTTTAATTTATAATCGGCGAACAAACACTGATTCTAACTTCCCGATTATAATAAGTAAATTTAATTAGAGCTATCGTGCTCTAAAAATATTAAAAAACTGTAACGAAGCAAACACTGAATCTACCGATCGCATTGCGCGCGATCACAATAATTGTCTGGAAATAAAGCTGATTAGTAATTGTGGGGAAGGGAGAGAAGGGAGGAATATATATATATATATATTATTAATAAAAAAGCTATTAATATTTATGGTGAATGTTCATTATAAATATTCATTATAATATACTTTGAAATGATAAGGTATATAATAAAAATGATCGAATAAAAAAAGAATAAATACATACAGTACGCAAATGAAACATCAAACTTCTTGAAAAGTACGATAGCGTCCATATTGAAATTTTTCCTGTCTTTCAAATTATACCAGCAATCAAGTAATCTGTACGAAAGAAAATAAGAATTTTCAATATATATTCAATATATACATATGAATTAAAATAAAATTAATCGATCATACATTAAAATAAAATAAATATCAAGCACAAATTCCATCTTAAAAAGATATACATACGAGTTAACTAAAATTTTAAATTAAAATTTTAACCGTCGAATAAACGTCACTGTTTCGGTTACATTCGGTTTGGGGGGAGGGGGGTGTATGCGCAAGCGCGGTAATTTGCCAAGTTTAAACCTGTCGAAACCTATGTGTCAAAAAACACGAACTCTCAAATTCTTGAAAAAGTTATATTATAACGAATAATGAGACTCGAACATTGAAGAAAAAAGAAAAAGAATATATAAATATTATGGAGAGATGTATTTAGAAACAAAATACGTTAATAACACACACATATATATATTATACGTATATATCGATATATTTCGAATATGATAAAATAAAATTGACTTTATGCACGTTCGTTTCAATATGGATAAAAAAATTATAATAATCTATTCTAAATAAATTTATTCTAATAAATTTATTCGTTAAAAGATATATTAATACGAAAATCATGTCATAAATCGTTATAATGGTCCATACCACCAAGCCATTTTTCCTTCCAAGCCTCGATAATCGAGAGAATGAATTCTTTCAAATAAAAATTAAAATCGTAAAACAAATATATAAAAAAACTATACTAAAAGCAACAAGTGAATTCGAATCCCGATTCAACGAAACATGACATACCGGTAATTTGACGGAAACGATCGATGGAAAAAACACAAAAAAATCCCAAATATTCATTAATTTCGACATTAGAATAATAAATGAACTATCAAATAAACGAAAATGATAATAATATAGAAATTCGATGGTAAAATATGATCAAAATTACTTACTGCGTAGTAGAATTTTCGAAGCCGGCTGCGACAACACGTCCTCTCTCTAGCACTTTCCACACAAAACTGACGCCTGCCCGCCAAAATTTTCTTAGGAGCTTTCTGATTGGCTGGCATCGTATGATTCGATAATCGAAATCGCATAGAAAATTAATAAATATGGATAATATATTTTATTTATTTTAATTAACAATACTAATTAAAAAATTAATTTAGTAAAATTTTATTAAATTTTAATCTGTTGTTTATTTTTTTAATTCTTATGTTTATACATTTTTTTATTAATTTATTTATTCGTCAATTTATTATCGATTTATCGATTATCGATTTATCGAATTTATTTACTGAATTATTTATTCTTCTAATAATTTATTTTTAAATATTTTTACAAATTTCTTTAAAATGCTCATTTATATACACATGAAATTAATTATTATAATATATATATTATATATTATATATTATATATTATATATTATATATTATATATTATATATTATATATTGTATATTGTATATTATATATTGTATATTGTATATTATATATTATATATTATATATTATATATTGTATATTGTATATTGTATATTGTATATTATATATTCAATATTGTATATTGTATATTGTATATTGTATATTATATATTATATATTATATATTATATATTATATATTATATATTATATATTATATATTATATATTATATATTATATATTATATATTATATATTATATATTATATGTTATATATTATATATTATATATTATATATTATATTTCTTAATTTATCATTTTTTGTACAATATTAATAAATTTATTTATATAATATAACTGTTTATATACTTATTTGTCCATTTTATTTAATGATTTCATAGACATTTTTTATAAACTTTTATTTCTGTTCATTTAAATATACATTTATCTATTTATTTTTGCTCCTTTTATATATTTATTCATTTTATTTATGTATTTATTCATTTATTTGTCCAATAACTTATGTGTACACTTCATTAATTGTTACATTCATTATTAATATTATACATTTATGTATGCATCAATTTATTTATTTATTTTTTTATTTACTTCTTTATTTACTTATATTTTGTATAATTTTTTTCATTAATTCATTTTCATCAGTCTACCTACTTATTTATAGATTTTTTTATTTTATTCATTTATCAATATATTTATTTTCTTTTTTATTCCTTCATTCATTTACTTATATATAATTATAATTATTATATATATTATTATACATTTATATTATTATTATATATATTATTATATAATTATTATATATATTTATTCATACATTTGTCTAATGACTTATTTGTATAGACTTTTTCATTATATTTATTTATATATGCATCAAAATTAATAAATTTATTCATTTATTCCTTTCTTTATTTCACTATTTATATATTTAATAATTTATTTTTCTATTTTCTTATTTATAAACCATTTTATTTTGTTCATTTATGTATGTATCAAATTTATTTTTTCATTTAATTATTTATATGTTTATTTCACTAATTTATATAATGATTTATTTATGGACTTCTATATTTTGTTCATTTATTTATTCATAAATTTATTCATCTTCATTTGTTAAATGTAATATTTATATATTTATTTAATTATTTGTTTAGTGACTTACTTGCAGTCTTTTCTATTTTATTTATTTATATATGCATCAATTTATTTATTTCTTTATTTTCTTTATTGTTTATTGAATTACTTATATATTTATTTATTCATTTGTCTTGTCAATGATTTATTTATAAACTTCTTAGTTTTGATCACTTATGAATGCATTAAATTACTTATTTGCTCATTCATTTATTTATTTATTTATCAATATATTGTAATTATATAATTTTTTATAATTATTATAAGTATATTATAAGTTTATATAAAAATTATAGATACAATTTATGAATAAATGAATGAATGAAGGAATGAACAAATGATTAAATAATCAAAAGTGTAAATGTATAACTAATTTGATACATATATAAGTAAATAAAATGAAAAAGTCTAGAATTAAGTAATTTATTAAATAAATGATTAAATATATAAATTATTAAACTAAAGTAATAAATATTTCTTTATATATATTTTGATACATAATACATAAATGAGCAAAACATAAAATCTATAAATAAATCTACAGAAAAATATATAAAAGAAAGTATAAAACAATAAATATATATATATATATATATATATATATATATATATATATATATATATTTATTTATTTCTTTATTTTAATTAAAAAAATAAATAGGTAAATAATTTAATGCATACATAAATGTCAAAAATAAATATATAAGTGAATAAAACAAAAAAGTTTACAAATAAGTCATTGTACAAATCAATAAATAAATATATAATTATTAAATAAAGAAAGGAATGAATAGATAAATAATTTCATATATAAATGAACAAAACAAAAAGTCTACAAATAAATCAATAGACAAATGAATGAATAAAAAAAATGAATAGATATATATTTAAAATGGAAATTATATAAATAATTTGATATATACATAAGTAAACAAAATAAAAGAGTCTAGAAATGAATCATTAATCAAATCAATGAATAAATATATGAATTGTTAATACATATAACTAGAACTAAATAGTTATAGAACTTAAGTTATATAAATGAATTGATCAGTTATAGATAAGTAAAGAAAATTAAGGATTTATTAATTATTTATATCTATATTAAGTGAATTAAGTGAATATTATGTGAATATCTTAATTCTTAATTTATTTTATAATTCAATTTTCAATTTTTTTTAATATTTTTATTTGTTTATATATTCACTTTTAGTATTCATTGTATATATTTATTTATTTATACATTTATTTTGTACATTTATTCAAATACTCTTCTTTTGATTTAGTTATCCTTTCAATTATTTATACATATATTTACTTATTTGGTATTTTTTTTTTTTTGAATTCCTTAGTATTTGTAAATCTATATACTCATTTTTTTATGATAAAACTAATCTTTAATATATGAAAGAATAAATAAATAAATTAATAAATTGATGTAGATGTAAATCAATAAAACAATAAAATCTATAAAAAAATCAAGAAAAAAATCATTATATAA